>NC_135896.1:46414743-47664743 GCF_964194155.1 Cetorhinus maximus | reverse complement strand
CGATCATATAGCTTGTTTGTGAGGAAAAATTCCAGGTTATAGCGATCACGATGAAATTTGACTAAGTTTCAGACATCAGTTGACATCATCAACATTGTGCCATGGATTTTTTTAAGTCTCAGCTTAAGCAGTATGTTATGCATGCTTTGTGTAGATTGATTAACAAGCTCTGTGATTGCTTTTAATGCCAGCTGAATGCTTCTGAGTGCTTTGAAGGCAATTAAACGATTCGAAAGGATCATAAATGATGTTGTTTGAGCCTTGCATGATTTCATTTGATGTCACTGATGATATTAGTCAATCACTATTTGATTACTTGTGATGTCAAATGATGGCTAAATAAACACTTTTGAATGCAGATAATCACAAAAGAGCGCGTATGGCGCCTGTTGAATGCTATTGAACATAAAGTGATGTCAAAATTTTCTAGTAGGGATGGATAGGAGCATTAGAAAATTGGACCATAGAGAAACAAATGACCTGTAAATAGCTATGAAAGTCAGTGAGTGCAGGAAAATGGAAGCGATAGAGAACATGGAAAACCTTGGAGTCCGGTGTGAAATTGAAAGGTAATTGAACATAAAGATATAGCTAAAATCTGAAGTTAGTCAAGTCTCTGGATCAGAGAGTTGTAGGGTGCCATGCTGAAAGATGAGACATTGTTCATGAAGAGGCCAGTGACAGAATGAGAATGAAATTGTAGCGAACCACAGATTGCTTGAGCTCATGCTTGAGGACAGAATGGAGGTGTTCAGCAAATCATTAACCTAACCTGCATTTGATCTCTTCAGTGCAGAGAAAGCCACACCTTGAGCAGTGAGCACAATATACGAGTTTGGAGGAAGAACAAGTCAATTGCTTACATGGAAAGGGGAATAGAATGGGCAGGTGCTGCATCTTCTTTGCTTGCATTGGAAGATGCTAATTTGCCAGAAAGAATTCTATTTTTTTTTATTGGAGGATTTTCAGACAGGAAACCTAAAAGTAATCCTACAGAAAATAACCTTGGGGTTTATCATCTTGTCATAGTTCCGCAGAGAACTAAGATGTCTTCAGATTTCATTCTTTTGTCTACCCTACAGTATGCCATTTATTTTTGAAAGCTTAAGCAGGGTTAGGTACCTGCACTCTTGGCTTGGTTCAATTTGTTTACTATAGCCATTTTAATCAAATTTCTAAGTTGTGCTGAGTTAGTAGATTTTTGGTGGGGTGGTAGTATGGATAATGCAAAAAGAGAAAATGTTGGAACAACACTTGTTCAGTCAGTGACAGTAAGAACAAAAATGTTAACGTTTTGGATGTAGTATTTTGCTTTTTAGTAGCCTGATGCTCTAATTGCTTACAAAGGGTAGGAGGAAAAAAACTAGTGAGTGGTCCTGTTTCTGATTGCGAACCAGTGGTCTGTATTGGAAAGCTGCATGTGTGGATGCGAACAAGATCAGGTTTGGTTGCAATGCTCCTTTGCAATCGAATAGCTTGCCTACGCTCACTATTAAAGTTTGCACATGAAAGCTCACCATTTGGGTG
This sequence comes from Cetorhinus maximus, assembly GCF_964194155.1. Taxonomy (NCBI): domain Eukaryota; kingdom Metazoa; phylum Chordata; class Chondrichthyes; order Lamniformes; family Cetorhinidae; genus Cetorhinus; species Cetorhinus maximus. Next base: position 47,663,216 of record NC_135896.1, on the reverse strand, counting down.
AGGAATGAGATATTGACAAGGAACCATGGAACTGTACCCATGGATCATTGCTTTCAGAGGGTAAAAAATTGGATATGGGGAAGAAAAGGAATTAGTCCTGCATTTTAAATAAGTATTGTGAGGTGCAAGTAAATAAAATTAAAACTGTGATTGTAAGTGATAGGGGGCGTCCTTGAGAAAGTCAATTGTCATTGGTTGCAATCCTTCAAAGTGTGTCAAAGTATTGCAGTCTGTTTTGTATACACAAGAAAGCTCCTGAATAGATTGAAGTTGAGAACATGAATGCTACCATGGAATCCTGCAGCCCTCGGAGTCTGCATTACATGAAAGCAGTGGCATTGTTTACATAAAGTGTAAACAGCAACGTACACAGTTTAAGTGTAAAGAGCTGGATTAGGCAGTTAAGTAATTTTTCTTCATGTAGGTTTGTTTCTTCAGAAGTTGATAAGTAAAGGAAGTGATGGCTCCTCAAGTGGTTATTTCCAGTCAGTAGGAGCTGGTTAGTGTCAGAAGAGTCTGGTGGCAGGAAGTGCCTTTCAGGGTTTTTAAGATTCCTTTTAGTGGTATAAAGGTTCTAACGATTGTTATTTAACCCTTCAAAGACACTTCACAGGACACCTGGTGTTTCTAACTCTTTAGTTAAGACAAAATTGAACATGTTTCTTTATATAACATTTCAAAGCGATTTGAATGAATTTATGTATAAAAATTGAACTTTTATTGGATTTGAAAGACATAATTAATACATTAAAGCTACTCTTTATTCATTTAAGGTGCTAGAAAGATATTTTAATTCATATTAAAATATTAACATGGGAACTAAATAAGATTTATGTCAGCAGTTAAAAGGTTAAGCCATTCATTTTTTTATAAGAAGAATATTGCTTGAATGACATAAACAATGAGAACAAGCTTCTCAGGATTAGGACATCCAAAAGTGTCTATCGTTCATGAATACAGCCAATAACAATAAGGGAAAAAACTCAGTAGCTTGTGAAAACTTATGTATGGTATCTTACGGCACATATGTTAGGCTTTATGTCTTAAACTCTGAAACAATGGGTCATTTCTGGTTTGTTTTTATTTGTGCTCTGCTTTGCAGTACAATTCTACACAGACCACCCACATCTTTTGAAAATATGTGGAATATATATTTTGTTTTGATCTTCTTGTACATTGATGTAATCACAGACAAAAATTGTTTAGTTTGAAGAACATTTTATGGTCAGAACTTTTCTAAAAGTAAAGCACCACCTTCATTTTTTTCTCTCCTATTAGTAAATTTATCACCACTCGAAGTCCCCTGTGGTTGATAGGGAGGGGATAGTGCAGGCAGTTGATCTGCCAGCCAGACAAGCTATTTAGATGAGATGTGCTGAATAATATCCATTTTCATCGCTCAGAGATGTCTTACATCTATGTGGCACCCCCATCTAGCACTGGAATTGATGAAAATCAGTTAGTTAAAAATCAGATGAGTGACAAAGAGCACAGATACTTTAATCTGTGACCTCCGTCAGAAGGCAGGAGGTAGGGTCTGGATCGCAATTCTGAGCCGCCCCAGGCAAGAACTTTAACTACATATGCTTTTCAACAGATTTTGTTGGTTATCTTATTAAGGGGATGCAAACAAAAACCGACTGATGCAGTAATAGCCTTTCAACTCACCCTGTTTTAATTAAGGTTAAGAATCCCCATAAACAGCCGAATAGCCAAAACTGAGTCACTGCTGTACTGGGCTAGCTTTCTCTTTTTATGTTTGCCAAATTTTTAAATCAGTTGATTTAATAACTAATGTAAATGCAGAAGGTGAAGAAGGTGAAATGGGACCTTTTACCCGTTAACTGCCAATAATAAGTTACACTTGTTTCCTGTGTTAACAAATTATATTGTGATGTCTTCAATCCCTATTTTGTTGGGCTTACCAGAAAATGAAACTTTATCTGTAGGGATATACTGTGAAAAAAAGTTGTTAAAATGCATACATTTACATTGTTTGTTAAAGTTTTACGCTTTGTTAAAATATATATTTAAATACATGATAAATGGCGGTAGCAGAATCTGGTTTGGTTAAGCATGATAACATAAACTAATTACAATGCAAAAGCTTTTTGATGCCTAGTTTCAATTTTGATGAGCAATCTCATTAGCCTCTGTGGTAATAAGAACTTGCATTTATATAGAACCTTTCGCAGCCAAAAAGAAAAGATCATGCATTTTTGTAGAGCCTTTTGTGGCCTCAGGACATATGTGTTTTACAGCCAGTGAAGCACTTTTGAAGTGAATCACTGCTGTAATGTGGAGGAACACAGCAGCCAATTTGTCCCATAAAGAGCACTGAGATAATAACCAGACACCCTGTTTTTAGTGGTATTGGTTGAGGAATTAATATTAGTCAAGAGATTGTGCAAACTTCCTGCACTTCTTCAAGTAGTGTGATGAGGGAGACCAGAGGAATTAAACCCCCATCATCTTGGCTAGAGTCAGCTACTTCAGGAAGAGAAGCCTTTCCCCAAACATTCTGGTTACAGACGCACAATTTCAAATTCTTGCTGCTTTTTAAAATTTGGCCTCCATTACAACTAACACGGGTTGTGGATAGTGTTTTGGATGGTGAGAAATAAACTCGTTATTTAAGTTCCTACATTTTTTTTAAACCCAGAGCTCTCAGGTTGAGAATGGAAGGACAGTTAAAGAACAAACTATATCTTTCTTGCCCCACCCCTTCACCCCCCAGAAAACCAGGATCGATAAAAACCAGGAGGAATATTGTTATTTCATAAATCAAACCTGGCAAACACGAACAAACTTGAGCTGTTGATCAGTGTGACGTATTTTACAAATTTCTTAAATTAATTACTTTACTTCCATGCATTGTCCAGGTCTACCTGTTCACCACTGTTCCCTTTCTCTCCCCTTCCACTGTGTTGTTACACTGCTTTTCCAAAATTCCATTTTGGATGGATTCTTCTGGCTAAACATTGTCTTACTGTTCACACATGAACAGTGTTTGCCACTGATTCTGTCATCCTCCCCAGCTTTTGTCTCAGACTGAACAACACTGTTCATAAACTTTGCATTCTATTTTACCCCAACTTGAGTTTCTAACAAGATATCCTCTTCATCACAAAGACGGTTTATTTCCATCTCCATTGCCTGCCTCTACCCTTGTCTTAGTCCATCTGCAGCTGAAACTCTCATTTATGCATTTGTCACCTTCACATGCAACAATTCCAATGATCTCCTGGCCAGTTTCCCATCCTACATTCTCCCTAAAACCCACAAGCTCATCCGAAACCCTGCGACCTATATCTTTTCTGCATCAAGCCCTACTTATCTGTCACCCTTGTCTTTGCTGAACCACATTGGCTCCTGTTTCCCCCATCATCACCAATTTAAAATTCTTACCCTTCTGTTTATGTTCCTTCATAATCTCACTTCTCCCGGCAACTGTAACTTATTCCCTTTGGCCCACAAATAGCGGCCGTGCCTTCAGCCGCCTTGGCCTAACACTTTAGAACTCCTTTCCTAAACCCCTCTGCCCCACCGCCTCCCTTTCTTTCCACATTGCAGCGGTTACTACACTTCTAGAATGCTTCTTTGGCTGTAAAGCGCTTTGGGACATTCTGTGGTCATGAAAGGTGCTATATAAATGCAAGTCTTTCTTTTTCTTTCCTCCTTTAAGGCCCCCCTTTAACATCACTTTGACCAAGTCACGCTCCTAATAACTCCTTTACTTCAGCAACAATTTTGTCTTATTATGTTTCTGTGAAGCATTTTGCAATGGTTTTTTACATTAACCGTGATACATAAATAGAAATTAATATTGTTGTAGACACTGTTAATCAGGTAAACACAACAGCAATGTGTGCACAGAAATAGTAATAAAATGGTGTTAGTGATTGAAGGATGGATGCTGACCAGGGTATTGGCTCCTGCTCTTCTTCAAATATTAGCATGGAAATTTTTATGTCCACTTGAGTAGGGAACTTTGGTTGAACATCTGAAGCAAAAGAGAGCATTTCCACCATTATAGCACTCCCTCAGCACTAAAATGACACAAAATGTCAGTCTAGGTTATATGCTACAGTTCTAGAGTGGGGTTTAAATCCAGAGCCTTCTTACTCAGCTGCAGAAAAGCCCTATACCACTGAGTCAAGTCTGCATTTAGTACTTTCCAATACGTTTTTGAGATAAGCTAAAATGTTAGTGTTAGGACTTAACAGTTCATGTAATTTCCACGAACAATGCCACCCCACCCCAACCAAACATTAATGATGTTGCCATGGTTTTTACAACAACTGAAACTTACATTTATATAGCACTTTTAACATAGTAAAACAACAAAGGTGCTTCATAGGAGTGCTATCAAACCACGTAGGAGATAATAGGATGGGTGACTGAGGGCTTTGTTAAAAACGTAGGTCCTAAAGTATGTCTTAAAGGAGAAGAGAGGTGTAGAGAGGTGGAGAACTTAGAGAGAGAAATCCCAGAGTTTAGGGTGAAGGTACCATCTCCAATGGTGGAATGATGAGAATTTGGGGATATACAAGAGGCCAGAATTTAGTAATTGAGTTTCAAGTATAGCCTTTCCTGACAACTGATAATTCCACTTGTAATCAGTTGAAGAGATGTGATCCTGTTGATACTAATTTACTGAAGTAGTTTTCTAGGGAATGAGATATGGGCTGGAATTTTCCACCCCTGTTGGTGGCAGGCGGGAGGAGATAATATGGCGGGATGGCCAAAAATCGGTTTCATGTCGTCATGAAACCAGTTTGCGATCGTCCGCTCCACCTGTCAATGGGCTTGTGATTCTCAGGAAGGTAGGGAATGTGCATGTTCACCTGGACATCCTGGAAGGAAAAGGGTTCTGGCTGGTAATTGACAGTGGAAGGTTGAAGGTGATGCCGTGGGGGTCCAGAGTGATGGGGGAAAGGACATGGGTGACTGGCAGAGGGGAAAGCACAGGGGATCTGAGAAGCAACTTTACTATGACCATGTTTTTCAAATCGAAAGTGCGTGGAGCTTGGTGTTGGACGGGCATGGGTACTGCATGGCAGTGTGATCAGTGGGCGGGTGGAGATGCAGGTCAGCTCAGATGGACAAGTGAAAGAGAACCCCAGCAGGCAACATTGAAAATACTCAGGACATTGAGATGAGTGTGATGGAGGAAGGATCTGCGTGCGTGGGAGAAAACTGGAACAAGGCACTGAAAGGCCCTGCCACACACACACTTCTCCCTCCAGAATCACTCGTGGTCTGACTATGTGCAGCTGAACTGCTAGTGGCCAGGGGGGCGATGGGGCAGGACGGGTTGGTGGGTACTCAGGGGCAGGACTCGCAAAGCCTGTAAATGGAGCTGAAAGACACCATTACACATTATTCAGTGAAAGTGAATATACTTTCAGATTATTAACTGACAAAATGTGTTCACCTGTGCAATCACTTGTGATCAGAAATTCTTAACTTTTCTAAGTCTGCTACTTCTTCTAGGTGCTGCCCTGACATCCGCAGCAGGGGTGGAGACAACTTGTGCAATGGTTGGCCTTGTTGCCTCAGACTTTGGCATGTGTCCTCTGGAGGGCTGAGGCTTTGGGGGCCCTGGCTTGCTTTGGCTGTCCTCCTGTTGGCGAACTGCTCCCTCTGCAGTGACAGAGGACGAGGCTGAGGGGCTCACAGGCAAAGGGGACTTGGAGGGAGAGGACAGCCTCTAAGATTCCTGAGTGGATGACCCAGGGGTGTCCGGCTGCTGCTTCTCCTCCCTTCGGGTGCCCGAGGGCCCAGGCCTGACACCTTGAGGTGTGGCAGCTGGAGGGACATTGAGGTGCTCCATTTCCTTCTTGCGTTGCCACTGCAGGAACTCATCCATGGCAACCGTGATGGAGTGCAGGCCTGCGCGCATCTTGCGTTCTGCTGGACCAGGGTCTCTATGGCATCCGCCACCTTTCCCATGGAGACCTCAGTACAGGCACATGTGGGCACCACTTCATCAAAGAACAGGTGGAAGCACTTCTCTGACACGTGTGGCACTCTGTTGAGGGCTTCCAACAGCTCTGCTTGATGCTCCCCCGCCTTCTGCTGACTCTCTATGATGAGTTGGAAGGCCGAATCCAGAGGCTCGTCATCTGACTCAGACCTCACAGATGCTTCTTTCCCAGCAGTTCTCCGTGTGCTGGAGAGCTCGGCTGAACCTGCCTCCTCCTGCTGCAGACAAGTGTCCATGTGGTGATCACGGATTGTGAACCCGAGCCTGCTCTAGATCTAGGCCACACCGAGGTGTGTGTCTCTGCACTGGTGGAGGGTGTGGGTAAGCGCTGTGATGGGTCTTCCCGGCTGTTTATTTCCAGCTCTTCAATGGAGGAGGCGTCCTCTTCGCTGGAGGTGAGGATGTGGATGGAGCTGAGGGAGTGGCTGGCTGAGGGTGTCGGTCGCTTGGCAGAGCTCCCTGTGAACCAAAGTAGACATAAGCAGTGCATGGCAGCAGAGTCAAACGCAGGAGAGAGAGCACTCACAGTTACATTGAGAGAGGGATGATGTGGTGGAGGATCCTTACGTGGGTATTCACTGCCGACTTCACCATCGCCGCAGGCATGGTCCACATCTTCACCAGTCAGTGCGATGGCACACTCCTCAAAGTGAATGAGGGCCACTCCACCTGCGTCCTGGGACCTCTTCCTGCTGTTGTGAGCCAGCTCCTCCTGCATGAAAACAGATGGAGAGAGTGTGAGCAGGACACAAGGCACTGTGTGGAATATTTGTGTGGTGAGTGGAGCCATGGACGGGATGAGGACGTGAGCCCCAGACGATATGAGCCTGATGGAGATGTGAGGGTGTGTGTGAGAGTTAGTGGTGTTGTCCCTTGAGTTGTGAGATCCCTGTGGATGTGTGATGGGTTTGGGAGTGTGTGCGTTCAGAGTGATGAGGTGGTTGACTTACTCTGGTGGAACGGATGGGATCATTTATCCACTTCCTGCACTGGATGGCTGACCTCCTCTGTGCTCTGGTGGCGCTGACCACTGCTGCCACCACCTCCCAGGCTGGATTGGTGACTCTGGTGGACCTTCTGTGGCCAGAGTTGGTGTTGAGGACATCCTGGCGGCCTTCCACTGCGTCCAGCACGCTCCCCAGAGAGGTGTCACTAAATTTGGGGCTGCCGTCTTCTTTGGTTTCGGGGCCATCTGTCTCCTGGAGAAGTCCTGGTCTGTAAACATGAAGTAGGCTGTGCTCAGGTGCACTTTAAATGTGGCGTCCAGAGCGAGGAAGCACTGAGGTCATGGCATGGCAGGCAAATCTGAGCCCACCCACCAGTGAGCCAGCGTGATCCCCCTTAATGCATAATTCATTAGGCAAGGCACATCGGGAATGGGACAATATGGTGCGAAATGCCGCCATTGCGGCTGGCGGGTAAAACATCCTTTTTCCCACCCACTACCGCACTTTGTACAAATCTGGGACGATTCCGCCCATGGTCTATTCTTCTTCAAAGGTGTCAGTATCCTAATTATTTCAAAACTCAAAAGACACCTGATCCTATCCTGGCAGGATATTATGGCCTTGCCTAACTGGAGATTCAAATGGCTCACCGGGGTGGGGGGTAACATGCCGGGGTGGGAGGGTAACATACCGGGGTGGAGGGGGAACACGCCGGGGTGGGGGGGTAACATACCGGGGTGGGGGGGGGGAACACGCCGGGGTGGGGGGAAACATGACAGGGTGGGGGGAACACGCCGGGGTGGGGGGTGGAGGGGGAACACGCCGGGGTGGGGGGTGGATGGGGAACACGCCGGGGTGGGGGGTGGATGGGGAACACGCCGGGGTGGGGGGTGGATGGGGAACACGCCGGGTTGGAGGGAAATCATGCCGGGGTGGGGAGGAACACGCCGGGGTGGGTGTTGGGGGGGAACACGCCGGGGTGGGGGGTGGGGGGGAACACGCTGAGGCTGGGGGGAACCTGCCGAGGTGGGGGGTGGGGAGGGGAACATGCTGGGGTGGGTGTTGGGGGGGAACACGCTGGGGCGGGGGGGAACCTGCCGAGGTAGGGGGTGGGGAGGGGAACACACTGGGGTGGGGGGTGGGGGGGAACACGCCGGGATGGGGGGGTGGGGGGGAACACGCCGGGGTGGGGGTTGGGGCGGGGAACACACCGGGGTGGGGGTTGGGGCGGGGAACACGCCGGGGTGGGGGGTGGGGGGGTTTACAAGCTGGGGTGGGGGGTGGAGGGGGTTACACGCTGGGGTGGGGGGTGGGGGGTGGGGGGGTGGTTACATGCTGGGGTGAGGGGCGGAGGGGGAACACTCTGGGGTGGGGGGTGCGGGGGGGAACACACCAGTGTGGGGGGTGGTGGGGAACACGCCGGGGTGAGGGGGTGGGGGTGGGGGGTAACACACCGGGGCGGGCCCCTAAAATCCTGGCCATAAGCTTTTTGTGTCTTACAAACTTTAAGATCCCAGTACTTTTGCTGATAGGCTATTGAGAAGCATTTTTAAAATTTTATTCTTTCTTGGGATGTGGGCATCCCTGGCAAGACCAGCATCTGTTGCCCATCCCTAATTGCCCTTGGACCAAGTGGTTTGCCACAACATTTCAGAGGGCAGTTAAGAGTCAACCACATTGCTGTGGGTCTTGATTCACATGTGGGCCGGACCAGGTAAGGACAGCAGATGTGTTTTTAACAACAATCATTTCATGATCACCATTACTGAGACTAGCTTTTCATTTCCAGATTTTAGTAATTGAATTTAAATTCCATCAGCTGCTGTGAACCTTTGCCCCCCAGTGCATTTGCCTGGGCCTCTGGATTACTAGTCCAGTGACATTACCACTACACCACTATCTTTCCCATACTAACGCTGGAAACATTATAGTGAATTTTATTGCTCTACTAGCCATTATCAGACAAAAAAATCCCTGAAGTTTAGAATAGCGAGAAATGATGCAGGGAGGATGGGGATTTATAAGGTGTTTTTATGGGATCATTGGCAGGCATTTTTAAATCATAGAATGGTTACAGCACAGAAGGAAGGCATTCAGCCTGACATGTCTCTGCAAGAGCAACTGACTTAGTCCCATTTCCCCATGTACCCCGTAGCTCTATAAATTTTTCCTCTTCAATTGTCCAATTCTCTTTTGAAAGCCGTGATTGAATCTGCCCGCACCACACTGTCAGTGTATTTCAAATCCTAACCACTTCTTGTGTGAAAAAGTTTTTCCTCATGTCGCTATTCCTTCTTTTGCCAGTCACCTTAAAGTTGATATCCTCTGGATCTCCACCTTTCCGCCAAAGGGAATAGCGTCTCCCCATCTACTCTGTCCAGGCCTCTCATGATTTTGTAACGACTTACAAGAGTAAGTACTGATCGGGAATGAGAAGCTCGGTTTATTTACTTTTTCTTCTTCCCTCAGAATGGGGTCCTTGAGTCCAATTTCTAAAATTTGTTTTCAGGCTGAAGGTGCTGCTGGCAAGGCTGGTATTTATTGCCCATCCCTAGGTGGCCCTGGGAAGATGGCAGTGAGCCTTCTTGTTAAACTATTCCAGTCTATATGCGAAGGTCATCCAACAATCATGTTTGCAATTTGATAAAACTGAGTGACTTGCTAGATCGCTTCAGAGGATACATTTACTACTCATGTCAGACAAGGAGAGAGAACAGAGCATTGGTTAAAAAAAAAATTCTTAAATGCATAAGCAGAAGCAACAAGCAGCTCCCTAAAAAGGCAAAGGGACATTTCCAAAATTTCTTTCACAGATAAGCGATGTGCAAAACAGATTGTTGAAGATGCGCTAGCAAGTTAAAAATAGTGATTTCTTATAACAGACTCGTTAGCTACAGTTCAAAGATGAAAACTCTTGTTTCTCATGAACAAATTGGTTTAATCCAAAGTATTAACGAGCAGTTGGGGAAGCGGGTTTAAATGGAATTTTGAACAGATCCAATACACCTTCCTGGTGTAGTAAAACTTAACTTTGTGTAGTACAAGTAGGAATGGGTAGTATGTGCTGAAAAGGTTAGTGCTTATCTGCAGGGATGGAACTTGTACGCTGAGCAATATGTTTAAATTACTTTTCCAATGTCAGTTGGCCTGCTGTCTTTTCATGCTCCCATTCATATGTCTCCTGTGTACCTAACCTTTGGGGGAATGGTGTGATGAAATGGTGTAATGTTCTCCTTGCAATTCTGGTGTAGATATAAATATCATCAATGTTTTTCCGAGCCATTATTGTACTGCATGATATTTTTGTACAGGAAGCAAGTGTCTTGATTTCTTCCTCTTTCTTAAAAAAGATACAGTGGATACCATGTGAGAGATTCTGATCGAACTACCTCATGTAGAAAATGTAGCTTGTGAATATTGCAAACAGTGAATATAAAGGAAGTTCAATGATCCATTCATCTGTAGTTAAAGTATCCTAACATAAGCCGTATAAGGTTTTGCATCACAGCAGCCACTCTTATTTTAACCTCCCTTTCACTGATTTATGGTGGCATTCAGTTCCATGGATGACAGCAGCCCTTTTGTGTTTTACCCAAGTGGCCATTCTTCATATCTAAGCCTGTATTGTCAGCACTTGCAGGCTATTCAGTCATGAAGGCAATCACAACCCCAAAGAAGATCTGGGGAGAATTTTCCCCATGTTGGGCAGGCCATGTGAGAGCGGGTGCGGATCCGATCGCCGCCCGTGATTGCGTCCACGTCGCCATTTTACGTGGGCGGGTGGGCCAGTTAGGCCCACCCAGCATAGTTCACGACTCCCGTGGATAGCGGAAGTGGGTAGGCTGCAGTGGGCGTGCACAGACCGCCGGATCCAATGGCGACCCAGCGGCCTGTTTAAATGAAGGTCTTGCAGCCTTTGCAAGGCTGCTCACAATGGCTGGGAGAAAAGCACCTCAGAGGGGCAATGTGCCTGATGCAAGTCCGGAGGGTAGCAAATCGGGGCAGGCCAGGCCAGAGGGTAGGCCATCAGGGCAGGACAGGCCAGAGGATAGTTCAGCGGGGCAGTGTGCCCCTGTTTCTCCGACGAGTGCCTAGCTGCCCTCCTGGAGGAGGTGGCAGCGCGGCAGGAGGTCCTTCTTCCGAAGCATGGGAGGCGGAGGCCTCCCCACCTGACCAAATGTGCGTGGGAGGAGGTGGCCGAGAGTGTCAGCTCCCATGATGTGGTGCGGCCCACATGGCTCCAGTGTCGCAAAAGATTCAATGATCTCCTGCACTGAGGAAGGGTGAGCACCATGTTGGCTCAAGTCACTTAATGCAGCCGTCACCCTTTCCCCCAAACCCTCCCCTCCCCCCCCACACCCCCGCCAACTCTGAGTACAGTACGGCATTGAATCCCTCACGACATGGATCCCTCGCTGGGTGGGCCAGCAGAGATTGCCCATGTTCAGTTCACCCTGAAAGGGTTAAGCTAGGATGTGTTCTGCATCCGCTGCATGTGTGACACTGACACCCAGAGTATAGAATGGGTTTGAAAGTCAAGAGTCTGCACCTAGGCATAGTGCTGGAACTGTGAAGCATGTCAAAGTCAAGATGCTAACATGCTGGGAGGGGAGCTTCCAAGTGGTGGGGCACCAATCCATCTGCTGGTCTTTGCACCCCATGTGCTTGTGCCTCTTTGCTTAGCAAAGTTACACCTTGTGGTGACACATATGAAGGAGGCAGCATTTGGGCAATGGAGGGTTGGAGGGGGTGTGGTCAGCCCTGGCTTGTTTGGGTGAGTGTGCGGCAGCTGCGGGGTGATGAAGAACTGGAGCCCTGCAATGTCCCACTTTGGCTGGGTTGGCAGGGATGTGATGGGAATCCAGGTACAGGCTGGACTAATCAATGCTCTTCTCTCCTTTTCAGGAGAAGACTGTGCACAATTCCGCAGAACACATTTGGACTGGCGGAGGGCAGGCCCAGTTGGCCATCCTAATACCTTTCGAGCAGCAGGCCATGGACCTGGAGAGGCGCCATGCCCCCAGGTCTACTGGTGAGGCTGGGATGCCATAGGGTGCCGGCAGTTGGAGGACTGCTAGGGACCATGTACATGCTCGGTCGGTGGCTGATGATGTGCCTCTGGAATTGTCCGTGAGGCAGCGAACGCTGGAAGTCCAGCAGGGTGTACGGGAGGATCTGGCGGAGATATATGAGGCATTGGGTGGCATGGTGCCCGTGCTTGAGGAGTCTACACGGAACATCACCAATGCAATGAGCCTCATGGCTGAGCGCCATGCTTCCTCCATGGAGAGAGTGGCGACTCTCGTGGAGAGGCTCCCCCCAGGAGAACAATCAGGGCCACCTGGGGTTGCGCTTGGACCTGCAAGCCCTCACAGCGGCATTGGCCTCAGCTGGTCAGTGCCAGTGTGGGAGGTGGTTTGGGCACCAAATAACCTAGCTCGGTGCCCATCCATCTACGGTGAGCAGGGAGTTCCGAAGCGACCTCATGTCAGTGCAGCAGCTGCCTGTCATCTCTGTGGGCTCCTCTCAGGGCGCTCCGGATGAGGGCAGCAGCTCCTCCGTCCCTCTGCCAGTGACCGTGGCATCCGATGAGGCTGCAGTGACTGGGGAGAAGGCATCTGTGGAACTGGCCGCTCCCTCCCAGGCAGGGCCATCAAATGCTCTGTGGGCCAGAGGACGTCTGCCAAGGCCATTGAGGCCAACAGGACAGCACAGGTGCCTTCTCCCCAGTCACTGCAGCCTCATTGGATGCCACGGTCACTGGCAGAGGGACGGAGGAGCTGCTGCCCTCATCCGGAGCGCCCTGAGAGGAGCCCACAGAGATGACAGGCAGCTGCTGCACTGACATGAGGTCGCTTCAGACCTCCCTGCTCACCGTAGATGGATGGGTACCGAGCTGGGATACTTGGTGCCCAAACCACCTCCCACAGGTCTCTAATATCAGTGCCAGTGAGGTGGGGGCGGGGGGGGGGCACTTAGACGTAGCACCCGTAAGCACACCATGGGTTTCTCACTGGTGCTTTTATGTTGGCCCATAGTAGCTTATTGAAGACTTGGTGTGATGTCCAACATCTTTTTTTTTTGCTTTATGAAGTTACATTTGTTCACTCAATAAATTTTGATATGTTGCCATGCCTCAGGGTGATTCCTTCTGCAGGTGGATGGGAAGCCATGTTGTTATGACTGAGATGTTTGACATTGAGCTTTATTGGCAAGGGCCTTAGTTAATGTTCCTATCCAGGCAGATTTAGCATTCAGGTATCAAGTATGGAGCCTACAGCCCTGGCATGTGCTGAAGGTCCATCTGTGGTGTGCTAGCTGAAGGTTCTTTGGATTAAAGCCTCCTGGGTGTCCCTGCCTCCATGGGGTATGCCTGGGTCAGCGTCTACCCCTCAGCGTTCTCCTGTGTTTGCTCATCCTCGGACTCACTGCTGGACTCATCGTGTGCACCCGGAGCAACTGTGTCGACATCTTCCTCGTCCACTGCGTCGCCCCTTTCCAGCGCCAGATTGTGCAGAGTGCAGCATGTAACCGCTATCAGCGACACACGATCTGGGGGGTATTGGAGTACACTGCCTGAACGCTTCAGACATCGGAAGCGCATCTTGAGAAGATCAATGGTTCTCTCCACCACAGCCCTTGTGGTGCCGTGGCTCCTATTGTACCGCTGCTCAGCCTCTGTTCTTGGATGGCGGAGAGGTGTCATGAGCCACCTTCTGAGGGGAGCCCTTGTCACCCAGCGGCCATCCATCCAGCCGAGCCGGAGCACTGAAGAGCCCCGGCACCTGGGAGTGTCTCAGGATGTAGGCGTCGTGGGAGCTGCCAGGGTACTTTGCACAGACTTGTAGAATCAGCATCCTATGATCACACACTATCTACACGTTCATGGAGTGGAAGCCCTTCCTGTTGATGAAGGCACCAGGCTCACCTGCTGGTGCCTTGATGGCCACATGTGTACAGTCTATAGCACCCTGGATGTGTGGGATGCCAGCAATCGCTGCGAAGCCTCTGGCTCGCTGTGTCTGGTTGGCCTCGTCCCAATGGTAGCGGATTAAAGTCAATGCACGCCTGAACAGAGCATCTGTCACCTGCTTGACACAAGTGTGGACAGCTGATTGGGAGACACCGCAAAGATCACCCACCGACCCCTGGAAAGAGCCAGAGGCAATAAGTTGAGGGCAACTGTGTCCTTTAGAGCCACTGGCATGGGATGCCCACCCACACAGTTAGCAGAGATCTCAGGCCCTATCATCTGATAGATGGAGGTGACTGTCTCCCTTGAGAGATGGAGCCTCCTTCGGCATTGCACCTCAGACATATTGAGGTCGCTGCTTCGCCACTTGTATACCCTAGCAGCAGGATAGTGGCGTCTTCCGCGGCCCCTTCTGCCTTGGACTTCCTGTTGACCCTGCACCCCTTGTGCCTGCACCTCTCCTCCCAAAGGTGGCTCCTCTGGAGGCTGAATGTGAACTCCTGACCTCCTCCCCCTTCTGGTCCTTCCTTCCTCCTCAGGGGAGGTGCCTTCAGTGGAGAGTTCAACTCCCATTCCCAGGGTAAGGGAAGGCTTCCTGAAAGCTGCAGGCCCCAAAAATGATCTTTACTGTAGAGTCCTGACCAAGGCTTTAACTCTTGTCCAAGCAGCTGGTATGAGTTTTGAATTATTCCTGCTCACACAGGCAAGTATAAGTAACTTACACACTTAAATACCTGAAAGATCACATTCGCGACCCCACTCACCCCTCTTATCCCGCCCGTGGATGACGTTTATACAAATGTCTCCTACCCGCCTGCCCGTTGCGCCCATGCGATGTCCTGAAGATTGCACGGGCCCTGAAAAACCGAGGTTAATTGCTGCCTCAAGGGCCTTAACTGGCCCATTAATTGATGGTGGCTGCGCATCCGAACTCATAGCGCACCCGCCTTCCGAAATACCGTGATGGCATGCGGTGACGTCGGGACGCACGCCTGATGTCACCGCGTGTCATTTTATGCGTCAGTGTGAGGGGTCCGTCCCCGCATGCCAACGGTAAAATTCTGTCCCTGATGTTTGTGCATTGCCACTTCCCGGCAGAATTTCTTGGACACTGATCAGGAATGGGAAACTCAGTTGTTTTCTTCTTCTTTCTCCATGAGCATCGGGTTCTTGAGTCCAATTTGTAAAATTTGTTTTCAGGCTGTGGGCACCCTGCCCATTTATTGCCCATCCCTAGGTGCTCTGTGTTGTATTTTATATGTCTGAGGACTATTCAGAGATGACACAAGTTTCCATGTGTGTAGTGGACTTTGTTCACAGTGCTTTAAAATGTCTGCACCATGCTTACAGCTCCAGCCTCAGAAACCTCTACAGTTTGTTTACTTTTCTCTGAGTCCACATCCAGGCTTAACCAATCAAGCACACAATGAGCACCGGTAGTAAACATACTCCCATAATCAAACACAGAATAACTGAACAATTAAACACCACACCCTTAGAGGATGGCATTGAGCCTTTTTCTTAAACCATTCCAGCCCGTGTGGTGAAGGTGATCAAACAATCCGATTCACAATTTGATAAAACTAAGTGGCTTGCTAGATCGCTTTCAGAGGAAGTTAAGTGTTAACTATGTTGGTGTAGGACTGGAGTCATGCATAAGTCAGGAGTCAGACTGGATAAAGATAGCAGGTTTCCTTCCCTGAAGGACATTTTAAAAATTCTTTCACAGGACATGGACATCGTTGGCTGGGCCAGCATTTTTATTGCCCATCCCTAATTGCCCATGAGAGGGTGGTGGTGAGCCCCCTTATTGAACTGCTGCTGTCCATGTGGTGTAGGTACACTCACAGTGTCTTTTTTGGGAGGGAGTTCCAGGACTTTGACCCAGCGACAGTGGAAGGGCAGCGATATGTTTCCAAGTCAGGATGGTGTGTGGCTTGGAGGGGAACTTGCAGGTGATGGTGTTTCCATGCATCCACTGCCCTTGGCTTTCTAGGTGGTAGTGGTCATGGGTTTGGAAAGTGCTGTCTAAGGAGATTTGGTGAGTTGCTGAGCATATCTTGCAGATGATACACAATACTGCCAATGTGTGTCGATGGTGGAGGGGGTGGATGTTGGAGGTGGTGGTTGGGCTGCCAGTCAAGTGGGCTGCTTTGTCCTGGATGGTGTCGAGCTTCTTGAGTGTTGATGGAGCTGCACTCATCCAGGTAAGTGGGGAGTATTCCATCACACTCTTGACTTGTTGATGGTGAACAGGCTTTGGGAGTCAGAAGGTGAATTACTCTCTGCAGAATTCCCAGCCTCTGATCTGCTCATGTAGCTATATGGCTAATCCAGTTCAGTTTCTGGTCAATGGTAACCCCCAGGATGCTGATAGTGGGGGATTCAGTGATGGTAATGCCTTTGAATGTCAAGGGGTGATGCTGGATTCTCTCTTGTTGGAGACAGTCATTGCCTGGCACTTGTATGGTGGAAATGTTACTTACCACTTATCAGTCCAAGCCTGAATGCTGTCCAGGTCTTGCTGCATATGGGCACAGACTGCTTCAGTATCGAATGGTGTTGAAAATTGTGCAATCATCAGTAAACATCCCCACTTCTGACCTTATGATGGAGGGAAGGTAATCGATGAAGCAGCATAAGATGGTTGGGCCTCGGACACTACCCTGAGGGACTTCCGTATTGATGTCCTGGGACTGAAATGATTGACCCCCAACAACCATCTTCCTTTGAGCTAAGTATGACTCCAACCAGTGGAGCATTTCCCTGCTTTCCATTGATTTCAGTTTTACTAGGGCTCCTTGATGCCACATTCAGCCAAATGCTGTCTTGATGTCAAGGGCAGCCACTATTCCCTCACATTTTGAGTTCAGCTCTTTTGTCCATGTTTGGACCAAGGCTGTCATGAGGTCAGGAGCTGAGTGGCCCTGGTGGAACCCAAACTGAGCGTCAGTGAGCAGGTTGTTTCTGGGTAAGTGCTGCTTGACAGCACTGACAATTACCCTTTCTATCACTTTGCTGATGATTGAGAGTGGACTGATTGGTCGGGTTGGATTTTTCCTGCTTTTTGTGGACAGGACATACCTGGATAGTTTTCCACATTGCTGGGTAGATGCCAGTGTTGTAGCTGTACTGGGGCAGCTTGGCTAAGGGTACAGCTAGTTCTGGAGAACAAGTCTTCAGTCCTATTTCTGGAATTAGTGAATCAATTGGGGCTTAATATCAACCTGACAGCTTTGTGGTCACTGTTACTCGTGCCATCTTTTCATTTCCAAATTTTTTTTTAAACCTGAATTCAAATTCTCAAACTGTCATGGTGGGATTTGAACACACTTGTTGGATCATTACTCCAGGCCTCTGATTATTAGGCCAGTCACATATCTTCTTCTTAGGCAGTCTGTCGGTATTGAGGATGATTTGCTTCACTCCGGTTCAGTGGGTCCTGAGAAGTCTGATAAGTCCAGTGCGTGGTCTGCAGACTCTGCCACATGCGGGGCAGGTGGTGCTTGAAGGGTCGGGCACATGAGGTATTGGGAGGTTTGTGCACTTGTTCTGACATCTTGACTGCCTCTTCGTGCTCCTGACAAAGCCTCTTGTTGTATTCGGTGCCTTCCCGAATAAACCTTTTCCATTTTGGTCAGTCACAAGCCAAGGACTCCCATGAGTTGGCAGAAATGTTTGATCTCCTCAGGGATGCTTTGAGGATATCCTTAACGTGTTTCCATTGTCCTCCTGGGAGTCTCCTGCAGCAACTGAGTTGCCAGTAGAAGAGTTGTTTCTGGAGCCTGGTGTCAGGCATATGAGCGACACTTCCCCCCCAGCAGAGCTAGTTTTGGGTGATTAGCACCTCATTGCTGGGCATGTTGGCTGGGGAGAGGATACTGCTCTTGAACTGCCTTTCTTGCCATTAGATTTGGAAGGCCTTACGAAGGCACTGCTGATGGTGCTTCTCCAGTGCTTTGAGGTGCCTGCTGTAGGTTATCCAGGCCTCCGAAACAAATGTAAATCACTCCAACCTCAATCATTGAGCTTCAGTATGCTGATGATGCTTGTGTGTGCACTCACTCAGTAACTGAGCTCTTGGTGATTGCCAATCCTTCTCCGAAGCACTTGAGAAAATGGGCCTTTCTCTAAACACCCAGAAAACAAAGTTCCTCTTCCAACCAGCTCCCACAGCACAACACCTCCCCCTGTCAATTGAGGCCTGTAACGAGATCCTGGAAAATGTGGACCTTTTCTTGTAATTTACGAGCCTCCACTCAGTGAAGGCAGACATAGACGATGATATTCATCATTGCTTCCAATGTCCCAGCTCAGCTTTCAGCAGACTGAGGAGAATAGTATTGGAGGACTAGGATCTCATACCCAAGATTAAAGTCACTGGGCAGCAGTGATCCCATGTTCCTGGTAACATATCATGACTTCACTGTACTTACAGTCTAGCAATTGGCTAATTCAACACCTACCGTGGATCAAACTTCAGACTTTTCTTGTATGTTTGGCCTACTGAGCCCTGAAGAGGATATCTTTAAGTACATTTTAAATATTTGCCTTCAAAAATTTTAAACTTGTAATGATATTAAAATACATTTAAGTACTTGCTCTAATTTCAAATGGGAATACGCAGCTCAGCCACAAGCCTGCTTTTTCTTAGTACGATAGTGTCCCTATTTGCACCTGTTAACTTATTAGCCTGTGTTTATGAATCATGCTTTTCCAGTTGACGTAAGCTGTCAGAAGCTGACTAAGTGTTTATTTCAGTGAGGGCGTTGAACTTTATTTTGACATACGGTTAAAAGTGTCTGTTATCCATCCCATGTAGTTACTCAGGCCCCAAGGAAAGCTAAGGTCATATTTAAACCAAGTTATTTTTAACAATTACAAGTCACCAGTACAGGTCAAATGCTATTAGTAGACAAGTTTTGAAAAGAGAGATCAGTAAATGCTGTAGGTTGAGGAGATAGAGAATCTCCAATGCTAAGGGGCTTACACAACTAGAATGTGCTTTTTGTAAAACTCTGTGTTCCCTGGAAAAAAGCACTTATTCATCTAGAATCCAAGCAGCCTATTTATATCTTTCATTTCTTCTCATGATTGACAGGCTCTTTTTTTCTCCTTTTACTGCCAGTGATATGGTGAAGGCAGATATGTTTGTCTATTTGTCACGTCTCAATTGTGCTATTGGAGTATACTTGGAACATGTTGCAGTTGAAAAGAAGTAATACTAAAACAATAGACACTGCTTCGGAAGTCTAGAATTTGAGATTTTAAAATAATGCTTTCCTGCCCTAAATAATTCTTAATTCTTGGAAGGTGGGTGATGCTGAAGAGGCAGCATTTATTGCCCATCTGTCGTTGCCCCAAGGGCAATACAAAATGGCGACCAAAGAGTGTGGGACAGGATGGCAGTTCCCCTTTCCTAAAGGATATTAGTGAATTGGTTTGTTTACAACAATTCTGATCGCTTTCGTGCTCATTTTTTCTTGATGACAGCTCACAAGTTACCAGATTTATTGAATTAGTTTCTTAACTTGCTAGGGTGGGATTATAATTCACAGTGCTAAATGTTGATTTATCTGAGTTTTCAGGCCCAGGGGTTGTGATTTGTGACGAGCCCATGATGGTTCTGTTGGAGGGGGGGGGCCGCACATAAATTCGGTGCTCCCACCTCATTACCATGATTGTAACATAGGGCTAAATTTCTGCCTCACTGCTGGCTGCCTCAGTGCTCAGCAGGGGGCCAGTCAGCCTTATGCTAATAGCTTGCAGTGCAGCCACCCTGCTCTTCTTAAAGGCAGTCTGTCCCTCTTAAAAGGAAGCTGAACTAATTGCTCCAATTTAAAACATGGAGCAAGGTAGAATGAGATTTGCAGGCTGACAGATGTGATGCTGGGGACATTAGTGGTGTGGGTGGTGAAAAGAAGGGATGCCATTGTTCTGTATGGGGCCAGGAGACCCTCACGGACCCCCTTAGATGGGAATGGGAGCAGTTGGCCAGGAAAGTCAATTCCTGGAGTCTGAAACCAAAAGCCTGGCAGCAGCACTACAATAAGTCTAATAAGTTCATGCACGCAGTCAAGCTCAGTGATTGCATGATATTTTTCACCCATCACGTCACCAACCTCTCACACTGCTCATGCCACCACACTCCCAACACTCACCCAGATGCACTCCCTCACACTCAGGAGTTGCAGCTAAATTCCGAAGATCCAGCTCATCCTCACTCACCTACTAAGGATGCCAACCTTACACCTACCTTTCGTTTCCTCCTCATACCACCAGCTATTTAGCTAAGAAGGCACATGACCCAAACTTAGTGTTGCACCACCACTGACAATATACCCTCTCTTTTGCAGGACAAGGTGGCTTGTTATTTGGAAGATAGTATGGCGTGGTTTGGTAAATGGTGAGTTACTGGGCACAAGTGGGTTTCATCCAGGTCAGGGGTAAAGAATGGTTTGGTAAAAGCAAAATACTGCGGATGCTGGAAATCTAGAACAAAAACAAAAACAAAAATACCTGGAAAAACTCAGCAGGTCTGACAGCATCTGCGGAGAGGGATACAGTTAACGTTTCGAGTCCGTATGACTCTTCATCAGAACCAAGGAAAAATAGAAAAGAGCTGCTTTAAGGGGGGGTGGGACAGGTAGAGCTGGATAGAGGGCCAGTGATAGATGGAGATTGCCAAAAGATGTCATAGACAAAAGTACAAAGGGGTGTTGATGGTGGTGATATTAGCTAAGAAATGTGCTAATGGGACATTAAGGGTAGAAAGCAGGACGAGCAAGGGACAGATAGCCCTAGTATGATCTCCCGACTAGGTACTTTACAGCCTTCTGGACTGAATATTGAGTTCAACAACTTTAGATCATGAACTCTCTTCTCCATCCCCACCCCCTTTCTGATCCCCCTTTTTCCAATAATTTATATATATTTTTCTTTTCCCACCTATTTCCATTATTTTTAAATGTATTTCCATTCATTGTTTTATCTCTACCTTTCAGTCTATTTCGATCCCCCCCACCCCACCCCCATTAGGGCTATCTGTCCCTTGCTCGTCCTGCTTTCTACCCTTAATGTCCCCATTAGCACATTTCTTAGCTAATATTACCACCGTCAATGCCTCTTTGTCCTTTTGTCTATGACATCTTTTGGCAATCTCCACCTATCACTGGCCCTCTATCCAGCTCTACCTGTCCCACCCCCCCTTAAACTAACTTATATTTCACCTCTTTTCTATTTTTCCTTAGTTCTGATGAAGAGTCATATAGACTCGAAACGTTAACTGTGTTCCTCTCCGCAGATGCTGTCAGACCTGCTGAGTTTTTCCAGGTATTTTTGTTTTTGTTTTTGTTGTAAAGAATGGTTTGTTTGCCATCTCAGTTGAGGGTGAGGTAATAGACAAGTACAGATGCAGAGTGTAGTATTAGGGTGTTCAGGACTGAAATGTGGGACTGGGGAAACAGTACCGGTAACATGATAATGTAAAGGGAGTCACATGACTAGTAGTAGACTGGTAGTGGTCTGAATGGAGATAGCTCATGGCTTGGACTGAAGAAGCCTTCTCTCGTATATCTGTACATAGTTATGCTCTACTATAAATAGTTATTGTTTAGACTCAATGCTTCTGAACCTCTTCCTTAGACAACCACAACAACATGCAACATGGTAGTAGCAGGTGAAGGACCCTGAAATCTGAAAATAAAAACTGAAAAAGCTGCAGTCCGACCTGAAAAAAAATGCACTAAGATGGAAGACTTCAACGAAACACTTGGAAATCTCCAAAAAAGCTTCATAACAGACATGGAGTCTGGGAAACAGAGAAGAAATCAACTGCCTAGCTCAAAAGGACTCCACCATAGCATGTTCATTGAAAATCCCAATCAAAAAGCAGAGTCAAAAAACCTAGCGATGATTGAGGAAGGGTGAGCAAACTTTTAAAAAAAGGCTTAAAAAAGCTTCTAAACAAGGCACAGTTACCAGGCAGCACTGGGAGACAGTTCATTTTTAGTGCATGGCTTGAAACATGTCACAGCCCAGGTCCAGAGTCGGCGCCATAACACGTGGCAACCACATGGTGAAAAAAAAGAAGAGGTTCGTAGAAGGTTTTAGACGGCTCTGTAATCGTGGCAGCTCTCCAAAAAACTCCGATAAGCATGGGAAACTGCTTGGCAATTACTGCAGCATCATTAAAAAAATTTAAAGCATACCTCTCCTGAGCTGAAAACAGTGATGGATTCAAATTTACCTTGCCAGAATGATTTGGATGGATAGAAGGACCGGACCAGAAACACAGTTGAGCACTATGGAGGGGGAAATTTTTAAGATACAGAATTGCATTTGGATTAGATAATAAATCAGGGGCTGAGCAAGTTAATACATTGTTGTATTCAGTTGGTGCAATTGCTGATGATGTGATAGCCAGACAAGGCATTAATGAATCACCTGACAAATTTGAAGAGGTCATAAGATCCTTTGACAGTTACTTCAACCTACAGAGTCACAACATTTTGGAAAGAGCAAATAGGAGTGTTAATAGGAGTGTTCAAAAGCCTGGAGAACCTGTGGACACCTTCATCAATGATTTGTAATGGTTGGCTGAAGGCTGTGAATATGGTGATCTTAAGTTTGAGCTGATACGAGACCACATAGTGGTTGGGGTAACTGACCATACCCTTTCTGACCTGCTTCAATCCAAGGAAAATTTAACTTTGGAGAACCCGATTTGGATTGTTAGACAACCTGAGGTCCTTCAGCAATATTGAGCCATGTTAAGAGGGGAAGATAAACCCTGGTAGAGAACACCCCCACTGACGCTACAGCTCATCAAACAATGAAATGCAGAAGACACTCCAGGGCAAAGAAGACTGTATGTAGTTAAAAATAAAGATAGCAGTAAACTATGCCAGCACTGTGGCGCCAAAAAGCCTCACAGCTGCAAGCACGGCAGAATACTTCCACTGTAAAAGGCTGGGACCCTTTGGGAAAACATGCAGATCGAAAACCTCTAAACATACAGAGGATCACCAGTGAATCTTCGCACAAGAAAACCATCAACGAAATAGAAGAGTCACATCAAGATGAAGGACGATAATGCTTCCTAGTCGAGATTAAAGACCCCAGATCTACCTTCTGGAATGCTGTCATATGTGTCAATGGGCACATTACTAATTTTAAATTAGACACAGGAGCATGTGTGACATCCCTGTCCAACAGAGAACCATGGCTAGCCAACCTCTGGCTGTGGACAACAGACATACCACTACATAGCCTGGGAAGGATCAATCGATCAGATATGGGCATGCTTCTAGAACTGCTCCAATATGGGAACAAGCAGATACTGGAGATGCTATATGTGATTCACAGTCAGGAATTTTGTCTCCTAAGCTGTGATGCCTGTGTTGCCCTCAACCTCATCAAAACAGCAGAAAATGTCAAGGAACAGTCATTGAGTATACCAAGTTGATGACCCTCAAACAGCGCTGATGACCTTGACTGGGACTTCAGTGCAGAATTTTCAATACCCTTTGCTGAGGCAGATAATCCAGCTCCTTTCCAAACAGATGAAGGTGACCTGCTTCAGCCTGAAGAGGAAATGGACCCACTGGATGAACAAGCACCTGAGTGCAACCATGGCTCTTTATCACTTGGCGAATCGTCAGAGAGGATTGAAGTCAAAACCCAGGTGGTAGGAGATGCTGGTACAATCCTGCATTCGTCTTTCAATATTGGCCCCTTAGTAAGTGCAACCACACCAATCCATCCACCAGAACAAGGTACAAATAACCAAATGGTTTCAGAACTAGAAACAAAACCGAATCGGATGAGGTCCTCCTCTTCTACATTAGAGGATACTGACCTTCCTACCACTTCTGGTTACTGCAGTTGGAGAGAGAGCAAGACATTAATCAAGTGCCTTCCTCACCTCAGGAGACCACAATCCAGGATTCCCCAAAACTCCAGGAACTAGGGGCTACACGGAGTCATTGCTCTAAAGGCAAAGTCAGTGTAAAAAAAGGGATAAACCCATGGCATCAGACCATGAAAGGAAAACTATTGATAGTGAAAGGTACAACAACAAGGAGAGGAAGAAAAGAATCAAAGTTGAACCTCAAATAAAACACCAAATGCTGCAGTTTCTACTGAAGAACAGCCAGGTCAGAACAAAAAAATCCAAGTTGAGAATACCAATTCTCCAAACTTCAAAAGAACACGATCATGGAGAGTTGTGAAACCGCCAGACTATTTAAACCTGTGAAGACAGAGACTTGTGGGGGAGAAGGAGTAGCATGTAAATATAAATGTAAATATATATTTGGATAAAGACTGGGGGGAGGTGTATTAATAGGGTGTTCAGGACTGAAAGGGTTAATATGTGACTGGGGAAGCAGTACCGTCCACATGGTGATGTGAAGGGAGTCACATACCTGGTAGCAGTCTGAATGGAGTTAGTCCATGGCTTGGACTGAAGAAATTTACTATCTTGTATATCTGTACATAGTTATGTCCTACAGTAAATAGTTATTATTCAGAATCTATGCCTCTGAACCTCTTTCCTAAACAACCACAACAACAAACAACACAGAGGACTGTCTGGCTGGAGACCAAGAGGCTCTGCCCTCCCCCCCCAACACCCCCCAACCCACCCCAAGTCTTTGGCTGGGATTTTCCGGCCCTGTTGTGGTGGGAACTGCCACAGGAGGTTCAGCAGCCCAGTCAAAAGTCCATTGACTCTTAGCGGGACTGAATGGTCCCTGCTCCCTGGCAAACCCAGCAGCTCTACACTTCCAAAAAACACTCCCAAATACTCCCAGACACTGCAATAGCAGAAGCTCTTCAAAATTACTTTACCTGCAAATTAGGTGCCTGGCTCTTTAAATAACGCGAGTGCAGGGCCCATCTTGCTGCTCACTGCTTGCTCTTTGTAGTGGGAGAGGAGAATTCATTGGCCAGAATCTTACGTATGTCGGGCGCTTGCGATCGGTGGGCCTGGAAGCGGACGCGAAATGTGCTTCTGCCCGTGATTGGCCACTGAATGCAAATTCATGCTGGCTCGCCAATTAATGGCCAGCCAGCCTGAAATGCGTGCTGAGAAAGCCTCATTGCTGCTGGTGGGAGTCTGGGAAGAGAACAGGCACCGACAAAGGTGAGAATGTGGGTGGGCGCTTCCAGCGAGCTCCCTGAAGGCAGACAGCTGCTGCGGAGCTACCTCAGAGAGCTGCAGACGTGAACAGATTAAATGGCAAGAAAAAAATGCAGCAAAATTGTGTCTATGCATCACATTCAGCACCTGACGGCAGAACACAAAATACATCAGCCCTTAGGTATGCTTTTTTATTATGCTTTACCATGGACACTTCATCCTGCCCTGGCTCAAGGTTTCCGCGAAAATGTAAAGGCCACCTGGCCGAATGGCCCATCCACCAACCATAAAATGGATAGACCACGTATAATTGACTTCAGTTGCTTCCTTAATGGGCTTAGTTGCCCGTGGGTGTGCTCCTGGCTGTCACATGGGTCTGCCGAGCAAAATACCGCACGAGTGTGCGATGACGTCGGGTTGTGCACCTAACGTCTTCCCGCGTGATTTCATGTGCTGTCGGGTTGGGCACGCGCCCGCACAGCCAGCGTAAAATTCTGGCCATTATCTGTACCTGCGTTAGTCATTTTGGCATCAGGTTAGCCTGTAGGGCTGTGTGACATCAGGATCCTGCACCTTCTGAGGCCTCCAGCACATGCTGGGAAACTCAAACAGCACCCTTCTCAAGGGGGCACACACATGGACCAAGCCAGAAGCAGCTGGCGGCCTGGTGTGCCCAGGACAAGCATGCTAGCCTTCCATGGTGGCGAGACAGAGATGAAATTCGCATCCACAACCTATAAGTTGCTAGCCCAATGCCATAGCCAGTATTCTACCTGTTTCACCAACTGTGCACCCTGGATATTTGATTGGCATTTTTCTAATGCTGCTGTCAACTCATTTTTTAAAAAATGGCTCTTAAATAATGCTGATTATAAAATCTAGTTTGCCTCTGTGCTGGGTAGCTGGGTATATATAATTTAACTTTTCTTACATTTGGGTTCTAAAACAACATTACGGTTTTCAAGTAAAGAAAGGTAAAACGAAAGACTTTCATTTATTGGGCGCCTTTTAAGAGCACCAGCCATCCCAAAGTGCTTTACAGCCAATGAAGTACTTATGAAGTGTAGTCATAATGTGCGTACAGCCAGCTCCCACAAACAACAATGTGCTAATAACCAGATAATTTGTTTTTGTGATGTTGATTGAGGGATAAATATTGGCCAGGACACCAGGGATAACTCCCCTGCTTTGAAATAGTGTCATGGGATCTTTTACGTCCACCTGAGAGAACAGATGGAATTT
This sequence comes from Cetorhinus maximus, assembly GCF_964194155.1. NCBI lineage: Eukaryota > Metazoa > Chordata > Chondrichthyes > Lamniformes > Cetorhinidae > Cetorhinus > Cetorhinus maximus. The sequence continues at coordinate 47,636,922 of NC_135896.1, read as the reverse complement.
AATGTCTCATTCAAAAGATGGCACCTCTGACAGTGCAACACTCTTTCGGTACTGCACTGGAGTGTCAGCCTAGATTGTTGTGCTCCAGTCCTGGTGTTGAACTTGAACCCCACAATCTTCTAACCCTGAGACAAGAGTGCTGCCAACTGTGCCATGGAAATAGTGTGAAGTCATTGGTGAGTCATCTAGTATAGGTTGCGCATGTTAGAGTATAAAATTATGTTTCTGAAGGTTCACAAAGTGGCAATTCATAGATGAACTTCTTGGGTGTTGAATTATCATTCCTTTTAGGTAGCATGATTATCTTGTAATTGGTATTTCCTGGATTGTATTTTGAGTGTTGTAACAATTAATATATTTTAGTGGACAAGATACGGTTACGATTGTGCCAAATCTCTTAGGAGACTAATAGCCATTTACAGTGAATAAACTTGAGTGAATTAAAATAAAACATTGATAAACATTGTGTCAAATATAAAGTTCACTAAAAACCACACACTGCAATTTATTTGACTAAGCTGTTTGCCCAATTGAATTTATTAGGAATATATACAGAACAAAACGATAACATGACATATTACTGCTGAATGTACACTTTATTGCTTTAATTTAATGGCCAGTAAAAATTATTACCATGGCAACACTTTAGGATGTAATAGCTCAGTATAGCTGAAAGCATTCAAATAATAGTTACAAATAAGAGATAAAAGCAAAATGAGTTTGCTTTTCACTCAACCTAAGTACCCATATGTTCATTGAAATGGAACAGACCAGAAAGGACTAGGTTAGGTAACCATGGGATAAGGGAGAAATTCGTGTAAGAGCTAGACTGGAGATTGCTCTGCAAAATATTTCTCAGAGATGAATGGTAAGTGCTATAGCATCACACTAAAGACACAATTGGCCTAAACATATTTTAAAATGTTAAGAATTTGAGAAGGAAATGCTGTTAAGATATAGGCTGCAAGCTTTGACTCCTTAGTTTTTCTGATTTCAGTGCTGTGGGAGCTGATAAGCCAAAAGAATGTCAAGGATTCTGCTCCCAACAGTGTCTGGTGCAACATGCGCCAATCATCAAGTTCTGTAGATTGATAATGTGGGCACCTATTTTGGCACAGATCGTGATGTCAGCCAGTATCTAACGCTGATTTGTGCACAACCTGCCATTTTGGACTTTGCAGGGGCTGTTAATGCCCCCTCTCAAATACACACACAGCTGAACACACATTCAGCTGCATGGGGGACCCCAGTGCTAAGGGGGCCACCATTCAACTTTCAGATGAGGTGCTTTAGACTTTACTATTGCAGATTTAGTGGAAATATTGTGTACTATTTTATTGGAGGAGTTGACAGAATTTTTTTCTCTCAGAAGTAGGCGGTGCTGAAACTTTGGAAGCAGGGATGTGGATTTGAAATACCTCTGAGCAGAGAACTTCCATTAATCGGAGATATAGTTGCCGTTCCTCTTGGGCTGCAGCATAACAGAGAGATGGAGCAGAGATGGCAAAGGGGAGATGCTGTTCGCAGAGGGAGGAAGATGAGGAGGGCTTTCAAAAGGATACCTTAACAACCTAGTGTCTTCAGACATCACTTAATTCTCCCAACCCCACCTCAGCCAGGAGCAGGGTTTTAGGCAGTTACAATTCACCAACGTAATCATTTCTGAACTGTCACCTCCCTGCAGTTTCAGACCAGGGTGAAGTTGGTGTTGCCAGTGATCATCCATGGCCTTTAACTTCTATGACAGTGGATCCTTCCAGGTTGGAACCAGCACCAACATTTCTCAGTTGACTGTGGTCCTCTACACAAGGAAAGGAGACTTTATAGTCCTTTCTCTATGCAGGAAGAGTGGGCATGTGGCTTCGGCAGGATAGCTGGTTTGCCCATAGTGTAGGGAGCCATTGACTGCCCACATGGGGCTCTGCAGGTGCCACATGTTAATGGGGAGGATGTACCACGATCGCAAAGGGTCCCACTTCCTGAATATGCAGTTGGTGTGTGACCACGCACAGACCATCCTGTTAGTGAGTTCCCACTATCCTGGCAGCAGCCATGATGTTTTTATCCTGAGCCAGTCAGCTGCTCTGTCATCTTTGAGCCACCATAATAAACCAGTGGGTGGCTGCACAGTGATACAGGCTTCCTGCTGTGCCTGTGGATAATGATTGAACTGACACCCGAGCACATGTGAACTGTGCTCCTACAATAACATCCATTCTGCAACCAGGAATGTCATGTAGTGCACTATTGATGCCTGGAAACAACAGTTCTGCTGTCTGGACTGTTCCAGGAGTCTTCCAGTACACATCGGAGTGCATCTTGCAATTTATGCTGGTCTGCTGCATTCTCCACAGCCTCTGAGGGCACAGCCTTTGCCACCAGGCACTCAATAACCACCTTAAGAGGAAGAGGAAGAGGGGAAGGATGTGGAGGAAGAAGAGGAGTCATCTAGAACAGTATCACTCTGGATGGGCTGTGCAACAGAGTCTGTTCAGATTCTGGTTCCCCTGAAAATAATCCCCAGATTGCCAAAGCTCCACAATTACCCATCCCTCTGATATGGACCATTACAGTGTCCTCATGGCCGCAGATCTGAAATGAAAGACACCATAACCCAATAATTCCAACCATCATTATCCAACAACATTTCCAATAATAAAATACTCAACTATCCACCCTTGTATTTTCCCTTAGTGGAAGGGGATAAATGGCCAATTCCTTTCCCTACATTCCTATCTTCCCTTGGTCTCTGTCTTGTTGATTTCTTTGCCTACAGTATTCTCGCACTCCTACACAATGCTGCTCCACCAGCATGGCTGGTGGAAGGTAGCTGACATTCAATGGGCAATGTTTCCTTGAGCAGCTTGCTGGGCAGCAGCAATCTGGGCTATGGCTAAAGGCAACAGCAAGGGCACTAGCGCAGTGGCAGTAGTTTGAGCATGAATGCTGAGAGAGGGCAGCAGGTTCAGGCAGTCAGGAGCCACTGCCACTACCCTGGGGTGGTGCCTCATCAAACTGAGTAAACTGCTGAAGCATAGACTGGTCTGCTGTGATACCTGGGGTGGTGCCTCATCAAACTGAGTAAACTGCTGAAGCATAGACTGGTCTGCTGTGATACCCTCCAAACCCCTTTAAGCACTCGTATTTATAGTCATGATGGCAGCAGTCTGGGCTTGCCATCATGACTGCAAATACTCAAGACCTCGGTGCCATTGGGCGACTCTTGTCCATGCTGCAGTGGAAGCTGAGACATCGGCCACCAGACACTGCATCAAGGCTGTGTCCCCAAGAACCCTCATAGAGTTGGCCACCACTTCCATGCTAGAAAGGATGGGCTTCAAGCTCTGTATGAAGCCCTGTGCCAAGTTGGAGCCAAACTCCTCTACGCTCCTTGATAGTGACAAGAAGCTCTTTGGCAGGTCAGTCATTGCACCTTTTTTTTTCCATTTCAGTGTGCATCCCCGTCGGCCTTTCTCTGCAGGATATCCCATTGAAGTGCTCATTGGGCCCTCTACAGTAGAACTCTTGTTTGACCCCACTTTCTGAGAGCTGCCGGGACATTCATTATCCTTGCCTCCTGACTTGGCTGCAACCACATATGACTCACCACATGCGGATCATGTCTCTATACTATCCTCTAAAGTGCGCAGTGCCAGTTTCCGAGGCGGCGGCTGCGAGTGTCAGGTCAAGTGACAGTACTTCTTCCTCGGAGGTACACTCTTCTTCTGGGCCTTCATTGTCAGGCTGCATTGGCTGGCCAGGCAGCAGGTCCTGGGTGCCTGAAAGCATAAGTGTAGAAAGGGAGGTTTGGAGTGGGAGGAAAGCATGCATACATGCTTCTAAACCATACCATATTTCAGGATATGGGTGAAGTGGGATTTAAGAAGGTGTGTAAAACAGGAATATACTGTCATCATGGATGTTTTTAGCAACACTGGTTGTTGCAGCCTCTGTGATGGCTGGACAAATAATTCAGAGCACCATCTCCTCCAAGGGGATGAGGACATCAACAATGCCTCATGCAGCCTTGCTTGTCCCCCATTGGCTCTTTGCTGATCCCTACAGTTATGTGCCACCTAGTCCTGAAGAGGGAAGGTTGTCAGTGAATTGTTGCAATGTGTCAGGAGATGTGCCTGTTACAGCTGACAGGCTGAAAGTATGTTGAAGCTGTGAGATATGGGTATGAGGCTTGCAGCACTGGTAAATCAATGATGCTGAGGTGGAGCGTATGAATGTTAGATACCAGTCCTGATTGCTGGGCATTGTTGATGGGTGAGTGATGGGAGTGTGCTGCATTGAGCAGTGTGGGTTTGGTGGTGCAGTTAGTAGAAAATTGGATTTGAAGATGCATTCACAGACCTTGACCACTTGTCATGAGTCATTAAAATTTTGCGGCACTGTATCCAGTTTTTTGGGCCTTTGCATTGTTTATCTGGTGAGCCCATCCTTTCCACTTCCTGCACTAAGGCCCTCAGTGCTGCATCAGAGAACTTGGGAGCCCTCTCTTTGGCCTGCTGTTCCATTGGTCTAATTTCTTCCTGCTAAGAATGCCTTCCCCATCCACTTCCAGCACCTGCTGCAGCCAGAATCCACCTTCCCTTTTAAGTTTTCAGAAGTGCTGGCTAGCTTTAACTAATGCCAGCCTTGTATGAACCTGGATCTCTGACATGGGTGCAGCCACTCAGCAGGGTACAGTATTTACTGCTGGGCTGCAAGCCACAATCATGGAGATGATCACTTCAATTGGGCATGGGATAATTACGCATCATGATCCCAAGGTCTGTTAATGGGCCTTATCCAATTTTTTGCCCATAATTGCTTTAGAGATACCAAAAGATAGCGTTAAGATTATTGAAATATTCATAGTTACTCAACAATTTTTGAATGAAAGACAACCTGGATTTGTTGATAAATTTCAACGGTATGATTCTAATTCAAACTGGTAATTGTGCTATGAATGTGGATCATTTAAAAATAATTGCACAAATTTTTAAACACTTAATTTGAAAACAGGTTTAACATTCAAATTTGAAGACTCATATCTGCATGCGTTTAATTCAGCCTCTTCCACATTTGTTCCACTCCACAAAATAGGAGCGGAATATTTACATAGCATGCAATTGGGTAACATTTTCCAAGGCCCCTGTGCTACCAGGATGGCCTTACAGGCCGTGCGCAGGACATTGAAAATTTGTGACTGTATTGCCAATGATTTTCTGTCCATTCATTTGAATGGCTGGAAATGTTTCTCATAATATGATTATTTTAGCTAATTGACCTCCACGGTCTTTCATGTTGTCTTTTTAAAAAATGTATTCTTTCATGGGGTGTGGGCATCACCGGCAAGGCCAGCATTTGTTACCCCTGAACCGAGTGGCTTGCTAAGCCGCTTCAGAGGGAAGTTGAGAGTCAACCACACTGCTGTGAGCTTGGAGTCACATGTAAGCCAGACCAGGTAAAGATGGCAGATTTCAATCCCTAAAGGACATCGGTGAACCAGATGGGTTTTTACAACAATTGATGGTGGTTTCATGGTCACCATTACTGGGGCTAGCTTTATATTCCAGATTTTATTAATTGAATTAGATTTAAATCCATGTCTCCAGGTCATTAGTCTGGGCCTCTGGATTACTAGTCCATTGTCACTTCACCACCGTGAATAGGACACGGGCCGGAATTTTCTAGCTCTGTCGGTGTTGGGCGTAATGGTGGGTGGGGGGGGGGGAGGGACAATGTGACGAGAAGGCAGAAAGTTGATTTCATGCCGTTGTGAAAGCAGTTTGCGATCGTCCACTGCACCCATCAATAGCGGGCTGGGTTTCCCACCGCTGCACGTCAGGAACCTAATTTCAATACTTGAGAATCTCATTATAAGCCCTGCTCACCGGAATCATTCCCCCACACTGGATCATCTGGGCACCATGCCAACATATTTCACAGCTGTACAAAAGCAATGTCCGCCTGTCAACTTGCACTTCGCTTGGGACTTTGAGGTTTGTTTGCCTACCTTGCTTCGGGCAGCACTCGCAGTCATCAGCGCCAGTTTGCAGTCAGCACCTTTAGGGGGGCTCACAGGTAGGTCTCCACCAGCCATAAGGTGTGGGTGGCTTTTCAACCACTGCAGGGCTAGGGCTTGCTTGGGGAAGGGGGAGAAGTGGCCTCAGGCAAGGGAAGAGGCTGCAGGGCGAGAGCTGTACTGAGGAAGGAGGGTATCCCACGGTTTGTGTGGGGGCAGAAGTTGATCTGTGCAAGTGGCCTCAAGATGGTGATGGCTGAGGAGGCAATCTCCAGAGGAGATGAGGCCAGATGGAGATGTGGTGGTGTTTGTGCTTGTGTGAGTGGCAATGTCCCTTGAGCTGGCAGTGAGTGAGATGCCAGTGAATGTGTGATGGGCTTGTGAGTGTGTGAAGTTAGAGTGATGAGATGGTTGCCTTACTCTGGTGGCACAGATGAGATCATTCATCAGTTTTCTGCACTGGATGGCCAACCAATTGTGTGCAGAATTGCCACTGACCACCTCTGCTGCCACCTCCCAAGCTGGAGTGATGAGACTGATGGGCCCCCTACAGCCAGAGTGGGGGTAGAGGTCATTGTGGCAGACCTCTGCCCTGTTTAGAAGGTGTCCCAGGGATGCGTCACTGAATCCGGGGGGCTGCACTCTTCTTGGCTTTTGGGGCCATATTTTCAGCAGAGCAGTCCTGGGCTGCAAGCATTGAGAAGGGTGTGCGTGGCTGCAGTTTAAATATAGCGCCCTGTATGAGGAAGTGGCACGGTAACAGCATGGCGGACAAATCAGAGGCCACCCACCAGCAAGGCAGAGTGTTTCCTGTGGCTGCATAATGAATGAGATGGGAATGGGATGATACGGTGTGAAAAACCACCATTGCGGCCTGCTGGTAAAACATCCTTTTTCCTGCCCGCTACCACACTTGGTGCAAATCTGGGATGATTCAGCACATGGTGTGAGTTAGGACACCGGCAGCACCTTATTTACAAATCATGGTAGAACGTGGGATGGCTGCCCAGCAGTGCATTAGAATAGTCACATCTGAAGCCACAAAGGCATGGGTGACGGTTTCAGGAACAAATGAGCTGGGGCATGGGGGTGTCAGGTGATGTTATGGAGGTAGAGGTAGGTGGTCTTAATGATAGCACAGGTTTGTGGTTGGAAGTTAACATTCTATCATGGACACTATCTGCTCAAGCTTTCTGTAATCTTCTGTGACAGTATTAATGTTAGAATGACAAAATGAAAAGTATAGGAAGGATCCTTGGGCTCTCCTGCTTCCTCTTCTCCTCTTTCCATGGCCCCAAGCACCTCCTTGTAAATTTGTATTTTTACATATTAAATTTGTAGGCTTCCAGGCTGCCCTAGCTTGCCTCTGATTGTATATGTTCTTTGCATGCAGGTGACATTAGAAATCTATCACAATACTTATTGACTTGAACTATTTTACCAGTGAAATCCCAGTGTTGTTTCCCAACTGACACCCACCTTGAACTCAAGAGTCCAAGGCCACCACTTACTGTGCGTGCTGAACATCCCGGGCCTGTGTGTTTTGCTATGCAGACTATTCCGTGTTACCTATGACCCTAACACCACTGCCCCCTCTGACTGTACTCTAAGCAGAGGAAGTTTCAAAATTGGGCAAGGCAGTGATAAAAAGAGTTATACAAGTACAGTAAACAAGCCTTCAACCCACTGAGAGGAAAATCAAAAACTTCAAGCAACTGAGATCAATTTACCATATAGGCCCCACCTTTACACAGAGAGCAGAATTCAGGTGTGGATCCTTAAAGAGTACCAGCCATATTCCTGAACCCCCACTGTGAGTAAACTGTGGGTCTGGGAAGGAAAATATAACCTCCATTAAGAACAAATGGGAAGGGCATCAATTCCCACCCCTTTAAATCAGAGCGTGGAGTAGAGAAGGACATCCGCCCCTTCCATCCCCAATCTCCTTTCATTATATTCCACTCTCCTTTTCTCTCTCCTCCTCTGCCTCCATCTTCCCTACTTCCCTCACCCATTCATCCTCACCATGCCTATCCTCTTCCTCATTCTCAATTCCCATCTTCCTTTCCCTCTCAGCTCTTCCTTTCTACCTTCCACCATCCCCTTTTCTCCTCTGTCGCCACTTTCCTCAGCTGTATTAGAGCAGAAACTATGCCAATATGCAAGTTTAGATTTGAATGACAGATAAATGAGGTGAGAGTGACTACCCTTGACATCAAGGCAGCATTTGATCAAGTGTGACATCAAGGAGCCCTAGCAAAACTGGAGTCAATGATAGTCAGAGGGAAAACCCTCTACTTTGGAGTCATACCTAGCACAAAGGAAGATGGTTGTTGTTGTTGGAGGTCAATCATCTCGGCTCCAGGACATCACTGCAGGAGTTCCTCAGGGTAGTGTCCTAGGCCTAACCATCTTCAGCTGCTTCATCAATGACCTTGCTTCCATCATAAGGTCAGAAGAGGGGATGTTCATTGATGTTTACACAATTTTCAGCACCATTCACGACTCCTTAGATATTGAAGCAATCCATGTACAAATGCAGCAAGACCTGGACAATATCCAGGCTTGGGCTGACAAGTGGCAAGTAACATTCATGCTGTGCAAGTGTCAGGCAATGACCATCTCCAACAAGAGAATCTAACCATTGCCCCTTGACATTCAATGACACTACTGAATCCCCCACTATCAACATTCTGGGGGTTACTATTAACCAGAAACTGAACTGTACTAGCCATATAAATACTGTGACTACAAGAGCAGGTCAGAGGCTAGGAATCCTGTGGCGAGTAACTCGCCTCCTGACTCCCCAAAGCCTGTCCACCATCTACAAGGCACAAGTCAGGAGTCTGATGGAATATTCTCCACTCACCTGGATGAGGGCAGCTCTAACAACACTCAAGAAGCTCGACACCATCTAGGACAAAGCAGCCTGCTTGATTGACACCCCATCCACAACATTCACTCTCTTCACCACCGATGCACAGTGGCAGCAGTGTGCACCATCTACGAGATGCACTGCAGGAACTCACCAAGGATCCTTGGACAGCACCTTCCAAACCCATACCCGCTACCATCTAGAAGAACAAGATACCTAGGAACACCACTGCCTGGAAGTTCCCCTCCAGGCCACACATCATCCTCACCTGGAAATGTATCGCTATTCCTTTACTGGGTCCAAATCCTGGAACTCCTTAACAGAACTGTGGGTGTACCTATACCACTGGGATTGCAGTGGTTCAAGAAGGCAGCTCACCACCACCTTCTCAAAGTCATTTAGGGATGGGCAATAAATGCTGGCCCAGCCAGCGACAGCCTCATCCCATGAATTAATAAAAAAATATGGAAAGGCGTAGAATGGATATGGAAACGTTGGGGCAGGGGGGCTGAATTTTACTTGCCTTTGGCAGGACTGTTTCCCACAGAGGGGTGCACATAAAATGGCAGGAGGGGGGAACATAAAGTGGGGTGGTTGCCGATCCCACCACCTTCCAAACCATCCTTGAGCTCACCCACACATAATGTGGGGGGGGGGCCCTGGAATTGGCAGCTTGTCTGCCATATTGAAATGAACAATTAAGGGTCAATTAGGCTTGTTACCAAGCCAACTGACCCTGATAATACGCCGCCTGCACCATAAAACGTTTGGTGTGGGCAGCAGGGCGGGAGCAGGAAGCCCAAAATTTTTTATCTTGGGTGCTCGAAGGGCGGGAAGGAAGTTGCTCTTTGGGAGCTGCCTTTTGCCGATTGTGGTGCAGTACCCCCCTCCCCCCCCACCTTAGATTGATCCCCTCCTTCTTTCCTACCTGCACCACCCCCCCCTTAAACCCACTCATCACCCCACTGTCCCTCCACCTGACCTACGCAAACCCTTCAGGCCCAAGACCCCAGATTTACCTGTTCCAGGGAACCAAGGACTTGGGGCCTTTCTCTTCTGTAGTCCCGACAGTGACCACGGATACTTTCCTGCTGGCCAATCGGATTGGCTGGCTACTCCAGAGGGTGGGACATCAGACCCAATGAGAGTGGAGGGTGCCGGCTTAATGCAGAAGTGGTTTCAGGGAGTCGTGCCCCACCCTCCACCTCCCCACCCCTGTATTATTTAGCCCAGGATGTGTAAATGTGGTTAGAGCTGTTTGTTCATATGGGAGGTAAATGCCGACATGGACTGGTTGCGCCGCTTGGCTTGGTTCTGTGTCCTAACCCCTATCTATTTCTATTATTGCCTTGTGCCCTTTATCTCTACGGTACTTGGCCTAACTCCAGATGTGCTAATGCCCCAGGAGCTTGACTAATCCGTTATTTATTAAGAGGTTGCAACACCTCAAAGGTATTGGACCTGTAGGTGCACCATGAAGATAATGTTACGTGGCATAATACTGAGACAGCTGAAAGAAAAACTAGGAAAGTGTTTTTATAATCACACCGGGAGGGAACAAATTGACAAAAAAGGCTATAAAGAAAACCAAGAACTCCTTAAAGAAACTAAAAGAGGCCTGTTCTTGAAAGGTAATCAAATACTCAGCAAAGGAACAAGCTGACTGGGACCCACATCCAAACATGGACTACAGAGAGATATGGTGGAATGCCAATCCAAATTACAAAAAACCAACAAGTAAAACTTCAATGAAGAATAATTGAAAAGCAGAATACTGCGGATGCTGGGAATCTGAAATAAAAGCAGAAAATGCTGGAAATACTCAGCAGGTTAGGCATCATCTGTGGAGCGAGAAACAGAGTTTATGGGCGGAATCGCCCCAGATTTACACAAAGTTGCTGTAGCAGGTGGGAAGAACATTGTTTTACCTGTCAGCCACAAAGGCGGGTTTTCATGCCGTATCATCCTATTCCCGCCTCACTAACTATGCGGCCACGGGAAACAAACCATCTCGCTGGCGGGAGGCCTCGAGATTTGCTCGCCACAACGTTAGCTCACCACTCCCCCATGCAGGGGGCCATATTTAAACTTCAGGCACTGCGCACTTCTCAATGTTTGCAGCCCAGGACTGCTCTGGTGAAGACATGGCTCCAAAAGCCAAGACAAGTGCACACCCCGATTCAGTGACGCATCCTTGGGGCACCTTCTGGATGCCGTGGAGGCTCACATGAATGACTTCTGCCCCCACTCTGATGGCAGGAAGCCCATCAGTCTTACCACTCCAGCTTGTGAGGCGGTGGTAGAGGTGGTCAGTGCCAACACTGCACACAAGAGGTCGGCCATCCAGTGCAGAAAATGGATGAATGATCTCATCTGTGCCACCAGGGTAAGGCAAACATCTTATCATTCTAAACTCACACACTCACAAGGCCATCACACATTCATTGGCATCTCACTCACTGCCGGCTCAAGGGACATTGCCACTCAGTCTCTCACACACACCCTCACATCTCCATCTGGCCTCATCTCCTCTGGAGACTGCCTCCTCAGCCCTCACCCTCTTGAGGCTATTTGTACAGATCAACTTGTGCCCCCCACACACACCCTGGGATACCCTCCTTCTCCAGTACAACCCTCGGCCTGCAGCCTCTTCCCTTGTTTGAGGCCTCTTCTCCCCCTTCCCCCAGCAAGCCCTAGCCCTGCAGCCATTAAAATGCCACCCTGCTGATCTGGTAGGTAGAGACCTGCCCGTGAACCCCCCAAAAGTGATATTTGCTGCATGCAAAGCCTGGCGCTGATGACTGTGAGTGCTGCCCGAAGCAAGGTGGCAAACAAAGTTGAAACCTCGAGTGAAATACAGCTCGCCAGGTGCACGTCGCTTATGTACAGTTGTGAAACACGTCAGCATGCAATCACACCGACGTGCCCGGATGGTCCGGTGTGGGGGTGATCGTTCCAACAAGCAGAGCTTATAATGAGATGCTGAAGTATTGAAATTAGGTTCCCGATGTGCAACGGCGGGAAATGTGGCCCGTCATTGACGGGTGGAGTGGACGATCGCAAACTAGTTTCACAACAGCATGAAATCGATTTGCAGCCTTCTTGCCATATTGCCCCCCCCCGCCCCGCCTGCCATGACACTCGATGTCAACAGGGCTGGAAAATTCTGGCCAATGTTTCAGCTCTTTTGTGACATTCATCAAACCTGGGAAAAGTTAGAAATGAAATCGCTTTTGAACAGGGGGCTGGCGGGACAAGGACAGAAGAGAGACCTGTGATAGGATGAAAAACAGAAGAGACTGAATGACGGAAGAATTAGCCTTACAGGGCCAAAGGGAATGGTGATGGGGCAAGAAAAGAAACAAAGAAGCAAAAGATGTGCCTGGAGCAGGTATGTCACTGGCTGCAAGCCAAAATAAGGGAATAACAGAAACATGCTAAGAAAAGGAAGCAAAATGGAGACATGGGTCTGAAATTGTTGAATTCAATCTTGAATACCTCAAGCTGAGCTTCACTGGAACAGTGCAGTAGGCCAAAGACAGAGATGTCATTCTGAGAGCAATGTAGAGGATTAAAGTGACAGGCCACTGGAAGCTTGGGGCCATGCTTGTAAACTGAATGGAGGTGTTTTGCAACCTTGCTCTATCGCGATCCTGCGCTATTGCCTTGTCCTTTCTCTTTATGTTTCCAAATCTCTCCTCATGTGAATTCTCTCCCCGACTATTTAGTTTAAAGCCCCCTGTACAGCCCTAAGTATTCGACTCATCAAGACACTGGTCCCATTCAGGTGAAGACTGTTCCAATAATATAGCCCCCTCTTTCCCCAATGTGGTGCCAGTGCCCTATGTATTGAAACCCATTTCTCCCATGCCAATCTTTGAGTCACACATTCAACTCTCTGATCTTATTTATGCTATGCCAATTTGCTTGTGGGTCACATTGTAATCCAGAGACCATTACCTTTGTGGTTCTGCTTTTCAATTTACCCCTTAGCTGCTCATATTCCTTCAGCAGAACCTCTTTCTTAGTCCTACCTATGTCACTGACACCTACATGGACCATGACAACTGGATCCACCCCCTCCCATTCCAAGTGTCTCCCCAACTGGAAAGGGATGTCCTTAACCTTGGCACCGGGTAGCCAACACAGACTTCAGGACTCACGCTCTTGGCTACAGAGAAGCATATCTATCCCTCTAACTATACTGTCCACTACTACAATTACATTCCTTTTTACAGCACTCACCTGAATGGCTTCCTGCACCATGGTGCCATGGACAACTTGCTCATCCACCCTGCAGTCCCTGCTCTTGTCAACACAGCTGCAAGTACATTGAACTTGTTGGACACTTGCAGGGGCTGAGGCTTCTCCAGTGCAACCTCTCGAACCCCATACCAGCCTCACTTGCAGTCACACCCTCCTGTCCTTAACCACAGACTAAATCTCAAGTACCCAGCCTAAAGGGTATGACTGTCTCCTGGAATAAAGTGTCCAGGTAACTTTCCCCCTCCCTGATGCTTTGCAGTATCTGCAGCTCATCAACTTTGAACCGAAATTCTTTGAGCTGCACATGCTCACTGCAGATGTGGTTGCTGTGGATCACACTTGTGCCCATCAGCTCCCGTATGTTTCAGCTGCAACATGTCACCTGCTCTGCCATCTTTACTGTGTTTTATTTAACAAATTTGTGTTTCAAGTTTAGAAATATCACTCAGCTGTTATCTGTAATTATATTAAGTCGTTGAATTAGTTAAGCTATAAATTTTATGTAATACTTATATCTCTTCACTGCTGGTTTAAACTACTGCTCCTGTTTAGAGAGATAAAATCTTAAAACTCACCAATCAATCATTTACCAGCTCACCGAATTAATGCCTTTGAACACTCACCAGCTTATTAAGGCTGAAAAGGGTATAAAAAGCATCATCTCCTTCCCCATCTGCACCATTTTTTTATTACCTGCACCAAATTACTGTTAGCACTTGTTTGTGGTCATCTCCACTCTGTGCTCCCACTCTCCTTGTATTCCTATGTTATAACAGCGACTATGACTTCAAAAGTACTTGATTGGCTGTAAAGCACTTTGAGGTGTTCTGTGGTCATGAAAGGCTCTTCATAAATGCAAGCCTTTCTTTCTTTGTATTCACAATCAGAAAGAAAACCAGACAACCCTTGGCAAATGCCTAGACCAGAGACTTCCCCATGATGACGTTCATCAATTACTGCCTCTTAGGGGAAATGAACATTTTAACTGCCTTCTGACTCATGCACTCTTTAAAACTTTGCGTGAAAACACTTTACGGGAAAAACTTGTTTGTAAAGCACTGTTTCCAGCAATATCAAAGTTGATACAATGATACCAATGAAGAACAACACGTGGCCCATAGTGCTACCTAGGGAATTAGTGATACGTGAACAAATTTCCTTGTGGGGAAATGATATGCGATAAGATTGAGTGGCAAATACAGGGCAAGAACATGTTACATATAATTGACAAGGCTTTGATTCCCCAACTAAAACTCCTCGTATACATATGGTGACCAGACGCCCTGCTTTCCGACTGTTGTCCCGGTCTCCTAACAATTTGCTCAAAATAACTCAAATGTCCCAGTTTGCAGCTTTTCCCTCTTTACATGAACTACACCAGAGATTTCCACCAGCACTTCATCTTTGTCACACAGCATCAGCGTCTCTTCCCTTCACTTTTGCTCCCCTCCCCTTTACCTCGTGCTCCATTTACTGTCGGCAAACCCAAAAAATCCTCTCGCTGCAATCTGGGATCTGGAATGTCACCCACTCACTGCTCCGGGATGCTCCCGCACGCAGAGATCCTTTTCACTGGCATCCAGAGCTGGCACCAGGGACAAATTTTTCCCCCAAAGTGGCCTGGTTCTCAATGGGACAGCTTTTGTCTTGCCCTGTTTTGTTCACTTTTCAATACTGTGATTGGCCATTCCTTCAGAATGCTCTGATTGGCCGGTAAGGGATTCCATGGAGGTGGCCAGCAGGGGAGAACCAGAGGTCAGAGGGGGAGAGCCAGAGGTCAGGGAAGGGGAGAGCCAGAGGTCAGCGGGGGGAGAACTAGAAGCCAATGGGGGAGAACCGGAGATCAGAGAGGGAGGGCTGGGGGACAGCGGGGGAGGGCCGGAGATGAACAGGGGAGAGTGGGAATCCAGTCGAGGAGAGTGGGGGAGGGCCGAAGGCAAACAGGGGAGAGTTGGAGCCAGTGGGGGAGTGTGGGGGAGAGCAGGAAACCAGCACGGGAGAAACTGAATTATAGGCAGCACTGGGGGCAATTTATAGGAGATTATGGAGTAATGTCCTCTTATAAATGAACCCCATGACCACCTGGGAGCTGGGAGGGAATCAGCCTCTGATGACAGAAGATTGACAGTCGTGTCCGACATCTGCAACCTGCACTTGATGTAGTCATCGGACGG
This sequence comes from Cetorhinus maximus, assembly GCF_964194155.1. Taxonomy (NCBI): domain Eukaryota; kingdom Metazoa; phylum Chordata; class Chondrichthyes; order Lamniformes; family Cetorhinidae; genus Cetorhinus; species Cetorhinus maximus. Next base: position 47,621,591 of record NC_135896.1, on the reverse strand, counting down.
TGTCCATCGGTAAACCACCAATCAGTGCTGAGGAAAATGACAGGCAAGTTTGGTTGAGCTGTGACATGTTCAACCAAACTTTTCATTGAAAAATTTTGTTCTTTCCTGCTTGTGGCACTGGGTGCAAACAAAATCTTCCATGTTTGCGAGTTTAAAATCCAGCTTCTGGCTAAAAATGTCTATCGTTAGGACCCAGTGCCCAAATGAAAATAAACAAGGCTTTTAAATGGAGGTTTGTCTTACCATTGGGCATTGCAGAGTAAAGTCGGAGTGGAAGGGAGGGTTCTGGGATCTTGTGACAAATTAAGCCTTGGTTCAGTGTTTTTTTGAGGGAATGAAGCAGCAATGTCATTAAAACAGAAGTCTGTGGTTCCTAACTGCTCTCTTCAATACAAAAACAAAAATTGCTGGAAAAACTCAGCAGGTCTGACAGCATCTGTGGAGAGGAAGACAGAGTTAATGTTTCGAGTCCGTATGACTCTTCATCAGAATCATATGGACTCGAAACGTTAACTCTGTCTTCCTCTCCACAGATGCTGTCAGATCTGCTGAGTTTTTCCAGCAATTTTTGTTTTTGTTTCAGGTTTCCAGCATCCACAGTATTTTGCTTTTATTTTTGCTCTCTTCAATAATTGAGGGCAGGATTATTACCTCGTTGGGCGGGTCCGGGAGCGGCCGCAAAACCGCCCGCCGCCCGCGATTGGGCCCCGACCACGATTAATTGGCCAGCCAGCATGAATCGTGCGCTGAAACACTCAGCGCTGCCTGGGTTGGGGGGAGGGGTGCGGAGGAAGGCGAGCGGCGAAGTCAATGCGCGCTTGTGGGCATGCTCAGTGAAAGCTCCCTGAAGGCACATGGCTGCCTCAGGGAATTGAAGGTTTCTAACATTAAAAATAAAGATTTTAAACTTAAGGTAAACATGTCCTCTCATGTGACCCTGTCACATGAGCAGGGACATATTAAAAATGAGATTTAAATTTTTAAAAAATTTTTTAATTAACTTCAGAAATCTCATCCTGCCTGTGGATGAGGTTTTCTCAAAAATCCAAAGGCCGCTTGGCATTTTCGCCCACCCGCCAACCGTAAGGGAAAAATTCACTTTGATTAATTTATTAATGGGCTTAACAGCCCTGGTAATTGTTGGCGGGTGCGCTGCCGACTCTCGCGTGTGTCCGCTGACCGAAATATCGGTGTGAGTGCGCGATGATGTCAGGACGCTTGCCCGACGTCCGAAATGTCGGTGTGAGTGCGCGATGATGTCAGGACGCTTGCCCGACGTCCGAAATGTCGGTGTGAGTGCGCGATGATGTCAGGACGCTTGCCTGACGTCCGAAATATTGTGAGTGCGCGATGATGTCAGGACGCTTGCCCGACGTCTGAAGTATTGTGTGAGTGCGTGATGATGTTGGAACACTTGCCCGATGTTATCGTGTGCTATTTCACGCTTGTGCGTGATGGACGCGCACCCGCTCGCCGAGCGGAAAATCCAGCCCTGGGTGTCTTAATAAAGTTGCGAACTCTGGGCAGACATTTTCCAGGCGATGTCATCACATGGCATCCCACATTCAACTGCCCCTTTCCCAGATTCCTGCCACTGGTTGCTCAACATGTGCATCCTCACGCAGCCCCACCTTCCTTCAATCTGTCCCGGTTTTGACTTCTGAAAATCTACTCACCCTATCATGTATTATTTATTCTACTGGCAATATTGGGTGGTTGTTAATGGAAAAATAGCTGTGTCTTCAAGTAACTTTCCATAATGTAAAGTATTTCTGACCATTGACAAAGGAAATAGGAAAACTGTGCATTAATATTAATTAGGACTTTTTCTGGCTAGCCATGCTTATGATTTGGTGTTAGATGGAGGAGGGGAAGGGAAAAAAGGATAATTTTTGACCCTAAAGGTGATGTAGTATATCGGTGTGTCACAATAGGGAGGGAATGTGATTAATGTTTTGTCACAGTTCCCAAGATGATAATTTCTTGATCTTATCTATCTCTGTGTGAGGGAGAAGCTGAGTGAAGGTAAAAAACTTCCTGTTGGGGACAGAAGATAAAAGGGTGAGTGGTACAATCCATTTGTTTTTGTCCACAGGTATATTTTATCAGGATGTGCTTCCAAATTTTTTTGAGCTGGCTGTGTAATTTGACTTCAGTGAATCAGCTTAATATGAGTTGCTCGATTGGGTTTGATCTCCACCATCCGAAACCTGAAAATATTTAGCCCATATTATACAAAGTCAAAATTAAAGGCCCATTCATCCTTATATTTAACTGCAGCTCAACTGTTGCAATTTGAATGATATGTCACATTCACGATTATCTCAAATGTCACAGCCTTTTCACTTCTTTGAAGGGGGTGGAGAGCACAGCTATTGCTAGTATGTTAGTATGAGTAAACCAGACATCATAATGGCCCAAATAATCCCTATCCACCACCACTCTCCTCCGTCTGGCTGAAATGTTCTCTCACTGAACAATTTCTCCTTAAACTCGTCTCACTTCCTCCAAATAAAAAGTGTGGCTATGGGTACCTGCATGGGCCCCAGTTATGCCTGTCTCTTTATGGGGTATGTGGAAAATTCCTTGTTCCAGTCCTACTCTGGTCCCCTCCCACAACTCTTTCTCCGGTACATCGATGATTACTTCAGTGCTGCTTCATGCTCTCGTCTGGACCTGGAAAAATTTATTAATTTTGCTTCCAATTTCCACCCCTCCATCACCTTCACATGGTCCATCTATGACACTTCCCTTCCCTTCCTTGACCTCTCTGTCTCAATTTCTGGTGATAGACTGTCCACCAATATTCATCACAAGCCTACCGACTCCCACAGCTACCTCGACTACAGCTCCTCACACCCCGCTTCCTGTAAGGACTCCATCCCATTCTCTCAGTTCCTTCGTCTCCATTGCATCTGTTCTGATGATGCCACTTTCAAAAACAGTTCCTCTGACATGTCTTCCTTCTTCCATAATCGAGGTTTTCCACCCACGGTGGTTGACAGGGCCCTCAACCGTGCCCGGCCCATCTCCCGTGCATCCGCCCTCACACCTTCCTCTCCCTCCCAGAACCATGATAGCGTTCCCCCCTGTCCTCACTTATCACCCCACCAACCTTCGCATTCAAAGGATCATCCTCTGCCATTTCTGCCAACTCCAGTATGATGCCACCACCAAACACATCTTCCCTTCACCCCCCCTGGTGGCATTCCACAGGAATCGTTCCCTCCGGGACACGCTGGTCCACTCCTCCATCACTCCCTACACCTCAACCCCTCCCACGGCACCTTCCCATGCAACCATAGAAGGTGCTACACCTGCCCCTTTACTTCCACCCTCCTCACTGTCCAAGGGCCCAAACATTCCTTTCAAGTGAAGCAGCACTTCACTTGCACTTCCCACAATTTAGTCTACTGCATTCGCTGCTCCCAATGCAGTCTTCTCTACATTAGAGAGACCAAACGCAAACTGGGTGACCGCTTTGCGGAACACCTTCGGTCTGTCTGCAAGCATGACCCAGACCTCCCTGTCGCTTGCCATTTCAACACACCACCCTACTCTCATGCCCACATATCCATCCTTGGCCTGCTGCAATGTTCCAGTGAAGCTCAGCGCAAACTGGAGGAACAGCACCTCATCTTCCGACTAGGCACTTTACAGCCTTCCGGGCTTAACATTGAGTTCAACAACTTCTGATCATGAACTCTCTCCTCCATCCCCACCCCCTTTCCAATCCCCCTTTTTCCAATAATTTATATTTTTAAAATATATTTTTCTTTTCCCGCCTATTTCCATTATTTTTAAATGTATTTCCATCCATTGTTTCATCTCCACCTTTTAGCCTGTTTCGATCCCTTCCCCCCACCCCACCCCCACTAGGGCTATCTGTTACACGTCCTGCTTTCTACCCTTAATGTCACCATTAGCACATTTCTTAGCTAATGTCACCACCGTTAACACCCTTTTGTCCTTTTGTCTATGACATCTTTGGCAATCTCTCCTTTGCCTCCACCTATCACTGGCCCTCTACCCAGCTCTACCTGTCCCACCCCCCCCCCACCCCCCCCCGCCTCAACCAGCTTATATTTCACCTCATTTCTATATTCCCTTAGTTCTGATGAAGAGTCAAACGGACTCGAAACATTGATAAAAACAAAAATCTAAAAGCTACTGCGGATGCTGGAAATCCAAAACAAAAACAGAATTACCTGGAAAAACTCAGCAGGACTCGAAACATTTACTGTATTCCTCTCCGCAGATGCTGTCAGACCTGCTGAGTTTTTCCAGGCATGTTTGTTTTAGTTTCAGATTTCCAGCATATGCAGTATTTTGCTTTTATCATAATGTTCCCCTGCTCTCTGGGGAAAATTTAATTTTAGGTTAAACTGCTACTGATGACCTCCCATTCCATATATTGCTAATTACACATACTTACCAGCTTCTCTCTATTGTTATACACTTCATTGATCCTGCAAGGCATTAACATTCCTTAAAAGTTTCGTTCAATTGTGTTTGATCTTACTTTATGGAGGAATTGGATGCCACACATTAGGTTAGGCCTTTATTAGGCTGATTATTTGTGAGTCCAACAACTGCTTAATTGTGGACATTGTTTAACACATTGCTGTTAAATGCCAGATTATGTTAAACAGCCAGGAGAATGATTTGTTTACTGTGCAAGTTTTAATGTTTTCTACCATTGATGATTTAACAACTTCAATACAATGTTTTAGAGGCAATCTAATTGAAATATATAAAACTTTTAAGGGGCTTGGGAGGGTAGATGCTGAAAAAATTCTCCTGGTTGAGGAATGGAATCGGTCATTTCGGAATGAGATGAGAAATTTCTTTACTCAAAAGGGTTGTGAATCTTTGGAATTCTCTACCTCAGAGATGCTTAATGGTTGAGTATGTTCGAGACAGAAGTTGATAAATTTTTAGGTAATAAGGGAATAAAAGGATATGGGGATAGTGCAGGAAGGTGAAGTTGAGGTAGAAGATTGGCCATGATCTTGTTAAATGTCGCAAATTGTCAAATGGCTTAATCCTGCTCCTATTTCTCATGTTCTTATCTAATTTAGAAAAAAAAAGTGAAGAAAACAATGTCAATGGCATAAGCAAAAAGATGGCATTCACTGGAAAATAAATTGAGGTCTGTATGTAGAAAATTCGGCGAATCTTGGAGGACAAAGGTTATCAAAGATACTTAAATAAGAATAGGTGTTTCAGTTATTTAACTTATTTGCCCTAGAATCATGTGTTGTCTAGTTATCTCAAAGCTGCCTTTCTGGCCTCTTAGGAAAACAGTTGATAAGCTTCCTTTGTGTTCACAATTTAAGTGCTTGAGGCAAGTTAACTATTAGCTAATGAATGTATTACGAACAATTTTTGTTAGCATAGAAGAGCTTATCTGCTTGATGAGGCTCTTAATTTGTTTTTGTCTTTTTTGTTTTATAACCTGCATTTTGCCATCATTAAGCGGAATATCAATGATTAATAGCCCACTTGAAACTATTGCTGCAGCCTTTTATTGAGAAATGGGCGTTTGTTTTGAATTTGCAACTGAATGTTCCTACAGGGTTAAAAGATGCAGAGTTATTTACTTTGGGCTAAAGCTTTGTATATAGTGATTAAAGGAAGCTAGCTTAATCAAATCTAAACTCTAGGTGCTTCTGTAATGCTCACATAGCACTGAATTCCCCCATCGCATGTTTTGTGCAGCTGGCCATATATAAAATTGCAAAGATCTGCTAAGGCCCAAAGGCCCTGCTAAAAGTGTGTCTTCCAAGCAGCCAACAAGTCCCAACAATTTTGCGCATGGCTCGTAGCCTATTGTGAAAGGTACTTTCTTGGGGAAGCAAGCGCAAAGAACCTGCACACAGCAATATAGAGGTCTTTGCCGCTGCAGCAAGTCAGTTAGATCTTATTCTGGTTTATATGTGCAGTGAAAAGAAGTATCTAAATCCATCACTCCTGCATATTATATTAAAATCATGTGTATGCACTGGTTACATAATTTATATGCACGTAGCTTGTATAAAAGCAGAAAATGCTGGAAATACTCAACAGTTCGGGCAGCATCTGCGGAGAGTGAAACAGAATTAAACTTTCAAGTCGGTGACCTTTCATCAGATTTCCAGCATTCACAATGTTTTGCTTTTCTACCAGTGATTATTGGTGCTGCACTGGACTAGCAACACAGAGATCATGGGCAGAATCGCCCCAGATTTGCACAAAGTGCGGTAGCGGGCAGGTAAAACGATGTTTTACCCGCCGGTTGCAATGGCGGCTTTTCACGCGGTATCTTCCCAAACCTGCTGCGTTAATTATGCATTCCCGGGAAACACGCCGTTTCCATGGCGGGTGGGCTTTCATTTGCCTGCCACGCCATTGCCTCGCCGCTTCAGCACGCCGGTGCCATATTTAAAGTCCAGCCGTGCGCACACCTCTCAGCACTTCCAGACCACGACTACTGCAGGGAAGATGGCCATGAAAGGCAAAAAGACTGCACCCTATGGGTTTAATGACTCATCACTGGAACACCTTTTGGATGCAGTGGAGACCTGACACAATGTCCTCTGCCCAAGATCTGGCTGCAAGATGGGCAGCGGCGTGATCAACCAGGCTTGGGAGGTGGTGGCAATGGTGGTCAGCGCCAATGCACTTCAGAAGAGGACAGCCACCCAGTGCTGAAAGAGGATGAATGATCTCTGTTCTGCCAGGGTAAGTCACTCTACTCATCACTCTCAATTCACACACTCACAAACCCATCACACATTGACAGGGCCCTCACTCGCTGCCAGTTCAAGGGACATCACCATTCATTCTCTCACACACATCTTCATTGTCCTCATCCTGTCCATGGCACAACTCACCACCCACACATGCCAGGCATACTTATCATCTGGCCTGGCAGGCATCCTGCTTACACCCTCTCCACCTCTATTCATGCAGGACAAGCTGGCATACAACAGGGAGAGGCCACAGACTGTTGGAGGAAGGCCTGAAATCAAGGTCCTCACAAACTTTGAAAACAGAGCCTTCCAGCTGGTTGGCAACGATCTGGACCATTCCTGTGCTGATGATGAGGTCGGCGCTGCTCTACCAAGTGAGGGTCCAGCGGTGCAACATCCATCAGACAACCATGCTGTAAGTGATATGTCCTGTTTCACAGGCCACTGCCATGCATTAATTATCCCTCCTTGCGTCTGCAGGAACATTGTGGAAACAGCCAATGGAGTCCATGACCTAGGGCCTCCAATCAAGCCCCGAAGACACCTTGAAAGAGGAATCTGAAGGCACCCTCCCTGAAGTCCTGTCACAGTGCATACCCACACCCTCCACCAGCGCAGAGACACACACCTCAGTGGGACCTAGCTTTAGAGTAGCCTCGGGTCACAATCTGGTGAGTACATCGCACTGTCTGATCCACTGCAAGTGGGGGCAGGGACTTCCCAAGTGTCCGGCACTCGGATGATTGGTGGAGGCCAGAAATTTGCTAAGTCCCAGTCAGATGATAAGCCCTGAGACTCGATCATGTCACACTTGCTGGAGCTGCAAAGGCAAGCTCGGGAACATCAGGAAGGGATGTCCACTCACTCCTCAGATTGCAAGCCATGATGGAGGAGTCCGTCTGCCTTCAGGCTGAGGTGATACCGCTGGCATGCCAATGCAATGAGACCAACACTGGTAGGATGGTGGTTGCCATGGAGACCTTGGTCCAGACATCGCTCCTGCACTGCTGCGTGGGCTGAACTCCATGGTTGACACCATAGTTGGCCTCGAAGAGTGTGTATGCAAGAGGGTATGGGCAGCTCAATCTCACCCCAGCTGCCTCTTCTCCTCAAGGAGTCAGCCAGGGCCCTTGGGCACCCATAGGGAGGAAAACCAGCAAGTGGACCACTTGGGGCCATCCATCCAGGCGACTCTAGGAGTGTCTGGCCCATCCAAATCCCTTCTTCCCGTGACCTCAGCAGCTCCAGCACCGCAGGCCGAGGAGGGTGCCCCTGCCACACAGCAGGACACCGAAAGCAGGCCGGGCCCCTTTTGGTCTTGGCCCTCCAGAGGATGCCCACCAAGGTCATCACAGACAGGGTGTAGCAGTCAGGAGGCTGCTTTCATCTCCGCTGTGGATGTCCAGGGAGCACCAAGACATAGTGGCAGGGTTAGGAAAGTTAAGAAGATGCAGTTGCACAGCCTGGGCATGGGTGTTAATCACTTGTACATAATGTTCACTATTGTCGATAAACTCCCAAGAATGTCTCCCTGCCTATGGCTCCTTGTTCTGATGAGCAGTGTTTGTGTCACTCAGATGTAAAACCTTTCTGCATTAGATAAAGGCAGGTGTCTCAGTCCAGGGCCTCTTCCCTGTGCTTTGTGCAGCCTTCAGGCCAAAGTGATGGTCCAGCTTCACACTCTCTGGACACATCAGTGATACCTGCACCTCAATGGTGCTTGTCATTGCTGCCAGAATGTTGTGGACAGGTGTCACAGAATTCTCTCATATCCTCTGTGTGCTCTCAGGACATTTAAGGTGGGGCTGGCCCCCATCACACCAGCGTCTGCGACCAGTGATGCTGTGCACCAGCTCCTGAAGGGCTCAGGTGCTGAAGGCAGACACAGCATTGGATGCATCTAAAGTGTCATGGCTGCATCTCTGTGATGGCCCTGATCATGGAGCACAAGTGAGCTGCCATCAGCCAGACAGGAGTCAGACATTCTCAGCAGCTATGTGAAGATTCATGGAGCATCCTCACTGCATGTTGTCATCATCCTCCTGTGATTGGGCGACTATCGGGGCCTCCACTGCATCTCCATGACCGGAGCATTCTCACAGAGCGTATTGGTGCTGCCATAAGCCAGACAGAAGTCAAACGTTCACAACTGTGATGTGAGGGTCTATGGGGACAGCTCACTGCCTGTCATCATCATCCTCCATAAATCTAGCAGCTATGAGGGCCTTCTAAGTGTGCCTGCCTTGCCTGGCCAGTGCGAGAGCCTCATCCCCATCGTCGTCACCGCCGAGGACCCCCTTACCCTCATCCCCGTTGGCGTCACCACCGAGGACCCCCTCATCCTCATCCCCGTTGGCGTCACCGCCGAGGACACCCTCATCCTTATCCCCATTGGCGTCACCACCGAGGACCCCCTTACCCTCATCCCCATTGGCGCCCTCCTCACTGGAGGAGAGGTGCAGCTCCTCCATCTCCTCCTCAGCCAGCTCGGCTCCCCGTTGGGCGCAGCAGATGACGATGATGCATGACACCCTCTGCAGACTATATTGCAGGGCACCACCAGAGTGCTCCAGGCACTAGATCTGCATCTTCAGAATCCTGATTGTCTGCCCCACCAAGTTGTGAGCTGCAGTATGAGCCTCATTATACTGTCGCTCTGCTGCAGTCTGAGGCCATCGCATGGGTGTCATCAGCCACAGCCTCTGTGAGGACTACCCCGAGGAGCCATCCCTGCAGCTCCTGTGGATCCTGGAGGACTCCAGGGATCTGCGAGCGACTCAGAATGTAGGCGTCGTGCACACTCCCTGGAAGCCGTGCGCACACCTGCAGGGTGCATTTCTGGTGGTCACATACTTGCTGCATGTTCAGTGAGTGGAAGCCCTTGTGGTTGATATAGTCCACCTAGTGTGGCGACAGAGACTTGAGAACCACATGGGTTCAGTTGATCGCACCCTGCACCTGTGGGAATCCTGAGATTAGGGTGTATCCAATAGCTCTTGCATCCTGGCTGTCCTGGTCCCGGGCAAAATGCACAATGTTGTGTGCCCTCGAGGAGATGGCATCTGTGACCTCATGGGTTCATTTGTGAGTGGCGACTTGTGAGATCCCTAGGAGATCACTTGTGGAGCCCTGAAAAGAGCCACTGGCATAGAAATTGAGCACTGCAGTCTCTTTCACAGCCACTGGCAGTGGATGCCCTCCATGTCTCCTTGGCGCCAAGTCCTGCAGTAAGTGGAAATGTGAGCGACCAGGACCTTAGACATGCGCAGCCATCGGCAACACTGGTTCTCAGTCATCTGCAGGAATGGCAGGCGGTGTCTATAGACCCTGGGTGTCGCTAGGCACCGACCAGCCACAGCTCACTGTCACTCCTGGGCAGCGTGTGCGGGAGCTCCTGCTGCCCCTTCTTCATGAGATTGCTGTTACTGCCTTTGCGCAGCCAGGTGCCTCAGTTGCTCTCTCCTCTGTCTTTCACAGTCTCTGTAGGCCATCAGGCATACAGCTAGGTCATCAGGATCCATGATCCTAACATGGCCCTCCTGTGGCATGAAAGAGAGAGAGACGTGGTTATTATGGTTGTACTTAGCACCTTTCCTGGCTCTGTGTGACCGGCCCTTAATGCTTCCCGGGGAGTGCTGGTCACCCCTCGGATGGCCAGAGATGTGTGTGCTGCATGGCTGCCCCGTCAACCTGCAACATGGGGGAGACTGCTCCTAACCGGGTTGCTGAGATTGCAAGGGGGTTTGAGCACCTCCAGCAGTGACTGCTACATGGTCAGTGTTGGTGAGGAGATTGCACAATGTGTGCTGTCCAACTGCTCCGTGGTCCAGTAAAGCGGTCGCAGACTCACAGACCGTGCCGGGGGGTGGGTGATAAGGTTTGGAGGGCTTGGTGGCACATTAGTGCTTCCTCATTGCTTGCATGGGTGGGCAGGCTAGGAGCCTGACCCCAGTCGTATCACTGTGGCTGTGCCTGATCTGTCTCAGTTGCAGTGGTATGGTCAGTTTATACAGGTGTCCCTAATGTGTGGCCACTTCCCTCACTTACCCTGACCCCCACCACAATTGCTTGTCCACGGGATCCAATGCCAGGGCAGCAGTTGCCCGCAGACACCACCCCCGCCCCCCCACCCCAAGTACAGTCACCTCCGGGCCCAGGCAGCACTTCAGCCCAGCCCCCCGGCACCCCTGAAGCCTGCAGAGCGACAGGTGACCCTGGAGAGCTGTGGAAAAGGATGCTATTCAGTCACCTCAGTTCCTCCAAAGTGAAGGTCACCAAGTGCATGTCGCCTGTATGCCTTTGTGAAGCACATCGACGTGCTTTCCCACTGACGTAGGTGGATGATCTGGCAAGGGTCCAGAGCCTGGCGGGATGGTTTTTAATGAGATGCCAATATATTATAATGAGCTTGCTGACGACAGCGTTGGTGGGAAATGCAGCCGTGTGAGCAGATGATCACAACCTGCCTTCCTGCCGTCGTGAACCAGATCACGCCATATTGTCCACACCCATCACCCATCACGTCCGCTGCCAGCGGGCACAGAATATTTCACCCAATGTTTCCACCCAAGAAGTGCCTGCTGATCAACTCTATCAATAGTACCAACTTAGCCACCACTCACAACAAACTGGCGACGAGGATGGATCAAAACAGGATTGAACAGAAGAAATCAAGTTGAAGAGAAATCAGCACTATACCTCACCCAGTGATTGTAAGTAGAAAGCTCCATTAGAATTGAGGAAGATATCCCCTCTTAAAATACCACAATTCGAGAGAATTGATCCTTTCGATCCAGCCACAGATGATAGGTCTCATTATATAGAACGCCTCGCATTCTTTTTTCAAGCGAATGAGATTATGGGGGAAGGGAAGAGGCGAGTGATCCTCTTAAGTACCCAGTGCCTCAGATTCAAAGAATTTTGATGAATTGGTGGACCTTTTGAAGGCTCATTATCAAGCAAAGCCCTCAGTAATGATGCAAAGGTTCAAGTTTAATTCGAGAAAGAGAGCCCCGGGTGAGACAGATGCATGCTACATGGCAAATTTGAAGCAGCTAATGAAAGATTGTGAGTTTGGTACATCCCTAAGCGACATGCTCAGAGATCGTTTAGTGTGTGGTGTGAATTAAAAAATTATCCAGAAAAGGTTATTGTCCGAAGTGAATTTAGATTTCAAGAAGGCACTAGAAGTAGCTCTGGCCGTGGAAAACACAGCAAGAGATTCAAAAGCAATAGAGGGTGCACAAAATGGCGCCGTCCTCCATATCAGGCAGGAAACACCAGCCGAAAAAGACCGAAGATGCAAGACTCTGCTGAGAAGCGGGAAACAACCCCTGCTAGCGGAAGAATAAAGAAAAATAACTTAGCAGCAAAATCAAAGAATCATTTTAATAGAGGCGGAAACAAGCAGTCTTTTGGCATTTGGCACTTAAAAAAATCGGATGCTATTATTGTCACAGAAATGGACATATAATGAGACAGTGCAGGAAAGATTCAAACAGGCTTGTAAACTAAAGAAGCAGCCCAGTGAAATCTATTATGTAGAAGAGCCTGAAACAACAAATTCGGACAATTACTCGCTGTTTAATCTGAAAGTTGGAAAGACAGAACCAATACTTGTCACAGTGAAAGTAAATGGCAGGCCTGTTAGAATGGAAGAGGACACAGGAGCTGCCACTACAGTAATTGGGGAACATGCCTTCAGATATCTGAATAATGGTGAACATCAATTAAGTTTAGAAGCAACTGCTGCCAAGTTCACAACATATACGGGTGAAGACATTCAAGTAAAAGGCATAAGCAGAGTAACTGTCTGTTATGGAAACCAATTGGCAAAGCTACCAGTGTTGGTATTGAGCGGCAGAGGACCAAGCCTTCTAGGGAGAAATTGGCTAAGGGAAATCAACCTTGATTGGCCACTGAGATTCCAAAAGGAAGATGGAAGCATTCCTGTTCTGAAAAAGGAGTGTGTAAGGACTCAACAACCTGAAGAAAAACAGGCTATCTTAAGCCAAAACCTGGAAGAACAGCAGAAGGAAGTTGAAGAGACCCTGCTTGATGACAGAGTTCGAGACGAGGTGAGTAACCTTTGCAGGGAAAAAGAAAACCTGTTGAAAGACCTTCACACAATACAAGATTCCCTCATGTCAAAGTTTGTATCTCTGGTAAAGCATGAAGAGAAACAGAAATAATTCAGCATTTCTCTGAATAAACTGAAGGATGAGTTGGCAGAGAAGACACAACAATGTTCAATTTTCCAGGAGGCAGCAAACAAATACAAGAAGGAGATGGAAGAGCTGAAGAATCAGCTAAATGAAGCCAAAGAGGCTTTGGCAGCGAAAGGCACAGAATTTTCAAAGAAGCAGACAGATGATAACAATTTGGGAGACTCAACCACTGAGGTCAGACGAGTTGAGCTTGCATCTGTGAGAAATCTGGCCAATAGTGAAGTCAAAAAGAAGGCCGAGGTTAGAGTCTATGCTAGAAAGAAGACACGTAGAAAAAAGATACAGAAATATCAATAGCACTTTAATCCTGGTGGCAAATGAATACACTTTCGTACATAGGCCTGGCAATCAAATCGCAAACGCCGATGCCCTTAGTCATTTGTCTTTACTAGAAAATGATGAGAATGTCCCATTTCCACAGGAACTTGTTTTACTGTTAAATTTCTTAGATCCCTTGCCGGTATGTGCTCGACAGATCAGAGACTGGACAATTCAGGACCCAGTCCTATCTCAAGTAAGAGAACAAATACATCATGGTTGGTCACAGGAGCCAGTATATGACAAAATGAAACCGTACTTCAATTGAAGACATGAAATAACCAGCCAGGATGGCACCTTACTGTGGGGAGCACTAGTGATCGTACCTCCAAAGGGAAGGAAGCCACTTTTAATTGAACTATACAGCGCACATCCAGGAATTTCCCGAATGAAGACCATAGCACGCAGCTATCTATGGTGGCCTGGGATGGATGGCAAAATAGAGAGTTTAGTGAAGAATTGCGTGCAATGTCAGCAACTGCAAAAGTTGCTATCTACAGCTCCGTTACACCCTTGGGAGTCACCAGGTAGACCCTGGGTGCGGTTACACACTGCCTACATGGGACCTTCCTTGGGAACAATATTCCTGCTCATTGTCGATGCACATTCAAAATGGTTGGATGTATATGAGGTGAAGTCACCAACGTCGACTGCTACAATTGAGAAACTACGTCAGAGTTTTGCCATTCACGGCCTACCAGAAGTAATTATTTCCAATAACAGCACGTCATTTACGAACGCTAAGTTTCAACGGTTTATCAGTCTCAACGGTATCACTCATGTAAAAACTTCACCGTACCACCCTTCCTCAAACGGACTGGCTGAAAGGGTGGTCCAAACGTTCAAGGCGGGCATGAAAAAGCTAACTGGCCATTCCTTGGCAACCAAGCTAGTATCCTTTCTTTCTCATTACAGGACTACCCCTCACACAACAACAGGTGTCACACCTGCAGAGTTTTTGTTGAAACGCCGTCTCAGGACGAGATTGAGCTTAATAATGCCGAATTTAGAGGGGAAGGTGGAAAGGAGTCAGGGAAGCCAGAAAGCTAGACATGACTGGCATAGTTGTGAGACGAAATTTACTGTGGGAGACACGGTATACGTGAAGAACTTCGGAGAAGGACCAAAGTGGTTACCAGGTGAAATATATGTGGTGACTGGACCTCTATCTTACCACATGGAGGTGGAAGGCCAGATCATATGGAAACATGGACCATTTAAGGAAGAGAGAGACAAACCATCAAGATTTGGTTCCAATAGTATTCACGACCGGGTATACGTTCCCTGTTGAGGATACTCAACCCAGGGCAGACATGTCTGATGTCCTCTAAGAGTTGAGCATACAGAACTGCAAGTGCCCGTTGATGCACCTAATGTTCAGACAACTCCGGAAAAGGAGGTTCCTGACAACGCAGCTAATGTTGTAGAGCTGAGACTTTCTACACGCAGCAGGAAACCACTTGAAAGACGGTACTTCTAAATTCCTTGCCCAGTGTAAATATTTTGTTGCCTTAAAAAAATTTGTACTTGTAAATATAATATGTATATCTTAGTTAAAGGGGGAGGAATGTCGTAATTATGGTTTTATTTAGTGTGTAATGCACCTTTAAGAATAATGTTTGTCAAGGAAGATCACATGATCTTTAGCAACCGATAGGAGAGTAATGTGGGCTACCTTAGTGGTCAGTACTGTGGAGATAGAGTTCAAGGTGAAAGCACACATGTAGTTGCTGCTGAGTACCTTGTAAATAAACTTAAGGATGAAATTTTTGCCGAGGGGACGGGTGTACGCCTGACCCGCTTGAGCATAAAATGACGCGCGATGACGTCGGGCGAGCGTTCCGATGTCATCGCACATTCACGTGATATTTCGGTCAGTGGGCACGTGCGGGAGTGGGCTGCGCGCCTGCCGACAATTAACAGGCCTATTAAGGCCATTAAAGTATTAATTCAATGAAATTTTTCACCGCCCGTCCGACCTTACAGTTGGTGGGCGGGCAAAAAGACCAAGCAGCCTTTGGGTTTTTTCGGAAACCTCATCCACGGGCGGGATGAGGCTCCCAGCAGCAATTAAAAATTAAATTAAAATTTTGAAATTTAATTTATAACATGTCCCTGCTCATGACAGAGTCACACGAGGGGGCATTTTTAACATTGGTAAGTTTTTTATTTTTGAGTTGATAGATCTTCAGCTCCCTGAGACCGCCCTGTGCCTCAGGGAGCTTTTCCGGTGTGCACCCATGCACACGTGCGAATTTCTGCGCTCGCCCTCCTCCTGCCTCCCACCCCGCCAGCGCTGGCGGGTGGCAGTCAGCTTCTCGGCCGCTCCCGGGCCCACCCGCCACGCCTGCCCAACAAGGTAAAAATCCTGCCCTTAATGTTTCCACCCAAGGAGTGTCTGCTGATCAACTCTGTTCATAGTACCAACTCGGCCACTCACAGCAAGTGGCCAGCAGCTTCTCATTGCTGTCAGTGCCACTTGGGGCAGCATTGTCTGCTGCCTGAATGCACCCACCATTGACCCAGAGTCTGGGATGGAACCAGGTGAGTGAGGTTGGGAGGCTCTAGTTAAGGGGAGTCAAAAGCTCCCCCTCACCCACCACCCACACCTCCCCCCTCCCCCACCTTCCTGATGCTGGGCCCCTTGACCAGGCACTTAGGAAATTGCAGAGATATTTAGCAAATAATTTGCATCTATCTTCACAAGTTGAAGACTCAAAGACACAAAGTACACACCAGAATTGGAGGGTAACCTAGGGGCTAATGAGAACGAGGAAGTTAAGGTAATTAACATCAGTAGGGAAAAAAGATCAGGAGAAAGTTAAGGGACTAAAATCCAACAAATCCTCGGAACCTGACAGCCTACATTCTGGGATTCTAAAAGAGATAGCTGCAGAGATAACGGATGTGTTGGCTATGATTTCCAAAATTCCCTAGATTCTGGAACAGTCTCATCAAATTGAAAGTTAACAAATGTAACACCGCTATTCAAGAAAGGAAGGAGGGAGAAAACAGTGAATTACATGCCATTGACATCAGTGTTATGATCTGAAGGAAGCCCATTAACTTTTAAAAGGAAATTCAAACTCCCAGTTATTACTCTGTTGTATTAAGTCTATTACAATCTACCTTCCTGTTTTCACATAATTGAACATGATTTTGAGCTAAAATTAAACTTGGGGTTGTAGTAGATTTGAAACAATTGGATTTATGAAGTTACAACAGCCACTTCAATTCAGAATTACTTTTATTATAGTCATGCCCATACTAACAAAAGATTTAACTGGAAGAATTACATCACAAGGTTTCTCATTTCATTCAAAAAATTTTTACTATACAAGAGTTTAACAAAGCAAGTGCCACTATCTTCTTTTCCTTCTTGAGTTCCCTGCCCGAAGGCAGGTCTGACCCACAGCACCAAGGGTAGGGTGAGGAGGCAGGTCTCAGATCCACCCCAGCCAGAATGGAGATCAAACCCCATGCTGTTGGCACATCCAGCCAACTAGCCGCCCCCAGAGATCCAAGTTTCTGTGGCAATGTACACTTTTACACACATGTTGTAGCCTGAATCTATGGATAGTGATGGTAGATGCTCTAGTTTCTTTCCATCAAATGGCTGACCAGGAAGCTGTCCTGCTCTTACCCCCTTCCATTGACATATATTGGAAGGATTTGCAGATTGATACTCAACCTGTTTGGCCATGTTATGAATGCGTCTTCCTTAGCCATTAAACCCTGGAGTGGGACTTGAACCTGGAGCTTCTGGCTCAGAGGCTGGGATGCTGCCTATTGTGCCACAAGACTGCCTACTATTACCTTAACATTATATATTTAGTAAATACTTAGGGTGGAATTGTCCCCTCCGACCAGCGGTGGGGTTCATGGAGAATATGGTGTGAGTGAAAAAAGTTAGTTTCCCGACGGTGGGCACTGATGGCAGGAACTTGTGGTCCCAACCGTCATGGCAGGAAAATGGTGGGGCGTCATTCCCGCCAAAGGCCACCGGGAAGCCGTTTACCATATCATTAGCTGGCAGGAGAATCCTGGCTAGAATTGTTGCCACAGGAAAGATCATGGTCCTCTCCTGCCAGCTGAGTAGCCCACTCTTCATACTGATTGAGGAGGCATACATTGGGCATGTCCCTCCCGTCTTCCCTCTCTCGTGCCTGTTGTGCGCTGTTCTCTTCTGTGTAAAGATAGAAGATGGTTTGTTAGCACTGGTGATGCAGGTGACGTTCGCATGCTGCCAATCTCCACCACCAACCCATTGGCAACTGTGTGCCACATGAAAGATGCGCTGCTGCCAGCCCCCAAGGGTATGTCAGCAGCACGCTCCAGACCCACGAGCTCCAGCAGTTAGAAGGACAAGGACAACAGAGACATGGCAGCAGCAGCTGCAGTTGCCAACCAGCACCTCCCCCCACCCAAAATTTGTGCCTTCAGAGTGGCTGGGTCAGTGACCCGCAGTTGCCTCCCTACCAACAGACCACATGGACTGCAGAGAGACTATGAGGCAGCACCCCAGCACCTTGCACAGGGCTTTTATGCATGGGCAGCACAGATAGTCACCTTGCCATTGAGGACCATGTCCCAGTTTCCATCCAGTGAGGTGATTATGGGGAGTAGAGGGTTCACGTAACCATGGCGGCGCAGATGAGGTCATTCATTCTTTTCCTGCACTGCAGGGTGGTCCTCCTATGAGATGAATTGGTACCAACCACCCTGGCGACCTCCTCCCATGCAGGTGTGGTGAGATGGGTGGGCCTCCTCCTTCCATCCCTTGGAAAATGGACATCTCTTCTGTCCTCCACTGTTTGAAGAAGTGTGTCCAGTGAGGCATTGCTGAGCCTTGGGGCTGTTGCTTGTTGACTCCTGCCTCCCATGTCCAGCTCTGAACTCCAATGCACGATGAAAAACCAATACCTGGGTGCCTTTTAAATATGGTGCCCAGATATGATGGCAGGGCGCATGATTTCCTGCCTGCCCAACCATGTGATTTTCCAGAATCCAGCTGCACAAATAATGAGCCCAGAATCATGTGATTTGGCAGGCTTTCCCGCTAGGCTCTGTGGCACGAGTCCCCCTGAAATGCCCTGTACCCCACTGCCAAGGGATTTAGACCCTGAGTGGTAAACCCCGGACTTGGATTTTAAATCCAAAAATCTCAATGCAAGCTGTGAGGAGGACACAAAGAGGCTGCAAAGAGATATAGACAGGTTAAGTGAGTGGTAACAAGATGACAGATGGAGTATAATGTGTACTGTGATCGTAAGAATGAAAAAGCAGAATATTTTTAAAAGGCGTGTAACTTGTAAGTGTTGATGTTCAGACAGCCTTGGGTGTACTCATACAAGGAACACAGAAAGTCAGCATGCAGGTTACAGCAAGCCGGGAAAGCAGAGAGAGAGGTGACTGGTGAAAATAGTTGTAATTTGTCATGCAGAGTGTGCAGGTGAGTTAGAAATAAAAAAGGCTAAAGGAACATAAAGCATCCCTGCACAATGTTTTCTTCAGCATTGCCACTCAATACAGCCATGATCGTCCCCTTTCTAGAGATGGCCAGCACATTTTCTTGCACAGGGGAAGAGGGTATACAAATGCAGATGGGCTCAGTTTCAAATGTAAGTTTTGTGTAGAGTGTTGGAAGGATTGGGCAGGCTGATTAACAAATGCTCCTTCCATGGCCAGCAAGTCCTGGAGTGGGACTTGAACCCAGGGCCTTCAAGCTCACAGCTAGGAGCAGTACCAACTGAACTATTTGGGTTCAAGGTTGTGCACAACCTTCTCTTGCGTGTAAGAAGGAATTGTGGTAGCAATGCCTTTGGATGTGCTTAGTCATGATGCAATAATTTGTATGTACTGTGTAAGATGTGGAGAATTGAGGCTTGCAATCAGGGTGAGAGTAGGAAATGCTGTAAGTTGGAGAAGGAGATTTAGTGAACTATGGTGCAGTGATTGTAGGGGTCAGACGGATAGTGCTGGCTGCAAGCCTGGCTCATTGCAATGAGCTGCCAGCACCAATTTCACATGATCCCTGCAACATGAACAGCCGCATGCTTGCCTCATGCCTGCTCATTTTCAGGAGCAATCAAATATCTAGGCCTACAAACCTTACACTGGAGGCAGCCAATTAAATCCACCTCAGAACAAAAGGCCAGCTCCCAATGCCTGTTAACCATGGCCTGAATTTTCAGCTGGGCGGGTGGGCGTGATCGATGGTCCATGTCCCGAATGCTCCCGGGCCTGCCGACCGTGATCAGCCTCCATGCTGGCTGTCCAATTAACAGCCAGCCAGCGTGCAGTGTGCGCTGCAAAGCTCAGTGCTGCTGGGGTGGGGGTGGGAAGATGGGCGAATGATGATGTCAGCGCGGGCGAGAAAGCTCCCTGAAGGCAGAAAGCTGCCTCAGGGAGTTGCAGACCCGAAAACCATGAAATAAAGTTTTGAAAAACTGGGAAAAAGTGTCCAAGCATCACAATAAGGCACTTGAACATATAAATGATAAAAATGCTATCCACAGATTTTTATTTTTAATTTATTTAATAACGGAAACCTCATCCCACCCCTTGGATGAGGATTAATGAAAAATGCAAAGTCCGCTTGGCCGATTTGCCTGTCCACCAACCGTAAGGTCACGGGCCACGAAAAATTGGAGCCAATTGCGCTGTTAATGGGCTTAGTTGCCTTCTTAATTGTTGGCGGGTGCACTTCCGACTTTTGTGCGCCCCCACCGAGCGAAATATCGCACGAGAGTGGGATGACGTCTGGATGCTCGCCCAATGTCTTCTCGCATGATTTTACGCCTGATCGGGTCAGGCATGCGCCTGGCGGCCGGACATACAATTCTGCCCAGTTTTTAAAAAATGATTGTAATTTTTTTACTCACAGTATAAGAAAATAAACCTTTTTTTTTAAGGCCAGAAATGACTATTGATGATAATAAAAATTAACTGATTAATAAGTTCAAATAGCTTTCCTTTGTTCATCATTTTAATCAAGGACACATTTATTTGGAATAGCGTAATGCCTCTGTTAAAATAGTGGGTCTAGAAATACCACAGAAGTAATTTGACCGTTCATCTGATCTGACTAGCTGCAGCAATTTCTAAATTTGTGTTAGAAAATGAAGCACCCAACTGGTTGATCAGCAGAGGAAAAGGAAGATTCCCACAAAGCTTCATCGGAATTCTGTTGTATGCTTTTATTTTATTGATATTTGCTCAGCCTTATCCCTCCTGAAGCTACATCAAAGCAAAAGTTGTTTATTTAAAATAGTTAAATCAGCATGATATCAATTCATGTAATCCCATACCTGCCTCTGGTCTCCCATGAGGTTGGAGAGTGGGACAGATGTCATGCTGAGTCAGTTCCTTTCGTTCATGCAGAATGCACAACTGTTTGATATTTTTGAAAGGGTTTGTTGTAAAAGATTTCAGCTCACAAATTAACATTATGTATTGGAGGTCAGATTTACTGGAAGTTGTACTGAGCTCTAAACAATTACATTTGATGTTTATGTTTAAAATATCTATAACCCTTTCAGGTGAAATTCAGTTTGGCTATACACTAGGCTCCAAAATGTTAGAAAGCGCCTCAAAATCCAAAGTTGTGAGGCTGCCTCCGAATTCCCCTGAATAATTGACATGTTTCAGTTGGAGGCAGTGAAACACCTGTAGCTGTTGTTTCACCTGTTGCCACTGACTGAAATTACTGCTGGTAGCAGAAATATGTAGGTTATACCAGTGTCAGAGAAATTGATCTGTCATAGTGAGTCTGGTGTTGAGCAAAGTGACCTTTTTGCTGATCAGTGCAGCAATGTTCTGACTGGCAGCGCTAGTTGCATGGACATAAATGCATAAAGACAGAATGCTCCAATAAAGTGACATACTTTGGATAAGACATCATGCTGAAGTTCTGATCTGATGATTCAGGTAGATGACAAGGATCCTTAGTGCTACTTGAAGAAGAGCAGAAAATATCTTGGGAAAAGTTCCTTCCTTAACCCATACAATCTAAAATATATTGATTGATCATTCATCTTATAACTACTTGGGCGATATTGCTACGGCGTTTTATACCTAATAAAGGTTACTGCACATCTAAATGATATTGAGTAAAACTCATTAGACCAGTTTTGCTAACTTAGGTGAGCTACATATATGTGCATCGTTGTTGTAAAGTGCTTTGAGGAGTTATGACCAGAAGGCACAATGATTCTCTGACTTTTCAGCATATCCTTACTTTGAAGGTTTAATGGTGGCGAGGCACTGACTGGAAACTAAACTTTTGCCCACTGGAAGGTAAGTGATGGAAAAAAAGAGGATGTTACTTTCTCCACCATTTCTCTGGTTGGTTTCATCGCAACCTTGATGGGAGCCTGGATAACAAATTGCCTATCCTGACTTCCGATGAAAGGTTGCTGAGCTGAAAAGGTGACTCTGTTTCTCTCTCCACAGATGCTACCTGGCCTGCTGAGTATTCCAGAATTTCCTGTTTATTTCTGATTTCCAGCATCTGCAGTACTTTGCTTTTGCCTATCTTCCTTGGATACAGAGGGTCAAATACAGAAAGAAGAAATAGAATACAGGCAAGGGAAATAAAAATTAAGAACTGGAATGTTCTGCTTTAGATTTCATCTGCCATTGTTCTATTCACTTACATATTGTCCAACAATGGATCTGTCATTCCTGAGCTGCATCTCCGTCCAGTTTTGACTAATTTGCATTAAGTTTCTGAGTTCAGGTCATTTATGCTAATTGGAAACAAAAGTGGTCCAGCACTGAGCCCTTTGGCCACACACTAAGTACTCCCCTCATTCTGACAGAACCTCTCTAATACAAACTCATTTTGTTTCTTATTCTTCAGCCAGTTTCTCTTTTTAGCCTTCTTAGGCCTGAATTTTTAGCTCGGTGGGTGGGCACGATCGCTGGGCCTGGGATCAGCTGGGGAACGGACCGCCAACTGCGATTGGCTCCTGACCGTGACTTCGCATTAGCTGGCCAATTAACGGCCAGCCAGCATGGGACAGGCGCCGAATAGCTCAGCACTGCTGGGGTGGGGGGGCGGGAAGAGGGCGGGCGATGACATTAACGCGGGCGCAGGTTATCGCTGACAGAAAGCCCCCTAAAAGCAGAGAGCTGCCTCAGGGAACTGAAGACCTGAAACAGCAAAAATAAAGGTTTCAAAAGCTGAAAAAAAGTGTCCATGCATCATAGTCAATCACCTGAAAATTTAGCTTATGAAAATGCTGTCCACAGAATTTTATGTATATTTTATTTCATCACAGAAATTTCATCCCACCTATGGATGAGGTTTATTGAAAAATACAAAGGCCGCCTGGCCGATTTGCATGTCTGCCAACCATAAGGTTGGACAGGCTACGTAAAATGACAGACAATTGCGCCATTAATATTTATTTTTGCTTCCTTTCTATAAGTTTTCCTTTTTTTTATTATTTCTCCCTTTTATTTATCTTTCTTAACCATTTTTTGCTCTATTCTCTCTATTTACCCAGGGAATTCCTGCATTTGATATAACACTTCCCTTGGAACCAGAAAGCACTCAAGTCGTTTGTGTTTCTCCAACTCTGGGCTCTTGAGCATCCTCCACTCACTTTGTCCCATCATGGAGTGCTGTACCTTCAGCCATCTCGGTCATAAGCTCTGACATTTCCTCAATAAAGCTCTCCACATGTCCATTTCTCTCTCCCCTTCTTAAAGCCTGCCTCTTTACCTGTACAATAGCCAAATGGGATCTTACACTGTTGCTATATTGTTTAATCTGCCTTTTTCCCAGCTAATGAATCTGGGCTAGACCACCTTACACCCCAATGAAATTGATTAATTTCTTCTCCCACCAGTTTGATTTGGACTTCTCCTTTTCCTTCCATCAGTGCCAGCTGTGGTTCAGCTGGTAACACTGTCAAATCTGAATCACAAGGTTCTGGGTTCAAGTCCCACTCCATGGCTTGAGGACAAAAATCAAGGCAGACAGTCCAGTGCAGTACTGAGAGAATGTTGCACTGTCAGAGGTTTCTCAAAGAAACGTTAAACTGCATGGGTGGCTGTAAAAGATCAATTTTGTTTTTAATCATTCACGGGATGTGGGCTTCGCTGGCTGGGCCAGCATTTATTGCCCTTGAGAAGGTGGTGGTGAGCTGTCTTTCTGAACTGCTGCAGTCCATGTGGTGTAGGTGCACCCACAGTTAGGGAGGGAGTTTCAGGATTTGGACCCTGCGAAATTGAAGGAATGGCGATATATTTCCAAGTCAGGATGGTGTGTAGTTTAGAGAGGAACTTCCAGGTGATGGTGTTCCCATGTGTCTGCTGCCCTTGTCCTTCTAGATGGTAGTGGTCATGGGTTTGGAAGGTGCTGTCTAAGGAGCCTTGGTGAGTTCCTGCAGTGCATCTTGTAGATGGTACACACTGCTGCCACTGTGTGTCGTTGTGGAGGGAGTGAATTTTTGTGGATGTGATGCCAATCAAGCAGTCTGCTTTGTCCTGGATGGTGTCAAGCTTCTTGAGTGTTGTGGGAACTGTTCTCATCCAGGAAAATTGCACTATTTCGATGAAGAGTAGGGTAGTTATCCCCAGAGTCCTGGCCAATATTTATTCCTCAATCAACATTACCAAATTAGATCTTCTGGTCATTATCACATATTGACTGGGATTTTCCGGCCCTGTTATGGGCGGGGCCTACCATGGGTGAGGCGGCGCCCCAGCCAGAAGTCCATTGACTTGCGGCGGGACCGGACGATCCAGTGGTGCTCGGGTGCGGAAAGTCCTGCCCATTATTTGTGGGAGTTTGCTGTATGGAAATTTCCTGCTATGTTTCCTATGTTACATCAGTGACTGTATTTCAGAAGCACTTCACTGGCTGCAAAGTGCTTTGAGATGCCCGGTGGTCATGAAAAGTGCTATATAAATGCAAGTCTTTTTTTTTCATATTGTTCATGCAAGTCTAATTAGGTTATAATCATTATTTCCCAATGGTCTCCTACTTTGTCACTTAGAACCAATCCAGCACTACCTTATGAACGTTATGGGCTGGATTTTCAATCTCCTGTTGGGTTGAGGTTGGGTGCGGGCGTGCATTCAGAATAACGATCTCGGATGGCATGTCAGTCTTCTGATGCCTCTGTGACATGCTGTAATTTTTGAAGGAGGGGCACAGGGAAGGAGTTATGGAATGGAGAGGGACAGAATGAAATTTTCAGAGGTAAAAACGGGAAGAGCAACTGGTCTGGCGCGCATTAGTGCACAGCTGTCAGCAGCACAGTGGGAGCTATTATTTATTGTTGCTGCTAATTTAAAGCCTCGAAACAAAAGGGAATGTCAAACTGAGGTGCTTCTGCGGTGGCACAAAATTGCCATCCCTTGAGCGGAGCGGATTAATTCCCTGATGAGTGAGTGTTTGAGCACTTGTTTGGACTGTGAGGCTGCTGGTCCTCTGCCTACCTGTCTGCTCCATCCCGCAAGGCAATGGAAAGTCCAGTCATGGCGGCCATCTGAGATTTGACCTCCAGAGCCAGTCTCTGCCTCCAGGCTGCCAGCGTCTGCTGTCACTAATTGGACGCTGGGCTCACCTCAGGCCCAATTGGGGCCTTTCCATGTCAAAATAACGTTGTGTCAGTGACACTGACACAGAAACGAGCTGAGCACCAGGTTTCCGACCCCAGATTGAAAATCGGACTCTACTTGTGTACAGAATAGTATTATATTTATCTGAAATATTTTGCCAGGTCCCTTAATAAGGATGTTTATTTTTCTCGCTTATATGCTCAGCATTTTCTGTTCTTACATGTAGTTTAGATTATTGAGCCATCCACTCCCACCCACTGATCCACTTCTATCTGCTATCAGAACGCAGCCCTCCTCTCGCCATGTCCAAGCCCCTTTTCTTCAAGTGCTGTCAGGCTTCAAAGCTGTCACAAGCCATTGCTAAAATGACAATTCTTCCAGTTCTTCACTGTTTTAGCCCTCCCTGTCCTGATTGTCGATCCCCTCTAATCAGCTCTCAGGCCCTGGCCCTAATGCTCAAGTTTCTTTCTCACTGCCATTATTGTACCAGCTCCCAAAAAACCCGTTCCTACCTGACCCTGATTCGCTGGCTGCCATTTTGCTGTGTACTTTGAACTTTAACAAAAGTAACTTTTGAAACTGAATATGTCAATAACCAAGCACAAGTGAACCATGCAATGACATTGGGATACATATAAGAGAGTAGAGATAGAGAGACGGATGAGAAAAGTCATTTAGCACTAATTTCCCAAGCAGACTTGTTGTGGTACAGGTACCATACTGGATTTTTTCAGGAGAAACTGTTAGACGATCCTTCCTCTTTTAATTTTAATTCGTTTCACCCTTCTGTAACCAGTTTGCCATCTTACATATAGTTTTTAATATCTTGAGCCTTTTGTATATCTTGGACAGGATTTCATGCCATTAAGATTCCAGGCCATCTTGGGGGTGGGGTTCATTGATCTTTACTTTCTGTTATGCCATCAAGAGTCCTAGCCTGAAACCCGGAACAAACTGCAGAGAATCTTTTTTTATATAATTTCTCCAGGAGCAGGCAGCTCAGGTATTCTCAGAAATTGCATGTCCATAACTGTGTTTGACAGAGAACCTGCTGAAATTCAGTAATCTTCATAGATATGGAACTTTACTGTTACGTTTTCAGCTGTAAATGGCAGTGTTTGCATGGTATTTGATATCATTGAGCAGGAACAACCTGCCCCCAGCCAGCCTGCTAGAACTGCAGTTTCATTACCTGGTAGCATTTTAATCTTGGATTCACAAGTAACTCATTGTAAGAATCAAATGCAGTTACTCAGAGGGCTGTATTTTTTTTCATGTGAATCATCTTCAGGTGAAGAAATAAAGTTTTCTTGCAAAAATACCACAAGTTGATAACATCTTAGCAAAAATAGTTCTACATCTGTGTATACAGTCATCAGTGTAAAACAAAAAAAATACACACTGTACTTTACTCTTTAAGAAGTGTCCTTAATAGGCTGCTGCAGCATTTTTCATTTCTGTGGTTAATTAAAATAATATGAAAAAGCAGGTTCAAACCGTTTGCACATTCCTAATGGCTTACTGTTGTTTTTTCTCATAGCAGTGGTTCTTCTCTTTAACATTAGTTGAAGTTCTGTGCAGTGTTCTAAGATAACTATGATATAGTTCAGGAGAACTCAAGTAGATTTATACACAGAAACTGCCTTGAAAAGCTTTCTTAGTTGTTCCGTGTGTAATTGCGCCACATGATGTGCTGATGACCAACATAGATCAGGAAGCTTCAATTCCCAGTTTCTATCTGATCTTAAAGAAGGGAAAGTTAACCCAGTGCCTGCTCACATTGGGTATCTAGTAATCGCTGCAGCTCAGATGTGGCGCACGCATTGACAAATAATTTACCAATACTGACTAGCCTTTTGGAACTATAACCTGTCAAGGAGTCAGCAACTTCCATCAGCCTAAGCTCACAACCGGTTCTCCTGAAATATCACATTTCGACGGTCCACGCCAATGGCGACTTGGGCTCTTTAATAGAAAGCACCTGACCTGCAAAGATCTATCAACCTGGGAGACCAAGTTTTTAATGGGTCTCAATTCATTGGGTCTCCTCTCACAACTAAGCATACAGAGACAGATTTCCTGCTTTCTAGCAATGGAAACTATGGCTCTTTGACCTCAAAGTAACCTCGATTGAAGTGACAACAGAAATAAGATAAGTAAGTGAGAGTGCCGTTCAGAGGTCATTTGAGTTCTGTCGTTCCTGGACCCCTCGTGAAAGTTTAAAAGTGGCTTTGATAAACTAGCTAAATCCCCAGTAAATAAGGACATGGAAGCTGGTGGAACATATCTTTTTCTGATGATGTAAAGACTATAGTTTCTTAAAATAGATTTAATCAAATGTTATCTGCCATCTGAATGCTGGTTTTATTGCCAATGGTGTGAAGTTGCCTGACCGTTTTTATCCCTTCCTTATCCCTGGAAACTGAGGCCAGTTGCAGCATTCTCACTGTCACTGCCGTTGGAATCATTTATACAATTAAACAGAGACCAGGGGCGGAATCATCCACTCCTGGCCTAAGTTCCATGGCAGGGAGGGGAGCGAGAGTGTTTGCTGCCATGGAGCGCAATGGGAAATCGCGCTGAATCTTGCAATGCTGGGCTTATTAATTATGCAGACGAGGGTTTCCTGACGTATCTCATGGTGGGGCGGGCTGGAAGTTGCGCGCCCGCCGTCATATCTGGATGCCATATTTAAAAGGTGCCCAGACACCAACTTTTATCTTGCTCTTTACAATGGAGCAGGGCATAGTACACAGAAGCCAAGGAGAACCTGCCCCCAAATTCAGCAATGCATTGCTGGATGTACTGCTGAATGCAATGGAGGACAGGAGGGGTGCCTTTTACTCATGGGATGGGAGGAGGAGGCCCATATCACCGCCCCTGCATGGGAAGCAGCCACCAGGGTGGTGAGTGCCGACTGCACTCACAGGAGGACCACCCTGCAGTGTAGCAAAAGGATGAATGACCTCATCCATGCCACGAGTGTAAGTGAACCCTCTAGTATCCATACTCACCTCACTGAATGGGAACTGACATGGGCCTCAGTGGCAAGGCCACATTCTGCGCTGTCCATGCATAAAACAAGTCTCAGCATTGTTATGGCACAGTGGATGGTAAATGCTGAGCTGCTTAAATCCCAGAGGAAAACTGGAAACAGCTGCCACAACTGTTTTGCAATTTGTATTTTTATTTTGAGACGCGTGCCATGAATTCAGTAGTAAGAAGCCCACTGAGTCTTAGAGGTTTTTAACAAAACTAAATTAAACATTTATTAATAGTAGAAAACACACACATAAGTCTACAAATTACTACTAAAATAACTCCTAACTCCCCTAATTAATCTGATTCCCAGTTACACCTCCATTAAGGCAACAGTAAAACAGAATAGATTTCAACTGACCCAGGCAAAACACACAATACTCTGGACAATGATATCACAGTGAGTTTTTTTAGCTTCGGTTCCTGTAGACAGCGACTTGATGCACAGAGGCTGGAGGCATTTCACACTTGTTAGATCTTAGAATGCCTTATCCTTACACATAACCTCATCTCCTTTATACACGTTTCTCCCTTTTTAATGTAAATTCCATTCTCCCAATGTGTCTTTGCAACTTTGCTTTTTCCATAATATAAATCTTCCCAGTACTCATATTATCAGTAATCTTTGGGAAAAATAAACACACTGTTTGACTTAGCCTCTGTAACACCTTACCATCTCTTTGAAATTTACGACTCTGGTTTATCTAAAACTGTAAATGTTCCTCACACCTCACATTTTAAAACTTCAGCCATGTTTACATATTTAGCATTTCAAACCTAGCTTTTCTTTTGATAGCTCAAAGATTTCAATTCAATTTAATTGAATTGTCTGCAATTAAACCATCCCCCCCCCACTCCACACACAACCTCACACAAAGAAACTAATCCAAAGCCCACTATTAACCTACCTTTACAATAAATCACAATAATATTATGAAAATTATTATATTTTCATGCCAACGTGCTGCAGTGTTGCCTCACCGCCCCACTGCAGTCCATGTAGTCTTCAGGTATGGAGGCGACTGTGGGCTTCTGACCCTGCCAAGACAGCTCACATTTTGGGGTTGGTGGGGATTTGCCTTGAGGGCAACATCATTCACTGATGATGCCATGCCTCTGTTGGCCATATCCTTCTAGCTTCAGGAACTTGCCACTCTAGAGGGTGCTGCTGAAGAACATTTGTGGATTAGCTGCAGTTCATCTTTCACATGGCACACAGTCGCCAGTGGGTTGGTGGTGAAGACTGGCAGCATGTGAAAGCCACCTGCATCCCAAATGCTCTCAAAGCATCTTTTCTCCTTGCGCAGGACAGTTTAGTGTACAACAGGTACGAGAGAGAAAAGGCAGAGGGGGCATGCCCAATCTCCACTCCCTCACATCATTCGAAGAGCAGGCTTCCAAGCTGGCAGGGGGCGATCGAGACCGTGGATGTGGAGATGGTGAGGTGGGTGTCTGCCTGCCATCCAGTGTGGAACCATGCGGGCTGATAAAGTGATACTGACATGTGTGAGCGTCGACGTCTCCGTGGGGAGGGTGGCAGACGCCATGGAGAACCTGGTCCAGCAGAATGCCCAGTTTCTGCTGGAGGGATGTGCTGACCTGCACTCCATTGCTACGTGAGAGGGGGACAGGGCACCTCGACCTCGCTCCAGGTGCCCCTTCTCAAGGAGTTAGGCCCGTGAAGCATCTGGCAGACACCCCTGGGACCTACACTTAGGACTCTCTGAGGGTATCCAGCTCTTCCTAATCTCCTTTGTCTGTGACCCCATCAGCTCTGTCCACTGGGACCACGGAGGGTACACCTGCCCTAGAGCAGGGACCCAAAGAAAGTTGGGGCCCTCCAGGCCTTGAGGATCCAGAGGACGCCTGCCAAAGTAATCAAACCCAACAGGGCATAGTGGCCAACAGGCTGCCTCCACCCCTGCTGCGGATGTCAGGGAAGCACCAAATGCAGTGGCAGGCAACATAAAATTAAGAAGTTCTGATTTAATTAAGGTAACATGGGTGCACTATCATTGTTCATTGTTGATGCACATTTATTAATATATGCACAGTTGCACTTTAAAGAGGTTTGATGTGTTTTTATTGCATCTGTTAGTTCAAAGCCTGTGCACACCCCCTATATTCAAGGAGACAACCCAGGATGGTTCTATGTCCCCCGGAATCATGCAGGTGAAGGGAGGCATCGATCTTTACCAGGCCCCTTGTGAGCTATGTGTGAGAAGCCTCCCATGCATGCTGGTCCTTTGTCCTTCACACGCTCTTGGATCCAAACACTGTTGCATGTTTAGAACCACATGCTGGGGCTCCCCTCTAATTGTTCAGTTGAGCGGCTCTGCAGCTCCACCCACCTGATGACCCAACTCCCACCCAGCATTTAGATGTCTGGACTTCGAGGCACTGGGTAGGTTCACAGTAGCCATGTCCTTTGAAGTGTCTTTCAATACCTTCCACCCTCCACCCGTTACACACACCCACCCCCTGATCACCATTGACCCTCCCCCCAATGCCACAGTCAACCTCCCCACGGTCACCTTAAACACCACTCCCGTTACCCTTCAACCCATCACAGCCACCGTCCATGTCCCCTGCCTCCCCGAAGAGCACATTCCAGTCACTGTCGAAATGCCCAAACTCCACGTTTCATGTCATCTTGTCTCCAACAACCCTAACCGCCCCTTCACCCATCATCGCAGGACCTTCAGCCTCCAACTCCTGCTGCATACCATTGCCCCTTTAACATTCACAATTTTGCCCTACAATCAATTCCCTCACTTCACCCCTCAGGACTCATCAGTCGATTGCACAGACCCCTCCCTCTGAACAGTTCCCTCCACTCACAGTCCCTGCTCCACCTGGACCCTGCCCACCCCCACACTCACAGGAAACTCCTTCCTACAGCGTTCTTCTCACGCTCCCACTCCATTTCCCCCACCGCGCCCATTCAGAACCCCCACCGGGCTTCAAACTCTCCCACTCTACCACCCTCCCCCACCACCGCTTTTGGCCCCCATACCCGCCTAACCTCTGCTCTGCAGCCTCTGCAATTGTCTCCCCACCAGCACACAGGCCATTGACGTGCTCCAGTACCTGCTGCTGCCAAATACCTGCTGCTCCATGCACCGCTCGCTGGTCTACATGCTGCTCCAGGGCCCACTGTCGTGTGACTTCACCATCTTCTTCAGGGCCCACCATTGCGAGACTTCACCATCTGCTGCAGGGTCCACACTTGCTCCAGGCTTCCATCCAAGTAAGCGCTGACATTTGCGTGCCACGTTGGTCCAGGTGTGTTCTGGACTGGCGTGATATCCCACTAGCAGGGCGGGTGATTGGAACAAGGGAACAATTCCGGTCAGGTTTTTATTTGAATCCCGACAATGAAATGCAAAACCGGCTTCCCACCATTAATCCCGCCATTAATCCCACCTTGACGGTCGGGACCGCAAGTTCCCGTTGTCATTTCCCGACATCAGGAAATTGATTTTTGAGCTTCGCCCCCGTCCACCATGATCCCCACTGCTGGCAGGAGGGGACGATTCCACCCCAGGGATCAAACATGAACTGGGGGAAGACAAATTTTGCAGAAATGAGAAGGGACTTGGCTGAGGTGGACTGAACGGCACTGCTGGAGGATAAAATGGTGGAAAACCAGTAGGAAGCATGAAAAAGCGAGATCCTAATTGTACAAAGTAGACATGTCCCCTACAAAAATAAGAGTAGTACTGCCAAATCTAGACCTCCCTGGTTGTCTAGAGGAATACAGGGGAAGATCAAACAGAAAAAGAAAGTGTCCGATAGGCACAAAGAACTAAGCACTGCAGATAGCCTAGACAAATATAGGAAGTGCAGGGAAGAAGTAACAAAGGAAATAAAGAAATCAAAGAGAGGGCATGAAAATAGATTAGCAAGTAAAGTTAAAGATAACCCAAAGATGTTTTACCAATACATTAATGCTAAAAGGTTAGTTAAGGAAAAAGTGGGACCTATCAGAGATGAAAATGGAAACTTGTGTGTAAATGCAGAGGCTGTGGGAAGGGTTTTGAATGAATATTTTGTCTCCGTGTTTACAAAGGAAAGGGAGGATGTAGATATAGTAGTCCAGGAGGAACACTGCGAGATATTGGACGGGATAGTCATAAAGAGAGAGGAAGAGCTCGAAGGGTTGAAATCCTTGAAAGTTGATAGGTCACCAGGGCCAGATGGATTGTTTCTGAGGCTGCTGAAGGAAGTCAGGGAGGAGATAGCAGATGCTTTGAGGATGATTTTCCAATCTTCACTAGATACAAGGGAGGTACCAGAGGACTGGAGAAATGCAAACGTTGTTCCATTGTT
Source organism: Cetorhinus maximus (assembly GCF_964194155.1). Taxonomy (NCBI): domain Eukaryota; kingdom Metazoa; phylum Chordata; class Chondrichthyes; order Lamniformes; family Cetorhinidae; genus Cetorhinus; species Cetorhinus maximus. The sequence continues at coordinate 47,589,364 of NC_135896.1, read as the reverse complement.
TAAAAAGGGATCAAAGGAAATGCCAAACAATTATAGGCCAGTTAGTTTTACATTGGTGGTGAGCAAATTGGTAGAATCAATCCTGAGAGATAGGATTAACTGTCATGTGGAAAGGCATGGACTAGTCAGGGATGGTCAGCATGGATTTGTTAAAGGAAGGTCTTGCCTCACAAATTTGATTGAATTCTTTGAGGAAGTGACAAGAAGGGTTGATGAAGGTAGTGCAGTGGATGTTGTGTACATGGATTTTAGCACGGCATTTGACAAGGTCCCACATGGCAGATTGGTCAGGAAAGTAAAAGCCCATGGGATTCAGGGTAATGTGGCAAACTGGATAAAAGGTTGGCTTTGTAACAGGAAACAAAGGATAATGGTCGATGGATGCCCTTGCGAATGGAAAGTTGTCTCAAGTGGTGTACCACAGGGCTTGGTGTTGGGACCCTTGCTGTTTGTGTAATATATTAACGATTTGGACGTGAACGTTGGGGGCACGATTGGGAAATTTGCAGATGACACAAAGATTGGCCGAGTAGTGGATAGTGTAGAGGATAGCCATAATCTCCAAAACGATATAGATGGGTTGGTGGAGTGGGCGGTAAAGTGGCAGATGGATTTTAACATAGAGACGTGCGAGGTCATACATTTAGGGAGGTCAAACAGCTACAGGGATTACACAATAAATGAGAATATACTAAGAGGGGTAGATGAAGTGAGAGATCTAGGCGTACAAGTACACAGGTCCCTGAAGGCAGCAATTCAAGTAGACAAGGTTGTAAAGAAGGCATATGGGATGCTCTCATTCACTGGCAGAGGTATAGAGTATAAAAGTAAGGATATAATGTTGGAATTGTATAAAACACTGGTGAGGCCACAACTGGAGTATTGTGTACAGTTCTGGTCACCACATTACAGGAAGGACGTAATAGCTCTGGAGAGAGTGCAGAGGAGATTTACAAGAATGTTGCCAGGGTTAGAAAAGTGTAGCTACGAGGAGAGATTGGACAGGTTGGGGTTATTTTCCTTAGAACAAAGAAGGCTGAGAGGTAACTTGATTGAGGTGTACAAAATTATGAGGGGAATAGATAGAGTGGACAGGATAAAATTGTTTCCCTCGATGGAGAATTCTAGAACCAGGGGACAAAGATACAAGATAAGTGGCAGAAGGTGTAGGGAGGACATGAGGAAGAACTTTTTTACGCAGAGGGTAGTGGGTGTCTGGAATTCGCTGCCCAAGTTGGTGGTAGAGGCAGAAACTTTAAACTCTTTTAAAAAGTACCTGGATCTGCACCTTAAGTGCTGTAAGCTGCAGGGCTATGGGCCGGGTGCAGGAAGGTGGGATTAGAAAGGGTACCTGGATGTCCTCGGGTTGGCATGGGCAAGATGGGCCGAATGGCCTCCTGTGCTGTAACTTTTCTATGGTTCTATGATATCAGGTCTGAGTGGTTTAGTTCCACACTGGACAGATGAGTCATCAAGAGAAACTACAAAACTACCAGGAAGTTCCTAGATTTGTGTCAGTGCGCGTGGTTTGTAAGTACTGAGCAATATACAGTATCTGGTATTCCATGCACTCTATTTAGAAGCATGCTGTTTTTAAAATTAATTCTATAATCTAAATAACCCCCCAAAAAACTCAACAGGACAACTAACCAATAGAACTGAAAATATAGTTGCGGAAGCTTTTTTCTTGTTCTTATGTGCAGCTGTTATCCTGCATTTGTTGAAACTTGTAGTAACAATCTTGTTTAAATTAGATTCTGGCATATGTAGCAAGCAGCAAACAATAAAATGTTTGTAATAGAGCAAGAAGCAATGTTTATACTTAACTATAACCTAAATCTTTAAATAATGCACTACATATATAATTTAAAACTAATAAAGATGCATTATGAATATTACAGTTACTCTATCATAAATGATTGCTAGAAAACTGATACTTAAACTCAAGTATTTTTCTGATTGTTAAATTGGATAGTTTGAGTGAACCACAGAGATATTAGACTACATTTTCCAAAAATACACCTCGCTTGTCACAAACGCATATCAGAAAACTGTACACGCGCTGCTTACAGTTTTTTGATTGTGACCTATTGGTGGAAGTTTCTCACTGTTGGTGTACACCTGAAAAGTTACCCATCATCTAAGTAATTTATAGTTATTCTTAAAACCCATATTTGCTGTGGAGCCACACTCGAAGGAATGAGCTTCCCAAACCTTTTATGAAGGCTGAAATTTCTTCACTGCAGAATCGCACAGCAGATTATTGTGCATCCACAGCTTGATTTGCTCGGAAGTTTTTGGAATCTACCTTTATGGATTTAAGATTCAAAAAGGCCAGATCTATAGCACTAATTTTAATCGCCCAATTAATTTAATGCCCAAAGAAGTAGGGTATGTGGGGGTTTTAAATGCTTACGGTAGCTTCCTCATTAGATCCTCGGTAGCTTCACATAAGTTTAACAACTGTGTCCTGGACAGTCAGCAATATTCTCACTGTTGATGAGAACCTCACTGAAGTTCGTAGTCAGAATTTGATGGTGCCATTCAGATCCTGACTGCATTTTAGCTCTTGGCAGCTATGTTCAAAGCCCAGGACCAGCTTTGCCAGAGGTACAGTGGGTGGAGTGGTAAGGAACCACAGAGCCAGAAGAAGGTAAGCAAACTTTGAAAAAGTTTTCTTTGTGGGCTAGGAGGAGCAGAAGTTACTAAAGCACCATCACCTGTCACAAAAAACCCATTCAAAGGTGGGGCACCACTGTTTTAAAATTAATAACATTTAAAAAGTGAGTAGAAATGCAGGGATTGTAAGAAAATGTAAGGATTGACTTAAAATATTTATTCATATGTGAAATAACATGCAATAAAATCATTGGTACAGCGTTACCCCGAGGAAACTACTTGATTCACCAAATAAAATGGGAGCAAACGTTTTAGTCTTTTGAATCTGGTAAAAGTTATATACAAGGAAATAAGCACAAAATTGAACAAGTCCATTGTAAGAGACTTTTCTGCACTCAGTCTAAACCCTGGCCAAAACATCAAACCAATCAGAAAATGTAACATCGTTGTGAATATGAAATTTATCTTTAAAGTCTAGAATTTCAAGTTCTGAAACAGGAAGTATAGCCAGTCCTTGAACTTTGTGAAGACCAACAATTAGAATTGATCAAAAGAATTGATGCAGTCACTTATAATAAATGCTTAAAAATGACAGAGTTGCATACTGATGTGGGTCGCACTGCAAGTAAGCAAAGCTTACAACTAAAGGCTGATGCTTACTGTAGTAATTATAATTTTGATAAATGTGGGACCGTAGCTTTAAGAATAATCCTGTAAGATCCCATGATCTATGTAAACCAATGGGTTAGCAGTGCGGGGAACCTCTAGGAGGGAGTCCTTCTTTAGTTATAGAGTTAGGTACACACAAGTAGCTGCTGCTGCTGTCTTGTAAATAAAGTTCAACGTTTCCACCAAGAAAAGTTGCCTGGAAAATCAACTGTATAACAAACTGGTGACGAGGATAATTTAGATCCAGTACTGTCCCTCGCCCAGGGATTGAGAGTATCTAAGATAATTAAAAAGAAAGGAAGATGTGCTCATCCGAGATGCCACAGTTTGGCAGAATTGATCCCATTGAGCCAGTCACAGATGACTGGTCTCAATATATAGAAGGTCTTGCGTTCTACTTTCAAGCCAATGAAATCACAGGGAAGGAAAAGGGAAGAGCAATTCTCCTGAGTATTTGTGGGAACAAAACCTACAAGTTTAATTCGACGCTTGATGGCCCCCAGTGCCCCTGATTCAAAGACCTTCGGTGAATTAGTAGATCTCGTTAAGGGACGTTTTCAACCCAAGTCCTCAGTCACAATGCAGAGGTTCAGGTTCAATTTACAGAATAAAGCCCTGAGGGAGACCATTGCTACCTACGTGGCGAAATTAAAACAACTAATGGAATGTTGTGATTTCGGTAAAACTCTGAATGATATGCTCAGGAACCGTTTGGTCTGTGGCGTGCAGGAGGATGCTATTCGACATGGAAATAAACATACTCCTAATGATTGGCAATTAAAAAAGGTAGAGTGTTATTTTTGTCACAAAAATGGACTCATATTGAAACATTGTAAAGGGAGATTAAAACAGGCTTCCAGGCAACAAACGAAGATCAATGTGGAAGAGCCAGAAACAACCAATTCTGACATTTATTCCTTATTCAACATGAAAGTTGGGAAGACAGAGCCAATTATTGTCACATTGCAAGTGAATGGTAAACCCTTAAAAATGGAAGTGGACACGGGTGTTTCTACCGCTGTAACAGGAGAATACATTTTCAGATATTTAAATAAAGGCGATCAACAATTAAATTGGGAACAAACCTCTGCCAATTTGAAAACATACACAGGCAAAGAAATCCAGGTAAAAGGTATCTCCAGGGTGACTGTTCATTATAGACACCAATCAACACAGCCACCAGTGATGGTCGTAGTAGGTGAAGGGCCAAGCCTTCTAGGTCGTGATTGGTTGAAAGAGATTAAATTAAACTGCTCCAAAATCTTCCAGTTGCGAGCAGGAGGGCTGCCGTTAAAAAATGACACTGTCTTCAAGGATGAACTGGGAAAAATCTAAAGCCTACAGGCCAAGATTTACATGGGCCCAGAAGCAACTCCTTACTTCTTGAAAGCAAGACCGGTGTCATACATCCTGAGAGAGAAGGTTGACACTGAGTTGAACTGGCTAGAGAGGCTGGGTGTCATAAAAGCGGTTCAGTTCTCAGAGTGGACAGAGTGGACAGCCATAGTCCCTGTCTTTAAACCAGATCGGACTGTTTGGATCTCTGGGGTCTATAAACTAATGGTCAGCAAAGCAGCCAAACTGGACAGGTATCCTATTCCAAGATTGAAGACCTCTATGCCAAACTAGCAGGAGGGACAACGTATACAAAGCTTGACATGAGTCATGCATATCAGCAACTGGAACTAGATGATGCCTCCCAAGATTTGTGACCATAAACACCCACAAAGGGTTATATCAGTACACACTCCTGCCCTTTGGTGTTTCTTCATCCTGTGCCATTTTCCGGAGGATGATGGAGAGCTTGCTACAAGGGCTACTTCAAGTTGTGGTCTACCTGGACAATGTGCTAATAACTGGTTTCTCGGGAAAGGAACACTTGGCCAATCTAGAGGAAGTCCTGAAACAATTTTTAGAAGCAGGGGTGCACCTAAAGAAGGAAAAATGCACTTTTCAGGCAAATGAAGTAATTTATTTGGGCCATCAGGTAGATGCCCAAATGTTACATCCTGTTGAAGAGAGGTTAAAGCAATCAGACAGGCACCTGCACCTAAGAATGTCGCTGAACTTTTAATAATTTTTAGGGGTGGTAAATTATTATGACCAATTTCTACCAAATTTATCAACAGTTCTAGCCCTTCTACATTCACTGCTACAGAAAAACCAGCGTTGGGTTTGGAAGTCACCTCAAGAAAAAGCCTTCAATAAAGTAAAACAGCTCTTGCACTCTTCAGATTTGTTAGTGCACGATGACCCAACAAAGGAATTGATGCTAACCAATGCCTTCCTCTATGGAGTGGGAGTGGTACTATCGTACAAGATGGATGACGGTACAGAGAGGCTGATAGGCTGTGTATCTAGGACACTTACCACAGCTGAGAAAGGATATTCTCACATCGAAAAGGAAGGTCTGTCTATTATTTTTGGTGTAATAAAATTCCACCGATACGTGCATTTCACACTAGTATCAGACCATAAACCACTTTTGGGCCTGTTTAGTGAGTTAAAGGTTATCCCTCCCATAGCTTCTGCACAAATTCACCCTAATTTTGGTGGCATACGAATACACCTTTGTGCATGGACCAGGGATTTTTAAAAATATATTCATTCATAGGATGGTGGGCGTCACTGGCTAGGCCAGCATTTGTTGCCAATCCCAAATTGCCTTTGCTCAGTGGGCATTTAAGAGTCAACCACATTGCTGTGGGCCTGGAGTCACATGTAGGCCAGACCAGGTAAGAACAGCAGATCTCCTTCCCTAAAGGACATTGGTGAACCAGATGGCTTTTCACAACAATTGACAATAGTTTCATGGTCATCATTAGACTTTTAATGCCAGCTTTTTTCTTAATTGAGTTCAAATTCCACCATCTGCCGTGGTGGGATTTGAACCCGGGTCCCTAGAGCATTACCCTAGGTCTCTGGATAACTCCAGCGACAATACTACGCCATTGCCTCCTCCTGATTCAGATAGCCTATGCCGATGCCCTAAGTCGCCTTCCTTTGCAAGAGAATAACAACCATGTCCCAATTCCGCAGGAGCTCGTATTAGTGATGAATTTCCTGGATTCCTCACCAGTCTTTGCCAGGCAGATAAGAAACTGGACGAATTGTGATTCAGTCCTGCCTCGAATGAGATACCAAGTGCAACATGGATGGTCCCAGAAGCCAGTCTCTGATGCATTGAAGCCATTTTTCAACTGAAGACACGAAATGAGCAGTCAAGATGGTATTCTATTATGGGGTGCACAAGTAATAGTTCCTTCACAAGGAAGGGAACCATTCTTAGTAGAGTTACACAGCGCCCATCCGGGAATCTCCAGAATGAAGACGATAGCGCAAAGTTATCTTTGGTGGCTGGGAATGGATGGCGATATTGAGAAGGTGGTAAAACACTGTGTGCAATTCCAACTCCTACAAAAATTGCCAGTGGCAGCCCCATTACAGTGGGGAGTGGCCTGGTAGACCCTGGGTGAGGTTGTACATAGATTTCGTCGGCCCTTTTCTTGGAAACATGTTTCTATGTTTCTACTGATTATAGATGCTCATTCCAAGTGGTTAGAGGTTTATGAGGTTAAGTCTCCAACGTCAGACCCTACTATAGAAAAACTGCGCCAAAGCTTTGCTCTCCATGGATTGCCAGAAGTAATCACTCATATTGAGGTACTGCATTTACTGGCACTGAATTTCAAAGGTTTGTCAGCCTGAGTGGTATCAACCACGTGAAGACTGCATCATACCATATGCCATCTAACAGACTGGCAGAAAGAGCAGTACAAACATTTAAGGCGGGAATGATGAAGTTAACAGGTGAATCATTGGAAACTAAACTTGTTTTCTATTTCACAACAGAACAAACCCCCACACTAGGACAGGTGCAACACCTGCAGATTCACTGCTGAGGCACTGTCTTTGAACAAAACTAAGACTGATACTTCCCAATTTGGAGGGGAAGGTAGAGAAACGTCAAGGGAACCAAAAAGTGACTCAAGGTTTGCATAGTAGTGAGCGACAATTTACTTTTGGAGAAGCAGTACATGTAAGGAATTTCAGTGGAGGACTGAAGTGTCAGCTGGTAAAGTAATCTCTGTGACCGGACCATTGTCATACCACGTGGAAGTGGAGGGCCAGATCACCCGTAGGCATGTGGATCATTTAAGTAGAAGAGAGATACCCCAACAAAATGATGTTCCACCTGTAACCATTGCTGAACCTGTGGTTCCTGTTGAAGTTGCTCAACCAAGGACAGACACATCCAATGTCTCTGTTGGAGTGGAAGACACCTGATGTTAATGCAGTTCCAGAGAATGTGGTACCTGCAAAAGAATGAGAAGTCGTGGAGCTATGACGTTCCACACGGATCAGGAAACCACATGGCCCATGTAAATATGTAATGTCATGAAATAAATATCCTTATAAATACAAAATGTACAGGAAAGTTAAATGGGGAGGAATGTAGTAATTATAGTTTTGGGAAATGTAGGACTGTAGCTTTAAGAATAATCTGCTGTTGTAAGATTACATGATCTGTATAGACCAATTGGTTAGCAGCGTGGGAGCTAGGAGGGAGTCCTTCTTTAGTTATAGAGTTAGATACACACAAGTAGCTGCTGCTCCTGTCTTGTAAATAAAGTTCAATGTTTCCACTAAGAAAAGTTGCCTGGAAAATCAACTCTGTAACACTCACCAATCGTTCCTTCTTCAAGGAAAGTGCCAGACACACTTCATTGGAAAATTCATGATGGGTTAGATAGAATAGAAAAACTTGATGCAATAAAGAAAGGCAAAGAACTAAGCCAGGGGCTAGACATTAGTCAAATGAAATAGGGATTCATTGAGAATATGCCTCTATCCTAAATGTGTAAATAAAGTTGCAGGAGATACAACCCCATAATACACACCTGATGAACACCTGATGAACACTTAGAACAAAGATGTGTCCAGATGGAGAAAGAACTTGCAGCTTTGCTATTTAGGTGCAAACACTGCACTAATTAGTGTTAGCCAGAAATTTTGTGGTGTAGTGTGATTATCCTTTGAAATCATTATGGAAAAAAAATGCTTTGTGAATCTCCAAGACTACGCAGCATGCTATTAATTTGCAAAAGTCCAGTTGGACAGTAGAATGCAAGAAAGCTGGAATAGTATGTAGCTAGTACATTGAGTGGAAGTTATAGGTCTGATTTTAACTACCTATTCAGTGGGAATACAGCAGGTGGTTGGGAGGAGGTGGGGGTTCATACCATGTTCCCAACATGCACCCGCTACACTCCCTCACCTCATCTTAATTTGCCTGCATCCAGGCACAGAAAGGCCAGCCGTGGAGGGGTGGGGACCTAATTTTAATAACAGAATTACATCTCAATAACATCAGAAGGGGAAGTTGCAGGTGCAGTTTGCTGATGTCCAACCTGCAACAAATGCAGAAAAATCTGCAAAGAAGCATTGAAAGTTCTCCTCCTTCTGAGCAGATCCGGCTAATTAACCATAATAGACTACTGTTCAAAATTTTAAAACTCAATGGGCCCAAACTTGGTGGAGCCTGTGCGGCACACCCTCATGAGAAGAGTGCCTGCAGGGGCATTCCCTGCTTACACTGGAAGCCTGTGAAGGAGAACCATTCTAGTGTAACACAGCCCAACTCATTATTGCTTATTATGAACTTTCAATTAATACTTTAAAATTTTGAACACAGACTATTAACATGGCCATTGCAAATCATGTTGATTTTTGGCATTTTGAATTCCAGATAGTCCTGAGTCTCAAGTAAATAATTAAACATGGGCCTAATTAAATATGGGCATTCACAGCCATTCGGGGAATTCACACATCCCTTTGTTTAAGGATGGATCATCAAGAAAAGAAGTATAACACTACAGTTGGCTCATCTTTCTAATTTACCACGGACAAAAGAAACATTGAAACTGAATAACCTTCCTTTGTATTATGATGGTCCCTCATCAAAGCCAGACTGCATGAATTTCAAGATGTCAAATGACAATACAGGATGTGTAATCAACATACAACCCCTTTTTGGAAAAATACTTTGAACTTGTACAAGTCACATGGTGAGGAAGCCATTTTATTCTCCGCTTTTAAAATAAAGCAGCAAGAATCTCTTCTGCAGAGTTCCTTCAAAAAACCACTGGACCAGCTGAGTCATCAAAGCAGCCGAGGTAATAAACAGCAATACCTAGGAAGTGGGAGAAAGACTCCCCTCAACCTGTTTCTGCTTTGAGTTCACCTGAGAACCAGCCTCCTGGAAATTCAATTACGAGAAACCTCATAGTTTTTTGGAAATTCTTTGCTTTACAAAACCTTCACTTCAACACACCTAAGAAACTACAGGCCTGCCACAAAAGAGAATGAGACAATCATAAATTGTAATTGCATTGTTTTACCTTCATCTGTATCTAATCTTTGTATGTGTGTGAGTGTATGATATTGTGTGTGAGTTGAGTGAGTGAGACATTGCGTTTTAAACACCTGGGACAAGTATGTGATAATAAGTGACCTTTTTAAAAAAAAACTCACAAAAGCATGCAGTTGGGGTTATTTAAATTGGGACAATCATTCGGAGGGTAAGAAAAAGCATACCTTTTACATATAAACCTGTTATTCATGGGCAATAAAAGGAACATAAATTCTGTCGATGACAAAGTTGAATTTGGACCAAACAAGTTCAGGCAACAAGTTCATACATCACTCTGCAAACAACAAGTTGGAGGATGGGCCCTATGTGCCTTAAAGCGTCAAGCACTTAAATTGCAGGCAAGGTAATTTTTAAGTAACTTTGCTATTGCGAGGTGTCCAGGAATACTCTGGAGTATTTTTTGGACGTGCTTGTAAGTTCCTTAATTTGTTACTTTATCTTCACTTGGAGGGCAGAGGATTAGGTGACCTATCCACACAAAGGCTGGAACAGGTATGGGGATGGGGCAGCGGTTGCAGTGTCTCTGGGACTGCAGCACCACAGGGAGTTGGAGGAAATGCTGCAGAGAGAGCAAGCTCTTCACAATGCCCTCTGCCAATATGGAGCTGGACTCTGTCATGCTCTTTCACAGTGACAGGAGACTACCTGGCAGGCTAGCCAATGCACCCAGCATCTTGGTGCGCATGTTCATCAGCAATCCCCTGTTTGTCGCCCCATTGAGGCCCTCATCTGGGTCCTTTTTAGCAGAACACGTATGCAATCTCACCATCCAGGAAGTGGCAAATGAAGCATCTTGCCCCTGCCCCACCCCTTCCCCCGGCCTCCCTGCATCCCACTCATGCCCAGATAACTCACCACATGCTGATCCCAACTCTAAAACTGCCTTCAATGTGTGTAGAGTGCTGGTATCTGAGCTGGTAGGATGAAGTGATGGGGCCTCTTTATCAATGCCGTGCTGTTGCCCTCTCACCTCCTCCTGGGGCTCCTGTGACAGATGGGTTTCCATCTGTCCTTATTATACATGCTCTAGCTGAGAGCCCTGACCAATAAAAGAATTAGCTCAACAGGGGGTTCTGTTCTGACAAATGAAGTAAATTGTTGACTTTGCTTTATTGACATTAAATGGTTATAATAAGTTGTTCTTTCTGTGATCTCTTTTTTCAATGTCTCAATGTTTATTTGGACAAGATTAGGAGGTGTGAAATATTTGAAGCCTGCATTATTGATACTCTAATGGTATGTCTGATTGACTTTTTTATAGGGTTATAGGAACAGCAGTTCTTTCAAAGAATATTCTTGAATGGATTTTTTTCTCAGACATTCTATGCTTGCCATTATATATAGCTCATTGGTTATGCACATAGTGGGGAGTGGCTGGGGGCATGAGTCAGCATTGAGTTGGCATGAAGGGTATGAGGAGCCATTGGGTGTGACTTTGGGGCATGAGTTGGCATTGAGTTAGCATGGCGAGTATGAGGGGCCATGGGAGTGGCTGGGGGGCATGGGCAAGACCTTTGGACTTAGCTTTCAAAAGCTTCCTGAATCCAGACTATTATTAACTACTCCTCTGAGTGCTGTGAACCACAAATCACGGAGAAGCTGGCCCGACTCCATGAAAATTGCGGGGAGGGGGGTTGCTAGGAGGTGCTATCCCCGCCATCACGCTGGCCAAGTCAGGGGTGCAGGGCACAGGGCTCATTCTCCACCTCCTTATCTGCATAGGCAAAAATTGCTGGTGCCAGGAATGGGGGCGGGAATCCTGTAATCGGATCCCGCCCACCAATTTTAATGGCTTCGGAGTCATCCCAACTCTGCAAAAATCCAACCCTAAACCTCTATTTAACAAGAGTGAATATCAACAAAGATATCCAATCTGAAAGCCACTTCACAGATTGGGGAGGTGGCATCCACCATGCTTGCAACAATAAAACCTGCATTGCTTTTCCAGTGGTAAGAAGAACACATTCCTTTCACTAGATGGCATAGGAACATAGGAATAGCAATAGGCCAATCAGCTTCTCGATCTTGTTCCACCATTCAATTAGATCATGGCTTGTCAAACAAATAGCAGGTTACTTCTGTGTTGAGTAACACATGGTACCAATGTGGGCATCAGCAATCTTCATTTCAATCTCAGGCTTTCAAAATGGGAAAGGGTTTACATTTAATTAACATTCATGTCGCATTTGAACACAAAAATATTATCCAGGAAGCCATTACGTTGCCTTTATTGTGTGACAATTCATTTGATCTGCATTACTTGGAGCAGAAAAAACTTGGATTGAAGGCTCTTTGCAGATGGAAAGTCCTAATAGTTGAAAAGCAGCATGACCTGGACACCCAGGACCAATTTGTTGAACTTGATTGTCATTCCCACTTTGAAAAAAAAAAGCACAAGAGTGTCTGAGAAAGGTGGTGATTGTGCATCGAGCTTCCTGTCTTATTGGACACAGCCATTTGAGGCCTTCAATGTATCTGATGGGCTCAGCATACCACACAAAGAGTGTTGAGAGCCTCAATATAAATTCTGGGCAAGGTTGGTTAGGGCAGTGAAAATTATTTAAATGAGGATGTCTCCCCTCTGATACGAGGTCTAGTCAGACACTGCAATGAGCAGGGAGGGCACGTCCCTGGTTAAAAAACAAAGCCTGGCTGGCCTTTTATCTTCCCCCCTTTTTTGTGTTCTCCCTCTCCCCTCTTCCTGCTCTCTCCTTATAAAAGCTTGGTATCAAAAAAACAGCCTGCAGCCCTTCACTGCCTTCTGCCACTAGAAATTGAGGTTGTTAAGCCTCCAGTGCTGGTGGCTTGTTAGAAGCAATGGCAGGGATTTTCCGTGCCCGCTGGCATCGGGTTTGCTCGGTGGCGTGAGCGGGCAATTTGGCAAGAAGGCCAAAAATTGGTTTCACGACATTGTGAAACCAGTTTGCGATCATCTGCACAGCCCATCGATGATGGCCCCGTTCCCCGTCATCAGACGTCGGGAACCTCATTGTAATATATCAGCATATTATTATAAGCCCAGCCCGCCAGACTCATCCCCCACCACTGAATTGTCCGCCCATGTTGGCGGGAAAACATGGTAGTGCAGAACACGTCTTGACAACTGTGATGTGCAGAAGTCGGGACTTACCACCAAGGCCTTGTTCACATCACGGACATCCAAGGAGCAGAAGATGCTGGAGCCCAACAGCAACAGGATCCTGGAGCAAGGCCTATGGGATGCTAGGTGGATTCTCATGGACATGGCTCTGCTGCGAAGCAGCTCACGGAATTTGGAAAGTCACCGTTGATGCTCACAATGGATGATGGTCGAGGGGGTGGGAGAAGAAGGTCTAGGATGGACTGGGAGAGGAAGAGGTATCAGGGGGTGAGGTTGGAAGGGGGAATTAGGATGTCGAGGGTTTGAGGTTGGGGAAGGGGGGAAATGAAGTTGTCAAGGTGGGTGAGGTTGGGAGGGTGGAAGGGAGTACAGTGGGAGGAGGGGGTAGCGGGGAGAAGATGGCAACTGGGGAGGTAGGTGTAAAGGGGGATGGAAGGTCTCCATGGCATCCACCATCTTTCCCATGGAGACCTCCATACACACACATGTGGGCACCACTTCATCAGAGAGTAGGTGGACACACTTCTCCGACTCACGTGCCACTCTGTTGAGGGCTTCCAACGGCTCTGCGTGGTGTTCCCATGCCTATTGCTGACTCTCCAGGGTGAGTTGGAAGGCCAAATATAGAGGCTCGTCAACTGATTCTGACCTCACAGATGCCTGATCCCCAGCGGTCCTCCAGGTGCCGGGGAGCTCGCACGAACCTGCCTCCTGCTGCTGCGGACATGTGTCCATGCAGTGACCACCAGATTGTGAACCCGAGCCTGCCCTAGATCTAGGTTCCAAGGTATGTGTCTCTGCATTGTTGGAGGGTGTGGGTAAGTGTTGTGACGGGTCTTCCAGGCTGCTTATTTCCTGCTCTTCAATGGAGGAGGTGTCCTCTTGGCTGGAGGTGAGGATCTGGATGGAGCTGAGGGACTGGCTGGCTGAGGGTGTCGGTTGCTTGGCAGAGCTCCCTGTGAACCAAAGTAGAGATAAGTCGTGCATGTCAGCAGAGTCAAAAACAGGAGAGAGAGAGAATTTTCTGCCTGCCAGGCGGGCGGGCCCAACCCAATCTCCGGCGGACGGGGAGCCGATCCCCGCCGGAGAAGCGGGCCCTGCCACCATTTTACGTGGGTGGGCCAGTTAAGGCCCTCCCAGCGTGACATCTGGCGGGAAGTGCTATGCGCTCCCTGTGCGGGCGGGGGGGGAGATTCCCCAAAAGCGAGAGTGCGCTCTTTTGCGCATACGCACAAAAGAGCGCACATCTCCCTGAGGCTAAGTGCTGCCTCAGGAAGATCGCCGACAGTTCTAAAAATATGAAAATTAGAAAAAAAAAAAATTCCCTAATATGTCTCCCTTATGGGCAGAATTTTGCCCTTGGTGGGCGTGCGGGCCCCACCAGCTCGGCAGCGGGTGGACAGCCGACCCCCACCACTGAAACGGGGCCCACCGCCATTTTAAGTGGGCGGGCCAATTAAGGCCCGCCCAGCGGCATCCCCGACGGAAAGAGCTATGCGCTTCCTGTGCGGGGGAGGGAGGGAATCCCCAACTGTCAATGTACGCTATTTCGTGCATGCGCATGAAAGAGTGCACTGCTCCCTGAGGCAAAGTCCTGTCTCAGGGAGAATATTGACAGTGGAAAAAACTTTAAAAATAGAAACATTAAAAATTTATTAACATGTCCTCCTCATGTGACAATGTCATACGAGATGGGACATCTTAATAAAGAACACATAAACTTTATTAATTTTTTACAAAACGGACATGAAACTTCATCCCGCCAGTGGATGAAGTTTCATCAATAATCTGGAGGCCGCTGGGGCTCCGGGCCTGCCCGCCAGCCTTAAGCTTTAAATAGCCTGTCAATGGCCTCAATTGGCCAAAATTTTTTTAATCCCTACATGAAACCTCATCCCGCTGGTGGATGAGGTTTCACGTTTTTTCTAGTTCCCACCGGGGCTCCTGGCCTGCCCACCAACCTTAAGGTTGGATGGGCAGGTCCTTTAATTGTTTAAATGATCCTGTCAATGGCCTCAATTGGCCATAGACAGGTCGGCGGGCGCGCAGCTGATTTTGCTGCTCCCCCGCCTTCCTGAAAATTTAAATGGGGCGGGATGACGTTGGGGGTTCCCCCTGACATCATCCCGTGTCATTTTACATGTCAGCGAGTGGGCACCGCCCCCTGCTCGCTGACGGCAAAATCCTGCCCACAGTTGCGTTGAGAGAGGGATGATGTGGTGCAGGATCCTTATGAGGTTGTTCATTGCTGACCTCATCGTCACCACAGGGACGGTCCTATCCTCACCAGTTAATGCGATGGCATGTTCCTCAAAATGAGTGAGGAGTGGGCCACTTCACCCCCAGTCTGGGACCTCTCCCCGCTGTTGTGAGCCAACTTCTCCTGCATGAAAACAGTTGGAGAGAGTGTGAGCAGGACACATGGCACTGCCTGGAATGTTTGTTTGGTGAGCAGAGCCATGGATGGGATGAGGATGTGAGCTCGTGAGGGTATGAGCCTGGTGGAGATGTGAGGGTGTGTGTGAGAGTTAGTGGTGTTGCCCTTGAGGTGTGAGATCCCTGTGGATGCATGATGGGTTTGTGAGTGTGTGAGTTGAGAGTGATGAGAAGAGTGAATTACCCTGGCAGAATGGATGAAACCATTCATCCTGTAGTGGCACTGGGTGGCTTTCTTCTTTTTGCAGGCCATTGGCACTAACCACCGCAGTCACCGCCCTCCCAAGCCGGATTATCCAAGCCGGCCATCCTGCGGCCAGAGCAGGGGTACGGGGCATCATGTCGGGCCTCCACTGTGTCTAAACGGTGCCTGAGGGACGGGTCATTGAACCTGGGGGCTGCAGCCTTTTTGCCTTTCAGGGCCATGTCTTCTTTGCAGCAGTCGTGGGCTGGAAGCACTGAGAGGTGTGCACATGGCTGGACTTTAAATATGGCGCCGGCGTGCTGAAACGGCGAGGCGATGATGTGGCGGGTGAATGAGAGCCCGCCCGCCATGGAAACGGTGTGTTTCCTGGGAATGCATAATTAATGCAGTGGGTTTGGGAAGATGTGATGTGAGAAGCCGCCACTGTGGCTGGCCATCATTTTACCCGCCCGCTACCGCACTTAGTGCAAACCTGGGACAATTCCACCCAATGTTTCCTGAGCACCAGAAAAATATTCAAATGAGCTGACTTCTGTTATTGGGCAAAATCGGTTCATTTGTGAGAGGGTGCATCATATCTCCTGTTTCCTTTCCTTTCTGCGCCTCCTCACATGTATATTTAAGAGTAGCGTATAGATCTGCTTCATTATGTCAAAAATTGAATAACTAATTCATATTCATTCTGTTTTCTATTTATCCGCTTTTACCAGCGCTTATATGTTCAAGACATTTTGAAATTTGAGGGAGATTTTTCTTGAGGTGTTAAATTTTATGTGGTCATTCCACGGAACCATCTGCAAACATTTTTCTATTTGCATTTTAGATATTGACTTCAAACCTATAGAATATTACCTCTTCATCCCCTTTGGTGAAGTTTTAGGAATGCTTTGCCTCATGTCGTTTAACTAGTGGGTCCTCCTGTTATTAATTGTTATCATGCTTATTTGGGTGCAATTGATATTTTGGGAGTCATTGGGGAGAAATTTGTCTGGGCCTGTTTTCAGGAAAATTATACAGTGTACTTTATGCGTTGTATAACTGGTGAGCAATTCATTTCTCCCTGATCTCTATCAATTCCACAAATCACATTTTTACTGCATTAATTTGAAGGCATTTTAAAGTGTTTTGTTTCTTTACCTTTTTATTTTATTTGCGCTTTCAGCTACATCTTTGTGATGCACGTCCTGCTGAATGGCACTTTTAACATTAACAACAACGTTGAGGGTTAAAGGCTAAGGGAGTAAGCCCAAAATCTGGAGTGGAGTCCCATGAAGCAGTTGGTTCAAGAAGCACCTTCTGACCAGGGCCTGGGAGAGGCGTGTGCACACGGTGCTAATAACCGGGGCCCGTGCCTTCGGGGTGGTGGGTGGGAGTGGGGGGTGGTTGCTGGCTCAGGTCTCAGGCAGCACTGCCCCCTTTCTTAAGTGGCCACATCACGCCTCATTGTGCTCACAAACAAGTGCTCAGTGGCCAGTCCGCTCTGAGACTAAGCTCCAACACTCCAATTATCCTGGAGCGAGAGCCTGGTTTGCGAGGCTATTTGTCTTGGCAGCCAGGGTGCACTCTGGGTGATGTAGCCTGCCCTTGCCGCACTCTGGCCCCCCTGCACAGGCACCAACCCACTAAAGGACTACAGGAGTCAAGATGGTGGGGAGGAGGGTGGTGGCCGTGAGGAGCGGTGGCTGCAGCAACAGTGAGGCCCAGAGCAGCTGGCCTGTTAGACAGGCTAAGAGATAAATGAACCCATGGTGTGTCAATAAGTTCAGAAAACAAAGGAAAGGAGATAATATTGGAATTTTACAAGACCATAATTAGACTGTACTAGGAATTACTGTGTAGTTTTGAGCACCTCAAATAGAAAGGATATAGAAGTAATTCAAAGGTGCATTATAGGTTCATCACTGAAGGACAAGGAGGTGGAGTTAGGAAGAGAAACTTGGGCAGTTTGGGCTTTTTCACTCAAGCTGCAAAGAGTGAGTGAGTGTGTAAGGGCGAGGGAGAGAGAGTGTGTGTGAGAGAGAGTTTGTGTGTGTGAGAGTGAGTGTGTGAAAGTGTGAATGAGCATGTGTACCTCTGATAGTGTGTGCCTGTGTGTGTATGTTTGAGAGTGTGTGTGTGTGAGTGAGTGAGGGGGCATGCGTGTGAATGTGTGGTGACCAGGACTTGGGGCCGAGCCTGTCTCTCCAGTTCTGCACCTTAAGCGAAAAGGCAAAAAAGGTTTTATTAGTTGGCCATTTTTTATGGTAATGTTTATTAATTACTTACTTATTAAAATAATCACCTTATTGCTTTGACGTTGATTTTTTTTTTGCTCATCCGGTTGTTTATGTTTTCTTCATACCTTAACTTTGTCGTTTGAAATTCATGTTTAATGATGTACCAAACCAGATCTCAGGCAGCTGCTGCTGGATTTCTTGCTGAGGGCGAATGGGCCCATAAGAAGCCTGGTTACTTTTTAAAGGGCTGGCAAAAGGTGTTGTTTTTGCTCCGATAGAGACGGGAAGTGTTGGAAATCCTCAGCATGCCTGGTGGGCTCTGTGCAGAGAGAAACAGAGGGGCCAGTGACCCTTCATCAGAACTAGTGCAGATTGAGGATCTGAAGTGTTGACTTTGTTTCTCTCTCCACAGATGCTGCCTGGTCTGCTGAGTATTTCCAGCATTTTCTGTTTATATTTCAGATTTCCAGCATTTGCTCCCCTATTATATGGTCCATGGGTGGGCATTTGTAAGAGTGGTTATTTTTAATTTAAAATGAGAAAATATTTATCACTGTATTTATCAGTGTAATTTTTGTGTTAACAAAACCCACTTGTGTGGATAGAAATAGCACATTGTTGCAGGTAAATTGGTTGGTGCTAATTTACTGGAAATTTTGCCATTTTTAAACTTCGAAATGAAACCAGGAGTCCTGTGCCAATAGAATATGCCACTGTTCGTTCAAGATATTCTCATTGGTACATGGGATTGTTGTTTGAGATGCTTGTGAGATTCACGTCGTTTGGATGTTGCTGTCTGGATATTGCATAGGGCCAGGTTCAAAGAAGGAGAGCTGGTTGCATAATCGTGATTATATGTAATTGCCTGACAAAGCCATGGTTGTAAAGAGTATCATAATGAAACCTGAGCTTTCAATGGGCTTTACAAATAGAGGAAAAGAGTACAAAAACCAAGAAGTTTTGCTGCCTATATAAAACAGTTTGACCCCAGTGTGACTATGGTTCACAATTCCGGGCACCCGAAGGATGTGAGGGGGTGGTTTAAGGAGAGTGGAAGGGTAAGGGGCCCAGAAACAGGAGAAGCACCAGAGCCCATGATTTCTCTCCCTGGCCCATGCTTCTGTCAACTCCTGCAACCGACCAGACCGCTGACGTATAGGCTTTCGCCTTTCCTCTGGATATTAGCCTACGAGTTTGAAAGGAGAGTTTCAGATGCTAGTCAAGCCTACAGCTCCCAAAACCATGCCTAGGCTATATGCAGTACTTTCAGTTGTTATTTCATTCTTTTTAAGTATGAAGATCCAAACTAAATTTCAAAATGACAGTGCAAATGCTCGGAAAGCTGGGGTAAACAGCATAACCATTTATTCTAATGTTTGTGCTCAAAATCTGCTGGGCTATGAAGCCATTTTTTGGAAAATTATTGTTTGACTTCTGGCTTCTAATGGTAGTCCTTCCAACTTGCCTACTAGTTTCATGTTTCTACAGTCAAATTTCTTTTGTCTTTCGTAGAAACCTATAGAGTATCTTTAGTTTTTTGAATACTGTTGTAAATCCTTGTTATAAATATAATCCAGATTTCTCCTGGTCGCTTCTTCAGTTCCTGATGAACTGGCCTCAATCTCATCTGCCTCTGTTTCTTTTCTCTATCTTAATTTTTCCCCTCAAAGTTTGTTTTCAACAGGAGAAATTACAGACTCCCACTAATTACTGTCTGGTGCAAGCCAGTTCTTTACTCAGAGACTGCTCTCTGCTGTGAACCATTTCAGCATTTAACCCCCTTTTAACTATTTGGTTAAAAAAAAAGGCTACAGATTTTAAATTAAAACATTTAGAAGTTTTTTTTATAGTTTGTCGTAACTCACAGGAGTTACACAATGATTCATTTAGAAATGCAAATGGCAAACGCATATATTGCTTTCCATTTAACTTATGATAAAGCTTACAGCCTGAAGGAAATGTAATGAGGATAAAGACACAGCCAAGTACTGAAGATGTGAGACGTTAACAAATTCTCTGGTAACTTAGGGGTGAGCTTAGGCTTCCAGAAGCTTTTGATTACTACAAACGTATCTTTGGTATGAGGCACACCAGTAAAACAAGTCAGAAGATAAGTTGTGAAGAAGTAAAGATCCTCTGTCTTAAAACAAAGGTGACTTGGAAGATCTGCAAAAAGAAGAAATTCAATGGTGGGTTCTTACATGAAAGTTAAACTCAGTCCCGAGAAGGGTAAGTATCAACAGAGTACACATGACAGTCTTTAAATTAACAACAATGTAAGACTATACCAGTTTGAGGTGGGAGTAATGAGATCACAAGTAGCACACAAATCATTTAGTATTAATACCTGTTATAAGTTCTGCTTGCTCCATGGTCTATTTTTTTCTCTTGACATTTTAAATTTGCTTAATTTTTTGAAGAAAGGTTGTTGCACATTCTGAGTGCCAGCCTGGTATCTAGCAATTTTAGCTGATTTAGCTGTGAAGGAGCAGCTCCTAAAGTCATATCAGTGTAATGTGTGCTGTAAACAAGTACATAGTGTGCAATGGCTAATGATGATGACCCAGATAATCCGAGAAACTAGCGGAATTGTGGCATCTGGCATCGCTTCTCGGCCTCTTGGCTAAGATCAAGTGTAGTGTTGCAGGGGCAACACCATGGTCCTGCCATGGCAAGGTCGGGATGGAAGGGCGAAAACCAATCGCAATCCGAATTCATACCGTGGGTTACCTATCACCGTCCGAGTCACGGTGAACCACAGCGACGAAGGAGGATCACCTATGGATCGGGGCTTCTTCACCAGGAGGATCCTGTTGAAGGCGTGCGGCTTCCAAGCTACGGAGATCTTCACCCTGCATGACTCCCGCAAAGGTGGTTATTTCGACGTGACGTTCAAGCAAGTGGCAGACTGCGTCCGGCTCCTGAGGGTGTTCGAGGAGAAGAGAGACCTGCCGGAGATGAAGATCCTGACGGCGGAGCCGCACTTTTCTCTGCCGTTGCAACGGGAACGTGAGGTGATGGTGCATGTGTACAACCCCTTCGTCCCTGTCGCCGACGTGGTCACCTTCCTCACCAGGTACTTCGATAAGGTGGGGAGCGGCACCGAGATTCGAGACGACTTGGGGATCTGGACAGGCAAACGCCTGTTTAAGGTCACGCTAAAGACCGATGGTAAGGGAGCCATTTTCCACCCTCCTTCCAGTTTCGCTATCGGGGGAAACCGTGGCTACCTGGTCTACGCTGGGCAACCCAAGCATTGTCGCTCATGCGGCAAGGCTGGCCATGTGGCGGCCAACTGCAGCGCCTCCCTCTGCAAGATCTGCAAACAGGAAGGGCACCAGACAAAAGACTGCAAACAGGCCAAGTGCTGCAACCTGTGTGGCGAGGCAAGTCACCTCTACAGGACCTGCCCCAAACGCTGCCGTACTTACGCACAGGCAGCCAAAGCCGACCACGGGGAAGCAGAAGAAATGTTCCGTGTCACTCCAACCACCAAGGCCCCCAGGGAGCTCAACGGGACAAAGGAGGACACAGAGAGAGACAAGGTGGAGAAAGAGATTGAGGCAACAGAGAGCCAATCAACAGCACTACCCCCTGAACCTTCCAGTCCTCAGGACAGCGAATCAATGGAGGAGGAGGCAGCAGTGGAAAAGCAGCAGGGGGAGTGGCGGACGGTGAAGAACAAGAAAAGTAAGAGGGAGCGAAGAAGAAGCAAAGGCGTTTCCCAGAGAAGCGGCAAGAGGCGTCTCCCATCCGACACGGATGACAAGGGCAGCAGCTCTTCGGATGAGGAAGTGCCAGAGCGGCACCGACAGAAGAGGCGGCAAAGCTCCAGGGCGTTGGAGGACGAGACACCCGAGCTCCAGAAAATTGGAGACAACAAGGAGACCAGCGCACCCCAACTTGGCCTGCAACCTGAGGAGGCCAGTGCACCACAGCCCCTGGAATCTGGGAGCAGTGAGGCAATCATCGCACCCCAGCTCCAGGAAGCCGGGAACAGCAACCCCCCAGAGGGGGTGAGTTTTGGAGAAGCTTCTCCAGCAAAGGTCATCTCAAAATCCGCTCACTACGTGAACCTCCAGATGCCACTGGAGCAGAACACGGCCAAGGAGATCTACCTCAGCCCATCCAAAGTGAAGGAATTTGAGCTCACTACGGGTATGAAGGAGCAGACTAAAGGTTTGGGACTCTCAGAGACAGTGGGTTTGGTAGGAGAATAAATGCTTTAATATGGGTTTAAAGATTGTATCCATAAATGTGCGTAGCATTAAATCTACTACGCGATGTGTTGCGACCTTGGACTACCTAGCCAAGGTCAAAGCTGACCTGTTGTTTCTGCAGGAGTGTGCGATACCGCACCTCAGCTCCTACAGGCAATGGTCACGATGGTGGTCCCACGGGCCATCGATCTGGTCGGGCGGAAACGACTCTCGTTCCTCCGGCCTGGGTATTCTGCTGCGGGGAGGCAACTTCACCGTCTCCGAGGTCAAGGAGGTGGTGGGCGGGCGACTCCTGGTAGCAGACGTAATGTACAAGAACGCTCCACTCCGGTTAATTAACGTGTACGGCCCGGCACAAGGGGCTGAGCGGCTGGAGGTTTTTCAGCAGCTCCCACTGCTGCTGGCGACCTCCAGGCCGGTCATTCTGGGCGGGGACTTCAACTGCATCATCGATGCGGCTGGACGATCCGGCAGGGCCGGAAGCAGATTGGACGCTACGTCCAGATCCCTGATGGAAACAGTTAAGGATGCCAAGCTGCACGACGTCTTCAGCAACCCTGCAGACGGAGCGCAGCGTAGATACACCTGGTCGCGGCCAGACGGGTCCATTCGTTCCAGGATAGACTTCCTGTTTGTGTCCCGTGCATTCACAGTCAGATCCACCGACGTCAAGCCGGTGTTCTTCTCTGACCACTGCCTCCTACTGGCGGACTGCCACTTGGAGGAAGACCTGAGGGTGGGCAGGGGGGCATGGAAGCTAAATGTGCAACTGCTGACCCCAGAGAACATTGAGGAGCTCAAGAGGGATTACAAAGGTTGGAGAACCGTGAAACCCCTCTTTGAGTCCCTGACACACTGGTGGGAAGTGATCAAGGGAAGCATCAAGAGGTTTTTCATCCTCAAAGGCACCCAGAAAGCTAGAAAGGAACAGAGGGAAATGTCCCGACTCCAGGGAAAGATGCAGAATCTGCTCCGGCTGCGGTCGATGGGGGTCGATGTCAAGGAGGAGCTCCAAGAGGTGAAGGGCCAGCAAGCCTCGCACTTTGCCTCGGAGGCCTCCAAGATCATCTTCCGTTCCAGAGTCCGCTCCGTGGAGCAGGATGAGACGTGCTCACGTTTCTTCTTCCAAAAGGTACACAGAGAACGCTCTGTGATCAGCAGCCTGAAGGAAGAAGACGGCTCAGTAAAGTCATCACGGTCCGACATTCTGAGGATCAGCAAATCCTTTTATGCCGGACTGTATGACGTGAAGCCCACGGACAGCACGGCCTCCCAGTCCTTCCTGTCCTCTATCACGGAGGTCCTAGACCACAGTACGCGGGAGAGCCTAGACAAACCGCTAACTCCTGACGAACTGACTAAGGCCCTCGAGTCCTTCGAGAAGAGTAAAACCCCCGGAAGCGACGGCCTGCCGGCGGAGTTGTATTCGGCTCTGTGGGACTTGATCGGCCCAGACCTGCTAGAAGTGTACGAGAGTATGCTCCTGGCCGGCAGCATGTCAGAATCCATGAGGAAAGGCATCATCACCCTCATCTACAAGCACAAGGGGGAAAGGGAGGAAATTAGAAATTGGCGACCCATTTCACTGTTGAATATGGACTATAAGATTCTGTCCAAGGTCATCGCCAACCGGGTCAAATCCGCTCTGGAATTGGTGATTCACCCTGACCAGACCTGCTCTGTGCCAGGCAGGAAGATCTCTGACAGCCTGGCGCTGCTCAGGGATACGATTGCCTATGTACAGGACAGGGGTGTGGATACCTGCCTCATCAGCTTGGATCAGGAGAAGGCCTTTGACAGAATATCGCACACCTACATGGGGGATGTGCTCTCCAAAATGGGCTTTGGGGAGGGAATTCGAAATTGGATCCAACTGCTCTACACTAACATCAGTAGCGCAGTCTCAATCAATGGGTGGGAAACAGATAGCTTTCCGATTAAATCTGGAGTCAGGCAGGGCTGCCCTCTCTCGCCTGTCCTTTTTGTGTGCTGCATAGAACCCTTTGCCGAGTCCATCAGGAAGGATCCGGGCATAAGAGGAGTGACGATCCCAGGCAGTGGAGGCACTCAGGTAAAAGCCTCCCTGTACATGGACGACGTCGCCGTCTTCTGCTCGGATCCGCTGTCGGTGCGCAGACTGATGCACGTCTGCGACCAGTTCGAACTGGCCTCGGGAGCCAAGGTAAATCGTGGGAAGAGCGAGGCCATGTTCTTTGGGAACTGGGCTGACCGATCCTTTGTCCCCTTCACTGTCAGGGCTGACGGCCTGAAGGTGCTGGGGATATGGTTCGGAGGGACCGGGGCATGCGTTAGAAACTGGAAGGAGCGAGTGGCTATGGTGAAAAGGAAACTGGGCATGTGGGAGCGACGCTCCCTCTCCATTGCGGGTAAGAACCTGGTCATCAGGTGTGAGGTACTCTCGTTGTTGCTGTACGTGGCGCAGGTCTGGCCCATTCCACACTCCTGCGCGATGGCGATCACTCGAGCCATCTTCCGCTTTATCTGGAGGTCGAAAATGGATCGTGTCTGCAGGGACGCGATGTACAAGCCTCTAGATAAAGGGGGAAAAAACGTGCCCAACATCGCCCTCATACTGATGGCCACCTTTGTGTGCGGCTGCATCAAGCGGTGCGTAGACCCTCAGTACGCAAACACCAAGTGTCACTACGTGCTGAGGTTCTACCTGTCCCCGGTGTTGCGAAGGATGGGTCTGGCCACGCTGCCGCGGAACGCTCCAAGTAGTTGGACCGTGCCGTACCACCTGTCCCTGGTGGAAAAATTTATGCAGAAAAACACCTTTGACCACAAGTCCATCAGGCAGTGGTCAGCACGTAACGTCCTAGAGGCCCTGAGGGATAAGGAGAGGGTGGACCCTGTGGGATGGTTCCCCGAGCAGACTGTCAAAGTCATTTGGCAGAATGCCTCATCGCCAGAACTTTCCAACAAGCACCAAGACGTAGCTTGGCTGGTGGTGAGAAAGGCCCTCCCCGTCAGATCCTTCCTACACGCCAGGAGTCTCACCCCCTCTGCACGATGCCCTCGAGGTGGCTGTGGTGGGGAAGAGACCGTTGTTCACCTCCTTGTGGATTGTGCCTTTGCAAAGAAAGTCTGGAGAGAGATGCAGTGGTTGCTGTCGAGGTTCATCCCGAGCAGTTCTGTGACACAGGACTCTGTGCTCTACGGGCTGTTCCCAGGGACACACACCGAGACAAACATCAACTGCAGCTGGAGGATCATCAACTCGGTGAAAGACGCGCTTTGGTCTGCCCGAAACTTGTTGGTCTTCCAGCACAAAGAGTTGTCCCCGACCGATTGTTGCGGACTGGCACAATCCAAAGTCCAGGACTACGTGCTGAGGGACGCACTAAAGCTTGGGGCAGCTGCCGCAAAGGCGCAATGGGGAAGGGTCGCTGTCTAAGACCTTTCTACCACAGCGCACCGAGAGACTGGGAACTGTTTAGAGCCCCTCGGGCTGTACAGATCAAAATGAAAGGCTGTAAATGACTGTAATATTGTTTGTACTGATGCACCTGGTGATACATTTTGTAAAAGTTTAACCTGGATTGTACCCTTGTAATGTTGTTTTTGAAATGGTTTTGAATGTGATTGAAGATTTTTATGAATAAAGTATATTTTTACAAAAAAAAAAAAAAAATCTGCAACATAGGGAGCCTTGAAGAACAACAACATGCATATAGTGTCATTTAACATAGTAAAACAGCTCCTAAGGTACTTTACTGAATCAGAAAAAAATTGACACATGGCCAAGGGAAGAGATATTGTGATTGATGACTAAAAGCTTGGTCGGAGAGGTCGGTTTTACAGAGCATCTTAAAGGAGGAGAGAGAGGTTGAGAAGCAGAGATGTTTAGGGCAGGAATTCAAATGTTTAGAGCCGAAATATCAAAAGGCTCCTCCTTCAACGGTGAGGTGAAGGGAATGGAGGATGCAAAAGAATTGGAGGGATGCATATTTCTTGGTGGGTTGTAGGGCTGGAGGAGGAATATAAAGATAGGGAAAGGTGAGACTGTGGAGGATTTGAACATGAGAATCAGAATTTCAAAATCAAGGCCAATGCAAGGGATGATGGATAAACAGGACTGTGTGAATTAGGATTCAGTAGCAGAACTTTGGGTGAGCTCATGTTTATGGAGAGTAGAAGATTGGAGGCTATCCAGAAGAGTAATAGAATAGGCAGCTTGGCTCAATTTGTATACTTTTGCCTTTGAGTCTGGAGGGTGTGAACTGAAGCTGCACTTCAGACTTGACCAGAAACAAGCCTAGTCTGATATCCCAATGCAGCACTGGAGGAGTTCTATAATGTATAAAATAATGTCCTTTGGGTGAAATATTCAATTAAGACCTTGTCTATAGATTTCATGGCACTGTACAAAGAAGAGCAGTTTTCCTCATATCCTAACCAACAATTCTTCCCCAACCATTGTCCAAAAGGCAGGTTAATTGCTATTTCATTGCTAGTTGTGGGATCGTGCTGTGTGCAAAACAGCTGCTGCGCTCCTGTACATAAAAATTACTGCACTTAATTAATTGACTAAAACACTCTTGAGTCTTTCAAAAGAGGGTTGATAATACAGTACCTATTAATGAACACAAAATCTTTATTCACATCTGTATCTTTAAGTATCAGTAAAATGTAATATTTTTAATTCATGCCAGTAAAAGGCTTCAGTAAATTTGCTCTTTATCAGCAATAGTTAATTTGGTATCTATTTAAGGCTGCTGTGGTGTCCTGATAAGCATCAGAAGCTGCAGTGCAGATCCTAGAAAACCCATAGGCAACTTCATGGGAGTGCTACTTATATGTCTGTGCATATATGCGTATTTAACATCAAAGCAAGGTTTACTGGATTTACAAACATACAAATTAGAAGGAGGAGTAGGCCACTTGGCCCTTCAAGCCTGCTCCGCCATTCAATGGACTGATCTTATTGTAACCTCAACTCCACATACCCACCTACCCCTGGTGACCTTTCACCCTCTTGCATACCAAGAAATGTTCCAACTCTGCCTTAAAAATATTTAAAGACTCTGGATGGAATTGTCCCAGATTTGCACTAAGTGCAGTAGCAGGCGTGAGAATAAGTCGTTTTACCTGCCAGCTGCAACGGCGGGTTTTCATATCATATCGTCATATTCCTGCCTCATTACTAATGCATTCCCAGGAAAGATGCCAGATCGCTGGCGGGGTGGCATCTGATTCGCCCACCCCGCTGTCACCTCAGGCCTTCAGTAATTCGTATGCTATATTTAAAGGGCCCTGAATAGAGCTAGCACTCTCTAAGAGATCGGGAGCTAG
Organism: Cetorhinus maximus; assembly: GCF_964194155.1. Taxonomy (NCBI): domain Eukaryota; kingdom Metazoa; phylum Chordata; class Chondrichthyes; order Lamniformes; family Cetorhinidae; genus Cetorhinus; species Cetorhinus maximus. The sequence continues at coordinate 47,562,150 of NC_135896.1, read as the reverse complement.
CACTCTCTAAGAGATTGGGAGCTAGCACTCTCTAAGAGATCGGGAGCTAGCACTCTCTAAGAGATCGGGAGCTAGCACTCTCTAAGAGTTCAGAGGCTGCTGCAAAGTCATGGCTGCCAAAGGGAGGAAACATGCTGTGCCCAAATTTACCAATGCCTCACTTGGCTACGTACTGGGCGCAGTGGAGGCCCACCATGATCTCCTTTACCTCCACTCTTGGTGAAGACCAGCTAGCAAGATTACCAGTCCATGGAGGCGGTGGCAGTGGTGATCAGCGCCAATGCCCTGAAAAAAAGAACAGCCACCCAGTGCTGAAAGACGATGAATCATCTCCTCCGTTCCTCCAGGGTAAGTCTCTCATCACTCTCAACTCACACACTCACAAACCCTTCACGTATCCGCAAGGATCTCACTCACTTCCAGTTCAAGATACATCGCCATTCACTTTCTCACATACACCTTCATCTGCCCTGTGGATTGTGTCCTCATCCCATCCATGGCACCACACACCACTCACATATGCCAGGCATCCTTCTCATCTGGCCTGGCAGGTGTCCTGTTCACACTCTCACCATCTGTATTCATGCAGGACAAGCTGGCACATAACAAAAGGGAGAGGTCACAGACTGGTGGAGGAATGCCTGACATCAAGGTCCTCACGTACTTTGAAAATAGAATCATCCAGCTGGCTGGCGATGGTCTGGACCGTGCCTGTGCTGACAGTGAGGTCGGCGGTGCTCAACCCAATGAGGATCCAGCAGTGCAACATCCATCAGACAACCATGCTGTGAGTGAGTTCCCCTGTTCCACAGTCCCCTGCCATGCACTAATTATCCCTCCTTGCTTTCGCAGGCACATCTGGGAAGCAGCCGAGGGAGTCCATAAACCAGATCTTCGAGTCAAGCCCCGAAGACACCTCAGAAGAAGAATCTGATGACAACCTCATTGAAGACCCATCACAGCGTTCATCCACACCCTGCACCAATGCAGAGACAAACACCTTAGTGGGACCTGGTTCTAGAGTGGCCTCGGGGTCACAATCTGGTGAGCACATCGCACTGTCTGGACCACAGCAGGCGGAGGCAGGGATTTCCCAGGTTTCTGGCACTTGGAGGACGGCTGAAGTCCAGGAGTCTGCTGAGTCTGAGTCAGATAAGGAATCTCTGGACTCGGTCATACCCAATTTCTGAAGCTGCAAAGGTAAGCTCAGGAACATCATAAAGGGATGTCCGCTGCACTCCTTAGATTGCAAGGCACAATGGTGGAGTCCGTCTGCCTTCAGTCTGAGGTAATAGTACCAGCATGTTAATGCATCGCGATAAACACTGGTAGGACGGCAGCTGCCATGGAGACCTTGGTCCAGGGCATTGGTCCTGCACTGCTGTGCGGGCTGAACTCCATCGCTGATGTGAACGCGAGAAGGATGTGGGGCAGCTCAGTCTCACTGCAGCAGTGATGATGCGCAACACCCTCTGGGGACTGTATTGCAGTGCTCCACTGGACCTATTGAGGCACCAGAACCTCATTTTCAAAATGCCTATCGTTTGCTCCACCAAAGTCCGGGTCTCAGAATGAGCCTCATTATGCCGTTGCTCTGCTGCAGTCTGAGGCCACCACACGGGTGTCAGAGCCATGACCTCTGTGGGTAGCCCTTGACCCTAAGGAGCCAACACTGTAGCCTCCCTGGACCCTGGAAGATGTCAGGGATCTGGGACGTGCTAAGGATGTAGGAGTCATGGAGGCTCCTTGGGAGTCATGTGCAGACTTGTAGGATGTGTTTGTGGTGGTTGTACACCAGCTGAACATTCAGCGAGTGGAAGCCCTTGCAGTTGACGTAGTTGACCGCTTGTTGCTACGGAGATCTGAGTGCCAAGTGAGAGTAGTCTATGGCACCCTGCACCTGTGGAATCCAGAGATCTGTGCAAATCCCAGCGGTCTTTCTTCCTGGCTTTCCTGACCCTGGGCAAAATGCACAAAGTTCTGTACCTTTGCGAAGTTGGTGTCTGAAACCTCTTGCGAGATCCTGCAAAATTCACCTGTGGAGCCCTGGAAGTAGCCACTGGTGTAAAAATTGAGCACCGCAGTTACTTTCCACTGGCAGTGGATGCCCTCCATGTCTCTGTGGTGCCACATCCTGCAGCAGTTGGCATATGTAACTGACCAGTTCTCTAGACATGTGCAGTCTTTGGCGACACTGATTCTTGCTTAACTGCAGGAATGACAAGCTCCTTGCTTGGACCCCGGGTGTAGCAAGGTGTCTTTGAGTAATGGCTCGCTGTGGATCTTCAGCTGTGTGCACAGCAGACCCTGCCGCCCCTTCATCTTGAGGGAGGTGTTCCTCACTTTGCCGATCCAGGCACCTCTCCCAAAATCTTCTTCTTCTTCTTCTCTGCTCCCTGTAACCCATGAGGCACATTGCTAAATCACCAGGCTCCACGATACTGATGTTTGGCTCCTGCAGGATCAAAGAGAGAGATGCGTGGGTTAGCATGGGTGTACTAAGAACCTTTCTTGGTTAAGTCTGAAGACCCCTTTATGCATGCAGGAGAGTGCTGGTCACTACTTGGATGGCCAGTGTGTAGTGTGCTCATTGGCTGTCCAAAGCCCACCCACCTCCGCCCCACTCCACCTGACCGATTGGCAGCAGCTTTGGCCACTGGACTGCATGCTGTGCTCTCAGCTCAGACACAGTCATTCTCCTAACCCGCACTGCAAGGCTGTGCTGTTAGCTTGAACCATGAGGGATACTGGTCCAAACCTTAATAAAGACATTGCAAGGGGCTGTGAGCACCTCCACCAGTGACTACACCATGTCCACCTTTCGCAATGGGATTGTACAACTTGTCCAGTTGGCCATTTGCTCTGCTGTTCCCTAAAATACACATTAATTTGCAGTTTGTGCCTGAGGGGTGAAAACCTCTGGAGCATTTGGTGACACTTTCATGCGTTAGCGTTGCTTGAGTGGACAGGAAAGCTTCAGAGGCCCAACTCCAAGCGTGTCAATGGAGCTGCTGCTGAACGGTCTCAGCTGCAGAAGAATGCTCACTTTTGATAAGCTTTTCCAAGTGTGTGGCTGCTTCCCTCAGCCCCCCACACCCCTGGCATGTGCTGGGGTACTCTCTTCAGTCTGTGTTGCCTTGCCCCCATCCCCCCAGCATGTGTTGAGTACTTCCTTCAGTTTGTGCTGGTTTGCCCCCCCACACAACTCCCATCCCCAGCATAACCCGCGCTGCAGCCCTTGCTCCCGCACCGCATTGAAAGCCAGCTGGGAAAAAGCGACTCGCTTGTGCTCCCCGTGAATGCGTGGTGCCTCTCCCTTGATGTCTTATGGGTGATGCTCACAAGCGCTGTGCAAGGTTGTGTGCACTCACCTCCAAGTTCCCCTTGAAATTCAGCTCACCAGGTGCACGCCGTTCTGAAGTCACACTGACATGGGTGGTAAATTTGACATGGGGGGATGATTCCGGGGAGCAGGGCTGAAAATGAGATGCTGAAGCATTGATATTAGGTCCCTTTCATGCACCAGTGGGAAACGTGGCCCGCTATTGATGGGTGAAGCAGACAATTGCAAACTGGTTTCACAATGGCATGAAACTGATTTTTGCCATATTGCCTCTCCCCACCCGCCATGACACTCGACGCCAATGGGGCTGGAAAATTCCAGCCTCTACTTCCACCGCCTTTTGAAAAAGAAAGTTCCAAAGACTCACAACCCTCTGAGAGAAAAAAAATTCTCCTAATCTCTGTCCTAAATTGGTGACACCTTATTTTTAAACAGTGGCCCGTAGTACTAGATTCTCCTCCTCTCCACATCGACCCTATCAAGACCCCTCAGGATCTTATATGTTTCAATCAAGTCACCGCTTACTCTTCTAAGCTCCAGCGGATACAAACCTAGCCTGACCAACCTTTCCTCATAAGGCAACCTGCCCAATACAAGTATTAGTTTAGTAACCTTCTCTGAATTACTCGCAACGCATTTACATCTTCCTTAAAAAGTACTTAAAAAAGTACTGTGCACGGTATTCCAGATGCCGTCTCACCAGTGTCCTGTATAACTGAAACACAACCTCCCTGCTTTTGCATTCAATTCCCCTCGCAATAAATGATAACATTCTATTTGCTTTCCTAATTACTTGCTGTACCTGCATACTAGCCTTTTGTGATTCATGCACTAGAACACCCAGATCCCTCTGCATCTCAGAGCTCTTCAATCTCTCACCATTTAGATAATATGCTTCTTTTTTATTTTCCTGCCAAAATAGACAATTTCACACTTTCTCACATTTTACTACATTTGCCAGGTCTTTTCCCACTCACTTAACCTATCTATATACCTTTGTTGCCTCTTTGTGTCCTCTTCACACCTTACCATCCTACATATCTTTGTGTCATCAGCAAATTTAGCAACCATGCCTTCGGTCTCTTTATTCAAATTATTTATGTAAATTGTAAAAAGTTGACGCCCATAAGCAACACCATGTGAGTGTTACTTATATGCCTGTATATATGTGTGTTTAACATCAAAGCAAGGGTTACTGGATTTACGAATATATGAACTTATGAGTTAGGAGCAGAAGTAGGTCTAGACAGTTAAATAATTTCATGGGATGATCCTAGATGTCACAACCTAGAAAGGTGATACCTCTGACAATTTAAAAACAGGCTATTAACTCATTCCGAGGCTTTTGTTATGTGGACTTTGGATCATTATGGGTGATTTATTGTACAGACTCCAGGACTAAAGGTCACTTTAGATCACTGGAGTGCACTGGGCTGTTCAAATGAGTTATTTATAAGTGGACAAGTTTGCTGCAGATGAGAATTAATTGTTTAAGAAAGTCTTTTACTGCATCAAACTTATCTTTAAACATGAATATTTATTCTCTGATTTGTCCTTAAATGTAGTAAACTGTATGTGTATCACATGAGCTGGAGGATTTACCTGTGTCTCAGGGGATGTGACAGTTGAATCTTCCTGATGCGTAGCAAGACTGCTGGAAATGGGATTATGCAATCTCTAGTAAAAGTCTTCAATTATACCTGTGGATTTTGCTTAGCAAATGAGAAAGATTAATTTAAAAAGTGCATATTTTGTAAAAGAAAATTAGAAATATCGAAACTGTTTTTCTTTGAACCTTGACAAGTACTTACAATCTTCCAGCTTTGGTTATAATGCTTCTGGGAGCAGGTTTGAATACTTCTACCAATCCGATTCCATCCAAAGGACTTCTTACAAATCAAGGCTCTCCTGCTTGTAAATTTTATACAACATGCATTTGTAGGTCAACATAATGCTGTAATGATATTACTATGTAGAACTTCATTATGTCACTGTTGTCACGGACAGAATTTATATCTTCCTTTTTACTGCCCCTGATCAGTAGTTGTTATGTAACAGATTTGTGTTTTCTTACCCATGGAGAGTGTCTCAATTAAATAATTCAGCAGCAGGCTTTTGTGAGTTTTGAATAAAGAATGTTATTTATTATTACATGTTTACTCTAAAATGATGCAACATTTCACTCACTCATCCCACACACACTCTCACACACACAATGATTAGATACAGATGAAGGTAATATACTGTTACAGCTTATAATTGTCTCAGTCTCTTTTGTGGCAGGCCTGTCATTTTTTGTATGCAGTTGGCGCTCTGTAGTTGAAGTGAAAGTCTTGTAAAGCGGAGTATCAGCAGGCTATGGGGTCTCTTGTAGTTGAATTTCTCAGAGGTTGGTTCTCAGGTGAACAGGCTGGAGGGGTCCTTCCCTCTCTATTGGAATCTCCCACTTTCAAGGTATTTGCTGTTAATTACCTTGGCTGCTTGATGGCTTGCAGCTAATTTAATGGCTTTTGGTGGATCTCTCTCTGTTTGCTAGCAGTTCTTGCTAATTTAAACAGGCAACCCAAATGGTTTCTTCATCATGTGACTTCCACAAGTTCAAAGTTCTTCTTCCAAACAAAGGGTGGCGTGTCGATTATACATCCTGTGTTGTCGTTTGATACCTTGAGAGTTTGAGACAGCCAGTTTCTTAGTGTTTTACTGACGCGTCCAATTGATAATACACTTTTGAATTAGTTTCGGGAAAAGGCATTGATACAACCGCAGTCTGGAAGGTTCCTTTTGTTTCTTCTTGAGACTGCGGAGTGGTTTCAATCGACAAGCGACGTCATGTGACCCTTGAGCATCCATCTTTTGCAGCCTTTTGTTCATTTTAAAAATTATATAAAGTATTGACTAAGAGTCCAAAATATATTAGAACATGACACGATGATACTTTGTGAAAAGTTATGAGGTAGAAATTTGCCTTGGGTCATTGTATGCAATGGGTAGAAATGAATTGACAGCCCCATTTTATACAGCCTAAATTTCTCTTCCGCTGATTCACTATTACACAAAGACAAATTTCTGTCCCCTTATGTTTTACAACAGCATTGAAACTCTGAAAGTTTGTTTTTTGCTTTATTACAGTTTTTCTATTTCTTAAGATTTAGAAATAAGCTTATGGCTTAACACATGTGCATAGGGCAGAATTTAATGTCCTCCCCTGAGATGACTTTGGAGGTGGGAGGGTGGCATTTAATTGGGTGGGGACCATGCCACATTACCACTTCTGCCCTCGTTAAGTCGGGGGTGGGAAGGCTCTTGGGCGGCCACCCTTCTCCACACCAGTTGAGGCTCTTAAATAGACAATGACTACCCACTGAAGGGCTTCATCCCGCTGCTGTTGATATTCAGTCAGTGGCAGGTGGAGCAGTTGCCACGTGGGAAGCCCAAAAAGTGTTTTCTTGTGAGTTCCCGGAGTGGGGGGAGGAGGGGGCTGGTGGAGGTGGTGGGGAGGATCCCTCATTCAAAGGCACTCAGTGCCCGATCAAAGGGTCTGGCATCAGGAAGTGGGTGGGGGTGTGTGGTGCTGAAAGCCAATTCCAAGACCCTCCCAACTATTCCTAGCCAGCGCCCCTCTCCAACCCCCATCCCGCCCTCACTCACCTGTGGCCTGGGTCCCTGGCTGATCCTGGGCTTCTGGTGGTTGCATTGCCAGAAACTACCACCGCTCCTCCAGCGGCGCTGAGTACACGAGGAGCTGCCAATCTAGTGGGCCGGCAGCTTGTTGTAGGGTTGCTGAGTTGCCTATTTGTAATATAGTTGATCTGCAGACACTTCTTGAGTGGAAACATTAAGTTTATTTACAATATAATCAGCAGCCACTGCACGTGTGCTTTCAACTGCAACTCTATCTTCACATCGATCTTCCCTAACAAGTATTATTCTTAAAGGTACATTACACACTAAATAAAACCCTACATTCCTCCCCCTTTAACTTGGCTATACATATTATATTTACCAGTGCATATTTTTCAAGACAACATAATATTTACACTGGGTAAGGAATTTACAAGTTCAGTCTTCCAGGTGGTTTCCTGGTACATGTGGAACGTTGCAGCTCCACAACTTCAGATTCTTTGTGAGGAACCTCCTTTTCTGGAGTTGCCTGAACATCAGGTGCTTCGGTGGGCACTTACAGATCTGTATCCTCAACTCTTACAGGAACATCAGACATATCAGTCCTGGGTTGAGCAGCTTCAACAGGAAACGCAGACCTGCTCATGGACACTGGCGCAACCATATCTTGATGATTTGTCTCTCTCTTCCTTAAATGGTTCACATGTTTATGGATGATCCGGCCTTCTATCTCTACATGGTAAGACAGAAGTCCTGTCACCTCACTTATTTCACCCGGTAACCACTTTGGTCCTTCCCTGAAGCTTTTCACGTATACTGGCTCTCCCACGGTAAATTTCCTCTCACGACTATGCCAGTCATGTCTAGATTTCTGGCTTCCCTGACTCCTTTCCACCTTCCCCTCTAAATTTGGCATTATTAAGCTCAATCTCGCCCTGAGACAGCGTTTCAACAATAACTCCGCAGGTGTGACACCTGTTGTTGTGTAAGGGGTAGCCCTGTAATGAAAAAGAAAGCGTGCTAGTTTGGTTGCCAAGGAATCACCAGTTAGCTTTCTCATGCCTGCCTAGAACGTTTGGACCTCCCTTTCGGCCAGTCCATTTGAGGAAGGGTGGTACGGTGCAGTTTTTACATGAGTGATACCGTTGAGGCTGATAAACCATTGAAACTCAGCACTCGTAAATGCCGTGCTGTTATCTGAAACAACTACTTCTGGTAGTCCGCGAATGGCAAAACTCTGATGTAGTTTCTCAACTGTAGCAGCTGACGTTGGTGAATTCACCTCTTATACGTTCACCCATTTTGAATGTGCATCGATAATGAGCAGAAACATTGTTTCCAGGAAAGATCCAACATTGTCAATTTGTAACCGCACCCAGGGTCTACCTGGCCACTCCCATGGGTGTAATGGAGCTGTTGCTGGTAACTTTTGCAGTTGCTGACATTGCACACAGTGCTTTACTAAACTCTCTATTTCACCATCCATCCCAGGCCACCATAAATAGTTGCAAGCTATGGTCTTCATTTAGGAAATTCCTGGATGGGCACTGTGTAGTTCAACTAAAGGTGGCCCCCTTCCCTTTGGAGGTATGATCACTTGTGCTCCCCATAATAAGGTGCCGCCCTGGCTGGTTATTTCATGCTTTCTGTTGAAGTACGGTTTCATTTCAACAGATACGGACTCCTGGGACTAATCATGTACCACTTGTTCTCGTACCTGAGATAGGACTGGGTCCTGATTTGTCCAGCCTCTGATCTGTCAAGTGAGGAATCTAAGAAATTTAACAGTAAAACAAGTCCCTGTGGAACTGGGATGTGCTCATCATTTTCTTGTAAAGGCAAATGACTAAAGGCATCAGCGTTTGCGATTTGATTGCCAGGCCTATGTACGAATGTGTATTCATATGCTGCCAGAATTAAGGCCCATTGTTGTATTCCTTCTGAGGCTATGGGTGGTATAGCCTTTTCCTCACTAAACAAACCTAACAGTGGTTTTTGGTCTGAAATGATTGGGAAATGGCGGCTGTGTATGTACTGGTGAAATTTCTTGACACCCAAGATAGTGGCCTTTTTCTATCAGTGAGTATCCCTTTTCCACTGTGGTAAGCGTCCTTGGTACATAACCTATTGGCCATTCCATGCTGTCGTCTATCCGATTAGAGAGCACTGCTCCCACTCCATAGAGAGGTACGTCACATGTCAGCACCAATTCTTATGCTGGTCATAATGCACTAATAGGTTGGACGAGTGCAACAATTGCTTCACCTTTATGAAAGCTTCTTTCTGGGGTGCCTCCCAGGACCAATGTTGTTGATAAGAGTGACTCATGTCAAGCTTTGTGTACACAGTCTCTCCTGTCAGCTTGGCATACAGGTCTTCAATTTTTGGAATGGGGTACCTGTCCAGTTTGGCTACTTTATTAACCGTTAGTTTGTAGTCCCCACAAATTTGGACACTTTGGTTGGGTTTAAGGACAGGGACTGAGTGCTGTCCATCCTGAGAACTGAACAGCTTGTATAACAGCCAGTTTCTCTAGTCTGTTAAGCTCAATGTCAACTTTTTCTCTCAGGGCGTATGGCATGGGTCTCACCTTCATGAAGTGAGGGGTTGCTTCTGGATCCACATAAATCTTGGCCTGCAGGCCCTGAAATTTTTCCAGTTCACCCTTGAAAACGGTAGCATACTTTCTAAGTAGCTCTGGTAGCCCACTTGTTCTCAGCTGGAAGATTTCGGACCAGTCTAACTTAATCTCCTTTAACCAATCTCCCCTATGGAGGCTTGGCCCTTCACCTGCTATTACCATCACGGGTAGCTGTGCCAAATGCCTTCCATAATGGACAGTTACTCTGCTTATGCCTTTTACTTGAATGTCTTAACATGTGTATGTTTTTAGCTTGGCAGTTGTTTGTTCCAAGCTTCATTGATGTTCACCATAATTCAAATGTCTGAAAGTATGTTCCCCAATTATGGTAGTGGAAGCTCCTGTGTCTACTTCCATTTTAACAGATTGGCCATTTACTTTTACTGTGACAACTATTGGCTCTGTCTTTCCAGCTTTTAGATTAAACAATGAGTAAATGTCAGAATTTGTTGTTTCAGGCTCTTCTACATTGTAGATTTCATTGGGCTTCTTTTGTTTACAATCCTGCTTGTATCTTTCCTTGCATTGCCTCATCATATGTCCATTTCTGTGACAATGGTGGCATTCGATTTTTTTTAAACTGCCAATCGCTAAAAGACTGATTGTTTCCACCTCTAGTAAAATTATTCTTCGATTTCACTGCTAAGTTATTTTTCTTTATTCCTCAGGTAGTGGGGACTGTTTCCTGCTTCTCAGCAGAGTTTCTCTTTTTTGCAGCACTTTCAGCTGAGGTTTCTCACCCGATGTGGAGGATGGCGCCACTTTGCGCACCCTCTATTGCTTGTGAATCTCTTACAGCACTTTCCATGGCCAGCGCTATCTCTAGTGCCTTCTTGAAATCGAGATTCACTTCGGACAACAATCTTTTCTGAATAGTGTCCTCTTTCACACCACACGCTAAATGATCTCTGAGCATGTCGTTCAGAGTCGTACTGAACTCACAATGTTTCGTTAGCTGCTTCAAATTTGCCATGTAGCATGCAATTGTCTCACCTGGGGCTCCACTTCGTGAATTAAACCTGAACCTCTACATCGTAACTGAGGGCTTGCGTTGAAAATGTCCCTTTACGAGGTCTACCAATTCATCGAAGTTCTTTGAATCTGGGGCACCCAGTGCTGTCAAACTTCAAATCAAAATGTAGGTTTTGCTCCCACAAGTACTCAAGAGGATCGCTTGCCTCTTCTCTTCCTCTGTAATCTCATTTGCTTGAACAAAGAATGTGAGGCGTTCTATGTGTTGAGACCAATCATCTGTGGCTGGTTTGAAATGATCAATTCTCCAAAATTGTGACATTTTGAGAGAGGATAACTTCTTCAATTCTAATGGAGATTGCTACTTACAATCAATGGGCGAGGTATAGTGCCGACTTCTTTTTAACTTGATTTCTTCTGTTCAACCCTCTCTTATGCTCATTGCCAGTTTGTTGTAGGGTGGCCGAGTTGCCTGTTTGTAATAGAGTTGATCTGCAGACACTTCTTGAGAGGAAACATTAGCTTATTTAAAATATACTCAGCAGCAACTACATGTGTGCTTTCAACTCCAACTCTATCTCTACACTGACTGTGTAGGTAGCCCGCGCTACTCTCCTATTGAATACTACAGATCATGTGATTTTCCCTAACAAGTATTATTCTGAAGGGTATATTACACACTAAATAAAACCATAATTACTATACAGCTCTGGGGGTATGGGACTTCCTTGATCCTAGGGAAGGCCCGCCAATGGTCACTTAAATGCTTGATTGGCACCTAATACGGCAGGTCTGTTCTAAAGGAGGCAACATGGGGCTCTTGCTGGCTTTCCAGCTGATGGGCAAGATCCCTGTTGCCTGGATTAAACTCTGCCCATAGTTTCCATTTTTCAGTGATATGATTTCACTTTTAAGGCTTTTCCAGCTGTAGGCATTAGCTTATGCTGGGCTACACTTCTATAATTTCCCAATAACTCGCTCAAATGGCCATTTCTCATGTAGGAGACTCACTAGTGAAAGCTGACTAGCTATTTCACCTTGACAGACACATCAACTGAACCTGATTCTGTTCTTGATGACCTCCCGATGTGCACTTTTCAAGGGAAGGCACTGGCAGAAGTAAGGACTGGAAACAGTGATTCTTTTTTTCCTTTTCCTGGCATCTGAGGCAAATTGGCATTTTCTAACTGATGTTTCACCTGAATTGAAAGCAAAATACTGCGGATGCTGGAAATCTGAAACAAAAACAAAAATTGCTGGAAAAACTCAGCAGGTCTGACAGCATCTGTGGGAAGGAAGACATCAGTTCTGATGAAGAGTCATACGGACGTGAAACGTTAACTCTGTCTTCCTTTCCACAGATGCTGTCAGACCTGCTGAGTTTTTCCAGTAATTTCTGTTTTTGTTTCAGCTGAGTTGGTTAGCTCATCACAGATGATTTTAGTCGATATATCTTAGCACCATACCTTTTAGTACGTTTCCCCTTCGGGCCATTGAGGAAGCTGAACGTATCCATACAACAATAGTTATTACATTTCTAAAAATAACTCACTGGATGTGAAGGGCTTCAGAATGCCCCAAAGGCTGTGAAAAAAATGATATAAATGGACATTCTTTCTTTCGTTTCTCCCAATTTCCTGCTTCTCAAATGGGTGCCAAAAAATGATAACTCTCAAGGTGGGAGACAAGCAACTCATTTGGGAATTCAATATTGGTTGGAGACTTGATAATTAGAGAGGTGGACACTGTTTTTGCAGTCTAGTCCAAGAGTTCCAGGCACTGTGTTACCTCATAGGTACTAAGGTAAGAGATATTTTAGAATGACTGAGAAAGATTATGGAAGGGGAGGAAGAACAGCAAATGGGAGCTAACAATATAGAAAATCATATTTCAGGAGTGGTAACCTCTGGATTACTCCCCCATCCATGTGCAAGTGTAAGGAAGGTAGGAAGATTTGGGAGCTCAATACATGCATAAAGGGGTAATATGCAATTTTAGATTACCAAATAGCATTTTTCCTTAACTCAGGGATGCTGAAGCATATTCTAGGGTGCCCACAGTCACCCTGATTGAGATCAGCTTATTTAACACATAGCATGGATCAACTTTTCTGTACAGCACAGTACCACCTCATATGAAATATAAGGGTACTAAATGATTTGTATTTTATCAATATAAAAGCAAAATGCTGCAGATGCTGAAAGAATCCAGCTCTGAAGAAGAGTCACATGGACTCGAAACATTAACTCTGTCTTTCCCTCCACAGATGCTGCTAGACCTGCTGAGTTTTTCCAGCATTTTCTGTCTTTGTTGGATTTTATCAAACTGGTTATTTATATGTTTAACATCTTGAACATGACAAAACATACCCATTTCAGGATTGAACCTGTAATGTATAAATGGCAATAACAAGCAACCCGATATAAATATTTTGCTTACATAAAAAGACTGTTTCAAAAGTAATTGTGTGAAATTCTTTAACACATTTTATCATGAAAAGGCAGTGTGTAAGTAGTATTACTACATTTTGTTAATATCCAAAATGTCATTTTTAATTTAAACTGTATTTGGCTTTATATCCTTTGGATGGATGCAACTATAACTTGGATTTATATAGCACCTTGCATGTCGTAAAACATGTAAAGGAGCTTCACAGGAGCATTATCAAAAGAAAATGATACTTCCACAATGCCTAAACACAAGGCAGTTGCTCAGTTGGATGCAGTGTGTTTGGCATCAACTTTGGACTGCCTTGCTGTGTTTTTAGATGCCAAGCAATTTTACGAAACAGTGAACATCATTAAGAATATAAACATTAAATAAACTGCTGCCTCTATAGTTCTCGCCTGACACAACTGCCCCAAGTAACAATTCTCAGCATGATAGATTTACTAATTAAGGTATAATGAATATAATGTATGAATTAATTTGGTATTACCACTTAAGGTACACTTTTCAGGTCATTATTGTTATTATACCATTAATATAAGTTCAAATTGTAAGAGTTATTATGATCTTTTAGGAGTACTTAAAATATACTTTACCTGTTGTATTTAAATGTCATATCAATTTTCTAACAAGGTGTTTATTCCACTGATTATCCAGCCGTTAAGGGATATATTTTTTCAACATTTAGATTTTACTAATGACAAGCTGGAATTGTTGCCAGACAACAAATACAAGCAGGTGGAAAATTTCAGATTAAACAGTGATCACTTTAAGGGCATTAAAATGCTTCTTTGCGCTGTCCGCACTTTTCAGAAGGCTTACTAAGTTGAAAAAGCTAGTTACTAAATTAAAAAGTCTGTAAGAAACATCCCCAGTATTTATGTCAAAATAAAAACTTGTTATCTGATGCTTTGATTGAATTGCGATGCATGGAAAACTAAGCAGAGTTCTTTATCATGAAAGTTTATCTTTGCTAAGCCAGATGGTATCCTAATTTTTTCCTGATGTAAAAATGTAGACAATGTAGTGATATTAGGGAATCCAAGCTGTTTTTAGGTCTTATGGATACCTCCACATGAGGTATCAATCAGGACAGAGAAGATTAGACAAACACATCATTTTCAAAAAACATTATTAGTTAGTTTGCAAACTACTAAATGGTGCTCTGTATATTTCTTCTCAACAAGCATGCAAAAGCAACAGAGATATAGCCAATATGGTTTGTACTTCCCTTAATGTCCCTTATATCACACTAACAATTATTTTTGAAATCATCTGCATTGCAGATAAATATTTGTTAAAACAAAGACCATGATGGGCACTATTGAAAAACAACTGTACATTTACTTTTTGGAATGCTCTATTCAGCATTATCATTGTGCATTATCACTGTACAGTACAAATCTATTTTTTAAGAAAATGCAATTTTATTGCAGACTAGAAAACACAGTTAAAAGAGGAGATGGTATTAGCAGATTAAGAGCACCGCTCCAATGTGAGCCTTAGTGGCACTTACACACTATCCCATGGAGCCAAAGGATGTGTAGCTTAATGCTTCATGCACCAGGTCTTTTTGCGAGACAGCAGTGGGATGATTTCTCTGAAGAAAGGAAGAAAAATCAGAGAATGATAAAAGCCACATCTTGTGTATCAACTGGTGTAGAGTGATATCAATGAAGATCCAGTCAAAAAGGGTAACCACCTGCCCTCGTCACAGAGCATGACTCCTCTCATGGGAAACCTTAGATGGGGAAAAATATAATTGAACTGCATCTGTAAAAATATTACTAGTTCTTTCATGCTGCATTAGAAGTGTTTGTTTAAAATTAAAGCTTCAAAAAAGGGGAATTCAACTTTATGTTAGGAGCAAAAGTGACACTTTTAAAATTGATAGCATAACATTTTAAAGCTTTTTAACTCTTTAATGCTCCCAAGCACTTGCAGACATGACTTGCAAACTTTAGCTGAATTTGAGGAGAAGAGTTAATGTGGATCTTTTGCCTGGCTGCTCAGTACAAAAAAGTGAACCTTTGTGTACTCCGACTGTTTAGAAACCTATTACTGTATTCGTCTTTTCAACATTTGAGAGGTGGAAGTAGTAGTTGAGCTTTTAGTTTTAATTATAAGGAATTCCAGATGTAGAAGAGTATATAAATTAAAAACAGAAATACTCATATGTCTTTTCAAAGTAAGCCAACTTAGAGCCATCTGCTTTTCATTTACTAATGTTATTAAAGCCATTAGTAAGAAATTCATAGCCTAAGCCTGTTCCAATAATTGACACCATTAAATATGACTAAACAGATTTAGAGTGTGCGGGAAAGTGAATTTGTTTGAGAGAATAGCTGTAATAATCCATTTATATACTCACTAGACAAATACATTGAATGTTCAAGCTTAACAATACAGTTAAAAGGCTAAAAAGCTCAAGAACTACTTTTGTTTCAATGAACTAAACAAAGCTCATATCACATATTGGGTTTTGAACTCATTTGTAATTCTTGCTTTGGACCTAACCCAAGATAGATTGTAGTTACTTTATTTTCTTGGAACGGTTTCAATACTCACTCTTAATTTAGCTGTGTTTTGTGTAACGTTAGAATTTTAATGGTTTTCCTAAAAATGGTTCCAGACTTTTGCTGAGCACGAAAGTCATTATATTATTCTGCCTAAATAATGCAGATAACAAAGTAAGTATTAATGAGCTGTAAAGTTTGGATTGATTGAGTGAAGCCACGGCTAGTTATAATCTATAAAAGTGGAGTAACGTCTTCCTTAATGTAAACTGAGCTTCTTTCAGAAGCATAAATTTCAGGCGTCTACCCTCTGGAGTGTGATTGAAAAGGTGAGAAGTTAATTTGGCAGCTTCACTTCTCTGGGTTCTTAATGCTTTTCCTCTCACAGCTTTGGCATAATACTGTGATTTCTTTACTCTGTGCTTGCCCTCATACAAGACAAGAGCGTGACCCGAAACGAAGCCTCTCTCCCCAGGGCACATCCTGAACTGTAACAGCTTGGCTCAAGTGTTTCTTATGAACAGCCGTCCTGAACACTTGATCTAAATCATGCCATTTCCTTCACAGTATGGCATAGTTAACAAGTTAGTACATCAGCACACTTGCAGATGGCAGTTCAAAAGGTGCACGTATCCCAGCAAGATAAAGGGCAATGAGTTCCATGGCCACTCATTACTAGAATTCAGCTGGGGGCTTAGAGGGGGCGCTGGGGAGGAAAAGGGCACGCAAACTTTGAAATGCATGTCCTTGCAAATAAAATGAATTTCAAGAGCTCTGTTATTGAAGTAAAATGCTAACAGCTTGCAGAGTAAGGTCTGGTTCAGAGAGCTGGATGCCTTGTCATCTTAAGTAAAAAGAGCAAAATTGGTGACAATGCACAGCACCCACTCTGCTTAATTTATCTGAAAGCATTGGCAAATAGAATGCAATTTCCTGAGCAGAGGCCATAAGATCAAAAGAGGTTAGAGAAGCTATCAGCAAATGTAACAATCACTAGGCCTGCATGCCAGTAGTTAAGGGCATAGATTTCTGGAGTGTGTGTATGCAATACACACTTACACAAATTGCGCTTTATCTGATCAAGCCCAGTGAGAATCCATGACACATGCATACTTGCCAGGACTCAGACACTTCAAATTAGAACCAGGTTCCTTGAAAGATATTTTGTTGGCCTTTATGCTACTTAAATTTCCATGTCCAGACTTGATCCTCAGCTCTGCAGGAGTATGTATATACACACACACACACATATATATATATATATATATATAACATATATAATATATGTAAGTGGGGGCCTGCACTTCTGGCTGCATTTTATATAACATAAAGTTGTTCTCGCTTACAAGAAGGGAAATGAATAAAATAATTTATTTGTCTAAAATTAAAAACTATCTAGACCTCTGTTTTCCAAAGGCTGAAAGGGCAGCCACCTGTATTCTAGTATTAAATCTTGCCTTCGGGCGTAGTTTAGATTGTTCAGTAATAAGAAGACTGTTGCAAACTGTCTCAGGTATCAGGGAAGATAATTATACACATATATAGTTGGGAAAAGCAGAGGTTTCATTGGTGAACACCAAGATGACATATATCTCAGGAGACTAAACAAGTCTCCCCAGTACAAGGCTTTGTAAATGTATCTCTTTGGGAACCATCCTGACTGTGTGTTACCACGTTTTTTCAGTGTTTTAATGTTAAAAGTAAGCTCCTCTTACAGTTCATTTCAGAGACATATGACTTCAATTGGCTGTTAGCTCTGCCTTTTGTCATATATCTGTTCAGTTCTGCGCAAGCATACAAGGTATTAGCTAGACCAAAGAGATTACCAAAAGCTGAGTTAATGAAGTTGATCTATTTGTGCATATTGTTCATTTGCATTGGATCTTGAAACTCATTCTTTAAGAGTATGTAAACCTGTAGCCTAGCACAGGGGAAATTTTTAATGATTAACAATATATCAAGGATAAAATTACATAGGCAAAACCATTTGATTTGATTCAGTAACAAATACCTATTTTTTAAAACAAACTCTGACCTATGGATAATTGAAAAATATAATTAGTGTGGTTTTACTGTCAGGATGAATTGGGGATAATTTATGTAAGGTTGTGCTGAGTATTAGTTAACAGACAGAAAACAGAGAGTATGAAAACAGGTCATTTTCAGGTTGCAGGTTGTAACTAGTGGTGTACTGCAAGGATCAATGCTTGGGCCTCAGCTTTAGACAAACCATATCGATGACATTGATGAGGGGTCTAAGTGTAACGCGACCATGATTGCTGACAATAGGTGGGAAAGTCTCCTGTGAAGGAGACTGCAGAAGAATTTAGCCACACTAAGTAATCGTGCAAGAACATGACAAATGGAATACAATGTGGAGAAGTGTGAGGTTATCCAGTTTGGTAGGAAAAATAGAAAAGCAGAATATTTTTTTAATAGTTTGAGACTGGAAAAATGTGAGTATTCAAAAGGACCTGGATATCCTTATACATGAATCAATGAAAATTAACATGCAGGTAAAGCAAGAAAGTAGGAAAGCAAACAGTATGTTAGCGTTTATTATAAAGGGATTACAGTATAGAATAATGTTACTGCAATTACAGAGGAGTGCACCTGGGGTAAAGGTCAAGTTTTGTTCCCCTGACCTAAGGAACTATATACTGAACTTAGAGGAAGTGCAATGTAGCTTTACTAGGCTGATTCCTGGGTTGAATGGATTGTCCAATCAGGAGAGATTTAGTAGGCTAGGTCTATAATTCTCTGGAGATCAGAAGAATGGGAGGTGGTCTCATTGAAACATATATAATTCTTAAGGGTTTTATCAAGGTAGATTCTGGGAGCATGTTTTCCCTGGCAGGCCAGCCTTGAACTCAGGGTCATGGTCAGAAAAAGGAGCTGGCCATTTAGGACTGAGATCAGAAAAAAATCTTTACTCAAGGGGTTATAAATCTTTGAAATTCTCCATCGCAGAGAGCTGCGAATGCTCAGACATTGAGTATATTCGAGGAAGAGATCGATTGATTTTTGAATACTAAGGGAATTAAGGAATATAGTGCAGGAAGGTGGAGTTGAGGTAGCAGGTCAGCCATAATCTTACTGAATAGCAGAGCAGGCTCGAAGGGCTGAATGACCTCCTCCTGTTTCTATCCCTTTTGTTCTTATGAACCCCAAATTTTTCTTGCATTTCTTCCTTTTGTGTGCCTAAATGAAAAATGCTGCATAACACTTTGAAATACTGGATGTTGTGATCCCCACTCTTCTTTCACTTTACGTTCCCAGCAAATTTGATTGAAAACATATACACAGGCATTCCTTTAATATTTCAATACCATCAATATTCCTATGTTTAAACACTCCTTCTAGATTCCAAACATTCAACCAACTGGATATTTTCAGATTTGTGCACTTGTGGGCATATCTACAAAGACAGATGCTTCCCCTAACTAAACCTATTTATTTCTGGGAGCACAGAAGGATGTGGGAAAATCAGTCCCCTCTCCATCAGTGGTTAACTCATATATCTTCCATTCACTCTCTAAAAATCTCAGTTCAGCAAATGATGGTTATCCTTGCTTTTAAATTATTGGGCCCACCAGATACTGAGATTATTTCCATTGGAGCAGAGAATGTTTTAACATTGTGAAAGGTTTTGATAGAACAAATGTGCTAAGTGGTTGTGGAGTCAGTGATGAAGAGTCATTAATTTAGAATTTTCCTTAAGGGAATAAGTAGAGACGAGAAATTTTCTTATGCTGGGGGATACCATTGACCAGAAACTTAACTGGATCAGCCATATAAATACCGCGGCTAGAAGAACAAGTCAGAGGGCAGGATTTCCCGGTCGGCGAGTGGGTGGCGGGGCCCGCTCACCGACATGTAAAATGATGTGGGGTGATGTTGGGCGGAACTCCTGACGTCACACCGCCTCATTTCAATTTTCAGGTCGGCGGGGGCTCAGCTGAACCAGCTGTGTGCCTGCTGACCTGTCAATGGCTTACTGAGGCCATTGACAAACTTATTAACATCATTAATGGACCTGCCCGTCCAACCTTCAGGCTGGCGGGCAGGCCGGGAACCCTGGCGGGCTTCAGAGAAAGCATGAAATCTCATCCACGGGTGGGATGAGGTTTCATGTAAGTTTTTTAAAATGTAATAAAAATTTAATTAAAAGTGATGGACATGTCCCAACTCATGTGACAGTGTCACATGAGGGGAGGACATGTCAGGGAAATTTTATTTTTCTATTTTTAGCATTTTTACATTTGGAGCCGATCTCCTTGAGGCAGCACCTAGCCTCAAGGAGATGAGTGCGCTCTTTCGCGCGCATGTGCGAAAGAGCGCACTTTCAGCTCAGGGAATCCCTCCCACCGCCCGGTCAGGGAGTGCATAGCATTTCCTGGCGGACGTCACACTGGGCGGGCCTTAATTGGCCCACCCATGTAAAATGGCAGTGCGCCCCCGATTGGGGGTGCCGATCGGAGGCGCTCCTCCATGCGCCCTCCTGAACTTTCCCCCCTGATGGGGAGAAAGTTCTGCCCAGAGGCTCGGAATTCTGTGGTAAGTCGCTCACCTCCTGACTCCGCAAAGCCTGTTCAACATCTACAAAGCACAAGTTAGGATTATGATGGAAAACTGTCTGCAACAGCACCTTCTAAATCCATAATCTCTACCACCCAGAAAGTCAAGGGCAGCAGATGCATGGGAACACCACCACCTGCATAGTCCCCTCAAAATAAATTACACACCACCTTGACTTGGAACTATATCACCGCTCCTTCACTGTCACTGCGTCAAAAATCTGGAACTCTCTCCCTAACAGCGCTGTGGGTGTGTCTACACCACATGGACTGCAGCAGTTCAAGGTGTGGCTCACCACCAACTTCTGAAGAACATTAGGGATGGGCACCGGCCTTTCTAGTGATGCCCACATCCCATGAAAGAATGAAGAAAAGAATAGTTGGAGAGCGGAATGCTTTGCCACAGGGAATGGTCGAATATAGAAGCTATTGCATCTTTTGAGGAAAATTTGGATAAATATTTGAAGCAGAGGAAGATACCAGTACATGGGGAGAGTGTGGGCTAGTAAGATTAATTTTGGATAATCTGGCAAAGACCTGGCGCAGTTCTGAGTGGACCAAATAGCCTCCTTCTGTACTGTAAACATCTTTGATTCTATGGTTTCAGGGCTCACATGCTCCATGCTGGCATTTTGTTTAACCTTTTTACAACATGTTGGGACACAACTAAATCAGCTCTTGTGTTTTGGTCATAAACACAAAGGTGGGACTTACCTGTTAGGAACATTTGCTGTGCTAGTTCTTTCATGATCTTGTTGAAGAGTATAGCTTGGCAATATCTCTTTAATGGAGCATGACATGAGCAGGCAATCTTTATTAAATCCATTCTCCCAATGAAAAATGCTGCATCACACTTGGACATTATATAAAACATACCGGACCACTCTTCCTTCACTTCAAAATTCAATGTTCCAAGCAAATTTTATTTAAAACATTTTTTAAATTATTATTTCAATACCATCAATATTTCTATGTTTAGACGCTCCTTCTAGACCGAGCTTAACCACTAAGTGGTTGCATCATACAGATGAAAATATCCTGGGCTTGACAGTTGAATTGTGTGGCAAAATTAAAGGCTGCTTGTGCACAGCGATGCTGGTCGGCTCCCTAAGTGATCTGATTTTCTTTTGTTTCGGAACGTGCCCAATCTTTAATTATATGATAATATAACCCAGAGGTTTAACAATATGACCATGCCCCGCCCAACCCCCACCTTGCGACCTGAAATGGGTATCAGGTCCTTCACACATGCTCCGATTTTCCTGAAAACACACTGATACACCTGAGGTGTCAAGTTGCTTCCAGCCTGTTTTTTGGCCTGAAGTTAGTGTCATATAGTGTGCTCCAACTTGGAGGCCCAAGGCCTGATAATATTATTTGAGTGAGTTGCTGGTAGCTACCACAGGCAACTCATCTATTTGATAGAGATAAACTCCACGCCTCTTATCCAGAGAGCAGTGGCACAAAGATTTGTCATGAGAGGATGAGTGGAGGGAGAGAGAACAACATTGTTGGGCTGGGGGGAGGGGAGCGTGGAGGTGGCAATCAGGGTGCTGTGGAGTTGCAGGAACAATCCTGATAACACTTCTTGATAACACTGGCTCCACAGAGACTTTTTTAAATGGACTTCATGGTGATGGCCACTGCTTAGTCTGCCTGCTCTGCTCCATGTTGTCCAATTTGGACTGGGAGCATTTGGGCCTTCATTAGCTATATAAGAACCTAACATCTGTTTTTGTTGGCTACCAGGAGTTGAAAAGTTGTGACCAAATTTCAGATCAGATGTAAAATGTGTGCACAGATGTCCAATTTCTGCCCATGGATACATAAACAGACTAAATATAATATATCATCTGACAACCCACTGTACCATATAATCCAAAGCAAATGAACTGTTTCTTTTGAATCTTGCTGTAATAGAAAGGCTGCAACATTTGCCTACATAACAATAATCACCACATCAAAGAAAATTTTTATGCAATATGTTTTATAATGTTTCAAACTGGCAAGATGCTATATAAATTCAAGATTATTATTATTCTCTGCTGCCCACTACAGTGATTTGGGTGCCATTTTTCTTTCAGATCAGTAGTCAACAGCTTTGTAAACAATGGTGTCATCAGCTTTAGCTTTAGCTTTGACTGTATCCATCATAAAAGAGATAAGTGGTCATGTTTTCTTTTTTGCACCCTCTGAGAAAGTTATGAAGTTAGTTCAGCAGTTCACCAGTTGTGAATCAAGAAGCCAGCTTCTCAATAAACCTGTGATTCTGTACCTTTTGGGCTTCAGAAATAATAAGAAGTGCTGCTCTGATGTTGTGGAGGGGATTGAGAGAATCGTGCCCATTGCTGGACTATGTGGTTAAAAGCATTAACGGTCAATCAAATTCCTCTGAACACAAGTTGAAATGATTGTTCTGAGTGAACAACTTGTCATTCACTATAGTTTTCCTGAGTTTTAACTGAAGGGAAATTAAGATGGATCTATGTGACAATCTGACTTTGGGGATGGGCAGGAAGCTTGCTTTCTATTGCAATGAAGACCAACTAATAATGGAGGTTGAGCCAGAGCTGCAGGCAGTTCCTAGATAGGATAACTGATTTAGGATGGAATTTTTGCAAATGTTTAACATTCTTGTGACTGAATCTTAGTTTAGCTGGTTGAGTTACTATTCTTGGGTGGACTTTGGTACCTGACCTTGAATTTCAAAAGCTCTTTCAACAAATATGGTACTCAAGAACATGGCACTGTGGGTGTACCTACATCACATGGACTGCAGTGGTTCAAGAAGATGGCTCATCAACACCTTCTCAAAGACAATTAGGAATAGACAGTAAGTGCTGGCTTGCCTGTGACACTCGCATCCCATGAACGATCAAAAAAAATCCACATAGCTGTAACATATGACACTGTTCTCAAGAGAAAGGAAGAAGTTGCATTTATGTTACATCTTTCAAATCTTTAGGATGCCCCAAAGTGCTTCTCTATAAAGTATTTTGAAGGGTAGTCACTACTATATGTGGGAAAACACGCTGATCAGTTTACTCACAGGAGTCATACTGGGGTTAGATTAGATATTAAAAGTAGACTTAACCATGTTCCATCAATTTTTCTGAAGTCTTGTTTGAGAATCATAGCTTAGAGGTAATAACACACTGTAATCCTGGCAAGGATGGGAGAGTTTATGTTTGAAATTTTAAATCTGGCTTTTCTTATCTGTTGAAGCATTTCAGTTTTTAAAGAACACTACAACACATCTTTTAGTTAGCCTGTTGAACGTTTAATTGGTAAATTTAGATTTTCAGATCTAATCCAATGGGCAGATTTTCATTTTGGCAGTTTAGGTTATCAGGAATTACACAAAATAGAATGATACAAGAAGAGTGAAATGATTTATATGCAATACATTGAGAAGCCATCACCAGGCCTGTGTGCAAGATGATCAAATACATCAGGACCTTGGGAGGAATAAAAATAGGACACGATAACTATTTGGATTAATCAGAAAAATGCTAAGAATTTGCTAATAGGATTGCATATGCCTGAATTTGGTCATATTCCAAATGAATACTGATATATTTGCAAAGAGTAAATGGAAAAATGATTACACCTATACTGAACAGTATCATGCAGAAACGGTTGACTAAATGCCGCTCTCAGGCTTATGGCTTGGGTTGTTTCATTATTTATAGAACAGTGCTGATCATAAGAAACAGGAGCAGGAGTAGGCCATGTGGCCCATTCAGCCTGCTCCGCCATTCAATAAGGTCATAGCTGACCTGATTGTGGCCTTAACAGAACTTTCTTGCCTTTCCCAAAACCCATTGACTCTCTTGTCATTCAAAAATCTGTATAACTCAGCTTTAAATCTAATCAATGACCCAGCCTCCACTGCTCTCTGTGGAAGAGAATTCCAAAGAGTAACGACCCTTTGAGAGAAGAAATTCCTCCTCATCTTTGTCTTAATCATTTTTGTCTTAAATGGGAGACCCTTTATCTTTAAACTGTTCCCCCTAGTTCTAGATTCCCTCCACAAGGGGAAACATCCTCTCAGCATCTACCCTCTCAAGCCCCTCAGAATCTTATATGTGTCAATAAGTTCACCTCTCATTGCATTGCAGCTGCTTCACTGGCTTGTTTGTATTTTGATAAGACCTTGGGTGCTTTCTGGTTTGTGTCTTTCAAGGGCAATTACAATCTGTGTAACATAAAAAGGTTAACTTAGCCTTTAGAAGCTTATTAAATAATTAAAGATGCTTTGTTTGTATTTAATCTTTGTAACCAGCAGGCTCACATACATACACATGTTTGCAAGTGCACAAAATTGTGGGTATGGGTAACTCCCAGCTTTTGCTTGCGTTCCCCATACTTAGTTTTCCCAAAGCTTAATCTATTTACTATTGAAGATAAGCAAGAAGATCAAAATGTTACTTCAGGCCAGCATTCACAAACAACTGGGTTGGACTCACACCAGAATGAAGTGCACTACATTGCAGTGGGATTTCTTCACTTTTATGACTGCAGCTTATGAGAGGAGCTGCAATATGTGCACCTCGCATGGCTCAGGGAGTAATTGTATCATCTGGGATGACACTGAGTAGGCAGACAGACCAGTAAAGGTCCTTGAGGGTAAATTTTGTGAGGTTCTGCTCCCAGCTCAGCCTTTCACTCAATAGCAGAGTGCATTAGAGAATGGATGCAGAGTTCAGGGCTCCTAATTTGTAGTGGCGATTAATTTAGGTCATCAGAAAATTAGGAGCGGCAGCTCAGAATTGGTTGCCTTGACCTCTGTGCATAATTCCCCAATCCATTAAGTAAGGTTTCAGTAAGTGAATATCAGATGTAGGCAGGATTGAGCTCTGTGGTAGTGCCAGGGTGGAGGAGTAGCCTGTCAGCTCTTGCTGCCATTGCTTACATGAAGATTGGTTGAGATAGATAAAGGTTGTTCCTGCCCAGCGTGGAACACATTCCAACAGAAGCCATCATCACTTTCAGGACGGGAGTAGAGAATATTGAAGAAGAAAAGTTTTACTGTTGAACTGGATTTAAATTGGATTCACCATTGAACTTTTCTTGTAATAGAAATAGGGCATTTTGGATAACTGTGGCAAACTTACTTACAAAATGGATATGGATATCTGAGTACCGTGAGAAAAGAGGGGAGTTCAGTTTTTTTTCTGCCCACAAGCTCATGAAAAACAACCAATTGTTATTAGTTAAGTTTTTATGGTCTCCTGAATGTAGTTTTTTTTTGCAATATTTTCACTTTCAAAGTAACAGCACAGCAGGTGTATTCTTCCTTTTGTTGAAGGGATTGAGAGTCCATGAATGCACAATTATGATTGAATTAGGATATGATTCAGTCTTGGGTGCATTGCACATTCAAGATAAGTCCAATTTTTATTTCAACAATGTGTGGATTTGTTTTTTTTAGGTGAAACTTCCTCAGCGTTGATTTACTTGTGCTAAAGGCAACCCATGAGTCAAAGAATTAATGTAAGGCAGCTTTGTATTTGTCTTTCAAAAAGCCCTGGATTGTTGTATATGTACTATGGAGATGGGCAATATAAAATTAATTGCAGGAAATCACAGTATTCCAGACAGACATAAATGTTATTGACTGTAAAGTTAAAAGGACAGTACTCATTTCAGTTAGCCTATCTGTGATCCATCTATAAAAACAAAATCGGCATGACGTCCTTGGTCACATGCATTTCTTTCATATAAAATTCCTTATATTTTCAACTAGATTGAAAAGGTATTCTGTGTAGTAAAACACTGCTTTAATAATGGGCATCTGTATTTGATGGCTAACCTACAACATTTAGACAAATACATTTTTGAACAGTCTGTGGAAGGATTTATAGACTCTTTTGAACTGTCGTACTTGCAACTATGTTAAACCATGGTTTGGATTCCTGCTTTTTCCATTATTGCAACTTGTTTACATCGATCATTATTAATGAAAGTATAGGTTTATCTTTAGAAACCTAATAAAATGGTCACTTAAGATAACAATAAAAAACTAATTCTATCGCAAAAGTTGGCAAATAAAGTTTGAGTGTTTATTGCTATGTTTAAAATCTTTAAAATCGATGCTTAAGTATGCCAAAAAAGACTGAACTAGAAAGGGCTTCGGTCTATAATTCCCCAACAGTCCTGGCCTATAGTTCTTGAAAGCTAGCTCAGTGGTTCTTTTTTTTCCATGTCCATCATCAGCTTGTAATTATTGCTATTCTTTGCCTGTGCCAGATGGGCTCTTTAGGAGCAGGCCTTGCAGCCTGTCTGAGAGAGCTGTAATATTACACTATACTGAGATCCTTCTGGTCCTAGTCAAAGGAACAGCCCAATTTGCAGTTCTGGTAGACAGGCCTCTCAGTTTCAGACTGCTTTCCCTCCTGAATGGTTCTATCAGACTGGGATAATGATACTGTTTCCTAGGACAGGAGGGAGATCTCCATCTCATTCTATTCACTTCACTAAAGAAAGAAGGAAGGGAAAGGAAAACCCAGGGGGATGATGCCTGCAATTGATAGCTTAACATTTTTCTGCAAAGCTTTTATTGATCTCCTACACTCTGATGATGACCAGCTTTTGGCAGGTCTTCTGAGAGGCACATCTATCATTCCTTCAGCTGGTTAATAGCGCAGATATTATGTAAAAGGTTGAGGTCAAGAAGGTGTTTAAAGCTAAGCTTGACTGTGGACCTGCAAGTTGAAATAACCCAGGGTTCAACTTGTTACAGGCTTTGGGTGTTAGGTATCCCAGAAGGCTAAGCTGGTACTATCAGCAGTTAATGAGGCAAGACGGGCAACAGAGAGCCACTTTTAACTTACAAAAGCTTTTAGATGTCTCTGTTTACTTTGATCCATTTCAGCTTGCTTGAGTTCTGACAGTACGCCTTTTCGTTTTCCTTTTTCAGATAAACTGGCTATTTTGCTCAGACAATGGTACCATTTTCTGTCCTGAAACTTAACAAGGTTGAAGATCCCTCTTTGGATTCTACCATACTGAGAAGGAAATGTTCCACCATATCTGGGAGCCCTGAAACTTGGTAATCCTAAGGTAGCATAGGATAGGGTTTGCACAGGCACCTAAAAATACAGAAGATCAATAACAAATGAGAAAGTCCATGGGACTAGAAACTGGACTCCGCTTTCCCAGTTTTGGGTCAAAATGAAGTCAAAAATGATCAATTGCATGGGGCTGTGTTTTGCTGCCTGAAAGACACCTGGAATATGTCCAGGGCCATATTGGTTTTGGATTTAGGTGTCTCAGCAAGCCGTCTTAAATGGGCATTTGACCCTTTGCACATGCTAGTGTTTGGCTTTGTTTTATTCTTTCATGGGATGTGGGCCTTGCTGGCAAGACCAGCATTTGTTGCCCATCAATAATTGCCCTTGAAAACTGAGCAGCTTGCTAGGCCATTTCAGAAGGCAGTTAAAAGTCAACCAGTTTGTTGTGGATCTGGAGTCATATGTAAGCCAGACCAGATAAGGATGGCTGATTTCCTTCCCTAAAGGGTAATAGTGAACCACATGAGTTTGTATGACAATAAATGATACTTTCATGGTTGCCATTACAGAGACTAGCTTTCAGTTACAGATTTTTAATTAACCCAATTGAATTTAAATTCCACCAACTGCCATGGGAGGATTTGAACGCACGTGTGTGCTTGTGCAAGCATGTGATCAGTGTTTGCAGTTCATTCTGCACCTAAAAACGGACCCAAGCAAATTTTTATTCTGGGAATTTTGTTGAGTGAACTGCAGGGAGATTATTGGTTATTAGCATCTGCTGTAACAATGCATGTCACTTAAATTTACTTTGTTTTCATTTTTGTGTGTAGAGACTCAGAGATTCACAGAATTCATCCCGAAGAAAATATATACAGTTTTGAAGCTCAGAAGGGAACACTACAATTCCCTATGTATCACTGACAGTGTTAAAGATTTAAACATTGATACAATAACACAAAATTCAAAGGATGCAATTTGAAATGATAAAAACAAGTACAAACTAGGTATTTTGAATATATTAAAATTTAAATTGGAATACATGTTCCTTTTTTTAAGGGTTAGGACATATGGAGCATGTAATCAACAGCTAGCAAGTCCACGCTGCTGTTTTTTTGCCTTTTTCATTCGGGGCAGGTGCTGTTTGAATACCTTGAATTCCAACATGTTGGTCATTTTTGTCATTAATTCTGAAAAAGGTTGAGTAAATTATCCCAAATGTGAAATAATCCAGAAACTGAGTCTTAGGATTGAATGACTGGTGTTCACTGAATGAAAAGAGCAATTCCTGCCTTTCCCTGGGTTGCAGTCCCTTGGGGATGAAACTGGAATTGAAAGCTTCGGAAGGGACTCATGGTGCTAATGGATTAACACGGAGTTTGGCATGCTAATGGAAATTGTTTCATGTAATGAGCTTTTAATTAGGTCTACTTGGTGCTTGACCCTCTTGTAATAGGGGCCACTCCCGAGATGACAACATTCTGGCACACAGGTGTGAATAAACCGAGTTCTCAAACAGGCATGACATTCCAAACATTCTTAAGTCATGCCTTTTCTTGATGGCTATTTCATTGCAGCTCATGCACACCTTTGCACTAAACCTTTACAAATGTTAGCATTTTGGCATTTTAATGGGGGGATTCAAATAAAAGTTCTTAGGCTCTTGTAATTGTCCACTTTAATATGCAATTGTCACTCTTTCTGAAGGGCTTAGATTTATGCACATGAAGGCGAGGTCTGCCTCTACTGGGCAAAGAGCACCTTTCACTTTATCCATTCAACATTGGTGTTCCTAACTCACTGGTCAGATCTGCCCTGGTTAACTGGAAGGCAAAGACGACTGCTCTGACAGTGCTCCTTAACTCTGACCTCGAAATAAAGTGCTCAAGAGGATTAGTGTGACTACTGCATTTCCCGCACCAGGCATTCTGATGGGCTACCCAAAATGAGATTTCTACTAAGTGCCAGCGATGAATTCTGGCCAATTTGAGGTACTTACATCTAGCAGGAAATGACTTGAGACTCTTTTCATATCAAAGGTGGCAGAGAGAATACCCTTATGATCTGTCAATTTGGACAGGAATTAAGCCAAGGACTTGGAGGATGTCAACAATAACAATGGCACAACAACAGCTTGCATTTAGGTAACACCTTTTAATGTAGAAAAACATTTTACAGAGGCATAAGAAACATGGATGCTGAGCCAATAGGAGAAATGTTAAAAAGGGTACGACCAAAACTTAGTCATAGAGGTCTACTTCGCAGAGCATGCCAAAGAAAGTGAGATAGATGGACAGCTGGAGGGATTTAGTGAGGACACTCCATAGCATGGAACCCAGGCAGATGAATACATAGCTGCCAATGCTGATGTGAAGAGAGGAAAGAGATGCACAACATCAGAGTCAGAGAAATAGAGACGGGATTTACCTCAGAAGTGCTGGAAAGTCGGTTGGCCCTGGAATTCATGATACCAACTTCGCGTGGTTCAGGCAATTAGTTGTGGCCAGTGATGGCCACTGCTGGGACTGTAATCACCCTCGCGAACAAGCCAGCGGTGGAGGCCAGAAAAGCAGATACATGGAGCAGGCTTGCTGGGGCCAAATAGACAGGCCCCGGTGAAGGGTTGGGGGTTGGGGGGTGGGGGCAATGATCGGGGCCAGGAGGTGCAATCAAGTGGGGGCGACCATTTCCAATGGGGCATAGGGCCTTACTTGTGGCACTGTGTGTCCAAATAGGAGGGACCTGGGTCAGCAATCAGGCTGCAAGTGTATACCCGGGGTCTTGGCACATGGCGTGGGTACTCCCCACTGCTGGTAAAAGACTATTAATTGGCCACTTTTTGGTCTCAATTGGCCCAAGGGCATGTGGCACATCTGACATATACCCAACTGCTGGCAAAATACTAATGGAGGCAGGTAGGCAGTGGGCAGGGTGTCCCCCACCATTCCACCCAATTTTATGCTCCACCATCCCACTCCCAGGGCTGGGAGTGGTGCAAAATTCTGGTGGAGAATTAGTTGGGGGTTTGTAAAGTTCAAGGAAGTTACAGACATAGGGAGGGGTAAAATTATGGAGGGATTTAATCACAAGGGTAAAAATTTAAATTTCAGATGTTGGGAGAACCAGTGTAGGTCAGCGAGGGCAGGGATGGTGGGTGAATGTGACTTTGTGCAGGATACAATAGAGTTTTGAATGAGCTGAAGTTTATAGAGCCACAAGAATACTTCAGTAAATTAGTCTGGAGGTGATAAAGGCATGAAGAGTGGATTTGGTGCCAGGTGTGTGGAAATAGGATGAAGATGGTGATGTTATAGAAATAGGGATAGGTGGCCATTATAATGCATGAAGATGTAGGATTGGAAGCTCAGCTATGGGTCAAGTATGATGCTGACATAGTGATTATGCCGGTACAGCCTGAGATGGCAATCCGGGTTGGGTTTGGGGTCAGTTTAAAGATTATGAAGTTTATCAGGGATGCAAACGTTGTGGGGAAGACAATGGTTTTGGTGCTTCCAGTATTTAGTTGGAGGATATTATGGCTGGATCAAAACTAAGGACAGAATCATCCCAGATTTCTACTAAGTTTGATAGTGAGTGTGAAAACGTTGTTTTATGCATCGGCTGCAATGGTGAATTTTCACACCGTATTGTCTGCTTCCCGGCACGTGCTGCCACATTCATAATGCATTCATGGGAAATACACCAGCTCTCTGGCGGGCGGGCGGGCTCGGATTTGCCAGCCACGCCGTGACCTCAGCGCTTCCTCGCTCTGGGCTCCATGTTTAAAGTGCACCTGAGCGCAGCCTACTTCATGTCTACAGACCAGGACTGCTCCAGGAGACAGATGGCCCCAAAAGCAAAGAAGACGGCAGTCCCCAAATTTAATAACACCTCTCTGGGGCGCGTGCTGGATGCAGTGGAAGGCCGCCGGGATGTCCTCGATCCTCGTTCTGGCAGCAGGAGTTCCACCAGAGTCACCAATCCAGCCTGGGAGGCGCTGGCAGCTGCGATCAGCACCACCAGAGCATAAAGCAGGTCAGCCATCCAGTGCAGGAAGAGGATGAATGGTCTCATCCATTCTGCCAGGGTAACTCGCTCTTCTCATCACTCTCAGCTCACACACTCCCAAACCCATCACACATCCACAGGGATCTCACACCTCAAGGGACAACACCACTAACTCTCACACACACCCTCACATTTCCATCGGGCTCATATCCTCTGCAGCTCACATCCTCATCCCGTCCATGTCTCCGCTCATCACACAAACATTCCAGGCAGTGCCATGCACCCTGCTCACACACTCTCCATCTGTTTTCATGCAGGAGAAGCTGGCTCACAACAGCAAGGAGAGGTCCCAGGGCAGGGGTGGAGTGGCCCACATTAGGGCCCTCACTCATTTTCAGGAATGCTCCATCATGTTGACTGGTGAGGACCTGGACCATGCCTGAAGCAACGGTGAGGTCAGCGGCGAAAACCCACATAAGGATCCCGCACCAGAACATCCCTCTCTCAACGCAACTGTGAGTGCTCTCTCTCCTGTTTTTGATTCTGCTGCCAAGCACCAATTATTTCTACTTTGGTTCACAGGGAGCTCTGCCAAGCAACCGACACCCTCAGCCAGCCAGTCCCTCAGCTCCATCCACATCCTCACCTCCAGCGAAGAGGACTCCTCCTCCATTGAAGAGCTGGAAATAAACAGCCTGGAAGACCTATCACAGCGCTAACCCACACCCTCCACCAGCGCAGAGACACACACCTCGGTGGGACCTGGATCTAGAGCAGGCTCAGGTTCGCAATCTGCTGGTCACCGCAGGGACATGTGTCCTAAGCAGGAGGAGGCAGGTTCAGCTGTGCTCCCTGGCACTCAGAGGGCTGCTGTGGAAGAGGCATCTGTGAGGTCTGAGTCAGATGATCAGCGTCTGTATTTGGCCTTCCAACTCGTCGTGGAGAGCCAGCAGAAGGCGAGGGAACATCACGCAGATGCGTTGGAAGCCCTCAACAGAGTGGCATGTGAGTCAGAAGAATGCGTCCACCTGCTCTCTGTTGAAGTGGTGCCCACATGTGCATGTATGAAGGTCTCCATGGGAAGGATCGTCTTTTCTATCCCAGTTACTTCACCTGGCGGACGCCATAGTGACCCTGGTCCAGCAGAACACTGAGATGCACACAGACCTGCACTCCATCACGGTAGCCATGTGTGAGTTCCCGCAGTGGCGATGCAAGAGGGAAGTGGGTACCTGGACATCCCTCCAGGTGCTCTTTCCTCTCAAGGATTCAGACCGGGGCCCTTGGGCACCCAAAGGGAGGAGGAGCGGCAGCTGGACACCCCTGGGTCATCCACTCAGGAATCTCAGAGGTTGTCCTCTCCCTCCGAGTCCCCTTTGCCTGTGACCCCCTCAATCTTGTCCTCTGTCACCGCAGAGGGAATAGCTGGCCCACAGGAGGACAGCCAAAACAAGCCGGGGCCCTCAATGTCTGAATCTCCAGAGGATGAACACCAAAATCATCAGAGGTAACAAGGCCAACCATTGAACAAGCTGTGTCCACCCCTCCTGCAGATGTCAGGGCAGCACCTAGAAGAAGTGTTCGGCCTAGAAAAGTTAAGAAATTCTGATCACAAGTGGTTGCACCGGTGAACACATTTTGTCACTTTATAATCTGAAAATATATTCACTTTCACTGAATAATGTGCAATGATGTCTTTCAGCTTCATTTACAGGCTTCACGAGTGCTCCCCTTGCACTCCCCCACTCTCCCCACTAGCAGTTCAGCTGCACGCAGCGAGGCCATGATTGATCCTGGAGGGAGAAGTGTGTGTGTGTCAGGGCCGCACACTGCCCCGCGCACATGGAGCCTTCCTCCATCACACTCACCTCACTGTCCCAAGCATTTTCAGTGCTGCCTGCTGGGGTTCTCTTTCAGTTATCCATCTGAGCTGACCTGCATCTCCACCCACCCACTGATCACACTCCCATGCAGCACCTGTGCCTGCCCAACACGAGGCTCCGCTCACTTTCGACTTCGCCAACCATGGTAATAGTGAAGTATGCTGTAAACTCCCCCATCCTTTCCCCTCCCTCAGTCACCAATGTCCTTTCCGCCATCACTGTTGACACCCCCTGGAATCAACTTCCACCTCCCCACCTCCCCTACCAACCAGAACCCGTGTCTTTCCAGGATGTCCAAGTGAATATGCACATTCCCTACCTTCATGAGAATCCCAACCCCATCCACATTGACCTCCCCGACCTCTTCCTCCCCACCTTCAGGGTCTGTGTCTGCCTCCAAGTCCCCACCAACCACCCTTTCTGTCCCTTCTACTGATACAGACACATTCTTACCCTCTCCTCCTACTGGCTCCCTCTGCCCCCTTTCACACACACCATTCCCTCCTGTCTCACCCACCCTCAGTTTGCTCCCCAGGAGGCAGTCATTGACTCCACAGGCCCCTCCCTTGCAAGTTCACGTGGACACCTTTGTACCCCCACCTTCCAACATCACCCCCCCACCCCCTGCTCCACCAGAACCCACAACCTTGGTGCACCTTCCTCTCCCAGTCACACCTAGACCTTCCTGTCCCACACACCACCCCCACCTTGGGGTACACCTTCCTTTCCCAGCTTTCACAGCTGGACCTTCCCCTTGCCCCCATCGCTGATCACCTGTAGCAGCCCATGGCCAAGACTGTGAAGTTCTGAAGCAGACCCGAAGCGGAGACCTCCCACCTTCCGTGAGCTGCTTCGTGGCAGAGCCATGTCCATGAGACTCCACTCAGCATGCGATGCACACGTTCCTCCTGGGTCCAGTAGCTGAAAGGCTCCAGCATCTTCTTCTCCTCGGACGTCCGCAATCTGAGCCAGGCCCTAACGGTAAGTCCCAACTTCTACGCGTTACACTTGTCCAGACTTGTTCTGGGCCGTCGTGTTTTCCCGCTGGTGTAACAGTAAGTTGGGCCTTACTTTGCATCACGTTAGTGGGATGCAAATCATGTTCAGGCCGACTTCCAGTGGGATTCACCTTCCATTATGCAGACACCAGTGCCTGTGCTTTCACACTGGTGTGAAACCGATTTCTGCCCTCCTGCCAAATCGCCCCCCACCAGCCGCCATGATGCCCACCACCAACGGGACTGGACGATTCTGCCCTAACTATTGGAGAACCTCTGATGGCACAGAAACGGAGAAGTCAAGAGAGATGTTTGAGTGTTAGAGTTGGATGTCACCATCGTACGTGTGGACGCCCATGTCTGTAGATGATACCACCAAGTGCAACAAGGGGAAGAGAAAGGTGCCAATGGATGGGAAAAGAAGCCATCAATATGAATTGATGAAAAATGGAGGATAGGAGGCAAGTCAGAAGAGCAATGGAATAGTTGAGTCTGGCGGTAATAATATTGGATATGTAAAAGTGCAAACAAAGGAGGCCAGTTATTTGAGATATACAACAGAAGAGAGGCTTTAGAGATGAACTATGTAATAATGAAGGCAGAGAGGCTAAGGCAAGTGAGGAATAATTTTCTGCGCTACAGTGATTACACATCAAAAGTACTTCAATGGCTGTAAACCACTTTGGGACATCCTTTGGCTATGAAATGTGCTATATAAGTGTTCGTTCTGAAAAATACATCACTATGAGAGTCTCAGAAAATACTGTTTGTGATTTTGGTCAGGGACAAAGCAATGCTGTGGGAGGGATGGAAAACTGATTGGAGGGGTTCAAACAGAAAGCAGTGGAAGAGATTGGAATTGATCTGGGAGGTGACAATACATTCAAGGGCATTGTAGAGGAAAGGAGAATTGAGGACGGACAATAATTAGTGGTGTTAGAGGGGCTGAGGATGGACTTTTTTGAGAATGGGGTTGTTGACAGTGGTTTTGAAAGGGAGAGGGAGAGTGTCTGAGGAGTTCAGTTAATGTGGGGGCCAGGAAGGTATGCTGATTGGTCAGGAGTTTAATGGGAATGATGGCAAGAGAGCAAGTAGATGTCTTTATGGTTGAAACGAGCTTGGAGAGGGCTTGGCAAGAGAGAGAGTGAAAGGAAAGTGTACTTATGTTATAAGTATTTTATAAATCATCTCGAAAAGGCACAATATTATTCCTTCCTGCTAGTAAAACTTATCATTTATACTGTGGAGAACTTTCAGCAACATAAGAAAAAATATACCTGTAATGGCTGAACAAAGTACCCCCCCACCACACTGGTCAATCTATGTTACAGCAATGATGTGGTTGGAGGCTCGGATACCAGGTGGCTCTGTGGAGTGCGTTTCTGAAGCCTTTCTTTCATCTCTGCCACCATATTATATATTTTTAAAAATTATCAACTGATTGGATAATGCCGCAGGCAATTTGTTAGTTATAAAAAATTATCAATCATGAAATGAGAGAAGAACAGACATGCTATGGAACTTGTTGTTTTTCAGTGGTCCATATAGGATGGACTCTTCCTCAAATCCAGCAGCAACAATGCCTGGAGTGTAAATGTCCCTGGAGGCAATAAGATGCACCTTAAACCATTGTTCATTTCTGTACCTCTAGAAGCAGCGTCATTGAAGCCATTATGTAATCGTGAGACACTTCTGTTTGCCGGCAGCCAGCAGGCTCACACCATTTGTTCAGCCTGGCAATGGTGTTCTCCTATCACTGGTCTCTATGGACTGCCTCATTCATGGAGATCAGTGCAGTGGACAGAAATGAAAGTGTTTTTTTTTTGCTGCTGATGTATCTTACCCAGAATATACTTTAAATGGGTTACATTACACAGCACCAGCAGCCAAAACTATTACAGAAATGTTTTGTAATATAAACCCAACATCCTAATGTTAATCTCCTAAGGGAGGAAATAATGAGAATTAAACCTCAAATACATTTTGCATCCTCCAAAGAGACATTAAAATACTTCATTTTGATGCTATGCTCATGTCAAAATTATCTTTTATAGCTACTAGATACATAGAATCAGTAACATTGATTTAGGAAGTGATCCATCTTTATTGCAGTAAGCTCTCAGTGGTGGTCATGGCAACAATCTTTTTATTGCTTCTGTGTTCAGATGGTCGCTGACATGATAAAAGTCAGTTGCAGTTCAATGAGCGCGCTATTTGTGCAACTTAATTGCTTGCTTCCTTCAATATGTACTCACTTTCCTTTGATGAGGCCAGCTGTTGGAAAATGTGAGATTGTGATATGGTTCTCAACTTTTAATTATCCACTTTTCACAAACATGTAAATAGAATCCATCATATAAGCTGTGCATGTAAAATGTGATTTTGTTTTCAAAATGCACTCTTTAAATATGAGAATTTTGATTGTTTTGCTATTACTTGTACTTAATTTGTAGGGCAGGAAAAGTTAACGAGATAAAGGCTGTGGAGCAAAATGGTTTGAATGTCTGCATTTGCTAAAAAAAAATCAGAAAATATTGTGAGGGCTTTCATAATTCGGGGAGATAATTAAGTGTTGGATGTGGAAGCAGTTTAATTAATTTTGTAGTAGTGTACAAATGAAGGAAAACACTTACTGAAGTGGAGGTGTATAGAGCAACATCATACTATCACGTGCAGTAATATGAAACAGTGCATTGATTTGAAGACAGTAATGCAGTGCAAGGGTCAGGTGCCAACCTGGCTCTTAAGTACAATGGAGTGAAGAGATGTGCGACAGTCTGTAGTAGGTGAGCTCACAGCAGTTAGGCTTTGCTCCAAGTGCATTATAAATACAGCCAGCATGAAGGTACCTTTGAAATGTGCCCCATTGATCCAATAGATCTCTTCCTCACTTCAGGGTATATAGTCAAGGTCGCTGTGAGAGTAACTGGGCATACAAGGCCCCCGCCACCCCCCTGCTCATCTTCACCCCGCCAGCTTCCGCATTCAACAGATCATCTTCCACCATTTCTGCCATCTCCAGTGTAATGGCGACACCAAACATAACTTCCCCCTTCCTCACCATTCGGCATTCCAAAGGGACCATTCCATTTGCAATATCCTAGTCTGCTCCACAATCCCCCGCAACTAACCCTCCTATTCCCACAGACCCGCAGGAAATACAACGCCTACAATTATATCTTCTCCGTTCCCACTGCCCAAGACCTCGAAAACTCCTTCTGGATGAAACAATTTACTTGTACTTCTTTTAACTTGGTACACTGTGTTCACTGCTCAAAATGCAGTCTCCTGCATATTAGAGAGATCAAATGTAGATTAAGTGACCACCTTGTGGAAGTCCTCCATTCAGTCTGCAAGTGTGACCCGAGCATCTAACAGTTGTCTGTTATTTTAATTCTCTGTCTCACTCCCAGGGTTGAATTTTAGCACCCCCTCCCAGCAGATAAAGTGGGAAGTAGGTTTAGGGGGTCAGGGATTGGTTGGGTTGGGGGGGAGCCAGGAAAGTAATGGGTCGGAACACCTCCCAGGGTATTCTAGCAAGAGTGAAATCGGAAGCAGACGTGTTGTCCCCTCCAAGGAGGTGGGCAGCCGATTTCCATATGTAAAGGCCCAGTTAAGGGCCATTTAATGGTGCCATCATAATCTTGCCAGCAGCCAATTGACCTCTTGCTGTGTGAAAAGGCTGCCGGCTAAATAGAGACGGTCTCCCAGCGGCATACCAGAGGGGAAGGTTTATGAAGCAAGATGGGGCAACAGGCAGAGAACGCGGCTCAATGGCCCCAACAGTTTCCCATGAGGGATTTCCCTTCCAGCATTCAGCCCTGTATTTTTTTTGAAAGAGCTTTTTCGCCTACCTGCTGTAGATCTTAGGGCTCTTGTCTGCCTCAGCGACAGCCACCACTCTGAGTGGTGCTGCTGAGGCTGCGGAGATGCTGGCCCCCTGATTGGGTCAGTAGCTCTTGGATGCGGGCCACCATCCCTAACAGGATGGCAGTAATGGTGGCAGCTACTTAATTGGCTATCACCTGTAAAATGTGGCTCCCGAGTCCCGACACCGAACAAAGTGGGGTTAATCTACCCCCCTCCGGGCTTCCAGCCCCATGGTGAGAACACTGCCGCCTCCAAAAATCCCAGCCCCACTCTGATGTCTTTGTCTTTGGCCTCCTACAATCTTCCAATGAACTTTAACGCAAGTCTAAAGAATTGTACCTCGTGTTCGATTACACACTTCTCAGCCTTCTGGACTCAATATTAAGTTCTAAAATTTCAGATCATGACCCCCCTTTTTTTGGACAGCAGTTGTTGTTGATAATTCTGCTATTCTCATCTACACCTCATCAAGACCCAACTTTTATTTCTTTACTGGTCCTATTACTATCTCCTTTTGACTTGCAGCATCATCCCGTTAGTCATTTAATCCCCCCTGCCTTCCACCTGATCACAGACCAGGCCTTTTGGTTTTGCCATTCCACCACAAGCACACCCCCTCTCCATCCCTACCTATGCCTTTCCCTACCTCTGTACTTGCTTAAAACCTGTTAAGTCTGTCACTTTTTTCAGCTCTGATGAAAGTTCATTGGCCTGAAATGTTAACTCTGTTTCTCTCTCCAGAGTTGCTAACTGACTTAGTATTTCCAGCATTTTCTGTTGATAATTGGATTTGCTGCTATTTTTGTGCATCTTTAATGTAATATTCAACCTGCATTTTACTCTTGCTAAACAGTGAGACTCTGGAGTTTTATCTCATGTGCACATTTTTTTGACATATTAAGTGACATTTAAAGATTTGGATATATTCTCCAATGATTAACATATTTTGTCATTTGGAACATGTTTCTGTGAAAACATATGATAAAGCTGTAATCTGTAACATCTAAATGTGAATATATTTGCTGTTTAAATCTCCAGTTAAGATGTTTGAATTTAGCTAACAGCTTGTAACAATCAAAATTTCCAATTATAGGATAATTCATTTCCAACTGCAAAATTTATAAGTGAAAAAACTTTAGATTCATATCTATCTGTCCACTGAAAATATGAACAGGGAATGTTTTAAATTTAAATTTATGTAACTAAGATGCACTTTACAGCAGCCTGTGGTGATATATGCTTCACAATTTTATAGTTAGTTGTTTGCAAATTAACAAATAATACAGGTATTGCATTATAATTCTGTTACTAGAAATTTAAAAGATGATAGATCAAATTCATGTTAGTATTTTGTGGGACTAATTTTGTTTTTATAGTGCCATCAAGCATAAGAAAGCCTAATACTGTGTCGTGATTCCATAATGTTTCTCTGTTACCTATTTAATTATGGCAGCATGCAGTAATTTTGTTTTAGCTTGCAATTTTTGTAACTTTATCGTCAATTTTCCTTTTAGCTTTGAATACTTGTGCTGTTTGCATATTTGGTTCTTGGTTTTTTTTCACCAGTATTATTCAAATTAGTTTTATATTTGTCTTTATTAGTCCTGAGCTGCAATTGTGATATGGACTCAAACTACAAATCTATTTTCTGTATGTAGCTGGTCCCAGCACAGCTGGATACATAAAAGAGCTTGGAGTCTACCTGAATTTTATGAATTTTCACCAAACTGCACCAGTAACTTAACATTACAAAACAACTCACTTGTGAAGCAACACTTAGATTTATTGTCCAAATAGTTTCCACATTATTTAAGAAATTGCAGTGAAAGCACTTCTCATTTCTTTTCTTAGCACTGATCAGGGTCATGAATTAGATTTTGACAATAGAAATGACAGGATGTGGACAGTTTATGACCCAAATGTTGGAACTCACATGAGACCTTAGGCAAGAAACAGATGGAGCCCATGGGACAGTCAAGTATCCACAGGAGGTGCATCCAGATGCTTAATATGTTACCCGATCTGGATTTTCCAGGGCCCAGCATAGATTTTTTTATTCGATCCCTCCCCATAAAAGTATTCCTGAAGTAATGAAATGGAAAGTATTGGCTCATGAATTCAGTATGAGCACCAACATCAAGATTACAAAGAAGGTCCAGAGAATTAGACTAAGAATTAAATTATGGCTTTTATTTAGCATTTAATATACTAGATTTAGTAGAATATGGGCTGGATTGAGGCAGTTTTGTGGTGGGGCAGAACTTTCAAAGGTAGGGACAGGACCTATTTTCCACTTTTTCCATTGTGGCCCTGCCCAATTTTGGGGCAGGATCAGTGGGGATAATCACTATGTATCTTTTGCTTTGATCTGATTAAAAGAGAAAGCTTTAGAACTTTTCCATTCAGGCTCTCTCTGTTGAAAAACAAGAAACAAAAGAAAAAAAAGACATTTCTAATTAATGAACACGTTGAAAACCTTCAGCTGACCAGAGAGAACACCAGCATGGATTTTTAGAATGTAGATCATCCCTGACCAACCTGATTGAATTTTTTGAAGAGGTGATTGAATTTATGGATAGGAGAATGCCTATTGATGTTATTTAAATTGACTTCCAGAAGGCATTCAATATAGTCCCTCATACGAGGTTGGTAACTCAAGTTAAAGGTCATGGAATTGAGGGCAAATTATGGAACTGATTAGGAGATTGTCTGAGCTATGGTTCAAAATGCAGAAGGGCAACAGGTGAATTCGCCCTGGAAACCTCACAAATTGCCCCATAAAACTCAGTGACGGGGTGGGGGGTGAAAAATTCAAGAAAGGTCGCCCCTGTATAATTTGATTGGAGCAGCAGCGAGCTCAGGAGACAGAGGAGCTGCTCTTCCAATCACAGGTTCTGTCTTTTCCATGTTGCTGCTCCAGCTCTTCCAATCATCGGTCCCCTCCCTCTGGATTTTTTTTTCTTATCTTGTCCTTTTACCTTGCTGGAGTGTCTGGTTTCCCTGGGCAGGAGCACGGCTATAGCTGTTGGGATGTTGGGCAGGACCCTGCCCTGGGCTATGCTGAACCCTCTCAGCAGCTCGCTGAGCTTTCCATCATTGCAGATGGTGAGCTGGAGGTGGCGGAGGGTGAAGCAGGCCTTCATGTCCTGGGTCGCATTGCTGGCCAGCTCCAGGATCTCGACGGTGGTCAGTTAGTCAGGCGCTCAACATGCTCAGCCTGGTGACCCTTGCACACTGCACAGTAGCCGGTGGATGCAGCCAGCAGTGAATGGCTCTGGAGGAGTGAATCT
This sequence comes from Cetorhinus maximus, assembly GCF_964194155.1. Classification (NCBI taxonomy): domain Eukaryota; kingdom Metazoa; phylum Chordata; class Chondrichthyes; order Lamniformes; family Cetorhinidae; genus Cetorhinus; species Cetorhinus maximus. The sequence continues at coordinate 47,520,967 of NC_135896.1, read as the reverse complement.
TGGCTTTGGCTTGAGCAGGTATTAGCCACCAGGGCCGCTGCCTGTCAGGGAAGAGCCACCGTGGGCTCCACACTCTCTCTATCCTACACTTGTTCCCTGCTGGCATAGGTCCACTAGGCCCTGGCTCCAGGCCCTGGGGGATCCACCTATAATTGTTGTTATGAAAGCCAGATTTACTGCGTCGGAGAATGGGAGATCGGGAACTCCAAGTCCTGACAAACCTTGGGGTTTCTGCACATGCACGGACAGGAACAGGCTTCACGTGCACAATTCAACATTTTAAGTTCTTTGGGTTGAGGACTACGATCCCCGGCAGGCCATGAGTTTTGGCACATCTGCATTTGTTGGTCTGGCTGTGTATGCTCTGTTCCGGGTTTCTCCTCCAGCTGTTAAAGGGCTCAGCCATTGGACACCAGTGCGCCTGCGCATAAAGAAAAATGGCACAAAAACCCAGATCATGTGACCAGGAGTGAAGCGCCATTGCAGACAAGTTTCTCAGACAGGGAATAAAGAGAGGCAACAGGGAGAGGTCCCAAAGGCAGAGGGCACAGGGATAGGTCCAAAAAGAGGAGTCCCGGACAGGGAACAGAGACAGAGGATAGGGAGAGGCCACACTTAACTAAAGAAGAAAGAGGAACAAAGAAAGTGGCCCCAAGCAGTAAAGGGCTGCAGTTGGCAGGCTTTAATTGGGGAGAACTTGGGAGAAGCCCTGAAGATCCACGCGGATAACAAAGGGTTGGTGACTCCTTGCTGTGTGCCCCTTTGGAGCAGTAGTATTCTGCTCAACATGGCCGAAGAGCTGAAGTTGTGCCTGTGAGCTGGTGCTTGAGTGCATACTCGGGAATCCAGGAGAATGGAGTCTTGGGAGATGAGATTGAAACTCTGCAAGGTGGGCCATCGTTGATGTCATCCGAGTTGGGGCGAATTTTGGAGAGAATTCCAAGGTTAGATCTTTGAAGGTGAAGACTGGAATCCCTTGTGAGAGAGACAGAACTTCAGTGAGATTGGTTGACTCACAGTACTCCTGGCACTGTGGGCTGGTGGGGGACGGGGGAACAAACAGGTAGCACGACCCCCACTCCCGTAAAATGCAGCCCCCTATTTCAAAGTACCAGTTACTGAACAGAATTTACTAAAACCGAACCACAAGGTAAAGCTCCACCACCTCTCTCCATCCCTCACTGGGGTGCAAGTGAAACACTTACACAGCCCGTGCTACTGCCCACCAGTGCCAACCACTCCCAGGGAGCACGCCTGCCCCAGTTGAGGCTGGGCCCAGGCACAGGGTTAGGATCCTGGGTCATAACGTTTTGTCTGGGTGGGTTGCAGAAATGTGTGGACCTGGCTTGGTTGCATTTGGCTTTTATTGTGCCGGGTAGCAGGTTCGACTACAGTTTGCCTGTTAATTTACATGTACCTCATATTAATCCTGAATTTTTGAGATGGACATTGTGAATTGTTTTATCTTTCTGTATAGTAAAGTTTATTTTTGTTTGTTCAAAACCTGTGGGATCTTGTGGCTTTGTTCACTAGCAACTGTCTCGAAGCTCAAACTTTGCCTACTTTAAACAAAACGTTATGACCCAGGATCCTAACCCTGTGCCCGGGCCCAGCCTCAACTGGGGCAGGCATGCTCCTTGGGAGTGGTTGGCACTGGTGGGCAGTAGCATGGGCTGTGTGTGTGTTTCACTTGCACCCCAGTGAGGGATGGAGAGAGGTGGTGGAGCTTTACCTTGTGGTTCAGTTTTATTAAATTCTGTTCAGTAACTGGTACTTTGAAATGATGGGCTACATTTTAACTCTTTGTTTCCCCCCCACTCCCCACCATCCCCTCCGGCCAGGAAGGGAAGTCAGCCGGAAGCCAACATGACCAGAAGAAGCCTGCCTCCCAGCCATAACACGCTGGGGTGGCTAAAGTGGCTGAAGGTGGGACTTCTGCCCTTCATTCGCAGGAAGTCCCTCCCTCAGGAGCTGCTGGAAAATCTGATTGGCAGATCCAGCATTCCCAGCAGCTCCAGCATTCCTGGCAGCGCCAGAGTTCAATAGTGGACACTTCCAGGACTACAGGAAAGAGCATGAGCGGTAAGTCCTGGGGTTTTAGGCAGGGAAGGATTCTAGAGCCCAGAGGGGGGTGGGGGTGGGGGGACTGGGTTTGGAGGACAGGCGGAATGGAAGGAAGGGAAGGTGACATCTTGAGGGGGTGCACCGGATGCACGCAGGGCATTCTGGAATGCTGGCATTCATATTTAAAGGACTAGGATACAAGGGTAGAAGTTATACTACAGTTTATATGTAGTCCTGTTTAAATCGCACCTAGAGATATTTAGTTCAGGGCACCACACCTTAGGAAGGATATATTAGCCTAAATATTGAGGGAGTGCAGTGTAGATTTACTTGAATCAAACCTGGACACCAAAGGTTAAATTACAAGGAGAGATCACATAAACTAAGGTTGTATTCCCTGGAATTTAGAAGATTAAGGAGTGGTTTGATTGAAGTTTTCAGGATGTTATGGGGAATTGTTAGGCTAGATAGAGAGAAACTATTTCTGCTGGTTGGGGAATCTAGGGAACATAGCCTAAAACTTAGGGCAGGATTTTTTGAATGGTGGGGTTTCCTGTCAGTGGAGAACGCATCCCCGTCAATCACAGCAGCACCACAGTCATTTAACATCCAGAGGGGCATTAATTAGCTGGAGTTGGGACCTCCAGGTGGGAACCCCATCTCAGAGAGCTGCTGGCTAATCTGATTGGCGAGGAGCTGTGTAGTCCCAGCAGCACCAGTTGCAGCAACCTGGACTGGGACTACAAGCAGTTTTCTCAGACTCTGAGTCCAGGGCCAGGTAAGTGTGGGGGATCTCATGGCCGGAGGGGCGATGAGACACTAGGTGGGTGGGGAGAGAGGTTTGGGAAGGCATCACCCGCAGAGGATGGGGGTGGGGGATTGTGGGGCAGACCTTCGGGGGTGCCTGATTGGAAAGGCCCAAGACCCAAGCAGAGTGACCTGCCGGGCTGTCCCCCTGCCCCTGAACTCATTCTGCCACCCTAAAAGTTGAGGCTGGGGCAGGAAGCGACCCTTAAATGGCCAATGGAGTGAGGATGGGCGGGCTGCCCTAGGCCTCATCAGCCCCACGCTGCCCTAGGCCTCATCAGCCCCACGTAAAATTGTGGACAGGTAGGGGGCGAGTGGAAGGGCCGCAGAATCAAGGTATCGTAAAATTCTGCCCTTAGAGTTAGGCCTTTCAGGATTGAATTCCTACATGCAAAGGAAATCTGTCCCCTAAATGCCAGTTAATGCTGGGTCAATTGTTAATTTTAATCTGAGACTGACAGATTTCTGTCAACCAAAAGTATTAAGGGCTATGGGGTGAAGGTGGGTATGTGGAGTGAAGTCACAGATCAGCCGTGATCACATTGAATGGTGGATCAGGGGCTTATTCCGGATCCTAAGTTGCTAACTTCCTACTTAAATAGTGCCTTTTTATTCCTCCTAAACACATATAGTAATGGCACACTGCTGCATTTCAAGGTCAAATGCTCCACAAGTTCACCTCAAAGCATTTTTAAGTCAGTTCAAATGCCTGATTCACAACGTAAAGAATTTGGCAATGCGAACTTTTTGCCAATGTCGGAGGCCATCCACAGAGTGCCCTTATACCTGATAATTGGAAGCAATCATAAATTGATGCCATGTGGAATTGTATAATTTTGCTGAACTGTTCACTCCCTTTATGCTGCTTGCCAGTTTGAAAAGGCTTTCCCTCCCTGGTCTTTGGAACTTATGTTCCTGAAGTGGCAGTTTACTATTACATTGTAAGTTCTAATTTTCTGGGCATTTCATACAATGGTCTCTCCATTTTGGCATTGCAAGACTCCTTTAGCAGAGATATTTACCACATCATTGTGGCTAACAACAGCTGTTTCATTAGCATTAACCGCGGTACTCAGCCTGGGAATTCTATCGGACCTTCCAAAACAGTAATGGTTTTTGAAAAGGAACAAAGTTATGCGTAATTGCATTTCAGGCATCTATCTGACTCTTACTTGGTTCCATCTCAGGACCCAAGGGCACAATTTTTAACTCGGCATGCAGGCGCGTGCCCGACCTGCTCGAGTGTAAAATAGACCGTGATGATGTCGGGCCAGCGTCCCGATGTCATCCCGCGCTCGCACGATATTTCGGTCGGCGGGCACGCGCAAAAGTCGGAAGTGCATCCGCCGACAATTAAAAGGTCAGTTAAGCCCAATGAAGTTCCAATTGTCCCCGATTTTTTATGGTCCGTCCAACCTTACGGTTGGTAGATGAGCGAATCTGCCAGGCGGACTTTGCATTTTTGGTGAAGCCTCATCCAAGGGCAGGATGAGGTTTTCATTATTAAATTTAAAAAAAATCATATGGACAGAATTTTCATCATGTGTATGTTCAGATGACCGATTCTGATGCGTGGACATTTTTTTCTGGATTTCAAAATCTTTATTTATTGCTTTTAAATTCTTTTAGATCCCTGAGGCAGCTCTCTGCCTTCAGGGAATTTTCATTCCGCTTTCCCACGCCCGTGCTTATGCCAGCGCCCGCCCTCCTCCCACCCCCAAATCGGCAGCGCTGAGCATTTGAGTGCGTGTTTCATGCTGGCTGCCCGTTAATTGGCCAACCAGCGTAAAATCGCGGTCAGGGCTGATCACGGGTGACAGTCCATACCCCGGCCACTCTCGGGCCTGCTGATTGCATCCGCACACTGACCTAAAAGTCCTGCCCCAAGCCTTCAGATCAAGGAACACTCACTTGGAAACATCTGAAGCAATTTGCCTTTCTTGCCTGCATAACTTCACAAAGGAGGCTGTTGCAGAGTTCTGTTTTCTACTTGAGTCAGCTCTCCAGACAGGATCTATCACAGCAGCAGCCCTGTCCAATGAAAGTAACTGCAAAATTGAGTTTTTATGCAACTCGATCTTTCCTAGCCAGTACTAGTTACATTTACCGCACTAATCAGTGCTCAGTCCACCAACGCGTAAAGCAAAATGCTATATTTGACAGAAACAACTTTTGTTATTTTCCACATGGAAAGAAGAAAACAGCATAAGAGATGGCAAAGCTTTTACAATGTGGCAGGCTTAGCAAAAAGAACAGAGTCAAATTGTTAACATGCACATTAACATCAAGACCTCTAATGACAAAACCATGGGATATATAAATAGAAAAAGATATTTATTTGACCAATTTACAGGTAGTAGCAGACTACTGGAACAGGGTGCTGTAAGTCAATGTGCAATACAGTGGCAACAGCCAGAATGCTTTCATCTTTTGGCAATTCACAATGCCATCACTATTTGAATGAGGATGCAGACTGGCTAGCTGGTTGCTCAGGAACCAAGGCTAACCAGTGGAATCCCGGCCAATGATGTTAAGAACCTCCTGAACAGAGGTTGACCAGAAATGCAACAAAGCTCATGCCTCCACAATTAGCATGAAGCAAAGATTCTGATCTGGACATTGATGGATATTTTACTTAAATGTGGCACTTAATAAGCGGTCCTATGGTCCCCTCATACTATACTGATCCCAGAGGAAGAATTTTCCCCCTGATGGGGGGGAAGTGCAGGAGCGGGCGCTTGTTGGTGCGCCTCCGATCAGTGCCCCTGGGGGTGCGCCGCCATTTTACGTGGGTGGGTCAATTAAGTTCCGCCCAGCGTGACGTCTGCCAGGAAACGCTATGTGTTCCCTGTGCGGGCAGGGATGGGGGGGGAATTCCCTAAGCTGGGAGTGCGCTATTTTGTGCATGCACACAAAAGAGCGCACTCATCTCCCTGAGGCTAAGTGCTGCCTCAGGGAGATCGGCGCCAAATTTAAAAATGGTCAATGGACAAAATTAAAATTTCCCTGACATGTCCCCTCATGTGAAACTGTCGCATGAGTTGGGACATGTCCATCACTTTTATTCAAACTTTTATTAAATTTTTAAAAACCTAAGTGAAACCTCATCCCGCCTGTGGATGAGGTTTCATGCTTTTTCTGAAGCCCGCCAGGGCTCCTGGCCTGCCCGCCAACCTTAAGGTTGGACGGGCAGGCTCATTAATTACTTGAATTAGTTTGCCAATGGCCTCAATAGGCCGTTGACAGGTCGGCGGGCACACAGCCGATTCAGCTGAGCCCCTGCCGACCTGAAAATTGAAATGACGTGGGGTGACATTGGGAGTTCTGCCCGACATCATCCCGCGTCATTTTACGCATCAGCGAGCGGGCCCTGCCCCTGGCTCATCGACCTCAATATCTTGGCCCAGGTTTCTACCATCAATCCTGCCTATAACCCATTGCCTGGTGTGTTAATACGATTCTTCTGGCATTGCAGTTGGATTTCCTACTTTTTCAGAAAGTCAGAGGAACTTTTTATCACTGATCGGGGGGTGTGGGGCGAGCAATTGTTTAAAAAGGTAAATATTTGCACTGTTGTGGGGCCTTTTAACATTTGAATCCTTTTCCATGTGCTAAATATTGTCATGAAAGTAGACCAAAGCTTCACCGATGCGTGCGGGCATATTGAACTTTTAAGGAAAACCTGTGTTTTTAAAAAAATACAAGAAGAGCACACAAGTACTGTTCCCTGGGGCATCTTAACCTGCAGAGCTTTCGTTTAGTTGACTGTAACATTGATGTGTGGATGGCTGCCTTGCATCCTGCACTAATCTAAGGCTATCCGTTAGATTCAAGGTTGTTATGGAAAAGACAAGGATGGGCCAAAAATCAGAGTTCAAAATTGGGTAAAGGCCGATTTTAATAAGATCAGATATGATTTAGCTAGAGTGGACTGGGAGCAGCTACTTTTAGGTAAATCTGCGTCAGAGCAGTGGGACTCATTCAAGAAGGAAATAGGGAGAGTACAGGGCCAACATATTCCAGTAAAGATAAAGGGTGGGACCAACAAATCCAGGGAGCCCTAGATGTCGAGGGATATACAGGATTGGATAAAGAGAAAATGGGAGGCTTATGGCAGATACCGAGGGCTCAAAACAGCGGAAGCCCTAGAGGAGTATAGAATGTGTAGGGGGAACTTAAAAAGGAAATTAGGAGAGCAAAAAGGGGGCATGAAAAAACATCAGCGGGTAAAATAAAGGAAAATCCAAAGTTATTCTACAAGTACATTAAGAGTAAGAGGATAACTAGGGAAAGAGTAGGGCCCATTAAGAACCATAGTGGTAATTTGTGTGTGGAGCCAAAAGACGTAGGTAGGGTTCTAAATGAATACTTTGTGTCAGTGTTCACAAATGAGAGGGACGGTGTGGGTATGGAAATCAGGCAGAAGTACTGTGATATAATTAAAGAAATTAGCATAGAAAGGGAGGAGGTTCTAAGTGGTCTGGCAGGCTTAAAAGTAGATAAATTTCCAGGCCTGGATGAAATGTATCCCAGGCTGTTGAGTGAGGCAAAGGAGGAGATAGGGGCGCTAGCAATAATTTTCAATACCTCTCTGGCCACAGGAGAGGTGCCAGAGGACTGGAGGACAGCCAATGTGGTACCATTATTCAAGAAGGAAGGAAGGATAAACCAGGGAACTACAGGCCAGTCAGTCTAACTTCAGTGGTGGGGAAACTATTGGAAGCAATTCTGAGGAACAGAATTAATCTACTCTTGGAGAGGCAGGGATTAATCAAGGACAGTCAGCATGGTTTTGTTAAGGGGAAGTCATTTGATTGAATTTTTCGAAGAAGTGACCAGGTGTGTAGATGAGGGCAATGTATTTGACGTAATCTAATTGGACTTCAGCAAGGCTTTTGATAAGGTCCTGCATGGGGGACTGATAACAAAGGTAAGAGCCCATGAGATCCAAGGCAATTTGGCAAACTGGGTCCAAAATTAGCTGAGTGGCAGGAAGCAGAGGGTGATGGTCCAGGGGTATTTTTGTGACCGGTTCCTGTGTCCAGTGGGGTTCCACAGGGATTGGTGTTGGGTCCCTTGCTGTTTGTGGTATACATAAATGATTTAGACTTGAATGTAGGAGAGTCGATCAGTAAGTTCGCAGATGACACGAAAATTGGTGGGGTGGTAAATAGTGAGGAGGATAGCCTTAGATTACAGGAGGATATAGACGGGCTGGTCAGGTGGGCTGATCAGTGGCAAATGGAATTTAATCTGGATAAGTGTGAGGTGATGCACTTGGGCAGGACAAACAAGGCACGGGAATACACGATGAATGGTAGGACCCTGGAAAGTACTGAGGATCAGAGGGACCTTGGTGTGCATGTCCACCGGTCCCTTAAGGTAGCGGGACAGGTAGATAAGGTGGTTAAGAAGGCATATGGGATACTTGCCTTTATTAGCCAAAGCATATAATATAAGAGCAGGGAGGTTATGCTGGAACTGTATAAAATGCTGGTTAAGCCGCAGCTAGAGTATTGCGTGCAGTTCTGGAATCTGCATTATAGGAAGGATGTGATTGCACTAGAGAGAGTGCAGAGGAGATTTACCAGGATATTGCCTGGGCTGGAGAGTTTTAGTTATGAGGAGAGATTGGATAGACTGGGGTTATTTTCCCTGGAGCAGAGAAGATTGAGGGGGGACATGATTGAGGTGTATAAAATTATGAGGGGCATAGATAGGGTAGACAGGAAGGAACATTTCTCCTTGGTGGAGAGATCAATAACCAGGGGGCATAGATTTGAGGTAAGGGGCAGGAGGTTTAGAGGGGATGTGAGGAAGAATTTTTTCACCCAGAGGGTGGTGGGAATCTGGAACTCACTGCCTGAAAGGGTGGTAGAGGCAGAAACCCTCATAACATTTAAGAAGTATTTGGATGTGCACTTGCGATGCCATAGCATACAAGGCTATGGGCCTAGTGCTGGAAAATGGGATTAGAATAGTTAGGTACTTGTTTGACCAGCGTAGAATCGATGGGCTGAAGGGCCTTTTTCTGTGCTGTAGACCTCTATGAATCTGTGACTGTAAAAGACACTGATGGCTGATACTGTAAAGGGACCACTTTCTGGAAAATTCCTATGTGTATTATACTTTTTATTATTCATTTACGGGATGTGGACATCGCTGGCTAGACCAGCATTTATTGCCCATCCCTAATTGCCCTTGAGAAGGTGGTGGTGAGCTGCCTTCTTGACTTGCTGCAGTCCATGTGGTGTAGGTACACCCACAGTGCTGTTAGGGGAAGAGTTCCAGGATTTTGATACTGGCAGACCTACCCTGAGAATAGGGAATTTCGCACCTGAAGAGGTGTCAAGGCCCACTTTAAACAGAGACACTTGAAAGAAAGGCATGGAAAATGCAAAAGGTTGGGCTTTAATCTCCTGCGTTTGTGGAGACAATTAACTGTTTCCTCCATCGCATCAGAAATCCCAAGCCCATCTCCTGTTGATTTATATCTCAGAACGTGTGAAAAAAGTTTCTGAGATGAAAGCAAAATGTACTGTAGATGCAAGACATGCCCATTTTCCCCTCCTGGGAATACAACAGGGAAAATGTGTTAAAACTGGGTGAAGACTAATGTCTTGGCAAGTGGTAGAGCGGAAGAACAAAGAATCAAGAAGAACAACAACAGGCCATTTCTCTCTCTCTCTCTCTCTCTGTCTTGTTGGAGGCAAGTGTGTTTTAGCAGACACAGGCAATAGGCAGGGAGAAACTCCTCAGTTACCCCTGGAGAGACAACCAGGTCACCTCACCCTCTGGGAACAAGCCAGCAAGTATCTCCAACAGACTGCAAATCTGCCAAAGTCAGCTCTACCCCAATCACCCAACTTATTGCTGCAATGTACCACCATCTAGGCCTCACAGATAAAGAGAGGACTGATTCATATGTTCTTTTAACTTTTATTTAGACTCTCACTTTTCTTATTTCTAGTGTATGTGTGTCTGTGTGTGTGTCGCACATTTTATTATTTTTCCTTCAGTTTTTTAGCAACCAATAAACTTACTCCTTCTTTGACTCAAGAGAACCTGGTTGGATTGGCTCCTTATTATAAAGTAAATATATTTGAATTGGGAATGGTTATCCATGGGGAAAGAATTTTAAACAAGCCTTTGTTGTGACCAACTGAGGAGGTTAAAAATGGAGGGAGCCAGCTCGTTCTTCCTCACCCAGTCATAACAATATAAATCGATGTCAAGAACATGGCTGGGATTTTACAGCACCATAGCAGATGGCATTGGGGGCGAGGTGGGTGGTGTAAAATCTCCAACATCATGACCCTGGGTTCCCATCTTAGCATCAGCGCAAGGCACTTTGAGTGCGAGCGGCATGCACTTCTTCAAAAGCCGAATTTGAGAGGGTGTTAAGATTGTTAAAGATCCAACTGAACAGCATTTTATGGCTCATTTGAAATTTATAAAGAGTGCATGGGGTCTACTGGCTGTCAGAGCCAGTAGAGAAATTATGGGCCCATGTGCTTCTCCTCTTTGTGGGCCCCTTATCTCGCCTGCCCCCCTCCTCCCAAACCCACCCCTCATATAAGACCATAAGACATAGGAGCAGAAATTAGGCCATTCGGCCCATCGAGTCTGCTCCGCCATTCAATCATGGCTGTTAAGTTTCTCAACCCCATTCTCCCGCCTTCTCCCCGTAACCTTTGATCCCCTTACCAATCAAGAACCTATCTATCTCGGTCTTAAATACACTCAATGACCTGGCCTCCACAGCCTTCTGTGGCAATGAATTCCATAGATTCACCACTCTCTGGCTAAAGAAGTTTCTCCTCATCTCTGTTCTAAAAGGTCTTCCCTTTACTCTGAGGCTGTGCCCTCGGGTCCTAGTCTCTCCTACTAATGGAAACATCTTCCCCAAGTCCACTCTATCCAGGCCTTTCAGTATTCTGTAAGTTTCAATCAGATCCCCCCTCATCCTTCTAAACTCCATCGAGTGTAGACCCAGAGTCCTCAAACGTTCCTCATATGTTAAGCCTTTCATTCCTGGGATCGTTCTCATGAACCTCCTCTGGACCCTCTCCAGGGCCAGAACATCCTTCCTGAGATACGGGGCCCAAAATTGCTCACAATATTCTAAATGTGGTCTGACCAGAGCCTTATAAAGCCTCAGCAGCACATCCCTGCTTTTGTATTCTAGTTCTCTCAAAATAAATGCCAACATTGCATTTGCCTTCCTAACTACCGACTCAACCTGCAAGTTAACCTTAAGAGAATCCTGGACTAGGACTCCCAAGTCCCTTTGCACCAGATTTCTGAATTCTCTCCCCATTTAGAAAATAGTCTATGCCTCTATTCTTCCTACCAAAGTGCATGACCTCACACTTCCCCACGTTGTATTCCATCTGCCACTTCTTTCTGGTGCCCATAATTGAGAACCATAGTTACAGTGAATTTCTTGGGTTTGTACTCTATGGCCAGAATCTTCGGATCGGCATGCAGGGGTGAGGCCTGCTCGCCGACGCGTAAAATGACGTGCGGTGATGTTGGGCGTGCGTCCCGATGTCACCGTACGTTATTCAGATCTTGAGTTCGGCGGGCGTGTACCGGAGTCGGCTGCGCACCCACCAAACTGTCAAAGGCCTGTTAAGGCCATTTAAACAGCAATTAAAATAATTAACTGAGCTGCCCGTCCAACCTTATGGTTGTTGGCAGATGAGCCCGGGTGGCCTTCGCATTTAGCATGAAAGCTCATCCATGGGCTGGATGAGGTTTCATGAAGGTTTTTAAACTTTAATAAAAATTTTCAAAAAAATTCATAGACATGTCTCAGCTCATGTGACACTGTCACATGAGGGGACATGTCTCAAAACATTTTTTTTTCCTTTATTTAAATTTTCAAATATCAAACTGATCTCCCTGAGGCAGTGTGTCACGCTGGGCGGGCCTTAATTGGCCCACCCACATAAAATGGCGGCGTGCAGCGAATCCCGCCCAACCCCCCGACAGGGAGAAAATTCTCCCCTATGCCTTTATTTATTAGGCACATCGAAAGCTCAGGTTTCACTATGATACTTATTTCACTTATAACCAAGGCTTTGTTAGACAATTACGTACAATTTGGCCATTCAACCAGCTCTGCTTCTTTGAACCTGGCCCTATGCAATATCCAGACAGCAACATTCAAAAGACTTGAATCTCACAAGCACCTCAAACAACAATCCCATGTATGAATGAGAATATCGTGAATAACCAGTGATATATTCTATTGGCATGTGACTCCTGGTTTCACTTCCAAGTTTAAAAATGGCAAAACCTTCCAGTAGATTAGCACCAACAAACTCACTTGCAATAATGTGCTTTTTCTATCCACACAAGTGGGTTTTGTTAACACAAAAATTATGCTTTGTATTGAGTGATAAATATTTTCTGATTTTAAACTGAAACTAAACACACTTACAAATGACCATCTTGGAGCATATAATGGGAAAGCAAAGTACAGCAGGTGCTGGAAATCTGAAATATAAACTGAAAATATTGGAAATACTCAGCAGGCCAGGCAGCACCTGTGGAGAGAGAAACAGAGTTAACGTTTCAGGTCCACGATTTGCATTAGTTCTGGTGGTGGGTCACTGACCTCTGTTTCTCTCTGTGCAGAGACTGCCAGATTTGCTGAGCATTTCCAACACTTCCCATTTCCATTGGAGCAAAAATAACCCCTTCTGCCAGCCCCCCAAAAAGCAATCAGATTTCTTGTGAGCCTTTTGTTTTGCTTCAGCAAGAAGCCCAGCAGCTGTTGCCTGAGTTCTGTCTTGGTACAATGTTAAACATGAATTTAAAAAAAATTAAGGTAGGAAGAAACATAAACCACTTGCTGAGCAAAAAAAATCAACGTCAAAGCAATAAATTGATAATTACAAAAAATGAATAATTCATAAAAATGACCATTAAAAAATGCAAAGTTGCAGAGCCAACTAATAAAACCTTTTTGCATAAGAAGCACAGCTCGACAGCAACAGACTAGGCCTCAAGTCCTGGAGGGGGTTGAGATCAGACCCAAGCTAAGCAGTTGGGTTTAACTAACATTGAACTTGTGTTTACTTCTGGCAGCGCACACTCTGAGCTAGCCTCGGCGGAATTCATACAAAGGTGAGGGTTGGAAGTGGTTTGCCTTTTAGCCTGGATGTTCCTCCTCTCCTGGCTTGGTGTATGGATAAGTCTTTGAGGAGGGAGGGGCAGGGCGCGTAGGTGTGACCCGCACTGAGCAGTGTGTGCTTGTGCATATGTGTCTGTCTTTCTGTGTGTGTCCAGCTCACTCCCAGTCTCAGAGTTTTCTCTCTCTCACACTTACTCGCTCTCACACACTCACTGTCACACTCAATCACTCTCACTCACTCACTCACTCATTTACACACACTCACTCACTCTCACACATTTGCTCATTCTCATGCTCACTCTCAAATTCACTGTCCCTCCCTCTCACTCTCACTCACTCACTCTTTGCAGCTTTAATGAAAAAACCCAAACCGTTCAAGTTTCTCTTCCTAACTTTAATTCCTTGTCCTTCAGTGATGAACCGATAATGCACCTTTTCTATTACTTTTATACCCTTTCTATTTGAGGTACTCAAAACTACACAGTAATTCCATGTGCAGTCTAATTATGGTCCTGTAAAATTCCAGTAGTACCTCCTTTCCTTTGTTTTCTGTACTTATAGGCGCACCAAGGATGCATTTATCTCTTTTTATGGCCCTGCGTACTTGTGCTCCATCTATTTAAGAACCTGTATATCTGCACAATAAGATTCCTTGTCTCCATTTAACCTCTTACATTTTTTGAGGCCTATATTTCCTTTCCCTATTCTTACTTCCAAAATCTGTCACTTTGCACTTTTCCACGTTGAATGGCATCTGCCCAATCTCTGACTCTGGCTGGAATTTTCCAGCCCTGTTGGCGTCAGGCATCATGGAGGGCAGGTAGGGAACATTACGGTGAGAAGGCCAAAAATTGGTTTTACTCCGTTGTCAAACCAGTTTCCAATCATCAGCTCCGCCCGGCAAATCCGGACCGTGTTCCCTGCCGCTGCACATCGGGACCTTCATTGTAATACATCTGCATCTCATTATAGGCCCAGTTCACTGGAATCATGCCCCCCATGTTAAATTTACCGCCCATGTCAGTGTGACATCAAAACGCTGTGCTTCACGACTGCCTTTAAAAGGCGGGCACCTGGTGAGCTGAACTTCGAGGGGAACGCGGAGGTGAGTGTACACAACATTGCGCAGTGCTCGTGAACACCGCTGGTAGGACATCAAGGAAGATGCAATTGCTGGGGGCACAAGCAAGCTGCTTTCCCCTGATTGGCCTTCAGTGCAGTGCCAGGGCAAGGGGGCACAGATAAGACTGAAGGAAATACTCAAGCACATGATGGGGTTTGTGGGGGTGGTGCTGAGAATGGGGGAGAGGGTGAGGAAAGCGGCCCTGCACTTGGAAAAGCTTGTTGAAAGTGAGGATTCTTCTGCAGCTGAGACTGTTCAGCAGCAGCTCCATTGACATGCTTGGAGTCAGGCCTCTGAAGCTTTCCTGCTCTCTCAAGCAACACAAAAGCATGAAAGTGTCACCAAATGCTTCAGAACTTTTCACCCCTTGGGTGCAAACTGTAAATTAATGTGTATTTTAGGGGGCAGCAGAGCAATTGGCTGACTGGGCAAGTTGTACAATCCTCTTGCGAAAGCTGGCCATAGCACAGTCACTGGTGGAGGTGCTCACAGCCCCTTGCAATGTCTTTATTATGGTTTACCCAGTATCCATCATGGTTCAGGCTAACAGTGCAGCTTTGCAGTGCGGGTTAGGAGAATGGCCACGCCTGAGCTGAGAGCACAACATGCAGTCCAGTGGGCAAAGCTGCCGCTAATTGGTCAGGTGGAGTGGAGCGAATGTGGGTGGGGTTTTGGACAGCCAATGAGTGCACTACACACTGGCCATCCAACTGGTGGCCAGCACTCTCCTGCATACGTGAAGGGGCCTTCAGACTTAGACAAGGAAGGTTCTTAGTGCACTCATGCTAATGCATGCATCTTTCTCTTTGATCCTGCAGGAGGAGAACATCAGTATCATGGAGCCTGGTGATTTAGCGGTATGCCTCATGGTTTACAGGGAGCAGAGAAGAAAGAGTGGCAGAGGCGCCTGGATCGTCAAAGGGAGGAACACTTTCCTCAAGATGAAGGGGCGGCAGTGCCTGCTTCACATGCAGCTGAAGATCCACAGTGAGCTGTTGCCCAGGGCCTATATAGAGTGCCTCTCATTCCTGCAGATGACCAAACAGTGTCGTCGAAGACTGAGCATGTCTAGGGAACTGGTTGGCCACATATGCCACCTGCTGAGGATTTGGTGCCATGGGGACATGGAGGGCATCCACTGCCAGTGTTCATGAAAGGGACTGCAATGCGCAATTTTTATGCAAGGTGACCTGTGTGATATTTCGCAAGCCTCCAAGCACAAGTGTATCTAGGAGGTCACAGACACCATCTTCGCGAAAGCACAGAACTTTGTGCATTTCGTCCGGGATCAAGAAAGCCAGGAAGCAAGAGTGCTGGGATTTGCGCAGATCACTGGATTTCCACAGGATCAGGGTGCCACTGACTGCACTCATGAAGCACTTAGGTCTCCTCAAGCAGTCAACTACATCAACCGCAAGGGCTTCCACTTGCTGAATGTTCAGCTTGTCTGCGACCACTACAGATACATTCTACTGGTCCGCACATGATTCCCAGGAAGCGTCCATGACTCCTACATCCTTAGCAGGTCTCAGATCCCTGACATCTTCCAGGCTCCAGAGAGGTTGCAGTGTTGGCTCCTCAGGGACAAGGGCTACCCACAGAGGTCGTGGCTCTGACACCCGGTGCGGCAGCCTCAGACTGCAACAGAGTGATGGCATAATGAGGCATATGCCACGATCCGGACTTCGGTGGAGCAAACGATAGGCATTTTGAAAATGAGGTTCCGGTGCCTCGACAGGTCTGGTGGAGCACTGCAATACGGTCGCCAGAGGGTCACGCGTATCATTGTCACTTCCTGTGCGCTGCGCAACCTGGCAGAGGAGGATATGGAAGAGCTGCACATCTCCTCTGATGAGGAGAAGGTCGAAGGGAATGATGCTGAGGAGGTCCTCGAAGGCGAGGATGCTGACGGTGAGGCCATCGCACTGGCCAGACGAGGCGGGCGCGCTCAAGGGGCCCTCATAGCCGCAAGATTCATGGAGGATGATGACGAGATGCAGTAAGGTCAGTCCAGTCACCCTCACCTTGCATCTGTGAATGTTTAACTCCTGTGTGGCTCATGGCAGCTCATGTACCCTCAGTGCTCAGGCTCATGTCATGGAGACTCAGTGGAGGCACTATTAGTCACTAGATTCCAGGAGGATGATGACAACATACAGTGAGGACACTCCATAGACCTTCACATAGCCTCTGTGAATGTCTGATTCCTGCTGGCTGAGGGTAGCTCACTTGCACTCTGTGATTAGGGTCATATCATGGAGATGCAGCCATGAAACTTTGAATACACTTGAGTACAGCATCACTGGACAGAGATGCTGAAGAGATGGGGGCCCAGCCCCACCTCAAAGGTGCTGAGAGCACACAGAGAGAATGATGGAACTCTGTGACGCCTGCCCACGACATTCTGGCAGCAATGACAAGCACCATCGAGGTGCAGGCATCACTCGTGTCCAGTGAGTGCGAAGCTGGACCATTACTTTAGCCTGAACGTTACACACTACACAGGGAAGAGGCCCTGGACTGAGACACCTGCCTTTATATTGTGCAGGAACTAAGGTTTCACATCTAAGTGACATGAACACTGCTCATCATAACAAGGAGCCATTGGCAAGGAGACATTCTTTGGAGTTTATTTATAATAGTGAACATTAAGTACAAGTGATTAACCCCTGTGCCCAGGCTGTGCAACTACACTTTATTAATGGGGCAGGGAGGGAGGAGGACCTCCTCGTGAACCCGCTCCTGGGCATGGCCAAGTTGGCCATTAACAGGTCCAGGCAGCGGGTGATCGACGGGGGAGTCCCGCCCGATTGTTTGTCCCTCTTCCGCGGCTACGTTCGCGGCCGGATGTCCCTGGAAAGGGAGCACGCGGTGTCTGCCGGCACCATCGAGGCCTTCCGTGCCCGGTGGGCACCGCGGGGACTGGGGTGTTTTGTTGACCCCTTTAATCACATCTTGATTTGATGTTTGTAAGGTTCCTTTAAAGTTTTTTCCTTGATTTTGCAGATGACCTGACTTAGGGGCTGTGCTTGATTTCTCCCTTGTTTTTGTTAATTTAGTTAATTGTTTTGACTCGAAAAAAGTTACACTTTATTAATGGGGCAGGGAGGGAGGAGGACCTCCTCATGAACCCACTCCTGGGCATGGCCAAGTTGGCCATTAACAGGTCCAGGCAGCGGGTGATCGAGGGGATCATTCGTTCCAATTGTCTGCCCCTCTTCTGCGGCTATGTTCACAACCGGGTGTCCCTGGAGAGGGAGCACGCGGTGTCCGCTGGCACCGTTGAAGCCTTCTGTGCTCGATGGGCACCACGGGGACTGGGGTGATTTATCGACCCCTGTAATCACATTTTGATTTAATGTTGGTAAGTTTCCTTTAAATTTTGTCTTTTTTTTTGCAGTTTCCCTTTAAGGGGCTGCCTTTTATTTTGTTCCTGATTTTGTTAACTTAGTTTGATTGTTTGGACTGAAAAGAGTTACACCTTCTTAACCTTTTGTTAATTTAGTTTATTTGGTTGGCTCAAAAGGAATTGCATCTACTTGACCTCCCTAACCCTGCAGCTACATCTTGGTGCTCCCCCCAACATCCATGGTGGAGGTGGAGGCAGTCTGCTGACTGCTACGCCCTGTCTATGATGACCTTGGCGGGCATCCTTTGAGTTAGTTCCCATGTTCCGCAGTCTGCTGCCATGCACTAATTATCTCTCCTTGTTTTAGCGGGCACATCTGGGAAGCAGCCGGAGGGGTCCACAAGCCAGGCCCTCGACTCCAAATAGCCTGGGGTAGACCACATCACCCAGAATGCACTCTGGATGTTAAAACAAATAGCTGTGTGAACTTGGGCTCTTGCTGCAGGACAATCGGATCTCGAGCACTGGAACTTAGTCACGGAGCGGAACGGTGTGACAATCTCTGCTTGTTTGTAAGCACATTGAGGGGTGAGGCAGCCACTTGAGAGAGGTGCCGGTATTGCCTGGCCCCAGTGATTAGTGCCGTGTGCATCCCCCTTCTCCCGGGCCCTGTCAGACCCCGGCAGGTTTTTAAGGGCTGCAATGGAAGGCAGCTAAGGTCATTGCTGCATTCGGCAGCTGTGGGGTCAGTCAGTTTACATTCAAAGAATGGCTGGTGCAGCGCGGCCAGAGTGAGTGACGTGGAAGAAGGGGAGTTAATGAGCCAGGGATTGGTTGTTGAATCTCCATCATGTCATGAAGCTCCTGTCTTGGCGGTCAATTAAAGAGGGGGTGGGATTGGCAGTGGTAGAGAAGCAAGAGTGGCCCTTCAGACCAGCAATGCCAAAGTGTCATGGGGATCGTTCATTCAGGAGGGGGTCCTCCAGTGAAGAGGAGAACCTGAGAGGGAAGGAGATGAGGGCACATAGATCCTGACAGCAGCAGCCTCATGCCCACCTGTCGGAGCAACCTTGGGATGGAGAAGTGGCAAAAGGCCTTGGAGGGGACTATGAGCAGGTACCAGTGTGGAGAAGACAGTACCCTGTAGCAAGGCTATCCAGACAGAAGATAAGCTACCTCCAGATGTTGGAGAGGCAGTGTTGCCAAAGACTGCACCTCTCCTGACAGGCTATCTTGGTTGCCATGATGGTGGAGGCTTTGAGTCCCATTGGCATTGGTGGCCAATCAATGCCAATGACTGTCAATGACACCGTGGTCCTAAATTTCCAAGTGTGAAACTCATTCCGGAGGCCTGCCTGAGACATATGTGGCATCTCCCAATCAGCTGCATATCTCTGCATCAAGGTGGTTACCGATGCCATCTTGGAAGCAGCCACAATACCTACATATTGGCAACAAGGGCTGCCAACTAAACATGGCTACTGTTGCCAATGAGGAATCCTAGGACAGGACAGAAGAACAATACAATGTAAGCCATGTGTGAACCACCATCGAGCAGACCATAGGTCTCCTGAAGATGAGATTCAGGTGCCTGGATTGCTCGGTAGGGACCCTTCAATATACCCCAGAAAGGGTTCCCCGGATGTGGTGATCTGCAGAGGTGGGGAGGCCCTGGCTAATAAGGGTTAAATGGAATGTGAGGCACCCTCAGACGAGGAGGATGCTGAGGGAGCTGCAGCATCCTGAATGACACCAGCAAGCGTTTGGAAGGCACAATGGCATAGGTGCAAAGGAGGCATGGTAAGCATTTACACACATGATTTGGATGAGCCTTCCGACTGCATCCATCCTACCAAATATTCAACCTACACTGTTACCATTCACTTCAGTTGTAAATTAGACTACCTCCCCCAGTGCCGCCTGGTGCTTCTGGATGGCCCAAAAGATGACCATACAGAACATGGTCCCACTCAGACAGCCCATAGGCTGAGCCATGGTCTTCCTGCCCTTTCAGAGAACCTCCAAGACATGGAAATGCCAAGAAAACAAATCGCACCTTTGTTATAAACATATTCAGGCATCAGCAGGAATACCTTCAGGGGCATCTACCAGGCTTTCTTAATGCTTTTAAGTGTGCTCCGACGCGATCCTTCTTCTTGGCGGCCAGCTGTGGTGGATACAAGCTACTGATTTTGCTGCCCCATGGCCTGGGGTGACCATGGCAGCCACCCTCTGGCTGCCTGAGGCCTGGAGGGTCCCAGCATGCTATATGTGGCTCTCCAAGGGACTCGCCAATCTCTTGATGGAGGAGGCCAAGTGTGCAGAGCGGGAAATAACAGCATTCACGGCCTGGATGGACTCTTGTAATGTCTGAGCCATTATGTGCATACTCTCTTGAATCTCTACCAGATCTTCATGCACCTCACGCTGAACTTGTAGCACCTTACTGACGATCCCAAAGGCACATCATCAGCAAGGAGCTCAACATGGGCCTGGCCCTCCACAGTCCTCTGACTGTGTGACCTCAGCTGGTGCAGCTTCTGACAGCTAAGTTAGACGCGTGTGTGGTCCTCTCATCAGGTTGTGACCCTGAATCTAAGTGTGAATGGATACCCACTGATGCGAGAGTATCTGCACTGGTGGAGGGTGCGGGGAAATGATGTGATGTTGTACTCTCTGAGATTCACCCCTCCACTTCAGATGTTGGTGATTGTCCCTGGGAGACAGCAGCTCTCTGTTCTTGTGGTTGACTTGTGTGAGAGAACAGAAAGATCGAAGGGTTTTGCCTTTCCAAACACAAGCTGCCAGAACTGGCTGGTGTTCAGACTGATGCATGTACAGTGGAGGACTCAGGAACACCGTCCCTCATGTTCGCTTAAGGCTTTCCGGTGCCCATTCATGAGGTTACTCACCCTCCTGCAACTTCACTCCAGCATCATTGCCTGCAAGGATGGACAGCCATGCAGCCCTGCCAGGTCAACAGCCTTCTCCTCCATGGATGTCGGAATGGCTAGGATTGGTGCCCTGCCAATGGTATGAGTCCTTTCCTTTGTGTCATTTTCCCTCTTCTCCTGCAGGAACACAGGCGAGGAATCTTACATGCCCCTCAAGAACAGGCACAATGCCTAAGTGGCTTGCACTCTAGCTGATGCCTTTGGAGCCATTGGTTTGTATGTGGAATTGGGCCATTCTGGCATCTCTTCATCATGTTGCTGCTTTTCACCTGCCACATCAGCTTTCTCCTTCAAGTTTGTACTCTGTGCTTCACCAGCTGCTCCACCTAACCTCCTGACTGACCATAGTTAGGTATGTTTTAACCCCTTGAATGCTGTGACTCTGAAGAGCAGACAAAAGATGGGCTTTCTCATTAGTTTATAAAAAGGAGGCTAAATGTTTATTTCTCAATACCCCAATATATTCACAGCAGCATCCGCACGCTCGCGCACACACACACACACACATACACAAACGCACACACACAAACACACACACGCGCGCACACACACATACACAAACGCACACACACATTCGCACACACACACGCACACACCCTCACACACGCACGCACACACACAAACGCACGCACGCACACATGCACACACACACACAAACACACACACGCACATACACACATGCGTGCACGCAAGCATGCACACACACACACACACACACAAATACACACACACGCACACACACAAACACACACACACGCATACACATACACACACACACGCACGCAAGCACGCACACACACACGAAAAAGTGATTACAAAAGAGATAGCATGCACTTGTCTTAAAAAGTCTAAAGATTCACCTTATATTTGAGTCCCCTAAGATGGAAGCTTCAAAATGTTGAGGCCTGATGATTTCCTTTTTGGTTCACTGAAGAACTGGAGGTTGGAAGTTTCTGGCAATGGATTCACAGTGGCTTACTGCTTGTAGCAGCAGGTTTCTGGCTTCACTCCAGTCAAAGTGCAGTCAAACCTTGCGTTTGTGTGTGTGTGCGTGCGTGCGTGTGTAGCGAAGGTCTGGTTAGGTTCTTCAAATCAATAGGCAAAAGGTAGCCCCAGTTCTCTGCCTGCTGGCAGATTTTAGGCAGGGTCCTTCTTTTTCTGGACTCTCTATGCCTGCTTAGATTGGCTCAGTGAGGCTGCTTTCCAAATGTATGTTAATAAATGTGTCTTATCACAACCTGGTTTCTGTCAGGTGACCATAGTATCTGTTTACTATTGTCCACACAAATGGTCCCTGACGACTTGAGTATTGCCACCCAAAAGTGTTTGAGTTTCATCCACTTGTATTGCCTTGTGATAGAATGGGTTTCTCATCATACCCATTCTGTGGCATTTCAAGAAATCTGTTAGGCCATTGTGAAACAGCCTTTGCAGGTATTTGGACAGTGGCAACCATTAAATCCACAGGAAAAATCTGTTGCTTTTTACTGTCTTCTCAATGAAATGTTTCCAAATGGTCATTTGCATTTTAATGTCCTGTCCAAACAAGCAGACTAGCTTCCAGCCTTGTGTAGTTCCATGTATACTGGCAGAAATGAAAAAGAGGTCATTTGACCTCAGAACTCCATTTTGTTTCAAAGCAGGTTGTCCATTCTCCATTTTGTTTTTAAAAAGTAAAGTGTCCATTTTCCATAAACCTATAACTGCATGGACGTGGCAATAAATGCAAATTGTTGTTGCTGAGTAATCACAATTCCCTGGCAAATACTCGTGAAAGGGAATAGCTTCCTGTTTGCTTCCGATGGGAGGCCCCTAAACAGAAAGAGAAAAAAAATCTTATCATGATGCATGTTTAAAATGGTTCTGCACACAGTACCAATGTCAGTACATTAAGTGCCATGCTGCTATTGAGCAGATATGTCTGCATCGTGCTGAGTGAGTGTGAAGGGGAAACAAGACAAATATATTTAAGAGAGCACTTGCTTTGTTAGGCTGGTACCAAACATCCAATCTCTGGCTTATACTGTCAAAGGCACACAGACAATTTCAAGAGCTGCTTCCAATGGCAGACAGACTGATTCCCGTCTTAACACCTTATCCAAAGGACGGGACCTCTAATCTTGTAGCACTCTATACTGCGGTGAAGGAATGAGATTTGAACCCACAATCTAGGCTCATTCAAAGGCAAGATTGCTGCCACCTGAATCATGTTGGCACCTGGGCAGCAAAACAATAGAAAAGATACTTAGAATGCCGCTGTTCCTTTTTAATACATAAACAGAGAAATGGAAAGCACTGAGGGCTTCTGCTGAAGCTGGAAAACAGCAATGAGAAACTAAGGAGTAACTGCAAACAGATTAGATGATGCTTACTGGAAACATAGAACAGTTTTGAGAATATGTAGCAATCTTTCCTACATGCAAATAAAAACCTGCCTGGAACATACCATCAATAATAAGTTGATGGCATGGAATGGTCATCTGAATGCATCTTTGTCCTGGTGAAACCTTAAGTAGAGCACCAATCATTATGCACCAACTGTCATCATTTACACTCACACAGATCCTTACATTATTGGAGAAGATTATACTGAAGAGGAAGCACAGGGTAAAGCACCAAAGACTGTAAATAAAGGGACACCACCTGAAGGGGGAGGGGATAATGAGGAGCCAGTTGGTACAGGGCAAAGAACGATCACACAGATTGCTTCTCCCTGAGTTGCCAGGGGAACTTACAGGGCCCACTTTTCAGCAGAAGTTGATCTTGCATGAGGCCTGTATTGAGAAAAAGCGTGCCTCCACATATACATCGGAAAGTTGTCTGGTCAGATCAACCACTGTACCTCCTGCACGAGCATGCTCTAATTTCTAGGCCAATGTTTTCACGGTTGTTAATGAGAAAATAAAATATACAGTGGCCAGGCAAGCTGTCTAAAGCCTCCCCTCCACTGCTGGTAAAACACCAGCAGAAGCTGATTTGTGATGGGCATTATGGTGCCCACCCTCCCATCCTGCCATGCCACGCAATTTTACACCCCCCCTCACCTGCCGGCCCACTATTGGGGTTGGGGGTATAAAATTCTGGTCATGCAGTCAACATGGGACGATAACAAATACAGAAACAGAAATACCTGGAAAAACTCAGCAGGTCTGGCAGCATCGGCGGAGAAGAGCACAGTTGACGTTTCGAGTCTGCATGACCCTTCAACAGAACTGTTGAACAGTTCTGTTGAAGGGTCATGAGGACTCGAAACATCAACTGTGCTCTTCTCCGCCGATGCTGCCAGACTTGCTCAGTTTTTCCAGGTATTTCTGTTTCTGTTTTTGTTTTGGATTTCCAGCATCCGCAGTTTTTTGTTTTTATAACATGGGATGATACTTCCACACAAATTCAGTGAGAATGGCCACACAGGACCTCTCCTTCTGAATGTTGTATTTTATGTATTAGGTTATTGTCATATATTGTAGTTAATCTTCAAGTATATTCCTAATAATTCATTCCATCATTTTACCCAGTATTAATGTGAGTCTGAATCATCGCTAATTGATCTGCTTTGTCACCGTCTTTAAAAATAGGTGGTGTTATCTGGTATCCAAAACAAGTGACAGCAAATGGCAAAACAATTACCTACAAGTTTCCAGCCTGTGATTCAGCTCATGAAATTTTTGTGAGAGGAAGTTGTTTTTTCAGAAACATATCGGCATTTGTTATCTTAGCAATGCACCACATGCTGTTCTAATTGACTATTCTTATGGAGAACTGATCAGGGTTTATAATGGCTTTTGCAGTCCTGCAACAGGTCCATCCAAGGCTGCTCCAAAATAAAATATGTTCCAAAATAATAGATGACAGTGAAAAAAAAAATCCACCTGTTTTCTTTAAAGAAGATCTCTCGTTATTTATTTTGGAGATGCCAAAATTCTGGCAGTGGAGACGACAAACATCCAGTTTGTGTTTTCAGACAGCTGGGTTCAGCCTTTTTATCCACTCCTCAGAGTTCTAACTTTAGTTTAATGGAAGTTCAAGATTGCAGTATGTGTACACAAATCAAAGGAGTTAAGAAATCATTCTCCACTCTAAAGAATGTCAAAAGGTGAGCCTTTTTCTTCTTTGAATATAAATGTTAATGTTGCCATTCAGCCATAATGGTTCAAGTGGACCTTATAGATTAACTGAGCGGCTGATGTGAACCCCCACCAACCCCCACAACACTCCCCCCCTCCCCCCCAACCTGGCCACCCGTTTTTCAGGTTCAATTCCTGGCCACCTGTTTTTCAGGTATGAAACGGGTAGCTGATTGTTCCTAGAATCTGACAATGGAGTGTATAACAGAAAGTTAGTTTAATGGTCATATCACTGAAATAATAATCCAGAGTCTTAGACTAATAATCCAAAGAACATGTGTTCAAGTGCCACCATTGGATTTTGAGAAATTGAATTAAAAGTCAGTAAAGAAAAAGCTGATATCAGTAAGAGTGACCACAAAGCTGCCAGATTGTCATAAAAAGCCAATTGGTTCCCTAATTTCCTTTAGGGATAGAAACCTGTCAACCTTATCCAATCCAGCCTATTTGTAACTCCAGTTTTACATCAATGCAGTTGATTCTTAATTATCCTCTGAAATGGCCTAAGACATTCAATTCAGGTCAAAGAGGGATGGGCAATAAATGCTGGCCTTGACAGTAACGCCCACATCCCATGAATGAATTAAAGAAAGACTAATCCTGACAAGGGTTGCCAGCAGAAATCACTAGGCATTATTGTCCCCCCCTTGCTCAGCAGCACCTATTTGTTTTTGTCACTGAAGCCAGCAAACGAGACTAGAAATCAAGCATTTTGGCCTGTGTAGTCGGGCAGCGTAGTCAGCACTGTCTACAGTACTGAGATTGAGGTGTGCTGGATGTGGCTTCTAATACTCCCAAATCATCTGGTACTATTGTCAAGCATCAGAGGAGTCCAGAAATTAGATTGGAAAATCTAATGGTCACAAATAACTCACTACAAGGTACAACCATACCCATCGCCTAGTCGAAGCAAAAGAGCTGTTGTTGTCTAATTTCAGTGTTAATAATAGATTCTTGCAATATACTTGAGCTCATCAAAAACTGTGCTGGCCATATCTTAATTTGCACTAAATCCGATTCAACCATTGCCCCTGACCAACATTGCCTCCCAGTCCAATAATGCCTTAATTTTAAATTTTTCATTCTTATTATCAAATTCTCCATATGTTCACTCCACTCTATATCTGTAATCTCCACCAGCCATACAATCTTCCAAAATCTCTGCACTCCAGCAATTCTGGCCCCTTAGACATTCCGATTTGTTTGCACCACCATTGGCGGTCATGCTTTCAGCCGCCTAGGCCCTAAACTCTGGAATTCCCTCCCTAAACCCCTCCACCTCTCTATCTCTCTCTATTTCTCTCTTGACTTTCAAGATACTCCTTAAACATACCTCTTTGATCAAGAACACAAGGACATAAGAAATAGGAGTAGGAATAGGCCACATGACCTCTCAAGCTTTTGGTCACTTGTTCTAATATCTCTGTGTCACAATCATTTGATAACACTCCTGTGAAGTTCTTTGGGACATTTTAATGCATTAAAGGTGCTGCATAAATGCAAGTTGATGCTCTAGTTCACAGAAAAGGATGATGTTGTTGTCTTTGCTAAGTTTAACTGTATACTTTGTTTTCTCATTACAGTGGTGAAGACTTTGGCCTAGAAATTAGAAAATGCTCATGCAGGAGGTACAGGGATTGATCTGACCAGACAACTTTCCAATGTGTATATGGAGGCACTCTTTTTCTCAATACAGGCCTCATGCAAGATCAACTTCTGTTGAAAAGTAGGCCCTGTAAGTTCCCCTGACAACTCAGGGAGGAGCAATCTATGTGATTGTTCTTTGCCCTGTACCAACTGGCTCCTCATTATCCCCCCCCCTTCCAGGTGGTGTCCCTTTATTTATAGTCTTTGGTGCTTTACCCTGTGTTTCCTCTTAACTTCAGTATAACCTTCTCCAATAGTGTAAGGACCTGTGTGAGTGTAAGTGATAACAGCCGATGCATAATGATTGGTGCTCTACTTAAGATTTTACCAGGACAAAGATGCGACCCCAATTGTGGCCACTTAAAGGCCTCCTCCCACAGTCACTGGCACTTTACTAGTGGCATGGGGTGTCTAGATCAGGTGACAACCCGATGGCCTTGTCACAGGCTGGGGAGTGTGCCCCCATCCCTCACCTTGCCAGAACAGGCCTGGTGAAACCCACCCATTAACTTCCAACCTGGCTCCAGTGACGATTGTTATTGGGCACTGGCTGCAGTCCCAGAAGTGGCCACCACTCCCAGTGGTGCTGCTGCTGCTGCCTCAGGTTTGCCAGCCATCTGATTGTCTGGCAGTTCTTGGAGGCAGGACTTCCTCCAAGATGGGGCAGAAGACTTGCCCAGAGCCAATTAATGGCCCAACAACTGCAAAATCCCGGCCATGCAGAGGAAAGCCCTTTTCCTTGGAGAGAAGAACCCTGACTTTTCAGGTAGGGTTAGGGAATGGGGATCTGCTTCCACATAAAATCCCCGGCCATGATTTAGACAGAGAGACTTGCATTTATATAGATTTCAGGATATCAGACGACCAGGACATCAGAGAATTCCCCTGTATTTCTTCAAAATAGTGTGATAGATCATTCACATTCATCTGAGAAAGCAGACAGACCTTCAGTTTAACATTTGATCCAAAAGACAGCACCTTTGGCAGTGCAGCACTCCTTCAGTACTGCACTTGAGTGTTAGCCTAGGTATTATGCTCATGTCTCTAATGTGGGGCTTCCCATGACCTTCTGACTCATAGGCGAGAGTGCTACCACGGAGCCACAGCTGACACTCAAGCTTCCTAACAAACTTGTAGGACTTCCTCTAAAAAGCCTTTAGCAAAATTCCAAGTAAAAGATTATTCCTTAAGGTTAAAGTGGCTGGAATGTAAGGTGAAACCTGAAAATGGATAAGAAATTCCAATCTTCATGTTTCACTGATGCAATGTGCTTCTGCCACCCATATGAAGTGTGTGTTCTCTCACTTCTCAGTTTCTGCTGACAGAAGCTGTAAAAGCAGGAGGTGGCTCTCAAGAATGGGTTAGATTGGAGTGATGGATGCAAAGTTGGAAGAGACAAAGGTATGGGCTACAGTGAGAGAGAAACAGGAGGAGGGGATGCTGGTGACTATGGTGGGAAGGAAGGGGAGGAAGCGGTGGAGACAGTGAGAGCCCCCTGTGCAAGCCTAGCTGGATGACAGGAGCAAAGGGATTGGGGAATGGGGAAGGCACACTGCTGGGAGTTTATCCAGCAGCTAGCAACAAGCTGCGCTACATTTGTGGAGGCAGAAGTGTCACTGGGAGTGGTGGCCGCTGTTGGGACTGCAGCCAGTGCCCAACAATGATCGTCACTGGAGCCACGTTAGAAGTGGGTGGGTTTCGCCAGGTTTGTTCTGACAAGGTGAGGGGTAGGTCAGGTGGGGGGGGGTGGTGGAATGTGGGTAGGTCTCCATTGGGTACAGGGTACCCAAGCAGGAGGCACACTCCCCAGCCTGTGACAAGGCTGCCAGGTTGCCATGTGATGTAGACACCCCACACCACTGGTAAAATGCCACCTTCTCTTGGCCACAGGAAGATTCATCCCATAAAAGGCTCCAGTCATTTATCATATTAGCACTTACCAATATGGCAAGTGGCTCACTTCTGGTGGAGAATGAGACCATGCATATTGCCTGCCATATCGGACCCTTAAAAATCCTTGTTGGCTTTCATCTATTTTTACCGACATAAGTATTCTCAGGCAGAAGGTAAGGCCCTCTTCAATAGTACTGTTACTGTTGTATCTCAGGAACAACTTTTATCACCAGATGCTGCAGCCCTTGAGAACATCTCCCCCAGTCCTCATCAGTACAACGTTAGCAACTTAGTGATGTTGTGACATCTGATAAACTAGACGGAAATTTGCTTAAATAGTTCACCATGTTAAGGTACTCTTGTGGGTCTTTTTTGGTATTTGTTTTTCTCGTGTGTTTTATTGCTTCCACTTCTTATTTCTCCACCTGCTTTAAGCCCTTCAGCTGTGTGTTTCCTATGTAACTATCTTCATGCACTTCACCGGAGAACATGGTAGCGTAATGGTTGTGTTACGGCACTGGCAATCCAGAGGCCTGCATTAATGACCCAGAGTCATGAGTTCATAATACCACCATGACAGCTGGGAAATATGCATTTAGTTAAGTAGACCTGGAAGAAAAAGTTAATATTAGCGATGACGATGAAACTATCGGATTGTCGTAAAAACCCATCTGGTTCACTAATGTCTTTTCAGGAAGTGAACCTGTCATCCTTACATGTGACTCCAGGCCCACAGCAATGTGGTTAACTCAAGCCGCTCAGTTGGTGGCTCACCACCACCTTCTTCAAAGTGATTACGGATGGGTAACAAATGCTGGCCTTGGCACTGATGCCCACATCCCCTGAATGAATGAAAATGCTTGCACTCCTTTGTTCTTAGCTTTCAGAAGCCATTATGTTAGCGATTTTTATTTCAGGATTTTGGCCAATGGGACACTGTGTTGGTACATGGCAGATGGATTGAAAGGTGAGGTGGGATTTGAGAAGGGGCATCAGGCAGGAGCATATTGTCACCTTGAGTGCTCTTGGCGATGCTGGAAGCAACAGGCTCTGCCACAGCTGTCCCCATGATATGGAGCACTGTCTCCTCCAGAGGGCTCAGGTGATGCAGGGGGGCCAACCACTCTCTGGCCTTGCTGTGCTCCCTCCTGGTATGCAAGTGAGAGAGAAAAATAGCAGTTTGTTTTTCAGTGTGTTTGGGTGATGTACCCTGCCATATCTGAATAGCTGGAGGTATGTGAAAGCGGCAAGGAATGGGCATGAGGCTGTTGGATCGGTAAAGTGTGTAAGGGTTAACTGGAGTACCTGAATGTTAGGCATGAATCCTAATTGTTGATGAGTGAGTGAAGTGGGTGTGTTGATTGAGGGTAGGAAATGTCATGTGAAGTTGCATTCGTTGACCTTGACCACTCATGTAAGGCCCTTGAACATTTTCTGGAACTGCAGCCAAGTCCTCCTTGTTCCAGACTTGCCCATCAGAGGAAATTGTTTCTCTCTCTGCTCTATTCAGTCCTTTAATCATTGCAAATAGCTCAATGAGATCACCCCTTAATCTAAGCAATTTTGGAAATATTTTTCTCTTTCAAGTGAAAGGAACACACTCCACTACCAGGGAAAATATGGCTGTGTTTTCTTTAAATATTGTGAGGAGGTACAGAATAATATTGAAGAAACATGAGATTTGCAATATCTATTATTCTCTATCTTCATTTAAAATATAAGATGAAGCAACTTGATGATTTGTAGCTGGCCTAATTTTACCATGGTGTTAATCAGTCACCCTTACAAAAGATGTACTTGCAAGATTATGGAATGCTCTTCATATTGTAAGGGGATTTTGTTGTTATATTCTTGGGTCATGTTATTTTATGAGGAGATATTGAAGAGTAGAGTTAAACTCCTGATCATAAGAGGCCAGTGGTGTTAAACCTGAGAGAATATTTGGAACAGAACAGGAATTGCTAATTATTATGACACAGCTGATGGTAAAGGCTGAGTTGTTCAAATCCCAGAGGGAAACTTGAAACAACTGTCATATCTCATTTTTGCAATTTGTCATTTCGAGATGCAGATTTTGAATTCAGTAGGAATAAGACCACGGAGTCTCGTGGTTTTTATATAAAACTAAATTAAGCATTTATTAATTTAGCAACAAATTAAACACATATGCATGGCTACAAATTACTACTATAATAACTTTTTAACAAATCCCCAAATGAATCACCCAGAGGAAAATCTCCACTAAAGCAACAGTAACCCATAGACTTTAAATAGACACCAGGCAAAGCACATTTGACCTTACGAATTCTAAATGAGGCTCCTTTGCAAGTTGGTTGAGGGGTACAGGCTAGTTATGTCTTAAATGCCTCTACCTTACACACATAAGCTGCTTTCTTTATATACCTAGCTTTCCCTTTGAATGTAAATTTTCCATTGTATCACTATGTCTTTTGAACTTCAGCTCTTCTAAAAATAAAGTCCCTTTCATAGCACCAATTTTATTAGTAAAAAATAAACACATTGTTTGGCCTCTCCTAGCTAGGTGCAAGGTTTTACCCGCACTCTTGAATGGTTTATACAACAAATACAAATGAACACTTTACCTTGCTGTTCTCCTTACTGTTCACCCAATTAACATCTCAAAACTACTACACATCAAAGCACCCAGACTAGTTGGCTTTAACCCAATTAAGACATATACCTAGACACAGACCCCCACTAGAATTCTATTTTAAAAAATAATTTCCAATAACATTATACACATTAATCTCTTCATGATAGTGACACTCATGAGCATCATTCCCAGTATGATGATCAATACAGTCTTTTAAAAGGGACTGTCTTCCCTTCTCAATCTCAGATCTTCTTGTCCAGCACAACAAACCCTGCCCTGTGCATGGCATTTGTGACAAATACATATTGCTGGAAGAGTGTAATAATACCCAATTCTTATTGGGTTTATAGTATACTTGGATTATATAATCTCAAAATACCCAGAATCGAGACTGAAATAAAAACTGAAAATGTCAGAAATACTCAACAAGTCAAGCAGCACATGTGGAGAGAGAAAAGCAAAGTTAATGTTTCAGGTCTGTGACCTAGACAGAGCCCACTTTCTGCTGTTGGAAACAGCCCTTTTTGATTTCACTGTTATTAAGTGAAAGAGCATTGTTTTTGCATTATTGGGGATAGCATTTACACTGTATCATACATTTCAAATGCTGTAGCATACTTGAAAATTATAACACTAAACTGAAATTTCACTTCCAAGAAAATGCATGAGTTATTCATATTTCAACAGAAATTGTAACAAGGCTGAATCTGAAGGTGCCATTTACACAACCATACTGTATCAAGCAGCAAAATGTAATTTCATTGATGCAGATCAGGAAAGCAAAATACAGATTGCAAAAGGATGGTTATTTAAAATTTAGCATCACTGAGCCCTGGAGAAAGAGCACACTTCATATGAGCTGTCAGATCTGGCCAAAATATTTGATTTAATTGAACATGGTTTGATTTAACTGCTGCAAACATTCTCTGAAGTTCAGGTTTCATTGAATATCAGGTAGAAAATTTGAACGTTAAGTAACAAGTCGCCATCAATCAGAAAAACATCAAGCACAAATTATATCGTGGAAAGACAAAATCATCGTCAAATCCAATCGCATCTTATTAGTACAGTGAAAATGACCCCCCTACAGGAACTGTCCAGCAAAGGGCAAAGAATATTGTGCATGCAGGAAACAAAATCTCTCTCCTGGTGTTGCCAATCACCCAACCATGGACCATTGTAAAAACATCCAATGAAACATTGTGTTCATATTTGCAAAATTATAATCATATAAAACCATAAACCTTGCAACAAGATACTGCAACAGAGACTGTTTTATGCTGCTTGAAGGCAACACATGTATTTGCTACATCAAACCAGTAAAAGATCAGTTTGGCAATCAGTACTATGCTGATATATTAGCAATAGAATATTTTCATGAGGTATTAATTGTTGTTTCTTGGTGTCCATGGATTATTATCCGTAATCCAGACAATGATCTCTTGATGCAGGTTCTGAATTTCGAGTAAAACTCCACCACACACAGATGGAGTCATTTTCTCTTGGCACAAAGACATCTCTTTCAGAGTTTGGCATGGCTCTTGTGCACATCAAGTCTGGCAAGCAAGATATGTCAGTAGATGTCTTAGTCATGAATGCAAAGCCTGGTTGTTAACTTGGTTTTCATACTACTCAAGCAGAGCGGAGACATGTGGGCGTGAGGGGAAGCAACATGAGAGGCCAATAGGTGAAAAGAGGGGCAAAGGGCTGGATTTTACCAGCCCTCTGGAGAGGGGCTGGGAGATGGGAAGTATTATAAAATGGTGGTGGAAGGCATTGAGAGGGGAGCCCAATGTCTTCCTGTTGCCACAGAATGTTCTGAGCAGTGGGAGTGGCAGCGGCGTGGCAGGAGGTGGGTGGCCAATGAAAGCAAGTAATGGGCCAAGTAAGGGCCGCTTTACACCCCCGCCGGCATTTTACCAGGTAAACCTTGGTGGCCTTCTGGCAATTTCTTGGAGGAGAGGGACATCCTTAATGCCTGCTCCATGGCTCATGGAGGGACCCCGCAGTAGGATAGCCACACCTGCAGCTTTGACCTTGCTACTGGATGGTTCACCCCTCCAAACCAGGACCTGCCTGGCTGGCCCCGGCTCAATAAATCAAAGAAACTTACCTGGCCTTTGAGAGCCCCTCAACATGGAGGCACCCTCTTCTTTTTGGAGTCTCAGCAGCAGCCATCTTTATTGGTGGCATTGTTGAGGTGCCCTGAGAGGCAGGCTACCTTCCTCAATCGGACAACAGTTCTGATGGTGGTTTCTTAATTGGCTGTCACCAGGAAACTGCTGCCCAAGGTCCTGGTGCCTGCCTGCTCAGGCTTGCAACCCTCTTTCAGTCCCGGTGTAGGGCAGCCCTGGAGATAAGAAAATTCCAGTCAAAACAAGAGTGGAGAGCGCGAGCCTGAGGGGAAACTGTCAGGATCAGAATGCACGCTGAGCACCAAATACTGAGACAGTAGTTCAGAAGTGATGTCAATGTAGTGGAAGAGCCGATTGTGGACAGAATGTAGGAGAGGGAAGCAGAGGAGAAAACGGATGGCAGATATAATGGACTGGATGCCGCTGACCTATGTGGAATGTGTAAGGGCAGAGCAGGACAGATGGGAATTGAAATCCATGACAGTCAACCTTCTGGGAAGAAGATAACATGAACGAATGAACAGGCACTTGAATGCTACTAAATGGCTACCCTCCATCGTTGGTTGGCTAGCTGGTGCCTGTCTAACCCTGCTTCCATCAAGATCACTCGCAGGGTGGAACAGGTCGGGATCCACCCCGA
The DNA here is from genome assembly GCF_964194155.1 of Cetorhinus maximus. NCBI lineage: Eukaryota > Metazoa > Chordata > Chondrichthyes > Lamniformes > Cetorhinidae > Cetorhinus > Cetorhinus maximus. Next base: position 47,487,473 of record NC_135896.1, on the reverse strand, counting down.
TGCAACATTATCTAATTTTGCTCCCAGTCCCACCTCAAGACCCATTTCAGGAGACCAGGCAAATGCCACCTTGTACCTCAGACTTTCAGGGGTTGGTTTCTAAAGGAGAATCACACAGCTCGGCGGTACGGGAGCGGGGAACTGAGAGAGTTCAGGGATGGAGCAGCAGAACGGCCAGAAAGTTATAAATAACAAGTCCTTGAGAGAAAGCCTTAATCAGAGAGCCTGGAGGCCAGGGAATGCACGCATCAGGGAGAGAAGTGAAAAAGAATCATCTAAAGTGGTGTCAACACAAGGGAAAGAGCTGATTGAATGTTTCTTTTCCAGATCATGGATAAGTTTTAATTTTATTTTTTGTTAAGTTTAGATAGGATTTTAATAAACAGAGGCATGGCATAGCATCCCGGTCCCTTCAAATGCACATCCTGTGCCATTTGGAACTCAAGGGTGCTTCTTGATTCCTAGACAACCACAGTTATGGGTGGTATAATCAGCTGGAGGAGCTCGAGCTTGGGGTTTCAGATCTTGAGCAACAACTGGCATCATTTCCTAAGGGGCTTACAATTGCAACCCAGACATCAGAAGAGGTGCATGCTGGGTCATGGTGCAAGGCCTTCCTGACCTGTGAAAAGGCCATAAAAAATAGGGAGGGGTTGGGAAGGGGGAGGAAATTCATTTTTCCAATCAAAAACTTCAAGGGCAGAACTTTTTGTCCTGCAGGTGGGCGCGCACCCGACCCGATCGGGGGTAAAATAGCACGTGATGACGATGAGCGAGTGTCCCGATGTCATTGCGCACTCGGGTGATATTAATGCCTGCCATTAATTAACAAGCCACTTAAGGTCCTTAACAGTCCGATTGACTGTGATTTTACCTTGCCCATGCGATTTTCTGCTTGTCGCACAGGCACAGCAGGCAGGAGGCCAGCCAACATTTTCGCAAACTTCAACCAAGTCTGGGATAAATAGGCATTGCCAGTGTGAGCAGTGAACAGTTTAGGAGACAGCAGCTGGTTACTTATTGGTATTTGGCAGCTTCATCTCTGTTCGGGGTTTCATTCTTAGCATTTCTAGGCTTCATTTCAGGACTCATTACTGTCTGCTAGGCTCCCGGAGGATTCAGACCGTGTGGACCCTTCCATATATCAGACAGCCTTCCCTTACCCTGGGAATGGGGAATGCGCTCTCTGCTGGAGGCACCTCCTCTAACGAGGAAGAGAGGGGCAGAAGTGGGAGGAGGCCACGTGTCTCAATGCAGCTTCCAGGGTAGCGACCTGTGGGAGGAGAGGCACAAGCAGGGCGGCAACGCAGCTACCTTAATATGTCCGAGATGCAATGCCGAAGGAGGCTCTGTCTCTCAAGGGAGACACTGACCTCCATTTGACAGATGATTGGGCCTGAGGTCAGCTTCGACTGTATGTGTGGACACCCCATGCCAGTGGCTCTGAAGGTCACACTGGCCCTCAACTTCTATACCTCCGGCTCTTTCCAGGTTTCAGCGGGGGATCTGTGTGGAGTCTCCCAATCAGCTGTCCACAGTTGCGTCAAGCTGATGACAGAAGCTTTGTTCGGGCAGGTCCTGATCTTTATTCTTAACCATACCGACGAGGCCAGCTAAGCTGAGTGAGCCAGAGGCTTTGCCACGATTGCTGGTTTCCCCCGTGCCAGGGTGCCATTGACTGCACACATGTGGCCATCAAGGCGCCAGTGGGTCAGCCGGGTGCCTTCGTTAACAGGAAGGGATTTCACTCCATGAACGTGCAGATAGTGTGTGATCACAGGTTGCTGATCCTGCAAGTCTTTGCAAGGTACCCTGGCAGCTCCCATGACGTGTACATCCTGAGACACTCCCAGGTGCCGAGGATCATCAGTGCTCCAGCCTGACTGGATGAATGGCTGCTGGGTGACAAGGGCTATCCATTGAAAAGGTGGCTCATGATGCCTCTCCGCCACCCAAGAACAGAGGCAGAGGAAGCATTACAATACGAGTCATACCTGCACAAGAGCGGTGGTAGAGAGGAACAAAGGCCTTGTCAAGATGTGCTTCCAATGCTTAGACCGTTCACGGGGAGCACTATAATACCCCCCAGAGCGGGTGTCACTGATAGTGATTTCATGCTGCACTCTCCACAATCTGGCACTGGCAAGGGGGTACCCAGTGGAGGAAGGGTATCTTGACACAGCTGCACAGGCTACAGATGAAGAGTCTGAAGATGAGCACGGTGAGGAGAATGCTGAGGGTGTGGAGCCAGGCCTCGGTAACCTCCAGGGAGGCAGGGACACCAGGGACGCTTTGATCCAAAGCTCCTTCAGCTAAGCTACCAAAGATCAGCTTCAAATGCATGCCAGGGCTGCTGCCTGCACCCTGAACGTTTGAAAGGACCCTTTCATTTGAACGCAAAGAATACTCAGTGCCTGTGCAATAAAGTTCAGAGCCGCTCACGTCCAGCATTACATACTGGCGTACCCTGCACCAATAAAATAAAAAGGCAAAGCATACACAGGCCATGACAACAAAAACAAAATTTATCTCCTTGTGACAGTTCAAAACTATTTGCATAAACATTCCTGATCTTCAATCCCAGACCAATATAGATAAAGTAAACATAAAGGAACATAAAACCACTTGCGACCTGTCCTTCTTGTGCTCATGGTGCCTTTAACTTATGTTCCTGAGTGCTACGTCTTAGTGCTCCACCCCTCGCTGACAGCAGCATTGGAGACAGCCTGCTGACTCAGTTTTCTTGTTAGCCTTGATGATCTTGGCGGTCGTCCTCTGGCCAGTGGAACTTGTGCAGGCCCCATCTGGGAGGGAGAGGCCAGTCGCCGCAGCCTCATCCGATGCCATGGTCACTGGCGGAGGGATGGATGGGCTGCTGCCCTCATCCAGAGCACCCTAAGAGGAGCTCGCAGAGACGACAGGCAGCTTGTGCGCCAACGTGAGGTCGCTCTGGACCTCCCTGCACACCATTGATGGACAGGCATCTAGCTGGGATACTGGGTGCCTCATCCATCTCCCACACTGGCACTGACCACCTGAGGCCAGTGCCTGTGTGAGGGCTTGCAGGTCTGAGTGCATCCCCAGCTCACATTTTCACACTTTATATTCCATCTGCCAATTCTGTGCCCATTTATTTAACCTGATAGTATCATTTTACAGATTCTTTGTATCCTCCTCACAACATGCTTTCCTACCTATTTTTGTATCATCAGTAAATTTGGCTATAATACAGTTTATCCAAGTCATTAATATAGATTGTAAATAGTTGAGGCCCCAACACTTACGCCGGTGGCACTCCACTAGCTATAGTTTGCCAACCTGAAAATGACCCATTGACCCTGACCCTCCATTTCCTGTTGGTTAGCCAATCCTCTGTCCATTTGGATGGTAGGGATCATTATTCAGTTAGATTTAGCATAACTGTGGAAAAGCAGGAGGATAGATCAGGGGTAAAAATTCTCAACTGGGGAAAGGTCAATTGTATTAAAGTGAAATCTGATTTAGCAAGACTGGAAGCAGCTACTGGAAGGTAAGTCAGGGTCAGAGCAATGGATAATATTCAAGGAGGAGATAGTGAGGGTTCAGGACAAACATGTTTTCACAAAGAAAAAGGCTGGGACTCCCAAACTTAGATTCCCCTGGATGTCAAAGAAAGACAGAGTAGGATAAGGCAAAAAAAGAAAGCTTATTTCAGATACCGTGAGCTCAATACTGCCGAAAGCCTAGAGGAATATAAAAAGTTCAAGGGTAAAATCAAAAAGGAAATTAGGAAAGCAAAGGGAGGATGTGAAAACCTATTGACAAACTCAAAGAAATAAACAAATAAAGAGAAGAATTAAGGAAAGAGTGGGCCCTCTGGAGACCAAGAAGATGTGTGGAGGTGGAAGGTATTGACATTATTCTTAGCAGCTCAGATTTTCTGCTGTGCGGGCCCCATAGAAGTCCTAAAAACAAAAAACTACTGTGGATGCTGGAAATCCAAAACAAAACAAAAACAGAATTACCTGGAAAAATCAGCAGGTCTGGCAGCATCGGCGGAGAAGAAAAGAGTTGACGTTTCGAGTCCTCATGACCCTTCAACAGAACTGAGCAAAATTAGGAGAGGGGTGAAATATAGGCTGGTTTAAGGTTGGGGGTGGAGTGGGGGGAGAGAAGTTGGGGGAGGGGGGGGTGGTTGTAGGGACAAGCAAGCAGTGATAGGAGCAGATAATCAAAAGAGGTGTTCCTTTGTCTGTGACATCTTTTGATTATCTGCTCCTATCACTGCTTGCTTGTCCCTACAACCACCCCTCCCAACTTCTCTCTCCCCCCACCCCCACCCCCACCTTAAACCAGCTTATATTTCACCCCTCTCCTAATTTTGCTCAGTTCTGTTGAAGGGTCATGAGGACTCGAAACGTCAACTCTTTTCTTCTCCGCCGATGCTGCCAGACCTGCTGAGTTTTTCCAGGTAATTCTGTTTTTGTTTTGTTTCCCATAGAAGTCCTGATGTAATGATTCCATTGGAATTGATTGGGAAGTTTGAACTTCCAATGGGAAGTTACCCAGCTCCCAGGGACCCATTAGAGTTAGGTCGGAGAGTTCGGACAGTTCCAACTTACGTGGTTACCCAGGAAATTTTAGACAAAAAAATCCTAGTCTAACTTCTGGGTAATTACATAACTGAACCCCCCCGTGCCCCCCCCCACCCCACAGTCACTCACACTGATTCCCCCTGTCTCTCCCTCCAAACACCTGACCCCACAACTATCCCGCTCAACCCCTCTACTATCCTCCCATGACCCCCCAACTACCTGCCCTTGACCCCCTGACTCCCCTGACCCAACCTAACTAACCCCCTGGCCTGACCTGACTAGCCCCCATCACCAGACTATCTCCCTGACCGACCTGACTAGCCCCAACCACCTGACTGCCTCCTCAACCTGACCTGACTAGCCCCAACCACCTGACTACCTCCTCAACCTGACCTGACTAGCCCCTGACTGACAACCTCTCCCAACTCAACCTGATTAACCACCCACCCACCTAGCCATTCACCCACCTACTTGCCTACCACCCTGCCCACCTGCTACCTTACCGCCATGCTGACCTGCCACCCTACCCATCTACCACACTGTCCGCCTGCCATTCTACCCACCTGCCACCCCACCACCCTACCCACCTACCTACTCACCCACCTGCCACCCTACCCACTTACCTCATCCACCTACCCACTCTATCACTCTACCCATTCACTCCTTCACCCACTCACCCATTCATCCACATTCACACTAAACATTTAAACTTACCTTACTGCAGCTAGTGCCGTAAAAGGGGGCTTCTGCACTGATTCTCTTTGCTGCTCTATGTGTGGATTTCTGCACCAAGGGAATTCTTCTCCATTGTGGATCACAAGTCTAACCTTTTAAAAGGCACCCAGTAAGTAGATAGTTTTTGGGGTGATCAGCATTGGATGTAACAGTTCCGACGCTGATCGGAAGATTTGGGCTAATATTTTGCGTCTGTTGTCATAAAAGACACAGACACTGCAGTGAAGGAGGAGGAGTGTGAAATATTTGTTGGGATAGTGAGAGAGAGAAAGTATTAAAGGGTTTAGTATCTTTGAAACTTGATACATCACCAAGCCCAGATGAAATGTATCCTGGCGGTTAAGAGAAGAAGGGAGGAAATAGTGAAGGCTCTGACCATCATTTTCCAATCCTCTCTAGCTACAAGCATGGTGTCAGATGATTGGAGGACAGCTAACATGGTAGCATTGTTTAAAAAAGGATTAATGGATATGCCAAGTAATTACAGGCTAACCTTGGCGATGAACAAATTACTGGAAAAAGTGCTGAGGGATAATATTAATTGTCATTAAGGAAGGGCATGGATTAATCAAGGACAGTCAACATGATTTGTTAAGGGAAGCTCATGTCTGACAAGCTTGAATGAATTTTTTGAGGAGGTAACAAAGAGGGACGATGATGTGGTCTACATAGATTTTAGGAAGTCCTTTGGCAATGTCCCATGTGCAGATGGGCAGAAAAATAAAAGTTCATGGGACCCAAGGGAGAGTGGCAAGTTGGATTCAAAAGTGGCTCAGCGGCAGGAAGCAAAAGGTGTTTTGTGATTGAAAGACTGTTTTCAGTGGGGTTCTGCAGGGCTTCATATGAGGTTCCTTTCTTTTGAGGTATATCTCAATGATTTAGACTTAAATATAAGGGAACATGATTAAGAAGTTTGCAGATGTTAAAAAAAAGGTCCTCTGATTGATAGAAGAGTGCTGCAAACTGCAGGAGAGTATCAATGAACTACTCAGCTGGACAGATAAGGAGCAATGGAATACAATACAGTGAAGGGTGAGGGGGAATGCATTTGAGGAAGGCAAAGAAAGCAAGGGAATACACAATAAATTATAGTTTACTGAGCAGTGTAGAGTAACGCTGGGATCTTGGAGTACTTGTCCACAGATCCCTGATGGTAACAGGACAGGTAGACAATGTGGCTAAGAAGGCATACATGATATTTTTGTTCAATAATCAAGGGATAGGGTATAAGAGCTGGTGGGTGGTGCTAGAACTGTATAAAACACTTGCTAGGCCACAGCTAGAGCAGCGTGTATAGTGCTGGACACCACATTACAGAAAGAATGTGATCACATAAAAACATAGGACTTAGGAAAAAGTAGGCTATTTGGCCCTTCGAGCATGCTCGGCCATTCAACAAGATCATGGCTGGCCTGATTGTAGTCTCAATTCCACTTTCCTGTCTGTCCCCCATAACTCTTTACTACCTTGTCTATCAAAAATCTATCTAACTCAGGCTTGAATAAATTCAATGACCCAGCCTCCACTGCTTTTAGAGGAAGAGAATTCCACAAGCTTACGATCTTCTGACCCTTTCTTCAGTAGATAAGCCCTTCATCCCAGTGAACCTTCTCTGAACTGCTTCTAACACAAATATATCCTTTTTCAAATAAGGAGACCAAAACTCTACACTGTGTTCCAGATGTGATCTCACCAAGGTCCTGTACAGCTGCAGTAAGACTACCATACTTTTATATTCCATTTTCCTTGCAATAGAAGCCAACATGCAATTTGCCTTCCTAATCACTTGCTGTACCTGCATATTAATATTTTATGATTCATGTACCAGGACACTGGAGTGGATCAGAGGAAATTTATGAGAATGTTGTCAGAATTGGGGAATTTTACCTTATTTTATCCCTTCATGCTATGTGCGCATTGCAGACAAGGTCAGCATTTATTTCCCATCCCTAAGTGCCTTTGATAATATGGTGGTGAGTTGCCTTCTTTAACTGCTGCACACTGTGCAGTGTAGGATACCCACAGTGCTGTTAATGAGGGAGTGCTAGAATTTTGATGATGAAGGAATGACAATATATTTCCAAGTCAGGGCGATGTGTGACTTTGGAGACAAACTTGCAGGTAATGGTGTTCGATTGTGTCTGCTGTCCTTGTTTTTCTAGTGGGTTGAGGTTGTGGGTTTGGATGATGCTGTTGAAGGAGCTTTAGTGAGTTGCTACGGTGCATCTTGTAGATGGTACACACTGCTGGCATGGTGGTGAAGGGAATGTTTAAGATGGTGGATGGGGAAGGCAATTGTAGAGCATTTCATCATACGCCTTGTAGTTGGTGGACAGTCTTTGGGAGTCAGGAGGTGAGTTACTCAATGCAGAATTTCTAGTGCAGAATTCTGCTCTCGTAGCCACAGTATTTATATGGCTGGTCTGGTTTAGTTTCTGGTCACCAAGCCGTTGATGGTGAGGTTTCAATGAGGTAATGTCATTTAAAGTCAAGGGGAGATAATTAGGTTCTGTCTTTTTGGAGGTGGCCATTGCCTGGCACTTGTGCAATGAATATTATTCGCTACTTATCAGCCCAAATCTGAATGTTGTCCATGTCTTGCTTCGTTATCTGCGCAGTTGCCAATGGAATTGAAACACTCTGCAATCATCAGTGAACCTGCCCACTTTTGCTGATATGATAGAGTGAAGGTCATTGGTGAAGCAGTTGAAAGTGGCTGGGTCTAGGACAGATTGGATAGGAAAGATGGGATAGGCTACATTATTTACTTTGGAACAGAGGAGGCAGAGGGAAGATTTATTAGAGGTGTAAAAATTATGAGGGGCCTAAAGTGAATGAATAGGAAGAGCCTATTTCCCTTAGTAGTGCGATCAATAACCAGGGGGCATAGATTTAAGCAATTGGTAAAAGGATTAGAGAATTGAGGAGAATTCTTTTCACTCAGTATGAACTCACTGCCTGAAAGGATGGTAGAGGCAGAAACCCTCACTGCATTTAGAAGGTGCTTGGACACGGAATTGAGGTGTCATAACCCATAAGACAATGGACCAAGAGCTGGAAAGTGAGTAGGCTGGATAGCTCTTTTTCAGCTGGCACAGACACATTCGGCCAAATGGCCTCTAGCTGTGCTGTAAATTTCTATGATTTCATGATTCTAAGCACTAAAACTTATAGGACTATCTTCTATAATGTGTAGTATTAATATACCAGCATCAGAGGATACTAACTTCAGGGAATTCTAGGAACTATTCTTTGATATTAGAAAATATAATGATAAGCTTCTACGCTTTGTTGCTTAGCATCATGGAAAAATACCATTTTCTCTAGGGAAGGAAGTTGAAACAAAACTAAAAGAATTGATTAATGATAATATGATTAAAGGAACAGATGGTTTAGCACTTTGGGCTAGAATATGAATGGGCCTGGTTTTTAGATGCAGGGATCACAATTCACGACCTGCCCACAGCTGTTTGTATCGAGGTAAATGCAATTTGCACCTATGCACCCAATGTAAGTAATAGTAACTTTGGGCTGAGCAGCTCTGGCGCTACTGCCATACTTCTCGTTTGTTGTTTCTGCTGCCTGTGGCATCTGTGCACAGCAGGGGGACCAGCAGTGTTCCTTGGCGATTGTGTGATTCAGGCACTCTGCTCCTCTTAAAGGCTCTCTGTTTATTAAAGGGAGGCTCTACAGCTGAAACCATGGCTAAAGGAAAATCATTCTGAAGTATAGGAAGGATGTTGCAGTAGCAAAGTCTCCCGCCTTTAGTGATGCTGCGCTAAGAACTCTGGTCATTGAGGCAGACTCCAGGAGGGAGACAATGTTTCTCTGGCTGGGAAAGAATCCCTCCAGACACAGCCTGAAGAGGCAATAAGAGTACATCACCCAGGAGGTGAATGCCCAGAGTTTGGTGCCATGAATGTGGCAACAATGCAGGAAAAATACAATGATCTTACACGAGCAGTCAAGGTGAGTGAAAGCATTGTCGCAGTACAGTTCATGCCCAACATACCAAAATCAATTCCCTGGCAGTCAGGACTCCTTGACTGTCCAGGATAACAGTAAGTGACAGTCTTATGCCACTTTTCAACTCCCTCCTCACCTTCATCCTGTGTCAGCATGTGGAAGCTAAAGATGTTGTGACCAGGGAACTCCTGCCTTCCTCTCCCCCAGCATTTCCATCACCCCAGTCCTCCCCTTCTCCTTGTACACCTTCAGACACCCAAGACCTGTCACCTGGACAGCCTCAGCAGAGGCAGGCAGAAGAGTGACCCCATGAAAGTGATGAAGAAGCACCATCACTTTATCTGATGTTCCCTACTCACATACTCGCATTCTGCAAAGTTTAGAAGACAGCATAGGGTCGGATCTGCATGTGGTGAGTCACTGGATATGAGTGGGTTGCAGCAAGATCGGGGGAAAGGGTAACTCGTGCCAGCTCCCCAGAGGACCAGGTCTCAGATGGGTTCTGCTAAAGGGGACTCAGATGCGGACTCTGATGAACCAGCCTATAGGAGAATGCTGATGAACATGCACACTGAGGTGCTTGGTGGACTGGCAGGTCTACTAGATAGCCTCTTGTCATCGTCAAGGTGCATGGAGGAGTCCAGCTCCAACTTGGCACAGGGCTTCACTCGGAGCTTGGAGTCCATCCTTTCCACTATGGAAGTGGTGACCAACTCCATGACAGCACTGGCAGACTGACCAGTGATTCTGTGTCTGCTAGTTATTCTCTCAGTTTCCACTGCAGAACAGGCGAAAACTGCCCAATGTTTCAGTGCTGCAGTGAAAGCTCAGGCAGAGGTCATGAAATCCATGGTTGCTGCCATCCAAACTCAGACTACTGCCACCCTGGCTACAGATTTCAGTGATCAAAGGGGCTTGCGAGCCCTCACAGCAGTCCAGCAATCTTTCTTCCAATAGATTACTAGAATTGCTGAGGTGATGCCCCTTGGGAGTGACAGTTGCTCCTTGGAGCACGGACCTAATGTCCTCCCTCAGGATGACAACATTTGTGCTTCCACCACTGTCACTCTGCCAGTGCCTTGCTGTTGTGGTCAGCCAGCCAAACACTGCTGCTGCCTATGCTGAGGTGTTATACTCCAAAGTTGGGTCCTCAAGGCCCAGAGCTGATTGAGGGTGTCCTGCAAGTCTCCATCTGCAGTCACTACCAATGAAAGTCAGCAGCCTTCCACCAGCCATGCTGTAGTCATTAGGGTAGCACCGTGTTGGAGCACTAGGCCAGGCAAGGGCACCTATAAAACAGAGACTAAGAGATTCTGCAGGTCTTGCCTCCTGAGGGAGAAGAGGCTGAAGTCCCCTGGCTTTGCGTATGCGGTCTCCCTTACCTCCCAGATGCTGCGATGGAGTCCATCCTGTGAGATATTCGCAATGTCTCCACTCCCACCTGAAAGGTTCACAGGGGTAAAAGGTGAGCGTGAGAATGGGGATTACGGTGACCTTCATGACCACTGGGACCGGGAGGGCCATATTCACCCAGGTTTGAGGCTCCAGGCCGGGCTGGAGGAGGTAACACAACTGTGTGACCACCTCCTTAGAAAACCTGAGCTCCCTCAGGCATTGTTCCAGGTTCATTCAAATGTAGGAGCATTGCTCCTGGAATACCAAGGATGGGTATGGCCTTTGATGGAAAGTCTTCCCTCTCCTCCCATCTTACAGAGCTTCCCCCCTCTCTGCCTCCACCATTCCAACTGTTGGTGAAGTTGCAGACCAAGATGTTCTGCAACAACTGTCTCCCTACCTGGGTTCAGTAGCCCTCTGACTCCCTGACTGTAATCACCAACTGCCAAAAACACTAACAACACTGCAATGTTTCCACCAACTCCACCTGAGCACAAGCAAGTGAAAAATACCTCACCTGCAACCCGTTGAGTGATCTTTTAAATATCCCTAGTTCAGGGCCCGCCTTGCCTTTCTATACTTGTTTTTTCCCTTGAGTGACTAACACACATGTAGACAGGACCTACATTGTTCAAGTTTCCAATTTTGTGGTCAGGCCAAACATTTAGGCAGTGTGACATCAGAATAGAGTCCATTCACAGCATTCCAGCACACCAGGGAGTGCACCTTTACATGCCTTCTTTTGCACTTAAACTACACAGACCATAGAGGAAGCAGCTAGTTGTGCAGCCCACAAATATCCCCAGACTAAAGAATCCTAATAGTACATGCCTTTGTGTTGTTACGCAAGCAATAAACAAAGCAACTCAGCATGGATGACAAAATCACAAGGTGAGATTAGTGCTGAGGTAAATGGGTCATGTGTAAACTCAAAACTCGACCTGCAACCTGGCAATTCCCATAGGCAACCTGCCAATTAGAAGGCAAGAAATTCAGTGCAACTACAGCTTCTCAAATTAAAAAATCTTTTATTACTATTTTGTTTGCACTTCAGTCCCACGCTCCTGATCTACGGACACCCGGTGCGGAAGGGGGTCGGGAAGGAGGAGGACCTCCTCGTGAACCTGCTCCTGAGTCTGGCCAAGTTGGCCATCAACAGGTCCAGGCAGCGGGCGATCGACGGGGGAGTCCCGCCCGATTGTTTGTCCCTCTTCCGCGGCTACGTTCGCGGCCGGATGTCACTGGAAAGGGAGCACGCGGTGTCTGCCGGCACCATCGAGGCCTTCCGTGCCCGGTGGGCACCGCGGGGACTGGGGTGTTTTGTTGACCCCTTTAATCACATCTTAGTTTGATGTTTTTAAGGTTCCTTTAAAAGTTTTTTCCTTGATTTTACAGCTGACCTGACTTAGGGGCTGTGCTTGATTTCTCCCTTGTTTTTGCTAATTTAGTTTATTGTTTTGACTCAAAAGAGTTACAGCTTCTCAAAGGCTGGCAGCAGCTTAAAGGTGACTTGTTGTGGCCAAACTGGAAAGACACATTGTGGAGCTCCAAGATGATGTCTGGGGACAAGAAAATCTGCTCCAGGGTTTTTTGATTCAGTCATAGAAACACTAGTAGAACAAATTTGTAATATGAGGAAGACCTTCTTTCCATAATTGCCCATAGTCAGCAGGAAAGACTTCATGCACCTGCTCTCACTTGCACTATCCAAAACCTTTACCACCCTCATACTCCTGCACTATGTCAGCATTACTGCTTCTTCCTGTCATCACACAAGAGTTGGCTCATCCATGGCAAAGCAATAAAGCTCTTGCCAACGGCACATATTTGCCAGCTCCACTTTTCCTGCAGGAGAAGCTGGCACATAGCAAGAAGGAGACAACCAGCACAGAAGGAGCTCCTGCCACTCGACAAACACTCACCTCTATGGAAGAGACCACCATTTTTTTTTGGAAACATATACTTTATTCATAAAATATCTGAAAGAACATTACAAAACATTTCTGAATGGCCAACACAAAAAGTGCAATCATATTCAACTTTTACACACAAGGATCACGAGGTGCTTCAATACAATCAATGAACATTAGTCATTTCAATATGATCATTGCAGACAGTCAGACAGTGCAATGATATTGGAGTTATCGACATACATCATATTGCACTCTGAGGTGCTTCAATGCAATTATGATACATTTAGAATTCACTACATACAATCTTTGTGAGTCTGAGGGGCCTATACAATTCCCAGCCTCTCGGTGCACTATGGCAGAAAGGTCTTAGACAGCGACCTTTCCCCATTGCGCCTTTGTGGCGACTGCCCCAAGCTTTAGTGCGTCGCTCAACACATAGTCCTGGACCTTGGAATGTGCCAGTCTGCAAAACTAGGCTGGGGACAACTCTTTGCACTGGAAGAGACTACCATTAGCATAATAAAAAGAGATGCAGCAGTTAGCATTGGACATGGCAAAGTTGGAATCTCACAGCAGGGTTTGGTGTTACCATATTGCTATTGTGGTATCTTCCCTACCTCTTCTCTTTCAGTTTCACACTTACTTATTTCCTGAAAATGATAACTTGGTGTGGTCAATTAAGTACTTATATTAGTCAGAGGATAAGACTGGGAAATCACATTGGTGTCTAAATGTCACCGCATGACCCTGATTCACATACATTTTTAAGGCTTCTGCTAATCTCGAATGGCAGCTTCAGCCACCATGAGTTTCCTCATAGGTAAATTAGATGAGATCTGTAATTGATGGAAACTGGGTGGTTTTAACTGACATTTTGATACCACACACTTTTGAGTGTAAATGGACACCATAATCGCCTCGATGCTTTCTGCGGTTAAGTTAAAACAGTTATTTGAAGCAGCTCTGATTTGGTACCTATTAACCATTCCATTAGTCAAGACTGGGATTCAGCTGCAGTTCTCGTATCTGAGAGTTCATGATTTAGTGATCAAATTAATGGGCCACCCCAGATGTGTTTGGTTTTCAAAATGCACATTTGTTCTCTAAACATCCAGTTAAATTGTTTTAATATGTTATTTCTGTGGGATGCTTGGCAGTGTCTTCTAGTTTTATCATTTTGCTTCAATTCCTTTAACAAAACATGTATGTGATGACAAGACTAAAATATATTTGATTTTTGATATTTACTGGTTGCCTATGACAACAGTAGGGATACTATCTCTTTTGTAAGGTTCTGAAACTTCAATTACGTATTAAACTATTTCCAAAGATGTAGGGAAAGGACATTAATGTCAAGAAGCTTTCATTTTATAGCCAATACTTCCATGTATACAGTATCTGCAGGTGTGCTGAAGCACAATGGCCCTAAAGTTTCTCCCTGAAGTATAACCCCCACAGGCATTTATGCTGATAGTTATAAATCTTTTTGTGGGAGTTTGAAAAGATCTATAGAACTTTTAACAAAGGGTGTATGGAATGCTAAACACATGAACTACTCTGTATCTCATCAGGAAATGTCAAAACGTCGTTTTCTGGAGATTGGCTTTCGTGTCAACCTCTTACAGCTTAGTAGTCCGGACACTGCAGGCTCAGAGTTACTCTAAGCTCAAGAGTTTGTTTTTCCGGTGACAAAAGGATTTTTACTTAAGATGTGTGCTATATCTAATCCTATGTCAGTAAATGTAATCCACTGTGTGTACACCCGTCCTGACATTTTTGAAGGTAAACTAGTCCTATCAGGACACTCGTAAAGAGCTTTTAGCATAGCTTTACAAAAGTAGCTAGCATTGTCAGATGACAAGGCAATCAAGCATAGCAACAGAGCTTTATAATCTGATAACAAAAATGTTTTGATGTGGTGCAGTGACAGCAACAATATCTGTCAGTAAGAACAATGACAGATTAAATAGCAGGCTGCTCCGCTATCTTAATGGCACTCTTGGGTAGAAAAGGCTTGCATTGTTGTATAGACTGTATCAACCATGGTCCACACAAGGCCCTGTTGATTAACTGGGCTGGCAAAAGAACAGCAAGTTCTTGTTAACTTTACATGCCAAGAGTCTGGAACACAAACAATCATTGTTATAAATTAGGTCTTTACAAATGATATTTCAAGAAAATACCTGTACATTTTCCTTGTTATTATACATTTTTCTAGATGATTACATGCTCAAGGTAGATAATGGCACCTTGCCAAAGAGAAAGGATTGACTGGTTTTCAATAGTGTAATAACAAAGTTTTCTGTTGCTAAAAAAGTTTGGTTCTTTCCAGTTGCTACTACTGCTTCCGATTGCAACTCCGATATATTTTGTGGTACTCGGGATAAACACGACTGTCACTACTGCATTGATAACTAATTTCTGACGCTTGCTTATCTTGCAGGCACAACATAATATTCTGAGAGCCACTTGATCCTCTGGAACGTGCACACTTACGCTGCTGAAGTAATGATAAGAACTATCGCATAGATAAGTTTTTGGAGGTGCAAACATCTCCATAAGTGCTGAGTATGACATAATGTTTCCTAATACTGCATCTTATCAAATCCAGTTATACTGGTATCCAAAGCTGCATTATGTTTATACCAAAAGTTACAGCTCACTTGAGCTACTTGGGCTGATAAAGGCCACAGCAGTCTCCCTATACATATGTCTGACATTGGAGTGCCTCTAAAAAAGTACATTATGACAATTAATATTAAATCATGTTTGGTAAAACATGTGTATTTAAATGTCACATGTCTGTCACCTTTCATCAGATGAAAAGCCACAGACCTGAAACATTAACTCTGTTTCTCTCTCCACAAATGCTGCCTGACCTGCTGAGTGTTTGCAGAATTTTCTGTTTTCAGATTTCCAGCATCTGCAGTATTTTGCTTTTGTATTTAAATATCCCTGTCATCACCCTTTTTGGGACTAGCTTTTATAGAAAGTCCTCAAAGTTGCACTGACATTGACAATCATATTTTCATGTCTAACTTGATCATTGAGTCAAAAGAGAAAGGTTTAACATTGGCATGGTTTAAGGTGTTTTCACTGTAGTAGTCACTCCCATGTTGAACTCACTCTGGAATGCAATCCTAGAGTGTAACAGATCTTTAAATTTAGTGGTCAGCAGAACGCCAGGTTCCATGTGGAGATTTGTTTTGTATCTGTAAAGCCACGGGGAATTCAAATTCCACTTTTTGGAATTGTATTAAATTTTCCACATAGATATTGTTGAATGCTGAACTCATCATATGACTGGTACCTTTACTATGTGCTACAGTCAACTTCATGCCAGACATCTTGGCGTAGAAATATAATGATGGCTCCAGCAGTGAAGATTTGCCAGCAATGTTCCTTTGGAATTTTGCTTTTGTGCACGGCCGTTTTTTTCAATGCACGGCAACCTTTTATTACACGGCCGCACCACTCAGTATTTAACATGGAAGAAGACCTGCGCAGCACCTTCCAGGCGTGCATGCAACTTAGAGGGAACATTGCCTGCAGTTATCTTTGCCGCAAAGTTGTCAGTGTATGACTTCATTTGCATATGGGCAGTGGGCACCTATGCCAGTACAGGTGCATCTTGTGTGCTCACTTTCCTCAAGCTGCAACAAAATATGTCTCGTTATTCAAGTTCACAGAATTACAGAATTGTCACGGTGTAGAAGGAGGCCATTTGGCCCATCGTGTCTGCACCAGCTCTCTGAGCATTTTAACTTAGTGCCAATCTCCTGCTTTTTCCCTGTAACCCTGCACATTGTTACTATTTAAATAATCATCCAATGCCCTCTTGAATGCCTCAATCGAACCTGCCTCCACCACACTGCCAGACAGTGCATTCCAAACCCTAACTGCTCGCTGTGTGAAAAAGTTTTTTCTCACCTCGCATTTGCTTCTTTTGCAAAACACTTTAAAACTATGCCCCCTGGTTCTTGATCTGTTTACGAGTGGGAACTGTTTCTCCCTATCTACTCTGTCCAGGCCCCTCATGATTTTGAAAACTTCTATCAAGTCTCCTCTCAGCCTTCTCCTCTCCAAGGAAAACAGTCCCACCTTCTCAATTCTTTCCTCACAGTTGAAGTGGCTCATCCCTGGAACCGTTCTCCTAAACCTCTTCTGCACTCTCTCCGATGCATTGACATCCTTCCTATAGTGTGGCGCCCAGAACTGTACACAACACTCCAGCTGAGGTCCGACCAGTGGGAGTGCTGTTGGGGAAAAGTTTGTCATGTTTGTGTCATTTTCTCTGAGATGAGTTCATGGAGACTCCCATGGAGTCCCTGGCCATTCCATTTCGCTGACCTTGAAAGGGGTGAGCGAAGGCTCTCTGTGGGAGCTCCCAGTACAGGCTGTGTCCACACGGTCTATTTTCCAGCGTATTTTCTGCTGCACTTCCACCAGAATAATTAAAGAATTTTGCATCAGAACATTTCTCTGGCAGCATTCCAGCTTGAAATGCATTTTACTCACCTTCTTTTCCTCTTTTCATCAGAGTTTAACTTGTGCTCACGCTCTAAATCACATTTATTTTGTCACAAAATAAATTCAGGGATGAATTCTCTGTAGTAATTTGTGAAATTTTAAACTGAATGTCACTTTTATCTGGCACCTTTATTTCTACAGGTGTTCAGACTAGGGATGGTTGTTCCTCTCAATAACAGTTTGTCCTGCCCTTCCCTGCCCTGCCATGGTCATCTATCTGGATGCTATGTAGAATTGGGCAGATGGAAGCCTGGCAAAAAAAAAAATAGAGGAGAAAAATACACTGCATGTACAAGCAAGAAGCATCCTTAGGCATTTTGCCTGTATTAATTTTTATATACAGGCAGTGAATGAACTTGGCAGAGGGCGTTTGACACAACTTTGTGAAGACTTGTCATATTCCTGTCACTTCATTTTGAAAATATAATGATGAGTGTAGCCCTAATAGCTGAGGACCTTGAATGAATTTTAGGACCCTTTTCTTGCTTAACTTACATGCATTTTGAAAGTTACATTTTTGATATGTACGAACTTATCCGTGAGCACACCTATCACAATCAGCATTGGTGCAAAGAAGAAAATAAGCAGAAAACACTGGTGGGAAAGGGGATATGATACGAGCTCTTCTCTGAACCATAAGAGCATAGAGTTTTTGGGCGGAATCGTCCCAGATTTGCACAAAGGGCGGAAGCAGGCGGGAAAAAGGACGTTTTACTTGCCGGCCGCAATGGCGGCTTTTCACACTGTATCTTCCTATTCCCGGCACGTCCCGCCTCATTAATTATGCATTCATGGGGAACAGGCCAGCTCGCTGGTGGGCAGGCTTGGATTTGCCTGCCACGCCATGACCTCAGCACTTTCTTGCTCTGGCTGCCATATTTAAAGCACGCCAGAGCGCAAGCCTACTTCATGTCTCCATACCGGCACGGCTACAGGCAACAGATGGCCCCGAAAACAAATAAGACGGCAGCTCCCAAATTTGGTGACGCCTCTTTGGGGTGCCTGCTGGACACAGTGGAAGGCTGTCACAATGTCCTCTACCCCTGGTCTGGTCGCAGGGGGTCCACCAGAGTCACTAATCTGGCCTGGGAGCCGTTGGCTGTGGCAGTCAGCACCACCTGAGTACAGAGGGAGTCAGACGTCCAATGCAGGAAGAGGATGAATGGTCTCATCCGTTCCACCAGGGTAAGTCAACCACCTCATCACACTCAACTCACAAACTCTCAAACCCATCACACATCTGCAGGGATCTCACACCTTGAGGGACAACACCACTAACTCTCACACAAACCCTCACATCTCCTTCAGGCTCATATCCTCCGGAGCTCACGTCGTCATCCTGCCCATGTCTCCGCTCATCACAAAAACATTCCAGGCAGTGCCATGCATCCTGTTCACACTGTCTCCATCTGTTTTCGTATAGGACAAGCTGGTTCACAACTGCAGGGAGAGGTCCCAGACCAGTGGTAGAGTGGCCCACATTAGGCCCCTCACTCACTTTGAGGGGTGTGCCATCACGTTGACTGGTGAGAACATGGACTGTACCTGCAGCGATGGTGAGGTTGGTGGTGAACACCCACATGAGAATCCTGCACCACATCATCTCTCTCTCAATGCAACTGTGAGTGCTCTCTCTCCTGCTTTTGACTCTGCTGCCATGCACTAATTATCTCTACTTTGATTCACAGGGAGCTCTGCCATGCGACCGACACTCTCAGCCAGCCAATCCCTCAGATCCATCCAGGTCCTCACCTCCAGCCAAGAGGACACCTCCTCCATTGAAGAGCCAGAAATAAGCAGCCTGGAAGACCCGTCACCGTGCTAACCCACACCCTCCACCAGTGCAGAGACACACACCATGATGGGATCTGGAACTAGAGTGGGCTCGGGTTCAGAATCTGGTGGTCACCTCATGGATATGTGTTCGCAGCAGGAGGAGGTAGGTTCAGCTGAGTTCCCTGGCACTTGGAGGACTGCTGGGGAAGAGGCATCTGGGAGGTCTGAGTCAGATGACGAATCTCTGGATTCAGCCTTCCAACCTATTATGGAGAATCAGCAGAAGGTGGGGGAACATCACATAGAGCGATTGGAAGCCCTCAACAGAGTGGCATGCGAGTCGGAGGAGAGTGTCCACCTACTCTCTGATGAAGTGGGGCCCACATGTGCATGCATGGAGGTCTTCATGGGAACGAAGGTGGACACCATGGAGACCCTGGTCCAGGAGATGTGCGCAGACCTGAACTCCATCACGGTAGCCATGGGTGAGTTCCTGCAGTGGCAACGCGAGAGGGAAACGGGCACCCTGACGTCCCTCCAGATGCTCTTCCCCTGAAGGTGTCAGGCCGGAGCCTTCGGGCACCCGAAGGGAGGAAGAGCGGCAGCTGGACACCCCGGGTCATCCACTCAGGAATCTCAGAGGCTGTCCTCTCCCTCCAAATCCCCTTTTCCTGTGAGCCCTCTTAACCTCGACCTCTGTCACCGTAGAGGGAGCAACTGGCCCACAGGAGGACAGAGCAAGCAAGCCGGGGCCCCCAAGGCATCAGCCCTCCAGAGGACGCACATCGAAGTAATCAGAGGTAACAGGGCCAACCATTGCACAAGCTGTGTCCACCCCTGCTGCGGATGTCAGGGCAGCACCTAGAAGAAGTTGTAGGCCTAGAAAAGTTAAAAGTTTCTGACGAGAAGCGGTTGCACGGGTGACCACATTTTGTCACTTTATAACCTGAAAATATATTCACTTTCACTGAATAAAGTGTAATGGTGTCTTTCAGCATCATTTACAGGCTATGCAAGTCCTCCCCCTGCATCACCCCCTAACCCCTACTAGCAGTTCAGCTGTGTGCAGCCGGACCATGAGTGATTCTGGAGGGGGAGGTGTGTGTGTGTGTGTGTGTGTGTGTGGGACAGGGTTTTTTGGAGGCCCAGCAAGTATTCCACCACGTATGTCGAGACTTCTTCCATCACACTCATCTCAATGTCTTGAGCATTTTCAATGCTGCCTGCTGGGGCTCTCTTTCAGTTTTCTGTCTGAACTGACCTGCATCTCCACCGCTCACTGGTCGTAGTCCCATGCAGCACCTGTGCCCATCCAACATGAGGCTCTGCTCACTTTCGATTTCAACAGCCATGGAATTCCTTAAGTTTCTTCTCAACTTCCCCATCCTTTCCTCTCCCCTAGTCTCCCATGTCCTTCCCCCCCCCACTTCACTGTTGACCCCCATGGCATCACCTTCCACTAAATGCTGTTTTACTTTTTGAAGGCTTCCACTGCTTCATTACAATTAGAGAAGAGCCACATTTGTTTAAGAAATAGGAGCAGGAATAGGCCATCCAGCCTCTTCAGTCTACTCCGCCAGTCAATAAGATCATGACTGATCTTTTGTGGCCTTAACTCTACTTTCCTACTGTAGTAATTATGGTTTTATTTAGTAATGTACCTTTAAGAATAATACTTGTTAGGCAAGATCACATGACCTGTAGTAACCAATAGGAGAGTAGTGCGGGCTACTTCAGCAGTCAGCGTAGAGATAGAATTGGAGTTGAAAGCACATGTGTATTTACTGCTGAGTATATTGTAAATAAAATTAAAATTTCCACCCAAGAAGTGTCTGCAGATCAACTCTATCATTAATAGTACAACTTGGCCACCCTACAACAACTGGCGATGAGGATAAAACATGATTGAACAGAAGAAATCAAGTTGGAAAGAAATCGGCACTGTACCTCACCCAGTGATTGTAAGTAGCAAGCTCCATTAGAATTGAAGAAGTTATCCCCTCTGAAAATGCCACAATTTGGGAGAATTGGTCGTTTAGAGCTAGCCACAGACAATTTGTCCTCACGTTCTTTTTTCAAGCAAATGAGATTACGGGGGAAGAGAAGAGGCGAGCAATCCTCTTGAGTACTTGTGGGAACAAAACCTACAGTTTGATTCGAAGTTTGATGGCACCCAGTGCCCCAGATTTGACGAATTTTGATGAATCGGTGGACCTCGTGAAGGGTCATTTTCAACCCAAGCCCTCAGTCACGATGCAGAGGTTCAGGATTAATTCGTGAAATAAAGCCCAGGGTGAGACAATTGCATGCTAAGTGGGAAACCTGAAGCAGCTAATGAAACACTGTGAGTTCAGTATGACTCTGAATGACATGCTCAGAGATTGTTTAGTGTGTGGTGTGAAAGGGGATACTATTCAGGAAAGATAATTGTCCAGAGTGAATCTGGATTTCAAGAAGGCACCAGAGATAGTGCTAACCATGGAAAGCGCAGTAAGGGATTCAAAAGCAATACAGGGTGCGCAAAATGGTGCCATCCTCCACACTGGGTGGGAATCCTCAACCGAAAGAGGTTCAAAAAAGTGAGATTCTGCTGAGAAGCGGGAAACAGGCCCTGCTAACCAAAAAATAAAGAAAAATAACTCAGTAGCGAAATCGAAGAATAATTTTAATAGAGGCAGTCTTTTAGCAATTGGCAGTTTAAAAGAATCGAATGCTACTATTGTCATAGAAATGGACATATGATTAGGCAATGCAAGGAAAGATTCAAGCAGGCTTGTAAACAAAAGAAAAAGCTTAATGAAATCTACAATGTAGAAGAGCCTGAAACAAGAAATTCAGACATTTACTCATTGTTTAATCTGAAAATTGGAAAGACAGAGCCAATATTTGTCACAGTGAAAGTAAATGGCAAACCTGTTAGAATGGAAGTGGACATGGGAGCTTCCACTGCAGTAATTGGGGAACACACATTAAGTTATTTGAATAATGGTGAACATCAATTAAGGTTAGAAGAAACAGACACCAAATTAAAAACATATATGGGTGAAGACATTCAAGTAAAAAGCATAAGCAGAGTAACTGTCCATTATGGAAACCAATCAGCAAAGCTGCCCTTGATGGTGGTAGCAGGTGAAGGGCCAAGCCTCCTGAGGCAAAAATGGTTAAAAGACATTAAGTTACAATGGGCTGAAATTTTCCAGTTGAGAGCAAGTGAGCTCCCAGAGCTACTTAGAAAGTACACCACCATCTTTAAGGAAAATCAAGGGCCTGCAGGCCAAGATTCATTGGATCCGGAAGCAACCCCCTGCTTCATGAAGGTGAGGCCGGTGCCATATGCCCTGCGAGAAAGGGTCGACATTGAATTGAACAGACTAGAGAAACTGGGCATTATACAACTTGTTCAATTCTCCGAATGGGCAGCACCCATAGTCCACACCCTTAAACCCGAGCAAAGCGTTTGAATTTGTGGAGACTACAAACTGACGGTTAATAAAGTAGCTAAGCTAGACAGGCACCCCATTCCAAAAATGGAAGACCTGTATGCCAGGCTGGCAGGAGGGACAGCGAACACAAAGCTTGACATGAGTCATGCTTAGCAACAATTAGAATTGGATAATGCCTCCCAGGAATTTGTCACAATTAATACCCACAAAGAGTTGTACCAATATACACGATTGCCTTTTGGTGCCTTCTCTGCTTGTGCCATCTTTCAGAGCACAATGGAAAGCTTACTGCAGGGACTGCCCCGGGCTGTAGTCTATTTAGACAATGTGTTAGTGACAGGATTCACCGAAAAAGAGCATTTGGCAAGCTTAGAAGAAGTCTTTAGAAGAAGAAACATTCCTTGCAAGCTGGAGTACGTTTAAAAAAAGAAAAGTGCACGTTCCAAGCGAGGGAGGTAATCTATTTGGATCACTGGCTAGATTCACAGGGCGTCCACCTGGTTGAGGAGAAAGTGAGAGCCATAAGAGAGGCACCTGCGCCAAAGAACGCCTCAGAGCTCAAATCATTCCTAGGAATGGTCAACTAGTATGGGTGGTTCTTACCCAATTTGTCTACAGTGCTGGCCCCCCTGCATTCTCTACTCAAAAAGAACCAATGTTGGTCTTGGGAGGTGCCCTAGAAAGGAGCTTTCATAAAGGTGAAACAATAGTTGCACTCGTCCAGTCTAATAGTACAGGCAAAAGAGTTGGTGCTGACATGTGACGCATCTCCCTACCGAGTGGGAGCTCTCTCATCGGATGGACGGCAGCACGGAATGGCCAATAGGTTACATATCAAGAATGCTCATCACAGCAGAAAAGGGATACTCGCAGACAGAAAAAGAAGGTCTGTCCATCGTCTTTGGTGTCAAGAAATTTCACCAGTACGTACACGGCCGTCATTTTACAATCATTTCAGACCATAAACCATTGCTAAGATTGTTTAGTGAGGACAAGCCTATACCACCCATAGCCTCAGCAAGAATACAATGATGGGCCTTAATTCTGGCAGCATACGAATATACTTTCGTACATAGACCCGGCAATCAAATCACAAACTCCGATGCCCTTAGTCATTTGCCTTTACAAGAAAATGATGAACACGTCCCAGTTCCACAGGGACTTGTTTTACTGTTAAATTTCTTAGATTCGTCGCCGGTATGTGCTCGACTGATCAGAGACTACACAAGTCAAGACCCAGTCCTATCTCGAGTACGAGAGCAAGTGCTACCTGGTTGGTCACAGGAGCCCGTATCTGATGAATTGAAACCGTACTTCAACAGAAGACATGAAATAACCAGTCAGGATGACATCTTATTGTGGGGAGCACGAGTGATAGTTCCTCCAAAGGGAAGGGGGGTCCACTTTTAATTGAACTACACAGTGCGCTTCCAGGAATTTCCCGAATGAAGACCATAGCACACAGCTATGGTGGCGTGGGATGGATGGTGAAATAGAGAGTTTAGTAAAGCACTGTGTGCAATGTCAGCAACTGCAAAAGTTACCAGCGACAGCTCCATTACACACATGCGAGTGGACAGGTAGACCCTGGGTGCAGTTACACATTGACTATGTTGGATCTTTCCTGGGAACAATGTTTCTGCTCATTGTCGATGCCCATTCAAAATGGTTTGACATGCATGAGGTCAAGTCACTAACGTCAGCTGCTAGAATTGAGAAACTATGTCAGAGTTTTGTCATTCATGGCCTACCAGAAGTAGTCGTTTCTGATAATGGCACGGCATTTACGAATGCTGAGTTTCAGCAGTTTATCAGCCTCAACGGTATCACTGATGAAAACTGCACCACACCACCCTTCCTCAAACAGACTGGCCAAAAGGGCAGTTCAAACGTTCAAGGCAGACATGAGAAAGCTAACTGGCGATTCCCTGGCCACCAAGCTAGCACGTTTTATTTTTCATTACAGGACTATCCCTCCCACAATAACAAGTTTCACACCTGCGGATTTATTGTTGAAATGCTGTCTCAGGATGAGATTGAGCTTAATCATGCCGCATTTAGAGGAGAATATGGAAAGGAGTCAGAGAAGCCAGAAAACTAGACACAACTGGTATAGTCACGAGAGGAAATGTACCGTGGGAGAGCAGATAGACGTGAAGAATTTCAGGGAAGGACCAATGTGGTTACCAGGTGAAATAGGTGCGGTGACTGTACCTCTATCTTATCACGTGGAGATGGAAGGTCAGTTCATCCATAAACATGTGGACCATTTAAGGAAGAGAGAGACAAATCACCAAGACTTGGTCCACCAGTGATCATGACCGGGAACTGCGTTTTCTGTTGAGGATACTTAACACAGAACTGACAAGTCTGATGTTCCTGTAAGAGTTGAGGATACAGAACTGTAAGTGCCCACCAAAGTGCCTGTATGTTCAGGCAACTCCAGAAAAGGAGGTTCCTGACAAAGAATCTGAAGTTGTGGAGCTGCAACGTTCCACACGTACCAGGAAATCAACCAAAAGGCTGAACCTGTAAATTCCTTAACCAGTGTAAATATTATGGCCAGAATTTTTCTGTCGGCGATTTGGGGGCGGGACCCACTCGCCGACAGGAAAATGACGCGGGATGACCTCGGGAGGAACCCCCAACGTCACCCCGCCCCATTTAAATATTCAGGAAGGCGGGCGGACAGCGAAATCAGCTGTCCGCCCGCTGACCTGTCAATGGCCAACTGAGGCCATTGACAGGGTAATTAAGGTAATTAAAGGCCCTGCCCGTCCAACCTCAAGGCTGGTGGGCAGGCCAGGAGCCCTGGCGGGAAGGAGAAAAAACATGAAACCTCATCCACTGATGGGATGAAGTTTCATGTTTGTTTTAAAAATCTCTAATAAAATTTATGTAATATTTATTAACATGTCCCATCTCCTGTGACATTGTCACATGAGGGGGACATGTAAATAATTTTATTAGTTTGCTATTTTTGATGTTTTTTAAACTGTCAGTGCTCTCCCTGAGACAGCACTTAGTCTCAGGGAGCAGTGCGCTCTTACACGCGCATGCGCGAAAGAGCGCACTTTGACAGTTGGGGATTCCCTCCCCTCCCTGCACAGGAAGCGCATAGTGCTTCCCATTGGGCAGGCTGCTGGGTGGGCCTTAATTGGCCCGCCCACTCAAAATGGCGGCGGGGCCCGTTTCAGTGGCAGAGTTCGGCTGCCCACCTGCCGCCGAGCCGGTGAGGCCTGCCCGCCCATCGAGGGCTAAATTCTGCCCTGTGTTGTCTTGAAAAATATGTACTTGTAAATATAATATGTATTACCGAGTTAGAGGGGGAGGAATGAAGTAATTCTGGTTTTATTTAGTGTCTAATGTACCTTTAAGAATAATACTTGATAATAATACTACTACAGATCACATGATCTGTAGTAATCAGTAGGAGAGTATAGAGATAGAGTTGGATTTGAAAGCACACATGGAGTTGCTGCTGAGTATATTGTAAGTAAACTTAAAGTTTCACCAAAGAAGTGTCTGCGGATCAACTGTATCATTAATAGCACAACTCTGCCACCCTACAACACCTACCTGTCCCCTATAACCCTTGTCAATCAAAAATCTGTCTAACTCAGCCTTGATAAAATCAATGACCCAGCCTCCACTGGGCGAGAGAATTCCAAACACTAACAACCCTTTGAGAGAAGAAATTCCTCCTTATCTCCATCTGAAATGGGAGATCCCTTATTTTGAAACTGCCCCCTAGTTCTAGATTTCCCCATGAGGGGAAACATCCTCTCAGCATCTACTCTCTCAAGCCCCCTCAGAATCTTATATGTCTCAATGAGATCACCTCTCATTCCTCTAAACTCCAATAAGTATAGGCCCAACCTGTTCAAAGTTTCCTCATAAGACAACCCCTTCATCCCAGGAAATAACCTAGTGAATCTTCTCTGCACTGACTCCAATGCAAGTATTTCCTCCCTTAAGTAAGGTGACCAAACTGAGGTCTTATGGAAACCTAATATCCTTTTCTCAAAATTTACCAGTTTTCTTTATATGCGTGAAGGTGGTGACACAAGCAGGACTACAGCTAGATAGGTACCAGCTGCTCTCTTGTACCATGGCCAAGTGACTATTTGTTAAGGTGTACCATGGATGGTAAGTGTTGGCAGTCCATGTAGCTTTGGGGGCAATCTTAGTCCGATTTCCAGTGGCATTAACATCCATGCTCAGTGCAGCAGAAGTCACTGACTAATGGTAAGGAGGAGGAACACTAGCTTTCTTTAGGGTAGATTTTCTGAATTTGTGCTTCCATAGTGGGACATAGCTTGTTGGGAATGGGTATCAGTAGTTTGGGTGCACACTACGCACAGTTTGCTGATCATGATTGGGCATATCTGAATTTACAATATGTGTACCTGGCAGGCAAGACCCCTTACTGGAAAAGAAATGCTAGGAAATTTCCCCCTTTATGTTTACATTTGCTGTATTTGTTGTGCCTTTGGTAAGTTATTAGCTCAGTTAACAAAGAGCAAAGCCCAAACCCAGAACTTTCCTGACCTTTGCGGCTCAGTACCACATCATGCATTACATTAATCTATAGAGCCGTCAGGAGATTTATGTGATCTTTAGGTTACTGTTTCCATTTTCTTGCTGTCCCACGGCACAAACCATTTCAAACATGAGGTATGGAAGGGTTGAGCTGGGTTGACATAATCTAGAGAATCAGAGCCTAGAAGTACTGCCATCCAGGTTACTAATGGGCTTAATGAGGTCCCCATGTGAAGCACATACACATTCCAGCCAGTCATAACCTGCCTGTCATATACCCAGAAGGAAAAACCAGTAAAAACTGGGAATTTAGCATATTGGCCCGAACTGGTTTTATAAACCTTGAAGTGGAACACCAGTAAAAATTGGGAATTTAGAATATTAGAATTTAGAATAAAACTGTTTTCTCCTTCTGCGTACTGCTCAAAGTGGCTGTGTTGACATTAGCAGCACCCATATGGAAAGAAAGAAAAGAATGACTTGCATTTATATAGCAGCCTTCACAGCTTTGGGACTTCCCAAATGTTTTACAAGCCAATGAAGTGCTTTTGAAGTGTAATCGCTATTGTAATTTAGGAAATGGGACAGCCAGTTTGTGCACAGTAAGCTCCCACAAACAGCAATGTGGTAATGACCAGATATATGTTTTGTGATGATGACTGAGGGATAAATATAAATAACTCCCCCTGCTTTTCTTCAAAATAGTGTAATGGGATCTTTTACTTCCACCTGAGAGAGCAGACAGGACCTCAGTTTAAAGTCTCATCTGAAAGACGGCACCTCTGACAGTATGGTACTCCCTGAGTACTGCACTGGAGTGTCAACCTAGATCTGTGTGCTCAAGTATCTGGAGTCAGATTTAAGCCCACAACCTCTGACTCAGAGGTGAGGGTGCTACAAACTGAGCAATAGCAAACACCTGGATTATATTTAACAGGCAGAATATTTTATTCAAATTGGGGTCCTACATGGTGGTGCAGTGACTGCAGGAAAATGAAGAACACCAGGGGAGGGGAGTTTCGTTAGTGGTGTGATCCTTTTGATTTGTGAAGCTGTAGGTGGTAGAGGTGAGAGCAGGGAGCAAGAAAGCAGCATTCTTGTGTTAACAACTCTGGTGAAGTCATTAAACTTCTTCCAGCATTGCAGCCATGTCCTGGGTGCTTCTGGCTGCTAGCTTTTACAAACTCTGCAATCTTTTCCCAAAACTCCCTCAGGGGAAATGCCTGCATCAGAACTGCTCAGGAAGCATCTAAGAACCTTTGCGCTCTCTCAGCACTTGTTTCAACCATATTTCTGAATAAGAGTTCCCCTGGCGTCAGAAGGCAGAGTGCACCTTCCCTTTAAGAGGTGCTGGCTGCCTTTATGTGGTATCGTGGACACCCTCTGATAGGCGCGCAGCCAATATGTAGTGGGGGTGGTGCTGGCTGTACACTTGCCTGATTAAAATGATCATGCAGCATATATATTCTGTGCGGCCTGAATCAATAGTAACAGGCACGTGTAGAGCGCTCCCCGTCCCCGGTGATCAGATCTCTAGTCCCAGTACTTTTGTTGCACTGCACCATAATATTGTTGGTTGGATGGTGGCCAAGCATTCCTTACCTTACAAACTGGAAAACTCAACTGCCTTCAAGGCACAAGATAATGTAATAGTTGAACTCAATTGTACAAAAGGACAGATGTCTCCCAAAACTGACCTTGATGAATATTGGTAGTGCAGAAAGATTTGGCTGGCATATCAACAGACAAGGAACACATCTTCTATTGCCCAATGAATGCAACAACTACTGTAAGCAAGCAATAGCAAACTCTGTTTAAACTATTTACTAAACCCACTGTTCCGGGAGAAGGTTGTGTGATGCAAAAATATGCAGAAGTCACTATTTACACTCAAACATAAGGGGAAAATACAGCCCTTGTAAGAAATCCAGTATAATTACTTCTGCTCAAGAGATGGATTTGGAGTATTTGTAAGTGCAGCTTTTGTTAAAATGTTCTATACTGCAGTCTATAAACTAAACGACATGATCATAAAGTAACCGGCAGTTAGTTACCCTTTAAAAAAAACCTTCGTTGGGAAAATATATATTAAACTGAGAGCGAACTTCTTACTTTTCAAAGTCTTGAAACACTAAATCTTATATAAATGATTTCCTACTTGAAAACTGTTGTTAAATGTTGGCGAGGGCAGAAATTCAGAGTTAACGATAGCAAGCACCGTAGAACTCTCAGGCCCTTCTCATAATCGTGTTTCACATCAATGCTTTAACTGCTGAAGTATATATTGCAGCATCAGTGAAGTATGCCTGAGAAATGCCAATGCTCAATCATTCTAAACAGGGGGTGGGTAATTCTTTAACGCTTTGACATATATAGCAAACTCTCATTATAATGTGGTGTTTGGGAGAAAGCCAAAACCCATTTTATAACAGGGGAGCAGTATAACAAGATGATTGAAATTACCACATGCTGCTCCCCAAAGTATTGTATAACATTTTACTGTTGGCCCTGATGGTTTAATGTTAACTGCTGGTGGATAACAACTTCTTATGGACTGCTTTCGAGTACCAACATGCGGATGTTGTAAATGCCAATATTGGACTGCAGTCTGTAAAAAAAAAAATGTTATGTGCCAATTGTTGAACATATGCTTAGCAGAAGAGTAACAATCATTTAAAAATGACCATAGGAGCAGTGTGGTTAAACAATTCAAGGGAGTAGAATGATTTGAAAATTTAGTACCAGCACTCTGTGTTAAACTACCGGGCCATCTCTCCTCATTAAATCGTTAGGGCCGTGTCTTCTTATTAGACCTCTGGGACTAGGACTCCTCATTAAAGCGCTAGGTCCATTACTCATCACTAAACCATTTTTATCAGCACTCCTTGTTAAATGTTTTGGGCCAATTCTCTTTTTTAGACCACTGAATTTATCACTCAGTATTAAACCACCTGGCTTGGACACCAAGGGGAAGTAGGGCAGACATTAAGTCTATGATTTTTCACATAGCAAATGACTGTTCTTGATGGTCATTGGGATGACAATACAGAGGTCAGACAATTTGAAGGGAAGAGTTACCCAGATTGATTTTGCACCCCATCTAGTAACTAGCCCTTAAGACATTCTTAATGAGAAACCAGGTGAAGACCCATGTTTCATACTGTGTAATATCACCAAGGTTGAAAAATTAGCAACATTAAGAGAGTGGCACTTGCCTAAAACTAGAAGAAGGTCACTAACTGACTTCCTCAAATGGGAATGGAGACCACAAAAGAGGATAGGGGCTAATAGGCATAAGCAAAGTGGCACAATGACTCAGCAGAATTGTTTAGTAGCACAAAATGGTGGGAATGCAGGTTCCACCTGTTGCCATACAAAGTTTCCAATCTCAGCTGTATTGCTTTGGAAAGCTGCCAAGCAGAGTTCATACACGGCCACAGAAAAAAGGCAAGGGAAATTCTAAGAAAATGGCAGCGCAGTGTCACTCTCACAACCATTCCAAAAAAGATTAAATGAATCCTGGGACTAGCTTGCCCATAGGAGGTACATGGGGCTAGAAAGAGCAAAAAGGGAGATAAACAGAGAAAAAAAAATGAGTTATAGAAAATTAGCTGCCACTTTCTAAACAAAACTGCAGCATACATTTTTTGCAGCGCGGATCTTGGAAAATAGGCTTGCTTTTTAAACCTTTGAACTTTTATAGTTGGTTTTAAATACATAAAACACCTAAAAAATAAGATTGCAGTTGCCACAATACCATCAGGATCAGTAGTGTGCTACTCACCAGTTGGCTCCCTGACATTGCTTAGTTAAGTTTTTATAAATAGTTTTGAATCCATAACAGAAACACATTATATGGCGGGAGTGATATATTAGGTGGGGGGAGGGGGTGTGCGGGTTGGGGGAAGCATACAAGCAAGAAACTTAGATGGAAAGAGAAATATCATTTAAATTTCATGATGTTAATAGTTGTCAAAGTATTCTAATGGGTGAGAGCTGCTCTAGTTTTATTATTGACGGCTGTGATTTCTTCTAAATATGTTTAAATGTTACTGCTATTGTAGTGAAGATTTTAACCTAAAAATATTGGCTGCACATAATTTAAAACCTCAACCATTATAAACTATATGAAAATTTCTTAAATGTTACAATGGGCTGATGCATGTAAATACAAAATGTAAATAAGTAAATGCATGATCTGGAGATATTAAAACATACCAGCATTTATGTTGACATCTGACAATATGCTATATCCTTGTCTGTAAATGACACTATGCACTGCTTTGTAAAACTGTAGCTAAAGCTGATGCTATCGCTTTAAGAACAGTCAATTCTGGGTGAAATTCCAATAGTACACAAAGGAAATGCCTGAATTTTGTTTGGCAGATACTTGGATCATAATCCTACCCCACGTAAGCAGCAAATTAATGGCACAGTGCCACTGACCACTAATGTGCAGCAAGCTAAGATTATCATTTTTAAAAGTTGATGCCCAGAGGTAAATTTAATGCCTTCAATTTGTCCTTTCATGCATCTAAAAGACAATGGAAGAATTATGTAAGATAACAGATCCAAAGCCTCACATACACTTGTACCTTTGTTATATGCCATCAGCTCAGGCATGCAACTTGCAGCCATAAAGATTGATTATAAAGTGCACTAATAATAGAGTAAGTCAGGTAGTGAAATAAAGAGAAGCAATATACTTATACATTGGCTCAAATGAGATAAAGAAAAAATGTAAATCCCATTTATTGGATCAGAAAAGCTACATTCATGTGACAGTTAACATTATTGACAATAGCCATCTGTTGTTCCTGTGCTACCTGCAAATTAGACTAAGATTAAAATACCCTCTCCATTAAAAGTGCACAGGTAACAGGTGTTTAGGCAATTAAAGTTTTCCCTTTCTGGAAACGATTGGAAACTAATATCATGTTGCTGATCCCTTGCACAGCAAGATTTTTATACCTGTATTTTGTTAAATCACAAATTCATGATAATAAAGAGATATGCAGGGCAAAAAATTCATTTAAAGCCCTGTAGGGATCACAATGCATGTTTAGTTGGTGCCCGGTCAAAGTGTTGCGGACAGTACACAAACTTTGGGCTGCCTGCTCAACGCCATGATTGTGGTGTGCAGCACTAAATGTGTTGATGTCTGGCTGCACACTCCACAGGAGGCCCAGTGGCATGTGTGGCTAGCACAAGTTACATCCAGCCTGCATTTCTTAAATACAGATTACAATTTTTAAAGGGATGCTGCATTTTGGTGCAGCATTTGGTGGAACTGTTTGTGAAAGTCTTTCAGGGAAGGAGTGGCCTTGAAGTTGAGCAGCAGACCAGAGAGAGTACTCCCAGATTCTCTGATGCGGCACTGGAAGTTCAGGGAGTGGAAAGGAAAAGAGGGGTCATGTTTCCACAGGTGGCCAGGAGGCTCTCCAGGCACATGCCATAATGGAATGGGAACAAATAGCCACTGAAATCAATTCAAGAAGTCTGGTCTAAAGGACCTGGTTGCAATGTTGGAAGGAGTTCAATGAGCTCAGACGGGTAGTCATGGTCCCTGAATGTATTCTCAGATGCCTTCTCCTAACCATTGCATCACCAATCCCATTATTGCTCAATGCACCAAACCCCCATCACTCACAATCAACAATCAAGATTCATGCCCAAATTCAGATGTTCCATATCAATCTCACATACTTATCAATACTGCAAGCTTTACACCTATTTCCCTCAGCTTCCTCATACTTCTGGCTATTCAGCTATGATAGGTACATCACCCAAACACATTGCAACACACTCACTGACACTTTTCACTCTCTCTTGCAGTACAGGGTTGCACATATTAGATGGGAGCAACAGAAAAGTGGCAGGGGCAGACATGCCTGGATCTCCTGAACTGTCAGAAGGGAATGGTGTTGGCAATTATTGGGCCAACAGTGACTGAGGCCATTTCACCTAGCATCATTGAGAACATGCAGGAAGATGGCATATTTCTGTGTTATGGCCCTTCTCAAGCCTCAGCTCACCCTCATCCTACTATCTGGCATGATGTGCGTGGTAACTATGGTTTTATCTAATGTGTAGTATACCTTTAAGAAGAATGTTATAAAGGAAGATCACATGATCTTGTATAACCAATAGCGGAGTAGCATGTGCTAACTCGGTAGTTAGTTGGAAGTCAGTAGTCTGCAAGTGAGCAGTAAGAGTATGTAGATAGAGTTTGGTGTAGACATGTGTAGCTGTTGAGCACCTTGTAAATAAACAGAACTGGTTCCACCTAAGAAGCGTCTGCAGAACTACTCTATCTAGAGTACCAACTTGGTTACCCTGCAACAAGTGTGCAATTGGGACTCACAAGTCACAACAAACTGGCGATGAGGATAAAACGAAGAAAAAGCAGAGACCCAACAAACTTGTGACGAGGACGCAACAAACCGGCAACAAGGAAAAAGCGAGGATAGAAGGAAGATACAAAGAACTAGCATTGAAAATAAAATCATGGATGAAACCAAAAGAATCGAAATTGGGCTGTACCTCGCAGTCAGAGTAAGTAGAAGTTTCTGTTCAAATCATTGAAGCAATACCCTCAAAGCATGCCGCAATTCGGGAGAACTGATCCATTCAATCCAGCCATGGATGATTGGGCTCATTATATTAAACGCCTTGCATTCTATTTCCAAGTGAACATTACAGGGGAAGAGGAGAGGTGGGTGATCCTCTTATCTACATTTGGGAATAAAGCCTACAGCTTAATTTGAAGTTTGGTGACACCCAGTGCCCCAGATTTGAAAAACTTTGGTGAATTGGTAGTCCCGTGAAGGGTCGTTACCAGCCAAAGCCCTTGGTAATGATGCAACGTTTCAAATTTAATTCAAGATAGAGATCCACGGTGGAGACAGTTGCTTGTTATGAGACAAGTTTAAAACAGTTAACAGAACATTGGAGTTTTGTACATCTTTAAAGGATATACTCAGAGATCGTTTAGTGTGCGGTGTGAATGAGGACACGATTCAGAAGAGATTACTGTCTAAAACAAATTTAGATTTTAAGAAGGTGCTAGAGATAGCACTGGCCATGGAAAGTGCAGTAAGGGATTCAAAAGCCAAACAGGGAGCACATAATGGCGCCGTCCTCCACGTTGGGTGGGAAGCCCCAGCCAATAAGGGCGCAAAAATGCAAGACTTGGCTGAGAAGCGGGAAACAGCCACCGCTAGCAGAAAAATGAAAAGAATTGACTCAGCAGTGAAAATAAGGAATAATGGCAACAGAGGTGGAAATAAGCAGATTAGTAATGATTAGCAGTTTAAAAAAATCGAATGTTTTTATTGTCATCGAAATGGACACATAATGAGACTGTGCAAGGGAAGAATCAGGCAGACTTTCAAACAAAAGAAAAAACCCCATGGGATTTACAGTGTAGAAGAGTCTGAAGCAACAAATTTAGATATTTATTTATTATTTAATTTGAAGGTAGGGAAAACAGAACCAATTCATGTAACAGTAAAAGTGAATGGCAGACCTATTTGGATACAAATGGACACAGGAGCTTCCACTACAGTAACTGGTGAACACAACTTCAAATGCCTGAATTATGGTGAACATAAATTACATTTGGAAGAAACTGATGCCAAATTAAAAACTTACGTGGGTGAAGATATCCAAGTCAAAGGCTTAAGTAGAGTTACTGTCCATTACGGGAGCCAATTGGTAAAACTACCAGTATTGGTATTGAGAGGCAGAGGACCAAGCCTTTTAGGGCGAAACTGGCTGAGGGAAATCAACCTTGATTGGTCACTTAGGTTCCAAAAGGAAGCTGAAAACATTCGTGTTTTGGAAAAGGAGAGTGTAAGGACTCAACGACCTGAAGAGAAGCAGGCTATCTTAATTCAGAACATAGTAGAATGGCAAAAGGAACTCGAAGAGACCATGCTGAATGACAGAGTTTGAGACGAAGTGAGCAACCTGCGGAAGGAAAAAGATAACCTGCTGAAAGACCTTCACACATTACAGGTTTCCCTCCTGTCTAAGTATGTATCTCTGAAAAAGTATGAAGAGAAACAGAAAGAGTTCAGCACTTCTCTGAATAAACTGAAGGATGAGTTGGCAGAGAAGACACAACAATGTTCAATTTTCCAGGAGGCAGCAAACAAATACAAAAAAGAGATGGAAGAGCTGAAGAATCAGCTAAATGAAGCCAAAGAGGCTTTGGAGGCAAAAGTCGCAGAATTTTCTCAGAAGCAGACAGATGATGAAATTCTGGGAGACTCAACCACTGAGTTCACTCAAGTCGAGCTTACATCTGAGAGTAGTCTGGCTATTATGGAAGTCGAAAAGCAGGCTGAGATTAAAGTCAAAAGAAGAAAGCCCATCGAAAGAAGACACAGAAACACAAATACGGCCCTGATTCTGACAGGATATGAATACACTGGAAATCAAATTTTGAACGCCGATGAACTTAGTCGGTTGCCTTTACAAGAAAATGGTGAAGATATCCCAGTTCCACAAGAAGTCGTGTTATTGTTAAATTTCTTAGATTCATCACCGGTATGTGCTGGACAGATCAGAGACTGGATAAGTTAGGACCCAGTCCTATCTCAAGTACGGGAACAAATGCTTCATGTTTGGTCACAAGAACCTGTATCTGACAAAATGAAAATGTACTTTAACAGAAGGCATAAAATAATGGTATTGTATTTGGGGGAGCACGAGTGATAGTTCCTCCAAAGGGAAGAAAGCCATTGTTAATTGAACTACATAGTGCACATCCAGAAATACCCTGAATGAAGATCATAGCACGCAGCTATCTGTGGTGGCCTGGAATGCATAGAGAAATAGAGAGCTTAGTGAAGAATTGTGTGCAGTGTCAGCAATTGCAAAAGTTACCTTCAACAGTTCCGTTACACCCTTGGGAGTGGCCAGGAAGACCATGGGTACAATTACACATTGACTATGTGGGGCCTTTCATGGGAACAATGTTTCTGCTCATTGTTGATGCTCACTCAAAATGGATGGACATATATGAGGTGAAGTTACCAACGTCTTCTGCTACAATTGAGAAGCTACATCAAAGTTTTACAATTAATGGATGACCAGAAGTGGTCGTATCTGATAACAGCATAGTATTTACGAGTGCTGAGTTTCAACGGTTTGCCAGCCTCAACGGTATAACTCATGAAAACTTCGCCATACCACCTTTCTTCAAATGGACTGGCCGAAAGAGCAGTTCAAATGCTCAGATCAGACATGAAAAAGTTAACTGGTGATTTCCTAGCAACCAAGCTAGCACACTTTCTTTTTCATTATAGGACCACCTCTCATACAACAACAAGTGTCACACCTGTGGAATTATTGTTGAAACACCGTCTCAGGACGAGATTGAGTTTAATAATGCCAAGCTTAGTGGGGAAGGTAGAAAGGAGTCAGGGAAGCCTTGAAAACTGGACACGACTGGCATAGTCGTCAGGGGAAATTTACTGTGGGAGGGACGGTATACGTGAAGAACTTTGGAGAAGGACCAAAATGGTTACCAGGTGAAATAAGTGCAGTGATTGGACCTCTATTTTACCACGAGGGTGGAAGGCTGAGTCATATGGAGACGTGGGTCATTTGAGGAAGAGAAAGACAAATCATCAAGAAATGATCCACCAGTGTTCATGACCGAGTTAACGTTTCCTGTTGAGAGACCTCAGCCTAGTACAGATGTGTCTGAAGTGCCTGTTGTACCTGCAAGAGTTGAGGAAACAGATTTGCTGGTACCTGCTGAAGACAACTCCAGAAACTGAGGTTCCTAACAAAGCATCTGAATTTGTAGAGCTGAGACGTTCTACATGCCAAAGGAAACCCCCAGAAAGACTGAGTTTGTTAATTACTTATCAATGCGCTATTTTGAAAAAAATTGTAATTGTAAATGTAAAAATATGTTTCCGGGTAAAGGGGGAGTTTTGTGGTAATTATGGTTTTATCTAATGTGTAGTATACCTTTGAGAAGAGTGTTATAAAGGAAGATCACACGATCTTGTGTAACCAATAGTGGAGTAGCGCGGGCAAACTCTGTAGTTAGTTGGAAGTCAGTAGCCTGCAAATGAGCAGCAGAAGTTTGTAGATAGTTTGGTGTAGAGGCACACATGTGTAGCTGCTGAATACCTTGTAAGTAAACAGAATGTGTTCCACCTAAGAGATGTCTGCAGGACTACTCTATCTAAAGTACCAACTCGGTCACCCTGCAACAAACGTGCAATTGGGACTCTCAAGTCAAAACAATGTGCAGATGGTGTGATCGTGTGCCTTTTGCTTTCCACCCCACCCTCCTCTGTCACCCCAGCTCTTCTGCAGTCTCAAACCGTAACGAAAGTCAGCAGTCTTCCAACATTCATGTTGCATCCATAGGGAAAGATCTGCATAGAAGCACTAGACCAGGCAAAGACAGCTGCTAAGGGAATGCAGGAGGGTGAGTAGTTCAATTTTGATTGGAAGTCTTGTGTTTTTTTATTTCAGGATTTTGGCCAAGAAGATCCTGTGAAGGTCTGTAGCAGAGGGATGGAAAGCTGGGGAAATGAGCAATGGGGATGTGGGGATGGTTTTAGGGGAACCAGAGTTTGATTGGCTGCTCACAGACAGCCTGTCTAGAGTGATGGGGTCCCAGATGCCTCTCCCCTTCCTCCTCCCCCTTCCCTCCTCCCGAGGTGATCGCTCAAGTCCTGGTGGCATTGCCTGCGACCTCATGAAAGCCAGATGTGTAGCAGCTGACCACCATGAATTTGGAGACACACTACAGTGAGCATTGTCAGTCCCCCCTGAGGCCTTTAGGCAGCAGGACTGTTGTTTTAGGGTGCTGATGAGTGGCCCCATGATGTTTCTGGTTGCAGCATGGTCCTGGTACGTGCACTGTCTCCATCTGGTTGGTGGCTGAGGAGAGTGGTAGGCCACAGGTAAAATGGATAACGCTCGTTGCTGAGCAGCCACCCTCTAGTTCAATGTGGTGACTCAAATATAGCAGGAACAGTTGATTGCCACAGGATAAAACCATCATGGCGGCTGCCAGGAGAGCGTGCAATCATGGACATGATGCTCTGTGCATGATCACAGACACCAACTGCACATTAAGGAAGTGGTATCCCTTATGAATCCAATATACCTCTCCATTGAGATGCAGCACCTGCAGAGTTACATGTGTGTAGCTGATAACTCCCTGAACTATTGGGAACCCTGCTCAACATAACAATCTGTCCACTCTTTAGGTTTCCAGCACAACACATGGCCTGCCCCCGCTGGAGTACTTTCTAAGCATGATGTGCTGCACAAAGCTGTGCCACTAATGGCTGGAGCAGATCGGCTGCCATGTTTAGGACTCCGGGTTCCCATAGCTGACAACAGCTGCACTATTGAGCCCAATTTTGCGGCCAAACTGTTTCCAATGGTTGAGGGGTTTAGATCAGTGTTGTCCAATTGAAATTGCTGACTTCTGTAGGTAAGGTTGACTCCAGCACAATGTTTTTTAAACTAGTGCAAAAGGTCTTGGGAACTTGATTGTAATGGATGTAATAGTGTTTGAAATTCTTCGAGCCTTTGAGCTGGTTTGGCCAATTTTAAGTGAATTATGCTGAAAATATCAGTGCAGCTAAAGCCATTATAGGTAAATTAAAATTCTGTATAAATTTATACTACATATATTTATACTACACATCTGAGATTTTTGTCTGGTTGTTGTGCATGGTACTTTGACCTCAGAGTGATTGTAAGAATGTAATTCTAAAATAAAAATAAAATTAGAAACGCTGGAATACCAACTCGGACAAGAAGACATTTCAGACATGCCCTGCCAGCTCTCCATCCAGTTGGACGCTGGTTGGTTGCCCTTTGTCACGATGTGCCCTGATAAAGCTACTCACTATTGTTTGGGCTTATCTTCCTCTAGCAGCCTGGAGCACTTACAGGCTGAATTGACCATAATGACAGCTTCTTTCTCTGTACAGTGTTGCTGATGCTTCCATGGTGCTAGCTTCCTGGTGTGACATGAAACTTAATTGCTTCATGACAAATTATTGCAAATTATAATGATTGAAGGTATAACCTTTCCTACTGCCTTTAGGGGTCACATGATTGCTCTGATCAATGGGCCCTAAGCATGGGTAATCCAGGGGTGGGGTGGGGTGCTGCATGTGGAGCTTTCTAGACCTGGTTCAATCATGTAGCTTCTAAAAGAGCTCTGTAAATAAAGTCTTCTGTTTCAAGCATGAAACCTGTCCAGTACATCAAGTTCATTGCATTTGGTGACGAGGGTAAAATAGCTCTGACGCTGCACCTCGCCTTGTGAATGTGAGTATATCAGTTATTAAGGAAAGAGAGAACAGTATACTCACCAGTCATGCCGCTCTTCAGCAGAATCAACCCTTATAACACATCCATGGAAGACTAGACCCAGTATGTAGAGCACCTAGGTTTTTATTTCATGGCAAACAAAATAACAGCGGAGCAGAAGCAGAAAGCAATTCTTTTGAGTGCTATGGTAACAAGACATATAACCTCACCCTCAGCCTGACAGACCCGAACATGCCCAATTCTAAATCTTTTAACAAATTGGTAGACCTCGTGAAGATTCATTTTCAACTGAGCCCATCGGTAATAATGCAGAGGTTTAAGTTTAACTCCAGAGTAAGGGCCCCAGGAAAGTGCATCACAACTTATATAGTGAAGTTGAAGCAGTTCACTGAGCACTGCAACTTCATAGACACACTCTGACATGTTGCGGGACTGGTTAGTTTGTGGTGTTCCTGATGACGCCATTCAGCGCTGTTTCCTTGCAGAGGTTAACATTGATTTAAAGTACGCCATGGACGTAGCACTAGCCATGGAAAGCGCTGCGAGGGACTCACAGGCTTTACAGAGTGTGTAACATGGTGCCGTTCTTCAGTTGGGGCGGGAACCTACTGCTGGGCGTGGCACAAAAACCAGAGAACAGCAACGAACCAGGAGACTGTCTTTACTGCCTGAAAAACAAAAAGGCCTAGAGGAAGCATTTCAGTAGAGACTCCAAAGTTAATCTGTTACTGATGTGAGGGTAACCATGTACTGGAAACCAGCAAATTCAAGGAAGCAGAATGCCATTACTGCCACAAAAAAGGCATGTAATAAAGTAATGCAGGGCAAAATCGAGACAGCCCATCAGACAGCAGACCAGATTGAAGCGCATAATATAACAACCAGAAACTGCTGATTCTGGTATCTATTCCCTTTACAATGTCAAAGCAGTAAAAACTGAACCAATCACCGTCACCATTCAAGTGTGTGGGAAGCCTCCATTCGTGGAGGTAGACACAAGAGCATTGACCGCAGTGGTGGGAGAACACACATTTAAATACCTAAATGAAGGTACCCAACCACTGAATCTGGAGCAAACCACGGCTCAACAGAAGACATACACTGGAGAGTCAATACAGGTAAAGGGCATCACCACAGTACTTGTGTCCTATAGGCAACAGATAGCCCAGCTTCCAGTGACCATAGCGACAGGTGAAGGACTTAGTCTTCTGCACTGCAACTGGTTACAAAGAAATTAAGCTCAACTGGTCAGAACTATTTCAAGTGAGAACAGGAGGAATTCCTGAGTTGATAGAGAATATGACAGTATATTTCAGAATGAGTTAGGAGAACCGAAGGACCTTCACAGGATGCAAGGATCCCTCAGGCCTGAGTTGGTTCCACGGGAAAATCACGAAAAGAAACAAAATGAATACAGTGCCACTCTGAAGAAACAGTTGGCAGAGAAGACTCAACAATGTTCAATGTTCCAGGAGGAAGCCAAGAGATACAAGAAGGAGACAGAATAGCTGAAGAATCAGCTGAATGAAACAAAAGAGACGTTAGAAGGAAAAGTCGTGGAACTTTCCAAGATGCGAGTGGGTAATGAAGCCATGGGGAGCTCAACACCGAATTGAACCAAGTTAACATTTCTCCAGAGAGGAATCTGGCCGACTGTGAAATCAAAATGAAGGACGAGACAAAACTCTGCAGCAAACATAAGAAGAAAAGACAGAAATCAATTCAGAAAAGCCAATAGGCTATGCCTCCAGTACCCTCTCTGCAGCCGAGGGGGGTTATTCACAACTTGAAAAGGAAGGTTTATCCGTAATATTTGGAGTGAAGAAATTCCACCAGTATCCAAATGGACAACATTCCACCATAGTGTCGGACTATAAACTATTAATGGATTTTGTAGTAATTGTAACTTTAAGGAATGTAGTGGCTGTAGCTTTAAGACTTATTTTGTTGTATAGTATCACATGACAGTGTGAATGAATTGGATCCAAGTGCGGGAAACCTTAGAGTGGGAGTCCTTCTTCTAGTTGTGGAGCTTGATGGAAACATGTAACTGCTGTTGCAGCCTATAAATAAAGTTCGATGTTTCTAATGAGAAACATGTATGGAAAATCAAGTCTACAACAGGTTTATTTAGTGAGGATAAAGCTATTCTGCCAATAGCCTCAGCAAGAATTCAACGTTGAGCTTTGATATTATCAGCATACGAGTACACCTTTATGCACTGTCCTGGCAAATGCAGATGCACTCAGTTGTCTTCTGTTACCAGATAGCATTGTACATGCTTCAGTGCCACAAGAAATTGTGCATGTGCTGAATTTCTAGGACTCTTCGCCTGTGTGTGTGAAGCAAATAAGGAATTGGACAAACAGGGATCCAATTTTGTCAAAAGCCCGAGACCAGGTATTGCAAGGATGGTCGAATTCACCAGTGTCTGAAGAGACAAGACAGTTTCATGCCTGTAAAACAGAGTTAAGTTATCAAAATGGAATCTTGTTGTGGCGATCAAGAGGCATCATCCCTTCACAAGGAAGAGAACCGCTCTTGACAGAACTTCAGAGTACACACCCTGGCATACCAAAGATGAAGATGCTTGCGCAAAGCTATGTCTGGTGGCCAGGCATGGACAGTGATATTGAAGGCATGGTCTAGCACTGTCTCCAGTGTCCACAACAACAGAAGTTGCCTGTTTCAGCTCCACTGCATCCGTGGGAGTGACCTGGTCAACCCTAGGTTAGACTGCATATAGATTATGTAGGTCCATTTTTAGGTACCATGTTTTTATTGATCATCAATGCACATTCTAAGTGGATGCATGTGTATGAAGTTAGATCACCAACATCATGCACAGCTATTGAAAAGCTGCACCACCGTTTTAGTATACATGGCCTACCAGAACTCATTGTTTCAGATAATGGTACTGTCTTTTCTAGTACGGAATTTCAGAGATTCATGAGTTTAAATAGAATTAAGCATATTAAAACAGCACCATATCATCCCTCATCGAATGGGTCAGCTGGAAGAGCAGTGCAAACTTTCAAATCAAGAATGAAAAGGTTGTCTGAAGGTACTGTAGAAACTTGACTTTCATGTTTTCTTCTCAATTATCGTACAACTCCTCATGCAACTATGGGTTCAACATCGTCTGAATTACTGATGAGATGCCGCCTACATACAAGGTCAAGTCTGGTGTTTCCAAACTTAGAGGGGAAGGTAGCGAAGAACCAGAGTAGTCAAAAATTAAATGATAATATTCATAGCAAAGCTTGAAGATGCACTGTAGAAGTTAAAGTTTTCATGCAGAATTTTGGAAACGGACCTAGTTGGGTTCCTGGTATAAGTCTCTCTGAAGCTGGACCCTTGTCATTCCAAGTGGCGGTGGAAGACCAAATTGTTAGAAAACATGTGGATCATCTAAGGAATAGGGAGACATTCCAACTACCAGCTATTCTGCCTGTAATTAATGTCAAACCTTTAATCCCTGAAGTGACAGATCGACCTAGAATAGACATACCTGATGTCTCTATTGAATTGCCTAATCCTGAACTACCACTTTCTAAGGATGTATCTGATGCTGCAGTTCCTGATCATGTTGATCCAGTGGGAGAATCTCAAGTAGTAGAGCTATGCTGTTCTAACCAAATTAGAAAACCACCTCAGAGACTTAATCTTTAATCACATGACCTGTCTATATATGTATATGTTGTGGATTAAAATATTCTTTGTAAATAGGAAATGTAAAAAAACTAAAGGGGGAGGAAATGTAATGATTAAAGGTATAACTTTCCTACTGCCTTTAGGGGTCACGTGATTGTTCTGACGAATGAGCTCTAAGAGTAGGTAATCTGGGGGACGGCACTTTCTAGTTGTGGACCTGGTTCAAGCACATAGCCTCAAAAAGAGCTCTCTGATAAAGTTATCTGTTTCAAGTAAGAAACCTTTCCAGTACATCAAGTTCATTACAAAAATATAACAGTTCTTACAGTTGTGAATATAATAGAAACATAGAAAATAGGAGCATGAGTAGGTCATTTAGCCCTTTGAACCTGCTCTGCCATTCAATACGATCATGGCTGATTCACTATCTCAACGCCATATTCCCAACTCTCGCCTTACCCCTTGATGCCTTTAGAGTTCATAAATCTTATCTATTTCTTTCTGAAATACATTCAGTGACTTGGCCTCCACAGCCCTTTGTGGTAGAGAATTCCATAGGTTCGCTGCCCTCTAAGTGAAGAGGTTTC
This sequence comes from Cetorhinus maximus, assembly GCF_964194155.1. NCBI lineage: Eukaryota > Metazoa > Chordata > Chondrichthyes > Lamniformes > Cetorhinidae > Cetorhinus > Cetorhinus maximus. Next base: position 47,444,031 of record NC_135896.1, on the reverse strand, counting down.
TCCCCATCTCAGTCCCTAAATGTTCTACCCCATAACCTGAAACTGTGACCCCTTATTCTAGACCGCCCCCCTTGCACCCCCCCCCACACCCCCCTCTCTCCCCCCCACCCCTCCCCCAAGCCAGAGGAAGTATCGTCCCTGCATCCAATCTGCACATCCCTGTCAGAATTTTATGTTTCAATGAGAGGTCGCCTCTCATTCTTCTAAACTCCAGTGAATACAGGCCTAGTCGGCCCAATCTCTCCTTATACGACAATCCTGCCATCTGAGGAATCAGCCTAGTGAACGTTTGCTGCATTCCCTCTATGGCAAGTATATCCTTTCTTAGGTAAAGAGACCATAACTGCACACAATACTCCAGGTGTAGTCTTACCAAGGCCCTGTACAGCTGCAGTAAGACATCCTTGCTCCTTTACTCAAGTCCTCTCACAATGAATGTCAACATACCATTTGCCTTCTTAACTGCTTGCTGCACCTGCATGCTTGCTTTCAGTGATTGCTGTACAAGGATACCCAGGTCCCTTTATACATCAACATTTCCCAATCTATCACCATTTAAATAATACTCTGCCATTCTGTTTTTCCTACTGAGGTGGATGACTTCACACTTATCCATGTTATACTGCATCTGCTATGTATTTTCCCACTCACTCAACCTGTCTAAATCGTCTTGAAGCCCCTTAATGCCCTCTTCATTGCTCACAAGTTTTGTGTCATCAGCAAATTTGGAAATATTACAGTTGGTTCCCTGATCCAAATCATTGATGTATATTGTGAATAGCTGGGGCCCAAGCATTGACCCATGTGGTACCCCATTAGTCACCGCCTGCCAATACAAAATGGACCCATTTATTCCTACTCTCTGTTTCCTGCCTGCTAACCAATTCTCCATCCATGTATTTTTGTGACAACTGAGGGGCTTAGGAAGTAGCCTTCTTTCCTTTTGCTGAATAGATAATGCAAATGAAGTTCAGAATAACAAATCTGTTTCCACACTTCATACACTAATCTTTGAATACAATTTGCTAATACTTGGCTAAGTTATTTATATAAGAGTACTGAAATTGGCAATTACCACATGTAAAATTGAATAAATGGCTTTGATTTTGACATTAGAAGATACTGTTTTTCATTAAAATTTGATTTATGCATACCATATATGACGTTAGATGCCATTGATGTGTGAATGCGGCTGTATAATGCTGTACCAGCACTGGCACTCTGAAAGGTTGAAGAACAGTTACAACAACTTTTAACTTTAGGCCTTTTGTTTACTTGGCAGAATGTACAGTGACCTCTGGGCAAATGGTTTCATTTTTGAATTGGGTTCAGTAAAATTAACAGACTCCAGAAAAACTTTCAGCATAAATGTGGTCATTGCTGAGAAGACCTGGTGAATGGCTACAGAGTTTTCAGCAGCATGTTAGTCAGAGAAAAAAGCTGCTAGAAAGGACTTCCATTTGACTTCCTGTGTGATCAATGCCTCCTGTGATTTTCGAGGAAGCCTTGATTTGGCCAACGACCCTGCTGGAAAGTAGCTGGAGCCTCTAAAATGCCAATGTAAATCAGGCCAGAACCAACATCCCTTAAAGGCCTCACTGGAAGCAGCTCTGATACGAAGATAAAGAACTCTTTTCAGCACTTTCTGAGCCTCAATATGAGAATAATTGCTCTGCCACCTCCTTGAGAGCGATCTGCGCCCCCTTTAATAATTCCTTCCATTCCCTCAGCCCCAATCAGTCCAGCTCTTTGGCGTTGCAGGCTCCTGCCCTGTTGCTTTTTACCAGATTTCCTGTACCCCACTAGAATGGAAAGCAGCTTATCAGTGTTCAAATTGAAATTTGAATGAGACTTTATCATCAAATTGATTTGGGACTTCCACCAACATATGGGGGAAGCATTGCAACCATTCCAACCAGCATCCACCTGATACATGCTAAAGTAAAAAATCTAAAAAGGAGCATAGACTGTTTTAAAAGCTACAGGTTTTACATAAAAAAAATAAGAAATAGGAGCAGATGTAGACCGTATGGCCTCACGAGCCTGCCCCACCATTCAAAAAGATCATTGCTGATTTTCTGCCTTAACTCCACTTTCCCATATCTTTTGATTCCCTAGACAGGGCAAAATTTGTCTATCTCAGTCCTGGATGTAATCATGATGAAGCATCCACAACCCTTTGGGTTCCAGAGATTCATAACCCTATGAGTGAAGAAATTTCTCCTCATCTCAGTCCTGAACGATCAACCCCTTATCCTGAGTCTGTGTTCCCCGAGCTCTAGATTCCCCAGCCAGAGAAAACAACCTCTCACTGTCTACAATTGTCAAGCCTTTCAGAACCGTGTTTGTTTCAGTGAAATCAACTCTCATTCTTCTAAACTGTAAAATGTATAGGCCCGGTTTACTCAGCCTTTCATCATAGGGCAACCTCTCATCCCAGGACTCAATCTACTGAGCTTTCTCTGTGCTACCTCCAATGCAAATATATTCTTCCTTAAATATGGAGACTAAAACAGTGCACAATATTCCAAATGTGGTATCATCATGCCCTATACAATTGTTGCAACGCTTCCTTATCCTTGTATCCCAACTCCTTGCAGTAAAGCCCAACATGCCATTTGCCTTCCTAATTGCTTGCTCTAACTGCATGCTAACATTGTGTTTTTTGTAAGAATACACACATCTGAACATCAATATTTACAAGTTTCACACTTTATAAAAAATATTTTGCTTTTCTGTTTTTATTGCCACCTCCCCACATTATACTCCATCTACCCCATTCACTTAACCTGTTTATATCTCATTTGCAATCTTTTTGTGCCCTCCTCAAAGCTTAAATTCCCATCTAGCTTTGTATCGTCAGCAAGCTTAGCTACATTACTCTCAGTAAACACCTCATCTAAATTTTGACTTTGCTCATCAAAAACTGTTATTTGAATGTTAACTAGGCTGGAAAGGAAAAGTAAAGGACACCTTTGGTATTGATAAAGAATTAGTCATTATTGTTACAAAGCACTGTAATGAGCGACAAGGGAATAAATGCAGCAAAAAGCTAAAACTAAAGCAGCAGTGTGTATGGTTCACTTCGATGTTATTTGCAAGCTGGTGAGTTGGTTTATTTTTTTAAGGTTGCCAGTAGGGAAAATGGTCTACCACAGGTTCGTTCAAATCAAATATTTGAATCCTCAGGGATAATTTTTCAACTTTGCACTTCCAGCAGATAAGCCTCCTACCGGAATTGTGAAAACAGAAAATGCCCTCTCTGTTTTCAATTTACAGTTCACTCTTTGCCATAATCCAGCTCAGTACGTGCAATGCCTGGCTTTGCACTGAAATCTTGATGGCTTCTATGTTTTCTTTTCCTATCTGCTGGTTTGATTATTTTAGTTTTATAATGTGATGGGATTGTGCTGAGCAGTAGGTGGCATTTGGTAACTCCAGCATGACTAGAGTTTGTGGTCTTTGTTGAATATTTATTTTATGATTTTTGCTGTTTTCTATCTTCTTTGGTGTCTTTTCTAATTAATGAGAAAAGGTAAGCTGCAGCAAAACATTGCAGAGTTTCAACATGTCACCCTTGATTGGGTAGTTTCAGTGTGGTTTGAAAGATAATATGAACATTTTTGCGTAACTGCTGTACATGTAAGTAATTTGAAATTCCTGTTTTGCTTATCACAAATTTAAATGTCAAAATGTAGGTGTAATAGGCAAATATTTACCTGAGATTTGTATTTTTGCTTTTTTTTCTTATTTTTATTTTCAATATTTTATCAGAGTTATTGAAATAAATTCTGGTTACTAAATTTGCCATTTGAAGGGAGTGATAATAGCTTCTACTGGGCAAACCTAAGTGTGGTTGTAATAAGGGGTTTAGAAGCTGAGAAAAGAACAGCTATTGATGTTCAAATGTTCAAATCAGAGCTGAGATGAAACAAACTTCTCAGATGGGCCCAATGTACACCGGTGTTGATTCAGCACTCATTGGGTTATGGTATACACAGATATTTGATTACGGTCAGTTTAAAAGATGATTCATCCTTTGTTTCTTCAGTGATGGTCAGCACCTGAAGGGGTTAAAGATACCTAATTGGCCTACCAGATGGGGGCATATCCCATCACCTTGAAATTTTACAATTTTAGTCATTAGTTATGGGATCATTAGCCTGTGTTTCTAGACACAGTAAAATCTTTATTATCCAGCATGCATGAGGTGGTTCCTGTTGATCAAAAGTGCCGGTTAATGGAGAGTTCCATTTACCAATGGAACATAGTGTAATATTTGTAGCTAGTACTCAGGATGTAAAAAACTGTATTATTTTTGTTTCTAATCAATATAATAACATATATTAAAGGACAAAATAATACAATATACATGTACGGGTTCTGGATAACTTCATAATTGCTTCTGGTTGCTAAAGTGATGATTCACATTAGGGGAAACAAGAGGAATTCTGGTTATTAGAGAATTCTGGTAGGTAAAGTGCCAGATAACACAAAGGAATGGAGTCGTCCATGCCCACTGGCATTGGGCGTGCTCGGCAGCATAAGTGGATAATCTGGCGAGAAGGCCAAAGATCAGTTTCACGATGTCATGAAACCAGTTTGCGATCGTCCGCTCAGCCTGTTGATGGCAGGCCATGTTCCCTGCCATTGGGCATTGAGAACTTCATTGTAATGCATCTGTATATATCATTATAAGGCCATCCTGCAGGAATCATCCCCCTTGCTGGTTCATCCGTCCACGCCAGTGCAGAACATGTCTTAACAACTGTGACATGCAGAATTCAGGACTTACTGCCAGGGCCTTGGTCACATTGTGGCCAGCCGAGGAGCAGAAGATGCTGGAGCCCAACACCAATGGCACACTGGAGGAATGTCCATGGCATGCTGGGTGGATTCTCGTGGAAATGACTCTGCTGCCAAGCAGCTCACGGAAGGTGGAAAGTCACCATTGAGGATCTGGTCACAACGGATGATGGTCGAGGGGGTGGAGAGGAAGGTCCAGCTGTGTTTGGGAGAGGAAGATGTGCCGGGGGATGGGAGAGGAAGGTCTAGGATTGACTGAGAGAGGAAGAGGTGTCAGGATGGGGTGAGGTTGCGAGGGGGGGAATGAAGGTTTCATGATAAGGTGAGGTTGATGGGGGGCAATGAAGGTGTCAGGATGGGGTGAGGTTGCGAGGGGGGGAATGAAGGTGTTGGGGGGGTAGTTTGGGAGGGGGAGGGAGTATGGGGGATGAGGGGGTAACAGGGGAGAAGATGGCAACTGGGGAGGTAGATGTAAGGAGGGGGTGGAAGGTGTAAGGGAAGGAATTTGGAGGGAGGAAGGAGTGTGGAGTGGGGATGGGGTCCATGGGGAGGAAGGAAGTTGGAGAGGGGAGAGGGTCCGGGTGGAGGAAGGAGTGTGGAGAGGGGAGGAAATAAGGCTGGAGGAAGAATAAGGCTGTCTGAAGGAGACAGGAAGGGTGAAGGAGTAATGCTGGAGGAAGAAGTAAGGCTGGAGGAAAGAGTCGGGAAGGGGGAAGGGCTAAGGGTGTCTGAAGTAGTCAGGAAGGGGGAGGGACTAAGCGGGGAAGGGGGGCGGACTAAGCGGGGGTGAAATCCGGGGGCTGGGGGGAGGACCAAAACGGGTGGGGGAGTCCGGGGGAGAGGGGTTTTCAAGAGGGGAAGGGATCTGAAGGGGGGATGTCCAGGTGAATATGCAAGGAAGAGCTGTGATGAGCCCATGACTGCCTCCTGGGGAGGGAACTGAGAGCGGGCATGGAACAAAGGAATGGTGAGAATAACTGAGGGCAGAGTGAGGCAGTAGGGTGGGTGGGTGAAGATTTGATGGTTGTGGTGGAAGGGACAGCGAGGGTGGTTGGTGGGGCCTCGGAGGCAGACACGAACCCTGGGTGTGGGAAGGAGAGGGTCGGGGAGGTGAATGTGGATGGGGGTGGGATTTTCAGGAAGGAAGGGAACGTTCACGTTCACCTGGACATCCACAAAGGTTGTGGCTGGTAGGTCATGGAGGGGAGGTGGAAGGTGATGCCAGGGGAGTCATCAGTGATGGAGGAAAGGAAATGGGTGGCTAGAGGAGGGAAAAAGACGGGGGAGCATACAAAAAATCGAACCCAGACCATACTGTCTAAATCGAAAGTGAAATGAGAGTCATGGTGGGCAAGATCAGGTGCCACATGGGAGTGTGATCATTGGGTGGGCAGAGATGCAGGTCAGCTCAGATGGACACCTGAAAGTGAACCCCAGTAGGCAGCATTGAAAACGCTCAGGACATTGAGGTGAGTGTGATATGTGAAGGATCCGCGTGTGTGTGACAGTGCTTGCACGAGGCTCCGAAAGGCCCTGCCACACACACACACACACACACACATTTCTCTTTCCAGAATCACTCATTGGCCAACTGCTCCCTCTGCAGTGACGGAGGACGAGGTTGAGGAGCTAACAGGCAAAGGGGACTCAGAGGGAGAGGACAGCCTCAGATTCCTGAGTGGGTGACCCAGGGGTGTCCAGTTGCTGCTCCTCCTCCCTTCAGGTGCCTGGGGGCCTCAGCCTGACTCCTTGTGGGGGATGAGCACCTGGAGGGATGTCGAGGTGCCCTGTTTCCCTCTCGCGTTGCCACTGCAGGAACTCACCCATGGCTACCGCGATGGAGTGCAGGTTTACACACATCTCCCTGTTCTGCTGGACCAGGGTCTCCATGGCTTCCGCCATCCTCTCCCTGGAGACCTCCATACACACACATGTGGGCATCACTTCATCAGAGAGCAGGCTGATGCACTCCTCTGACTCGCGAGTCTCTCTGTTGAGGGCTTCCAACAGCTCTGCAAGATGTTCCCATGCCTGCTGACTCTCCACAATGAGTTAGAAGGCCAAGTCCTGAGGCTTGTCAGCTGAATCAGACCTCACAGATGCCTCTTCCCCTCTGAGTGGTGGGGAGCTCGGCTGAACCTGCCTGCTCCTGCTGCGGACATGTGTCCGTGAGGTGACCACCAGATTGTGAACCCGAGCCTGCTCTAGATCTAGGTCTCACTGAGGTGTGTGTCTCTGCGCTGGTGGAGGGTGTGGGTAAGCGCTGTGATGGATCTCCCAGGATGCTTATTTACAGCTCTTCAATGGAGGAGGTGTCCTCTTGGCTGGAGGTGAGGACGTGGATGGAGCTGAGGGACTGGCTGGCTGAGGGTGTCGGTCGCTTGGCAGAGCTCCCTGTGAACCAAAGTAGAGATAATTAGTGCATGGCAGCAGAGTCAAACGCAGGAGAGAGAGCTCTCACAGTTGCATTGAGAGAGGGATGATGTGGTGCAGGATCCTCAAGAGGTTGTGTGACCTCACCCTCACCGTAGGCACACTCCGTGTCCTCACCAGTCAGCGCAATGGATGCTCCACAAAGTGATTGAGAGGCCTAATGTGGGCCACTCCAACCCCGGTCTGGGACCTCTCCCTGCTGTTGTGAGCCAGCTCCTCCTGCATGAAAACAGATGGCGAGAGTGTGAGCAGGACACATGGCATTGTGTGGAATGTTTGTGGTGAGCGGAGCCACGGACAAGATGAGGACACGAGCTCCAGAGGATATGAGCCTGATGGAGATGTGAGGATGTGTGTGAGAGTTAGTGGTGTTGTCCCTTAAGGTGTGAGATCCCTGTGGATGTGTGATGAGTTTGTGAGTGGAGAGTGATGAGAAGAGTGAGTTATCCTGATGGAACTGATGAGACCATTCATCCTGTTGCAGCACTGGGTGGCTGTCCTCTTCTGCTGACCACAGCTACCGCCACCTCCCATGTTGGCTTAGTGATGTTGCTGCCCATCCTGCCAGAGCGGGAGTGGAGGACATCGTGGCAGGTCTCCACTGCGTTCAAAAGACGTTTGAGGGACACGTCATTAAACTGGGGGCTGCAGCCTTTTTGCCTTTTGGGGCCATCGTGTTGGAAGCTCATCTCATGGTCAAAGACAACACCAAGGTTATGAACAATCTGGTTCAGACATTTGTTAAGTAGAGGAATGGAGCTGTGGGGATAGGGAACAGAGTTTGTGATGGGAACTGAAAACAATGACTTTGGACTTCCCAATATTTAGCTGGAGGAAATTCCTGCTCATCCAGTACTGGATGCCAGACAAGCAGTCAGACAATTTAGAGAGAGTTCAGGGGTCATGAAAGGTGGTGGTGAGGTAGAGCTAGCTGTCACCAGCATACATGTTTAAACTGAAATTGTGTTATCGTATGATACTGCTGAAGGGCAGCATGTAGGAGTGGGCCAAGAATGGATCCCTAGGTGATCAACAGAAATAATGGTGTTGGAGCGGGAGGAAAAGCCATTGTAGGTGATTCTCTGGCCATGGCTGGATAGATAGGAATGGAAACAGGGGAGGGCATCCAGCTGGATGATGGAGGAGAAGTTTTGGAGGAGGATGGTGTGGACAACCAAGTCAACGTCTGCAGACACTTCAAGATGGATGAAGAGGGAAGGCTTATGACAGTCACAGTCACAAAGGATGTAAATCAGAACCCGACACATTTTAATGCGCAATTGTGCATTCAGTGTTGTCCTCATATGTAGCATTGGGTGACAAGGAGCATTAGGCCCCAAACACCACAAAGAGCTGAAACAATAATTTTAACCTGGGCCTAACAGTGAATGAATGGTAAGTTCACCCGGACTCACTGGCATAAGGCTGAAACCATTTTAGCTCCCAGGTATCGGTGCAGACTCGATGGGCCGAAGGGCGTCTTCTGCACTGTGATTCTGTGATTCTGTATCATTATCATGTAGAAGTGACTCCCACCTGAGCATGGCGGGAATGATGTGGATGCCAGTGAAATGTAATAGGACAACCACAGCATGAGGTCACCAGTGGCAACCCACACAGGAGTACTCTCTGTCAAGTAAGTGTGCCAGGGAGGTTCTGGTACTCATGGGCTGGGGGGATCCTAGAGCAGGAGAGGTCCCCAAGCTTTCTTATGAAGCTCAGAAGACCACTCAAACCATTTAGATTAACCAAATGACCTGGTCATTTTCAGTTCCTAAGGCTCCTCAGTGCTGCTGGTGAGGTCAGCGTTGAACACATGAATGTGCATTAAAATGTATTGGGATCTGAATTACATTGCCAGAACCCAGCTTTTGTGTTTCAATCTGGCTATGGCTACATGGAGTAAGGACCCGACATTCTGCTCAAAACGTGCCTGCCAAATTGGTAAAAGGTGGGAAGTTGGCAAAGCTGAATTGAGTATCATGCTGCTGGCATTTTAACCCCCCCATGTGTCCCACTCTCATATGCCTGAGGCATTAAATTGGGGTTACCAAGTCTGAAGTCTTCGTAAAATAGCCTTGGAATATTTATATCAAACAGACAAATAGGATTACCACCCACAAACTTCACCCAAACAATTCTGACAAAACTATGACCTTGAGGATCCACATTAAAAATGTTTCATCCACCAAAATTCTCAGGTAAATGCTCAATCTACAAATACATTGTATCTTTGTTTTGTCTGATTGTAACCAATGTGTTCCTATTACCTACTGCTATTCTTGCATTGTGATATTTAAAGGACATTTCTCTTTAAAGGCTTTTGATTACAACTCTAAAGCTCCTCTCCTTAAATCTGTAGTACTGCTACGCCTTTGATTTAAATCAACTCCAGGAAATTGGACTAAAGTCAGGAACTGGGAGCGAATGTTGACATTTAAATATCACAGCTGTAGAAAGGGGGATGGAGCAACAATTGACAACAATAGCTGATAGGAATGTACTGCCGTCACTGAGTTCACTGCCTTTGGAGAACTTGCTATGCTAGTAGTGAATCCTAAGGGGCATTAGAATATATGGAACATATGGCACAGAAACTGGCCATTTGGCCCAAGTGGTCCGTGCTGGTTTTTATGCTCCCACATGAACCTTCCCGCACACCCCAACCCCACTGCTTCATCTAGTACTATTCACATTAACCTTTCATTTTTCCCTCATTTGTTTATTTAACTTCCCTGTTAAGTGCATTTATGATTCCATCTGCAACACAACTTCAATACATCTAGCTCCGTACAGGAAAGAAGTTTCTCAGGCTGGATTTTAACTTTCGGTGCAGGGCGGAGGACTAACAGCAGCAGATCTACTGCTCATCATCCAGCTTGATGAATTTCCCTTTCACTGTATTCAGTCGAAAGGAAAACATTGAGGGTGTATAATGGACAGGTCATACATTGCTGCCATTTTACTACACTGGTTGTTGTATGTTGCATGTTGAGTAGGTCTCATGAAGAGATTCTGAGTCTTATATGGTTGAACATTTAGTGTTTATTGATAGCACCTAACTATGTACATGTAGACAGGGTATGGCCCAAGCTATGAGCTAACTCCGTGCTTGCTTCTACACAGGTCTCTGTCCAGTCCAGAGCTGACCCTAGTCTCAGGCCATGTTTTTATTTACATTACCCTGTGGGCATTATTGTTTTCCAGTCCCACATTAACCCTTGCTTTATAGTACACCTCCCCCAAGTCTTTATCTAACATATTTATATTACAATCATGCTACCCCTTCTCTCCCCCTCAAGTCTCTAACTTTATAAATTCAGATGGTCTGGAGGCTTGACAATTCTTCCAGACCTCATTCTGGTCACATTCGGAGGAGTGGTAGGGTCTGTTGATTTGGGCAACCATTGTTGATTCAGAGTTTGTGTTGTGGTCTGTGTTTCTGGCACTTGGTTTCTTTTTCTAATTTGCTCAAATGTATAGTAGGAGGTTTGCCTCGAGGGATGAGGAGGAGGCTCCTGTTCCTCCTGATTGTACCTTTTGGTGTATAGATGAGGTACAACCTTGGCTGGCCATTGTATCTCCAGGCAATGACACCCACTCTTTCAATGTCCCTGATCCACAACCTGTCCCCTTCATGTAATTGTGGCAGGTTTCTAGTGCAGAGCCTTCTATTGTAGGTGAAAGCCTGCCATTGCCTGTAGGATTGTTCTTAATCCTGAAAGTTTCGGTAATCCTTGACTGCCAACCTTGGGATTCGTTTCTTTAGCAACAGTGGGAGTTGGGTACGGAGTTTCCTGCCCATCCTGGGCTCTGATGGGGTTAATCCACATTGCAGCAGGGTGGATCTATAAGCTAAAAGCGCCGTAGGGAAGTTGTTGTTCTTTCTCAGAAGAGCTTTAATGTTGCAGATGCCCATTTACGCCTCATCATCTGATTGTGGATATGTTGGGGAGCTGGTGCAGTGTTGAAAGCCACAACTGATGGAAAATTGGGTGAAGTTTTCTTTTGCGAATTGCGGGCCGTTATTGGGCACCACCTGGTCCTGGATACCATGGCTTGCAAACATTTTCTTCAAGGATCTCATGACTGCCTCAGTGGTTGTCATGTGTAATTACTTCACCTCGATCTATTGGGAGAAGTAACCAACCACGGTCCCCATGAAAGATGAATAAATTGATTCCCAACCATTGCCATGGCCTGGTGGGGGACTGTATGGGGATGAGGAGCTCTCCCTGGTCTGGCTTGTGCAGCGTGCACACCTGGCAGTTTACAATCACTTCTTCAATTGTCCTTGATATGCCTGACCACCCCATTGCAGATTGGGCACGTACTCTGTGCTCTGTAAAGCCCAAGTTGCCTTGGTGAATTTTTTGGAGAATCTCCAGCTGAAGGAAGACTGGAATGACCAACTGCTCCTTGTATACTAGCAGATGATCTATCACAGTAAAGGTTTTCTTTAACTCAGAGCACAGAGTCCACCATTAGATATGATTCCACGATTGGGCAGCACTTGCTAAATAATCCCCAGTGTGCCAAGAATTAAGCTGCCAACCAATTTAAGATTGTCAGTCGGGCTCATAATGCATTTGTGTGTACTGGAAGCTACATTTGTTAATACACAGGGCCCTGTTCTTTGCAGATAGATATAACGTACACATGTTGCTCCTGTTTCAGCTAAGCAAAACAAGCGACAACCATTCAGTGACTCATTCCTCAGGGCAATGTCATGACCAATCAGAGTCAAGCTGCCTAGTTTAAATTTCAAACAATTCTTGGCAGTTAACTGTCAGTCACCATCCATTGGTGCATTATCCATGGCAACACCTCTACCAATCAGTGTCCACTTGCCAACCAATCAGCACCCTCTTCTCATACAGTATAAATTGTTGTTTTCCCCTTATATTGGAATCTTTACGAAGTGTCCTGATCAGCGCAAAATGAAAAACTTCGACATGTCTCTTTTTTCAGCAATACTGAAGTGTTTTTGCTCTTCAAACCAAATTTTCATGATGCTTTCACCTGCTTTTCCTGTGGCCACCATTGTTGACAGTGATGGCGGATGCGGACACACTCCTCATCTGTCATCTGCTTCTGGTGGATTTGCTGAAGTTTCCCTGAGGTAGCCGGCAGTTGTCTCTTCACCAATTAGGAATGCGACTGGATCTCCTCAACCAGGTTGACACCATGTGTTGCAGGAAGGTCGACTGTGATCCTGACTAGTGTGTCTGCAGTCGTTTGATGTTTCCCTTGAACATACACGATCTCATATGCGAATCTCATGAGGCACAAATGCAATCATTGAGTTCTGGGGGGGCAACTTTGCAAGTTCCTTCTCGTCTAACAGTGAGACCATTGCTTATGGTCCATTTCAATGGTGACATTCAGGCCGATAATGTAGTCAGAGAAATTCTCGCAAACCTATGTTATTGCGAGAGCTTTTTTTTCAACAACTGCATACATTTCTCTGGGTGGAATCGTCCCAGATTTGCACTAAGTGCGATAGCGGGTGTGAATAAAGTAGTTTTCCCCACCGGCAGCAATGGCAGATTTCCAGGCTGTATCATCCCATTCCCAACTCATCCCGCTTCACTAATACAGCATTCACGGGAAACACGCTGGATCGCTGGTGGGGCGCACTCTGATTTGTCTGCCCCATCGTCACTTCTGGGTGCCATATTTATAGGGCGCCCCTGTACAGAACTAGCACTCTCCAAGTGATCGGAAGCTGCTGGAAAGTCATGGCTGCCACAGGGAGGAAACATGTTGCCCCCAAATTTAGCAATGCCTCCCTCAGGTGCCTGTTGAATGCAGTGGGGGCCTGCTGCGATGTCCTCTACCTCTGCTCTGAGTGAAGACCAGCAAAGAAAATCACCAAGCTAGCATGGGAGGCGGTGGCAGTGCTGGTCAGCGCCAACACCCTGCAAAACAGGGCAGCCATCCAGTGCCGAAAGAGGATGAATGATCGCCTCTGTTCCACCAGGGGGTAAGTTACTCTTCTCATCACTCTCAACTCACTCACTCACTAACCCATCACACATCCTCAAGGATCTCACTCACTGCCAGCTCAAGACACATCGCCATTCACTCTCTCACACACACCTTCATCTGCCCTGCAGATCATATCCTCATCCCGTCCATTGCACCACTCACCACCCACATTTTCCAGGCATCCTTCTCATGTGGCCTGGCAGGCGTCCTGCTTACGCTCTCTCCATCTGTATTCATGCAGGACAAGCTGGCACACAACAAAAGGGAGAGGTCACAGACTGGTGGAGGAATGGCCATTATCAAAGTCCTCACAGACTTTGAGAATAGAGATGTCCAGCTGGCCAGTGAGGATCTGGACCAGCCTTGTGTTGATAGTGAGGTCGGTGGTGCTCAACCGAGTGAGGATCCAGCAGTGAAACATCCAACAGACAACCATGCTGCGAGTGAGTTCCCCTGTTCCACAGTCCCCAGCCATGCACTAATTATCTCTCTTTGCTTTCGCAGGCACATCGGGGAAATAGCTGAGGGGGTCCACAAGCCAGGTCCTTGGCTGAAGCCCCAAAGGCACCTTGGAAGAACAATCTGATGACAGCGTAATTGAAAACCCATCACAGCGCTCACTCACACCCTCCACCAGTGCGGGGATCCTTGATGGGAATTAGTTCAAGAGTAGCCTCAGGGTCACAATCTGGTGAGCACATTGTGCTGTTTGATCCACAGCAGGCAGAGGCAGGGATTCCCAGGTTTCTGGCACTCAGAGGACTGCTGGAGTCCAGAAATCTGCTGAGGCCAAGTCGGATGAGGAGCCTCTGGACTCGGTCATGTCACGTTTGCTGGAGGTGCAAAATCAAACTCGGGAACATCAGGAAGCGATGCTGCTGCACTCTTCAGATTGCACGGTACAATGGAGGAATCTGTCTGCTTTCAGTCTGAGGCAAAAGCGTCAGCATGCTAATGCACTGAGGTCAACACTAGTAGGATGGCGGCCGCCATGGAGACCTTGGTGTAAGATATTGGTCCTGCACTGCTGCGCGGGCTGAACTCCATCGTTGATGCCATAATTGGCCTCCAACAGTGTGTATGCAAGAGAGGTGGGGGGCAGCTCGATCTCACTCCAGCTTCCCCTTCTCCTCAAGGAGTCAGCGAGGGACATCGGGCCCTCATAGGGAGGAGGATCAGCAGGTACACACTCCAGGGCCATCCACCCAGGTGACTCTGGGAATGTCCAGCCCATCCCAATCCCCTCTTCTTGTGACCCCAGCAGCTCCTCATTAGGATGAAACCCTGAAAGCAGGCCGGGGCCCTCCAAGCCTCAGCCCTCCAGAGGAAGCCCATCAAGGTAATCACAGACAGGGTGTAGCAGTCAGCAGACAGCCTTCACCTCTACTGTGGATGCCGGGGGAGCACCAAGATGTAGCTACAGGGTTAGGAAAGTTAAGAAAATGTAGTTGCACAGGCTGGGCATGGGTGTTAATCACTTGTACATGAAGTTCACTATTGTAAATAAACTCCCAAGAATGTCTCCTTGCCTATGGCTTCTTGTTCTGATGAGCAGTGTTCATGTCACTCAGATGTGAAACCTTGGTAGCTGCCAAGACAGGTGTCTCAGTCCAGGGCTTCTTCCCTGTGCAGTGTGCACCCTTAAGACCAAAGTGATGGTCCGGCTTCACACTCACTGGACACATTAGTGATACCTGCACCTCGATGGTGCTTGTCATTGCTGCCAGAATGTCGTGGGCAGGTGTCCCAGAGTTCCGGCATTCTCTCTGTGTGCTCTCAGCACCTTTGAGGTGGGGCTGACCCCCCATTTCTTCAGCATCTGTGACTGGTGACACAGTGCTCCTGAAGGAGTCGGGTGTTGAAGGCAGACAAAGGATCAGGTGTGTTTAAGGTTTCATGGCTGCATCTCCATGATATGACCCTGATCACAGAGCACAAGTGAGCTGTTCTCAGTCAGACAGGAGTCAGACATTTTCAGAGGCTATGTGAAGATCTGTGGAGTATCCTCACTGCATGTTGGAATCATCCTCCTGCAATTGAGTGACTATTAGGGCCTCCACTGCGTCTCCATGACATGAGCCTGAGCACTGAGGGTATGTGCGCTGCCATCAGTCACACAGGAGTCAAATGCTCACGGATGTAAGGTGAGGATGTCAGGACTGTCCTCACTGCAACTCCTCATCATCCTCCAGGAATCTTGCGGCTACAAGGACCTCCTGAGTGCGCCTGCCTCGTTTGACCAGTGTGATGGTCTCATCGCCAACATCTTCGCCTTCAAGGACGTCATCACCATCATTCCTTTTGACTTCCTCCTCATTGGAGGAGACATGCAGTTGTCCATTTCCTCAGCCAGGTCCTACCTCCCGATGCAGCGCCAGGTTGTGTAGTACGCAGCAGGCTGCAATGATGCGCAACACTCTGTGGCAAGTGGGGGGACTCTATTGCAGTGCTCCATCTGACCTGTTGAGGCACTGGAATCACATTTTCAGAATGCCTATTGTTTGCTCCACCAAAGTCGGGGTCATGGCATGAGCCTCATTATACCGTTGCTCTGTTGCAGTCTGAGGCCACCACATGGGTGTCATCAACCACGTCCTCTGTGGGTAGCCCTGGCCCCTGAGGAGCCAACCCTGCAGTCTCCCTGGACCCTGAAAGATGTCAGGGATCTGAGACCTGCTAAGGAGGCAGGAGCCGTGGAGGCTTCCTGGGAGTCATGTGCAGACCTGTAGGATACGTTTGTGGTCGTCGCACACCAGCTGAACATTCAGCGAGTGGAAGCCCTTGCAGTTGACACAGTTGACTGCTTGTTGCCATGGAGACCTGAGTGCCACGTGAGTGCAGTCGATAGCATCCTGCACCTGTGGAAAACCAGAGATCTGGGTAAATCCCAGCGCTCTTGCTTGCTGGCTTTCCTGATCCCGGGCGAAATGCACAAAGTTTTGCGCCTTCGCGAAGATGGCATCCGTGACCTCCTTGTGCGTGGAGGCTTGCAAGATCCTGCACAGGTCACCTGTGGAGCTCTGGAAGGAGCCACTGGTTCACCATGCCCAGGAATCTCTGGAGGTCTGGAATAGATGATGGGGTTTGGGGACTTGCTCATCGATTTTGTTTTTGTGGGTCTGCCATGATGCCTTTGCTGCTGACATTGTGGACTAAGAACCAAATCAAGGCCTTGGAGAACTCACATTTCTCGTTTCATGTCAGCCATGCTTCCTGCAAGCATTTCAGGACAGCTATGAGCCCCCTGTCGTGTTCCTCCATGGTCAGGTTATGGACCAAAACATCATCCACATGGCAGATGACACCCTCTAGGCCTTCCAAAATTGCCAACATCGTACATTGAAAAATCTCGGGTGCTGAGGTAATGCCGAATGACAAGTGGTTGAAACAGAATCTGCCAAAAGGGGTGATAAATGTAGCCAGCAGTCTGGATTTCTCATCTAGTGGAAGTTGCCAGAAGCCGCTGTTAGCATTGAGCATGGAAAACACTGTGCTTTTAGTGGGGTTGGTCCGGCTGTCGCCCACAGAGGACTTTGGGTGGGACTTCTCTTGGCTCTGCCTCGTTGAGATGTGTCAGGCCCACACACATACGGATAGACCTCTTTGGCTTCAGAACTAGGATCATCCCAGAGCACCATTCGGGCGGCTGAGTGACGGGGGAGATGGTCATCTCATCCTGTTGTTGCTGTACTTGCTTCATGAGCGGGTGTGATATTTTCCGTGGTGTGGACAAGCACACGGGCTTGGCATCCTCCCTTAATGTAATACTGTACGAGGCCTTGAGTCACCCCAATCCAGTGAAGAGTTTGGAAACTCATTTTTAAATTTGGAACCAGACCCTTCCTGGTTGACATTGTCAATTTTTTGAAGGAGATTGAGGTCAACACAGGCCTTTCTGCTTAAAAGGGAAAATTCTTGATTGTGGAGTACAAATAATTTCTCCCTTACTCTTTATCTTTGTATTAGAGTGTCACCTGCAATGTACCTTTAACTGGGAGCTTGATGCCACCTGCTCCATATAGCTGCATTGTGGGTGGCATCAGGCTTTGTGTAACCAGTATGGTTCTTTGTACCAGAGGACCGTAACACTGGCTCCCGTGTCCAATTTGAAGTTGGTGAGGTGACCGTTTACTGAGTTGTCCGCATTCTGAAAAGAGAATGCTGGATCCTTGACCTCACCCACGAAGCACGGTTGGGATTCTTCCTAGTGTGATACCTTAATCTCATGGATTGTCTTGGGTTCCTCATTCTGTCTGGATACCTTAATTTAGCAGTGCCTTCTGAAGTTTCCCAGCTGGTTGCAGTTGAAACACTGCACTGAGATTGCTGGATACTGTTCTCGCCTGTGAAATTGTTTGGCTCCACAGCACTGACAAGGTAACCCATCCTCTTGTGATATGTTTAGGTATTGCCTCCCTTGGCCTAGAGCCTCTCTGCCTTTGTTTCACTCGCTGAACAGTTGGGGTTATTCTGTACCATGGCTTGCTTTCACCATGTAAAATGGATCAGTGCTGTTGGTTTCAGACTGTCTGATGATTTGGAGGCCCTTTCTAGAGTCAGATCTTCCTAGGCCTGTAGTATGTCTTGAAGGACAACACTAATCACTCGGACAACAATTATGTCCCTTATGAGGACTGACTTTAGGTTACCATGGTCACAGCCTTCAGTCAATCTGTACAATTCATTTATAAAAGTGTCAACTGGTTCTTCAGGCTGTTGGATATGTTTGTTGATTTTCTCTCTCTAA
Source organism: Cetorhinus maximus (assembly GCF_964194155.1). Taxonomy (NCBI): domain Eukaryota; kingdom Metazoa; phylum Chordata; class Chondrichthyes; order Lamniformes; family Cetorhinidae; genus Cetorhinus; species Cetorhinus maximus. The sequence continues at coordinate 47,426,054 of NC_135896.1, read as the reverse complement.
AATTTTGTTGCTTCTTAGATTAAAATATGTATTGAATTATTTTAGAACGTCATCAAATTTTTCAGAGGACTTGTTTATTCCTTGCCTCGCAATAACATCACCGGCTATAGGACCTACAGAATGAAGTAGTGTTCTTGTTCTTGAACTTGTTCAGCTCCTGTATTTTTATCCAATCCTGAAGTTATCGTGTAACTTAAAAATCTTTTCTGCGAAAATCCGCAGTTTTATGGTTGACCTGGCCCTTGGAACATTCCAAATTGGCCGGGTAATGATGGTCGCTTTAAACTTCAGGTGAGTGCAGCTTTAAATGCTGTGCAGGTTTTAAAGATGTCACCACAGTAACTATTTTTTTAAGACTTTTCCTGTGCTTGTCACACTTTGGTGGGCTCTGACCACTTTGTCTTTAGCTTTGTGAAGCAATTTACTCTGTCAGCTATTCTGGGCCATGCCTGCAATATCGGAGGATTTTCGGGCATTTTACAATCCTGGCTTTGGCTAAGGTTTTTAAGCCTTTCACTTCCTTTTATTATTGCGACCTCAGCCACCACGTGGTATGGTGCTGATTTTCAACCCAGGCTGCCCGCGATGCTTTCGAAGCCGGGCTGCTCTGACTTTTTTTTAACAGCGCTGAAGCTTTTTTGACTAGTCCTAGCTTAGAACTGAATTTTTTAGCTAAGTCCTTTGACTCTGCAATCTGTGGGCATTCACAATGGACTTCCACAAGTTCTTGTGGAGTCCTCTGCTGTACAGCAGAGTTTTTTCTTCTGCCTTTCTGCTTCAAATTATGCAATGGAGCGTTTTTCAGGCTATCTCCCTCTGTTATTTCACTTCAGGTACTTTTTAATCAGGTCAGAATGCTGTTCCTTCAGTTTTCTAGCATTTGAATTTCTGCTCCAGCTTCTCTGAGGTGCTGAGTTTTTTTCATTCACTGCCACCATGTTGTATGCTGCATGTTCACTAGGTCTCACAAGGAGGTTCTGAGTCATGTATGGTTAAACATTAAGTGTTTATTGATAACACATAACTATATACATATATGCAGGAGCCCAAGCTATGAGCTAACTCCATGCTTGCTTCTAAACAGGTCTCTGTCCAATTTACAGCTGACCCTAGTCTCAGGTCATGTGTCTTTTTACATCACACTGTGGGCTATACTGTTTCTCAGTGCCCAAAGTAACCCTTGCTATGCCAGAAACCCTTATACTACACTGGTGATGAAAGTTGAAACCTACCCCACTGGGGGATTTTTAACTTGAGCCTAAAATGGATTTAAGTCAGCAGTGCACCTACAGCGCTTGACCAAGGCCACAGTCAGAAGACCCAAATCATTTCAGATTTGGGCCTCACTTGAATCTAGCCAGCAAGTTGTGGGCACTAATCGGGCGCTCTGCTCCTATGTGCCAAATTTGGGTGATTGCCTGGCTTATGCACAGAGCCATCTGGCAAGCAGGGTCTTTATTAGTGGATAAAAACAAAAAACTGCGGATGCTGGAAATCCAAAACAAAAACAGAATTACCTGGAAAAACTCAGCAGGTCTGGCAGCATCGGCGGAGAAGAAAAGTGTTGACGTTTCGAGTCCTCATGACAGTTCTGTTGAAGGGTCATGAGGACTCGAAACGTCAACTCTTTTCTTCTCCGCCGATGCTGCCAGACCTGCTGAGTTTTTCCAGGTAATTCTGTTTTTGTTTTCTTTATTAGTGGATCCTGGGACACCAGGGCTAGAATGGGCCAGCAGCAACCAAAGATTCATTAAAAAAAAGAACAAAAACTTACCTTTTCCTGACAGCCCCCAGTGATGCCATTAAAGACCATTGGTTAGACCACTCACTCTGTACAACTTTGCCTATTTGCACATTACAATTTCCATTGGGAGTCTTACTACAGGCATAGGGTACCAATTTGTATATTTAAACAACCTTCTGCCTGTTTTGGGTAGGTGTTCTGGGAGCCCATTTTAAGGCCTGCTTTAAAATTGAATCAGGCAGACAAATTGTATCCAAGGTATCCACCAGATTTTCCAGTGCCTGTTACCTGTTTTTCATGTGAATTTGAAAATTCTTTCCCTCTGCCCCAGTTCCTTCACGAGGACTCTGACAATATTGTATTAGGGAAAGTTTCCACTGATTTTTACATTCTGAATTAAACCTGTGACATCTGTGCATGAGAGATTCTCCCCCTGACATCTCCTCATCGAGCCTCATTTCAAAAAAGTAATTGTTACAGATTTACAATGCTTTGCATTGAGATAAATATAACAACTGCAGCAAGATTTTTGTTCCAGCTTATTGCTCAGCGTGTAAAATTTATGTTTACTAAGTCTAGGTGGAACATTATTTCTTAGTTGAAAAAACATATGAAGTGAAAAAGTTTTTTAGTGCTGTAAGATGCACTTCATTTGATTGCTTTAACATACATGGAGCACAGATATTGAACGAGGATTGAGTGTAACTCTACTGACTTACAAATAACAATGATTAAATCATTTAGCAGCTGTTAATCAATGAGAGTTGCGCAATGTCAAAGGGAAGGAAAAAAATATATTTCACAGAAAAAATGACATGCCTTCTGAGAAGTAGCATAAAATATAAGCATTAAGATTTGGTGAATATATTAATAACTAAGAAATTATCAGATTATGTTCTTTCCTTGTAGTTTTTTTATCTGTATATTTCCTGCCAATTTTTCATGTCTAAAATTCTCTCATGCTTAGTATTAGACGCTTTTGGACTAGCTGAGGACAACTTTGCATATTCTTCACCTCAGTCTCCAGCTACAAAAATGATACCCATAGTTGTTGGGATGGTAACATGGTGGTTTGATAACGGTAGAGTACTGCAAAGCCAGCAGACCAGAGTTATACTGATTTACACTGCTGGCTCCATGTCACTCCCTAGTCAAGGAAAGCTCACTAGCAGACATACGTGTGCAAAGCTCTCCTCCCTGACAGCCAAATGTTGGTCTAATTTTAATGTTAGCATAGATTCAATTATTTCTTGGTAATCTTATGGGAGAACTTTGTGACCATGTGCGTTCTTATGAAACGTATTAATCTAGAAGGAGAACATGTTGCAATACATCCATCATGTGACTAGAAATTGGGTTGGAAGGATGGTTGATCTTGTGCTTATGTACTTTCATCTGATTTCCCCCAGTGGTCGTAAGGGAGGTGGTGTGTTCATCTCTTTTTGGTAATCTACCTGGGATTTTGATAAGGAACCTCATAATGGGGGGGCTGGTCCACAGCCGAGCAGTGGGGATGGAGGTTGTAATGCTCCTGATAGACTAATGGACAACAGGATAAGCAATCTCATATTTGGTGCATTCATTGAATCACTGCATTCATCTGAAAATGGCACCAAGCCTTCTGCATGCTCCTTAAATCTAGGTAAAAATGCTTTCTATCTATATAGATTGTTTTTGAGGAGCACAAATCGTGGAAGAGTTTATTTTGACTTCCATGGACTAATCAAATAAATACATAACAGGACCTGAATACTGACAAACCAGTGTACAAACTTAGAATCCAAAGTGACCTGAATCCTTCCAACTTACAAGGGAAAGTGAAGGACTTACCATGAAATGTACATGGGTTAATTCATAATAAATGCAAACATTCTTTGGAACAGATTAAGAGAAGTTTCCTGATGGAATATAGTTGCTATATTTGTAACCACAGCTTTACATTGTATTTCATATTCATGGCTCAATAAAGGAGTGAAATTTGATGGTTTGCAATTGCACAGGACAATTGTGGCAGCTTAGTAAACTATGTGTAATATCAAGGTAATAACTGCGTCATTTTAACTCTTTTGTAATTTGCAATCAATTTTTGATAAGATGTTTGATCATTCTATCCCCCTTCCCTCTGTCTTTCAGCTTCAAAGTGCTGACGTTCTACAACAAGATCTCTTTGCCAGAAAATTCACATCTGAATATCAGGCTGTTAGATGGAGAAGTTGCATTTATTAATTAATTGTTTGTTTTTGAATCTTTCTAACTGGGACTTTGTTGGACTGTATCTCACATGCAAGTAGCTTTCAATTAAAAACATTGGGCCTGAACTTCCTTGGCATGGCAATCAGGGTCAGACTGCCACTCCACTCCTGCTTTTTTACCTTGAAATCTTTCTGACCCTTTCTCACCTGGCTCTCTGATTCAGGCTGCACGAGAACTGTGCAAGGCAGCGTGTTCCTGGGGCCCTCTGTCAAGGGCTTCAAAGTCAGACACAAGGAGGCCACGCTCCTTTTTTAATGTCACCGGCTGCCATAAAGCAGATAGGTTTAAAGGTCCAGCCACTTTCAAGCCGGGGAGAAAGGAGGTTTGTCAGGTAAGTGGTTAGAATTTGGGGGGGAGGAGTGGGTGTGGGGAGGGCGATGGCCATTCATGGGGGTTTGGGCACTTGGGGAGGTTTGGGCACTAGGTGGGGTTAGAACAGTTGTGGGGGAGGGGAGGACAGTCAGCAGTGGACTCGTCTGGTGGGATGGGGCTTGTGGAGGTAGTTGAGGGTTGGGGGTAATCCCGGGGATGGAGTCCCGTTTGGTGGCAGGGTGGTAGTGAAGGGAGCAGTCCCCCCCCACCACCCCCGCCCCCGGGTTGGGTGAGGTAGGTTCCATGGGGGGTGGAGTACCGTGGGGGGGAGTTGTGTGGATCTGTACAATAGTTACCCAGAAGCTAGAAATGGTTTTAATTCTTCTAATTTTTTCTGGGTAACTATAGATGTAAGACAGTCGGAACATCCAAAGTTCAGAATTTAAATTGCATTTTCAGATGGTTCCCAGCGCAGGGCAATTGTCCATTGGAAATTTCAATTCCCGGGCAATTGCTGTGCAAACCTTAACTGGGAACTTAGAGTGGTAGGCGGGAAGTGGTGGGTGGAGGGGGAGGGGTGTTCTCCAGTGCATCTTTGGGGTATCCCCCAGTTACAATGCCCTAGAGCTCAAAAGTTACTGCCCATTTTTAATTTGCAATGCAACAACAGAGGAAGCAATTTTAAATTGTTTATTAGGTGTTATCTGTGGCAACAGTGGCCACAATCTCATATCAGGGGTAGAAGGTTGTGGGCTCAAGTTTCTCTAGGAAGCTTGGCACAAAGTCTAGGATGATGTTCCAGGGTCGTACTGACAGCTGAATGTCAGAAGTGCTGTTTATAGGGTGAGGTAATTAACTGAGGCCTCATGTGCCCTCTCAGATGTTTGTAAAGGTCCTATTGCACTGTTTCAAAGAAGAGCAGGGAGGAGATTGGTGTCATGACCAATATTTATCCTTCGATCACCATCACTAAACAAATTATCTGGTCATTGTGTCATTGCTTTTGCAGGACCTTTCTGTGAACGAATTGATGACCGCAATTCTTATAACAGTGATGTCACCTCAAAGATACTTAATTATCTATAAAGCATTTGAGGACTTTCTAAAGTAATGAAAAGCATTATATAAATGCAGTTCTTTCTTCTCTCATATCACTAAGTATCTCAATATCAGGAAAAGTCCACAGTCAGAAACTTAAACCAGCACTTCCTATTAAGGGTATTTGTGCATGTTTTTAAAAGATTTATTTATCACCTTTATTCCACCATTCCATTGGGCTCCTTAAGGTCTTCAGTTCTGATCCGTTTAAGGCAACTCTGCATCTTGCTGGTACTGCTCTGTACTGGGCTACTAAAATATGTTCATGATCAGCCCAAGATGATTCTTTGCCTGATTTTCCTTTCCTCCATGAAGGAAAGCATCTGCTGTCTCCTTTGACTTTCCACAATTGTACAGTTGAGATCAAACACTTAGAGATTCTGCCTGCTGTGATCCCATCCCACTGACAACCAATATCTTCATTGTCACAAGTTACATTTTGTATCAACTCTAATTGAGCTTGTCCCCTTAAAAACAAACCAATAATGTTCTAGATTTCCAATTACACTATTTTTCCCTGATTTACTGCATGGCAATTAGCAAATCTTTTTTAACCTTTAACTACTTCGTGGGAAGAAATCATCAAATTTACTGAGTTCTAGGATGTAACAACACAGTAAGTGGAGCAAAATTAATTGTGGTCAATGCTCATGCTGTGAACAAAATCTGTGTGTGGTTCATTATAGTGTTTTCCAAATATATTGCAGCAGGACTTCAGTGAAAAAAACTCAAACTTTGCTGTGTGTATTTTGATTTCCATCTCGTATGCTATGCTTAAGAGTTGTGCAATGTTTTCCAAGTCAGACAATGAACTATAGTCTCAAGGGCATTCCAGCACACATTTGACAACTTTAACAAATGAAAAACAGAAATCAGAAAAGAAATTGTGGTTGAGAGGATACGACCTGATATTTCCAAATTGCTTTGCCAAAATGTCATGTAAATGTTAACATGATTTTGATGCGATAAAATGTTTAATGCTGCAAAACACATTCTGCAGTCTTTGTGGAACTACAGCAAAGCTCTGTTAAATCAACACAAATATACAGTTGATCTAGGAAAGGCTGGAGGATTTCACAATTAGTGCCCCTTTTAAAAAATCAAAGCAAATACAAAGAATTACAATTAACTTTTTTTCTGTTAACATTTTTTGTCCTTTTCTTACCAGCTTGCTCAGCCAATTTTATCCTGTCCCTTATCCTCTTGAATACTTTGGTTCCTTGTTGGCTGTGGTTCTGTGAGGAATGACAGTTCTTCAGAACCTGATCCAATATCCATAACCTCTGTGTGAGTTGTGTCAGGATGTTAAGCTGTGAGGAACATGATTGCTGAGCATGATCTTGCCTTAATCCACCTGAGGTCCTCACACATATCATTCAGCTGGAGTCACTGGACAGCTTTTAGGAGTGAAAAGAACCTTGCCAATTTTCTTTCCTAATCCAGGGTCAATGATTATTCCTCTCCTAGCGGCTGTCCCAGCTGAGAACAGCTAACACAACACAGGCTGTGGATTGAATCTGGGACATCTCTGCTCTTTATGGCTCAGGTACTCAGAAAACAAACTTGCTGAACCATGAGAGCTTTCTGTTGATTTTTACAAAAATATTTTTTGAACAACCTATACTGATAACATGAAGTGGTGAAATAGCTCACAGGATCTAATGAAAGTATATGAATACTAAATTAATGTCAGTGAGGTTATGAATTTCCTTAAATTTTGCGGTGAATTTGGGGTGTAAGTACATTGTACTTGGGAGATAATTTGCTTCATGATCTCTTTCTGCCATGTTTCTGCCACATAACTAGTGTTTGAGCCTGAGACTTTCCTTTTGACTGCGCACTGATACTGCAGATCATTGTAATATTTGTAAATGAGGATGAATGGTGCAAGAATGGCCATAAGTCATGACTTGCACCCCAATGCACCAAGGATACCTGACACCATTAAAAAGAGGGGGATTATCAATCGCTAGAAGAAGCTGATACTGGCAGAAGTGGTTTGCTTTACAGTCTGCAATCTGGAGAAGCCTTGAAGAGAAGCTTTGAAGATTGATTTCTTGAATAACAGGAGAGAATTTGGAGCAATTATTTTTTTAAAAATATTTTCTTGTTCATGAGATGTGAGCATCACTGGCTGGGCCAGCATTTATTTCCCATTGCTAATTGCCTTTGAGAAGGTGATGGTGAGTTGCATTCTTAAAGCACTGCAGTCCCTGTGGTGTAGATACACTCACAGTGCTGTTAGGGAGGAATTCAAGGATTGCGACCCATCAGCAGTGAAGGAACGGCAGTATATTTCCAAGTCAGGATAGTGTGTGAATTGGCAACAGGCCAAGTGCTGGAAAATGGGATTAGAATAGATAGGTGCTTGATGGACAAGATGGGCCAAAGGATCTGTTTCTGTGCTGTATAACTCTGTGACTCTATGGAGGGGAACTTCCAGATAGTGTGATTCTCATGCTTTTACTACCTTTGTTCATGAAGATGGTAGAAATCACAGGTTGGGAAAGTGTTGTTGAAGGAGGCTTGCTGAGTTATTACAGTGCATCTTGTAAATGGTACACACTGCTACCACTGTGTGCTGGTGGTGGAAGGAATGAATGTTTATGGTGGTGGATGGGGTGCCCATCAAGTGGATTGCTTTGTTCTGCATAGAGTCGAGCTTCTGGTGTGTTGCTGGAGCTGCACTCACCCAGGCAAATGGAGACTATTCCATCTCACTTCTGACTTGTGCCTTGTAGATGGTGGACAGGCTTTCAGGAGTCAAGAGGTGAGTTACTCATCTAACAGTTCTCAGCCTCTGACCTGCTCTTGCAGCCACAGTATTTATATGGCTGGTCCAGTTCAGTTTCTGGTCAATAGTAAACCCCAGGATGTTGATGGTGGGGGATTCAGCAGTGTTAATGCTGTTGAATGTCAAAGGGAGATGGTTAGATTCTATCTCTTTGAAGGTGGTCACTGCCTGAGATTTAGGCAGCACCTTCCAAACCCATGACTGCTACCACTTAGAAGGACAAGGGCAGCAGATAGATAGGAACACCACCACCTGAAGGTTCCCCTCCAAGCCACTCATCATCCTGACTTGGAAATATATTGCTGTTCCTTCACTGTTGCTGGGTCAAAATCCTGGAACCCCTTCCCTAACAGCACTGTGGGTGTACCTACACCACATGGAAGGCAGCAGTTCAAGAAGACAGCTCACCACCATCTTCTCAAGGGCAATTAGGGTTGGGCAATAAATGCTGGCCTAGCCAGCGATGCCCACATCCCATGAATCAATAAAAAAGAATTTGTGTGATGCGAATGTTACTTGTCATTTAGCAGCCCAAGCCTGAATGTTGTCTGGGTCTTGCTGCATTGGGACGTGGACTGCTTCAGTGTCTGAGGAGTTCTGAATGGTACTGAACATTGTGCATTGTTGAAGGGAAGGTCATTGATGAAGCAGGTGAAGATGGTTGGGCCTAGGGCCCTAATCTGAGGAACTCCTACAGTGATGTCCTGCGGCAGAGATGATTAGCCTCCAACAACCACAGCCATCTTCCTTTCTTCTAGGTATGGCTCCAACCAGTGAAGATCTCCCCCCTTGATTCCCATCGACTTCAGTTTTGCTAGGGCTCCACGATGCCAAGTGCAGTCACTCTCACCTCATCTCTAGAATTCAGCTATATTGTCCATGTTTACACCAAGACTATAATGAGCTCTGGAGCCTAGGACATTACCCTGAGGAACCCCTGCAGTGATGCCCTGGGGCTGAGATGATTTGAATCATACCTAGCACAAAGGAAGATTGCCAACTAGCGGAGCGTTTTCCCTCTGATTGCCATTGACTTCAATTTTGCTAGGGGTCCATATTAAGTATCATCCAAAGTTAAGTAACTTATGAAGAAACTAACTACTTAAAAATGAACTTCCGTCTGACACAATTTATGAAATCTTTGGAAGTAGCTTATACAGTATATACCGTGGCAGGTGTCCGGTAATGCAGCCTCAGGGTAAGACACCTATACAATCCAGTATGCGAATGAAACAAATCCCGCTGTCATATGCCTCTCACTTTCCATTTTTTATTGATGCTGAAGTCAGATTTCTTTCATTTTTCATCAAACATCAGACGCTTCTGATGTTTGATGAAAAATAAAACATGCATATTGCTAATCACAAACAGATGCAGATGCTTTGCATCAATACCCAACATCAAATGCAAGATACAGGCATTGATAGATTGTTAGGTGGATGTCAGTGTAGTAGCTGTAATGGAACAGCTTGGCTAGGGGCATGGCTAATTCTGAAGCACAAGTCTTCATTTCACTGCTGGGATGTTGTCAGAGCCCATAGCCATTGCTGTATCCAGTGCCTTCAGGCATCTCTTCATATCACATGGAATGAATTGGTTTGGTATTTGTGTTGGGGGGACCTCAAGAGGAGGCCGAGATGAATCATCCACTCGACGCTTCCTGCTGCTGATAATTGCAACTGTTCCTGAACAGCCTAAAAGCCTGCAAGACCACCAGGTGTCCTGTGGCTTCATCTTATTGGGGGTAGGTGGGAAGGTGGAGTTGAGGTTATAATCAGAACAGCCATGATCTTATTGAATGGCGGAGCAGGCTCGAAGGGTCGAGGAGCCCACTCCTGCTCCTAATTCGTATGTTCGTATGTTCTGTCGCCAATACCATCATTACCCATGTTAGGGAATCCCAATTAACATAGGATTCCTAATGGCCACTTACTCATTCACTATTTTAATTAGGCAAGACCTGGAGAATGTAAGATGGATGAAGGGAGAATGAGACAGATACACTCAACAAGATATTATCCCACTGCCAAAAATATATAAGCCATGTAGGTCCTGTGATGATCCAGTTAGTAGTTATACATGGGAAAAGTTTGCTTCCTCAAAGAGCTGCACCTGATTCTTCATAAAGATCAGCAGCCAAGGTATCTCTGTGTATAATTATAAAAGCTAAAACTCCACTCAATTTCTGTGCCTTGTCAAGAAGCGGGGGTCACTTGTGCATTATCACCCAGAGTGCTGTTTGGCTGTCAGTTCATCAGGTAATCGACACCATTTTTGGGTGAACTCATCTAATCTGGTGTGAAAACAAGACGAGCTGTATGATAGACTCACCCTATTTAATCACAAAGCTGGGTTCCACTGAATTCAGACTGCATTAGATAGATTGCACATTGCAATTCAAGATCCTACGGTTAAATTCTTCATCTTTCTGAATAGAAAGGAGGTCGACTCTATGATTAACCAGATTGTGCAAAGAATTTTCTACATCCTATCGCAATGCCTTCATCCTCAGGAATTCTGACCTCTCTGAGCTCTTCAAGGAAGATAGTAGAGCACCCACATGGCTTGTAGCTGAAAAGGCATATTCCTTGATACAGTGGATTATGGCCTGTCTGCAAGTGGCAAGAAAGTTGAGGTGCTACAGAGAGGCACATTTTTTCACCAAAGATATACTTTATTCATAAAATTTCTAAAAGCATGTTACATGACCGTTCAAAGTTGGCATTATATAAGGTGCAAACCAAATCAGTTTCTTCCAACACTGTATGTTATTCACTACATTTACAATTACAGCTAATATTTACAATTCCCAGTACATGTCAAACATACAGCCCAAGGGGTTTTACCCAGTTTCCAGGCCCTCGGTGTACAATAGCTGAAAGGCCTTAGACAGTGGCCTTTCCCCATTGCACCTGCAGTGGCTGCCCCACGCTTTAATGCGTCTCTCAGCACATAGTCCTGAACCTTGGCATGTGTCAGTCTGCAACACTCGGTCGTGGGCAACTCTTTGCACTGAAAAGCCAGCAAGTCTCGGGCAGACCAAAGAGCATCTTTCACTGAGTTGATGGTCCTCCAGCTGCAATTAATGGTCAAACTGTGCTCTTTATAGCTGTGAGGGAGTCTGTCCATTTGCCGCTAAAGATGCTCCTAGTATGGAATGTCAGTGCGGCATCGTCGGCAGAGCAACTCTCTGATATCGACTTGGCACACCTTTGTCTTGGATCTCAGGAAGGTTAGGCTGAATAGCTTTCCACCAGTTCTCATGTGTAAGTGGACACCCTCTGTAGATGACTAGAATGACAGCAGCAAAGAGAAGGATATGCCAAAGAATGTCGGTGACAGAGCACAACCCTGTTTGACCCCCTGCGATCTCAAAGGGTTCAGATGTTGCCCTGTCATAGCTGACCTTACCCATTGTGTTCTACAGGGTCATAATCTTTGTATCAAGCACGTCCTGAGACACTGCCTCCTCCCTTCGGCAGAGACCAAGAAGTTTGTGCAGATGCTGCAGGAGTGCCAGTTTCCCATACTTGATGAGTTCAAGTGGTATCACATCAGCACCTGGAGCTTTGCCCATGGCAAGTTAGTCAATAGCTTTGCTAAGCTCCTCCACTTTGGGTTCACTATCCAGCTCTGCCATGACAAGCTGGCTTTCTATAGTGTCTAGAGCTTCCACAGTGACCATGTTCTCTCGCGAGTACAACTCAAGGTAGTATTTCACCCATCTCTCCATCTTGCTTGGTGATGACCTTCCCTGCCTTTGTTTTCAATGGAGTTGTTTACTTTGTTGATGGGCATGTTGCCTTTTTGATCCCTTCATACATGCCCCTAACATTTCCTGTGTTGAAGGACATACAGGTACTCTAGCAAAATCATAGCCAGTAGTCGTTGGCTCACCACCTAGCAGTCCATTGGACTTTACTTCAAGCGGCTTTTAGTGCATTCAGAATTTTCCCATTCAGATCTCACTTGTAATTAATGAGAGTGGACCATTTGGCCTCATTGAAAGGTTCCATCACATGGATGCTAGCCTCAAACCAGTCAGCATTTTTCTGTTCTTGCTTCCCATATGTAGAGAGTGCGGTATTGTAGGTAGTGTATCGAGGTATGTTCCATTTCACTTTTGCGCTCTGTGTGGGAATGCCAGAGAGTGCCTGCTCAATTGAGTTGAAGAACTGTTGTTTTTTTTATCAAGATAGGCAGTGTGACTGACATTAAAAAAGGATGGCATTTCTGCTTTGAATGGAAAAAACTTCAAGGGTTGCATCCTGACTCTAGTCCAGACTGTATTGCAGTCAGCACTGTTGTAGCTACATGCGTTGAGAACGCTGTTCAGAGAGTCATATCTGGTGATGATCCAGTCCAACTGCTGCCAACGCCCTGATCTTGGATAGCTCCAGGACACCTGTGGCATGGTTTGCTCTGAAAGAAGGTTTTAATTACACAAAGCTTGTGGTAGCAGCACAGCTCAAGTAGTCTCTGTCTATTTTCATTTATCTTTTCCAGGCCATGAAGTCCAAGGCAGGACGGTCATGCCTCATGGATTGCAACCACTCTTGTGTTGAAATCCCCTAGTAGGTAAAGATGTTCTGACTTAGGGATTTTGCTGATAGCAGTGTCAAGCTCCTCACAGAACTGGTCTTTCACCTCTGTAGTGAAGCACTGTGTTGGACCATAGGTATTCATAAGGTTAACTGATGCTGTTTGAGTTGAGAGGCAGATGGAGAGAACATGCTCTGAACCATTTGTGGTGGCTGGGGGGGCGGGTGGTGGGGTTGTTCTATATGCTTCTAATTGTATAACCTTCTTAATTATAAGTTGCTGTGTCTTGCACAGCTTTGCCTTCCAAACAGGTCTGGGCTTGGCAACTCCTGTTACAGGACTTTAGAGAAGAAAGAACTTGCATTTATATAGCACCTTTCATGACCTTAGGATGTCTCAAACTGCTTTGTAGCCGCTGAAGCACTTTTTGAATTGTATTCATTCTTGTACTATGGGAACTTGGAGTGGATCAGCATAAGAAACTGTCACGCCAGGAATTTCTCAGTGAACACCTTGGAATTTTTTTTTGCCTTTATTTGTGCTGGTAATTTTTAAAAATTATTTGTTCATGGGACATGAGTGTTTCTGGTCAGGCCAACATTTATTGCCCATCCCTAGTTCAGAAGGCATTTAAGAGTCAACCACATTGCTGTGTGCCTGGAGTCACATGTAGGTCAGACCAGACCAGGTAAGATCCCTTCCCTAGAGGACATTAGTGAACCAGATGGGTTTTTACAACAAAAATCAACAATGGTTTCATGGTCATCATTTGACCTTCAAATCTTTTTACTGAATTCAGATTCCACCATCTGCTGTGGGAGGATTTGAACTTAGGTCCCTAGAACATTACCCTAGGTCTTTGGGTTAGTAATCCAGTGATAATACCTCTACACCATCACCTCCACCTGTGAAGCTATCAGAGTTCGTCATCATTATTACACTGAGACAGACAGCAACAACAGGAGTCCACACATGTGCAGATTAACACAGGAATCCAGAAATTGCTGTCAGTGATTCCATGCTTCTCCAGAGCATGCACTATTGAGGTCCCCCCTCCCCAATTACAATCCCTAAACAATCAGTGAATTGACAAAAACTTCCATTTTACCCTGTTTGCCTTGCTGTAAAAATCCTTGAAAAAGTTACACTTTGTTGAATGAGGTGTATCTGGGTTTTTAATGGTGTACTAGCTTTATAATTACTGCTAAATGTCCACACCTTTCCTGAAAAGCTCATTTTATATTTATGGAATGTCAAATTTCTCTATTGTGATAAAAAAATTGCACATATGTCTGAAATTGTATTTTTAAAAGGTTGTTTGTATTGGCTTTTAGCTTCTGTCTAAATCCAATCATAACCAATTATTTCACTATCTGAAAATATAATTTAAAAGTGAAGGATAATCGGCGCTTTTAACTTCCTGGTTTGCTGTTTGTGTGAATACTTCAATATGACTGTCTACTTACCCTGCTCGCTGACTTCACTGCTGCTGCACGCATGGAGATCACCTTGACTTGGCACCAGAATTAAATTGCCATCAGGGAAGGAGGAGTTCACGCCATTGAAATTGCTAGCTCTTTGTAGAAAGCTTTCTTTGAGGTCAGCGGTGTTGTTTTATATTAAAGGCACTATATAAATGCATGATGTTGTTGTGACAACTGCAACAAGCATTGGAGGGATTCTCATCTATTTAATAGTCTGATTTTGACACCACTGACAAAACTCCATTCCTTCACTTCTGGGAAATTATAATCACTTTAGTGCTGTACACATCCTAGAACCTCATGGCACCCCAGATCCCTTTGTCCTTATCCGCCCATGCAAGTCATTATAAGTTCCATGAATAACTCAGAATGAAATGTGTGTACTTATTAATTTATTGCAACAATTTCATAAGCAAATACTAGCCATCCTGCAGCACGTTTTCACTAGGTGTCTAAATATGGTTATGTTTCTCTATGCGGTGGCATAGTGGTATTGTCACTGTACTAGTAATCCAGGGACCCAGGTAATGCTCTGGGGATCCAGATTCTGGGTGGTGAAATTTGAATTCAATAAAAAAATATATGGAATTAAATGTCTGATGATGACCACGAAACCATTGCCAATTGTTGTAAAAACCCATCTGGCTCACTCATGTCCTTTAGGGAAGGAAATCTGCTGTCCTTACCTCCTGGCCTACATGTGACTCCAGACCCACAGCAATGTGGTTGACTCTTAAAAATGCCCTCTGAACAAGGGCAATTAGGGATGGGCAGTAAATGCTGTTCCAGCCAGTGACGCCCACACCCCATGAACGAACATTAAAAAAAAATCACTGCTTCTCCTAGGTGCTATTTGAAGGCTACAATCATGAAAGGTTGTTGGCTGCTTTTGTAGTATGAAAGGTTAATTGGACAGAGGTTGTGCTCCCTTCATGGGAGGAACTTGCAGTGGGCTGTATCTGTGGAGCTTCTACCTGAGGAGTTAGGTGTCACCATCTGTGTGCCACCTGCATGGCGCTGCGAATGGGATGGCCAGATACACCATGCAGTCTTCAGCTGTCAACATCCGACTGAACTCTGCAGCTGTGTCCCTACTGATCAGCAGGCTGGCTAGTCCAAAGGCAACTATCAGATCTTGACAGCTCTATGAGACATGTGCTAGCATTTTAATCGTCAGAGTCTGAAAGCTGGTGTGAAAGCATTCTGTTTAATCTGTCCTCCAATGTCACTAGGGAATTCAACTATGCTTCTATGGAGGAAGAGGAGGCACTGTCTTGTTCCAGGCTGCTGCTGAGATGGGGGACAGTTGCAGATTCTAATAAAGCTCTACGTATCTATTTATTCCTGCAATAATGGGAAAAGCTACCCTGACGATGCCTATAAACTCCAAAGTCACTCTTGTCAGTTGCCGCACATCCCAGAGACTGACTTAAAAGCCAACCACCATTCGTGACCCTAACCCTTAGGTTGCAGCTAGGTGAAGCGCTAGAACAGAATAATAATGAAGGGTCATTAATGGTTAGAGACCTGGGGAATCCTGGTGTGAGAAAATACTAGGTTGGTTTATGAACGTTTTAGGGCTTTTCTTTTATTTAAAGGGAACGTGCACTTGTGTTATCCATGGAGCTGATAGTTATTCAGGAATGTATACACCTATTTTTTACTGGCTTATTCATTCAGATAATTAGGGCTTGTACGATCATGTTGGACCAAAGAAGTTAGATGTAATATGATGTGATGTTATAGGATGGGTATTAGACAGAAGGATTTGCCATTTATTTGAATGTGGAGGAGGATAAAGCACTAGGGACAAATGACCGTTAAAAAGATTAGATTACTTTGTTAATGTTGTGTTCTGATGCCCGTTTCAGCCATCATCCAGGAGTCCTCAGACTGAGGATCATCCTGATGCACTTCTCCATGTTGTTATGTCTCCAAAGCAGCTAGTGCCACCTTCCCAGGAATGTCCATGTCCAGTCTATTTTAGTTAGCAAAGTTGTGCAGAGCACAGGAGGCTACAATATAGAATGTACGATCTGGAACATGTTGCAGAGCAGGACAGTGAAAATGCCACTTTAAGTCACAATCACCCTATTAATGACTATTCTGTTAGAGACATGTGCCTTCTTGTAGAAATCCTCAGGTCTCATTTTATGCTCCTCCAACTCTCCACTACCCTCTCTTCCTTTAAAACCATTCTTAAAACCAACATTTTTTACCAAGCTTCAAATCATGTCTTCTAGTATCTTATTCTGTAGCTCAGCATCCATTTATTTCTGATTGTGCATCTGTGAAATGTGGTAGGGCAATTTTCCACATTAAAAGTGCTATATAAATGCAATTTATTGTTGCGGATCCATGCTTCTTCAGTCAATACAGCATTTGGAGTGCAACAATTCGTAATCCTGTGTTATAGCGAGGGAACAAATTATTCAGGACTCACCCCTGATCTCTGTGGGTGTGTGCAAACATTGATGAAGAAAAGATCACCCTACACAGTCTAATATCATGTTGGCACTCACTACCTAGGTTTATACATCAAAAAGTGACCACTTTTGTGAGGTAAAGTTGTACCCCAACCAAGAGTCATTACCTGCAAGCGTGATTGGATAGTTATAAGAAGTAGGAATCTCAACTGAATTCTGTTACTCCCTCACCAAGATTAGGACACTAAGGCTAGCAGTGCTCTACCACAGCACTGGCTGCAATTGAACATAGGACCTTCCGTTCTGTGTGACCCAGTATCAAACCCAATTGTGATGGATGCATTTGTAACTGCATATATTCAGTTTCTCTTATCACATTATTGAAACTATTTAAAAGAAAAATTGTATTCAAAACAACTCAAAGGGATAAGTTCATCTGTCTTAGATTGTAGATTACTATTTAATCTATATTGGTCAGATAATTAGTTTCTGATTGAAAGGAGTAAGGTTTCAAAATGCTAACCCAGATGTTTTAGATTCATAGCTTCAGTAATGAGATAATAGACCTAAGGTCAACTGTCAACTTCTTTTGGTATCCATCACCTTTTTCTCTACATTTTCATTGAATAGCAATGTGGTTCCCATCAGGGCTGGCCCTGAAAGTGGAATTTCTGGCCTTCCATTAATTCGATCACACTCTTTCCTAAGTGGTAATCTCACTGGGGAGGGGAAAAGGCAACCTCTTACGAAATCTGTTTATATGTTGGAGCAGACTGGAAACACAGGCTTGATGGATCCAGCTGAATAAATAAGATGCGTATATGCAGTTCCACTCAGGGTACAGTATAAGGTGATCTTGCAACCAAAACAAAATGACAGGAAGGGCTGCCTGGCCTTAACTTTTCACTGAATTCCATAGTCTTATGAAAAAAAATGGTCTTTTGCCAGTTCGTTGAAGCAGAGTTCAATTTAAACAACATTAAGATTCTAGTACCAGTTCCCAAATGATCTTTATCTACAAAGTTCAACCTCTGCTGGCCCTCGCAGAAGTGGTGGTAGGGGGTGGGTGGAGATGGAATCTTTAAGAGCCAGCAGCTAGAGTCTTCAAAAATAAGACAACTCCTTGCATTTTTTTTCCTAAAACCTTTCCAAAAACCAACTTACAACAAAGGAAATTGATGGAAAATATTTGTTTAAAAACAGCTCATTTACCTTTACAGACAAGCAAATGCATGCATGTGGTATAAATGTTTTGGTAGTGGAGGTATCAGCAGGTTATATTCTCTCCATTATATCTGGTTTCTCTGCAACATATTTTCATCCTGCTTCTCCATTTTTTTGCCCCTGAAAGCTTTTGTAACATGCTTTTAAGCACCTGTCACTTTGAGAGATGGCTAATGTGCTAATTGACCAGAACCAAAGAATTTAAGCTGTAAACAAATGAGAACAGTATTTATAATAAATCAGTTTTATAGTCCTCTGATGATATCAGCTTAATTTATGTTAGGGGAACTCACAAACTTCTATCACAGCTGAACATTTATGTTTCTTTAGCTGGGGAAAAGCTTGCTCAAGTCCCAGAGCATGACATTTAACAATGTAATGACCAGAGCTATCTAAATATGTTAACTACCAAGTTATCAACACAAAAAACACATTAAATGCCTACAAAACATGGAAATGCTTTGGGATTAATGAAACACTTTTTTCCCAAATGGAGGTATAGATTTTTCAACAATAAAGAGAAGATTTAAAATTACAGTGAAATTGCAATGAGGCAAACTCAGATGACATGAAATTCCGGTTATGTCAGAGTCGTCAACCATTCCCGCTGGCAGAATAGCAAACCCCATTGAATGATGCCCATGATAAGCCAATATTCTGCACTAGTAACTCTGGAAACCGAACTTGTCTCAGCTTGTCATATGACTGCGCTGACCAAACAAAGCAGAGTTAGACCACAGAAGAGCGTGAAATCATGTAGCCATCATTTGGGATCAAGATCTCCTTGTAAAAGGACATGCAGAGCTTGTGAGTAAGTTAAAAGTGTTGTCGATCAGAGAGAAGGTGAAGCTGATACAGCAAGTGGAAAACATGGTGCCAAGCAAAAAGCAGACATCGAAAATGAGTGGGATATTCCACTATCGGGTTTGTCCACCATTTATGAACACAAGGCGAACATCTTGGAACAGTTCAACAAGCAGTCATTCTCTCAGGTTATCAAGGCCATCGATAAGAAGCAGGAATACAATCCAACTATTCTAGAGGCCATGTTCGTAATGAAGAAGGCATGGAAGATGGTAACGGCAGCCACAATTGCCAACTGCTTCCACCACACTGGGCTCAAACAGGTTACAACTATGTAAGATATCGTGAACAAGAAGGAGCAGGGCGAGGCCAACCAACCCAATAGAGCACTTCTCACTCGCCTGCGGGAGGCCGGCATGGAAATTCCAACAAAGACAGCCATGGAAACTTACGTGGAGGTGGAAGATGCCATATGCTGCACAACAGCACTGACAAATGATGCAATCGTAGATACAATCTTCAACTGAGGGGGCCAATGACCCTGAAGAGCCTGATGAATATCTGCCTGTCCACCCGCCTGTTTCCCTAGCCGATGCTGCAAAGGCCGTAGACATACTCTGGAATTTCGTACTGCAGCACGGAAAACACGGAAAACATGCTTGACTGCATTGACGACGTGGTGGACTGTATTGCGCACATCTGAAGACAGTACGTTTTTACAGAGTTCAGTACAGAGTTTTTCCGGAGCTAATTCTTGACATTTTTCATTGTAAAGCTCTGGCGTTTTACGAGGTCAGGCCATTGTAAGGTGCGAACAAATTGAATAAAAATTTTTTTTTCACACATTTACTGCTTTACTGTGTTTGCATTTGGCATTTGAATCTGTTGCTTTTGAGATAGACTGCATTTTGTAGGCATATTGGGTTACATAGAGATGCATTCATGTGGGAATGGGGCCTCCTCAGCTATCACGAAGCTCCGCTTAACACAAATTTGTGGGCTGATGCCGTGGGATTCGACTCAGCAAGATTTCACTGTATTTTGAAAAACTTTTGTCCACTCAGTTCATTTTACAGTGGTAAGCAAGCAGCCCACTTATACACTGTGGCATTGTACTGGACCATGAATTGGGTGTCTCTGGTTGAAGTTGTTACTTCTGGTAACATTTCTTCTAGCTGGTGGACAGTAAGTTGCCAGTTTTGATGAACCTTCAGGCATTGTAATGAATGAAAGCTTGACTGAAGGGAAAGAGAGAAGGAAAGGTAATATAATTGTCCTTCCTCCATCACCAAAAAAGTTCCTGCTGGCTCGACTGGGAGTCACGCTGGTAACATTGGTGGAAAGACACAAGACAATTTCAGTTTGGGAGCATTCCTAGGTATGGAAATGAAAGTCAAGGAGCAAAATGCAAAACAATTAATTTGTAGTGTTTCCATGGAAAGCATTTTAAAAGAATGTAGGCTACAGTTTTCGAGCTTATTTTTGTTTTCAACTATTTTTAAACCACTGTGAGAACAAGAAGTACATAAAGTGGCCTCACTGTAGTGGTCAAAATGTTCTTTCTGTACCTCTTGGGATTGTAGCTTTGAATTAGCCTAGTTCCAAACGCCCCACTATGTTCATCGCTCAGATAGCTCTTAGTCAGCCTGCTAGTAAAGTATGAACAAGCTTAGACTGTCTGCTTTCCCAATTAGCACCTATTATCTGATCTATGGGCTTGCATTGGTATCAGCAGCAGATAAGGTGTATGCAAACAACACACCCATTCTCTGCAGTGCAATGGAATGGGGAGACATCATGAAAAGGAAGGGAGATAATGGAAAATTGGGAATTGGTATGAATAATAATGAAATCTTAGCATAGATAAAAAAAAGGGACACACAGATATTTTAGTGTTTTGATGGTGATTAGCAAAATCTGAAAGGCTTTTTCTGAATTGTACCCTATCTCCAGCCACAAATACAGGTGAACAAATCACTCTGCAAAGCAATAGATTTGAGTGTAGTCACATAATTTACAGTAACCATATACCAGGCTGCAGAGAATACATTAATGTTTAGAAGCAAACTATTGACCAAAAATTAGCATTTTTCTATCCAATTTTTCTTGTTTTCCCTTTGATCCTCTCCTTAATGGAGTGAATTATGTCAAAGTATAACTCCACATGGAGTGTCCTTCTGCACCTCAGTTCAGTAACCATTCTTCATTGATGAGTGTTGGCAACCTATTTGAATGTGTAAATCAACAGCCTGACCTCATCTATCATCCACATGTGTGCACTTTCAGAGGGGGATAGCAATCAGGAACAGGAATTCTGGCTCTATTTCCAATCTCCTAGGAATGCTGTGACCAGCTGGGATCTGAAACTTATGTTGCTACAGATTTACAGATTGTGTTGCTAGAGTTCATTTAACAGCTTTAGGTTTATTCATTTTCACACTCGTACCCTGCACGGCATCTGCTTAAGGGTTACTTGTGCTTCTCAAGAACTAGATCACTGGTCAGTTTGTATATAATGGTCTATGTTCTCCTGCCTCGCAGTGGGTTCAGTTGTTACCGCACTGCAGCCCTATTTATACTTGTTAACAGGTTGAACAGGATGGTAGCATGATGAGATTTGTAGCACAAGAGCCTCTAACTCACTGCTGGACATCCACCATTGTCAATGTCTTATCAATTGCATTGTTACAGTTTAATGGTAATTACATTGTTAAACAGGTGATGGGTATTTGTACACCTGTAAACAGGGTTAACTGGGACACTGGGGCAGGGGAGGGGGGTTGGGTGGGAGTAGTAAAAAACAAAAAAAAGATAAAAACAAAAAACTGCGGATGCTGGAAATCCAAAACAACAACAGAAATACCTGGAAAAACTCAGCAAGTCTGGCAGCATCGGTGGAGAAGAGCAAAGTTGACGTTTCGAGTCCTCATGACCCTTCAACAGAACCTGTTCTGTTGAAGAGTCATGAGGACTCGAAACGTCAACTTTGCTCTTCTCCGCCGATGCTGCCAGACCTGCTCAGTTTTTCCAGGTATTTCTGTTTTTGTTTTGGGGTGGGAGTAGTGTTGACTATGAGCTAAGTCAATAAACTCTCTCCAGGAAAGAAAGCTGCTGTGACTTAGTCTGAACTTCAACAACAGGCATGGATCCAGTGGACTTCAATTTTGGCATCTACTGATAAAGAGCATAAGCCTAATTAGAATATTGAAATAGGGATCTAATTACACAGTTATGACCCTAAGATGATTTTCATGTCAATCAGCACTGCTTGTTATTTCCTTAACCCACCTGCATATCATGGGCAATACAAGTTGTGAGGCAAAAACAAAAAACTACTGCGGATGCTGGAAATCCAAAACAAAAACAGAATTACCTGGAAAAACTCAGCAGGTCTGGCAGCATCGGTGGAGAAGAAAAGAGTTGACGTTTCGAGTCCTCATGACCCTTCAACAGAACTGAGTAATATTAGGAGAGGGGTGAAATATAAGCTGGTTTAAGGTGGGGGGGGGGGTGAGGGGAGAGAAGTGGGGGGTGGGGGTGGTTGTAGAGACAAGCAAGCAGTGATAGGAACAGATAATCAAAAAGATGTCACAGACAAAGGAACAAAGAGGTGTTGAAGGTGGTGATATTATCTAAATGAATGTGCTAATTAAGAATGGATGGCAGGACACTCAAGGTACAGCTCTAGTGGGGGTGGGGTGGAAAGACTGACAGGGCATTACAGGTATAGATTTAAAAATAATGGAAATAGGTGGGAAAAGAAAAATCTATATAAATTATTGAAAAAAACAAAAGGGAGGGGGGAGAAACGGAAAGGGGGTGGGGATGGAGGAGGGAGTTCAAGATCTAAAGTTGTTGAATTCAATATTCAGTCCGGAAGGCTGTAAAGTGCCCAGTTGGAAGATGAGGTGCTGTTCCTCCAGTTTGCGTTGGGCTTCACTGGAACAATGCAGCAAGCCAAGGACAGACATGTGGGCAAGAGAGCAGGGTGGAGTGTTAAAATGGCAAGTGACAGGGAGGTTTGGGTCTTTCTTGTGGACAGACTGCAGGTGTTCTGCAAAGCGGTCGCCCAGTTTACGTTTGGTCTCTCCAATGTAGAGGGGACCGCATTGGGAGCAACGAATGCAGTAGACTAAGTTTGGGGAAATGCAAGTGAAATGCTGCTTCACTTGAAAGGAGTGTTTGGGCCCTTGGACGGTGAGGAGAGAGGAAGTGAAGGGGCAGGTGTTGCATCTTCTGCGTGGGCATGGGGAGGCAGCCATTTCCATCACTAATTAAAGCGATCAATAGATGCAACACCTTGTTTCTGGATGTGCTCTTTAAATGTCTTTGACACTGAAGCAAGCTACTCCATTGATTGAGTTTTTCTCAATATGATGATGTCACCATCAGTGACTCTGTTGGCTGCTAGTTACCCTGGCTGTCCCACTGCAGCTTCCCTGATTTTCCAATGGTGTGCTCGCACTTGCTGTTGCAAATCCCCTAAACACACATTGTGAATATTCAATAAGCTCTGACCAAAGGAAATGGTTCAGATCTGAGGAAAATCAGAGGAGAGGGCAGAAATCCACTCCAAAGAGGAGAATCCTGACATATAAATATAAATTTCCATCAAAGGGATAACATGTGTATGACAGTACACTGAGGGATCAGAGCTTCTTTATCAGGGTGAAATTGGTGGACTGGCATCTGATAAAATAACTATGAAAATTGCTGGTCTGTTGTAAAAACCCAACTGATGCATTAATATCCTTCAAGGAGAGGTGTCAAGAAGATATAATAATTTTCATAATGTTGTTGGAATTTATTGTAAAGTAGAGTAATAGTGGGGTCTGTGTGTGTGTGTGTGACTTAATTGAATTAAAGGCAGCTGGTCTGAAGGCTTTGATGTAACAGAAGATTAGCTAGGTTTGAAATGTTAAGAAAATAAGCATAGGTGTAAAGGGAATATTTGCTTTTCTAAATAAACCAGACTAGATTGATTTCAAAGGAGGGTTGGAATGTTTCACCTAGCCAGGAGAAGTTAAGAAACAGTGTGTTTATTTTTCCCAAAGATGGCTGGTAAAATTGGTACTATGAGAGATTTTTATTATTAAACAGGTAAAGTCCAAAGACATAGTGAAACAATGAGAATTTGTATTCAAAAGAGAAAATATGCATAAAGGAGAGAAGGCTGTGTGTAAGGGAAGGTATTCTAAGATCTAACAAGTGTGAAACGCCTCTAGCATCTAAGCCTCAAGCTGCTGTCTACAAAGAACTGAAGTTAAGAAAACTCACTTTGAATTGCATTGTTCAGGGTATCGTGTTTCTTTGCCTGGGTCTTTTAAAATCTGTGTCTTACTGTTGCCTTAACGAAAGTGTAACTGGTGTTAGATTAACTAGGGGAGTTAGAAGTTATCATAGTAGTGATTTGTAGATCTATGTAGGTACTTAAAATCATTTCTTCTATTAATAAAGGTTTAATTTAGTTTAGTAAGAAATCTATAAGACCTGGTGGTCTTATTACTACTGAATTTAAGGCACGCATCTTGAAATTTATACAAATTGCAAAACCATTGTTTCAAGCTTCCCTCTGGGATTTGAGCAGCTCAGCGTTTACCATCAGCTGGGCCATAACAAAGTTGGGGGCTCATCCGGGATATATTTGAAATTCCTTGATTGCATTTGGAGTTGCTGAATTTTAAGGTTACGAGTACGAGAAACACTTTGAATTCAAGAGTTGGTGTGAGGTTTTTTGTTAAAGTGGTGAGACTACAAAATGGCTTTGACAGTTGCTAAGGCTTGTCTGGGAGTTGAAGTTATAACTTTACCTAGTTTACAGAAGGTAAATAAAGTTAAGTTAATGGAATTGGCAGATAAGTTACAATTGGGATTACCTGCAGGGGCAAAGAAATCAGACATAATTGAAGGTATAGCACAGAATTTAATGTTGGAAGTGATACCTGACACTAGTGAGTCACAGCTGGAAGTCATGAGACTTCAGTTAGAAATGAAGAAGCTTGAACTTGAACAAGCAAAGGAAATGGAAAAAACTTTAGCTAGAGGCAGCAGAAAAAGGAAGGGCAGAGAAAGAAAAAGAGAAAGGACATTTCAAAGGGAACAGCAGAAAGGCAAGAGAAAGAAAGGAAGCTGGGACTGGAATTCCATGCAATAGAGAAGGATAAAGAAAGAGAGGCAAGGGAAAGAGAGAAGGAAAGAGAAAGGGAACACCAGCTTAAAAGGATGGAAGCTAAAAAAGAGATCTCAGATTCTGAAGAAAGTTCTGATGATGAAAAAAATTTTAACCTAAAACCCTGTGGGGAGATGTTTAAATTTGTACAAGCTCTTCCAAAGTTTGAGGAAAGAGATGTGGAAGCATTCTTTATTTCATTTGAGAAGATAGCTAAACAGATGAAATGGCCACAGGAAAACTGGACATTGTTGTTACAATCCAGGTTGGTGGGTAGAGCATGTAAAGTTTATGCTTCACTGTCAGAAGAAAGATTGATGAACTATGATGTGGTAAAAAAATGATTTTTTGAGTGCATATGAGTTAGTTCCTGGGCAAACTTACATTGAGTTTGAGAGAGTAAAGCAAAGTAATTTTGACTGGTGAATATGGGCATTAAAGATGGAGACAACATATTCAGCCATGAGAGAGGTAATTCTTTTAGAAGAATTCACAGATTCAACTCCCTTGGTAGTGAGAACTCATGTTGAGGAACAGACGGTTCAAACAGTAAGTCAAGCAGCAGAGATAGCTGATGATTATGAGATAGTTAATAAATCTAAACTTTTTAACTTCACCCTTTTAAATCAGAGAAGGATAGAAAGTGGGAAGGTGAAAGGAAGGTGGGTAGTCAGGGAAGAGAAGGAGTAGGTGGAAATTACCAGGATTATTTTTCAGAATAAAAAGGAAAGTGCTGAGGGTGGAAGTGACATTCAGAAATTGAGGTATTTTTCATTGTAATAAAGTTGTACACACAAAATCTGTGCGCTGGAAATTGCAGAGAAAGTCTGTTAGAATTTTTGGGGTACAGAAAAGTTTTGGAAGTAAAAGTATTATGGGTTCTGAGGCTCAGGCACTGGAAAAACCAATGGTTTGTGTACAGGTAAAACAGGAAGAATCAGTGATAGGTAAAGATGTGGGAATGTGTTTACAATTTACCCAAGAGAATTCTGAGGAGCAGATTGCAGAAATGTTTAAAGATTTTGTGTGTGAAGGGAAAGTCTTTCCATGTGCACAGGGTGGAATAGGTAAAAATGTTAAAATTTTAAGAGACACAGGGGCTAGTCAATCCTTAATGTTGCCAGATAATGACAATTGTTGTTCAGAGAGAGTATTGCAGGAACAGGTGATAATAAGTGGGGTTCATGGGGATGTTAAACCTATTTCATTGTGGAAGGTAAATTTAAAGAGTAAGTGGAAAACAGGTGTGGTGATTGCTGGAGTAGTAGAAAAATTGCCCATTGCAGTGGTTTAATTTATTTTGGGTAATGATATAGTTGGATAACAGATGTTGATGATGCCTATGGTAGTTGAGCAGCCTGTAAAAGTGTTTTCAACAGAAGAGTTGCAGAGAGAGCATCCTGGATTGTTTCCAGATTGTGTGGTAATGAGACCACAGGTTCATAGGTGGAAACAAGAAGAACAGGAAGTTCAAAGGCAGCGGGG
Organism: Cetorhinus maximus; assembly: GCF_964194155.1. NCBI lineage: Eukaryota > Metazoa > Chordata > Chondrichthyes > Lamniformes > Cetorhinidae > Cetorhinus > Cetorhinus maximus. Next base: position 47,399,719 of record NC_135896.1, on the reverse strand, counting down.
AGGTTTGGAAGTCCAATTAGCTGACAACTTTGTTTGATAACATTGTTCAGGAGGAAAGAACAGAGGACAATTCAGCTGAGATGTTTAACTCAAGGCGGTTAGGGGAGTTACAGAAAAAGGATTCACAAATAAAACATTTATACCAGACAGCTTACTCAGAAACAGAAGCAAAATGTATTCCAGAATGTTATTACCTTAAGGGTAATGTTTTAATGAGAAAATGGAGGCTTAATCATGCTTTAGCAAATGAAAGCTAGAGAGAGGTACATTAGATTGTAATACATTTGGACATAGAAATGACATTCTGAGGATAGCTCATGGAATTCCAATGGGGGGATATTTAGGAATTAGAAAGGCACATGCCAAGATACAAAAACATTTTTTTGGCCTTGATTGCAAGGGCTGTAGTCAAATATGAGAGAACATGTCACACATGTCAGGTGATAGGGAAGCCACAAGCAGTGATTAGACCAGCACCTTTAATTCCAATACCAGCATTTGAAGAACCTTTTACCAGAGTCATGATTGATTGTGTAGGACCCCTCCCTAAAATTAAAAGCGGAAATCATTACTTACTGACAATAATGGATGTGTCTACTAGATTTTCTGAAGCAGTACCTTTGAGAAATGTTACAACAAAAAAAACTGTGGAAGAGTTAACTAAATGTTTTGCAAGATATGGTTTACCTAAAGAAATACAATCAGATCAGGGTTCAAATTTCATGTCACAGCTGTTTAAGGAAGTAATGAACAGTTTGGGGATAAAACAGCTTCAGTCAACAGCTTATCATCCTGAATCACAAGGGACTTTGGAAAGAATGGCATCAAATGCTTAAAAACTATGATGAGGGTGTACAGGATCATCCACAGGATTGGGATAGGGGAGTTCTATTCTTGTTATTTGCTATTAAGGACACTCCTAATGCATAGACTGGTTTCAGTCCTTTTGAATACATATATGGTCATGAGGCGAGAGGATCACTGAAATTGATTCATGAGAACTTGGTGGGTCAGAATTCAGAAACTACTCTCCTGTATTATGTATCAAACTTTAGAGAGAGATTGGACAGAGCATGTGACTTGGCTAGAGAACATTTAAAGATATCACAACAATTGATGAAAGTGAAGGCAGACAGGAAAGCTACAGCTCATAGTTTTATTGCTGGGAAGAAAGTGTTAGTTCTGTTACCTGTACTGGGTGACTCGGTAAAGGCAAGGTTTAGTGGGCCCTACGGGATTGAAAATAAATTGAGTGAAGTAAATTATTTAATAAATATTCCAGCTAGAAGAAAGAAGCAGAGGGTGTATCTTGTAAATATACTTAAAAATTACTTTGACAGGGAAGAGGACCAAAAGAAGGTACTGGTGGTGGTGGATAATGAGAAAGAAGCAGAAATGCAAGATTCTGAAATTGATTTTCCTCTAATCAAACTGGATAATGAGGGGGTACTTGAAAACTTAAATGTAATATTGAGTTACCTTCCAGGCAAGTGTCTAGGTGACTTGGAGAAGCTATTGTGGTTACACGAAGATATTTGCGGGAAGAACAAATTTAACTATATTTAATGTGTCTGTAGAAGTTTCATTTTCACTATGACAACATTCTTATAGATTAAATCTGGTAAAGTTATCACAAGTACAGAAAGAGATCGAATTCATGCTTCAAAATGATATCATTGAGTTTAGTTGCAGCAACTGGACTTCGCCTATTGTGCTGATACTGAAACCAGGTGGAACACAAAGACTGTGTGTGAACTATTGAAAGGTAAATGTGGTGACAAAAGAGGATCCATATCCCATATCATGTTTGGACAATTGTATTGAGAAAGTGAGACAATCAAAATTTGTCACAAAGACTTGCTAAGAGGATATTGGCAAGTACTGTTATCGGAGAGAGCAAAGGAGATATCGGCTTTAGTGATGCCAGATGGACTATATCAGTTAAAAGTCATGCCGTTTGGTATGAAAAATGCACCTGTAACATTACAAAGACTGACAAACAAAGTAATTGCAGGCCTGAGCAATTGTGCTGTTTATATTGACAACTTGATCATTTTCAGTCAGACATGGGAGGAGCATTTACAGTATCTGGAAGAATTGTTTCATCGATTACAAGAAGCTAACTTGATGATGAACTTGGCTAAAAGTGAATTTGCAAACGTGCAAGTTATGTATCTAGGCCATATCACTGGACATGGTAAGGTGGCTCTGAGAGATGTGAAAGTCAAGGCTATCGTGGACTTCCCCGTGCCTACAACAAAATGAGAAGCTTTGAGATTTTTGGGCATCAGTGGGTTTTATCGGAAATTTGTACCAAATTTTAGCAGTGTGGTTGCTCCGTTGACTGAGCTATTAAAAAATAACAGGAAATTTCAATGGACACAGGACTGTCAGAAAGCATTTGACAGTTTGAAACTTGTATTAACTATGACACCAACTTCGGCTGTACCCTATTACGCCAAGCAATTTAAGTTGGCTTTTGACGCAAGTGATATAGGCATTGGGGCCGTACTGTTACAAGAAGATGGCACTGGAATTGAAAAGGGTATAGGGTATTTTTCACAGAACAGAGTAGATATTCAACGATCGAAAAGGAGACTCTGAGTCCGGTGTTAACATTGCAGCATTTTGAAATTTATGTTGTAAACAATTCATCAGAAACAATTGTTTATACAGACCGCAATCCTTTAAAATTTCTGGACAATTTTCAAGACAGAAGTGCAAGGCTATTCAGGTGGAGTTTATTAATGCAACCATTTAATCTATAGATTATACATGTAGCGGGATGAGAAAATCTGATTGCAGATACATTGCAAGCGTTTTAAGCTTAAAGGGAAAATTGGACATTTAAAAACCTGGACACTGGACTGGAATGATTTCTGATGATACCAAGGATTTGTATATATATTGTTAGGTTAATGCATGCACCTGGAAATGTAGTAGAGTAATAAATATAGGAGGTAATGTAAGATGGATTCAGAAAATAAAGCTGTCTTTTTAAATTATGATGGTTCATTTTTTAATACTGAGGGGGATGTCAGGAAGACATAATTTTCATAATGTTACTGAACTTTATTGTAGAGTAATAGTGGGGTCTGTGTCTATGCCTGTGTGTATATGACTTAATTGAATTAAAGGCAGCTGGTCTAAAGGCTTTGACGTAACAGAAGATAAGCTAGGTTTGAAATGTTAATTAGATAAACATAGGTATAAAGGGAACATTTGCATTTTTAAATAAACCAGACTAGAGTGATTTCAAAGGAGGGGTGAAATGCTTCACCTAGCCAGGAGAAGTTAAGAAACAGTGCGTTTATTTTTCCCAAAGTTTACTGGTAAAATTGGTACTATAAGATATTTTTATTATTAGAGAGGTAAAGTACAAATACATAATGAAACAATGAGGATTTGCATTCAAAGGGGAAAATATGTGTAAAGGAGAGAAGGCTGTGTGTAAGGGAAGGAATTCTAAGATCTAACAAGTGTGAAATGCCTCCAGCACCTAAGCCTCAAGCTGCTGTCTACAAAGAACTGAAGTTAAGGAAACTCACTTTGAGTTGGATTGTTCAGGGTATTGGGTGGAGTTTTCCCAGAATTGCACTAAGTATGATAGTGGATGGGTAAAATGGAGTCCAGTCACCGACGAAAATGGAGGGTTTTCACGGTGTATTGTCCCAAGCCTGCCTCATTATTTATTCACTCCCACAAAACATGCTGTTTCCATGCCAGGCAGGCTTTCATTCGCCCACCCACCATCACCTTGCTGTTGCATCACACCGGCTGCCATCTTTAAAAGGCAACTGCCAGCAAAGCACTCATCGCCACCAGCTCAGCACCGCTGCCTGGGAGACATGGCCAGCAAAGGAAAAAAGACTGCAGCCCCACGTGAGTCCCTCGAGCAACTGCTGGATGCTGTGGAAGCCAAGAGGGATGTGATATATCCCCGCTCTGGCTGCAGGATGGGCAGCAAAGTCACCAACCCGGCTTGGGGGGCGATGGCAGTGGTGGTCATTGCAAACATGCTGCAGAGGAGGACAGCCACCCAGTGTCGCAAAAAGATAAATGATCTCCTCCGTTCCACCAGGGTAAGTCACTCTTTTCATCACTGCCAATTCACACACTCAAACCCATCACACATCCACAGGGCCCTCACTCACTGCAAGTGCAAGGGACATCACCATTCACTCACTCACACACATTGTCCTCATCCCGTCCATGGGACTACTCACCACCCACAAAGGCCAGGCATACTTATCATCTGGCCCGGCAGGCATCCTGATACACTCTCCCCATCTCTATTCCCCATCTAGGACAAACTGGCTCACAACAGAAGGGAAAGAATGCAGACAGGTGGAGGGAGGCTGAAGATCAAAGTCCTGATAGAATTCAAAAACAGAGCCATCTAGCTGGCCGATGAAGATCTGGACAGTTCCTGTGCTGACAGTGAGGTTGGCGCTACTCTACCAAGTGAGGATCCAACAGTGCAACAACCATCAGACAACCATACTGTGAGTGATGTGTCCTCTTTCACAGGTCACTACCATGCACTAATTATTGCCCCTTGCTTTCGCAGGCACATCTGCCAAACAGCCGACGGAGTCCATGACCCAGGGCCTCCAATCAAGCCCCAAAGAAACCGCTGAAGATAAATCTGGAGGCATCCTCCCTGAAGTCCCGTCACAGTGCTCACCCACATCCACCACCAGTGCAGAGACACACACCTCGGTGGGACCTAGCTTTAGAGTAGCCCTGGGATCACAATATCGTTGATACCATAGTTGGCCTCCAACAGTGTGTACATGAGAAGGGTGCTGGGCAGCTCAATCTCACTCCAGCTACCCTTTCATCTCTTGGAGTCAGCCAGGGGCCCTTGGGCACCCTTAGGGAGGAGGATCAGCAGGGGCACACTCCAGGGTCATCCACCCAGGTGACGCTGGGAGTGACCGGCCCATCCGAATCCCCTCTTCTTGTGACCCCTGCAGCTCCAGCTCCACAGGCCAAGAAGGGTGCTGCTGCCACACAGCAGAACCCTGAAAGCAAGCCGGTGCCCACCAAGTCTCGGCCCTCCAGAGCATGCCCGCTAAAGTCATCACAGACAGGGCATCACAGTCAGCAGACTGCCTCTAACTTCACTGTGGATGTCCGGGGAACACCAAGAAGTAACGGCCGGGTTAGGAAAGTTAAGTAAAAATAGTTGCACAGCCTGGCCAAGGGTGTTGATCACTTGTACATACTGTTCACTATTGTCAATAAACTCCTAAGAATGTCTCCCTGCCTGTGGCTCCTTGTTCTGATGGGCAGTTTTCTTGTCACTCAGATGTGAAACGTTCCTGCACAAGATAAATGGCAGGTATCTCAGTCCAGGGTTTCTTCCCTTTTGCTCTGTGCAGCCTTCAGGCCAAAGTGATGGTCCAGCCTCACACTCACTGGAAACATTACTGATGCCTGCACCTCGGCGGTGCTGGTCATTGCTGCCAGAATGTAGTGGGCAGGTGCCACAGAGTTCTCTCATACTCGGTGTGCTCTCCGCACCTTTAAGGTGGGGCTGGCTCCCATCGCACCAGCATCTGTGACCAGTGATGCTGTGCACCAGCTCCTGAAGGGCTGAGGTGCTGAAAAAATTCTTTCGAGTTATCAACAGTCACAGATTGTAACTCTTTTGAGTACATTCACAGTTCTTGGTTTCCGGGAGTGGGACATGAACCCACAACCTTCTGATTCAAAGGCAAGGGTGCTATGAACTGAGCCACAGCTGACACCTCTCTGAGGTGCTAAAGACGGACACAGCATCAGTTGCGCCTAATGTTTCATGGCCGTGTTTCTGAGATGGACTTGAGCATGAAGCGCAAGCGAGATGCCCTCAGCCAGACAGGAGTCAGACATTCTCAGAGGCAATGTAAATATCTCACTACATGTTGTCATCATTCCCCTGTGATCAAACGACTATTAGGGCCTTCGCTGCATCTCCATGACAAGAGCATTCTCACAGAGGGTATTGGCGTTGCGATAAGCCAGATTGGAGTCAAACATTCACAACTGCGATGTGAAGATTGATGGGGAGTCCTCACTGCATGTCCTCATCATCCTCCACAAATCTGGCAGCTATTAGGGTTTCCCAAGCGTGCCTGCCTTGTCTACCCACTGCTCCACCAAGTTGTGAGCTGCTGCATGAGCCTTATTATACCGTCGCTCTGCTGCAGTCTGAGGTCGTCGCACGGGTGTCATCAGCTACAGCCTCTGCAGGTAGCCCTTGTCCCTGAGGAGCCAACCCTGCAGCCTCTGTGGACCATGGAAGACTCCGGGGATCTGCGAGCGACTCAGGATGTAGACGTGTTGCACAGTCACTGGAAACCATGCGCACACCTGCAGGATGCGTTTCTGGTGAACACATACTAGCTGCACGTTCAGTGAGTGGAAGCTCTTGCGGTTGATATAGTCCACCGAGTGTAGCGATGGAGACTTGAGTGCCACATGAGTGCAGTCAATCGCACCCTGCACCTGTGGGAATCCTGAGATCAGGGCAAATCCAATGGCCTTTGCACCCTGGCTGTCCTGGCCCTGGGTAAAATGCACAAAGTTGTGTGCCATGGAGAAGGTGGCATCCATGACCTCATGGATGCATTTGTGGTGGTGGATTGCGAAATCCCACAGAAGTCACCTGTGGAGCCCTGAAAGGAGCTACTGGTATAGAAACTGAACGCTGCGGTCACTTTCACAGCCACTGGCAGCAGATGTCCTCTATGTCCCCTTGGTGCCAAGTCCTGCAATAAGTGGAAATGTGAGCCACCAGGTCCCTAGACATGTGCAGTCATTGGCGACACTGGTTCTCAGTCACCTGCAGGAATGGCAGGGCAGTGCCTATAGACCGTGGGTGTTGCTAGGTGCCAACCAGCCATGGCTCGCAGTCGCTCCTGGGCAGCATGTGCAGGAGCCCCTGCTGCCCCTTCTTCATGAGGTAGCTGCTCTTGCCTTTGCGCAGCCAGGTCCCTCAGTCGCTCTCTCCTCCGTCTTCCACAGTCTCTATAGGCCATCAGGCATACAGCTAGGTCACCAGAATCCATAATCCTGACATGATCCTCCTGCAGCATGAAAAAGAGACGTGGTTACTTTGCACCTTTCCTGGCCCTGTGTGACCGGCCCTTAATGCTTCCCGGAGAGTGCTGGTCACCCCTCGGATGGCCAGAGATGTGTGCACTGCATGGCTGCCCTGTCAACCTGTGACACGGGGCACACTGGTCCAAACCGGGATGCTGAGATTGCAAGGGGCTGTGAGCGCTTCCAGCAGTGACTGCTACATGGTCAATGTTGGTGAGGAGATTGTACAATGTGTGCAGCCCAACTGCTCCGCAGTCCAATAAAGTGGTGGTGGACTCGAAGTCTGCCGGGGGGTAGGAGGCTGGTGGGGGTAAGGTGTGGAGCACTAGGTGGCCCTTTGGTGCCTCTGGGTTGCTTGTATGGGCGGGCAGGCTGGGAGCCTGACCCCAATCATATCAATGTGGCTGCCCCTGATCTGTCTCAGTTGCAGAAGCGTTGTCAGTTTATACGGGTGTCCCAAATGCGCGGCCACTCCCCTCGCTTACCCTGACCCCCACCTCGACTGCCTGTTTGCAGGATGCAGCGCCACGGCAGTACTTGAGCCCTGCTCCCCCCACCAACAAAGGTCGCCTCTGAGGCTGGCCAGCAGGTGCCCCTGGACACCACCCCCCCTCAGCAGTCACTACCCCCCCACCGCCCCGGTCAACCCCCCCACCCCCCCCTCAGCAGTCGCCTCCTGGGCCAGGCATCAGTTACCCCCGCCCCCCTGGCGCTCCTGAGGCCTGTAAACAATGTGCGAGCTGTGGGGAACGTTGCTGCTCATTCACCTCAGTTCCCCCAAAGTGAAGGCCGCCAAGTGCACATTGTCTGCATGAAACACATCGGCGTGCTTTCCCGCCAATTTGGATGGAGGATACGGTGGGGTTCCAAGAGCCTGGCGGGCTGGCCTTTTAATTATTTGCTGATGTATTACAATTAGCTCCCTGCCGACTGATGACGGGAAACACGGCTCGCCGTTGGCGGGCTGAGTGAACGATTGCAACCTGCCTTCATGTCGTCACAAAGCAGGTTGCGCCATGTTTTCCACGCACACCACCTATCACTCCCAGCAGGCTCGGAAAATTCCGCCCATCGTGTTTCTTTGCCTGGGTCTGTGTGTCTACTTGGCTTAATGAAAGTGTAACTGAGAGTTAGGCTAACCGGGGGAGTTAGAAGTTATCATAGTAGTAATTTGTAGATCTATGTAAGCACTTAAAATCATTTCTTCTATTAGTAAAGGTTTAATTTAGTTTTGTAAGTAGCCTATTAGACTTGGTGGTCTTATAACTACTGAATTCAAGGCATGCATCTTGAAATTTATACAAATTGCAAAACCATTATGGCAGTTTTTTAAAGTTTCCCTTTGGGATTTGAGCAGTTCAGCATTTGCCATCGGCTGTGCCTTAAGAAGCGGAGCCTGTCACCTTACCGGGTGACCATGGTCCTGCAATACATGGTTGATTCTTAATGCCCTCAGGAGGTTCAGTGTTGCATGGGACTTTTTGCATTGAGTCTTAATGAGATCTCAGGACTCCAATTGCTTGTAATAATTAGACCACCACCTGCTTCAAGCAGGCACTTCAGGTGTCAAAAGAAATTCTCGGTTAAGATGGCGGCACATAGGTGATAAATGAGCTAATTTTAGCTCCACTTCTGCCCTGCTCCCAATAGAGGAGGGAGAGTTAAACTCTCTTCTTAAAATTCTAGTTAAGGCCAGATCAAATTCAGTTTGTATATAATTTTCTTTCCAATGGTATTGCAAAAGATTTTGTTGATTTCCTTGAGTAGGCATGATTTTCTCACACTTGTGACAACAGTTGAAACCTGAATTGCTTTAACAAGCTGGACTTTGTAGGTTACAATATAGGAATGTGAAGGCACATGAATGATTAAGGACAGAAGTTAACCAGACAAGAGGTGGAATGTACACCAGGCAGTGATATGCCTTATACAATGCTCATGGTAACCGAGTTTAGGCAGTTAAGGGATAACAGTCTCAAGGACTATTTTTAAATCAATAAGATATCGACGCTTAGTTTTGAGTAGATATTACCCAATGCGCATATTATACTTTAATATGCATAATAAAGTGATTCAGACAAGTTGGAGTTTCTCTGTTCACCATACCTGTGCATAAAGCTTGAGCTGACAGTTTTTTCCATCCAGTTCAGTACTCAGGAATGTAAAAGTTACTTTTGACACAGAATATCATGGCCAGGGAGAGAAATTATGGGCCCTGGTGCTTCTCCCGTTTCTGGGCCCCTTATTCCTGCCTCCCACCACCACCACTCCACCCCCCAACTTTAACCCTCCGCCTTATTCATGCATGATATTTTTTTCCCCTTTCAAGATTCACTAATCAATTAACCAAACAATCACAGAAAGGTCCTAGTAAAATGATAATGCCCATTGTTTGCATCTGGTTACAAATATCGTCTGATATATATGCCACATGGGTCATTAATATTAAAAGCAACAACAATATAATGCAGTGTCAGTTTCTGTGTGCTATATAGGTGACCCCAGCATGACTATTAAACAAACCAGAAAATACAAAGTTTACTTTAAGAACGTCATGCAATATTGTTAAATTGACAGGAAAATATCCCATTAGTTATTTATAATGTTTTGCAGATGACGACACTGATTCCGGTGACTGCCTCAGCCCTCATTACCATGTTCTGTGCATTGCACCATATGGATATGGTGATAGTAAATTCATATTTGGAGGACAGATTCATTACTAGCAATACAGATAAACTGCACAAGATTTTTTCCATTCTGTAGGGGTAGAAGAAGATTTTCTTCTGTCTGGGTGCATGATATTATTCAATATAATTATTTCGTACAAGGGGTGTGATTGGGTTCTATTCTATTAGTAATCTCACAGGGTTGAAGGATCAAATGACTCCTTAGCAACAAAATAGAATGATTGAACAATCTAGGTCTTCACTGTCAGTGAGAAACTTTGGAGACCTCAGTTGTCTTTGTGCAACACAACTTTTAAGAGACCAGAAGACAAAGACTTAATGTTTCACAACTTTATCTGTGTTTTCTCGATCAATAAGTCTGAAGACTCTGCTGATTGCTGCTTCTCACTACAATATATTTTCAATATCTACTATACAACACAATTCTATCACAATATTTCAATACCTCAAAAACTCATAAAAAGCACCAAGATTGAGTGGGATGATTGGTAAGTAGACAAAAGGACAAGATTGAAGTCAATGGAAAAAACTCACGTTCAGTGTAAAGCAGGGTTTACTAAAACAGATTCATTATAAGCCCATTATGCACTCCTGTCCTGGCAATCTCACCCCACAAAGCCTGCTCACAGTAAACTTGCATTAGTAGCAAAATAAACAAAACTCCAGCCATGATTCCATCCTCTATTCCCAAGATAATTATGGATGATGAAGGCGATCTAGCCTATTTCATCTCATCCATCCCAGAATGAAGTACGAACATACACATTAGGTGCAGGAATAGGCCATTCGGCCCCTCGTGCCTGCTCTGCCATTTGATAACATTGCCTACATTATGCCAGTGACTACAACTTAAAAGTATTTAATTGGCTGTACAGTGATTTGAGACATCGTGAAAGGTGTTGTATAAATGTGGGTTTTATCTTTCTTTCTTTACACCTGCATGCAGTAGATAGAGTGACTGTAACAATGGTGAAGTTGGAGGTCCAATGATGATTCTCTAAGGATAATTAATCATAGAGCAATCAGCTGATGTTAGGAAAGTAACTACAAAGAAATCACTACATGTACAAAAACAGCTCAACTCTGTAGCTAACCTCCCACCCAACCCCCGTCCAACATTCTCCCCAACCCTGCAACACCCCTCTAACCTCCCCCACAACCTTCCCTCCTAACCTCCCTCCTCTAACCTGCCCCCAACACCCCACCAATCTCCCCCCCAACCTCCTCTAACCTCCCCCCAACATGCCCCCACCCCTCTCTAATTTCCCCTCCAAACCTCCCCCTGCGCCCCCACCCCCTCCCTTATACACAGCTTCCAATTGGCTCTAAAGTTATGGAGAATTGACTTACCATTTTTTCAAGCAACAGCTCTACCCTGACTGTTGCTGTGCTGCTGCTGCTGACCTTCAGGCAACTTTCTGGCTTTCTGGCAGGCTTTTTAAAAAAACTCAGAGCCATGAAGCTGCCCGAAGGTCAGAAGCAGCAGCGCGGGCAGCTCAGTGAAATTGACACTGACACTGACAGACCAGGTTTAAAAAAAATTGGAACCTTCAGGCTGACAGATGTGTTTTTTTAAAAAAGTCGGGTCTGCAGCTCAGTCTGGACAATGAGGAACTCGGTTTACAACGCAGAGCCCGGGCCCCCCACAGCCCCCAAGCTCCAGTGCCTGGTACCATCGCTCCCGGGCCCTGCACAATACCACGATAAAGCTTTCCTTGGACTCGTTTTAACTGGTGCCATTTAATCGTACAGTAATATAAGTTTAACAATGGTAACTTAATGAAGAAAACGGTTGCCAGAAATCCACGAAGCTGCCTGAATGTCAGCAGAAGTGCAGCAACATGGCCGCAAAATGGCTGTGTATAGTGACACCACTACTGCCAGTTAGAATGGAGATAATTGAGTAACTCCCCCCATTAATCACACCTGGAAACACACACTGCTGTAAATAATTTGAATTCGTTTTATGCACATAATTTATATTCTGTAATTGTCCTCCAATCCCTGTATTTTGCTAGATAAATCATTTGTGCTTTTACCAGGAGAAGTTGCTTCAGCTTCAATCATTAGTTTTGTTTGCTGCAGTTTGTAGAGATTCTTTTTTTAAATAGACTCCTTTATTAGACATTGTTTGCTTTGTTTGCTGTAAGTTCAATGCTCCATCTCCACCTCATTGGCTGGCCTAATGCTGTCAGAAGACATCCCACATGAAGTGAACCTGGCAAATATAGAAACTCTGATCAGACTGCAATGACCTGAATAGGGTTAGTGTCGTATCATTGCCTTACTCTCTGAACATCTTCAAGTTTGTTTTTGAATTCAAGGCAATTGATGAAAGATAATAGATTTTTTTTATTTATTCACGGGATGTGGGCTTCATTGGCTGGGCCGGCATTTATTGCCCACCCCTAGTTGCCCTTGAGAAGGTGGTGGTGAGCTGCCTTCTTGAACCGCTGCAGTCCATGTGGTGTGGGTACACCCACAGTGCGGTTAGGAAGGGAGTTCCAGAATTTTAACCCAGTGACAGTGAAGGAACAGTGATATATTTCCAAGTCTGGATGGTGAGTTACTTGGAGGGGAACCTCCAGATGGTGGTGTTCCCATCTATCCACTGCCCTTGTCCTTCTAGGTGGTAGTGGTCGTTGGTTTGGAAGGTGCTGTCTAAGGAGCCTTGGTGAATTCCTGCAGTGCATCTTGTAAATGGTACACACTGCTGCTACTGTGCGTCGGTGATGGAGGGATGAATGTTTGTGGATATGGTGCCAATCAAGTGGGCTGCTTTGTCCTGGAAGGTGTCAAGCTTCTTGAGTGTTGTGGGAGTTGCACTCATTCAGGCAAGTGGGGAGTATTCCATCACACTCCTGACTTGTGCCTTGCAGATGGTAGACAGGCTTTGGGGAGTTAGGAGGTGAGTTACTTGTTGCATGATTCCTAGCCTTTGACCTGCTCTTGTAGCCACAGTATTTATATGGCTAGCCCAGTTCAGTTTCTGATCAATGGTAACCCCCCAGGATGTTGATAGTGGGGGATTCAGTGATAGTAATGCCATTGAACATCAAGGGGTGATGAATGGATTCTGTCCTGTTGGAGATGGTCATTGCCTGACACTTACATGACACCAATGTTACTTGCCACTTCTCAGCCCAAGCCTGGATATTGTCCAGGTCTTGCTGCATTTAGAAATGAACTGCTTCGGTATCTGAGGAGTCGCGAATGGTGCTGAACACTGTGCAATCATCAGCGAACATCCCCACTTCTGACCTTCTGATGGAAGGAAGGTCATTGATGAAGCAGCTGAAGATGGTTGGGCCTAGGACACTACCCTGAGGAACTCCTGCAGTGATGTCCTGGAACTGAGATGACTGACCTCCAACAACCACAACCATCTTCTTTTGTGCTAGATATGACTCCAACCAGTGGACAGTTTTCCCCCCGATTCCCATTGACTCCAGTTTTGCTAGGGCTCCTTGATGCCACGCTTGGTCAAATGCTGGCTTGATGTCAAAGGCAGTCACTCTCACTTCACCTTGGGAGTTCAGCTCTTTTGTCCATGTTTGAACCAAGGCTGTAATGAGGTCAGGTCAGGAGCTGAGTGGCCCTGGGCATCTGTGAGCAGGTTATTGCTAAGGAAGTGCTGCTTAAAAGTACTATTAATGACCCATTCCATTACTTTACTGATGATCCAGTAGACTGATGGGGCGGTAGTTGGCCAGGTTGGATTTCTTCTGCTTTTTGTGTACAGGATGTACCCGGGCAATTTTCCACATAGCCGGGTAGATGCCAGTGTTGTAGCTGTACTGGAACAACTTGGCTAGGCGCAGCAATTTCTGGAGCACAAGTCTTCAGGACTATTGCTGGAATATTGTCAGGGCTCATAGCCTTTGCAGTATCCAGTGCCTTTTCTTGATATCACATGGAGTGAATCGAATTGGCTGAAGGCTGGCATCTGTGATGCTGGAGACCTCTAGAGGAGGCTGAGATGGATCATCCACTCAGCACCTCTGGCTGAAGGATGTTGCGAATGGTTCAGCCTTATCTTTTGCACTGCTAGCTGGGGTCCTCCATCATTGAGGATGGGGATATTTGTGGAGCCTCCTCCTCCAGTAAGTTGTTTAATTGTCCACCACCATTTTCTTTTTCCATTCATGTGATGTGGTCATCGCTGCCTAGGCCAGCATTTATTGCCCATCCCTAATTACCCTTGTTCAGAGGGCATTTTTTAAGAGTCAACCATATTGCTGTGGGTCTGGAGTCACATGTAGGCCAGATCAGGTAAGGACAGCAGATTCCCTTCCCTAAAGGACATTAGTGAACCAGATGGGTTTTTATGGCAATCGGCAATTGTTTCATGGTCATCATCAGACTTTCAATTCTAGATTTTTATTGAATTTAAATTTACCATCTGCCCTGGTGAGATTCAAACCCAGGTCCCCAGAGCATTACCCTGTGTCTCTAGAATACCAGTCCAGTGGCAATGCCACTATGCCATCACCTCCCCCGACTGGATGTGGCAGGACTGCAGAGGTTATTTCTGATCTGTTGGCTCTGTCTATCACTTGCTGCTTATGTTGTTTGGCATGCAAGTAATCCTGTGTTATAGCTTCACCAAGTTGACCTCATTTTTAAGTATGCCTGGTGCTGCTCCTGGCATGCCCTCCCACACTCTTTACTGAACTAGGGTTGATCCCCTGGCTTGATGGTAATGGTAAAGTGGGGGATATGCCAGGCCACGAGGTTACAGATTGTGTTCGAGTACGATTCTGCTGCTGCTGATGGCCCACAGCACCTCATGGATGCCCAGTCTTGAGTTGCTGGATCTGTTTGAAATTTATCCCATTTAGCACGGTTGTAGTGCCACAAAACAGAAGGTATCCTCAATGTGAAGGTGGGCCTTCGTCTCCACAATGACTGTGCGGTGGTCACTCCTACCGCTATGGTCATGGGAAGAAGCATCTGCGGCAGGCAGGTTGGTGAGGATGAGGTCAAGTATGTTTTCCCCTCACCACCTGCCAGAGACCCAGTCGAGCAGCTTTGTCATTTAGGACTCGGCCAGCTCATTCAGCAGTGGTGCTATTGAGCCTCTCTTGGTGATGGACATTGAGGTCCCCCACCCAGAGTACATTCTGTGCTCTTGCCACCCTCAGTGATGATCAGCGTGGAGGGGCACTGATTCATCAGCTGAGGGAGGGCGGTATGTGGTAATCAGCAGGAGGTTTCCTTGCCCATGATTGACCTGATGCTTCATGGGGTCTGGAGTCAATGTTGCGGACTCCCAGGGCAACTCCATCCCGACTGTAAACCACCGTGTCGCCACCTCTGCTGGGTCTGCCTGCCGGTGGGACAGGACATACCCAGGGATGGTGATGGTGGTGTCTGGGTACGTATCTGTAAGATATGGTTCCATGAGGATGACTATGTCAGGCTGTTGCTTGACTAGACTGTGAGGCAGCTCTCCCAATTTTGGCACTCACCCCCAGGTGTTAGTAAGGAGGACTTTGCAGGGTCAACAGGGCTCTGATTGCTGGTATAATTTCCAGAACCTAAGTCTAGGTCGATGCTGGGTGGCCTGTCCAGTTTCATTTATTTTTTGTGATTTGTTATAACTGAGTGGCTCGCTCAAGCCATTTCATAGGAGATTTAAGAGTCAACCACATTGCTGTACGTGTAGCTAGACCAGGTAAGGACAACATATTTCCTTCCCTAAATGGCATTAGTGAACCATTTGTGTTTTAACAACCATCGACAATGGTTTCATGGTCATCATTAGACTTTCTATTGAATTCAAATTCCACCATCTGCCGTGGCGGGATTTGAACTCAGGCATTACTCTGGGTCTCTGGATTACTAGTCCAGTGTCAAATAACACTACGCCATCGCCTCCTCAGATATTGGCCCAGGTCTTCCGATGGCAACCGTGGTAAATGTTGAAACGTTTACCGCTGTTGTACGTTGGGGCTCTGAGGAAGTCCTGACTCACGCACATGTGCCCTAGATTCGCACTAAGTGTGGTGGCGGGTGGTAAAAACGAGGTTTTACCCATCGGCCGCAATTGCGGCTTCTCACGCCGCATCATCCGAAACCGGCCGCATTAATTATGCATTCCCGGGACACACACCGTTTCCATGACAGCTGGGCCCTCACCGCTTCAGCGGGCCAGGCACCATATTTAAAGTGTAGCCATACACACACCTCTCAGCGCTTCCAGCGTGTGACTGCTGCAAAGAAGACATGGCCTTGAAAGGCAAAAAGACTGCAGCCCCCAGGTTCAATGATGCGTCCCTTGAATGCCTTTTGGGCACAGTGGAGGCTCGCCATGATGTTCTCTACCCCTGCTCTGGCCCCAGGATGGGCAGTGACCTCACTAATTCCGGCTTCGGAGATGTTAGCAGCGGTGGTCAGCGCCAACGCCCTTCAAAAGAGGACAGCCACCCAGTTTCACAAGAGGATGAATTATCCCCTCCATTCCACAAGGTAAGTCACTCTTCTCATCACTCTCAAATCACACACTCACAAACCCATCGCACATCCACAGGGGCCTCACTCACTGCCAGTCCAAGAGACATCATCATTCACTCTCTCACACACACCTTCATTGTCCTCATCCCATCCATGGGACCACTCACCACTCACACATGCCAGGCATTCTTATCATCCGGCCTGGCAGGTGTCCTGCTTACACTCTCTCCATCTCAATTCATGCAGGAGAACCTGGCACACAACAGGAGGGAGAGGTCACAGACCAGTGGAGGTATGCCTGAAATCAAGGTCCTCATAGAGTTTGTAAACAGAGTCATCCAGCTGGCTGGTGAGGTTCTGGACTGATCCTGTGCTGATGGTGAGGTTGGCGCTGCTCTACCAAGTGAGGGTCCAGCAGTGCAACATCCATCAGACAACCATGCTGTGAGTGATGTGTCCTCTTTCACAGGCCACTACCATGCACTAATTATCTCCCCTTGCTTTCACAGGCACATCTGGGAAACAGCCGACAGAGTCCATGACCAGGGCCTCCAATCAAGTCCCAAAGAAACTTCTGAAATAGAATATGGAGGCACCCTCCCTGAAGACCCATCACAGTGCTCACCCACACCCTCCACTAGCACAGAGACACACACATCGGTGGGACCTAGCTTTACAATAGCCTCAGGATCGCAATCTGGTGAATACATCCCACTGTCCGATCCATGGCAGGCAGTGCAGGAACTTCCCAGGTGTCAGGCAAGAAATTGAGGACTGTTGGAGGCCAGAAATTTGTTGAGTCCAAGTCAGATGACGAGCCTCTGGACTTGGTCATGTCACAGTTGCTGGAGCCGCAAAGTCAAGCTAGGGAACATCAGGAAGGGATGTCCGCTGCACTCCTCAGATTGCAAGGCATGATGGAGGAATCCGTCCACTTTCACTCTGAGATGGTAATGCTGACATGCCAACATACCAAGGTCAACACTGGTAGGACGCCGGTCGCCGTGGAGACCTTGGTCCAGGATGTTGCTCCTGCACTGTTGCGCAGGCTTAACTCCATTGCTGATACCATAATTGGCCTCCGACAGTGTGAATGTGAGAGGAGTGTGGGCAGCTCAATCTCACTCCAGCTACCTTTCTACTCAAGGAGTCAGCCAGGGGCCCTTGGGCACCCATAGAGAGGAGGATCAGCAGGTGTACCTCTCCGGGGCAATCCACCTAGGTGACTCCAGGAGTGTCCGGCCCATCCGATTTCCCTCTTCCTGTGACCTCAGCAGCTCCAGCTGCATAGGCCAAGGAGGGTGCCTTACCACACAGCAGGTCCCCGAAAGCAGGCCCTCCATGTCTTGGCTGTCCAGAGGACAGCCACCAAGGTCACAGGCAGGGCATTACAGGCTGCCTCCACCTCCGCTGTGGATGTCCAGGGAGCACGAAGGCAGGGTTATGAAGGTTAAGAAGATGTAGTTGCACAGCCTGGGCATGGGTGTTAATCACTTGTACATAATGTTCACTATTGTCAATAAACTCCCAAGAATGTCTCCCTGCCTATGATTCCTTGTTCTGATGAGCAGTGTTCGTGTAACTCAGATGTGAAACCTTTCTGCGCAAGATAAAAGCAGGTGTATCAGTCCAGGGCCTCTTCCCTGTGCTTCGTGCAGCCTTCAGACCAAAGTGATGGTCTAGCCTCACACTCCCTGGACACATTACTGATGCCTGCACCTCAACAGTGCTTGTCACTGCTGCCAGAATGTTGTGGACAGATGTCACTGAGTTCCGCATTCTCTCTGTGTGCTCTCAGCACCTTTGAAGTGAGGCTGACCCCCATCTCTTCAGCATCTGTGCCCGGTGATGTTGTGCTCCAGCTCCTGAAGGGGTCAGGTGCTGAAGGCAGACAAAGGATCAGATGCTTTTAAAGTTGCATTGCTGCATCTCTATGACATGACCCTGATCACAGAGCTGCCCTCGGCCATTCACAGAATCTATTTGAAGATCTATGGAGTGTCCTCACTGCATGTCGTCATCATCCTCCTGCAATCGAGCGACTATTAGGGCCTTCACTGCATCTCCATGACAGGAGCATTCTCACAGGGGGTATGTGCACTGCCATCAGCCAGACTGGAGTCAAACATTCAATGTGAGGATCTATGGTGTCTCCTCACTGCATGTGGTCATTATCCTCCACAAATCCCCGTCGGTGTCCTCCTCATCTGAGGAGGCCTCCATCTCCCCCATCTCCTCCTCAGCCAGCTCGTCTCCCCGTTGGAGTGCCAGGTCATAAAGGGCACAGCAGATGAAGATAATGCATGACACCCTCCGTGGACTGTATTGCAGGGCTCCACCAGACCGGTCCAGGCACCGGAACCTCATTTTCAGCATCCCGATGGTTTGCTCCACCAAGTTGTGAGTTGCAGCATGAGCCTCGTTATATCTTCACTCTGCTGCAGCCTGAGGCCGCTGCAAGGGTGTCATCAGTCAAGGCCTCTGCCTTGTCCCTGAGGAGCTATCCTTGCAGCTTCTGTGGACCCTGGAAGACATCAGGGATCTGAGACCGACTGAGAACATAGGAGCCGTGGACACTCCCTGGAAACCATGCGCAGGCCTGCAGGATGCGTTTGTGGTGGTCGCACACCAGCTGAATATTCAATGAATGGAAGCCCTTGTGACTGATACAGCTCACCGCGTGTTGCGATGGATATCTGAGCACCGCGTGCGTGCTGTCGATCACACCCTGCACCTGTGGGAAACCCGAGATCTGAGCAAATCCAATTGCTCTTGCATCCTGGCTGTCAACCTCATAGTCTCCCAACCTCGAACAGCCTGCTTCTACTTCTTCCCCAAAATCCACAAACAGGACTGTCCTGGTAGACCAATTGTGTCAGCCTGTTCCTGCCCCATGGAACTCATTTCTTCCTATCTTGACTCCGTTCTCTCTCCCCTTGTCCAGTCTCTTCCCAACTACATTCATGATTCCTCTGGTGCCCTACATCATATCAACAATTTCCAGTTCCCTGGCACCAACCGCCGCCTCTTTACCACGGATGTCCAATCCCTCTACACCTCCAACCCCCGCCAGGATGTTCTGAAGGCTCTCCGCTTCTTCCTTGAACAGAGGCCTGAGCAATCCCCATCCACCACCACTCTCCTCCATCTGGCTGAACTTGTTCTGTCACTGAACAACTTCTCCTTTAACTCATCTCACTTCCTCCAAATAAAAGGTGTGGCTATGGGTACCTGCATGGGCCCCAGTTATGCCTGTCTCTTTATGGGGTATGTGGAACATTCCTTGTTCCAGTCTTATTCAGGCCCCCTCCCACAGCCCTTTTATCGATACATCTATGACTGTTTTGGTGCCACTTCATGCTCTCGTCTGGACCTGGAAAAATTGATCAATTTTGCTTCCAATTTCCATCCCTCTCTCACCTTCACATGGTCCATGTCTTTCTTCCCTTCCCTTCTTTGACGTCTCTGTCTCAATTTCTGGTGATAGACTGCCCACCAATATCCATTACAAGCCCACCGACTCCCACAGCTACCTCGACTACAGCTCCTCACACCCCGCTTCCTGTAAGGACTCCATCCCATTCTCTCAATTCCTTTGCCTCCATCGCATCTGTTCCGATGATGCCCCTTCCCAAAATGGTGCTTCTGACATGCCTTCCTTCTTTCTCAACTGAGGTTTCCCATACAGGGCCTTCAACCGTGTCTGACCCATCTCCTGCGCCCCTGCCCACATACCTTCCTCTCCCTCCCAGTCCCCCTTGTCCTCATTTTTCATCCCACCAGCCTCTGCATTCAAAGGATTACCCTCCGCCATTTCCGCCAATTCCAGCATGATGCCACCACCAAACACATCTTCCCTTCATCCTCCCTGTCAGCATTCCATAGGGTCAGTTCTCTCCGGAACACTCTGGTCCACTCCTCCATCGCCCCCAACGCCTCATCCCCTTCCCATGGCACCTTCCCACGCAATCGCAGAAGGTGCAACACCTGTCCCTTTACTGCCTCCCTCCTCACTGTCCAAGGGCCTAAACATTCTTTTCAGGTGAAGCAGTGCTTCACTTGCACCTCCTTCAATTTAGTCTACTGCATTCACTGCTCCTCTTCTTCACTGGAGAGACCAAATGCAGACTGGGTGACCGCTTTGCGGAACACCTTCGGTCTGTCCGCAAGCATGACCCAGACCTTCCTGTCACTTGCCAGTTCAACGCCCCGTCCTGCTCTTATGCCCACATATCTGTCCTTGGCCTGCTGCAATGTTCCAGTGAAGCCCAACGCAAACTGGAGGAACAGCACCTCATCTTCCGATTAGGCTCTTTACAGCCTTCTGGATTTAACATTGAGTTCAACAACTTCAGACCATGAGCTCTCTCCTCCACCCCCACCCCTTTTTGATCCCCCTTGCTTCTATATTCATTCTCATTTCTTAATTTTTATTTTTTATCCACTTATTTTTATTTATTTTCATTTTTATTCATTGTTTTATCCCCGCCTTATATCCTATTTTCAATCTATTTTCCCACCATCTCTCTGCACCCCACCCCTACCCCCACAAGGACCACCTGTCACTTGTTCATGTTGTTCTTTCCAGAGTGCTTACCCTTGTCCTGCTATTATCACATTTTCAGATTTCCAGCATCCACAGCATTTTGCTTTTAGCTTGTGAGTGTGTGAGTTGAGAGTGATGAGAAGTGTGACTTACTCTGGTGGAGCGGATGAGAATATTCATCCTTTTTTGGCATTGGGTGGCTGTCCTCTTTTGTAGGGCATTAGCGCTGCCCACTGCTGCCACCACCTCCCATTTTGGGGTGGTGATGTTGCTGGCCCTCCTGAGGCCAGAGCGGGGGCAGAGGACACCACATTGGCCTCCACTGCATCCAAAAGATGCTCAAGGGATGCATCATTAAACAGGGGCGGGGGGCCTGCAGTTTTCTTGCCTTTTGGGGCCCTGTCTTCTTTGCAGTAGTCCCTGGCTGGAAGCACTGAGAGGTGTTGGCGCGGCTGTGCTTTAAATATAGTGCTCGGCTTGATGAAGCGGTGAGATGATGGCTTGGTGGGCAAATGAGAGCACCCCCCCCCACCATCAAAATGGCATGTTTCCCAGGGATACATTATTTATGAGGCGGTATTGGTAAGAAGTATAAATCAAGAAGTAATTGGGCTTATAAGAAACGTACTGCAATAATTGTGAGCGATTTTAGTCTTCATATAGATTGGTTGAACCAAAGTGGCAATGTTAGCCTGGAGGGTGCGTTCACAGAGTGTATTTGGGACAGTTTTTTAGAACAATTAAGTTCTGGAATCAACCAGGGGACAAGTTATGTTAAACCTGGTAATGTGTAATGAGACAGGATTAATTAATGATGTCATAGTAAAGAATCCTCTAGGCAAGCACAATCATGACATTCAGTTTGTGGGTGAACTAAACCCAGTATCTTAACCTTAAATAAAGGCAATTGCAAGGGTAGGAATACAGATTTGGCTGAAGTGGACTGGGAAAATAAGTTAAAAAGATAAAATGGTAAGCAAGCAGTATCAGACATGTAAAGAGAAAATCCATAACTCTCAAAAAAAGATATCTTCCATTGAGAAAGAAAGACTCTAAGAGAAGGATGCACCATCTGCACTAGCTGAGAAAGATAAGGATGGCATTAAATTGAAAGAAAAGGCTTACAATGCTGTGAAGATTTATGGTAGATCAGAAGGTTGGGAAATTTTTAGAAACCACCAAAGGATGACTGAAAAACGTGAAGAAGGAAAAATTAGAGTATGAGAGAAAACTAGCAAGCTATATAAAAGCTTCTACAAGTATATAAAATGGAAGAGAATAAGATTGAGGAATTGACAGTAGGGAACAAGGAAATAGCACAGAATTTGAACAAGCATTTTATACCTATCTTCACAGTAGAAGACACTAAAAGCATCTCAAGAACAGTTGAAAATCAAAAGGCAAAAGGGAGGGAGAAACTTAAAACAATCGTGATCACTAGAGATATACTGAGAAAATTGAATGGACTAAAGACTGACATGTTCCCTGGACCTGATGGCCTGTACATCCTATGGTCTTGAAGGAGATGGCAGAAGAGATAGTGGATGCATTGGTTGAGTTTTGTAATCTACCAAAATTCCCTAGATTCTGGAAAGGTCCCAATGGATTGGAAAAGATCAAATATAACACCTCTATTCAAGAAAGGAGGGAGAAATAATGTAGGAAATAATAGGCAGTTAGCCTAACATCTGTACATGGGAAAATGCTAGAATTCATTATTCAGGACATTCAGAAAGTCATAATACAATCAGGAAGCATCAACATGGTTCTATGAAAGGGAAATTGTGTTTGACAAAGTCATTAGAGTTCTTTGAGGATGTAACAAACGGTTTGGATAAAGGGGTACTAGTAGAGGTGGTGCACTTGATTTTCCAAAAGGCATTCAATAAGCTGCCACAAAAAGGTTACCGCAGAAGACAAGAGCTCATGGCTTTGGGGGTGATATATTAGCATGTATAGAGGATTGGTGAACTAACAGGAAACAAGAGTTGTGATAAATAGGTCATTTTCAAATTGCCCAAGTGTAAACAATGGAGTTCCACAGACATCAGTGCGGGGGCCTCAACTATTTTCAACCCATATTAATGCCAAGGATGAATGGACAGACCGTATCTTAGCAAAAGCAAGTGGGAAAGCAAGTTGCGAGGAGGATACAAAGAGCCTGCAAAAATATATAGGTTGGTAAGAGAGCGGGCAAAAATTTGGCAGATGGAATTTAGTGTGGGAAAATGTGAGGCTGTCCATTTTGGCAGGAAGAATAGAAAAGCAGATTATTATTATTTAAATGGAGAGAGACTGCAGAATGCTGAGGTACAGAGGGATGTGGTTGCCCTTGTACATGAATCATAAAATGTTAGCATGCAGGTACAGCGAGTAATTAGGAAGGCAAATGGAGAGTTGACCTTTATTGCAAGGGAGATGGGAGTGTAAAACGAGCTACGTCTTGCTACAAGTGTATAGGGCTATTAGTGAGACCGCACCTACAGTTTCATGTGCAGTTTTGGTCTCTTTACTTAAGGAGGGAATGCTTGCATTGGAAGCAGTTCAGCAGTTCACTAGGCTGATTTCTGGGATGAAGGAGTTGTCTTATGAAGAAAGGTTAAGCAGGTTGTTCCCACACTCATTGGAGTTTAGGAAAATGAGAGGTGATCTTATTGAAACACATAAGATTCTGAGGGGGCTTAACAGGGTGGATGCTGGAGGATGTTCCCCCTTGAGGGGGAATCTAGAACTGGGTGCACAGCTTAAAAATAAGGGATCTGCCATTTAAGAGTAAGATGAAGAGAATTTTTTTCTCTCGGAAGATTGTTAATCTTTGGAATTCTCTTCCACAGACAGCAGTGGAGGCTGGGTCATTGAAAATATTGAAGGCTGATTTAGACAGATTTTTGGTTGACATGGGAGTCAAGGGTATGGGGGCAGGGGAGGGGGCAAGCAGGAAAATGGAGTTAAAGCCAAAATCAGATCAGCCATGATCATATTGAATGGAGGTACAGCCTCAAAGGGCCAAATGTCCTCCTCCTGCTCCTAATTCTTATGTTCTTTTGTTATGTTTAACAGTGTACTATCTTTGCAATTACCACTAAACACACCCATTGGCCCTAAGAGTGAATTATATACTTGTGGAATGTCAAATTCCTCCATAATGATACAAAAAAATAATACGTCATATTTTTTCTATTTTCCTTTTTTACAAATGTGTTTACCTTTGTTTTAGTTTCTGTGTGAGCCCAATCATAATCATATATTTTGCCATCTGAAGATTAAATTAAATGTGGAGGATAGTAAGGCCAGGATTTCCCGGTCGGCGAGCAGGGGGTGGGGCCCGCTCGCAGACGCGTAAAATGACGCGGGATGACGTCGGGCGGAACTCTCGACGTCACCGCGCCCCATTTAAATTTTCCGGTAGGTGGGAGCTCAGCAGAATCAGCTGTGCGCCCGCCGACCTGTCAATGGCCAATTGAGGCCATTGACAGAGTCATTAAAGTAATTAATGGACCTGCCTGTTCAACCTTAAGGCTGGTGGGCAGGCCAGGGGCTCTGGCGGGCATTAGAAAAAGCATGAAACCTCATCCACGGGCGGGATGAGGTTTCATGTAGGTTTTTAAAAATGTAAATAAACTGTATTTAAAAGTGATGGGCATGTCCCAACTTATATGACAGTGTCACATGAGGGTACATGTCAGGGAATTTTATTTTTTCTATTCTTCACATTTTTAAATTTGGCGCCGATCTCCCTGAGGCAGTACTTAGCCTCAGGGAGATGAGTGTGCTCTTTCGTGCACATGCGCAAAAAAGCGCACTTCTTGGCTCAGAGAATCCCCCCCGGCCTGCACAAGGAGCACATAGCGCTTCCGTGCGGACATCACGCTGGCGGGTCTTAATTGGCCCGCCCACGTAAAATGGCGGCACGCCCCCAATTGCGGGCGCCAATTGGAGGCGCGCCTCCACACGCCAGCTCTTAAACATCCCCCCCGATGGGGGGAAAGTTCTGCCCTAAGTGTTTTTAACATCCTGATTTGGTGTTTGCGAATACTTCAACGTGATTGTCTACTTGCCCTGTTTGCTGACATCACTGCTGTTTCACAGCAAAATATCCCCTTTAAACTGACATTGGGAAGGAGGAAAATCACAACACAGAGATTTTTGTGGGCAGCCGTGTTTGTTCCTGACTGCAAAATCTGAGGCAATGCATTTCTGGGAGATGCATCAAACCTGCCCATCCAGCTATCTTCAATAACAACAACAACTTGCATTTACATTGTGCCTTTAGTGTCCTAAAACACTTCACAGGAGCATTATAAAACAAAATTTGACATTGAGCCATGTAAGGAGATATTAGGGGAAATGATCATAAGCTTGGTCCAAGAAGAAGGTTTTAAGGAGTGTCTCAGATCAAGAAAGTGAGGTAGAGAGGTGAAGAGTTGTGGTGAGGGTATTACAGAGCTTAGGGCCAAAGCAACTGAAGGCATGCCTAGCAATCGTGGAGTGATTAAAATTGGGGATGCTCAAGGGGCCAGAACTAGATGAACGCAGATATCTCGGATGGTTGCCAGGGAAAGGGATGGAGTCAGCAGCTAGGGAAACAGAGTTTGGAGTGGGGACTGAAAACAATGGCTTCAGTCTTCCCAATATTTAATTGGAGAAAATTTCTGTTCATCTGGTACTGGATGCCGGATAAGCTACTCTTTTATATATTTCAAGCTGATTTTATATTTATACATAATAAGCATATTGTTAATTTATAACAATAAGTGATAATAAGTATGTGATACTCTGGTTATGGTTAAATAGATAAGAATAGATAGAACCAGGTGGACCCCTAGTAAAGTTGAAGTCAATGGAAATCAGGGGAAAACTCTTCATTGGCTGGAGTAATACCTAGCAGAGAAAGCGGCAAGTAGGAACAAACAGGCCATTTTCGGCTGGCTGGCTGTAACTAGGGTGGGACTGCAAAGATCAACTCGGGCATCAGCTACTTACAATCTGTGTCAATGCCTTATAGGAGGGAACTGTGTGTACTCTATCCAGTTTTGGTGACAAAACAAAGTTAGGCGGGGAAGTAAGCTGTGAGGAGGATAGAAAGAGGCTGCAAAGGGATGTGGACAGATTAAGTGAGTGGGAAAGAAAATGGCATAAGGAATATAAGAGAGGAAGTGTGAAATTATCCACTTTGGAAAGAAAAGTAGAAGAGCAGCATATTTTTTAAATAGTGTGAGACTGGGAAACATTGGTATTCAGAGGGATCTGGATGTCCTTGCACACTAATCACTGAACGTTAACATGCAGATATATCAAGCAATCTGGAAAGAAAATGGCATGTTAGCCTTTCTTACAAAGGGATTGAGATTTAGGAGTTAGGAAGTTTTCTGAAATTATATAAGGCTGCAGTGAGATCATGCCTAGGTTGCCAAATCTGGCTGGATATATTCCTGGAGATGTCATCACATGAGTACCTTCATCCAACTGCCCTGCCCCTAAACTCCTGCCATTGGTCACCCATCATGCCATCACAGAGCCCCACCTTCCCACAGCCAATCAGAAAGCAAACAGACTTTTCATTTTCTCCAATTGGATGATTCTTGACGATTGGCCAAACAGCCTTTTTTTCTCCCATCTCCAACAATTGTTTATTAAATAAACTAAAGAGACAAAAGATTTTTTTAAAAAATGATCCATGTATCTTTTCTCCTGGGCTTTGCTTCCAGCAGTGTCCTGAAGTGAAGTGTGTTATGCCACAATGGATAGCAACCCTGTCCCTGAGCCAGAAAATTCTGGGTTCAAGTCCCACTCTGGTACTCCATGGCCAAGGAAGATGTGTTCATAACTGCAGCCAAACAAATTCAGTATCAGCTTGTAAATTCTTCCAATACGCCTTTGGCAGGCAGTAAGAGTGGGAGAGTCTCCTGGTCAGCCAGAACTTGCAGAAGGCAATGGTAAACCACTGCAGTGCCTTGCCAGGTTTAACTATGGACCAACACATGGAAGCCCATGGTTGCAAACGCCCTCTTAGGGCATGGTACCTGAAGAGAGTATGTCCTGGAGAATAATTTTCAATTCCAGGAGACTCCAGGGCAATCCTGGAGGATTGATAACCCTTTACTGGACTAATGTGTGCAGTTTTGATTTTCTTGCCTAAGGAAGGATGTACTTGACTTAGACGGAGTGCAACAAGGGTTTGCTAGGAGATTTTCCTACGAGGAGTGATTGAGCAGACTAAGCCTCTATTCCCTAGAGATTAGCAGAATGACCACACTGAAACACATACAATTCTTAAGGAGCTTGGTAGGGTAGATGCTGGAGGATGTTGGCCCCAGCTGGGGAGTCAAGAACTAGGGGCCAAGTCTCAGAATTAGTGTCAGCTATTTAGAACTGAAATTTCTTCACAGAAAGTTATGCATCTTTAGAATTCTCAACCCAAAGAGCTGTGAATGCTCAGTCATTGAGTATATATAAACAGAAATTGATACGTTTTTGGATGCTAAGGGGATAATGTAGAAAGGTGGCATTGAGATCAACCATGGCCTTATTGAATGGTGTAGTAGGCTCAAAGGACTGAATGGCCTTCTGCTCCTATTTCTTATGTTCTTATGCAGCACAAGTTGATTGTTGTTGTTGAAGGCCAATCAACTCATCCCCAGGACATTGCAGTGTAACTTTCTCCGGGTACTGTCCTAAGCTCCAGCTGCTTCATCAATGACCTTTCCTCCAATAAAGTGTTAGAAGTGGGGATGTTTGCTAATGCACAGTGTTCAGTTCCATTTGCAAATCCTCAGATAATGAAGCAGCCATGGACACAGCAATGTCCATATGCAGCAAGAACCGGACAACATTCAGGCTTGGGCTAGTAAGTGGCAAATGTCATTCATGTTGCACAAAAGCTAGACAATGATCATTTCCAAAAATAAAGAGTACAACCACTTCCCCTTAACATTCAGCAGCATTACCATCATCAAATCCTCTACGATCAGCATCCTGAGGGTTAGCATTGACCAGCAATTGAACAGGACCATCCATATAAATACAATGGATACAAAAACAGGTCAGAAGCTGGGAATTCAAAGTGAGTAACTCACCTCCTGACTCCCCAAAGCTTGTGTACTATCCACAAGGCATGTCAGGAGTGTGATGGAATACTTAAACAAAAACAAAAATACCTGGAAAAACTCAGCAGGTCTGACAGCATCTGTGGAGAGGAATACAGTTAACGTTTCGAGTCCGTATGACTCTTCATCGGAACTGAGGGAATATAGAAATGAGGAGAAATATAAGCTGGTTGAGGGGGGTAAGACAGGTAGAGCTGGGTAGAGGGCCAGTGATAGATGGAGGCAAAGGAGAGATTGCCAAAGATGTCATAGACAAAAGGACAAAGGGGTGTTAAACAGTGGTGATATTAGCTAAGAAATGTGCTAATGGTGACATTAAGGGTAGAAAGCAGGATGAGCAAGTAACAGATAGCCCTAGTGGGGGTGGGGTGGGGGGAAGGGATCAAAAGAGGCTAAAAGGTGGAGATGAAACAATGGATGGAAAGACATTTAAAATAATGGAAATAGGTGGGAAATGAAAAATATATTTAAAAAATATAAATTATTGGAAAAAGGGGGATCGGAAAGGGGATGAAGGAGAGAGTTCATGAGCTGAAGTTGTTGAACTCAATGTTAAGTCCGGAAGGCTGCAAAGTGCCTAGTCGGAAGATGAGGTGCTGTTCCTCCAGTTTGCGTTGAGCTTCACTGGAACATTGCAACAGGCCAAGGACAGAGATATGGGCATGAGAGATGGAATATTTACTTACCTGGATAAATGCAGCTCCAAAAACATTCAAGAAGCTTGACACCATACAGGTCAAAGCAGCCCATTTGATCGGCACCCCATTCAACTCCTTAAATCTTCACTCCTTCCACCACTGGTGCACTGTGGCTGCAGTGTGTACCATCTACAAGATGCACTGCAGCAATTTGCCAAGGCTCCTTCTGCTGCAATTCCCCAACCTGAGGCTTCTTCCGTCAAGAAGGATAAGGGCAGGTGGAGCATAGACACGTCACCACTGCCAAGATTCTGTCTGAGTTGCACATCATCATGACATGGAAATATATCTCTATTCCTTCATTATCATTGGGTCACAGTCCTGGAACTCCATCCTGAGCAGTACAGTGGCAGTATTTCAATGCAGATTGCAGCAGCTTAAGAAGGTGGCCTGCCACCAGCTTCCCAGGTGCAATTAAGGACTGGCAATAAATGCCAATGATGCCCACAGTGAATGAAGGGGAAAAAAAACACTGTTTGCCAATTGACTATTGTGTTTCCCAACATCATAACAGTAATGACACTTCAAAAATTGCTTCATTGGCTGTAAAGCGCTTCGGGACGTTCTAAGGTCATGAAAGGTACCATATAGCTTCAAGTCCTTTCTTTTCTTTTCTTTTAACTAGTATCACAGCGAATTTCATTTCAGGAATGCACCTTTCAACCATCTCCACAAGCAACCAAGGAAGACATTACAAAACAGCTTGATATTATTTCCATCACATGTAGAATCCTTCATGAGAAACTAAAATTTGTGTACTTTATTGAGTAAGGTGAAAGCAAAGCAGAGGCTGACCTTCAGTTGCTTGTATACTAGTCTCTAGTTGGCAAGCAACAAGAGCTTAAAATGCTTTTTCCAGAAAAAGATGTTATGGTAGAATATTTGTGCAAAGAAACTTGAAGGGAGACTAAAACTGAAAGGGCAGTATCTGCCAGTGAATCAGATCTGTTATGCTGATTACTGGGTCTTAGATGATTGGAATGTGCAGTCTAATCATTACTAGCTCTCACTATTAATTATTTTCTTTCTGGAATTATACAATACATTTTCTAATTGGGATCTCACATTTTGCAGGCATAAATCTGGCAGACCCGCTCAGACAATTGAAACAGATGAAGCTTTATTGCTTTATTGTAATATTCAAATGAACAAGAGATGAAGCCATTTTAGCTACGAGTCCACTGAGGATAGTGGAACAGCTCCTGGTTCTTGTAGGCTGCAGTTGCAA
This sequence comes from Cetorhinus maximus, assembly GCF_964194155.1. NCBI lineage: Eukaryota > Metazoa > Chordata > Chondrichthyes > Lamniformes > Cetorhinidae > Cetorhinus > Cetorhinus maximus. Next base: position 47,369,903 of record NC_135896.1, on the reverse strand, counting down.
CTGAGATACCTGCATGACTGGGTACTGCTTGAAAAGGCAGCATCTCCTGGCACCTGATGCCAGGACACCTTCCTCCAGTTAGCACCTCATCTCAGCAAGGACACATGCCCTCAAGATTTCATCATCCTTGAAAGGATCAGGACAATGTGAGCCTGATGTGTAACTGTTCACTCTCATGTTGAAGTACATGGTTGAAAAGAGAGGAATAGCAATGCTGCTGTTCATGTTGGCTCATGATGGAGGCACTTATCCAAGAGGATATTCACTGCAACTCATCATCCTCCTCGTGGAGTCTGGTGGCTATGAGGGTCTCACATGCACGCCTGCCTTGTCTGGCCCATGCTACGGCCTCTTCCCCTTCAGCCTGGGCAGCCTTGAACTCAACGCCCTCATCCTCTTCATGTCCTCCTCATCGGAGAAGACATGCAGCTCCTCCATGTTGGCATCTGGCAAGTCCTTCTCCCTTTGCAGCACCAGGTTGTGCAGCACGCAGCAAGTCATAATGATCCACGAGAACCTCTGGGGACTGTACTGGAGTGCTCCACCAGATCTGTCCAGACATTGGAATCACATCTGTAAAATGCCTAGGGTCTGCTCCACCAATGCTCAGCAGGGTCATGAGCATTGTTGTACCTTCTCTCTGCAAGATTCTATGGCCACCGCACAGGCATCATCAGCTACGTTCTTTGTGGGTACCCCTTGTCGCCAAAGAACCAACCCTGGAACCTGTGTTGTCCCTTGAAGATGTCCAGGATCAGAAATCCACTCAAGATGTATGAGTTGTGGACACTTCCTGGGCATCTGGCACAAACCTGCATGATAGGTTTCTGATGGTTGCAGGCCAGCTGTACATTGAGCGAATAGAAGCCTTTGGTGTTTGTGTTTTGGAGTGTCTGCTGCCAAGGAGCTTTTATAGCCACATGATTACAGTCAGTGGGACCCTGCATCTGTGCGAACCCAGAAATTGCTGCAAAGATCACTGCTCTGCCGTTCTGGCTTGCTTGATCTCTGTTGAAGTTGATGTAATTGTGGGCCTTGGCAAAAAGAGCATCTGTGACCTCATGTGTGCATTTATGAGTGGCCGCTTGAGAGATCCCACAGAGGACCCCAGTAGAGCCCTGGAAGGAACAACTAATATAGGGGGTCAGTGCAGCAGCTACTTACACAGCCAGTGCGCTGCGGCCTGAGCGGACAATATGGCGAGAAGGCCAAAAATCAGTTTCACGACATTGTGAAACCAATTTGTGATCGTCCGCTAAGCCCATTGATGGTGGGCTGCATTCCCCGCCTTCAGACACCGGGAACCTCATTGTAATACATCTGCATATCATTATAAGGCTAGTCCGCTGGACTCATCCCCCCCAAGCTAGATTGTCTGCCCATATCAGCGTGATTGCACGCCAACATCTATCACAACTGCACTTAAGTGATGTGTACCTGGCGAGCTGCACTCCGCTCGGAACTTCGAGGTCTATTTGCTTACCGTGCTTTGGGCACCACTCGTAGTCATCAGTGCCAGGCTTTATAGACAGCACCACACCGCTTTTAGGGGAGCTCAAGGGCAGGTCTCCACCTACCAGATCAATCATGAAGCTGGGGGTGGCTTTTCAACGGATGCAGGGCTAGGCCCTGTTTGGAGAAGGGGGAGGTGGCCTCAGGCAAGGGAGAAGACTGCAGGGTAATGGCTGTACTGGGGAAGTGGGGTAACCCACAGTTTGTGTGGGGGCACAAGTTCATCTGTGCAAGTGGCCTCGAGATGATGAGGGCTGAGGAGGTAGCCTCCAGAGGAGATGAAGCCAGATGGAGATGTAATAGTATGTGAAAGAGTGAGTGATGATGTCCCTTGAGCTGGCAGTGAGTAAGATGCCAGTGAATGTGTGATGGCCTTGTGAGTGTGTGAGTCTAGACTGATGAGATGGTTACCTTACCCTGGTGGCACGGATGAGATCATACATCGTCTATCTGCATTGGATGGCCAACCTCTTCTGTGCAGTGTTGGCACTGATCACCACTGCCATCACCTACCAAGTTGGAGTGGTAATGTTGTTGCCCCTCCTGTGGCCAAAGCAGGGGTAAAGGACATCATGGTGGGCCTCCACAGCGTCCAAAAGGTGCTCGAGGGACCCGTCACAAAACCTGGGGGCTGCAGTCTTCTTGCCTTTCGAGCCACGTCTTCAGTGCAGCAGCCCTGGGCTGGGAGCACTGAGAGGTGTGCGTGCGGTGTGATGAAGTGGTAAGATGATGGCGTGGCGTGAATCAGATCCGCCTGCCATTGAAACGGCATGTTTCCCGGGAATACATAATTTATGGTTTGGGTTTGGGATGATACGGTGTGAGAAGCTGCCATTGTGGCCAACGGGTAAAACGTCATTTTACCCGCCTGCTACCGCACTTGGTGCAAATCTGGGACGATTCTGCCCAGTGGCAATGGATGCCCTCCCAGACCCCATGGCACCAAATCCTGGAGAATGTGGCAAATTTGAGTCACCAGATCCCTGGACATGTGGAGGCGTTGGTGACACTGTCTCTCGCTCCTCTGCAGATAAGACTAGGGAGTTCTGTACGCCTTCGGTCTTGTGAGCCGCCTGTGTACCATATCTCTGCATCCTCATCCTCTGCATCTGGAGGGGGCCCTGCTGCCCCTTGATCTTGAGGGTTTAGCTTCTCCCTTTGGCAAGCCTGGCGCCTCCATTGCAATCCTCTCCTCCCCCTCTCCTGCCTGGATGTGATTATGTAGCAGCGATAAATCCAGGCTCCATCTTCCTGCTGGTATCCTCTCTGCAGCGTCAATGAGAAAAAGACATGAGTCAGCTTCAGCCTGCGAAGCTCCTATTTCTGTCAATAGCTCATCAATGAATGTGGGTTCAAGGGCTTTGTTCTAGTGTCAGAAACTAATCGCCCCAAAAAGTCCAGGCCAGCGTAAGATTCGTTTCATGTTACGCCTCCCCCCACCCACTTTACATGGCCGACTGCTATGGGGTTTCTTTGGCCAGGTGCTTGGATGTACTGCTTTCAGCCCAGGCATTTGGATCTTCATTCACTGCACTTTAATACCACACCCTTTGGGATAAACATGAGGGGAAATGTTTAGTCAGGAACTGAGATTATTTGAGGGGGGCCTGGGGCTTCTCCTCTGTGAAGCTGCCAGCGCAATGATTCTAACACGTATCTGAAGCTTGTCCATTCGTCCAATTGCTCTGGAGTGCATTACTGCTCTGGGGAGTTTCCACACTGTGAACAAGGGGTTAATACAAGGAGATCGATTAGTGCCACTTTACAAGATTAGGTTTGCTTGAAAGCACTTCACCTTCCTGATTCCCGTATTGTTACTGATAGACCCCTAACATGTCTCAGATGTGCATCTCTCCTTATTTGCGAATGCACAAGTCAGTTGGGTGCCCTTTGCTGAGCTCCTCCGCCCCCCACTCCAGTGCATGCACCTGCCCTCCAAATGGCCCTCAGAGTCCTCATCGACAGTGGTTTTCCTCATTTTAATTTTGTACTGCACCATTGCTGCAGGTTGGAAGATGGTGGCGCTGAGCTCTCACTGCCAGACCAGCTTGGACCCTCCCTGGGTGTGTCTGCAAATCCCTTCCATTGTCCTGCAGGAGCTTGATGTTCAGGTTTTCCTCCCTCAATACCTCTCAATACCTCTCAATCCTCCGCCTGAATTCCCTGATCCCATCATGATGGTGGTGGTGGTGGATAAACTTTGTTACCCCCGGAATATGGTGAGGTAGATGTGCCTATGCCCCATGTGGACCTCGCCCCTTCCCATTTTGAGGACATTTACACAGTCTGACATCTACCTCCTGTCCTGACCCCCTCAAATGCCCCCAAAATACATTTTCCACATCTAAAGGCTGCAGATGCCTCCTCTGACCGAGTGTGCCATCTAGTATGATGCCCAGTATGATGTCAGAAACCGCCCCCCCCGGACCAACGTGCATGATGTTACAACTGTACCCTGTGCACAACATCCTGGGCACAAAACAAAAACAGAATTACCTGGAAAAACTCAGCAGGTCTGGCAGCATCGGCGGAGAAGAAATCAGTTAACGTTTCGAGCCTTCATGGCCCTTCGGCAGAACTGAAGCATAGTTAGGAGAAAGGAGAAATATATATAAATATATTCAGTTTATATTTCTCCTTTCTCCTAACTATGCTTCAGTTCTGCCGAAGGGCCATGAAGGCTCAAAACGTTAACTGATTTCTTCTCCGCCGATGCTGCCAGACCTGCTGAGTTTTTCCAGGCAATTCTGTTTTTGTTTTGGATTTCCAGCATCCGCAGTAGCTTTTAGCTTTTTGTTTTTATCCTGGGCACAACTGAGACTGGACTGACAAGCCCTCCCCCTGCCTAGGCTGGGACAAGCTCAACATTGAAATGCCTCTCCAACCAGCGATCCTCCCATTCTGACCCAAAGTAACCTTATGCCATTCTGTAACTGACTCTCGCTCGATCCTGGCACTGAGAACGCTTCCCCAATGACTCACCCCACCCCCCCGAGTCATGTGTCTGAGTGCAACCTTTCCCACTCTTATCCTCCAGTGGAAGCCTTGCCCTGCAGCCCCTTCCCATGCCTCAGGCCAGATTCCCCCCTTCCCCAGTAGAGGCCTTGCCCTGCAGCACATTAAAAGTCACCTTACCGCTAGCCTGGTAGGTAGACACTTGCCTCTGACTCCCCACTGAAAGTGATGTGGTGCTGCCTGCGAAGCCTGGCACTGAGCCTGAGTTGCCACGGGCGCTGCACCATGTAAGGTAGGTGAACGGACCTCGAAGTCACAAGTGAAGTGCAGATCGCCAGGTGCACGTTGCTTATATGCAGTTGTGAAACACGTCGGTCTAATAGGACACCGACGTGCCCTTTTGATTCAATGGGGGGATGATTCCAGCGAGCAGCTCTTATAATGAGATGCAAATGTATTAAAGTGACGTTCCCAACGTGCTATGGCGGGAAACGTGGGCTGCCATTGATGGCTGGAGCGGACGATCTCGGACTGCTCTTATGACGGCGGTAAACTGATTTTTCTGATGTTGTGATATTTTCCACCCCTGCCTGCCATGATGCCCGCTGTAGGGCCAGAAAATCCTGCCCATAGTCTTTCAGCTCTGAAGCCAAATTTTCTCATCGTTTCACACACAAAACCCAGTACCTGAAACCAAAATATTTTCCTATTTGAAAATATAATTTGCTAGGCAATTTCTTTAAAAAGTGTATTTTAATTGTAATGGGTGAAGTAAGTTCCTAATATATAACTTAATATTCAGCTCCAGTATTAGCCAGGCAAAGACTGCATTGGAGAATTTCCCTTCAAGTGACACTCAGATTTGTCAGTTTTCACTAGGTGACAATTCCTAGTTTCTTTTAATTGCTACATGATGTGTTACAAAAAGCACTTGTCCCATCTACTCAAATGAAAATTCTGCAAATCAGACATCAACAATGAAAATGAGGAAGTGATAAAGTTTGGAAGCCTGGATGGAGAAGCCTCTCAACGGAAACAGGAATCGAGAATTGTGAGGTAACAGTGGAGTGAATTAGCAAAAAAATGCTCATTTTCAAATATTAATTTGAAATTTTCGATTTTATGGCCAGAATATTGCGCTCGTCGGGTGGGCATGCACCCGACCTGAATGAGTGTGAAATGATGTGCGATGATGCTGGGCGAGCGTCCCAATGTCATCATGCACTCGCGCGGGAGTCGGCAGCACGCCCGCCGACAATTAACAGGCCTATTAAGGCCATTGACGATCTAATTGAATTAAATTTTTTGTGGCCTGACTAACCTAACTGCTGGCGGGCAGGCAAAAAGGCCAGGCAGCCTTTGGATTTTTTAGGATGAGGTTTCCAACATTAATTAAAAATTAAATTAACATTTTAACATTTTATTCATAACATGTTCCTGCTCATGTGACAGAGTCATGTGAGCGACATGTTTTTTAACATTTCTAAGTTCCCTATTTTCCATTTTCAAAAATCTTTATCTCCCTGAGACATCTCTGTGCCCCTGGGAGCGTTCCCTGTGTACACCTGCACGCATGTGTGAACTTGCATGCTCGCCCTCCTCCCCGCCCCCTGCACCCCTGCCTCCCCCCCGACCCACATAGGCAGCGCTAGGCGCTGCAGCTCGCATTTCAAACTGGGCGGGCCTTAATTGGCCCGCCAGCATGAAATCATCATCGGGCCCCGATTGCGGGCGGCGGTCGGCTTCCCGAATGCTCCCATTCACCCCCGCTGAGCCTGTCCAACAAGGGCAATATTCTGGCCTATAATTGCGCTAAAACTTTTCTTTAATGTTCTACTGGAATAATAGTTACATGCATGTACTTGACTGTATTTCCCTTTAATAATTTAAACCTCTCCTTTTAATCTTTAGGCAGAGACTTGCAAGGGGACATTAACACTTTTTAAAAGCTTTTTCGCCATCGATGGTGTCTCGTGCATAACTCATTTAACATTATTCAACGGTTGTGCCTGTAAGTTTTATTTTAAAGTACTTAACTACATTCTTGAAGAATAATAGCTCCAAAAATGATTTACATCCTTGTATGAAATGTCAGTGTTTCAAAGGACAGTTTAAGTTTTTGATGTTACCTCTTGCTTTGCTTGTGAAACAGACAACTATTTACAATGCACTTTTCCAGATGTTGAACGTAGAATGCTTTCAAATCTCTATAGAATATATTTTGCAGTATAACAAATAATGTAGCTCATTGCTCATTTTGAAGGATCAGATTTGATATGGGTGTAATGTAGTGGATATTTCATGGAGATGTGCGTGAGATGGTTTTTCCTTTCATAAACTAAGGTCCCAGCTTAAACCACTTGGATCTCTTGAGGATTTTACTTACTTAAAGAGAACTTTGAGGCAAATAGAAGTAAGTGCATGAAAACATGAAAATGCTCAACCTATAGGGTCTCACACGATTGTGTTACTAGGAATTTCCTCACAAATATGTGGTGACTTTTTTTCTCTGAAATCTTGGTCACCATTTTAAAACCAAGTGAAGATGAGCAATTAGACAGCCAAAATATATGGGAGCAGAGTTGCAAAAATGATAAGGCAGACTGATATAAAAGAAACAGACTCAGAAGGAGGAGAGAGCAAAAATCAAAAAGTTAAACTGTAAGCTTCTGAGCAGACATGTAGTGGTTGTTATTTCTGTTTTCAGTGGATTCTCATTTTATGCACCAATTGGATTCATTCTGACCCAAATAAAATTGGTCACCTGAGATGAGGTACCAAAAGGTTGCCAATCCGTTTGACTGTGTTCCTAATATGTTTGCATCTTCAGGATAGGAGAACGGATATAACAGATCAAAAACTCTCAGTGTCTTTAATCAAGGGACTGGATATCAGGAAGAGGGCCCCGGTGAAAGCAACCCTCCTGCCCTTGCTTCTGACCCCCTTTCACCCTACCCCATCCAGCAGGCAAGACCCCGAGGCCTCAACAAGTTTCTGTCCATAAGACCCAAAGCTGACACAGTTTCTTTGCTGATTTTCCAAATATCAACCAGTCTTGCCTGCTGGCTATTCTTAGGGATAACTCAAAATGAAAGATCTCATTAAGCTCCACCCATCCCATGCCAACGTGACACAACAGGCCTGTTCCCAGGTAAAAATGAAAATTAACTACCTTTCAATTCCAAGTTTTCCTTAATTCTGGGAAACTACATGAATAACTTATCCTTTACTGGAATATCTGCAAATGTTATGTCTCCAGTTCTTTAGCTAAGTAAGCCCAAGTTGTTTTAGGATCTGCTGTTTTAGGATCTTATCTTACTAGCTGTTAACCTCTTAAATCAACATGGCCCCAAACTTTTAAGTGTAATAAAATCCAAGTTTGTTTGAATTGCATGTACTTCAGTGTTACTTATCAGTTTCTTAGCTAAAAATTATACTTAAAAACACATGAATTATAAGTTCAATATTAACAACAATGGACAGTAAATGCTGGTTTTGCTAGCTATGCCCAAATCCTATGAATGATTAAAAAAAATTCTTGGCACCCATGACATTTTGGTCTTTGTCATCATTAGAGTGAACAAATTTGTCTGCTTAATATTATGGGCCTGCGATCAGCAGCAGGAGCACAGTGCTCCAGCATTAATGACTCATTATCAATGTAAAAATGGTCACAGTGTACAAGGCACAAGTCAGGAATGTAATGGAATACTCCCCACTTGCCTGAATGAGTGCAGCTCCAACAATACTCAAGAAGCTTGACACCATCCAGGACAAAGCAGCCCGCTTGATTGACACCCCATCCACAAGCATTCACTTCCTCCATCACTGATGCACAGTGGCAGCAGTGTGTACCATCTACAAGATGCACTGCTGTAACTCACCAAGGCTCCTTAGACAGCACCTTCCAAACCCATGACTGCTACTATTTGGACAGACACATCAGCAGACTCGTGGGAACACCACTGCCTCGAAGTTCCCCTCCAACTCACTCACCATCCTGACTTGGAAATATATCGCCCTTCCTTCACTGTCAAAACCCTGGAACTCCCTCCCTATAAGCACTGCGGGTGTACCTACACCATATGGACTGCAACAGTTCAAGAAGGCAACTCACCACTGCCTTCTCAAGGACAATTAGGGTTGGGCAATAAACGCTGGCAGATGCCCACATCCCATGAGTGAATTAAAAAAAAAAATATATATATATATACGCCTGCCCCAAAGTGAAGTGTCAGGCTGCTCTTAAAAATAGGAGCCAAAATTAATTAACTTGTACTGTGTGGTTATGATTTTACACAGCTGAGGTTCTGTTGCTCTGAGAACAGTATCTATTTTGTTTTTTTTCCTCTTAAACTCAGTAAGGTGGTGATAAGAACAAAACAAAGAAACCCTTATCAGCACACCTGTCTTGGAGAGGAAAAATTATGAGCAAGCTAAAATTTCTGCTGACATGCTCCAATTACTCTAACACCCATTCAGCCACAAGGCCATGATCACTTATTTTAGCACGGTGAAAAATAGGTTTGCTGGATGGAGGCCATGTAATCCCATTTCAAAGAAAATATCAGGTACACCAGGCAACTGCTAGAAAAGTCCATGCATTGTGCTCTTAAGACAATACCTCTTAAATAAATCTAATTTACTTACCTCATGATGCCTCCTAACCTAATCTGAGCTGCCATTTTCTGATTTTCTTTTGTAGATTCTGCAGAGCCTGGAATTGGCTGCTATGTTAAATGAGTCCATCCTGCCCTGTTGCTCACCTTTTCTTCAAATACAAAGATCCTCTAGACTTCAGAACTTTCACAGCTGTTTGTATCATGTTTTAAGTCACGTCTACAAATTCATTGGAGAAGTTCCCAAAATAGGATTAACATAAAAAAAAACACATTGTTTATTTTAATAGCCAAATGGCTATTAAGGTATTCTAAACAGCTATTTTATTAATAGATAAATGATTTAAAAGAAATATCCAATTAGAGGAAAGGGCTCCCACAATGGCACCAGCTCTGGTGACCAATACAGTTCAGAAGCCCTAGGTTATGCCCCTTAGTTTGTGCTGAGTTAGCTGATCTATAGTGCAATTCACATATTCTTCAGGCTGCACAGTTGACAATCATCCATTTTGGAGTGGATAGTCAGTTTTTTTTTTGACTACTGTTTGTGCTGTTCACATGCTGGTTGAGAAAGCACCTGATGGTTGAAGTTACTCCATTTTGGATTGCAGCATAGTCAACAAAGCACAATGGGTCATTAGCACCAATAGAAGATGTGACTTTGTGCTACCCAATAGCGGCAATGACAGGTGGCAGAAAGGACTGGGCAGGTAGAACCTCAGTAGGCGGGCAGGTAGAACCTCAGTAGTCAGGCAGGTAGTGTCAGTGATAGATGGCAGATGACCGGTAGCAGCACTAACAGATGGGAGTCCAAAGTGAGCAAGATTCAGACAATGTCGAGCCTAAGGGTATAGAATACAGTGAGATGTATGGTTGAAAGCTCAGATCCCGCAGTTGAGCTTTTAATCGAGTATCATAAAGACACATTGGGCAGAATTTTGCCGTCGGCGAACAGGGGGTGGGGCCTGCTCGCTGATGCGTAAAATGATGCGTGGTGATATCGGGCGAAACCCCCGACGTCATCCCGACCCATTTAAATTTTCAGGAAGGCGGGGGTGCAGCAAAATCAGCTGCGGGCCCACTGACCTGTCTATGGCCAATTGAGGCCATTGACAGGATCATTTAAACAATTAAAGGACCTGCCCGTCCAACCTTAAGGTTGGCGGGCAGGCCAGGAGCCCCGGCGGCAACTAGAGAAAACATGAAACCTCATCCACAGGCGAGATGAGGTTTCATGCAGGGTGTTAAAAATTTTAATAAGGTTAATCTGTAAATTATGAACATGTCCCATCTCATGTGACATTGTCATATGAGGGGGACATGTTAGGGAATTATTTTTCTATTTTTAATATTGTTTAAAGTGGAAGCGATCTCCCTGAGGCTGCACTTAGACGCAGGGAGATGTGCGCTCTTTTGTGCGCATGTGCGAACGAGCGCACTCTCGCTTTTAGGGAATCCCCTCTGCCCGCACAGGGAGCGCATAGCGCTTCCCACCGGATGTCACGCTGGGTGGGCCTTAATTGGCCCGCCCATGTAAAATGGCGGTGCGGCCTGCTTCGCTGGCGGGGAGCAGCTCCCCGCCCGCTGGAGATTGGGTCGGGCCCGCCCGCCCGACAGATAGAAAATTCTGCCCATTGTGCCAGTGATTATAAAAAGTTCAATTTTTTACTAGGCTTCCCACCTTCTCAATCAGACAGCTATATCTGGGAGATTTCTTTTTCTTCTCCAACTGTCAAATTAGCTTGCATCTTTAAAAGAAAACAATTCATCTTGGGAGGGAACACAAGATGGATACTAAGAATCAATGGCCAGTTTTAAATGCCGCCCATTTTTCTTTGCCATTGAAGTGGAAAAGAGAATCAAGGGTAAAAAGGACATCACTGCCCAAGACTCATTTCTATACCATTAACTTCTCTATGACCACAAGATTGTCTGTTCAAAAACTGTGCCAAATGTTTCTGTCTGTAAGGACATAAGAACACAAGAAATAGGAGCAGGGGTAGGCCATTTTGCCCTCAAGCCTGCTCTGCCATTCAATAAGATCATGGCTGACCTCCACTTTCCTGCCTGCCCCCCATAGCCCTCGACTCCCCTTATGATCAAAAGTCTGTCCAACTCAGCCTTGAATATATTCAATGACCCAGCCACTACTGCTCACCAAGGGAGAGAATTCCACAGACTAACGACCCTCTGAAAGAATAAATTCCTCCACATCTCTGTGTTAAATGGGAGACCCCTTATTTTGAAACTGTGTCCCCTAGTTCTAGATTCCCCCATGAGGGGAAAAATCCTCCCAGCAACTACCCCCTCAAGCCCCCTTGGAATCTTACATGTTTCAATAAGATCACCTCTCATTCTTCCAATCACCAATGAGTATAGGCCCAACCTGCTCAACCTTTCCTCATAAGATAAACACCTCATCCCAGGAATTAGCCTGGTGAACCTTCCTTGAACTGCTTCCAATGCTAAAGTAAAGTGACCAAAACTGTAAGTCCTGCCCTTTCTGTCTAGTATGGTACTAGACTCAGAAAATTGTGTTCTCTTCTTTGATTCTGTTCCTCTCCCTTTAAAATAGTTGTCATCACCACCTACTCAAAAATAAACCACATTCAACTCCTCTTGCCTTCTAAACTAACCCTCTATTTCCAACTTCCTTTTCCTATCCAAGGTCGCTGACCATGTTGTCACCTCTCAAATACATGCTCATCTTTCCCACAACACCATGCTTGAATTTCCTCAACCAGGTTTGCATTTCAAGACACCCATGAAATAATGTTAATCCACTGTGACTATGCTGCATTTTCCCTCCTTAACCTCTCTTCAGCCTTTGACATGGTTGGCCACATCACCCCCCTCTACACTTCTGCTGTCCAGCTCAATTGGGACTGTTCTGATTTGGTTTCACTCTTGCCAATCAAATGATAGCCTGATCACTAGTGATAGCAAATCCTCACCCTGGCACTGATATCTCCTGAAGACCCCAGAGATCTATCTTTGGCCCCTTCACTTCTTTTCCTAAACAGTGACTCGTGGTAACATCATCTATGGAATGTGGAGGCACCTCCATATGTATACAGAAGGCACTCAGCTCTACCTCTCCGCTGCCTTTCTCAACCACTGCATTCCCTCTGTACTGTCAAACCACTTAACCTTCAGCCTTGGATATTCGCGGGAGACGCCGCGACCTAGCCAAAAGTCCATTGACTTTCGGTGGGACTGGACAATCCCGGCTGTGGGAGGAGGTGGAAAATCCCACCCATAATTTCCTCCAAACAGTCATTGAGAGGACTAAAGCCAAGTCTTCAGCCCACTACCCTTTTCACTAATTCTTTCCCCCTTTCAACTTTCTGGGATTGAACCAGATTGATCTTAACATTACCATCATATTGGGCCCCAAGTTGAACTTGTGGTCCCATACCCACTTAATCACCCAGACCACATACTTCCACCTCTAACATCGGCAGCATCTGTTCCCTCCTTCCTGACCCCATGTTAGACGACATTGTGAATGGTTCTTTCACTTTGGGTACTGTCCTCCCTCCAATGTGGTGCAGGTTCCAACCAACCAGACATCTAGTGGAAGAAAAAGTGGGCTGAGAGCAGGAATGTAGATCACTCTTCCAGCAGTGTTGTGACAAAGGGGTTTTGGGGGTGCCCACCCATAGCAGTAATCTGGTTTCTTCCACCATTCCTAAAAATATGTTGGTACACATTCCCTGCTGCCGGCACCTCCTAGAACGGAAACATTAGTTAAAGTTTGAAGTTGTTAAAGACACTCAGACTAGAGGGCTGAACTGTTCCTAGAAGGAAGATGAAGTGCTGTTCCTTGAATTTGTGTTGAACTTTATGGAAAAATTGTAGAAAAGACAAAGACCAAAAAATCTGAGTGCGAGTGGGTGTGGGCTAGAGAACTGAAGTGGCAAGCAACAGGGAACTTGGGGGCACGCCAGTGACATGCTGGAGGTGTTTGGCAAAAGAATCACCTAATCTCCATTTAGATTCCCCGGTATACAGGGGGCTATACTGTGAGCAGTGAATACACTACACTAGGTTGGAAGAGGTACACATAAATTGCTGCTTTACCTGGAAGGAGTGTCTAGAGGTTTGGACATTAGTATGTGAGTTGGAAAATACACAGGTTTTGCCTTTCCTGTATTTGCATGGAAGGTGCCAGGGTAAGGGAAGTGGATGGAAAAGTGAAACTGGATTTCAAGAGGAATCAGTTCTTTTTGCCAAGAGGGGAGGGAGAGATGTTTTTGGTAGTGAAATTGCATTGGCCGTGACAAAAGATGAGAAGATAGTCTGTTGAATGTGCAGACTGGTGGGATGGTAATTGAGGACAAAAAGGATTCTTTCACTGTTGTTTGGAAGAAGGAAAGGGAGGAGAGCAGTTGAATGGGAAATAGGAGAGACTTGTTCAAGGATCCTTTCAATCATGAGGGATCAATTTTGGCTGAGGAGAAAGGAAGACATTTCAGAAGCTCTAATGTGGAAGGTGGCAAGTTATAACAGGTGTAATGGAGACAGAGAAATTTGTGAAGTGGATTTTGTCCTTACAGTCTAAACAGATAGTTGTGGAAGTCAGTGAGCTTGTACCAGATATTGGACAGCCAGAGATGGGAAGGGAAAAGAAAGGACCTCATTGAGATAAGGCATGGGAAGAAATTTGGAACAAAATTAATGAAGTTCTCTAGATTCAAATGAAGTCAGGAAGCAAAACACGGTCATCAATGTACCAAAAAAAAAGAGGTCAGGGAGGGAACCTGAGTAGGGTTGGAATGACAAAAAGCATAATCCATGCTGGTTGCCATAGCAACGCCTTGGAGGTGAGGGTGGATCTCATGAAGCAGCAAGAGCAGTGGTTCAAGGAACATTTAATATCACAAAGATATTGATGATTGTAGGTGGATCAGAAACAGGAAGGAAATGTACAACGAATCTGGAGACGTGCTGAGGAAAGAGATGTGGCTGTGGGAACAGGTAGTAGCAGATATGTAATCAAATATAAACAAGAAAGGGGATAGCAATGAAAGTGAACAGAGAAAAATGAGTTGAAATCACGTCAAAGGGGGCAGAACTTCTTCAAGGTGGCATTCCTGGAAGACAAGTAGCAGTGAGTTAAGCAAGATGAACAAAAAACAAAACACAGGAGATGTTGTAAATCAGAAACAAAAGCATTGGAGCGACTTAGCCAGTCAGTCAACTTGTGTCAAGAAAATGCAACATTTACTTATTTTGTTTGGTATACACAAGTCTTTAAATTTTATAGATTTCCTCATTTTTCATTTACATGACCTGGTTTATGAATATATTTTCAGTATGAACACTTTGCCTGAGCCAGAGGAGGGTGTGAGAGGAGGACCCCGAGCCAGGAAGTCAGCAGCTCCTAGAGCATAGTGTGAGAGGAGGACCCTGAGCCAGGCAGTAAGTAGCTCCAAGAGGATAGTGTGAGAGGAGGATCCCGAGCTAGGAAGTCAACAGCATCTGGCATCTAACTTCACAGGAGAAACATAAGTTCATTGGTTGGTGAGAAACTGCTGTTAGGGAGTGTCATCAAGTAGCTGAGAATTAGAAAAGCACATTCTTTTTAAAAGGAGGGGCCACTTACATTTAAGTAAGAAACACAAGCAACAGGGAAATAAAGTTAAGTCAAGGCCAAGGTAAAATAAAGATACACAGTAAACCAGAATAAAATAAAGTTAATGCAAGGGAAGTAAATTGAAGCCATGGCAGGACAGCTCAGTTGTGTGGAATGCGTGTCTTGTACTATGTGCAATGTTGACGCTACCAGTGTCCTAAATGACCATGTGTGCAGGAAGTGTCACTAGCTGCAGAACCTTGAGCTCTGGGTTTCAGAGCTTGAGCGGTGGCTGGAGTCACTGTGGCACATCTGCGAGGCTGAGAGCTATGTGAATAGCACATTTAGAGAGATGGTCACACTGAAGCTTATGAGCCTGGAGGCAGAAAGGGAATGGATGTCCACCAGGCAGTCCAAGAAAATTAGGCAGGTAGTGCAAGAGTCCCCTGGGATCCCGTTCACCAATCAGTTTTCCGTTTTGGATACCGGTGAGGGTGTTGGTTCTTCAGAGGTGTGCAGTCAGAACCAAGTTTGTGGCACCGCAGGCAGCTGTGCTGTGCAGGAGAGGAGAAAGAAGATGGCAAGAACATAAGTAATAGGGGATTCATTAGTTAGGGGAACAAAAAGGCATTTCTGTGGCCATAGACGTGACCCCAGGATGGTATGTTGCCTCCCTGGTGCCAGGGTCAAGGATGTCGCAGAGCCGCCGCAGAACATTCTTCTGGGGGAGGGTGATCAGCCATAGGTTGTGATCCACTTGGTACCAATGACTTAGGTATGAAAAGGGATGAGGTCCTGAAAGCAGACTTTAGGGAGCTAGGAAGGAGATTGAAAAGCAGGACCTCTAAAGCAGTAATCTCAGAATTACTCCCAGTCCCACATGCAAGTGAATATAGAAATAAGAGAATTGAGCGAATGAATATGTGACTGGAAAGCTGGTGTAGATGGGAGGGCATCAGATTTTTGAGGCATTGGGATCAGTTCTTGGGAAGGTGAGATATGTACCATCCAGATGGTCTACACCTGAACAGGACTGGGGCGAATATCCTCACAGGGAGATTTGCTAGTGCTGTTGCGGAGGCGGGGGTATAACTAGATTGGCAGGGGGATGGGGCTCAGAGCAATTCAGAGCAGGGAATGGGGGATGGAGAATTAGTGAGTCACTCTGAAAAACAGAAGCAGCACAGGTTAAAAAGTGTCCAGCATGGGAATTTGGCAATGTTGAAAGGTATATGTGCAAATGCAAGGAACATAGTAAATAAAGCCAATGAGCTGAGGGCACAGATAGACACAGGCAGATTGATATGATTGCTATAATGGAAACTTGGCTTAAGAAGGGGCAAAAATGGCAGCTCATCATCTCTGGATATAGAGTTTTCAAACAGGATAGGGAGGGGGATAAAAAAGGTGGGGGTGTAGTATTGTTGGTTAAAGAATCAATTACAGTAGTGAGGAGGGATGATATACTAAATGAAGCATCAAATGAGGCCATATGAGTTGAGCTCAGAAATAAAAAAGGGACAGCCACACTGCTAGGAATGTACTATAGACCCCCAAATAGGGGAAGGGAGTTATAAGAGCAAATATGTAGATAGATTTCTGAATGAAAAACAATAGGGCAGTAATCGTTGGGGATTTCAACTACCCTAATGTTAATGGGAATATGAACAGGGTGAAGGGCACAGAGGATGCAAAATTCTTGAACTGCATTCAAGAGAACTTTTTTAGTTAGCACGTAACAAGCCCAATGAGAGGGGCCGCAATTCTAGGTTTAGTCTTAGGAAATGAAACTGGGCGAGAGGATGAAATAGCAGTGGGGGACTTTGGAGACAGTGACCATAATATAGTTAGATTTAGCATCATTATGGAAAAGGACAAAGGTAGAACAGGACTAAAAATTCTAAATTGGAGGAAATCAAATTTTACAAAGCTGAGAGGTGAGCTAGCAAGAGTGTACTGGATACAGCTATTAGAAGGAAAAACTGTGTCAGATCAGAGGGAGGCATTCAAAGGCGCGATTCTATGGACACAGTGCAAACATGGCCCTACAAAGAAAAAGGGTGGTACTGCCAAATCTAGAGCCCCCTGGTAATCCAGGAACATACAGGCCAAGATAAAGCAGAAAAAGAAAGCTTATGACAGTCACAAATGACTTAATACTATAGAAAGTCTAGAGGAGTATAGAAAGTGCAGGGGTGAAGTAAAAATGGAAATTAGGAAAGCAAAGAGAGGATATGAAAAGATATGGGCAGGTAAAATCAAAGAAAATCCTAATTAAAGATGTTTTACCAGTACATTACGAGCAAGAGAATAACTAAGGAAAAGGTGGAGCCTATCAGAGATGTACATGGTAACTTGTAGTTTGATGCAGAAGGTGTGGGCAGGGTTCTCAATGAGTACTTTGTCTTTGTCTTCACTAAGGAGAGGGATAATGCAGACATTCTAGTTAAAGAGGAGGAGTCTGAAATACTAGACACAACAAGCATACTACACTTGATCTTAGCCAAAAGGCCGAGAAGTGATTATGTGGTACAGGAAGTACTGGAGAGACTGGCATTCTTGAAGGTGGATAAATCATCAGGGCCAAATGGATTGTTTCCCAGGCTGTTAAAGAAAGCCAGAGAGGAAATAGCGAATGCTCTGAGGATCATTTTCCAATCCTCAGTAGACACCGGACGAGGTACCAGAGGATTGGAGGTCTGTGACTGTTGTACCATTATTTAAAAAGGGTGTGAGGGATAGGCCAGAAAATTATAGGCTGGTTAGCCTGACATCGGTGGTGGGAAAATTATTGGAAGCAGTTCTGAGAAACAGGATAAACTGCCACTTAGAAAGGCACAGGTTGATCAGGGATAGTCAGCATGGTTTTGTTAGGGGAAGATCGTGTCTTACTAACTTAATTGAATTTTTGAGGAAGTAACAAGGGGGATTGATGAGGGTAGTGCCATAGATGTTGTCTACATGGGTTTTAGTAAGGCATTTGACTAGGTCCCACATGGCAGACTGGTCAGGAAAGTGAGATCTCATGGGATCCAGGGGAAGGTGGCACGTTGGATCAAAAATTAGCTCAATGACAGGAAACAAAGGGTAATGGTTGATGGATATTTTTGTGAATGGGAAATGGTTTCCAGTGGTTGTTTCACAGGGCTCAGTGTTGGGGTCCTTGCTGTATGTTGTATATATAAATGATTTGGATTTCAATGTGGGAGGCATGATTGGGAAATTTGCAGATGACACGAAAATTGGCCTTGTGGTTGTTAGTGAAGAGGATAGCAGTCAATTCCAGGATGGTTTGGTTGAGTGGATGGAGAAGTGTCAAATGGAATTAAATCCGGAAAAGTATGAGGTAATGCCTTTGGGGAGGGCAAACAAAGCAAGGGAATACTCAAGAAATGGGAAATTATTGAGAGGGGCTTAGGAAGTGAGAGACCTTGGAGTGCATGTTCACAGGACCTTGAAGGTGACAGGACAGGTGGCCAAGGTGGTCAAGAAAGCATATGGATGCTTTCCTTTATTGGGCGAGGTATTGAATACAAAAACAGGGATGTAATCTTGAAACTGTATAAAATGCTGGTTGGGCCACGGCTGGAATTTTGTGTACAGTTCTGGTCACTGCATTACAGGAAAGACATAATTGCCCTGCAGAGAGTGCAGAGGGGATTTTTACAAGAATGTTGCCAGAGTTTGAAAATTGCAGCTATGAGGAGAGATTGGATAGACTAGGGTTGCTTTCCTTCGAACAGAGGAAGCTAAGGGGTGACCTAATTGAGGTGTACAAAATGATGAGGGGCCTATATAGGGTAGACAAGAGTTGTTTTCCCTAGCTGAGGGATCAATTACCATAGGGCAAAGATTTCAGGTGATTAGTAGAAGGATTAGAGGGGACATAAGGAAAAGCTTTTTCACCCAGGGCATCTGGAATTCACTGGGTAGAGGCTGAAACACTCAACTCATTTAAAAGGTACCTGGATCTGCATCTGAAGTGCAGATGCAAGGCTATGGACCAAGTGCTGGAAAGCGGGATTAAAATGAGAGGCTAGTTTCTTTTTTCTCTTTTTTGTCAGCGCAGACATGATGGGCTGAATGGCCTCTTTCTGCACCATATGGTTCTATGTTGTTCATAATTTTGAGGCATTCATATCCACAAAGAATATTATTTTAATTATAAAAAAGAACGTTGTGATGTATGAAAAAAGCACAGAGCAGGATGCTTAGGAGGAGTTGAGTTATATCAGCAGGCCACTGTATTCAATAGTACACATTTCATTCAATATGCATCCACCTTTTGAAGGCAGTCTGGATAACATTGGATTTCTTTTAATGACAAACTAAATTGGAATTTTCCCGCCCCTTGCAACTCCAGGAGGCCTGAGGATAATGTTGCTATAAACACTGACCAAAGGGCTGAAGTATCACCCCCACCGCCACCCACCCCCCCACCCAACCATCTTCTGCATTGCATCACTTAAATATGTATATTGGTTGCTCTTGAGGTTGCAAGGGTTGATTTCCCTTCACAAAGTCTGGTTGGAACCTTGTGTTTCAAATGTATAACATTCATTCCTTTGATGGCGGTGGTGAGATCACATCATCCTGTTCATCATATGATACGATATACCTGTGTGTTTGTGGATACCTGCATTGATATTGCTTGAGGCACAGCAAACATCCGTGCATCATCTGTAATGGCAAACATTGCAAATAACATCATTGTCAATTCTGTAAGTATTTTATATATTTGGGACTAAAGGAGCTGCAAAAGAACTTTGTGTTATGTCTGATTTTAGAAAATTTTCTCTTTAAAGGTCTCTGGACATCTTTTCTTGTAATTCCACTTGCTTTTTATTTGAGAAATGCTGTAGTGTTGGAAGAATAGGACCCATTTGTTGCCTGTTTGAATGAAGCTGATGAGATATAGCTGTGTACTTTGCAACAGCCAAGTGCTTCTTCCACCAGGTTCACTTCACTCTTTCTCTCTAAGGTGCTTTTTTATCTTTCTTTTCTCCAGTTCACAGAGCTCGTTAACCTCACACAAAGATGTTGAACCAAGATTTCAATTTGGATTTCTTTATGCATCTAAGTTTACTACTGTACAACAAGTTTAAAAAATTGCACTAGCATTCTGGCAATAGATCAACAGAATTTGGTCAATTCAGTATTTAATCCTAGCAATATTCTGGATGTGGTTGTCGCCTTTCACAATTTACAATTGTTTGGGCCATTTATTTTTTCTTCCTTTCGTCAAATCATTCACTTCTGTTGTGGATCTTTTCTGCAGCTTCTGGACACCATCCACCACCTCTCCCAAGTAACTAATATTCATGTATGTGCCTTATTGCTGAGGGCTCTTCAGTCATGGGCAGCATCAACACTGCACCCAATCCTCTTCTCACCCAATGTCCAAATGTGCAATTTTTGGCATGGCCATTGGACTGGATACAGATCATGAATGGGACTTCTGTCTGATTTTCTCTCCCTAACCTGGGGTTTTGAGACTAATTGTGGAGTCCATACTACCATTTCAGCTAAGGTCAATTAACTTGGAGGGTGTGGTATTGTACTGGGATGTGGTATTGTATTGGACTAGCAACTCCGTTTCAGTTCTACATGGTAATGTGTGCTCGAGGTAGCACTAGAAAAATATCCACGAAGAGAAAGCAGGTTGTCAAAAAACTCTAACTGATGAATTAATATACATTAAAGAAGTGTCCAGCCTATATATGACTGGTCTCCTTCTCACACACTCACTCGGCTTATTGTATCACAAGCCATAGGTTAAGGCACAGTGATATATATTTGTGGATTAGGACCAGAGAGTCCTCAACATTGTCTCTGAACCCATGAAGTTTCATGGCTTCAGAGCAAATGCACTCTCCATATTACAACCATTTCCTTCAGCTACTCAATCAGTACTCCATGTTGAATACACTGGGAAGAAGCACTGAAGGTTTAAATGTGCAACATCTGGGGTGGCTCAACAGTATTATAACTGAATGAGCTAGCCCAGCCCTGAAGGTCATAGCTACAATGACAGTCAGATGGGTCTTTATCAGGTGCTAAGGGAATCATCATGAGGGAATAACTAACCTGCCTACTGCAAATATATATGGTTCATGACAGTATTGGTGTGAGTGACAAAGTTCCAACACAAGTGCTAAAAGGTTTCCAACAGTGCTAAGCCAACAGATCAGGGCTTTGTATCTCCACCAAATTCAGTTCAGACTGGTTGTGGGTAACCAATCAATGTAAAATACAAGGTTGAAATGTTAAGTGTCTTGAGCCAAAATTGCCAAGTGGACAATACTCCTCTGCGCAATTAAGATTCCCATCATCTAGATGCCAATAGCCAGCCAATTTGGTATATTCCATGTAATATTAAGAAGTTAAGTGCAATAAAATAGCAAAGGCTGTAGGCCCTGCTAGCATTCAGCAGTAGAGCTAAATATCTCCTCAGAGCAATGATTATAATTTCTTCGTAGGAAAATAAATTGCTTTTTAAGAAATGAGAATAAAAAGTTCCAATGAAGGCTTAATGCCAGAGGAGAGATACAACTACCTGACATTGAATTAATGCAGCATTCCACCGAGGAGAGTAATACCGAGGTTAGTGGGCATGGGGGGAATGGGGGGTGGGCATGGGGATGGGGACCAAGGAAAATAATCTTCCTGTGGTTGGAGCCATGCCTGACATAAATAAGTAGTATTAGGATTGCTGGCAGGTTAATCATTGCAGCTTCAAGGAGTTGGGGTTCCTCAGGGAGGCATCTTCTGTCTACACTGAGCTGCTTCACCAATGACCTTTCATTTGTCATAAGCAAACAGTTCCATACCTGATCTAAGGATTGTAGAGTGTACAGCCTCAATTTCCTCACCATCACCATCCTGAGGGTGGGGTAGTTCACCTTTGACCAGATGCTTAACTTGACCAGCCATATAAACACTGTGCCCATAAAAGCAGGGCTGGTACATAGCGCAGTCTTGCACTATTCAGCTCATTAGCTCATTATGGCTAATATCTCACTTCCTAACCCCTCATGCTTCTCTGCTATCCACAAGGCTGAAACTAAGAATGCAATAGTTTATGTACCAGCCGTTTGCAGACGAGCTACCCTTAGCAGAATATGCAGCAGGAGTAATCACCTCAGAGATGGTCTTGCACCATTTTGCTTCAATTTGACACAACATACCTAAAACTCCTTTGAAGCTTAGCTCTTTAATTTTCTTTTTCAGAAAGTGAATGTCTTATTTTAAGAATTGTTCCATTAGCTGTTGTTAATCAGTAAAACTTTCCCATCCATTGAAGGCCAAGAAGAAGAGTGCTGTGTCCCTGGCTCTGCTGTGCCCCTCTGCACGACAATATAAATCTTGACTGCTTATTCCAGCTTTCTTTGTTGGAAAATAACACAGCACCAATTGTTGAGGTATAAAGATGGCATGAGTCCCTTTCGCATGAGCCAAAACTGTAGCACACAAATGTATTCATATGTTTCAGGACCTAACCATAGTGCCATAGAGTCATAACAGCAACAGATGGAGGCTATTCAGCCTATTGAGTCCATGCCAGAAAAATAAGGCTTGTCCAGGATTTGAACCCTGGGCCTCCTGCAAGTTTTAATGCACAACTCCAAAATGAGAATTATATTCCTAGACCAACAAGTCACCTGCTCACTACTTGTATGTATTCTAAAATGGAGCAACTCTTAGAGGGGAGAATTTTCTCCCTGTCGTGTGGGCTGGGCGGGAGCGGGCACTGGTGGGCGCGCAGCCGATTGCCGCCCAAGATCGGCTGCGCGCCGCCATTTTGTGTGGGTGGGCCAATTAAGGAATTAAGGCCTGCCCAGCGTGACGCACAGCCAGTAGTGCTCAGCGCTACCTGTGCGGGCGGGGGGAGGAGTGAGAGTCGGGGCCTGCGCTCTTTCGCGCATGCGTGCGAAAGAGCGCAGAAATCTCCCTGAGGCACCGAGCTGCATCAGGGAAATTAATTTCATTGTGAAAAACTGAAAAAAAAGATTTTAAAATATGAGCTGAGACATGTCAATGAATTTCACTAAAAAATTTGATTACATTTATAAACCTTTCATGAAACCTCACCCCGCCTGTGGATGAGGTTCCATGATAAATGCAAAGGCCGCCTGGGCTCTTTTCCTGCCACCAACCTTAAGGTTGGACGGGCAGCCCTGTTAATTATTTCAGTTAGTTTTTAAATGGCCTTGATAGGCCTTTGACAGTCCGGCGGGCGCGCAGCCGACTCCGGTGCCGCCAGCTGAACTGAAGACCGGAATGACGCGCGGTGACGCCGGGATGTACACCCGATGTCACCGTGCATCATTTTACACATCGGTGCACGCTGAATGGAAAATTCAGGCCTTATTTTTAATGAAGTCTATTCTCTTCAAAATCGTCAGTGTGATTTTTATGAAGTGTAACTGGCCAGAATCTTCCATTCTAAGAGTTTAAGCTTGGTGGGGGGCCTGGAAGTGGGAGTGATTTCTGCTGTGGGGTGGGATGACTGACCATGCGAGGTTTTGCACTATTCAGCTCATTACCTGTGTATCCGTAAGGAACTCGCCGAACCTCGCTGCAGGGGCAAACAAGAAGTCATCCTCCTATTGTTAATTCATGGGGACAAAGGTCCCGGTGCCATATTTAAAGGGCACTTGGACAGCCTTTCATTTACTGCAGGTCAGGAGCTTTAGTCTGGCTGTCCTTTAAGACCGGGAGGGCCTCCTGCTGTCATCCCTGGGCAGGCCGCCAAAATAACCAGGATGCAGCAGACCGTGCCCGTGCTGAAGGTGAGATTGGACTCCCCCAGGACGCCAGCGAGAATGCCCCCAGTTTGGTGTTGTCGGCTGCACCCACAGAGTAACACATTGGTTTAATTAAGGACCCTGCTTAGGCATTTACTAAACCTTTCTTTTCTCTATTCCAGGTATCAACAAGAAAACGGGAAGCCCCACAATGCAGACCACCCACGGAACCAGCCCCAACCCCACCTCTGAGGAGGATGCCTCAGAAGCCGGAGATGATACACCGTCACGGCGTTCAGCTGCACCCTCCACCAGCGCAGATACAGTCACCTTGATGGGTCCACGTTCTAGAGTAGTCTCGGGGTCACAATCACTGACATGGGTCCACAGCTAACGGAGGCAGTGAGGTCTGTGACACTCGGAGGATTGTGAGAGACCAAGACCCTGCCCAACGCCATGCAGATGATGAGCCTCTTGACTCGGCCCTAAGAGACCCGATAGAGGTGCAGAGACAGGCAGAGGAACATCAGGCAGAGATGCCAGAGGCCAGTTGCAGGCTGGACCGAAGGCTGGAGGGGTCAGTTCACATTCTGTCCACTGTTGTGGCTCCGGCATCTGGGTGCTTTGCTGCCTCCATAGAAAGGGTGGCGGCCACCTTAGAGGCCCAGGTCCAGCAGAACGGCTGCTGGATATGCACTTGGACCTGCACTCCTTCGTTCTAGCCATGGGTGCAGTGCAGTTGTGGCTAGGCGAGGGGGACGAGGCACCTCGACCTCCCTCCTAGTGCCCCTTCTCCTCAAGGAGTCAGGGAGGTGCCATCGGGCACCCAAAGGAAAGAGGATTGCCAACCAGGCAGCCAGAGGGCTTCATCACAGGGTATCCAAGGGTGCCCTGCTACTCCACCTCCCACCTGCCAGTGACACCATTGCCTCCAGCAGGTCAGGCCGAGGAGGGTGCACCAACACCTGAGCAGGAGACCCTTAGCAAGCCAAGGCTATCTAGGCCTCAGGCCACCAGAGGACGCCTGCCAAAGTTATCACAGTCAACAGGGCATAGCAGGCTGTCTTCAAATCAGATGCAGATGTTGGGGCTACAGCTAGATGTCGCGGTAGGCAAAGAAAGATGAAGAAGTTTTGAAGGCACACAGGTGTACAACTATTCTATATTGTTTTGGCACTTGTAAATATATGTTTACTTGCCCTGTTTGGAAGATTCCTGAATTCTCGTTTTGCTGCTAATTGCTTCCATGGTCGCAGGCATTTAAGGGTATGGAATTTGGACCCCTATCCAGTTCCAATAATGACCTTCTATTAATTCACTTCTTTCATGTTATCAACGTAGTGATTACTCAATAATCCCACATGTGCATGATTAAACACTGGCCATCATTTGTGAGTGTGCATCATGCAAGCCAATGCTTGTTCTGACCTCTGAAAATGTGTTCAGCAAGGTCATTGCAGCTCCTGCTGCTGCTGCCCTGATGTGAGATGTGGATAGATGCCACGAGTACCCCAGGGGAGTTAAATCTGTTATGTGAGCGGCAAAAAACACTGTAGATGCAGTTTCAGGAATGAGAGAGTGAAGCTCTACGCTGCCTTAGAACCATTGAACCAGAGAAAAGTTATCTGCACAGAAAGAGACCTTTCAGCCCATCATGTCTGCACCACTCAAAAATGAAAAAATAAAATATTAGCTGCCGATTCTAATCCCGCCTTCCAGCACCTGGTCCGTGGTACCTTTGAAATGAGTTGAGTGTTTCAGCCTCTACCACCAATTTAGGCAGTGAATTCCAGATGCCCACCATCCTCTGGGTGAAAAAGCTTGTCCTCATGTCCCCTCTAATCCTTCTACCAATCTACCCTACCAAGGCCCCTCATAATTTTGTACACCTCAGTCAGTCACCCCTCAGCCTCTTCTGTTCTAAGGAAAACAACCCTAGTCTATCCAATCTTTACTCATAGCTGCAATTTTCAAGCTCTGACAATATTCTTGTAAATCTCCTCTGCACTCTCTCCGGAGCAATTGTGTCCTTCCTGTAATGTGGTGACCAGAACTGTACACAAAATTCCAGCTGTGTCCTAACCAGCATTTTATACAGTCCCATCATTACATCCTTGCTTTTGTTTTCTATACCTTATCCAATAAAGGAAAGCATGCTTTCTTTACTACCTTATCCACCTGTCCTGCCAGCTTCAGGAACCCATGGACAT
Source organism: Cetorhinus maximus (assembly GCF_964194155.1). Lineage (NCBI taxonomy): Eukaryota > Metazoa > Chordata > Chondrichthyes > Lamniformes > Cetorhinidae > Cetorhinus > Cetorhinus maximus. The sequence goes on along the minus strand of NC_135896.1, from coordinate 47,344,282 downwards.
GCACTCCAAGGTCTGTCACCACCTCTAACCCTTCCAGTACCCTCCCTTTTATTGTGTATTCCCTTGATTTGTTTGCCCTCCCCAAATGCATTACCTCACACTTCTCTGGATTGAATTCTATTTGCCACCTTTCCGGTCACTTAATCAAGCTATTGATATCATTCTGGAGACAACAGCTATTCTCTTCACCATCAACTACACGGCCAATTTTTGTGTCATCTGCAAATTTCCCAATCATGTCACCCAAATTTAAATCCAAATCATTAATATGTACAACAAACAGCAAGGGACTCAACACTGAGCCCTGTGGGATGCCACTGGAAACTGTTCTTCATTCACAAAAACATCCATCGACCATTCCCCTTTGTTTCTTGTCGCTGATCCAATTTTGTATCCAACTTGCCACATTCCCCTGTATCCCATGGGCTTTTACTTTCCTGGCCAGTCTGCCATGTGGGACCTTGTCAAATGCCTTACTGAAATCCATTTAGACAACATCCACTGCACAACCCTCATCAATCCTCCTTGCTATTTCCTCAAAAAATTTGATCAAATCAGTAAGACATGCCCTTCCCTTAACAAAACCATGCTGACTATCCCTGATCAGCCCAAGCCTTTCTAAGTGAGATTTTATCCTGTCTCTCAGAATTGTTTCCAATAATTTGCCCACCACTGAAGTCGGGCTGACTGGCCTATAATTTTCTGGCCTATCCCTTGCACCCTTTTAAAATAATGGTACAACATTTGCAGACCTCCAATCCTCTGGTATCTTGTCTGGTATCTACTGAGGATAGGAAAATGATCCTCAGAACATTCATTATTTCTTCCCTGGCTTTCTTTAACAGCCTGGGATACAATCCATCTGGCCCTGGTGATTTATCCACCTTCAAGGATGTCAGTCCCTCCAGTACTTCCTCTCTCATTATGCTGATTGTATCTAATATTTCACACTCCTCCTGTTTAACTAGAATGTCTGCATCATCCCTCTCCTTAGCGAAGACAGAGACAGAGAACCCTGCCCACATCTTCTGCATTAACTCACAAGTTACCATGTACATCTCTGATAGGCCCTACCCTTTCTTTAGTTATTCTCTTGCTTTTAATGTACTGATTTTACCTGCCAATAATTTTTCATATCCCCTTTGCTTTCCTAATTACCTTTTTTACTACCCCCTGCACTTTCTATACTCCTCTAGGCTTTCTACATTATTAAGTTTTTTGTGATTGTCATAAGCTTTCTTTTACTGCTTCATCCTACCTTGTGAGCTTCTAGATAACCAGGGGCAATATCGCTGTGGTAATCTGAGGTGCAATACACCTTTAAGAGAACGTGAGAAGATTGACCACATGACCGTATTTCCCAATGGCTGTGTAGAGTGTGCTGCAATGTTAATCAGTAGTTTAGAATAGGATCTGGTCGGAGAAGCACACATTGGCCTTAACTACCACGCTCCCCAGCGTCGGATTTGGGGGGTACCTCAAAGATGCGCTGGGGAATCCCTCTGGCAAATTCCCACGTAAGGGTTTGTATGGCAATTGCCCAGAAGTGCTAACTTCCTCTGGACAGTGACGCTGCGCTGGGAACCATCCGGAAATGTGATTTCAATCGCAAACTTCAGGTGGCTACGCCAGGTACCACAACGACATGGACCCCTCCCACCTCAGGCTCCCACCCAGCCCCCTGACCTCGTGCCCTCCCCGACCTCGGAACCCCAACCCCCTCCTGGGATCTCAGAACCCCGACCCCCTCCTCCGACCTCGGAACCCCGACCTCCCCAAACGTTGGACTCTTCCCCAACCTCAGGCATCCCCTGACCTCAGACCCAATCCCTGTCCCCGACCCCCCTCCGGACCTCAGACACCCCTGATTCCCCTGACCTCAGAACCCCTCACCCTACCCCCGACCTCGGAACACTTGACCACCCACCCCACCGACCTCGGAACCCACGGCTCTGACCTCGAAATCCCCCCCTGACCTAGGTACCTCCAACTACCTCACCCCCTCCCAATGTCTGACCCCCTCCACCCCCCCGATATCCGACCCCCCTCCCGATATCCAACCCCCACCCCCCCCACCCACCCCACTGTCCAAACCTCCCCAAACTCCCCGCTGTCCGACCACCCTCAACATCCCCAAACTCCCCGATGTCTGACCCCTCCAGCCCCCCAATGTCTGGCACGCCCCCAGCACCCCCCCGATGTCCGACCCCCACCCCCGATGTCCGACCACCCTTCTCCCATCCCCACCCGACCTCCAAACACCCCCACCCCCCAAATCCTTTTCTCTTACCTGCGGCCCTTACCTTCTCCCTGGTCTGTCAATTTCAATGGGACCTTTAAACTGATCTGTTTTATGGCAGCTAGTGCTCCTATTGAATTGAAGTCCTCCTTCAATTCGACTGTGGTGCACTTCAACACTGGACTTTGGAGACAGCTGCGCTGCCTGAGTCTCCCCTGGCCTGAGTCAGAAGGTCGGGTGAGATGGACATGGAAGGAATTTGGTGTAGGTAAGTGGGCACGGAGCGGCGATCCGATGCTGAGGAAGTTACAGCCCATTGTGTTAGTGCTCTGTTACTTGTGTAAATAAACAGCATGTGCATCATCTTATATTGGTCTCTGCTTCTGCAGTATATTGTTTGCCAACTCACCCACCGGTAGATAGGTGTGCAATCACGTTCGTGAGCAAAGCGACCCGACAGAAGGAACATAACAAGAACCCTCTTGCTTTTTTGGGGACATGTCTACACTGTGCCTATGGAATCTTGCTTTTGAATGCCTCCCACTGGTCTCTCACTGATTTCCCTTCTAGTAGCTGTAACCAGTCCACTTTCGCCACATCACCTCCTAGCTTCGTAAAATTTGTCTTTCCCGAATTTAGAACTTTTACTCCTGTTCTATTTTTATCGTTTTTCCATAATTATATTAAACCTAACTGAATTATGGTCACTATCTCCAAAATGGTTACCCACTGCTATTTCATCCACTTGCCCAGCTTCATTTTCTAAGACTAAATCTAGAATTGCACCCCTCTCGTTGGGCTTGTTACGTGCTGGCTAAAAAAGTTCTCTTGAATGCAGTTTAAAAATTGTGTGTCCTCTGTGTCTATTATACTGTTCATATTCCAGTTGATAGGGTAATTGAAGTCCCCAACTATTATTGCCCTGTTGTTTTTGCACTCAGGAATTTGTCTACATATTTCTCCCTCCTGCTTTGGGAGGGTCTATAGTACACTCCTAGTAGTGTGGCTGCCCCCTTTTTATTGCTGAGCTCAACCATATGGCCTCGTTTCATGATTCATTTAGTGTACCGTCCCTCCTCACAGATGTAATTGATTGTTTAACCAATAATACTACACCCTCACTTTATTGCCCCCTCTCTATCCTGCCTGAAAACCCTATACCCAGGGATGTTGAGCTGTCATTTTTGCCCCTCTTTAAGCCAAGTTTCCATTATAGCAATGATGTCATGCTGCCATGTGTCTATCTGTGCCCTCAGCTCATCGGCTTTGTTTGAATACTTTTAACATTGCCAAATTCCTGTGCTGTAAATCTTCTAACCTTTGCTTCTTCTGTCTTTCAGAGTCACTCGCTAATTTTCTGTCTCCCGCTCCTTGCTCTGAATTTGTCCTATCTGATTTTGCCCTCAGATTCCTGTCCCCCTGCCAATCTAATTTAAACTCTCCCCAACAACACTAGCAAATCTCCCTGCAAGGAGATTTGTCCCAGTCATATTCAGGTGTAGACTGTCCAGCTTGTACAGATCCCACATTCCCCAGAACTGGTCTGAATGCCCCAGAAATGTGAAGCCCTCCCTCCTGAACCATCTCTCCAGCCACGCATCCATAATGGAATCCCCTATTTCCATACTCACTAGCACGTGGCCTTGGAAGTAATCTGGAAATTACTACCTTTGAGGTCCTGCTTGCTAATCTTTTTCCTCGCTCTCTGAACTCAGCCTGCAGGAGCTCATCCCTTTTTCTACCGATATCATTGATACCAATGTGAACCATGACCTCTGGCTGCGCACCCTCACCCCTCAGAATGCTCAGAAGCCGCTTGGTGATATCCATGACCCTTGCACCAGGGAGGCAATATACCATCCAGGAATCATGTCTGCGACCACAGAAGCGTCTGTCTGTTCCCCTAACTATAGAATCCCCTATCACTATTGCTCGCCTGTCTTTTCTCCTCCCTCCCTGCACAGCTGAGCCACCCATGGTGCTGTGGTCATGACTCTCACTGCCCTCTGCAGAGGAACCCTTTCCCCTTTGGTACTCAGCGCTGCGTACCTGTTAGAAAGTGGGATTTCCTCAGGAGTCTGCTGCACTACCTGCAGGAGTCTTTCTTGTCTGTTTGGCACCCAGACCCTCTCTGCCTGCTCTTTCTTAAGCTTTAGGGTGAGCACCTTCTGAAATGTGCTATCCATGTGGCTGTCACCATCACGAATGCACCTCAGTGACACCAGCTGCTCCTCAGGTTCCAAGGAATGGTTCTCGAGTTTTTCCATTTGGTGGCACTTTCTCCACATGTAGTTGCCAGGACATGGGTAGTGTCCTGGAGTCCCCACATGGTACAGGATGCGCACTCGACAGGGCATGAGCAGCCCTGCATTGCCTCGAGTTATTTATTTACTGCACCGAAATTGGAATTTAAGTAAACACAATAAAATGTTAATTAACTCTCACTCAGTCCACGCAGCGGTTTTTTTAAAGCCCCGACTGACACTGGAACTCTCACTCTGTCCTTGTGCCGGTTATTTTTAAAAATTCCCGGGTGGAATCGTCCCAGGTTTGCGCTAAGTGCGGTACTGGGCGCGGAAAAGAACGTTTTACCCACCGGCCACAATGGCGGCTTTTCATGCCGTATCATCCCAATTCCACCTCATTAATCATGCTTCCCCGTCACCTCGCTGCTTCATCACGCTGGGCACCACGCTTAAAGTGCAGCCACGGCACACCTCTCAGTGCTCCCAGCCCAGGGCTGCTGTAAAGAAGACTTGGTCCCGAAAGGCAAGAAGACTGCAGCCCCCTGGTTTAGTGATGCTTCTCTTGAGTACCTTTTGGAAACCCTGGAGGCTCACCTTGATGTCTTCTACTCCTGCTCAGGCCGCAGGAGGGGCAGCAACATTACCACTCTGGCTTGGTAGACTATGGCAGTGGTGATCAGTGCCAGTGCTTCACAGAAGAAGTCAGCCGTCCAATGCAGATAGAGGATGAATGATCTCATCCATGCCGCCAGGATAAGGCAACCATCTCATCACTCTAAACTCACACATTCACAAGCATGATTCAGCATGGGGGGGATGATTCCAGCGGGTTGGGCTTATAATGATATGCAGATGTATTACAATGAAGTTCCCGACATCTGACAGATGGAAACATGGCCCAGCATTGATGGACAGAATGGACGATTGCAAACTGGTTTCACAACATCGTGAAACTGATTTTTGGCATCTTGCCATATTGTCCGCTCACACCGCCAAACACGCCTGACGCCAACGGGCATGGAAAATTCCGCTCCCCAACTCTCGCTGGAACTCTCGCTCCATCCTCGCAGCGGTATTTTTTTTTAAATCCCTGACTCTCGCTGGAGCTTTCATCTGTCCTCGCGCCAGTTATTTTTAAAACATCCCCGATTCTCGCTGGAACCCTTTCTCTGTCCTTATGCTGGTTTATTTGAAATCCCTGACAGCAAATTCTAACTCACTATTGGTAGCCGTTTTTTCCTTCTTGCATTCTTTTTCTTAACAGTAGAAAACTAGAGGCTGCCCTACGTGTCTGGAGAAAGCTGTGGTGGGCACATCCAATCGCTACTGGCCTTCCTTGGTGATTTGAGCTAACATGTAGGGGGAGGCTGCAAGTAAGGAAGCAATGAGCAAGAGGGATTGAGTGTAGGAATAAAGAGGTGTGTATGCAGTTGACTGAAGCCTTTGTCAGACCTCACATGGAGATTTGTTTGGCCTGCTTGTCTCCTTATCAATGGTGGAAGTAGATCTTACAGAAGGGGTTTGCAAACAAAGTACATTGGACCTCATCGAAGGACCAAGGTCTTAGTCCACGAGACGAGAGAGAGTAGAATGGTCCTGTGTGCTGGACCATGCAGAGGACTGTGAGGCTATCCATGTGAAGCATCAGCAGCTCTAATAGGGTTTGGCAGAGTCCGCGCAGGAAAGATGTTTAACTTGACTGGGGTGTCCCCAATGATGGATCACAGTCTCGCAATAATAATAAAGGGGTCTGTGATTGGAGGGTCTGGAGTGTTTGCTACTCTACCCTCTGTCACCCCGAACCTCCCTTTGTTACCCTTGCACCTATTACCATCCACCTCCACATGTTGTCCTTCCCCTCTAAGCCTACACCTTTTACTGTCCCCATGCCCACCCTGACCCTAACACCTTTCGTTATCTGAGCCACCTGTTTCATACGTTTCCGTGACCACCATGCCCCCATGAAACCTTCACCGACCCGACTATCACTCTGGACCTGCCAATCTATTGCATCCCATTTCTCCCTCTCATTGTGACTGTACCGTCCGCTGCCCAGTACCCTCAATTCACCCCCCAGGACCCCACCATTGACAATACTGACCTTGCCCTCTAGGACTATCTTTCTCCCAACATCCCTGCCCGGGAACCCTCCTCCCTCACCCAGCCACAGGACCCCCAGGCCCAACAAGAAAGGCCCTTCCCTCCATCCCACCTTGCTGTACCCTCACATTGCCTTGCTGCTTCCCTCCTCACCCGGGACAGTCTGCCTTCCTTCCCTAGACTGCCTTCCTCCCTTCCACCCTTTGCCTGAGTCCTCTGCCCAGCCTTCATTCCACTCTTCCACCTTACTCCCCCTTCCATCCTTCGCCTGCCTCATGTGTCTAGCCCTCATGCAGCTTGTCCTCCTGGCACCCGACGTGAGTCAAGATTTGTAAGTGGTCCCCAAAAAGACCAAAGCAGTGTCTACTTGCCCTCAAAATTGTGGAGGAAGTCAAGCTCACAAGGAGCAAGCCACTTATATACAGTTGTAAATGTGAACACTCTAATTTCTTGCTGGTGGGCAGCTTAATTTGGAGGGGGAGCTTAATTTCAGTCAGGAGGCCTTTTAGTGAGCATGCATGACTTGCTAATGCATGCAAAAGGGCTTCCCGGCATTGATCATTCGGAAGCTCGACCTGCCTTTAAACTGTCTTTAAAGTCCTGAGAACTTAATTCCTAAAGTTCATCCTGGGGTGTATTCATATTAATGTGGGTTTTTGCTCACAGTATAACCACTGCAAACTACACAGACCATTTCAGGAGGAATTCAGAGGGAACATAATGAAACAATGATCCCCTACCTACAGACCATGTATAATCCAAGTTTTTGTCAATGACTTTGATATAAGATCCAGTATTAATGCAAAAACTGTTATACGGTAGGACTAAGGCCACCAAGCTAATGGTGCATATGTTTTGTAAAATAGTACAGGCTACCTCAAAACATTGAATGCTGCAGAGCAGAGATCTGCTTCCTCACCAAACATCAGAGATGGCAATGAAACTTGGATTAACTGACTCCACATCATCTTACGCAGTTATGAGGCTCAACTGTGATACTCGTAGCATATTAGACTCTTTTATGTTTGTAGCTCAAGTGAAAGATGAATTTATTGACTGTTTTTCCGGAAAATGTATTAAATAACAAACACTTGGAACATATAAATATACTCCATATGCTTATGTTATTAGTGATGAAAGAAAAGCATCTTGCACAATGAGAAATTGGCAATAATTTATGGACACTAGGGCTCGGATTTTTGCCATGATGGAGACAGAAGTGCTTGAAAATTGTGAGTCCCACCCCTGAATCTGGCGCTTCCCATTTTCACGGGGTGCTGTTCACGTTTTGCGCATGCACGGTTTACTGAAGCAGCTGACCATTTAAATCATTAGCTGCCTCCACTGAAGCTCCCATTACTGGAATCTTGGTGCATGGCTGATTTCACAATCATCCATTATCACAGTAGGGTGCCTGCCATTTCACAGTTTGATTGACAGCCACAAGTGGTTATAGACTCTTTGAAGTGGGACTATGAATTCCAATGCTTGTTGTTATAAGAGATTATGCACTTGAATGAAATGTTTGTTGTTAGAAGGCTTTGTGTAGTTGAAGGAATATAAATGTAGTAAATGGTTTTTATGAATGAGTGTGTTTTTGTTAATAAGGTGAAGTCTGCAATAGACCCTTAATAACTTAATTTTATAGAACTTAATTGTACCTGATCTCAGCAAGGATCTTGAGGTCTGTCCATGGTGGATACTGGTGGCATGGTGCATGTAAGGGCAAAGGATGGTAGGTGTGGGGCATGGGTTGGCATGAGTTGGCACAGGGGCTACAAAGGGCCATGGGTTGGGTACAGGGGCAGAGGTTGGCATGATGGGTCTGGTTTTATCTCTTGACTTCCTAGGGGCTACAAGCTACACAGGGCGGAATCTTCTACTCTTGCTGGTGGCAGTCTTGGAGGTGGGAAGGGCATGTAATTAGACTGATTTCACAGTCATCCATGATCACAGTAGGGTGGCACTTTTACTACTGAAAATGCCACTTCTAAAGCAAATCTGAGCAAATCTTTAAGACCTTTCCATCAAAAGCCAGCCTGAATCTTGGAAACTGCCATCTTTTTCATCAATCAGAGTATGATTGCAATATTTTCTCATACAACAAGTGCCATTACCAATATCCATGTTCTCTAATTTACAGGCAGTGTTCTATCATTGGTGAAATGGGCACAACCCAAATCTTTGAGCAAATCACCTGCAGAGGGTAATGTGTAAAAATATCCAGCTGGTTAATACTGAGCAGTGAGCACACAATGTAAAAAAGGAACGTGATGCACAAAAATACTGAGGAAGGATATTAATTAGCTCCTCTCCATTGCACTCCCATAGAAAATATTCAAAATGATTTTCAATAGTTGCTAATTTAAAGTTTTATATAGTCAGTCACAACAGTTATCAATCACAGAACAGATTGTATTTCTTCAAGAAATGCACCAGTTCCCGCCCACTTACAGCTGATTCAAATATTTTCACAGTAGCTGTCACACTAGGCTCCATTATTAAATATTGAGTGGAAAGGCAGAGATTAATGATGGGCAGAGAGAAACTTGTAATATAAAATGTAAACTGTATAAAATTGGAAATTGATTTCTACAAATATGTAGCACTTTCATGTGCAAGCATTTATCCTCATAACTACTGGACAGAAAATATTAATTATTGAATTGATCTCCCAAACTCCTCCTTAAATTTTTGTCTTCCTGAAATTTTTAGCTGTCAATTACGAATTGGTATAAAACAGGTTGGGAAAAAAGAATAATTTCCACTAACATTTGGTAAAAAGGAAAACTGAATGGTTTCTTTAAAGAAAGGCCCAACTCAATGAAAAATTTCATCCTAGACTATGATATTACATATGCTAACATCATAATTCATAAGTTTTAGATGTATAGCTTTTTAGTTTTAGAAATGTAATCTTAAATGTAAATTCATGGGGGAAAAGAAAACCCTGCTAAGTATCTAGAGGCTGGAAAACCACACAGCCTTAAGATAATTACAATTCAAATGGCAACTTGCATGTATGGGATAAAGCCAGAGTAAAAAGGTGAGAGTCATAAAACGGCTGGTCTTACTTAGCTAAAGAACTGGAGACATGACATCTGCAGTTATTCCAGCAAAGTATTTAAGTTATTTGTGTGATTTCCCAAAAGCCGAGGAAAGCTTTGGAACTAAAAGGTAGCTCATTTGGCCATGAGTGCCACATTGCCATGGAGATGGATGGAGCTTACTGAGATTCTGTGCTTTGAGTTAACTCTGTGAATTCAGTTAGGGCATTGCCAACAGGCAAGACAGGTTGAGAGAAGAACTAAGGCCTGAATCTACGCATTCCGAGGGCAGGTGCACGCCCGACCCAAACGCATGTAAAATTGCACAAAATGGTGTCGGGCGTGTGTCCCGACGTCATCACACACACATGAAATATTGAGGTCGGCAGGCGTGCGTGGGAGTTGAAGCCGCACCTGCCGACAATTAAAGGGTCCATCAAGGTCATTAAAAAGCCGATTGACTGCAATTTTACATTGCTCATGCGATTTTTAGCTCATCGCATGGGCAAAACAGGTGGGCGGAAATCGTGTTTTAATCATTTTCTCATCCACGGGTGGGATAAAAGCCTCCAAAGCAGCAGCACTTTCTCTGTCATTGCCAGTTCATTGCTGTGTGAGTACAGAGTTGTCCCAGAGTTTCTTTGCATCTCATTTGGTTGCCAAGCCTGCCTTTCAGCATCTCAGGTCCTCACCTTCCCTGGAAGATTCCTCTGAGTATAGCAGCACAGTTGCTCCTTCACTTTCAAGGCACTGCACCTCGGTATCCCAACTCATGGGGATAGTGTATTTCGCTGGTGGAACATCCTCTGAAGAGGAAGAGAGGGGCAGGAGGGAGAGGAGGCCAGGTGAGCACAGGCAGAGTCTCAGGGACAGACCTGTCAGAGGAGAGGCTCAGACTCAATTGGTGCAGGGCCAGCAGGGAGGCCAAGGCAGGAGGGCATGCCGAAAACACCACTACCCAGTGTCTAGAGTGTTCAGGCAGCGCTCCAACTACCTCCAGATGTCTGAGGTCCAGTGCTGCAGGAGGCTTTACCTCTCCAGGAGGACAGCAATATGTCACATGGTCCGGAAATCGCCTCCAACTGCATGGGAGGAGTCCCAAGGCCGGTAGCTTTGAAGGTCACTGTAGCCCTCAACTTCTTTGCCTCCGGCTCTTTCCAGGGCTCAGCGGGGGATCTGTGTGGTGTTCCTCAATCAGCTGCACACAGCTGCATCAGGCTCGTGACTGACGCTATCTTTCAACACGTCTGCACGTTCCTCCACCTCGGAGCAGTTGAGGTGAGGCAGGTGGAGAGAGCACGAGGCTTTGCTGCGATGGCTGAGTTCCCCCGTGTCCAGGGTGTAATAGATTGCACTCATGTGGGCATCAAGGCGCCAGCAGGTGAAGCTAGAGCTTTCGTAAACAGAAAGGGATTCCACTCAATGAATGTTCAGATCATCTGTGACCACAGGGGACAGATTCTCCAAGTTTGTGCCCGTTACTTTGGGAGTTTACATGACACTTACATCTTGTGGCACTCACAGGTACCAAGGCTGTTTGTTGCTCCGGCACGAGTGGATGGATGGCTCCTGGGTGACAAGGGCTATCCCTTGAAGAGGTGGCTGTTGAACCCACTCCGTCAACCAGGAACTGAGGCTGAGGACCATCGGGCTGCTGAAGATGCACTTCAGATGCCTAGACCAGTCAGTGGGAGCATTGCAGTATCCTCCAGAGCGTGTCTCCCTCATAGTCATCGCATGCTGCACACTGCACAACCTGGCTCTGTCAAGGGGGGACCCACTGGAGGCTGAGGAAAGCGAGGCAGCTCCACAGACCACAGAGGTTGACTCAAGTGATAGCTGAGAGGAACAGCATGGAGTGAGAACTTCGAGGCAGAGGACAGGAACCTTCATGGAGGAAGGGACACCAGGGATGCTTTGATCCAGCGAAGCTTCAGCTAGGCACCCAAGGCATCGATGCCTCGTCAAGCCAATGGCACTGTCTCCTTTGCTAACAATCAATAAATGAGAACCCAACCCAGTACGCCAGCACCAAATGATGCTATACATTTACAAGCCTGTGCTGCACCTAACACCTATTCATACCATCCAGCCAACTCAACTCATTTAAGTCAAATAAATGATTATGTTACTTCACATGAACAAATAAAGAACTAAGTGTCCATCCCTAACACAAGTGTCAAAATAATTAATGCAAAAAATGTCAGCCGTGACACGCCCCTGTTGTGCCTTCAGTTTACGTCTGTGGGTGCTGTGTCTTGGTGCCCACCCGCGCCCCCGTCACCACGCCCCCTCGCGGTCAGTGGTGTTGGAGGCAGCCTGCTGACTCTGCTCTCCTGGTGGCCCAGATGACCTTGGCGGCCGTCCTCTGGCTGCCGGAGCCTGAGCTGGCTGAGCACTCCTCAGACGTTGCAGCATCATCAGATGCAGTGGCCAATTGCAGAGGGGTGGAGGAGCTGGTGTCCTCATCCGGACCGCCCTGAGAGGAGCCCATAGAGGTGACAGGCAGCTTGTCAGCCAGCATGAGGTGCGTTTGCATCTCCCTCCTCACTACTGATTGACAGGAGCCTAGCAGAGAGACTAGGGGCAGGATTTTCAGCTTGGCATGCGGGCGCGCGCCCGAGGGGCATGAGCATGAAATAGCGCGTGATGACATCGAGCAAACATCCCGATGTCATTGCGCACTCGCGCAATATTTTGGTTGGCGGGCACGCGCGAGAGTCGGCAGCAGGCCCATTGGCAATTAAGAGCGTTATTAAACCCATTAATCAATTCATTAAATTGAATTTTTCCACTGCCCATCCAACCTTATGATTGGCGGCGGGTGAATAGGCCAAGCAGCCTTTGCATTTTTTGTGAAACCTCATCCACGGGCGGGATGAGGTTTCCAACAGTGACTGAAAGAACATAAAAAAATTTTAGAGCTCATTTTTCACATGTCCCTGTTCATGTGACAGAGTCACAGGTGGGGACATGTTTTCCTTATTTTTCAAATCTTTATTTTTCATGTTAAAAATCTTCAGCTCCCTGAGGCAGCTCTGTGCCTTCAGGGAGCTTTCACTGAGTGCACTCCCGTGCATGTGCACACCTCAGTGCTCGCGTTCCTCCCGCCCCCACCCCAGCAGCGCTGAGGTTATCAGCGTGAAATTGCGGTCTGGACCCGATCGCGGGCGGCAGACCGTTTCTAGGCCGCTCCTGGGCCCACCTGCCCGACGAAGGGAAAATCCTGCCCTAGGTGCCTCATCCGTGTCTCACACTGGCAGTGACCTCCCGAGGTCATTGCCTGCGTGAGGGCTGACAGGGCCGAGTGCAACCCCAGGCGCAGACTCTTCTGGTCAGCTTGCAGGGGTGGGTCCCGCACGCCAATGCGTAAAATGACACATGGTGATGTGGGGCGTACATCCCGACCTCACCGCACATCATTCTGACCTTTAGTTCAGCGGGTGCGCATTGGAGTCGGCTGCACACCCGCCAAACTGTCAAAGGCCTATTAAGGCCATTAATCAACTAATTGAAGTACTTGTCAGGGCTGCCCATCCAACCTTAAGGTTGGCGGGCAGGCGAAGAGCCCAGGTGGCCTTTGCATTTTTCATGGAACCTCATCCACAGGCGGGATGAGGCTTCATGAAGGGTTTTATAACTTTAATAAAAATTTTTGTTAAAATTCATAGATTCATGTCACATCAGCGGACATGTCTGAATAATTTTTTAAATTTTGTTTTTCAATTTTTCATAATCAAATTAATCTCCCTGAGGCAGCTCCGTGCCTCAGGGAGATTTCTGTGCTCTTTCCCGTGCACACGCTGACTCTCCTTCCTCCCCCCACCCGCACAGGTAGCGCTGAGCACTTCTGGGTGTGAGTCGCGCTGGGCAGGCCTTAATTGGCCCGCTCATGTAAAATGGCGGTGCGTGGCCGATCACGGGTGGCGATTGGTTGCGTGCCCACCCGCACCTGCTCCCGTCCAGCCCGCATGACAGGGAGAAAATTCTCCCCCAGGAACCCCTGAGCCTGCTCCTGAAGCTGCCTCTCCATGAGAGTCGCCACTCTCTCCATGGAGGAGGCTGTGTGCTCGGTGTTAAGGGTCAACGCAGAACTCTTGCTGTGCATGAACTCCTCCATGACAGACACCATGGTATGCAGACCCTCATGGGTCTCCACCAGATCTCCCCACGCATCCCGCTGGACATCCAGCATCTGCCCCCAATGGACAACTCCAGAGGCTCATCATCTGCCTCGGATGCAGCATGGCCTTGCTCTCCAGCTGTGCTCCCAGTGTCAGCTCCCTGGGACCTCTCTACCTCTGCCAGCTCCTCATACGAGTATGATGTCCCCTCACCACTGTGCATTACCCGCGGAGCCGAATAACTAATGCCCATCGACGTGTGAGTATCTACGCTGGTGCCTGGTTCAGAGAGACAGTGTGATGCTGTTGCAGGTGTGATGTTTTCCTTGGAGCTTGATGGGGGGGTTTCGGGGTCTCCGGCAGCTCCTGCGGATGGGGCATCTGCAGAAGGAAGGCAAACGATCAGTACATTCAATCATCACAGTCACTATGCATGCTAGGCGGGCTGAGGAAACAGTGGAGGCCTGCTGCACGGTGCCATCTGCATTGGAGCTTCAATGGGCCTTCTGGCTACAACAGTTCAGTTTCTGATGAGAGGAGTCCGTTATATTTCCGGTACCCGCCGCACACGCATCTGTCACCTGCACTCTTACCTTCACCTGAGACCCCCGCCTCACCGTGACTGGAGGAGCGAGCTGGCCGGTTGCATTTCAGCTCCAGTGGATCACTTTTGTGCTTTGTGAGGATGCACAGATTTGGTACTCCTCCACCCGTTCTGCGGCGCTTTGCTGCATTATGACTGTTCTTCTCCTAACAGGGAAAAATATTCTCATTATTGCTCCATCTCCCTGAAGGTCCTTTCCTGGTTTCCCACCGCCAGCCCTCCCACCTCCCCCCTCACCCACCTGGGCATTAGGTGGGCCGTGTCACTGTGGTACATCTCACCCTGCAATGCACTGAGGCCAGTCGTGCTGACATCCCAGCCTTGGCAGGGCAGGCTTCAGTGCCAGTTGGCATACGCACTGACCCGTAAACGCTCCAGGCACCCGACTAAAGCTCTCCGCTCAGGTCCGTGCCATACACTTACCCTTGCTGACCGCAGAAGATCATTGAACCTTTTGCTGTACTGAAGCCACATGTCATGCCCGCTGACCTGGGTGGTGATCTCTATCCAGGCCTTCTTGGTCAGGTGGGGCAGCCTTCTCTTGCTGTCCCAGGGCATTAAGATATGCAATCTGGCACTGACCTCCTTGACCAGCGCTCCCAAGCACTCATCTGAGAAATGGGGAGGCAGAGTGCCCACCTGCCTTGCACCTTCCATGACCACCAGGTGTTTATGCCATGACTGCACAACAGGATGCTTCTTGGATTGCTTCAAAACAGCTCCCTCAGCCTCCCCCACAACTCCTGACAGCCTTCAGGGAGCTGCCTCTTCCACTTTTAACACCCTCCTGGGCCCCCATTGGACCCGGCACCCAATGTGTTCCCACCCCCATGGACAGAAAACACATCCAGCAGTCACGCTGGGCGGGCCTTAATTGGCCACCGGACATAAGATCACATTCACAGCACAATCTCAGCCAGGAGTGGGTTTTACATCCACCTCTGGCTGCCCCGACTTCAGGCACACCCTGAGGGTAGAATTCAGGCCTAAGAGTCTGTATCACCTTTGGGTATTATTTAAGTTGTAGCTCTTTGGAAGTCAAGAGATAAAGCCAGATCTGCACCTGAAGTAGAGTAAATGCTAGATCTATCATCCATGGTGCAGCCTGTGATTGGGAGCTGGTATTCAGTATAAGATAAAAGTTGGAAAGGGGAAAGCCTGACTGGAAGATTTGTTTATTTGGAAGTTAAAGGAAGAAATCTACAGTAATCCTCTTGGTGAAAGGCAACTAACTTTGTTTCAGTTGGAGCTCTGGAAGTAATCAGCTTGGCTGCAGTTTGAAACCATAGCAACAGACTATTGGAAATCAAGGGTGTTTTCTGATGTTTTAAGCCACTGTGTGGGTATCAGAGGGAGGCCTGTGCTTGAGCTGAATCCAGAGTTGTGAGGTCGGTAAAGAAATTGGAGGGTTCCTTAGCCAAAAGCTAATGGAAGGACCCCCATGAAATATTGTACCTTGGCATATAGCTGGAACACTGAGGAGAAATCAGAGTGAATTCCAGAGAGCGATGATATTCCTTTTGAGTTGGTCCCAGCAAAAGTGAACGAAGCTTAAAGGGCTGGTTTTTCACTAAGCTGGGATGACTTGGGAGCCCTTTAAAAATGGCAGCCGGGGCCCAATTCCGGGAATCCTGACCTCATTCCCGGGGTTTCTGATTTTTGGGAGTGCCTTTTAGGGTGCGGGCACCCTGCATTCTCAACCTGGCCGGCTTCATTGCAGGGATAGGCATGCCCTAGTCCTCTGCAATTTGCATGGAGACAGGCCAGGTTTTCAATGAGTCATGACTCACAGCACCTCAGTTTTTTTGTAATTAAAACAGAAAATGCTGGAAACACTTGGAAGTCTGTTTCCACATCAGCAGAACGGAGGAGCTGGGGAGGGGGGGTGTTGGAGAAGCTGGGTGGTGAGAGAGGAGACGGAGGACCTGGGGGATAGCTGGAGGAATCGGAGGAGCCAAGGCGGGGTAGGGGTGTGTGGAAATTGGAGGAGCTGGGGGTTAGCTGATGGGAGGGGGAGAGGAGCTGGATAGCATTAATGTCCGAGGGACATGCCCCGGCAGACTTTTAAAACTGTTACAAAAGATCTTAAAGTGGACAACAGTTTTTTAAAACGTGCCCTAATTGTTTTAAAATGTTAAAAATCATTAACAAAAACTTACTCGTTATTGAACTGAACACAGATGGACGTGTTTCAATTTGTGACTTTAAAAGGGGCTGTGCCTTCACCAGCAACACACCTCGCTGTCAGACATGTCTACTAACTTCACCTTTGGACCATGCTGCAGCAGGAGAGTAAGTACCCGCTGCAATCTACGCCCAAGGTAGAGTCATACCGCTTCGCACTGTCAGTGGTGGACACCTCCGTTTCACCGCTGACTGCAAGATCTGGGTTAATGCTTCAGTTCTGTGACCTTTTTAGAAAAGGTCACAGATCTGAGACGTTAACTCTGTTCCTGTCTGCACAGATGCTGCCTAACCAGCTGAGTATTTCCAGCATTGTCTGCTTTTGTTTCAGATTTCCAGTATCCACAGTGTTGTACTTTTGAGTTTTTTTTAGTTATCATGGGAAATGTAGGTCTGACAGGGAACAGACAACTCTTAAAGCTAGGACATTCCAGAGTTAAGTGGAATTGAAGAAATGCTTGGGATGAACACATTTTCCACTGTGATTGTCATAAGCAATCTCTGCATCAATAATCAAATCAAACCAAATGTATGCTATTGCAAAAGCCTTCATTGGGATTCAAATTAAACAATTGGAAGGCCTATCAATACAAGTTGGTGAAAGGGGATTCCAGGTGTTGACAATGTATTCAGGAACTCCACAGAAAACACATGATCCTGAGGCTCTTCAATGACAGTCAGCACTGAAATAGATATATTCATTACCAGGAACCAATCCATCACAGGGTCATTAGTCATATTGGCAGCATTATTTCGAGGGTTGATGAACTTTATAACAATGCAGTTATTAAGTTCAGAGAACATTTTTTAAAATTCATTCATGGGATGTGGGTGTCACTGGCTAGGCCAGCATTTATTGCCCATCCTTAATTGCCCTTGTTCAGAGGGCATTTAAAAGTCAACCACATTGCTGTGGTTGTCACATGTAGGCCAGCAGGTTTCCTTCCCTAAAGGGACACTAGTGAACCAGGTGGGTTTTTACAACAATTGTTTCATGGTCATTATTAGACTTTTACTTTCAGATTTTTATTGAATTCAAATTCCACCATCTGTCATAATGGGGATTCAAACCCAGGCCCCCAAAGCGCTACCCTGGGTTTCTGGATTACTAGTCCAGCGACAATACCGCTACGCCATCGCCTCCCCTTCCAGCTTCTCATTTACCTAATAGATTTCATCAGGGCCATGAATAAAATCACGTCCAGGCTCAGGGACTCCCACTTCTCTTCAGTGTAACATTTCCGACATTGCATTGTTTATTTACATCACTTCCTTGGCATTGCTGAATTTGCAAATTCATTGAAAGTTACATGGCACATAAACTATAGTTTCAGAGTCGAACAAACTATTTGTGGATGAGGATGATGGGAAGAATTTGGCAAAAGTCACCTCTAAAGAGTATATCCTTTGTCATAAAAGAACCTGTTCAAGTTCTGGTGAAATATCTTTCATTATGACATGCAGACTTTCATCAACAGCTTCAAAATAAATCCATTAGCCATAGGTGCCTGACACCAAGTAATAAATTTCACAAACTTGTTCAATTTTGCTGCATTTCATCAGAATGGAAGATTATTTGTTGAACTCCAATGTATGAGCAAAGGTACTGAATTGGGTAGTTTAACCCCAGCCATCAAAGAGCAGCAAATACTTGGGAGACCATAGCAAGAGCAATTTAACCTTCAGCTGATATTGCAGCAAGAAATAATTGATACAGAAAAGTTTTTTCAGCTCCACCAGGAGCATCTACAAAGTTAGGGGTCATAGTCTCAGAATACATGGATGGTCATTTAGGACTGAGATATGGAGAAATTTCTTCACTCAAACAGTTGTGAACCTTTGGAATTTTCTTTGGAGTTTCCTACCCCAGGAAGCTGTGGCGGTTCAGTCATTAAGTATATTTTAGAGATTGATTAGATTTTTGTCACCACAGCATGGGGATAGTGTGGCTAAGGTAGAAGATTAGCCATGATCTTATTGAATGGTGAAGCAGGCTCAATGGGCTGAATGGCCTACTCCTGCTCCTGTGGGGGGGCACCCACCCGACCCAGTCGGGTGTGAAATCACGTGAGATGATCTCAGGTGAGCGCCGCAACGTCATCGCGCACTAGCGTGATATTTCACTCAGCGGGTGCGCACGAAAGTTGGAAGAGTGCCCGCCGACAATTAGGAAGGCAATTTAGCCCATTAGCAGCCCAATTGTCAGCGATTTTTCGTGGCCCGTCCAACCTTACATTTGGCGGACGGGCCAATTGGCCAGCCGGGCTTTACATTTTTGATTAAACCTCATCCAAGGGCGGGATGAAATCTCCATTAGGATTTAAAATAAATAAACACCTGGGGACTGATTTTTTTATGAGATCTGCTTTCAGGTGCTTGATTGTGCTTCAAGGACATTTTCTGCAGCATTTTTGGGCTTTCTTTTATTATTTGGAGGTCTGCAGCTCCCTGAGGCATCTGCCTGCCTTCAGGGGGCTCACTGGAAACGCTTGCCAGCACCCACGTGATGTTGGTGCCCACCATCTTCCCGTCCCCAATGGCAGTGCTGAGCCTTTCTCCAGGCACGTTTCATGCTGGCATAAGATCGCTGTCAGGGACCGATCACAGGCGGAAGTGCATTTCACGTCCGCTTCTGGGCCCATTCATTGTGCGCACCCGATGAGGGAAAAATTCAGGCCCCTGCGTCCTTAAGTGTTAATTCCTATTATTATAAACATCGCCAACAGCTTTGTGTATATTATACTGGTCAATATCAATGAAATGAACTCCTGCATTCAGCCAATAAATTTAATTCTGTCATATAACAATCCTTCATCAACAGAGCATGACAGATCAAAAATATCTTCCTGATCCTCATTCTTACCAGGTATCTCACTAACATCAGAAAGCGTCTACTCTTGACTCTCAAGCTGTTATTCAATATCCAGAAGAGTTTCATTTCTGATCCAAATGGGCAATGGCAGTTAATGGCTGCTTCCAAGCTATTGAGCTTCAAACAGCAGTTCCTCAAATAGGTTAACTTTTTAATCATCCCATAACTTAGGTGGATCAACAGGTATATGAAACAGAAGAACTATGCCAAACAACACCCTCGCTGACAACCAATTTCTCCACCCACTCTAAGGCAAGCGGCCTATTTATTCTCTTTCAGCAAACCCATTTCTTGAACGGCTTGCTTGAAGCTGCCAAATTGAATGTCATTAGCCAGAAGCAAATGTTCAAAACTTGTAGTGCCTGTAATGTGACTTGAAAGCATTTGAAGCTAGTGTCTCTAACCCTTTGATGCATGAATGTGAAAATATACAACATATCATCATGGCCTCTTATGTGGATGTCAGGGCCAGAATTTTACGACCCCGCTGCGGCATGTCTCCCCCACCCCGGCAGATGTGGCGAGCCATTTAAATCTCCTTTCAGTTTGGCGGGACTGTAATATCCCACCGGGCGGGAGGGGCCATAAAATCCTGGCCCAGGTCTTGGAAGCACTCCCAACATAATGTTTTGGTAGTGGGTATAATTTGCTGCAGGATCAACACTATTTCTCTGAAGTACCATGTCAAAATAGTGAAGAACAGGCTCTAAATTGATTCCTACAGTCAATATTTTTCTAATGTGGCAGGTAGGTGGCAAAACATGTCACGCACAGGCAACTGAAATAGTCACCAGCAGCTTTCAGTTGCAGTATTGTTACAAACATCAAGATAACAACTAATCTCATTGGTCTCGACAACATTCCCTGAGAGTTTCTCTAGCATTGTTATGAAACTTGAATAACATACTTGTGGAAATAATTCACAGGTGTGACAGCTGATTTAAACATTTATACAAATTGGAATTTGCAGAAATATGGATTAAAAGGAACAAAAAAATTATCACTCTTATACTTTGGCCACCTGCTGGCTTTGGTACAGAGGCTAACTATTCTTCTGCCAAGGAATCTACATGGTTTGCCATCAACAACACAAAATACAATGGGATTTCCTCAATGACTATGCATCACATATGTAGTCACTCTCCTATACTACTGATGAAACACCTCAGCAAACATGATTACAACATGATCATCAGGTGACCGTACCTTGCCCTTTCCCTAAAGGATTAATAAATGAACAGGGGAGCTCTCCCCTTTGGCACTCAGTAACAAACATAAGTTTAAAAAAAAGCATCTATAACCAAGATATTTTCAAAATATGCAGCATTTCTTTGAAATACATGCACAAAGACATCAGGTTGATTGGCTGTAAAGTGAGGAAAGTCCAGGTACAATTTCCAGTCATCCAGGGTTACCTGTTATTACAATGAATAAATTGGGTATCCCCACACAATGCTCAATGAATCTTGACATTGCTAATCCATGGTCACTCCTCCAGAAAAAAGCAATACCAGTATGATATGATGGCCAACAAATGTGAATTAAGTGTCATCTTCCAGAATAAATCCCCTTTAGACCCTTGCACAGATTATCCAAAATATCTTTCTGATATATATGCATCCAATTTCAAATTTTGACCCTCTATATGTATCAACAATGTAATGGGGAAATGAAGATATGTGCACAAACATAATAAAAACAGAGAATGATGGAAAAACTCAGCAGGTCTGGCAGCATCTGTGGAGAGAGAAACAGAGTTAAGGTTTTGAGTCCATAGGGCTCTCCGTCAGATGCTGCCAGACCTGCTGAGTTTTTCCAGCATTTTATGTTTTTATTTCAGATTTCCAGCATCTGCAGTATTTTGCTTTTATCTTAGTGCACAAACATATTTGATTTACAGACCTACAATTTATATGCAGTTGAGATCTCTTCTAATTTACCCTTAAATTGACACACCAAGTGCAATAGTATGATGACTATCTCTTGCTAACTCTTTTTCCACAACCTATCGTTCACTCTGTAGAATTAAAGGGCATGCAAAAATAACCAGCACTGGGTACATTGGGTTATTGGACATCACTATCATCACTACCAACATCACGACAAAGACATTTTTGCGTATTTGATGCTGCAATCATGCATCTGTTCTTCAAAAGGGCTTCAGTTGTACACATCTCTTGAAGTGGTGCTCACTTGAATTACCATGTACAATATCATGAACAATACTCACTAATGCTGCAGCTAAATCGATTACTGATTGTATGATGCGAAAGTTCATCAAAGAATCTTCAAAAATTGACACTTTAAGCAATAAGATATTTAAGCAATTAGCAACCACCACCCACAATATTATAATGACATTCTTGCCACTTCTTCTGCCACAAACTCTCAATCTACGGTGCCTAAGCACATCCAGAGTAACTTTAATGGTGGCTATGCCAAGCAACTGGGCATCATTGTCAGCACCATGGACATCATGACAAAGACACTAGCCATTTTGCTGACATAATCAAACATGTTTCCACATGTTACTATCCCCATGGGGAAACTGTAAACCAAAATAACCAAATTCACTGAATGACCCCCAATAAAGAAATTACCAACAAGATTGCACTTTTTGTAACTTTTACTTTAACATGAATCAGAACCAACATAAATTACACATGAATTAAGGGACAAACGATATTTCAAATAAAAAGGTAAATTTCACTTTAAATAGTCAGTACAAAGATACGTCTTATGCAACCATAAGCAAACATATCACTCCCTTCATAAATGTGGCACTATGTAGCTACACAGTTTCACTATATGCTGTTCTTTATTCACGCAGGGTAGGTCAGGAGTCCTATCTAACAAATGCAAGTATATCCTTCCTTAAATATGGCGACCAAAACTGCACACAGCATTCTAGGTGTGGTCTCACCAAAGCCCTGTACAAGTGTAGCAAGGCTTCTATATTCTTGCACTCAAATTCCCTTGCAATAAAGGCCATCATGCTATTTACCTTCTTAATTGTTTGCTGTATCTGCATGCTAACTTCCTATGTTCAACCAAGTCCCTCTGCACATCAACATTAGCACGTTTCATGCCTTTTAAAAATATTCCACTTCCCATTCTTACTAAGAAAGTGAATAACCTCACACTTCCCCACATTATTCTCTATTTGCCACCTTGTTGCTCACTCACTTAACCTATCTTTTCTCAAGGATGTGGGCATCACTGGCAAGGCCAGCATTCATTATCCATCCATAATTGCCCTTGAACTGAATGGCTTGTTACAGCATTTAAGAGTCAATTGTAAGCCAGATCAGGTAAGGATGGCAGATTTCCTTCCCTAAAGGACATTAATGAACCTGATGGGTTTTTACAACATTCAATGATGGTTTCATCATTACTAAGATTAGCTTTATATTCCAGATTTTTCAATTGAATTTAGATTCCACCAGCTGCCATGGTGGGATTTAAACCCATTTCCCCAAAGCATTAATCTGGGTCTCTAGATTACTAACCCAGTAACATTACCACTACACCACCATCTCCCCTTAGTTAGATCCCTTCACAGCCTCATTGTCTCCTCCTCACAGCTTGCATTCTCATCTAGCTTTGTTTCATCAGCAAACTTAGATACATGAGTCTCTGATTTTTCACTTAAGTCATTAATATAGATTGTAAATAGCTAAGGCATCAGCATTGATCCTTGTGGCATTCCACTAGTTACAGCCTGTCCCATTATCCCTATCCTTTGTTTCCTGTCAGTTAACTAATCCTCTATCTGTGCTAATATATTATCCCCAACTCCACGAGTCCTTATCTTGCATATTTTGTGTGGCGCCTTATCAAATGCCTTTTGGAAATCCAAGTATACTACACCCTCTGGTTCCCCTTTATACACCCTTCTCTTGCATCCTCAAGAAACTCTAGAAAATTTGTCAAACACGGTTTCCTTTTCATAAAACCATGGTGACTTTGTCTGATTATGCTTTGATTTCTAAGTGCATTGTTAAGGCTTTTTTAAACCTTTAATAAATTCCTGCAATTTCCTGACAACTAATGTCAGGCTAACTGGCCTGTAGCTCCCTGGTTTCCCTCTCCCTCTTTTCTTAAATAGTGATGTCACCTTTGCTAACTTTCATTCTGTTGGGAACCATTCTGGAGTCTAGGGAATTTTTGAAAATCACAACCAATGCATCCACTGTCTCTGTAACTATCTCTTTTAGAACTCTATGATGCAGGCCATCAGGTCCTGGGGATTTGTTGGATTTTAGTCCCTTATGTTTCTCCAGTACTTTTTCTCTGCTGATATTAATTACCTTAATTTCCTCACTTTTATTAGCCCCTAAGTTACCCTTCATTTCTGGTAAGTAATTTGTGTCTTCTACTGTGAAGACGGATGCTAAATATTTGGGCAATATCTCTGCCATTCCCTCATTTCCCATGATAATTTCTCCCATCTCCACCTCTAAAGGGACCAATTTTTACTTCAGCTACTCTCTTCCTTTTTATATACTTGTAAAAGCTGTTACAATTTGTTTTTATATTCCTGGCTAATTGACTCTCAAATTCTATTTTTTAAATTTTTTGGTGGCCCTTTGCTAGTTTCTAAAGCACTCCCAATCTTCAGACTTACTACTATCCTTTGGAATATTATAAACCTCTTCTTTTAATCTAATATTACTCAGAGCTTCTAAAGTAAGCCATGGGTGGATCTTTCTTGTTGAGTTTTTGTTTTTGTTCTAATGGAATGTTTCTCAGTAAATCTTTTACTATGAGATTACTAATTAACCCAATCTCATTGCACAATACTAAATCTAAAATAGTTTTATCCCTAGTTGGTTTCACAATGTGCTGTTCCAGGAAACTGTCATGACAACATTCTATTGAGTCATCTTCCAGACCTTCTTTGCCAAACTTATTGGTCCAGTCTATATGAAAATTAAATTCCCCCACATTTATTACTTTGCCTATGCTACAAGTTGCAAACATTTTTGTTTAATGTTCTGTGCAATGGTAAAGCTACTGTTAGGGGGCATGTAAAATACTCCCATCAGAGTTTTCTGACCCTCGCTATTGATAATCTCCACCCATACTGTTTCTGCTTCCTGATCTTCTGAGCCAAGATCCTTTCTCACTAATTCCCTTATGTCATCCTCTACTATCTTGGCTACTCTTCCTCCTTTTCCATTCTGTCTGTCTTTTTGAAATGTTGTTTACTTTGGAATGTTTATTTCCCAACATTGGTCATCTTGTAACTATATCTTTGTAATGGCGATAAGATCTAAACCATTTATCTCTATTTGTACCACTAATGCATTGACCTTTTTTTTCATTCATTCATGGGACGTGGGCATCACTGGTTAGGCCAGAATTTATTTCCCCTCCCTAACTGTCCTTGAGAAGGTGGTGGTAAGCTGCTTTCTTGAACTGCTGCAGCCCATGTGGTGTAGGTACATCAATAGTGCTGTTAGGGAGGGAGTTCCAAGATTTTGACCCAGTGACAGTGAAGGAATGGCAATAAATTTCCAAGTCAGGATGGTGTGTGGCTTGGTGGGGAACTTCCAGGTGATGGTGTTGCCATGTATCTGCTGCCCTTGTCCATCTAGATGCTAGTGGTTGTGGGTTCGTAAGGCACTGTCTAAAGAGCCTAGGTGAGTTCCTACAGTGCATCTTGTAGATGGTACTCACTGCTGCCACTCTGCGTCAGTGGTGGAGGGAGTGAATGTTTGTGGATGGTGAGCCAATCAAGTGGTCTGCTTTGTTCTGGATGGTGTTGGGCTTCTTGAGTGTTGTTGGAGCTGTGTTCATCCAGGCAAGTGGGGAGTATTCCATCACACTCCTGACTTGTGCCTTGTAGATGGTGGACAGAGTCCGAAGGTGAGTTACCTGCTGCAGAATTCCTAGCCTCTGACCTGCTCTTGTGGCCACAGTATTTATATGGCAAGTCCAGTTCAGTTTCTGGTCAATGGTAACCCCCAGGATATTGATAGTGGGGGATTCAACTACGATAATGCCATTGAATGTCATGGGGAGATGGTTAGATTCTCTCTTGTTGGAGATGATCATTGCCTGGCACTTGTGTGGTGTGAATGTTACTTGCCACTTGTCAGCCCAAGCCAGGATATTGTCCAAGTCTTGCTGCATTTGGACTGCTTCAGTATCTGAGGAGTTACAAATGATGCTGAACATTGTGCAATCATCAGGGAACATCCCCGCTTCTGACCTTATGATGCAAGGAAGGTTATTGATGAAGCAGCTAAATATGGTTGGGCTGAGGACACTACCTTGAGGAATTCCTGCAGTGATGTCCTGGAACTGAGATGATTGACCTCCGACAACCACAACCATCTTCCTTTGTGCTAGGTATGGCTCCAACCAGCGGAGAGTTTCCCCCCTGATTCCCATTGACTCCAGTTTTGCTAAGGCTCCTAGATGCCACACAAGGTCAAATGCTGCCTTGATGTCAAGGGCAGTTACTCTCAGCTCATCTCCAGAGCTCAGCTCTTTTGCCCATGTTTCAACCAAGACTGTAATGAGAACAGGAGCTGAATGGCCCTGGCAGAACCCAAACTATGCGTCAGTGAGCAGGTTATTGCTTAGAAATGCCGCTTGATAGCACTGTTGATGACCCCTTCCATCACTTTACTGATGATCAAGAGTAGACTGATGGGGTGGTAATTGGCCGGGTTGGACTTGTCCTGCTTTTTGTGGGCAGGACATCCCTGGGCAATATTCCACATTGACGGGTAGATGCCAGTGTCGTAATGGAACAACTTGGCTAGGGGCACGGCTAGTTCTGGAGCACAATTCCAGTACTTCAGTACAATTGCCAGAATATTGTTAGGGCCCATAGCCTTCGCAACATTCAGTGCCCTCAGCCATTTCTTGATATCACGTGGTGTGAATCGAATTGGCTGAAGACTGACATCTATGATGCTGGGGACCTCTGGAGGAAGCCAAGATGGATCATCTGTTTGGCACTTCTTGCTGAAGATTGTTGCAAATGCTTCAGCCTTATCTTTTGCACTGATGTGCTGGGCTCCCCCATCATTGAGGATGGGGATATTTGTGGATCCTCCTCCTCCAGTGAATTGTTTAATTGTCCACCACCGTTCACAAGTGGATGTGGCAGAACTGCAGAGCTTAGATCTGATCCATTGATTGTGAGATCACTTAGCTCTGTCTATTGAATGCTGCTTACGCTGTTTGGCGCACAAGTAGTCCTGTGTTGTAGCTTCACTAGGTTAACAGATAATTTTTAGGTACGCTTGGTGCTGCTCCTGGCATGCCCTTCTACACTCTTCATTGAAGCAGGGTTAACCCCCTGCCTTGGTGGTAATGGTAGAGTGGGGGATATGCCAGGCCATGAGGTTACAAATTGTGGTTGAGTACAATTCTGCTGCTGCCGATGGCCCATAAGCCTCACGAATGTACAGTCTTGAGTTGCTAGATCTATTCTAAATCTATCCCACTTATCACAATGGTAGTGCCACGCAATGCGATGGAGGGTATCCTCTATCTGAAGACAGGACTTCATCTCCACAAGATGCTGTGCAGTGCTCACCCCTACCAGTACTGTCATGGGCAGGTGCATCTGCAGCAGGCAGTTTCGTGAGGTAATGAGCAGGAGGTTTCCTTGCCCATGTTTGAACTGATGCTATGAGGCTTCATAGGGTCCGGAGTCAATGTTGAGGACTCCCAGGGCAACTCCCTCCCAACTGTATACCACTGTGCTGGGTCTGTCCTGTCGGTGGGATAATGATGGTGGTGTCTGGGACATTATCTATAAGGTATGATTCCAAAAGTATGACTATGTCAGGCTATTGCTTGACTAGTCTGTGAGACAGCCCTCCCACTTTTGGCACAAGCCTCCAGATGCTAGTAAGGAGGGCTTTGCAGGGTTGACAGGGCTAAGTTTGCTGTTGTCGTTTACAGTGCCTAAGTCGATGCCAAGTGGTCCGTCTGGTTTCATTTGTAGTGGTTTGACACAACTGAGTGGTTTGCTAGGCCATTTCAGGGGGTAGTTAACAGTCACATTGCTGTAGGTTTAGAGTCACATATAGGCCAGACCAGGTAAAGACAACAGATTTCTCTCCCCTAAAGAGGAAATAGTGAACTAGATGGTTATTTATACTTTAGACTTTTAATTCTAGATTTTTATTGAATTTAAATTCCACCATCTGCCATGGTGGGATTTGTACCTGGGTCCCCAGAGCGTTACCCTGGGTCTCTGGATAACTAGTCCAGCGACAATATCACTACACCACTGCCTCCCCCATTGTGGGTGCTTTGCGCATTCACATAAAAATCCTTTAATTTTACTTTCTACCCATTGCTCTTTGTATGGAACTTACTCGCTGATGCACTATTACTGTTAAACTCTCTTCCCTTTCCCGTCTCACTAGGCTTATCTTTAACCACATCGCTGCACTGGTCTATTGTCTCAGCTTCTCGCTTTGGGTTTCTAAATCTCCCTTCACCTGAACACCCCACCACCCTCCCACCACCCCCCACGCCCCCGTTGGTTTAAAACCTGATCCATGGCCCTAAGTGGATGTACATTCACATACAAATATTTTCTTCTTAGGCAGTTCCTTGGGATTGAGGGTGACTTGCTTCCACGCTGGCCCAGTGGGTTCCAAGATGTCTAATAAGCCCAGTGCGCAATCTGAAGACTCTGATACATGTGAGGCAGGTGGTACTTGAATAGTCAGATAGAATAGTTGTTTGGAGGTTTGTGTGCTCTCCAACAACTCGAATTCACCTCCTTGTGCTCCTGACATAGTCTCCCAATATGATCGGTGCCTTCCTGAATAAACCTTCTCCATTTTGGTCAGTCACTTGCCAGGGACTCCAATGAGTTGGCGGGGATGATTGATCTCTTCAGGGATGCCTTGAGGACATCCCCAGAACTTTCTACTGTTCTCCTGGGAATCTCCTGCCTTGACCTTGTTCTGAGTAAAATAATTGCTTTTGGAGCTTGGTGTCAGGCATATGAGTGACATGTCCCACCCAGCAGAGCTGGTTTTCATGATTAGTATCTTGATGCT
Source organism: Cetorhinus maximus (assembly GCF_964194155.1). Classification (NCBI taxonomy): domain Eukaryota; kingdom Metazoa; phylum Chordata; class Chondrichthyes; order Lamniformes; family Cetorhinidae; genus Cetorhinus; species Cetorhinus maximus. The sequence continues at coordinate 47,315,822 of NC_135896.1, read as the reverse complement.
GGGCATGTGGACACCCAAATATACATATTAAATGGAATACCAAGGCATTCACAAACCAATGTGTACACCAATATAAATTATATAACTAAACCCACTAAAAGTTATAAATTCATATAAATAATAATTCATATGAAAATAATAAAAGGACAAAACTAAAGGCTCTGTATCTGAATGCACGTGGCATTCAAACCAAAACAGATGAACTGATATTGCATATGGAAATAAATAAGTACGATCTGAGAGCCATTGCAGAGATATGGCTGCAAGATGACATAGATTGGAACTTGAATATTGAAGGGCACATAACATTTAGGAACAACAGGAAACTAGGAAAAGGTGGAGGGGTAGCTCTGTTAATTAATGATGGCATTAGCACAATAGGGAGGGATGACCTAAGTTCAGGAAACCAGGACATAGAAGCAGTTTGGGTAGAGATGAGAAGCGATAAAGGCAAGAAGTCACTTGTGGGAGTTGTGTACAGGCCCCCTAAAAATAACCACATGGTAGGATTGGGTATAAAGGAAGAAATAACGGGAGCTTGTCAGAAAAGTATGCTGATTATCATGGGGGGGAATATTATCATGCACTTAGACTGGAAAAATCAGATGGGCAAAGGTAGCCTAGATGAGGAATTCATAGAATGTTTTCAGTATAGTTTCTTAGAATAGCATATTCTGGAGCCAACCAGACAGCAGGCCATACTAGACCTGGTATTATGCAACAAGGCAGGATTAATTGATAACCTCATAGTGAAGGTGCCCCTTAGCAGCAGCGATCATAATATGATTGAATTTTACATTCAGTTTGAGGGAGAGGAGAGTGGGTCTAAGACTAATATTTTATACTTAAAGAAGGGCAATATGAAAGCATAAAAGTAGAGCAAGCTAAAGTGAACTGGAAAATTAGGTTAAGGGATAGGTCAAGAGAGATGCAGTGGTAGGCATTTAAGGGGCTATTTCAGAATACACAGAATAGATATATTCCAATGAGAAAGAAAAATTCCAAGCAGAGGACCCACCATCCGTGGTTAACTAAAAAAGTTAAAGATAGCATCAAACTTAAAGAAAAAGCATATAATTACGCAAAGATGGGTGGCAGGTCAGAAGATTGGACAGAATATAAAAAACAGCAAAGAGTGACTAAAAGATTAATAAGGAAGGAAAAATAGAGTATGAGAGAAAGCTAACTAGAAATATAAAGACTGATAGTAAGAGCTTCTATAGCTATATAAAAAGGGAAAAGTTAACAAAGCGAGCATTGGTCCTATAGAAAGTGAGTCTGGGGAATTAATATTGGAAAATAAGGAGATGGCAGATGAACTGAACAGGTATTTTGCATTAGTCTTCGCTATAGAGGATACAAGTAACATCCCAGAAATAGCTGTTGCTAAATTTCCTGACAACACAAAGATAGGTAGGAACATAAGTTGTGAGGAGGACATAAGGAGGCTGCAAAGGGATATAGATAGGTTAAGTGAGAGGGCGAACATTTGGCAAATGGTGTATAATGTGGGAAAATATGAAATTATCCATTCTGGCAGGAAGAATAAAAAGGAAACATATTATCTAAATGGTGAGACATTTCAGAGCTCAGAGATGTAGAGGGATCTGGGTGTCCTAGTGCATGAATCGCAAAAGATTAGTGCGCATGTACAGCAAGCAATTAGGAAAGCTTATAGAATGTTACTGTTTATTGCGAGGGGAATTGAATTCAAAAATAGGGAGGTTGGGCTTCAGTTATACGGGGCATTGGTGAGACCACAAATAGAGTACTGTGTAAAGTATTGGTCTCCATATTTAAGGAAGGATGTAAATGCGTTAGAAATAGTTCAGAAAAGGTTAATATCTGGAATGGGTGGGTTGTCTTATGAGGAAATGTTGGACAGGCTAGACTTGTATCCACTGGAGTTTAGAAGAGTAAAAGGTGACTTGATTGAAACATCTAAGATCCTGAGCTGCCTTGGCAGGATGGATGTGGATGTTTCCTCTTGTGGGAGAATCTGCAACTAGGGGTCACTGTTTAAAAATAGGGGTCACCCATTGAAGACAGAGATGAGGAGAAACTTTTTTCTCTCAGAGGGTTGTGAGCCTTTGGAACTCTTTTCCTCAAAAGGCGGTGGAAGCAGTGTCTTTGAATATTTTTAAGACAGGTAGATAGATTCTTGATAAGCAAGGGGGTGAAAGGTTATCAGGGGTAGGCAAGAATGTGGGGTTGAGGTTACAATCAATCAGCCATGATCTTATTGAATGGTGGAGCAGGCTCGAGGGGCTGAGTGGCCTACTACTGCTCCCAATTCGTATGTTCATATGATCATATAATGTCAAATTTGGCTTTCAATTTCAGCTGAATACTCAGCATGGCAATACCATGATGATTCACATCCTTCAGCCACAAGTGTTCTTTCCAGCAGGGGTCACTGCATAGAAACAAGAGTGGCTGTTTCTTCCCTCCTCAGCAAGCATGCTGAGAGGAATGAGATTATCTAATTCAGCACTGACATAAATCAAATCTGGAACCTTCTACTCTATACAGCTTAAACCATTTGTGGAAGCTATTAGCACTCTTTTTTGTGATAATAGGTGTATTAAGATATATAAAGAACACTTATCAGGGAACTTTGTGGTTTTTTGAATATTTACTTTGTTATGAAAAACATTGAATATGAACTTCGTATTCTTGACAATTAAGGTGAATCAATGCAACTTCTGAATTTATTTAGAAAACTAGAAAACATTTGTTGAACAATAAGTATTTTCTCATTAAAAATGCCAAAGGGATATGTGAAGTAACTGCTTTTGTAACATTCAGAGAGAGGCATTTTACTCTGGTAAAGATGTATTTCCTGTGAACCTTACACAACTGGTTGAAGTAGCCATTAAACCCTCAAAGAGCTGGGGAATTATCTCTGCTTCAAAAGATAATCTTTAAAATCAGGAATCCAACCTCTGATAGCTTGGCTCACAGTAACAATAAAACCCCTTGAATGAGAAGCATAAAGTGAAGAGAAGGAAGTTTTAAGTAGACAGCACGAGTTCAGCTTGTTTACTTTAACAAGATGTTTCAACACTTGTTATCATGTTTTTTTTTAAAATGAGTGCTTTGTACCAAGTTCTGTCATTCTGTTTAGGCATTTAAATTCCTGCTGTATCTAATATCAAGAGCTGCAATTAACTTCTAATTAGGGGCTAAACTAGTTCTCCTGCATAGAGGCTTGTCCATCATACACACACTTTGATGGCTCTGAATTACTCCTCGTGCTACAATGCACCCTTCAGACATCTTGTGCCCTGGGGAAATCAGGAGTTTTTGATGGGACTGGGTGGAGTAGGACTTTCTGTATTTAAATAAAGCTAGTTGAGGAATTTGACATCTTCTGTCTACAGGCTGCATCATATTTGTGTTTACACAAGAAATTGAAAGCTCACAGTGGCTTTCAAAGTTTATTGTGTAGCCCTGAACTTCTGTATCATGTATTTTTCTAGTTGTTTTGGCCTTATGGATACAGGGAAATCTGTGCAAGACTGAGGCATCCTTATCATGCCATGAACAGAGATGTTTAACCCTTCTCCAGAGTAGCATTGGTTAGATCTGGAGAGTACCGAGGCACCAAAGCTTTTGGAAATTCTCGATTCATTAAAGGACTAAAACTAAGAGATGACTGGGAAACAGAGCAGAGTAGGTTAAACTACTGTGAGAGCATCACCCTGTTTCACTTTGTTTAAGGTGGGGGTATTTGTAGAACTAGTGACAAGCTATGTTGTCCCAAAACAGCCTATTGGTTTATTAGAATTCCACACGACCACTGCAAAGCAACTTCACTATAGTGTACCATTCAGCAAACAAGTGTTTGCAGTGAAGTCTTGAGTGGAATTATGCATCATTTGAAGTATGTGTTAATGATTTCACATAGCAGACAAATATTGGTATTTATCCTCTATTTATATCCATAACCATAATAGAGTCACAGAGTCATTAAAACAGGACAGAAGGAGGTCATCCTTCCCATAGTGTGGAACACAATACCACACACAATGCTCTGAATTTTATTAATGTTTTACATAGGCTGTTCAATATATCTTAGCATATATGTTTTGCACCGCATGATCAAATCTTGAATTCAATTAGCTTTTTAATTCCTTATCAACCAGAGGTGTTACTTATAATCTACTGCAAACCCATACACTAAATACCCTATTTCTTGCAGACTGTTGAGCCTACTTGGTATTGTAACTGTTAGTTTTTTTATATATCACTTCGCACTTACCAGTATTAAATTGAACCTCCCACTCCATTTGTGGTGTTGCAATTTTCACATTTTGTACCAGAATTCAGGAGATGAACAAAACACTCAAAAGCCTTAATTATGTTTATGTTACAGTATAACACTTATACAACACCAATCATATCTAAAAGATGTCTGAAAATGCTTCGCAGCCAATTAATCACTTTTGATTCTGTTCATTTTTGTTATGTAGGCAAACACAGCAGTCAACTTGTTCACAAGCAACAATGACAAATGAGCAATTTATCTATTGTAGTGTTGTTGGTTAAAGGATAAACATTGGTCAGGATACTTGGTGAACTCTCCCGTTATTCTTTAAACAATGCCATTGGGCTTTTTACATTCATCTGAAAAGGCAGACATCTGAAAGATAAAAACCTCTGACAATGCTGCCCTCCCTCAGCATTGTGCTGAAGTGCCTGTCTAGTTAATTTGCTTCAATTCATGCGGCGGGAATTGAGCGCACAAACTTTTAATTCAGGTAAGTGTGCTACCACTCAGCCAACTGGCATAATATTTTACTTTCATTCGTCTCCAATTTTGAATTACTTTTATCTGTGAGGTTTTTTCTCCTACCAATGTCTTTCCCTTCACTAATATCAAGCTAGCTGTTCTGCACAAATTAATTTAAACTGTTTAACCGAAAAACATTCAGATAGTGTCCTTTGGAATATATGATATAGGAACAAAACAAAATTCTAAAGTGACAGTTTTAATAACTGCCTAGAATTGTTAAAAAAATATTGTTGAAATGAAATGTCTTTACCTTGTGATGTATTTATTCTGGTGTGTGCATTTTTGTATAAATATTAATTAATTTAAACTGAGAGCAAAATAGGTGCAGCCAATTGGGAAAAGGCATGGAAATCTATAGTACCAGAATTATTTAACAAACCATTTGCATTGGGTAGGAATTTGATAGTTCTAGGAAGTGTTCACTAGCTGAGATTCTCTTCATCCATCTCACCCCCATGTCCTAACATCTCCAATGCTCATTTGACATATTCCTTTGGAGATAATCTAAACCTTTCTCCTCTACACAACCTACTCACCAAATGTTCTATTTTACTCTACCAATGAGTGTGCGTTCACTTTTTTTCCTCCAATTCCACCCATCAAATGAATGGCCAAACACCCTTCCATTCTGCAACAGCTTGCAAAATATTTGCTCACTTGTGAACACACCCTCCCTGTCTATATCCTTATCCTGGAGGAGTAAATTGGCATTCTGTGAATTGACTGAAATCTGGCACACTGCTGCTGATTTTTTCTCCTTGCTGAGAATAATTCTCTGGGTTCACATTCCACCATGTCCCATGCCTAATCTTATTGTGAAAATGCGCCTATGACTACACCCCTATTCCTCTGACTCCTTCACCATGTCACCCCAGACCGCACCTTCTTCTTGCCTTTGCCACTTTCCACTACTGGAAAAAGCAACTTCATCTCACGCCCAAATTCTCTCAAATTCTGATCCGTTCTTGTGGCCTGCCTTGACAACATTGACACTTCTGTTGGCTTTTTCAACAACTGTCTCACCTCTATCATTGACACCTTTACGCTGGATGGACCACTTCTTGTCTTGCTTTAGTTAAACTATGATGGCTCCACAAATTCTGACAACTTTGAATTAACACTTTTTTACTGCCCTCAAGAAATAGACGACATTATTTCATATGCTGATGTTTGGGGCTTCCCTAAACACCAGCATATTAAATAATGTTTTCTATGGCAAGGTTTGTATAACAAGAGGCAGGGGGGTGAGACTCTCTTTAACTGGATAAATCGATAGTGTTCATCATCAGAGTCTGAACCTTTAGAGAAAGTCGAGAGGTGTTAGAACTGACAGAGGATGTATTGACAGCTTTGCATGTTAGAAATTGTTAACTTACACCTGAGGAATTGAGACAGTCTTTGAATTTGAAGTAAAATTTAAGAAATGCAAACTTAATTGTTACTTAGTGAGCATTTGAAGATTATGTCAATTGAATGGGGCAACTTTGTGTGGCAATTTCCCCTGTTGCTAACACTAATTCTTTGACATAAGCAAAAACTGTGAATTCAATAACATTGGCAAGAGGTCTATGTGGAACTTACCTGACTACCCTCTAAAGTGGAGAATCCTTGTGTTCCAATATTTATTGCCTTATCTTAGCACTCACATTAATATTGAGCATTTGATATCCGCAATTGGCAATTTATTTTGGTAACAGGACTGAGAATGTAATTTCATTGTGGAGTAATTGCTGATGTAAAGGCTACAAAAGTAGTATAATATGTTGGCACGTCAACTGCACTGCCCTGCAGTTTTTGTTTTGAATTATAGTTTGAAAATTAATTTGGTGAGGCAATTGCAATCAATGGCACCATTACATTATCAAGTCACTAAAAACAGTCTTGTCTATGCCTCTGTTTACAAATCTGGTGAATTGCTGGGGAGCCCTGTAGGACAATATATTTGATGTGGACAAAGAAGCAAATTTGTATATAATCCATCATTCTTTATTTGGCAAGGCCTGAATTTCTTTAAGAGAAAAAAATATAAATTTAGTAATGGGAGGGATTTGGAGCATAGGAGGAGTTAATCTGCCCACCCTCCCAGCTGAGGAATGCCTTCCCATGGGAATGTAAAGTGAAAATAATTTAAAGAATCTATTCATAGCCTTTCTCCATCCTACCTCTGCAATATTCTCTTGCCCAATGTTCCAGCTCTTGCCATCTGAGTCCAGACTTCTCTATATCCCTTCTCCTGCCAATTCATCACCTCAGGTAGAATCTTCAACTCTATTGGCTCTACACTCCTGAAATTCTCTTTCTAAAATCCTCCCAGATTGACAATTTTCTCCTCATCATTAGAAGCCTACTCAAAATCTACTTTTTTAACTGTTACCTGAGCAGGGTGCTTTCTCTTATTTCTCACTCTGAGCTGATTGCCCTGCCCCACTATTTTAAAGGTAATACCTAAGTGTAAGTTGTTGCACTGAACATTTGGTATGTCAAACCATTTTATGTATTCAACTCATTTGGATTCTACAGAATTTACTTAACTTCCTGATGAAAGATCCTGTAATGTTTCTCCCTGTCCGCACATCCCAAGGCAAATCAACTAAAGCACATCCAACCCACCATCTAGATTTTCTCTCGTTGATTAGTTGACTTCATTTCCACAAACTCAGTGTCTGAAGAATGATCATGTTCTACAGAATATTCCATTCTAGCTATTTATACATCCTTATTTTTTTATTTCACTCCTAACCTAATATTTATGAAGCAAAGATGGTAACACAGCATTAATTGTTTTAGCTTGGAGTTTATTCTGCATGTCTAATCTCCAAATTGTGTAGCCTGGAGTTTGGCATTGGCAGCCTAATTCAAATAATCGTCCTGATAAGAACACCTCTTAGCATTTTGAAGATCTGTGTCCCATTCATTTCATTTTTCTCCAGTGAAAACAAATTCATTTCCAAGTGTGAATAATATGAGAAAAAATGACTGATTTGGATCTCTATCTCCTAGATTCCTCCGAGCCTTACGTTTCTGAGCCCTCTCAATGCACCAGTATAAATGCAGCATAATATTGGGCATAAGGTGTCAAAAATTACATGAAATATTTCCAACGTTTGAATAATGACATAAAACAATTTCAATAACGATAGTCAAATATATTTAAGATTCAGCCCAGCAAAAAATGTGAAGTGCATTTAAGGAATACTGTTGAAACTTTATGTCCCTCAAGATGATTTCTACTTTACCCTCACGCCCTGGCTTCCACTCCGAACCTTAACAACTTTGAAAAAAGGGATTCAGCACTGTCTCCCGTGACTAGCGCTAGAATGACAGCGTCAACGTGGCTATGTTTAAAAGTGCAAAGATGTTGGTGGAATAATTGACAACTATTTGTCTACGCTCTGTAGTTTTTTTTTTAAATAACTAAAACTAATGTATATATTCTGCAAACTTATCTTGCAGATCCAAAGCTTCCATTGTAAACTTTACCGTGTCCTATTGTTCGGGGCATTAAAAAAACTTTCATCTTGTCTAAAGCCTTCCTTAATTATACAGCGATTCCCGGTACCGAATAACACTATCTTTCATACACTTCCACCATACTTTTTTTTTAACTTTGTTTCTTCTTCCATCGCTATGAATTGTCTCTGTGGCTGCCTTTCCGCTCTCTTTTTCCTTCAATGTACTTTTCTTTTGCTCACGGGAACTTTCTGTCGCTCCGGAAGAACTCAATCACATCTATGCGGATTCTGAATAAAATACACATCTTCCCAAGCCATCAGTTACCCGCGTTGTTCACAACAAAGCTAGTAAAAGCGCCACTGAGTCTAAACGAAAACTGTAAGTGGGAAATAGGCTACTTGATATGTATGTATATACGGTATTCACACGCTAATCTCCGGTGGTTTGTTGGATGTATAACTATTACCCACTTCAGCAGGAAGGAAGTGAAATATTATGGAGATCGCATAAGTGAGGCTTTATGAACTCCGGTTAAAATACCACAATGACGTACATACTTTCCAACAAATTGCATGAACTGGGCGGCCACATATTAGTCGGATTGACTGGTCGCTCCAGCTTGGCTTGTTAAAATGGATCTAATATGGGGTTTTGTGTGTCCGCGCCTTTCCCTATAGCGCCTTAACCAGTCCGTTCCCGATAAATTGAATTCATTGGACCAAATATGCTGACAAGTTATACCTAGCGATAGTCATGCAGATAAATTAGCTGCAATTATTTTGGAGTATATGCGTGCGATAAATCTATGGTGAGTTGTCTTTAACTATGATTAGGGCATTATTGTTGATCGTACACATGATAATAGTGAGATTGTTGAAGTTTATAATTCTGAGAGTTAATCAATATCGATTAACAATGGTTATTTCAGCTATATATTGGCTCCTTATTATTGTATACACGTGCTCCACTTAAAAAAATGCGAGGCCGCTAATGTTACACTGTTTGCAGAATTCACTTTAGACTGGGCACAGAGTGGATGTGTTTATCAAAGTTGATGGTGTTTCCAGAATCGATTGACTGATGTTCTACTGCAGATGCTGTGCTCAATTAATATTGCGGTTTTGGGGATAAGAGACAACTTTGTGTTAAGATCTTGTGTAGAACGTTCACGGCAACTTCAATGGGGTTTGATGTGATACGGTATTAAAATCGTTGTTTAGATTTTTAGTGAGTCAGTCCGTAGTATTATTGAGTTAATGAGCATGCAATACAAAGTTGATAAGGACTACAGTTCGGCGATCGCTGGCAAGTTGTGTTTTCACGTCTGAGGTGAGATGCCTGCTGTAAACATCGGTAAACCAATGAGTCATTTTCATGCCTTACCTGGAAGTAGAAATGCGCTGAGCTATTACCTATGGTGTCTATGAAATGTTTGTGTAATATTTATTGCCTTTCTTATGGATGAACTTGGGGAATTGTTTTATAAATTGTGCGTGGATTTTAGAAGCGCTTTCATACCGCTTATAGTGAAAATGGGTTTCAGCGGTCGTTTCGTAGATAATTAGGATTTCTCTGTTTCGCTGTGGAGTTGTAGAAATAATGTGTGCAATTTAGTACAATGCATGATTGTAGTAGGGTCTTGCACCGATGGTACCGGAGTTCGTACTTTTAATATGCCGATTAAAGAAGTTAACAGTTTCCTCATGGGAGATGCGACTGTTGACTGGATTTGTGCACGAAACTTGCTGGTGAGAGGCTGTTTTCAGGAAATAAACTAAATGCTTTGCTGCAGTTTGTAAACCTAAGTTTGTGAAATTCGCTGTTGTCGGTTTCATGGGTGTTGAGCTTGTTAAGAATGTGTGCACGTTGATAGCAAATTCTGCGGTTGTGCCATCGATTAGCCTTGTGTAATAAATGTATTAAAATGTACACGATCCTTCACTGAGTGTTGTCTGGTGTGAGGCTCAGTAATTCTGTGTCGGAACGGGTAGCATTATGACCCACTGAGTACTTCCAGCATTTTCTGTTTTTACTATAGCATTACTGTGGGCTCAAGTTCCGTGGAATTTCACGCGGCATCTTATGCTACTCTGTAATCGCGGCGTGTACCCGCCTGCAGCACTGGAAATCATTGTGTGTGTGTGGGAGAGCACCATTCGTATTCGCCGCTATCCCCTATGCTGCTCGAGCCCTGGGCTCCATGCCCTACATTGATTGACAGGTAATCGGGCTCCTCTCCCCTCTGGCACAGCAGCTTGTGAGGGGGGGCGGGACTTTGCATTATGATATCGAGGGGGACGGTTTGTTGCCTGGTGAAAGACAGGAGGGTGGAAGAATTTCGGAACGGAGGCGGAGCCGGCGAGGAGGACTGTCGGAGGAGGTGGGGTGGGCGAGGGTGATTGGCAGTGAAAGCGGGGCCGTGCCATTGGCTCGCATGGGGATTGGGCTAAACAGGATGAGTGACAGTGGGGGCGGGGCCGGCGAGGCGGTGTGACCGCGGGGGCGGTGCCCGTGGGGAGGGGTGACAGTGGGGGCGGGGGCGGTGAGGATGATTGGCAGATGAGGCGGGCCCATGAGGGTGATTGGCAGATGGGTCGGGGCCTGTGAAGTAATTGCTAAATGGGGCGGAGCCAGTCTGGATGATTAGCAGATTGGGCGGAGCTGGTGAGGATGGCCGGCAGATGGGGCGGAGTTGGTGAGGATAATTGGCAGATGGGGCGAGCGCGGTGAAAATGACTGGTCAATGGGGCGGGTCTGATGAGGATCATTGGAAGTTGGGGCGCGGCCGTTGAGGATGATTGGCAGGGTCCGGACAGGAGGTGTGACAGTGGGGGGCGGGCCGGTGAAGATGATTGGCAGATGGTGCGGGGCTTTTGAAGATGATTAGGATATGGGGAGGGGCTGATGAGGATGATTGGCAGCTGGGGCGGAGTTGGTGAGGATGATTGGCAGATGGGGCGGGGCTGATGAGGATGATTGGCAGATGGGGTGGGGTTGGTAGATGGGGCGGGGCTGTAAGGATGATTGGCAGATGGGGCGTGGCTGGGGAGGCTGATTAGTAAATAGGGCGGGTCCGGTGAGGTTGAGTGACCGAGGGCGGGGCTGGTAGGGTGATTGGCAGATGGGGCGGGGTTGTGAGGATGATTGGCAGATGGGGCGTGGCTGGTGAGGCTGATTAGTAAATAGGGCGGGTCCGGTGAGGTTGAGTGACTGGGGGCGGGGCTGTGAGGGTGATTGGCAGATGGGGCGGTGCTGGCTGACGTCGCGGAGAGGAAACGGAGACTGTGCTCATTATATTCAAATGTTGTTCCAGGAGGGATTCGATAATACGTAGCCGAGCAGCCAAGCTCTAGAGTCCCTGAGCTTTTCAAGAACTTGTCCAAGATCGGCTGTCAAGAATCATGGACTGTTTTCATCTGCCTTGTTTTCTGTCAGTGAGTAGACCTTTTTATACTTTTCTAATAGATTGGGAGGGATTTTATATTCCTGTTTGCATGCTGTAGCGCTGTGTCTGTGTTTTAACCATTTATTTGATTCCTCTCTTAACATGTACTTGCGATCCCTTCCCTACATCATAGCTCAGGGTTGGGTGAGAGTATGGTTCGGGGGGGGAGGATTTTACACTTGTGCTTTGCTTGTCAAGAAGCAATTAACGAAGTGTTGCACCGTCAAATCCCAGGCTATGAAAGTAGTCAATGTGGAAATGTGAAGACATTTAAAATGAAAAAATCTCTTTGCCCGGATTATTTGTGTTCTTTGCTCTCCATTTCTCAAAGATCATGAGGCGTTTGGGGAGATGCCCGATACAGGATTTTAAACTTGTTGCTTCCAAAGAAACCAGTCTAAGATAATTACTAAGATAGTGAAAACACAAAGAGTAACAGGATGGTGCTATCTGCCTGATTATGGGCTATTTAACTGTAACCGAGTGAGACCAAGTAATTATACCTCTTCTCTCACTCTCTTTCTCTGTGTCGTGCGCTCTCTCTGGGGCGTTGATTGAAGATTACTCGTAATTCTCATTCGGTTTTTTTGTTGTTCCTTGTTTTGCTCCACAGAGACACCATGATTCCTGGTAACCGAATGCTGATGGTAATTTTATTATGCCAAGTCTTACTGGGAGGTAATGCTAGTCTGATACCAGAGGAAGGGAGGAAAAAGTTCGCTGAGCAAAACCAGGCGGGTGGACGTCGCTCTCCGCAAAACCATGAACTGCTACGCGAATTCGAGGCCACTTTACTCAACATGTTCGGTCTGCAACGGCGTCCACAGCCCAGCAAATCAGCCGTCGTCCCCCAGTACATGCTGGATCTTTACAGGCTGCAGTCCGGGGACGAGGTCACCCACGACATTAACTTCGAATACCCTGAGAGATCTACGAGCCGGGCCAACACCGTGAGGAGCTTTCACCATGAAGGTACTGGACCTGCAGATACATTGAGATGATTGTATTGATTAGAGGGCAGTTTATGATAGCGGGAGCAATACTAACAGAACATGGCGGGAGATGAATGTAAAATGTGTGCATAAGCAATTTACTTCCATTGGGAAAATTCCTTTAGAGCGACGGGAGCCGATGTTTGTCGCTCTATTCTTTGGGACACCATACAAAGATATATGCAATTTTAAAACGTGGATTGTATGTATTCAAGTGTTTAAATTAAAAGTTTGTTTAACATCAATCGGTTGCTGCAGGATATCTACCGAGTCTAGACTGCTCCGACTTGTACCGTTTATAATTCAGTGTAAATATCTGAGGGGGAGGAAGGGACTGTTTGGCAGGTGACAAAACTATTTTCTGAACTTTAAGCCGCCATTCGCAGTTAGTGTGTAGCTTGTGTAGGGAGCTGTAGGTTGCATTAATTACTCTAATACAGAAGTTTTTAGTCGAGCGCCAGGTTTGTTAAGTAGGCGTAATCTTAGTTGGTCTCGTCTCAGTCTGGTTTTTTTTTCAAGCTGCGGGTATTTTATTTTGGTCCAGAGGCATTTTTATTTTCCGTGGGCGAATCAATTTAAGGGTTGTCTTTAATTTCTGTTGCGTAACAGAACACTTGGAGCTGATGCCAGGGCAGAAGGAAGACTCGCAACTCCGTTTTGTGTTTAATATCAGCGTGGTGCCCGAGAACGAGGTTCTCTCTTCTGCAGAACTAAGGCTGTACCGAGAGCAGATCGACAGCGTTTGGAACTGGAAGGACGGATTCCATCGCATCAACGTTTATGAGATTATGAGAGCCCCCAGCGAGAAGGGCGACCTCATCACCAGGCTCTTAGATACCAGGCTGGTCCACCAGAACAGGACACGGTGGGAGAGCTTTGACGTGAGCCCGGCCGTGCTGAGATGGACCATGCAAAAGCAACCCAACCACGGTCTGGTCGTCGAGGTGATCCACCTGAACGAGACGAAAAGCCGGCAAAGCACGCACGTAAGGATTAGCAGGTCGCTGCACCAAAGGCACGGCGATTGGTCCCAGCTCAGACCCTTGCTTGTAACTTTCAGCCACGATGGCAAAGGACACGCTCTAACCCGGAGGGTGAAACGGAGCAGCAAAGGCCAGAGACGCAAGAAAAACAAATCGCACTGCAGGAGGCACTCTCTCTACGTGGATTTCAGCGATGTGGGCTGGAATGACTGGATAGTGGCACCGCCTGGTTACCAAGCTTTTTACTGTCACGGGGACTGCCCCTTCCCACTGGCAGATCATCTAAACTCGACGAATCACGCCATCGTGCAAACGCTTGTCAACTCTGTAAATTCCAACATCCCCAAAGCTTGCTGTGTCCCGACAGAACTCAGTCCCATCTCAATGCTTTACTTGGACGAGTATGACAAAGTTGTTCTGAAAAACTATCAGGAGATGGTTGTGGAGGGATGTGGGTGCCGCTGAGAAATACAATGAGAATTGACTTTTTTTTTATATATGATGTCTGGACACTATCCGTAACAGGCGTTCACCATTACATTATTTATGACTTATGTGCAAATGTTGACCATATGATCATATATTTTGACAAAATATATTTATAACTACATATAAAAGGAAAATAAAAATGAGTCATATTTTAAACGTAAAATAAATTTCTGTACAACGTCTTTGTTAACTGTATATTAGAATGTATATGTTTAAATTGGAATATAGAAAAAATGTTCATAAATGTTCATTAAGTGTATTATTTATTATTTTTCACCTTTTTCAGAGTTGAATTCAGTGTGTAAGTGTATGCAGATTTAGAAATCTAAGCTGAAGTACTTAATGAGTCCCCCCTTTTTCTCTTAAAGGAAGCGCTTTAAGCGTTTGTCGTTCTTTTGTTGAGAAGCTGATTTGTAAAAGGTGTGAACGGAGGTTTAACATACATGAAAAAATGTCAACAGATCCAGTTCTTGTGCTAATAGATGTAAATAGGTGACTTCTGTTCACTGGGAAGCTGTTGAACAGTGAATAGCTCGAGAGAGGAGGATGGCCTTGAAAAAGGATGTGGATAAATATCACCTCCAAACGACTTGATCTGCTTTACTGTTTTCATACCTGTTTGTCATTCATTTCATTGGCATTTTGGACCCTGTGGCAGGAATACTTTAAAACAGATCAGAAAGCGCAACGCCATACCATACGTCAGATTCCTGTTAAAAGTGATCGCTCTTGTACCTAAACTAACATTAAACCGAATTTCCCCCGTGATTAAACGTTAATTTGCTGAAATCCATTTTCAGTGATAGTATACTTGTCACCAGGGGTTACTGTATTACGATTTTTATCCTTTCATCTGTCCTCCCCTTCCCCACCCCCACCACCCTCCAACTGTAAGAGGTTTTGCCTCCGAGCAAATCATTGTCAAACGAATATTAGGAAGGTAGCGAGAGGGTTAGCAGATGTTAATCAAGGCTGCATGTAGCCTTAATTTTTTGGAGATGTTGAAATGCAGACTGCTTAGGCCCAAAAGGGACCTAGCAGGCTTTAAAACTCAAAAAAGAGAACTCCAAGAGTTGCCTAAGCCTGCGCTCCCTGGAGTGTGCAGGTGGAGAGAGCAGATCTGACCCTCAGGCAAAGGCATCCATGCTCCGCAATTTACTCACGGCCCTGTTAGTTTTCAACTGTGGCCAACTTGAATACATCTTTAAAAAGGATTTGATGATTGCATTCCCTCAGGAAACATTTGTTTTCGTTCCACATCATATCTCCTAAACTGTATACCATGGCGGGGAGGGCGGGGGGGAGGGAGGGAAATCGACTTTCGAGTCTGAAATGTTTCGGAACTTATTTTAGCCGTTAACTAGTCTGCTTCTGCCTTGGGTCTCTACACAAGTGACTTTGTTCGGTTTTTTTTAATGAAGCAGTCTATAATTGTACGTCAAGTTTATTCCTTCACACTGTTTTGTTACGTGGCACCAGAATTATACGTGGACTTTAAAAAAAAATGTAATTTTAACATTTGCGATTCTTATACATTTTACCGTAGCTTTTAAAAGGAATTCAAATGTTAGCCTTTGTTTGATTTAAATGCCGAGTTGGTTTGGTCAAGTAGACGCTTGCAGTCTGAGATTGGTGCTGTATAAAAATACCATTCGGCGGAAAGACGCCTTCTCTTATGTTGAAATGTTTCCTGGTTTTTACCTTCAAAGTTTGTGTGTGGTCTGGCCGTGCTTTTAAATATGAATTATAAATATTTAATAACAGCTAGTGAACAGGCTAATCATTTATGGTTGTGGATGAACGGTTCTGGAATGTCTGCTTCCAAGGACAGTGCCCCACTTAAATGCCAGGTTGCAAATTTTCAATTTAAATCCAAAAACGTGATTTAAGTCATTTTGCAGGGCTGCTACTGTTGCAGGTCTAGCCCCGTGATGCCGGAGAGTACATTTTACTTCCTAACGTTTCTGTCGAGAGTAAAACTCCAGCAGCGAAATTATTTTCTCTGGATTTGGAAAACGAATGGAGGTGGGAGTTAATTCCTACGTCAAACTCAGTGGCAATTGGCTTTGATAGAAGCGTTTTCAGCTTTTTTCTTTCACTTGTGATGAAGACCTCCAGACATGGCCCCATTCCCTTGGTGCCCCCGCTCCATATTTATATGTGTATATACACAATGATATACACATCATCTTCTCGAAAACAATCCAGAAGGTGCCGCTTCACTGACTAAGAGCAGCGAGAACACCCATCCTGTCACAGCTGCTGCAGCTGCAAAGTCAGGAACGCCTCTCCCAAGATGTGAGCCCCCTGTTATAGTCCCAGCACCGGAGCGCCACTCAAACAAACTGAAATCCATATTGCCCATCATCTCCAACTGCCCGCGCGTTTGATGCCGGAGCACAGCTTCCAGTGTCTGTACTTCAAAACCGGCCGGAAAGGAAATCACTCCTCCGAATTCTCCCTTCTGCCCAACAATCGTTTTACTATCTCTTCCAAAGGCCCAAGGCGGCGACCTGCTGCTTTCTCTTTGACGCCTGCATATCAGGCATAGCCATGCCGAGGAAAGAATTTCATTTTGAAGTGGCAATAAGCTGAAGGGGAGTGCTTTTCAGCTGTTTGACAGTGCAATTACACACATTTCAACTGATACGCTTCATTCAGATAACATCGCCCTGCCATTACAAAATCTGGAATGGTAATTGTCTGGTAGCTCATTACCCCAACACTCAATTCTCCGAGCTACATGGAAAACAAGCACACATTTATTAAAACGCTTCAGGAAATGAAGCGACAGCCTTCCTGCATATGTGCATACCTCTCTAGACTTCTTAGCGCCATAAGCAAACGTTTGAAGCTATTAACTGATTGTAACATTACACTTTTGGTATTTCAGCTTTAGCCTTCGTTAAAATATATCTGCACGAGTCTCATTCTCTTCAAGTCTTGCCTACAGAGCCATGTACACCAAAATCAAATCATTATTTTGTTAATCATTTCAGTTTCAAAATCGTTCCTTTGTTCCAATTTGATTCCATTCAACAGGCTCCAACATGTAGAAAGCTGGTTTATTTCAAACCTGCTATAAACCGTCACAGTAGACTTTTGCAGAAAATATTTGTTTTATAGCATGTTAAATGCACAATTTTGTATTGCAAGGACGCATTGAAATTAAGCTTATTTTTCCTGTGACTTCCATCACGTATAACTTAATTTGCATAATTAATGAACAATAAACAACAAATCACTTTCGTGTAATATAATGTGGAAGCAATTCCAAAATTGGAACTTCATTTAAACACAAACAAGAGCACCCTTGTTAAACTGCTACACT
This sequence comes from Cetorhinus maximus, assembly GCF_964194155.1. Lineage (NCBI taxonomy): Eukaryota > Metazoa > Chordata > Chondrichthyes > Lamniformes > Cetorhinidae > Cetorhinus > Cetorhinus maximus. Next base: position 47,298,331 of record NC_135896.1, on the reverse strand, counting down.
TCCAATAAAGAATTCATGAGCTGCATTGAAGCAGAGAAACTCCTAACTCACTTGTATTCCTTTCTGTGCTGTCGGTGTAGCTCAAGGGAAGAATTCAATCAAATGATTTAATCTGCACCATTCTTTATTTCATCTTAATACAAATAGACATGAGTTGGGTTTGAGTTTAGATCGAGAGGTAATGATAATGAAGGTGAAAGAAATGGCACAGTAGAATTCTGCACATGAAATTAAAGATACATTTTATGTAGATGTTAAAGATGAGAAGTCTGGTTAATGAATGCATTTAAATATCACCAATTCTGTTTAATTCATCCTTTGTAAAATTATATTCCCATTATAAATTTGTCTTCAGTTTCCTTTGCTTAGCATCAGGTCTTAAGGTTTTATTTTTAAGGTTTGCAGGGTGCATTAGTGCAACTTTAGAGTCAGCACTATATGTCACCAGGTCATGTTAGGTCTGGTATTTAACTCCAATGTGATATCAAGCCAGGAGTAAAAACTGTCCCAGTGGTACCATGAATCTCCAGGACACATTTCAAATCTACCTGCAGTAATTTAAATGACTGGATGATACTGACACCTCAACCTTCCCCTTCTAACTGCTTTATGTTTTAATTATCAGGGAAGAGCCCTGCACATGCTTATAACCACATATTTACCAGATTTCTCATGGGCTGAATGATTGGAGTTCTAACCACGTGGTATACTACAACTTGTACAGATTTGAGACTGACAGTTGCAGTGAGATGGCAGTGTAAGATGCAAAAGTAGTCATAATTATTCATGAACATATTATTCTCATTATCTGGAGGCAGCTGTATGGACAGAGCATCGTTCAACTCAGTTTTCATTAGCCTTCAGTATAGTACATCCTCATGTTTTGATCAAATTCTATACCGTATTAATTTGTTAGCACTTTGCTTTTGTGACAACTTACAAAATGTTAAGCTAATTTCCAGTGATATCTCATGAAGCACCAATGATACAAACATTATAGACCAAAAATGAATAACACAGTACCTATAAAATGTTTACCTTTGTTAGTTGTTATTTAAAAATCTCTAGTTTGCTGAATCCAAATCCACATGATTGATTATAAATGCCTGCAATTATTCATTTTGGTAAAAAATGGATTAGGCAAGTATGTGTGAGTTGATGACATGCATATTTATGAGTCAGTAAATAAATGAGCCATTTTAAAGAAAATAAGCACCGTTTGTCTTTTGACACTTCTTTCCTGTTAAGAATTTTTATAGAATAATAGTGGATGGTTGGAGGTGAACTCCAAACATAGCAGGTTTTTGCTGTCAGCCAGCAGACCAAAAGCAATGCTTGTATACATCCTCAAATAATTTGGTCTTTTGTGTAAATATGTATAAGTACATTTCTCTCACTTCCTTTTGTGATAAATGGCTGCTCTTCCATCATGGCAATGAAAAATTGGTTGGTACTGGAGAATGATGGGCTTGTGATGCCTGAAGGACTATTCACAATAACTGCTTGACTTTTTAGATGAAAAAAATTACTGGAAAACAATCTAATGCCTTATTTAACCTCCAGACTTGACTATTCTAATCCACCATTGGCTAGCCTTCCACATTCTACCCTTCATAAACCTGAGGTTGTCCAAAACTCTGCTGCCATGTCCTAACTCACACCAAATCCCATTTTGCAATCACCCCTGTGTTCACTGAGCTACATTGGCTCCTGGTTAAGCAATGCCTCAATTCTAAAATTCTCATCTTTGTTTTCAAATCCTTCCATGGTTTTGCCCCTCCGTATCTTTGTCCAGTCCTTCAACCTTCAAGATATTTGCACTCGTCTAATTCTGGTCTCTTAAACACCCCCAATATTAATTGTCACACAATTGGTGGCCGTGCCTTCAGCTGCCTGGGCCCAAAGCTCTGGAATTCCCTCCCTTAACTCCTCCATCTGTCTACCTGACTTTTCTTCTTTTAGACACACCTAAAGCCTTTGACCAAGTTTTTGGTCATTTCCCCTAATATCTCCTAGTGTCACAATTTGTTTTTTCATGCCTCTGTGAAGTGTCTTGGGGTGTTTTATTACATTAAAGGCATTATATAAATACAATTTGTTGATGCAAATGTGTGCAGACTATAAAATGCATTGTAACAATGTATGGACGATACAACCTATGTAAGCAATATAACATTATAGAGAGTATTAGATACTCAAGTTATTTCAAAATAGAAATGCAATTAGGAGGGCCAAAAGACATCACAATTTTGCTCATTTAATTTCTAATTGAACTGAAAGGTTAGATCACTGCCTTGCAATCACTCTGTACGAGTGTTACTGTGGTATTCAGATTTTTGTCAGCAAGAATTGTTGGTGTGGGCTGACAGCACACTTCTTTATTGATGCATAATGATGTTCACACTAAAGTGTTACAATTCTTGAGATTTTTACTGCAGTTATTTTGAAAAATATAATTGACAGGCAGTTCCTTAGAAATTATCTAGCTGGATATATCTTGTAATATTCTTTTTAAATGATTGCCTCCTTCATATGCATGACATTTGAGTTTAAAAATAATAGTATTCCTTTTTAAAGAGGACAATTTTATGACAATGGAATTGTTATTGGACAAATAACTAAAAGCTGTTGAGATAATACTATCAAATATCATTGCATCACAGATAGAAACACCTCTATTCACAATATAGTTTAGTGTGGTGCCAAGTAGTCCAGAAGGTGTGACCCCTAATCTGTACTGAGTTAGCTAGTTTCAACCAATATGATATTGGCCTATCACTGTCAGCTTTGGTCATGTGGATTAGAGCAGGAAAAATTGGTCAAGCTCTTGATGGGTTTCTGATGAACCTTGGTGGAAAATGACTTTGGGTACAATCAGGATCAGGCTCAGCTGTGATGCCCACCCATCCACAATCAGATAGTATGCCAACACTAACTTTTTCGGGCACACCATGAAAGATACTGAATGACTGCCAGTAACTGTCGGGCTCGACCCAAGCATTAGTCACTCCTTTCACAAGAAGGAGAATAAGGGGATAAAATGGAAGTTTTATCCTCATGCTACTTGGTGCAGTTAGGAAAACAAACTGATGAGTTCATAGATTGCTTTAGAAAAGCTCCATCCCATTTAGATGCTAAGTTTTTGCCCAATTGGCAAAAATAAAGTCCATCAAACTAATTTAAGAAAAACAGCCTTTGAAAGAATGAAGCCTTGTAGAAAGTATAAAGCCTAGACTGCATGATTTTGTGATACACTGCTGTATGAGCTGGTTTCTCTGCCAGAGATACAGAAACTGACCTTGATCATTTAAGGGTGAACTACATTACTCTATAACAATAATAAAATACATGAAAATTAAAGAGAATTTTTACCACGGATATAAATGTAGCAGATGGAATGATGGTAGGTAAGATTTTAATTTTGAGAAAGGAGCTTATTTAAGGAAAAGTTATACACAATCTAATCATGGTCATGAATTTAGAATCAACTATCTGAAGCCCCCCTTGAACATTGCTGGCAAAGTGTTTAAAAATATTACAAACTGTCTTTTTTTTAGTATTAAAGGCCATAGGAAAAAATAACTGTTAGGAGCTAGCATGTTAGCAATAATTTTCAATATTTGTGGGATAAAAAAAAGTCTCCATTTTCTAATTCTAATTTTGGTTGTGTTTTCATCTTCAAGTCAGGTAGGTTGGACATTTAGGTTATTGATAATGCTATAGCAAATAATGCAGTTCCATATTGTTCAACAGGCAGGGTGTTTAGGTTGAGAATACCTCAACTCTTTTCCCCTCTGCTCGAAATCAAATGATCCAAGATTTCAAAAAACAACCTTTCTTCAGGAGTGTGGCCAAGGAATTTAGAGATTTGCCTATTGGATTATCTGAAATGGATTGTTAGATTAGGTTGGATTTGAATTTGAGTCCCAACACAATACTCATCAAATCATAATTGAAAGTGTTCTTTGGTGTATTGAAGATTAAACATAATTTATTGGATTGTTGCCTTCCTCTTTTTGGAATTCTTAAATTAACATTTTATTCCTCCATTTTCTAACTGGACATTTAATCCTTCACCTCATGTAAGTGCTGAGGTTCAATTCTACAGGCATCTAGTGTTTCACCCAAATGACCATTCTGTTTGTGTGAAGATAGATTGTAAACTGCAGTAACAGGGAGTATCAGAGTTGAGCTGGATCCTGTTTTTATTTGATGTTCATACAAGAAAAATGGAGTGCAGCTGACTAACTAAGTGAAGACTTGGAGTTTGGCGAGAGGGAGTTTTAAGTGATAATTTTGTTCTTAAATTTTGCTCTTAAAATCTGATCTAGTCTGTAATTAGCAGTAAATGGAAAATACTTTGAAAGCAGCTAAGTTCTTTCTTGCAGTTTAGACAGGGTAAACTCACTCTCAGCTGTAGGAGCTGAGTAGTTAATTAGATAACTGGTTGAATCTGGTTACTGTAGCCCCAATTCAGTTTACTATAAATTCAGGGTTCTTTAGTGCAACCTTGGCAAATGACATGCAGCTGACTGAGTGAAGACTTGGAGTTTGGTGAGAGGGGAATTCGGTGAAGGGGAGAAGGAGTTGCTCATTTCCTCTTTCTATCTTTCTCACCCCATAGTAATTGGTTCTTGCTCTACTGCAGGGAAAGGAGCTAGCTGTTTGGTGAGTATCTGGTAAGTTCTATTCTATCCCTAAGGTTTAAAATAGTACACAATTTGGTGGTAAAGTTAATAAAATATATATGAAAGCAACATAAGTAAGTGATTAATATAATTAAGTAATTATGTAAAACATATTAAGGATGGCAGGACAGGTGATGTGTCAAGGCTACAGCATGTGGGAGCTCCTGGATAACATTGTGATCCAGGGCAAACATGTTTGCAGTAAGTGTTTGTGGCTTGAGGATCTTCGGCTCAGAGTCATTGAGCTGGAGGCTGAGCTGCAGATTTTGCAACACATCAGAAAGTCAGAGGGCAGGAGTGTGAGTCTCTGCAATTGTCCAATAGGTTTGAGGTTCTCTTAGCTTGTTTGGATGAGAGTGGGGGGCTGCAGGGTGGATGAGCAAACTGACCATCGTGGTACAGGAAGCCATACAAGCCAGGGAGCAAAAAGGAATGTAGTGGTAATAGGGGACAATATAGTAAGGGGGATTGACACTGTTCTCTGTAGCAAAGAGCGAGAGTCCAGATGGCTATGTTGCCTGCCCGGTGCCAGGGTTCGGGACATTGCTCAGGGCTGGAGAGGAACTTGCAGTGAAAGGGGGAGGATCCAGTGGTCGTGGTCCATGTAGGTACCAACGACATAAGCAGGATGAGGAAGGAAGCTCTGTATAGTCAATATGACAAGCTGTGCACCTAATTAAGAAGCAGAACCTTACAGGTAATAATTTGTGGATTATTACCTAAGCCACGTGCAAATTGACATAGGACAAATAAGATTAGAGAAATGAATGCATGGCTGAAAGACTGGTGTGGGAGAAGTGGGTTTCGGTTTATGAGGCACTGGCATCGGTACTGGGATCTGTACCGTTGGAACAGTTTACACCTGAACTGTGCTGGGGCTGGTGTCCTCGCAAGCTGCCTAATTAGGGAAGTGGAGGGGGTTTTAAACTGTATAGTGGGGGCAAGGGATCAAATTTGGGAAGATGTGATAAACCAAAGAGTACAGACAAGGCACGAGAGATAGGTATTAATATGGGAAATGATAAACAGATTGTGACAGGCTCGGACAGAGAGTACAAATCTAAGAGTAAATCAGCAGATAAGGCTAGACACTACAAAAATAATAAAAGAGCAAAACTAAAGGCTCTGTATCTAAACACACGAAGCATTCAAAACTAAACAGATTAACTGATAGTGCAAATAGAAATAAATAAGTACGATCTGATAGCCATTACAGAGACATGGCTACAGGGTGACATAGATTGGGACCTGAATATTGAAGGGGATGTGACACTTAGGAAGGACAGGAAGTTAGGAAAAGGTGGAGGGATGGCTCTGTTAATTAATGCTGTCATTAACACATGAGAGAGGGATGACTTCAGTTCAGGAAACCAGGATGTAGAAGCGGTTTGGGTTGAGATGAGGAATAACAAAAGCAAGAAGTCAGTTGTGGGAGTGGTGTACAGGCCCCCTAATTGTAACTACATGGTAGGACAGAGTATAAAGGAAGAGATAATGGGAGCTTGTCAGAAAGGTACAGCAACAATCATGGGGGATTTTAATCCACATATAGCCTGGAAAAATCAGATGGGCAAAAGTAGCGTAGATGAGGAGTTCATAGAATGCTTTTGGAATAGTTTCTTAGAACAGCATGTTCTAGAGCCAACCAGAGAGCAGGCTATACAAGAATACAAGACCTGGTATTGAGCCACGAGGTAGGATTAATTGATAACTTCCTAGTGAAGACACCCCTAGGTAGTACAATCATAATATGATTAAATTTTACATTCATTTTGAGGGAGAATTGAGTGCGGCTATGACTAGTATTTTAAACTTAAATAAGGGCAATTATGAGGGCATGAAAGCAGAGTTAGCTATAGTGAACTGGCAAATGAGGTTAAGGGATATGTCAATAGAGGTTCATTGGCAGATATTTAAAGGGATATTTCAGAATACAGAGTATATACATTCCAATGAGAAAGAGAAATTCCAAGGGGTGAGCCCACTATCCATGGTTAACTAAAAAAGTTAAAGACAGTATCAAACTTAAAGAGAAAGCATATATTTATGCAAAGACAGGTGGCAGGTCAGAAGATTGGAAAGAATATAAAGAACAGCAAAGAATGACAAAAAGATTAATAAGGAGGGAAAAATTAGAGTATGAGAGAAAGCTAGCTAGTAATACAAAAATGGATAGTAATAGTTTCTATAGATATTTAAATAAGAGAAAAGTTAACAAAGTGAGCATTGGTCCTATAGTGAGTGTGCCTGGGGAATTGCTAATGGAAAGTAGGGAGATGGCAGATGGATTAAACAGGTATTTGCTTCAGTCTTCACTATAGAGGACACAAGTAACATCCCAGAAATAGCTGCAAATCTGGAAATGGAAGGGAGGGAGGAATTCAGAAAAATTACAATCACCAGGGAAGTGATATTGAGCAAATTGTAGGGGCTGCAGGGTGACAAATCCCCAGGTCTGGATGGGCTTCACCCTAAGGTCTTGAAAGAAGTGGCTCGTGAGATAGTTGACGCACTGGTTTTAATTTTCCAAAATTCCCTAGATTCAGGGAATGTTCCATTAGATTGGAAAATAGCAAATAACTCTTTTATTCAAAAAGGGAGGGAGACAGAAATCAGGAATCTATAGACCAGTTAGCCTAACATTTGTCATAGGGAAAATGTAAGAAGCTGTTATTAAAGATATTATAGCAGGGCACTTATTACAATTTATATAATGACTTGGATGAAGGGACCAAAGGAATGGTTGCTAAATTTGCTGACAACAAATGATAGGTGGGAAAGTAAATTGTGAAGTGGACGTAAGGAGTCTACAAAGGGACATAGATAGGTTAAGTGACTGGGAAAAGATCTGACAAATAGAGTATTGTGTTGGCAGGGCAACTGTGAAATGGTTCATTTTGACAGGAGGAATGCAGGTACAGCAAGGAATTAGGAAAGCTAATAGAATGTTATCATTTATTTTCAGAGGAATTGATTATAAAAGTAGGGAGGTTATGCTTCAGTTGTACAGGGCATTGGTGAGACCACATCAGGAGTACTGTGTACCGTACTGGTCTCCTTATTTAAAGGAAGATGTAAATGTGTTAGAAACAGTTCAGAGAAGATTTGCTAGACTAAAACCAGGAATGGACGACTTGTCTTCTGAGGAAAGGCTTGCCAGGTTAGGCTTGTATCCACTGGAATTTAGAAGAGTAAGAGGCAACTTAATTGAAACGTATAAAATCCTGAGGGGTCTTGACAGGGTGGATGTGGAGAAGATGTTTCTTCTTGTGGGAGAATCTAGAACTAGGGGCCATGGTTTAAAAATAAGCGATTGCTCATTTAAGACAGAGATGAGGAGAAATTTGTTCTCTCAGAGGGCTGTTTGTCTTTGGAACTCTTCCTCGAAAGGCAGTGGAAGCAGAGTCTTTGAATATTTTTAAGGTGGAGCTAGATAGATTCTTGATTAACAAGGAGGTGAAACGTTATCAGGGGTAGGCAGGAATGTGGGGTTGAGGTGGGGTCAGCCATGATCTTATTGAATGGCAGGGCAGGCTCGAGGGGCCGAGTGGCCGAATCCTGTTCCTAATTTGTATGTTCGTATGTACGTATGTTCGTATGTGGATTTTTAAGCCTGGATTGCAGTCAGGAGTAGGGATCTTTGTTGATTTCTCTCTTTCCAAAGTCAAGGATGCTACAGCCAACTGTAGCTGTAGTTTAGATCCCATAATTCACCATAAATTGGATGTCAAACGTTCGATTCGAATAGAATGTATAGTTCACGGCCACAACCGATTTTACATGTACTCAAAACAATTGGAGGAGCTCAGAATAGCACCTCTCCCACATCCATGTCATTCAAGATCTTATTGTACAAAGACAAATAAGATCTAAACTAAAAGTTTCTACAATCTAAAGGCATCTAAATATTCAATTGAACAAAGTTAAATAAAGAAAATGTAAGATCAGAGCAAAGAAAACTAAGGTGCTTTTAAGGAAGTTAAAGGGATAATGGAAAAGTGGATTGCAGACAATCATGGAAATAATGGGTAGAGCTTTTACAGTTATGTGAAAAATCAGGACTGTCAAAGACTGTATGAAAGATGGCCAAGGACAGATTACGAAGACTCAATGAGCAAGATGGAAATATTAAATGAGAGCTTTCCACTAGTCTTCACTTTTGGAAGATAATCTTAACTATTAGAAATTAATGATGATAATAAAACTGCTGATGTTAAATAGATGAACATTGTTTAGAGTTAAGAACCTGAAAATGGATAGAGGCACAGGGCTGGATGATATTCACCAAAAGGCCCTAAGGGGGATGAGACACTCACCTTGCAAGCCCATTGCCTGTACTTTTAATAGCTCCCTGCACTCTAGGATGGTTTTCCATAGATCGGAAGACAAGAAGGTGGAAACAGATAACTGTTTGGTCTGCCAATTAGTTTAAAATTATCAATGGGAAAGATGCTCGAAGGAATCATTAAGGGTGAAATATATGCTTACTTAGAAAGAAAGGGACATTTTAGCGACACCCAATATGGCTTCAAAAAAAGTCATGCCTTAAACTTTATGAAGAAGCCACTAAGATGGTGGATGAAGAAAGTCCAGTAGACAATGACTTCCAAAAGCCTATTGACAAAGTACCATGCAATAGGCTTCCCTACTAGATCAAAGTCTCTGGTATTGAAGGTAATATATTGAACTTGCAAGCAGTAGGCAGAAAGTAGCTATAGATGCATTTGGATCTGTTGGAATGGTGTTTCCTCTGGATTCATTTTGGGAAGGTTTCTTTTTACTATTTTTATTAATGATCTGGATGTAAATGATGGCGCATGACCTGTAAATTTTCAGATAAGATTAAGATTTGTGTAAGTGGAGCCAATGCCCAATTGCTTCAGGCAGATCTTGATGTTATGGTGGATTTTGCTTGTGACTGGCAAATTATGATTTACTTGGAAAAGTTCAGTGTCATACATGTCAGTCAAGTTAATACTGAAAATGCACCCAGCCTTCAGGAATAAGCATTAAAGGAGGTCGAGAAAGAAAAGTTCTGTAGGGTCTAGTGAATATATCTCTAAAGGTTCATGAATAATGCTGTGACGTGACAACTATAACAAATAGGGTGTTGGGGTACATTTATAGGAGAATTGATTAATTTTAAAAATTCATTTATGGGACATAGGTGTCGCTGGCTCAGCCAGCATTTATTGCCCATCTCAAATTGCCCTTGAGAAGGTGGGGGTGAGCTGCCTTCTTGAACCGCTACAGTCCATGTGGTGTAGGTACACCCACAGTGCTGTTAGGGAGGGAATTTCAGGATTTTGACCCAGCAACAGTGAAGGAATGGCGATAAATCTCCAAATCAGGATAGTGAGTGGCTTGGAGGGGAACTTCCAGACGGTGGTGTTTGGATGTGTCTGCTGCCCTTGTTCTTCTAGATGGTAGTGGTCGTGGGTTTGGAAGGTGCTGCCGAAGGAGCCTTGGTGAGTTTCTGCAGAGCATCTTGTAGATGGTACACACTCCTGCCACTGTGCGTAGGTAGTGGAGGGAGTGAATGTTTGTGGAAAGGTTGCCAATCATCGGGACTGCTTTGTCCTGGATGGTGTCAAGCTTCTTGAGTGTTGTTGGAGCTACATTCATCCAGATAAATGGAGAGTATTCCATCACACTCCTGATTTGTGCCTTGTAGATGGTGGACAGGCTTTGGGGAGTCAGAAGGTGAGTTACTCGCCGTAGGATTCCTGGCCTCTGACCTGCTCTTGTAGCCACAGTATGTGGCTAGTCCAGTTCAGTTCCTGATCAATAGTAACCCCCAGGATGTTGATAGTGGGGGATTCAGCAATGGTAATGCCATTGAATGTCAAGGGGCAATGGTTAGATTCTCTCTTGTTGGAGATGGTCATTGCCTGGCACTTGTGTGTGGCGTGAATGTTACTTACCACTTGTCAGCCCAAGCCTGGGTATTGTCCAAGTCTTGCTGCATTTGGACATGGACTGCTTCAGTATCTGAGGAGCTGCGAATGGTGCTGAATATTGTGCAATCATTAGCAAACTTCCCCATGTCTGACCTTATGATGGAGTAAAGGTCATTGATGAAGAAGCTGAAGATGGTTGGACACTACCCTGAGGAGCTTCTACAGTGATGTCCTGGAACTGAGATGATTGACCTCCAACAACCACAACCATCTTCCTTTGTGCTAGGTTTGATGCCAACCAGCGGAGAGTTTTCCTCCTGGTTCCCGTTGACTCCACTTTTGCTAGGGCTCCTTGTTGCCACACTTGGTCAAATGCTGCCTTGATGTCAAGGGCAGTCACTCTCACTTCACCTCTGGCCTTCAGCCGTTTCTTGATGTCACGTGAAGTGAATCGAATTGGCTGATTTGATTGGCACCCCATTCAGCACCTTAAGCATTCACTCCCTCCACCACCAAGGCACAGTGTGTAGCATCTACAAGATGCACTGCAGCAACTCACCAAGTTTCCTTCGACAGCACCTTCCAAACCTGTGACCTCTACCACCTAGAAGGACAAGGGCAACAAACACTTTGGAACATCACCACCTGCATGTTCCCCTCCAAGCCACTCACCATCCTGAGTTGGAAATCACCGTTCTTTCACTGCCGCTGGGTCAAGCGAATGAATAAAAAAATATATTGCCTTCTCCATTTCCATTACAGTATGAAGAGCTGTCAGTTTCAAATCGACTGTCTTGATGTCAGGCTATTGTGTTTACGTTATAATTTCTCAAGGACTGAAACATTGAGGCTGGAGAATATACAAATCGCTTCTTTAAATGTTGCTATTATCCATAACATTTATTATTTCACTGCAATGCATGGAGTGCTGCACTGTTGATGTGATGTATTTTGGATGAGTTGTTAAACTGCGGCCCTGTCTGCCCTCATTGGTGGACTTAAAAGGTCCTACAGCATTATTTTGAAGAGCAGCAAAGTACTGGACTCAAACTACATCACCAAAAAATATTAAAACTACAGCAAACTATTGTGGATGCTGGAAAACTGAAATAAAACAGAAATACTCAGCAGGTGAAGCAGCATCCATGTAGAGGGAAACATAGTTAACATACTGAATTTTATGGCGGATGTTAGGATCCTGATGTTGACCCCATTTGAGTATCAGCATGCTCGCCAGTGCAATTTCCTGGGAGCTGGCTTCCTAATTGGCTGCTTCCATACTTCCTGTCCCATAAAGCATGGCAGGTGGGGGCCCTTAGCAATGCAAGGTGGGCAATCCCACTGGGAGAGGGGAGCGTTACTGAGGCAGGCAGGTGAAAGTGAGGGCACCTCACCATGACTTCACCCTCAGTTGCCTGTAGAGAAGTCATCAAATAAAGAGGTCCAAAGCCAGTTGGGTGGAAGGGAAAGCTCTCCATGGAGGCAGTGACAGATGCCGTTGCAGCATTTGATCCCCATAGCTTCATCATTAGGGCACAGGATCTCCGGCTCCAAAGGCTATTTAGCCTGCTGCCAGGAGCCTGTCTCTAATGAACTGGTGGCATCTGCACTCAGCGGGACAGGCCACTCCAATGGCAGGAAAATACTGGCACCATCACAAGATGACCCTTTGCCTTAACTGGCTCCTTGCCTCTGTGGAGTGAGCAGCTGACCCTGGTCCCAGCCACCCCTGAGAAAGTCCCCCAGAGGCAAGAGTGCATCAGGAAACTGTCCAACATGGCTTCCTCTATTTTCCTAGCCCCCATGCCCCCCACCTGCAACACCATCTCCATGGGGTCAGGAACATTCTATTTCTCTCTCCACTAATGCTCCCTGGCCTGCTGACTATTTACAGCATTTTCTGTTTTCATTTACCTAAAAAAAATTATCTGATCATTATTACATTGTTGTTTGTGGGATCATGCTGTGTGCAAATTGGCTGCCATATTCCCTATATTACAACATTTTCTACACCTCAAAATACTTCAATTGCTGTAAAGTGCTTTGGGATGTTCCAAGTTTGTGATAGCATTTAGTCATATAAATACTGTGGCTACAAGAGGCTAGGAATCCTGCGATGAGTAATTCACATCCTGTTCACCATCTACAAGGTGCAGGTCAGGATTATGATGGAATACTCTCCACTTGCTTGGATGAGTGCAGCTCCAACAACACTCAAGAAGCTTGTCACCATCCAGGACAAAGTGGCCCACTTGATAGGCAACCCTTCCACAAACATTCACTCCCTCCACCACCGACAAACAGTAGCAGCAATGTGTACCATTTACAAGCTGCACTGCAGAAACCCACCAAGGCTCCTTGGGTAGCACCTTCCAAACCCACAACCATTACCATGTAGAAGGACAAGGGCAGCAGATACATGGGAACATCACTAACTGTAAGTTCTCCTCCAAGCGACTCACCATCTTGACTTGGAAATATATCATTGTTCCTTCACTGCTGCTGGGTCAAAATCCTGGACCTCCCTCCCTAAGAGCACTGTAGGCGCACCTACACCACAGGGACTGCAGTGGTTCGAGAAGGCAGCTCACCACCACCTTCTCAAGGGTAATTAGGGATGGGCAATAAATAGTGGCCTAGCCAGCGCCACCCACATCCCATAAATGAATTTTAAAAAGTTTGTGATAGGTACCATATAAATGCAAGTCTTTCTTTTCATATTTCATTAAAGCAGTGCAAATTGATGAAATAGATATACTCCATAAATAGATATTAATGGTATATTATTCCATCTAGACATGCCACAATTTAAGTGACAGTGATCCAAAACTTATTAGTCTTTTTGTAACTTACAAGCCAAATAATGGTGACAAGCCATGGCTTTGAAACACCAATACACATATCGGGACGGATTTTCCTGTGGGCCCCGGAAACCAGACCTGCGCTCTTTTGCACCTTCCAAAATGCACACCCAACCCATGTGTAACTTTACCCGGGCTTTTTATCTTTTCATACAGAGGTTGGGATAGCAGTGTACTTTGTGAGCTGCGATGGATTGCATGAGGAGTGTGGGTGCAGAGCCAGGCCAGTTAGAATGCCCATCTCAGTCGTCCAACACAGCATCCAGCTCTCAAAATCATTTAAAGGCCTGCTAAACCTCACCCGTCACCCATGCCTCATGAGACACCATGCCCTCTCAAATCACCCATTCCCCCTGAATCCTCTATAGCTACTCACTTATTATCCAGTATAGACAGTCTTTGGGGGCCATGTAATAGCAATGGGGATTATTTTAAAATCATTGGGGAAAAGGTTAAACCTCTAACAATCGAATAAAACCCTGAATTCAAATACACTATAATTGATACTGAGGAAAAATACCTACCGCAATGCCAGGAAATGTAATCTTTTAAGTGCCTATTAGATTTGTAAACAAACAAGAAACCACATTAAAGGCATTGTCTGTTATTATAACCTGACCATCTGCTGAGCTGAAGCCAAAGCTTTTGAAACCAAGCCAAGCATTCATAATGGCTACAGCTGTCATAATGAAAGCTTCCAGGTACATTGTGTATAACTGACAGAACAGAATAGTGTTCCGTTTCCTTTTCAAAGTTAAGTGCCTGTCACTTAATAGAGGGTAGTGGGTGCAGAGTTTTTTTCAACTTTCAAAAATAAATTTTTTCTTTAAACCACCGGAGCTGTCAGTCAATTTAAATCGCAGCAGAAAACATGACAGCAAAGGCTGACAAGGCATTATTTAAAAAATTAAAAAAAAATGTATCATGGCACTTTTGAGTTTTGGAAAAGCACTGTAATACATGACAACATTTAATGCTAGTCAATGCAGGGGTCAACTTACCTTTGCAGGACAGATTCCTATGATGAATCACTGCATTAAAAACACATCTACATTACAATACAGTATCTAATAGCAATATTTGAAGGTTTCAAAACATTTTACATTAAGCTTCAGAATGTTGCCAATGCCTCTGCAGGTTTCCCCCAGTGGTCACAAACTCTCCAAACAATTGTTTTTTTTTTAAGGCTTCCAAAGCTCATACCAGCACATGAAAATAGTGTGCAGGAGGAAATACAAATTTCTTGTGGCCCTCACAATGAGGACTCCAACCTCCGAAGAGAGGCACGTGCGTCTTCCACCCGGGGCCTTCTCGACCTGCCAAAAGGCCAGGTGAAAATGGTGTTGGTTCAGGGACGCAGAGGAGAATTGTTTTCCCAGCAAAAAACACAGTTCCATGTTTTGCGACCTGATTCACTCCTCAAATGGGAGATGAAAATCCAGTCCATCATATTTGGTCTTGCACCTACCTACTTTCAAATTTTTCCTTTCATGGAAAAAGACAATACAATCAGCATTTCTCAATGGATGTGTTAAAATTGGTTAAAGTAGAGAATGGAAGCTTGTTGCCTTTCAACATGTAAAATTCAGTAACTTAATGTCCTCTAGAATTGGATTAGATTTTTAATTTTAAATCAGTGGAATTGAAAATTGGATGGTTCCAGCAATGTATGTGGCTGTAACGCAATGCCAGTTTTACATTTGAGTGGCAAGTTGGAAATGCACTCAATAGTCTTGTTAAAAATATCCTGGGTTGTTTCAAGCTCCTCGCACTGGTCATAGATACATTTGAAACTTTCTCCTATTCCTTCAAACCTGGAGATCAGCTTGCTATTATAGCTTAGTTAATAAATGTACCACCAAATGGGACTACTGAGTCACATAGGGCAAAACAGGTCCTTGATTTGATGCTTTGTCTTTGCTAAGCTAACAGACCTCAGACAGGGAGATATAATTGGCCTGTATTTCCCCAAGCTATGGGTGAGAAGAATGATTTGGTGCCTAACCATGATTCAGTGACTTCTATTCCAAAGTGCACACAGGTGAACGTAGGTGAGGACAGAATCAAACTCGGTTTGATGCCCAGCCAATGAACAATGATTGACTGATGTTGGTGGGAGATATTGGAGGGATGCTGACATCCACAAAACTGTCTCCTCGCATGATTTATTGCCTTTAGGAGATAACATGGTGAGGGCGAGATAGCATAATGAGGGTGGCGAATCATCCTGCAGTGCAGTTCTTCAAGCAGCAGTGTCCCTCCAGTATCTCGCACAACTCAATATCCTTTTCCAACCCCTGACAATGATTTAATCATGAAAGGCTGCACAGCTGAGTTTGATACTCTCCCTATCCAGCGTTCCCACATTCCAAATTCTTTGCAGGAGAAGGAATACAAGTATGGAGCATCATTAATCCCGCACAGCTGAGATTGGTTAGACTAGCACAGACCATAGCAACTTTTACATTAGGGCTCCTTTAGCTCAGATTCCAGGAGACTGCCCTCTGTGATGTATTGCTAAGCTATTAGCTGGGCTGGTTTTATTTTTGTTCTGTAGATATGGCTTCACTGATTGAGTAACCAAAAATAGGCAAACTGCTAATCAGACTGGCACAATCTGCACATACTGTAATTTTGCAATTCAGAAAGAAATGTAACCATCAGTAATTTGTCTTTACCAAAGATTGTATAGACAATAAGGACTTACATATTGAAAATTACAGCGAGATTTTCCACATCCGCCCACCGTCGGGATCTTACGGTCCTACTGCAAGTCAGTGGGCTTCTGGCTGGGGCACTGCCTTGCCTGCGACGGGTCCTGCCTGCGATGGGGCCGGAAAATCCCAGCCCTAGTCTTTTGGAGAGAAACATAATTGTACATGGGTCACCTGTATTTTCATAGAATGGTTACAGCACAGAAGAAGGCTATTCAGCCATTATGTCTGTGCTGGCCCTGTACATGAGCAATTCAGCTAGTCCCACTCCGCTGCCCCTTCCTAATTGCCCTGCATCTTTTTTCTCTTCAGGTGCTTCCATAATTCCCTTTTGAAAGCCAAGATTGATCTGCCCCCATTACACTCTCAGGCAGTGCATTCTGTAGCATAAAGGGTTAACAGAAGAGATGTGCTAATATGTGGCATAGATGATGATGTATCACTGGCATCTGTCAGTCATGTGTTAGACTCAAGAGAGAGATTGGAACACCATGTTCAGGAGCAACATACCTATTCTGTAAATCATTTGGATGTACTACTAATAAACAAGTGTTAAGCAAGTGCCAGAGTGACTACAGTCTGTCTAGTAACCAAGTACCACACCTAGAGTCTACAGATAAGAAGGGCCAACTCAGAACACATTCCAGATTCTAAAAACCACTTGTTGCTTAAAAAGGGTTTTTCCTCATGTTTCCTTTGGTTCTTTTGCCAATTATCTTAAATCAGTGTCCTCTGGTTCTCGATTTTTCCACCAATGGCAACAATTTCTCTCTATCTACTTGTCTAGACCCCTCATCCTTTTGAACATCTCTATCAAATCTCTCCTCAACCTCCACTTTTCCAAGGAGAACACCTCAGCTTTTCCAATCCAGCTATGCAACTGAAATTCCTCATCCCTGGGACCATTCTTGTCAATCTTTACTGCATCCTTTCTTAATGCTTTCAGTTTCTTCTTAAAGTCTGGTGCCCAGAGTAGGACACAACAGCTGGAATCTTCTCAGCCACATAGAGGCAGCTTGAGGCAGTGGGGAGTTTTGGAAAGGTGTGTGTTCGTTAATATACCCAACACAATCCTGGATCTGGGTAATGTTGCTGGAGGAGAATTCAGGACGGCAATTAGTGGCAATTAGGTTCCCAATTGGGGGCAGAATTCCGACACCACCAGGAAGATCCCGGCAGCTAACAGGCTCCCTGCTGAGGTCAAAGCCTATCTGATGTCTGGGGGCCAGCCATTAATTCTTTAATTCCCTTTAATTCCCAAACCCTGCACCCAGAGCCGCCATTGTCAGAGGGCCACAGCTGTGGCTGCAGACCATCTTGTAGATACTTTACCATCCACAATAATGGCCTGGTAGTGGTGGCCACAGTTTATTTTTATGCATTCAGAATTCTTCAGAGGGCACTTCCTGAAGTGCCTTCATTGATCCCCACCTACAGCAGCGGTGCTCCGTTCTCTTAGTGGGGCTGCTAACTGCCCAGAACCTCAAGCGCTCCAGTTGATCCACCCGTCTGTGCAGCTAACCCACTGTCCTTAATTGGACAGGGTTCCTGGAGGCAGTCTGCTAATTGGCCAATGCTGAGAAGGTTGCACAGGCAAGTGGAACTAATAAACCCCAAGGGTTGGAACATGGAAATGTTTCAGGCCCACGTTTAAAAACGAAAGATTCTGCCCAGTACTCCAGTTGAGGCTGAATTAGTGTTTTATAAAGTTTCATCATAACTTTCTAGCTTTTGAACTCCATGACTCTATTTACAGAGCCCAAGAGCTCTTTTGGCTTTTCAACTGCGTTCTCAACCTGCCTCGTCATCTTCAACAATTTGTGCACATACTGTCCATTCACCCTTGAGAATTGTCTCTCCTTGTTCTTCCTACCACACATCTCTGCATTAAATTTCATTTGTCACGTGTCTGCCTATTCCACCAGATTGTTTATGCCCTCTTGAAGTTTATCACTATCCTCCTCACAGTTCACTACACTTCCAGGTTTTGGGTCATCTTCAAATTTTGAAATTGTGCCTGTACACCCAAGCCTAGGTCATTAATATCTATCAAGAAAAGGAGTGGTCCCTGTTCTGTTCCCTGGGGAACCCCTCTCTATTCCTTCCTGTAGTCTGTAAAACAGTCATTCACCTCTACTCTGTTTCCTGAAACTCAGCCAACTTTGCATCCATGCTGCCACTGTCCCTTTTATTCCATGGGCTTCAATTTTGCTGGCAAGCCTGTTATGTGACACTTTATCAAATGCCTTTTGAAAGTCCATGTACACTACAACATTCACATTACCTTAATCAACCCTCTCTGTTACCTTATCAAAAAACTCAATCGAGTTAAACACAATTTGCCTTTAACAGATCTATGCTTGATTTCCTTAATTAATCCACACTTGGTCAGTGACTGTTAATTTTTGCCCAGATTATTATATCTAAAAGCTTTCCCACTACTGAGGTTAAACTGACTGGCTGTAGTTGCTGGGTTTACCCTTGCACCCCTTTTTTGAACAGGGTGTAACATTTGTAATTATCCAGTCCTCTGATACCACCTCTGTGTCCAAGGAGGATTGGAAGAATATGGCCAATGCTTCCAAAATTTCCAGCTTTACTTCCCTCAGTACCTTGAATGCATTTCATCTGGTCCTGGTGACTTATCATCATTGGTCTATTTTTAGCACATCCATTGTCTCAACTACTTCCTCTTTCGCTATGACTGTGGCAGCATCTTCTTCCTTGGGAAAGACAGATGCAAAGTATTCATTTAGTATCTCAGCCAAACCCTCTACCTCCATGTTTAAATCCCCTTTTTGATCCCCAAAAGGCTCCACTCCTCCTGCTACTACCGCTTTACTATTTATATACCTGTAGAAGACTTTTGGATTCTCTTTTATGTTAGCTGATGGTCTCTTCTCATACTCCCTCTCTTATTTCCTTATCCACTTCCCCTCTGAACATCTATGTTCATCTGGTCCTCACTTGTATTATCAATCTGACATCTGCTATATGCACCCTTTTACTACTTCATCTTACTCAATACCTCTTTTGTCATCCAGGGAACTCTGGCATTGGTCGTCCTACCTTTTCTCCTCATGGAAGGTATTTCAACTGTGCCTGAACCACCACATCTTTAAAGGCAGCCCATTTTTCGATTACAGTTTTCCCTGTCATCTTTGATTCCAATTTACCTGGGTCAGATCTGTTCTCAGCCACTGAATTAAGTATTTTTATTCTGGATTGCTCCTTGTCCTTTTCCACAGCTAACCTAAACCTTATGGTACCGTGATCAGTGATCTCTAAAATATTCCCCTACTGACACTTGATACACTTGACCCACCGAATTCCCCTAACCAGATCCAGCAGTGCCTCCTTCCTCATTGTGCTGGAAACACACTGATCAAGAAAATTCTCCTTAGCACACTTAAGAAAATGTTCCCCCTCTCTTCCCTTTGCACTATAACTATACCAGTCTATATTAGGATAATTAAAGTCCCCCATTATCATTACTTTGTAATTTTTGTAACACTCTGTAATTTCCCTGCAAATTTGTTTCTCTATATATTTCCCACTAGTTGGTGCTCTATAGAATACACCCAGTAATGTGATGGTACCTCTATTGTTTTTTAATTCTAACCAAATAGATTCACCCATTGACCCTTGAGGACATCCTCTGTCTCCAGCACTGTAATATTCTCCTTAACCAATACTGCCATCCCTCTTCCTTTCTTTCCCGCCCAAGCTCCTTGTATCCAGGAGTATTTAGTACCCCATCTTTCCCTTTTCTGAACCAGGTCTCCATTATCACCACAACATCATATTCACATGTGACTATCTGCACCTGCAGCCTACCAACCTTATTTACCATACTCCATGTGCTCACATACAAGCATAGTAAACCTAATTTAGACGTTACTGCATTCCCTTTTACTCTGAGTTCATTTAATACTTTAATTCTTGCTTTAGTGCTATCTGTCTCTCACAATCATTTGTGCACCTTGTTTCCCCTTTCTAATGCTACGCCCTGGTTCCTATCCCTCTGCTGAGTTAGTAACACTCCCCAATGGCAAACTGCCCCACCAAGACATTGGTCCCAGTTCTGTTACCCCAACTCCCTCAGAGCTGGTCCCAATATCCCAGGAACCTAAAAGCCTCCCTCCTGCACCATATCTCAGCCACGCATCCATCTGCTTTATCCTCCTATTTCTATTCTCAGTAGTGGGTGGCACCATGAGTAGTCCAGAGATTACTACATTTGAGGTCCTGCTTGTTAGGTTCTTTCTTAGTTCCCTAAAATCTGGCCATAGGTCTTCATTCCTCCTTCTACCTATGTCATTGGTAACAATATGGACCACAATCTCTGGCTTTTCACCCTCCCTGCTCTGCTGCTGCTCAGTTACACCCTTAACTCTGACATCAAGGAGGGAACATGCCATCCAGGAATTACATCTGTAGCTGCAGAAACATCTGTCTATTCCCCTAACTATTGAATCTCGTATCATTCTTCCCTTCCCAGTCTTCCTCCTCAACCCAAGCGGTTAAGCCAGCCATGGTGCTGTGAGCTTGGCTCTGGTTTCATTCCTCAGAGGAACCATCGCTCTCACCAGTATTCAGAACCGAATACCAGCTGGAGAGCAAGTTACACACAAGGGACTCCTGCACTGCCTGCCTGATCCACCTTGTCCACCTAGCAGTCACCCATTCCCTCTCTGCATGCATACCCTTAAGCTACACGGTGGCCACATCTAGAAACATGCTATCCACAAAGCTCTCAAACCTTGCAGATGCACCGTAGTGACACCAGCTGCTGCTTAAGCTCCGAAACCCAGAGCTTGAGCTCCTCCAGTTGATGACATTTCCTGCACATGTGGTCGTCCAGGTGGCAAGAAGCATTCTGAAGTTTTCACATGAAACAGAATGCACACTCTATGGAACTGAAGTGCCTTGCCATGCTTTTATTTATTAGACTATTAACTAAATCAAGAGAAATAATTTTAAAGCTTAAAAATTAACACTCACTAATTAGTTCTTTCCCTCATGCTAACAGATATTTTTATTATTTGTCTCCCTACTATCCATACTCCCTTACCTCAACAACACCAACAACAGCAAAAACTTATATAGTGGCATCACAGAAGTATTATATTAAAAACAAATTGACACTGAGCCACTTAAGGAGATGTTAGACAATATGACCAAAAGCTTGAACATAGAGGGAGATTTTGAGGAGCGCCATATAGGAGGAAAGCGAGGTAGAGAGGAGTAGTGAGGGAATTCGAGACCTTGGAGCCCAGGCAACTGAAGGCATGGCCATCAATTATAGAGCAATTAAAACTGGAGATGCACAAGAGGCTAGAATGCTGAGATCTTGGAGGGTTGTTGGGCTAGAGGAGATTGCAGAGATTGGGGTCAGGTAGGGTGAAGGAAGGAGTTAATGTAGGTCAGCAAGTACAGGGGTGATAGGTGAATGGGGCCTGCTGTGAGTTAAGACTTGGGGCAGCAGAGTTTTGGATGACCTCAAGGCCAGAATTTATCACTCACATGCCTGAGCCGACTGAACGTAAAATGACGTGCAATGATGTCATCACGCACTTGTGGTCAGCGGGCGCACAACCTTACAGTTGGCGGGCAGGTGAAAAGGCCAAGCGTTTTTAGGAAGCCTCATCCACGGATGGGATAAGGTTTCCAACAGCAATTAAAAATTAAATTAGAACTTTAACTTTTCATTATTAACGTGTCCCTGCTCAGAGGGGACATGTTTTTGAACATTTGAAAAATCTTTATTTTTATTTTTCACAGCTCTGTGCCTCAGGGTGCTTTTCCAGTATGAACCATGCGCATGCACAAAGTTGCGCCGCTCCTCCCCCCCTCCCCCCCACAGGCAGCGCCAGCGTGAAATCGTGGTCGTGGCCCGATCGCGGGCGGCGGTCGGCTTCCTGACCACTCCCGCTTGCACCCGCCCAGCCTGCCTAATGAGGGAAAAACCTTGGCCCAAGTTTACAGAGAGTACAATGTAGGAGACCAGCCAAGCGTGCATTGGAATAGTCAAATCTAGAGGTAATGAAGGCACAAATGAGGGCTTCAGCAGCAGATGAGCTGAGACAGGGTGAAGTTGGGTGAAGTAGTTCAATAGAGTGCAGGGAAAATATATTCCGCTAAAGCAAAAGAATAAACTAAACACTAGTAGGATTCCATGGATCATAAGAAATAGGGGCAGGAGTAGGCTATTCGGCCCAATGAGCCTGCTCTGCTATTCAATAAGATCATGGTTGATCTGATCTAGTCCTAACTCTACCTTCCTACTGGTACCCCATAACCCCTGACTCCCTTATCAATCAAAAATTAAACTCAGCCTTGAATATATTCTGTGATCCAGCCTCCATTGCTCCCTGTGGAAGAGAATTCCAAATACTACCAACCCTTTGAGAGAGGAAATACCTCCTCATCTCCATCTTAAATGGGAGAGCCTTTATCTTTAAACTGTGTCCCCTGAGTTCTAGATTCCCCAACAAGAGGAAACATCCTCCCAGCATCCATGTTGTCAAGCCCCCTCGGAATCTTAAATGTTTCAATAAAATCACTCATTTTTCTAAACACAAATAAGTACAGGCCCAACCTGCTCAATCCTTGTTCATAAGGCAACCCCTCCATCCCAGGAATCAGCCTAGTGAACTTTCTATGAACTGTTTACAATGTAAGTATATCCTTCTTTAAGTAAGGAGACCAAAACTATGCACAATACTCCAAATGTGGTCTCACCAATGCCCTGTACAGCTGCAGCAAGACCCCCCACTTTTATTTTCCATTCCCCTTGAAATAAAGGCCAACATTCCATTTGCCTTCCTAATTACTTGCTGTACCTGCATACTAACTAAAGACATAAGGGAACTATTGAGTATTAGGAAAGAGGCATACATTAAGTACATGGCCATAAGGTGGGTGGATGATAAGAGAAAATATGAAGAGATTAGGAGAAAAGTCAAAAAATAATTAGGAAGACAAAGAGGAACTATGAAATTAACTTACCAAGCAGCATAAGACAAAAGAGTAAAATATTTCACAGCCACATCAACAAAAAAAAGGCTTATTGGACCAGAAGTATTAAGGGATGGGCAGGATAATACCACAGGTAACTACGGAGAGAAGGAAGAAATATTAGATCATTATTTTGCTTTGGTATTTACCAGGGAGATAGAACAAATAGACATGACATTGAACGATGGGATGAGTAATGAGATAAATGCATTTAAAATAAAAAAGGGGATGTCTCAAACTCAAAGAGGGCAAAGCTCCTGATCCAGTTGGATTGCATCCATGTATTTTAAAATAATTTAGAAAAGAGAAAGCAGAGATATTAGTACTCATATTTAATAATTTGTCAGAGATAGGCAGACAGCTAATGTAATTCCTATATTTAAGAAGGGGGACACACATCTCTAGGGAAATATAAGCCAGTCAGCTTAACACTGATGGTAGGAAAATATTGGAATCCCTACCAAAAGAGAGAATAGAAGAATATCTAGAAATGAAAAATATAATAATGAATAGCCAGCATGGATTTCAAAAGGGAAAATCTTGCTTGACCAATCATATTGAATTTTTTGAGAAGGTAACAGAGAGAGTAGATATTGGTAATGCAGTAGATGTAATTTATCTGGGTTTTCAATAGGCCGTCAACAAGGTGCCCCATAATAGGCTAATGAACAGAGAATAGAGAAACTAGAGTAAGGGGACAAGCGGCAGAATGGATTCCTAGCTGACTTCAAGACAGAAAGCAGAGAGTAGGAATAAAGGATAGTTATTCAGAGTGACAGAAGGTGGGAAACAGTGTTCCACAAGAATCAGTGCTGGGATATCTGCTGTTCAGTATTTACATTAATGATTTGGACTTTGGAATCAAAAATACATTTTCTAAATTTGCAGATGACACTAAATTGGAAGAGATAGTCAATGCTGAGGAGAACTGCAACAAACTATGGTGGTGTGGTGTTACAGTTCAATCACGGAATCCGAGTTGCTGTGGCAACATGCAATTTTACATGCATGTTGTAGTTAGTACCTATGGGTAGTGATAGTAGAGGCTCCAATGTTCTTTCCATCACAACACTGACCAGAAATCACTCCTGCTCTTACTGCTTGCTGTTGGCATGTGTTGAAAGGATTTGCACATTGATACACAACCTTTTTGGCCATGTTATGAATGCACCTGCAACAAATTATTGGGAAACATTAATAAACTTGCAGAATGGGCAAATAATTGGCAAATGAAGTTCAGCACAGATAAATGTGAGATAGTATGCTTTGGTAGAAAGAACAGGAAAGTCATTTATTACTTGAAAGGTGCAAGATTAGGTGGGGTAGAGGAACAAAGGGATCTTGGAGTACAAATACACAAATCACTAGAAGTTGCACGACAGGTTAGCGAGGCCATAAAAAAATAAACCAAGCCCTAAGCTTTATTTTTAGAGGGATAGAATTGAAAAGTTGGGAATGTATACTAAACCTGTATCGAACCTTGGTTAGACTACAGTTAGAGTAATGTAAGCAGTTCTGTTTGCCATATTATAAAAAGGATATAGAGGCACTAGAGAGGGTACAGAGAAGAATTATAAGGATGATACCAGAAATGGTTCAGCATGATTATTTATCTACCCCACCTAATCTTGCACCTTTCAAGTAGACTTTCCTGTTTTGCTGACTGCGTGAGATCTAGTAACCAGTGGCATCAGGGTAAATAATAAAAGCAATTGAAAGGATTTAAGAGAGTTAATTAAATGTGTGAATACAACAATAGATTGTAGATGATCAATAGTGACTACAACACACATGTATAATAAAGCTGTGGTATTTGTCATGTATCAGTTGTTGTCTACTTGCCACCTAATTGGTTAATTAGTTAGCTATATAAAATGGAGTGAAAATAGACTCATTTTAATGGACTTCTAAATCATTAAACTAGAATGTTGTAAAGTTATCCCATTCACATGTCACTATCAAGATACTTGAAACCTACTTATGAATTCCCAGGAATGCTCTGGGAAGACTTCTTAAATGTGAGAGGATGTTGGAAAGAAGTACAGATCGTTCACAGCTTGGGGGTGGGGGTGATTTCTCTTGTTCTATCTTGTACTGTATAAGTAAGTAGGTAAAGAAAATAAACTTACTGCATTTGGATATATGCACACCTGGGTCCACTTGGACCCAGTTCAATTACAGATTGATTTCAAATAATTTTGTGCACATTTGGAAACTAAGCTCTCAAAAACAAATCTGGTGGGAACTTCTAGCAGTTTAGACTCCCATCTGTTTAATAGAACATCTGGAAGTAGGAGATCTAAAGATATATTTCCACTATTATTTTGGATTGGATATTTACTATAGCACCTTCCAGCTCCCACTAAACTGTCTAATTTTCTTGGTGATATTTCATATGCGAACATACATTTATTTACACATCAATGAAGCTAAATAGAATCAGTTCTATGGCTCTGTTGCCTTGGTTGCTAATAATCCAGAATCCTGCCTTTTTTGCAGTGTAGAATGGGATTTCACATTAGCAGCATTGATTCAAAAATAACCACACTTAAGAAAATTGTAACTTCCATTTTCTGACATGGACTTAACAGAAGTTTTAGGTTTGGCTGATGTGGACCAAGGATACAGTTTCAAGTTTTGATGCAGCACATAAACTTGAAATGTGCATCTGTCTTTTCTCTTTTTAAATGCTTAGAAGGTTTCTATCTATTAAAGCATTTTTGTTTTGAATGCAGCTTTCAATGTGTTCACCCTGCCTATGGTGCTCAGCAGTGTCTGGTGCCGCAGGTAGCAGCGATTTATATTATGCTGGGGAACTGAAAACATTGAATTGTTGATTAGAAAGGGAGGAAGGAATAGACTGAGTAATTACAGGCCTGTCAGTCTAACCTTGGTAATGGTGGTCGGCAAATTGCTGAAAAAAGTTTTGGGGGCTAACTTTGTTTTAGAAAGGCACTGTTTAATCAGGGACAGTCAGCATGGATTTATTAAGGGAGAACTGTGTCTGACTGACTTGACTGAATTTTTTGAGCAGAATTGATGAGAGTAGTGTATTTGATATAGTCTACATGGATTTTAGCAAGGCTTTTGATAAGGTCCCACATGGCATTTTGGTCAGAAAGGTGAAAGCTCAAAGGGTCCAAGGGAAAATGACAAGTTAGATCCGAAGTTGGTTCTGTGTCGGGAAGCAAAAGGTTATGGTTGATGGGTGCTTTTGTGACTGGAAGACTGTTTCTGGTGGGGTTCCGCAGGACTCAGTACTAGGTCCATTGCTTTTCATGGTATTTATCAATAATTTAGACTTAAATGCAAAGGACACAATTAAGAATTTTTCAGATAATACCAAAAATTGTCATGTGGCTGATAGTGAGGATGGAAGGTGTAGGAATATATCAGTGGATTGGTCAGGTGGGCAGAAAAGTAGCAAGTGGAATTCAATCCAGAGAATTGTGAGGTAATGTATTTGGAGTGGACAAACCAGACAAGGGAATACACAATAAATAGTAGGATACGGAGAAGTGTAGAAGAACAGAAGGATCTTGGAGTGCATGTCCACAGATCCCTGAAGTTAGAAAGACAGGCAGATAAGTTAGTTAAGAAGGCATGGGGGAATACTTTCCTTTATTAGCTGAGGTCTAGAGTATAAGAGGAAGGAGGTTTTGCAAGAACTATATAAACACTTGTTAGGCCGCATCTAGAGTACTACATACAGTTCTGTTATTGCATTAAAGGGAGGATGTGACTGCACTATAGAGGAAATTTACAATGATATTGCCCAGGATGTAAAATTTTAGGTAGGAGGAAAGATTGGATAGGCTGAACAGAGGAGGCTGAGGGAAGATTTAACTGATGTTTTAAAATAATGAGGGTCCTGGATAGCATGGATAGAAAGGACTCACTTCCCTCAGCAAAGAGGTCAATAACTGAGATTTAAGGTCATTGGCAGAAGAATTAGAGGAGGTTGAGGAGATTTTTTTACTCAGAAGGTGGTATGGATCTGCAACTCACTGCCTGAAAGGGTAGTGGAAGCAGAAACCCTCATCACATTTTGAAAAGACTTGGAAATGCACTTAAAGTGCTGTAATGTACAGGGCTATGGACCAAGTGGGAAGTGGGATTGTGCTGGATCGCTCTTTTACAACCAACATGGACATGATGGACCAAATGGCCTCCTTCTGTGCACAAACTTTCAATGTTATGTCTGGCAGTTAATTATGTATCACTGGTAGCATGAAGAAAACAACTTGAGGTGGATTCTGTGCTGCTAGAGGCAGTAGTCAGCCTCAGTTATCAACCATGTATTGTCAATTCATCATGACATAAAAATTCTAAACCACTTTGAAAGAAATATTTGCATTTATATAACACCTCACTTGATATCAGGATACCCCAAAGCGTTTTACAGCCATAATTGATTTTTGAAGTGTTGTAATATAGGACATGTGTAAGCCAATTTGTGCACAATGAGGTCCCACAAATGGCAATGTGACAATGACCTGATAATCTGTTTTTATTGACGAAGGTTGATGGATAATTATTGGCCAGGACACTGGGGAAACCTCCGCTTGCTCTTCTTCAGAATAGGTACCCTTAATGTCTTCTGAGGGGGCAGATGTCTCACTTGAAAGATGGCATCCTCTGACAGCACCACACTCCTCAAGTACTGCACGGCAGCTTCAGCCTAGATTATGTGCTCAAATCTCTGGAGTGTGACTTGAATCCACAACCTTGTGACTCGGAGGTGACAGTACTTCCCATTGAGTCATGGTTGACATCTAAGTAGACCCATTACAGATCAAATCAAATGTACGTCAGACTAATTACTTGTCTTTCTATAAATTTGGTTTCTTTCACCCCTTGCATTTCACCTGAATGTAATTCTGACTTTGATGCACCATTCTACATGCAGATTTTAGATGTATGCAATGGCATTATGTATGATTTATTTGTCATCACTGGTTATTGTCTGCTTATATGCAACTTAAATGGTTTCAATGAACTGTAAAAGCTAGGTCAGGAAAAAACTTTAAATATAACAACACCAAATTGCAATGCAATACTCCCCACTTCTCCTTCCAGTTATAAAACAATTCTTTGGAACCAGCCCAACAGTAAAGTATAAAGAGGGAGCTTTATAACCAAAGGTGTGGGTGGGAGGAAGAGAGCAGCTGTTTTTTTTAAAAGCAGACTATTTTGGACTGAAATTCTGTAGTGCCCTATTTTGTAATCAGTTCCACAGTGAAGTACCTGAATTGTAATGAAGGATATTTCCAGCAGCAGACAAGTGCATTCTGAATTCTTTCTTTTTCGTCTGTTAGTGAGAATTAGAACATTCTTCTAAACTGTACTTTATACTTATTTCAACACTTTTTTTTTCAAAATCCACATTTAATTTGGATGACTATTTAGTAAGAACATTACCTCCATGGTCAGTACAAGCTGAAGAGATGAAAAAAACTTAAGGTTCCACACTGAAAATGTTTCCCTAACTTCCATTTACAACATTTTTTCTTAGATTTCAAATTGTTTTAAATTGTATTTCTTTCTTTTTCTTTTCTATGGATGGGCTGTAAGCCTCTCCTTGCTACCGGACATAAAGACCCTCAGAGAAATCAGGTTGGACAAGCATCATCACTGACGGTGTTCCTCTGAAGCAAAGGCAGTAGAGACTGCCATGCCAGAATGCTGTAACTGAGCCGCACCATGCGATGTTTAATACAGGGTTGACCACCATGGTGCAAACTATTGTTTCATGAGATGGAAGGCTGCCAAGGGAGTGGCCCACATGGAAACTGAAGTAAAGCGACAGCAATTTTCTAGTTCCTGGGGGAGAACTTTCTCCCTGTTGGGAGGGGGGTTGTGGGGGTCAGGCGCGGGTGGGTGCGCAGCCGGTCGGCGCCCCTGATCGTCTGGGCACCGCCATTTTATGTGGGCAGGCCAATTAAGACCAGCCCAGCGTGTCGCGCGCCCAGAAGCGCTGAGTACTCCCTGTGCGGGTGGGGGGTGGTGGTTGCCTGAGTCGGGGAGTGCGCTCTTTCGCAGAGATTTCCCTGAGGCACAGAGATGCCTCAGGGAGATTATTTTCACTTATAAAACATTGAATAAAGGTAAAAAAAAATTTAAGGACATGTCCCCTCATGTGATACTGTCACGTGAGCTGGGACACGTCCATTAATTTTATTTAAAATTGTTCAAGCACTTTAAAAACGTTCATGAGACCTCATGAGGTTCCATGAAAAATGTGAAGGTCGCCTGGGCTCTTCGCCTGCCGCCAACCTTAAGGATAATTGCTTTATTGGCTTTTTAAATGACCTTAATAGGCCTTTGACAGTTCGGTGGGTGCACAGCCGACTCCGCTGCACGCCCGTCGAACAGAAAATCTAAATGACATGCAGTGACATCAGGACGCACGCCCGATGTCACCGCGCGTCATTTTACGCCTCGGCGAGGAGGCCCTGCCCCCGCTCACTGAGCGAAAGATTCTACCCCTGGGCAAAGTATGGCTGTTTGAATTAAGAAGCTGGTACTCTTGTGCTGCTATTACTACATTCAAAGCAGTCAGTAGCAATGTTCCCTCTAATTTTGTTTTTGATGTGCAAGGCCCCTTTAATTTTTCTTGCGTGATGCGCATGCGTGGTTTCTTAAAGGAGTCTACTTATGTGTGTCCTGCATGAGGACTTTTGGATTGCTATGCAGCCAGGCAGCCTACAGGGAACATTGATCAGTAGCGATATTCCCTCTAAACTGCGTGCCTGTGCAGTGCCCCAACTCTCCTTCAAGTGCCAAGCACTTAATTATTACAGTGGCACACATGGTTAAACGTGGTTTGCTGCCACTTTAGCCCCTGAGCAAAGGACTCCCATACTACAGGAAATTGATGGAGGAGAGTCGCAAGCCTGACATGATTAATCAGATGAAATTGACAGCTGAAATTCACTTGTGTTAGTTTCTGGAGCCCAAACCTAGATTAGCACTTTTCATTCCTGCAGCCGACTCGAAGACCCTTCCGCTTGTCGACCTTCCACTCGCCAATCTTTCCACTTGCTGCTTCCCGACCCGTTTGCTCCCTAATCCTCCTGCTCCATGACCCTTCCACTCGCCAACCCTCCCACTTGCTGCTTCCCTCCCCAACCCTCCCGCTGGCTGTTTCCCTCCCTGACCCTCCCATTTGTTGCTTCCGTCCCTGACCCTCCAGCTCATTGCTTCTCTCCTGCTCACTGCTTCCCTCACTGACCCTCCCACTTGTAGCTCCTCTTGCTGCCTCACTCTCTTCGTTCACCACCCTTCTCCAGAGTCCTCACTCACAGCGAGGGTTCGGGAGAAGAAAGCGGCGAGTGGGAGGGAAGCGGTGAGTGGGAGGGTGGGGGAAGGAAGCAGTAAGCGGGAGGGTCAGGAAGTGAAGCGGCAAGTGGGAGGGACAGGGAGGGAAGTGGTGAACAGGAGGGAGGTGAGGGGGAGAGGCAGCAAGTGGGAGGGAAGCAGTGAGTGGGAGGGTTGGGGACCGAGGCAGCGAGTCAAGAAAGGTAGTGAGCTGGAGATGGGATGTGGTGAGCAGGAGGTAAGTTGAAAGAGTTAATAAATTATTCAGTGTTGGTAAATTAAGAGTTAGCAAGTTATTAAGAGTTAGTAAGAGGATTTATGGGCCAGTTAATTCCACTGATCTGCTGCAGCTGGTTTTGTAGAATTATTAAAGGGGGATTGGTTCCAAAGACATTCAACACATTAAAAATACAAGGGCAATTTTAGGGAGTTTGTGAAAAGTTTTGGATTCCTAGCCCAGATCTCCAAATAGTAATGCAAAGTCTCTTTGTGAGATTATCACATTGGACATTATAAACTGTACATACTTCCACATATTACCTCTCCCCAATTCACTTCTCTATGCATTGTGGAAGACGGTTTACTTTAAAAATGGCGAACTGGTTTATTAGTTCACAAATCACAAATTTTTCATCTAAAAAAACACTGTAGATAGAATAAATTCCACTACTTCCTCAAAAACTACTGCAGCAATCATTCTCCCTTTTGGGATTTCCCTTCTCTCTTCCTCACAACACCTCCTTCCCCAGTTCCCAGGTGTAGTTTCTTCTTCAATACTCACTTAATTTACAAGGGCACTGTGGCCTGAATTTTCATGCAGATTCAGAGGCTCCAGAGAGGCTCATTATGTATTCTCGCTGAGAGCCCAGAAATCCATTAGAATGTTGAAACAACTGAGCCCCTGGGAAAACATTACTTAACTGACAGCTTGGCTCCCTGATCTCTTTTGTCAGTTGTACAATGTTTATTTACCCAAGATAAAGAGGTTTCAAGTACTTGCAGTTTCTGCTATTAATATTTTAAAGGGTCTGGATGATTCTACTTTTATTGGCCTGTAGGGAAAGGAGTTATTTTTATTTAAGAAAGTGGAAAGTTATCAATGAATGACTGTTTTGTTTTACACATCCTATTGTCACTATAAGCTTCATTGGTTCTAAACAGTGCCTAGAGGGTGAATGGGCATGGAAGTGCCATAGTTTGGCATGGGGGGGGAGCATGAGGGGCCATTGGGTGTGGGTGGCATTGAATATCTTGGTATATGGGGACATGAGGAGGATCTTTTGAACTTAACTTTCATAGGCTCCCTCATGTAGACTATAGTTCATGGCACCTCTAAGGTGCTGTGAACCATGGCGCTTTGAAATACTGGTCCATGAAAATTGTGGACGACTAGGATGGAGCTGGCCAGGTCGGGTGCACAAAGTGCAGGCTCATGAGCCCACACCATTAAAAGACTCTACTAAAAATCAGAAGCCCTGGGAATGGGGGTCGGGAATCCTGGAATCGGGTCCCAGCTGCCATTTTCACCCCTCCACGGAGTTTCCCTGATTCCATGAAAATCCAGCCCCAAATCTCCTTTCATTTCTCCCCTCTCAGCTTGTCTGCCCTCCCAAATCCTAGCCTAACCCTTCAGCACTCCTTTATCTTCTTGCTCTCCTAACACCATCCCAAGTTTTTAGACAGCAGAACATCTATTGCAGTCAGGCATTATTTCCCCTTTCAAATCCTTCTTTAACTTGTGTGAGTGATGTTACCAATTGGTGCTGAATTCACAGTAATTTTGTACCATGGTCACTCTCCTACTTTTCAAGAATCTGTCTATCTCAGCCTTGAATATATTCTATGACTCAGCCTCCTGGCTCCCTGGAGTAGAGAATTCCAAAGGCTCATGCCTCTCTGAAAATAAATTCCTTCTTATCCCCATTTTAAATGGACAATTCCTCCTTCTAAAACTGTGCTCCCAGTTCTAGATTTCCACAGAAGGGGGAAACATTCTCTCAGCACCTATCCTGTCAAGCCGTCTTAGAATCTTATATGTTTCAGTAAGATTAACCTACATGAAACCTCATCCTGCCCGTGGATGAGGTTTCATGCTTTTTCTAATGCCCGCCAAGGCCCCTGGCCTGCCCACCAACCTTAAGGTTGGACGGGCAGGTCCACTAATTAGTTTAATTGACTCTATCAATGGCCTCAATTGGCCGTTGACAGGTCGGTGGGCGCGCAGCTGATTTTGCTGCACCCCTGCCTACCGGAAAATTTAAATGAGTTCCGCCCGATGTCACTGCGTGTCATTTTATGTGTTGGTGAGCAGGGCAAGTGGGCCCTGTCCCCCCAACTCGCCAATGGGAAAATCTTGCCCTAAGTGTATAAGGTAAGTCGAGGGGGGGGGCGGGTGGTGTGAGGATCAGGTCTGGCCTTGGTGGAGGTTGGGGGGGGTCCAGGTCAGGCCTTGGCAGGAGGTCCAGGTCAGGCCTTGGTGGAGGTTTGGGGGGGTCCAGGTCAGGCCTTGGCAGGAGGTCCAGGTCAGGCCTTGGTGGAGGTTTGAGGGGGTCCAGGTCAGGCCTTGGCAGGAGGTTCAGGTCAGACCTTGGGGGCGGGGAGGTTTCAGGTTGAGCCTTGGCGTGGTGGGATGGGGCGGGGCTGGGGGTTTGGAGTTTGGCACGAGCCTTAGCGGGAGGGGTTGGTTCGGGTCAGGCCTGGGTCGAATCGGGCCTTGGCAGGGAGTGGGGTAGTCCCATGGGGGTTAGTTGGGCAGTGCAGGGAATCCCGTGGGGTGGGGTAGTCCCATAAGGGTGAGGTAGTCCCGTAGGGGGTGGTGGGAGTTCCCCGGGTGTTCACGGGTTTTGGGGGAGTCCTGTGGGGGGTAGTTGTGGGTCTATGCAATAGTTACCCAGAAGTTAGAAGTGGTTTTAATTCTTCTAACATTTTCTAGGTAACCATTGATGTAACACAGTCGGAACCATCTGAAATTTGCGATTTAAGTCGCATTTTTTGATGGTTCCCAGTGCAAGGTATTTGCCCATTGGAAGTATGCAGTTCCCAGGCAATTGCCATGCAAACCTTACCTGGGAAATTCCAGGGGTGGGGTGTTCCCCAGTGCAGCTCTGGGATACCCCCAAGTAACACTGCCCTGGAGCTTGAAAGTTACAGCCCAACCCCTTCATCCCAGGAATCAGCCTAGTGAACCTTCCCTGAAATGCCTCCAATGTAACTTTCTCCCTCCTTAAGTAAGGGGGCCAAAACTGTCCACAGTACTCCAGGTGCTGACTCACCAATGCCCTGTACAGTTGTAGCAAGACTTCCCTACTTTTACACTCAATAAAGGTCAACATTCAATTTGCCTTCTTAACTAATTGCAATATTTGCATGCTAATATTTTGTATTGCCTGTATGAGGACACTCAGGTCTCTCTGTACCACAGCATTCTGTAGTCTACCTCAATTTAAATTTTTGCTTTTCTTTTGTACAAAAGTGGATAACTGCAAGCTGTACCACATTATACTCCATCTGCCAAATTTTTGCCCATTCACTTAACCTGTCTCCCCTTTGTAAACTCTTTGTGTCCTCATAACTTGCTTTCCTACCTAACTTTGTATTGTCAGCAAAATTTGGCTACAATACTCTCAGTCCCTTCAGCAGCAGTTCAAGTAGGCAGCCTACCACCACCTTCTGAAGAGCAGTAAATTCTGGTATTGCCAGCGGTGCCCACATCCCGTGAATGAATCAGAAACGTAGGGTTTCTTGTTGAGGCACTGGGGGTCTCACCTGCCTTCTTAAAAGCCAGTGAGAGACACGCACAGTTTCTTTTTGGGAAGGCCTGCCGAATTACAAGCCAATCAAGCAGGTGGGCCTTACCCTGGAACCAAGACCCTGGGGTGGAAGTCTCACCCACTAAGAGTTGCCAGCCAATCAGAGGCAGGCAGCTCTTGTGCTCAGCAGCGCCACTGGAAGGCTGTGGCTGCAGCTGGAAGGATAGGCACCGGAACCCCAGGATTGCAGCGTGACCCAGGCCACAGGTAAGTAATGTGAGGCATTGGTTTCGGGGGATGGGGGGGTCACAGGGAGGTCATAAGCAAGGGCAGGGGGCGTGGCTCTCAGCAGGCCCCCCCTTCCTGGCACAGTCAGGCACAGTGACTTTGATCGAAGGAACTTCCTAGGAGGTGACAAGCTGGCCACACGGTTTTAGCTGCCATGCATGCCGCTTGGCGATAGGCCTGCCTGCAGCTGGGTTAATACCAGCGTTGGTGGGATGAGGTCCTTAAGTGGTCATTAATTGGCCTCTTAAGAGCGTTAATTGGCGGCGTGGCAGAAGGTCACCCATGAGCCTCCCTGCCCAGAACTTAATTCTGGCAGAGACGAGGAGGCAGTGGTACACTACCATCCTGCCTAAATAAATGTCCTACCTGCCTCCAAGCTCACCACCAGGGACAGCAGAAGATTTCCGCCTACAATCATCCCAGAAATTACTTGTTGAAATATTGTGTAAACCCTGCTTTGTAGTTTTGTTGTTGATGAATAATCTGATAACCCAGGGAGTTGATCAAGTCCTGAAACTGATTGCAGACTAATGAACATTAGATTGATGAAATTTTTTTCAATTATGAATTTGTTTGAATAATAATCATTATGACCACTGGCCTAGGTGTGTGTGCAACAGAATGCATAACCCCTGCATTATCAAATGATATATGACACCAAGCCACATAAGGAAGTTTTAGGATAGGTAAGCAAGAGCTTGTCCAAACCCCATACCAGATATTACCCCCTAAGTCTTGGGACAGAGTCATTTGCATAACTGACTTGGGCCTCTGGCATCTTCAAGATGCACATCAGTGGTCCCCAGCCCAGCTCAGCCTAAACCACTATAAGTTGACACAGTGCTTTGGCCAAAGCCTAACTAGGAGGATTTTTTTTAAGCCTCCATCTTCCACAGGATTTCTTTTGGAATTCTAGTAAGTTAGGACCTTTTGATGCCCTCAAAATGCTTCACGCCAGGTCTTAACGGGTGTGAGTCCTGTTCAGGGCTTTCAAGGGCTTAAACGCTGGTATATAAAGTGCTCTGCCTAAGAGCAGGTCTTCTGCTCATTTCTCCCACCTTACAGGCTTGTGCTTTCCTCTTCAGTTGCTCATAGAAGCCTCCCATTTTTAATTTCCAGTTGTCTAACATCATCGTTCTCTTCCTGCCTCTTGGTCTTTATCCCTCTAATCTTCCTTCAAGTTCTCATGCCTTAGAACATGGTCAGTCCAATCTTGTTGTGTTTACTTGAAGATATTCTCAGACGACCTTTCCTCCTCACCATCCTGAGAACGACTTCACTGCTCTTGTGTTTTCTCCAACTGACCTGCTCCATCCTTCTCCAGAATCACATTTCACAACTTTCTAGGCTTTGAATCTCTGCTTTTCTCAAGAGCCACGTTTCAGCCCTGCAAATCACAGGGCGGAATGGTCCCAAATTTGCACTAAGTGTGGCAGAGGGTGGGAAAAACAACCTTTTACCCGCCGGCCGCAATGGTGGCTTTTCACGCTGTATCATGCCAAACCAGCTGCATTAATTATGCGTTCCTGGGATATACGCCATTTCGATGGCGGGCAGGCTCCAATTTGCTTGCCACACCATCACCTCGCTACTTAATCACGCCAGGCACCACATTTAAAGTACAGCCGCACTCAGTGCTCCCAGCCCAGGACTGCAGCAAAGAAGAAAGGCAAGAAGACTGCAGCTCTTGAGTGCCTTTTGGATGCTGTGGAGGCCCGCTGTAATGTACCGCTCTGGCCGCAGGAAGGGCAGCAACATTACCACTCCGGTTTGGTAGACGCTGGCAGCGGTGGTCAGTGCCAATGCTGCGTAGAAGAGATTGGCCATCCAATGCAGATAGAGGATGAATGATCTCATCCGTGCTGCCAGGGTAAAGCAACCATCTCATCACTCTAAACACTCACACTCAAGCCCATCACACATTCACTGGCATCTCACTCACTGCCAACTCAAGGGACATTACCACCCATTCTCACACACATACCCTCACATCCCCATCTGGCCTCATCTCCTCTGGAGACTGCCTCCTCAGCCCTCACCATCTCGAGGCCGCTTGCACAAATTAACGTGAGCCCCCATACGCACCCTTGGATACTCCCCTTCCCCAGTACAGCCCTCGTCCTGCAGCCTTGTCCTTTGCCTGAGGCCACTTCTCCCCCTTCCCCAAGCAAGCCCTGGCCCTGCAGCCGTTGAAAAGCCACCCATATATGGCTGATCTGGTAGGTACGGACCTATCTGTGAGCCCCTCTAAAAGTGATGTGGTGCTGTTTATGAAGCCTGGCGTTGATGACTGCGAGTGCTGCCCGAAGTAAAGTAGGCAAACAAACCTTGAAGTCCCGAGTGAAGTGCAGCCCGCCAAGTGCACTCCTTATATAAGCTGTTGTGAAATACGTTGGTGTGTTTTCCCGCCGACGTGTGCGGACGATCCTGTGGGGTGGGGGGGGATGAGTCTGGTGGACTGGCCTTATAATGATGTGCTGATCTGTTACAATAAGGTTCCTGATGTCCAATGGCAGGGAACATGGCCCGCCATCAATGGGCTGAGCGGACGATCGCAAACTGGTTTCAGGACGTCGAGAAACCAATTTTTGACCTTCTCGTCATATTGTCCACTCATGTCACCGAACATGCCTGACGCCAGTGGGCATGGAAAATCTTGGCCACAGTCTTGACAATCCTTTTCTTAAGATATCTGCTCATTCCTGCGCTGAGCAGTTCTCAATGTTTGGAGAATGCATTCTTTGACATTGCTATTCCAGCTCTGATTTCTTAATGGCTGTAACCACCTTCTGACAAGATGCTTCCCAACTACTTAAATCGTGATACCTGTTCCAGCTGTTGACCATTTATTTTGATCTCCGCATTCAAACCATTATTTCACCATTACTAAAGGCTGGTATTACCTGGGGAAGCCCAAGAACCCCCATTGACATATCTCCTTGGTGGTGGAAGAGAGGGGGAGCTGGTTGAATTTGAAAATCAGACCTCAAGCTCTCTACTAACCCAAGAATTTTGGGGGCACCCTGTCCAATTCCAGTCAGCAAATATATAACAAGGTGGCCAGTCTGAAATCATGAATATCCTGCCTACCAAAGTCCCATTCCTCCAACACCTCTATGCTTGCTGACCTACAATGGCTTCTGGTTAAGAAACAGCTCAGTTTTAAAATTCTTATCCTTGTTTTTAAATCTCTCCATGGCCTCGCCCCTCCTTATCTCCGTAATCTCCTCCAGCTCGACAACCCCTCCGTGATCTTAGCATTCCTCCAATTCTGGTCTTTTGTGCATCACTGATTTTAATTGCTCCACCATCGGAGGCCAAGCATTCAGCTGCCTGGGCCCTAAGCTCTGGAATTCCCTCCCTAAACCTCTCTGCCTCTCTGAGCTTTGTCCTTCTTTAAGATGTTCCTTAAAACCTACCTCTTTGACCAGGCTTTTTGATACCTGTTTTAATATCTCCTTATGTGACCCGGTGTCAATTAGTATTTGATAATTCTGTTGCAAAATGCCTTGCCGGGTTTTTACTTTGCTAAAGGTGCTGTATAAATGTAAGTTGTTGTTGTTATGGAGGTTATTCAGAATGTTGTCATAAAAGATATGTTAGATTTAGTCCACCCACAGCAATTTTGGTGAATAGGTGTCTAATAACGTCCTCGTGGTTAATATCACAAAGTTTTATAATAACATTGGAGATAGAATGAGATTTTTTTCATTCCCCTCTAAAGAGGAGGGGAAAAATTGATTAACTCATATATTACTTAAATAGGAATTCCATTTTGTTTAGGAATCATTGTAATCAACATTGCAAGGTTTTTATTGTTTCTCCCTTGTTCTCGCTCAGCCTTTCTCTGTCATTCACCATCTCTGGTTGAGGTGAATAGGCAAACTTATTCCCAGGTTGTTAGGAAGTGTAGGGAATTCTTCTCTTAGGGGAGTTGCCCACAATGAGCAGTTTGGCAGTGCAGTTATTGGAAATCCACTGTATCCTGCCCCTCTTGAACAAGCTGTTCAGTCAGTGACAGCATTCTTGAATGTTTCTAATCCAGGCATTCTTGCTCATGAATCAGAATTCAGACCATCAACTGAACAGGTATCACAGGTGACAGCCTTGGCTCATTGGTAGCACTATAAAAAAAACAAAAAAAGCTGGAAATACCCAGCAGTCTGGTAGTATCTACAGAGGCAGAAAGAAATTTAACCATTCAAGTCAATAACCTTTCATCACAAAGATGAATTCTCTCTCCACAGATGCTGCCTGATCTGCTGAGTGTTTCCAACATTTTTTGCTTTTTATTTCAGGTTTTCAGCATCTGCAGTACTTTGCTTTTGTTTCATCAGAAGCACTCTTGCCTCAGAGTCAAAAGATTGTAGATTTAAGCCCCATTTTACAGAAAACAACAAAATCTTGCATACGTATAGCAACTTGGATGTAGCAAAACGTTCCAAGCTGCTTCACGAGAGTGGTATCAATAAAAATTGAGCACTAAGTAACAGAAGGAGATATCAGGCAGATGGCCAAAAAGCTCAGTCAAAGAGGTAGGTTTTAAGGAGCATCTGAAGGGAGGAGATGTTCAGGGAGGGAATTCCAGAGATTAGGATCTAGGCAACTGAAAGCAATAGGGAAGGCCGGGGTTATGGAGGGATTTGTAAACAAACATGAGAATTTTAAAATTGAGGTGTTACTAGGGCAGGAGCTAATGTTAGAGAGAAGAGGCATGATGGACGAATGGGACTTGGTGAGTGTTAAACTACAGGCAACAGAGTTTTGAATGAGCACAAGTTTATATAAAGTGAAGGTGGGGGGTCAACCAGGAAGGCATTGGACAGTCCATTCTAGAGCTTAAGGACACATGTTTAGGCTGATATTTCAGAGGGACTCCTGCAGTACTCTGAGCGCTATTTCTTGGATGGTATGTTAAACTGAGGTCCTGTCTTCCCTAATGAGTGAATGTAACCAATCCAATGACATTATTTGAAGAAGAGGAGTTGTCCTGGTCAACATTTATCACTTAACTGATAACAACAACCACAAGTTATCTGGTCATTATCTCATTGTTTTTCTAGACTTTACTGTGCATAAATTGACTGCTACATTACAACAGTGATGACACTTCAAAAGAACTTTATAGCCATGAAGCAATTTGTGACATCCTGAGGTCATGAAAAGTGCTATGTCATTGCCGTTTCTTTCTATCTATTATTACTGTATAAGTGTAAACATAGCAGCTCTGAATACTTTCCAGCTTCCAAAGGATCTGGTATCTTACCAGATACATCTAGAAAGTAGTATAATTTGAGTTCTTGTCTCATGAATTTTTTATTCCATCCAAATATGCTTAATGGGGATAGAAATTCAAATTAGTGAATTCAATGCACAGTGATGAGCTTTGGCTCAAAAAAGCTTATGTAAACAGCAAATTTAATTTCTATCTTATATCAAAGGGGGAGGTAGAACTAACCCAGGGAATGATAGACCACTTAACTTAACATCAGTAGTTGGAAAGATGCTAGAACATTTGCTAAAGATCAGACAACAAAGCATCTAGAGTTAGAGGGTATAATAAAAATGTTCAGAATGGATTTCTAAAGCGAAGTTCGTGTTTAACCAACCTTATTGAATTCTGTGAAGGAGTACCAGAAGGAGTAGTCATGGGTAATGCACTGGGTATGTTGCATGTGAACTCTCAGAAGCCCTTTGATAACATGCAATTTAACAGATGCATGACCTTTGAGCTGTGCTTCTGAGGTTTATTTCTCACATGTCTCCATACTATCCTTCCAGGGGCCAGGTAGCAGAGTGCATTAAAAGATGGCTACAAAATAGAAAACAGAGGGTTAAGCGGTGTCTTTAGGACTGGTAGACAGTGGGAAGTGATGTCCCGAGATGATCTGTGCTCGAACCACTATCGTTCATCATATTGTATACATAAATAATTTGGACTTAGGAACCGGAAGCTTTGTCTGGAGTCAAAGAGCGATGGTTTTGGTTACATCTGATGCTTATTGAAGCAAAGTTGTTTAACATATACACACTATTTGTGCACAAACATTCCGTACAACTGTTACTTTTCGATCCAGAGAAATTCAATGTATCTCTGATAGTGCACCTTACAGTATTTGAATTGCTTTGATATTGCTCAGTCTTTCAGTACCTGGGAAAATGTCTCTCTAGTTATTTCATCTACTCTACAGTTCCTTGAACTGAGCCTCTGAGGTTTATTTCTCATGGGTCTCTAGACTGTCCTTCTCAAAAATAAACTGATTTGAAGCTTACAGATTTTGGATTTACATCATGTATTTAGCACATACGGCATGACTACATTTTACTTTTTTATACCTTTTATTGATGCATTCTTGGGCATTTCCAAACTACAAAATCCCACAGCTATACTGCTACATTTTAAAGATATATCAGCATCTAGTAGTAAAGAGCAATTTGGACGATTCTGGACTTGATACATTTCCATTCCCATCCATGTGTGTGTCTGTAACAATATTATGCAAGATCCCAAACACTGTAAATAAGCAGCAGCTCGCATTATCAAATGAAATGGACTAAAGATGGTAAATATTGCTATCTTGGTGAAAATTTGGTCTCAGATTTAAACACTATTAAAATATTATTTCTGTTAAAACAAAGTTCTGTTAATGTCCTATGTTGGGGGAGAAATATTTTACCAGTTCCCACTCTTGATCATTATACAATGACTTCCTTCCAGGTATGTGTGGGCATTGGCTGAAAACAGGATCAGACTGAAGTTCCAGGGGTCAAATAGCCAGCCAACACTCACTGTTGAAACCACAGGTGAAGTATGGCCACTGGGTTAGGTAACAGAAGACACTCTTCATTCATGTTTGAGTTCAGACTCAATGAGTATTGGGAGACCTTTCGAGTGTGGCACAAATCACAGCCAAGCTTCACCTAGAATCCACACATGCAGACTTTGCAACTGGATTCAATGATCGCCAATAGGAATCCCACTAAGTCCTATCTTTCACATTCCTGACCTTGAGTGCTCCACCACCCACAGCCTAGGAGTGCCCTGAGTGTTGAGAATTCAACAATCAAACAGAAATCAAACCTGGGACCAAGTGATCTATACAGAAGAGTAATGCTTCCGCTTGGCCCCTGGAGAGCTAAAATAATTTAAAATTGCAGGG
Organism: Cetorhinus maximus; assembly: GCF_964194155.1. Lineage (NCBI taxonomy): Eukaryota > Metazoa > Chordata > Chondrichthyes > Lamniformes > Cetorhinidae > Cetorhinus > Cetorhinus maximus. The sequence continues at coordinate 47,256,631 of NC_135896.1, read as the reverse complement.
TTAATTAAAAGTTAACTTCAAGCACCTCTTCTTTAAAATTGAGAATTATAAATTCTTCTTCATTCAACTAGAGTATTTTACAAATCCAAAGTTTCTTTTTTATTTACAGACAAAACTTACCTAATTTAAGCAATATTTGCAACAGAAACTTTCAAAATAATAATCCTGAAAAATTACATTTAGTCAAATTCAAATATAACTTTAAAAAACATTCTTCCCCTCCTTCTCTCCGGGAGGTTTGAATTTGTCCTTGGACATGTCATGCCCTCAGTACTTTGGATGAGTGCCATTCTTCTTGTTGAAGCCGAGACAGTGAATGTTTGCAGGCTATTTCACTGTGGGAGCATCACAGCTGTCCTGAATCTGATTTTGTCTGCCACTAGGCACTTGTACTTTACTGCAGATGCCAAGAGATGGAGATCAGAAGAGGGAATCCCTCCCTAGTCCAAGGATTCTGAAGCCAATTGTTGCAATTGCCACTCTTGCTAATTCTGTATAAACTTGCAACTTACCCTGGGGCTGATTGATCTGTCTGACTCAGTTACATAGATTGGCCTGTAACTCCCGAGCACCCCAGCATCAGATTTGGAGGGTACCTCAAAGATGCGCTGGGGAATCCCCCTGGGAAGTTCCCAGGTAAGGGTTTAAATGGCAATTGCCCAGAAGTGCACACCACCTCTGGACAATTGAGCTGCGCAGGGTGGTTTAAATTCCAAAATTCGGATGGCTCTACACCCATAGTTACTCAAAAAAAGTTAGAAGTACTAAAACCTCTTCGAACTTCTAAGTAACTTTGTAAAGACCCAGATTGACCCCATGGGACCCATACCCCCGACCAACCCCTGACTCCCGCCAGGAGACCATCCCCCTGCCTCCGACCCCCTCACAAACCCCCAACCTCTGACAACCCCCGCCTCTCAACCTCCAACACCTCCCCCCAACCTCAAACCTCCCAAACCACCCCCTGACCTCCAAATCCCCGCCCCTTGACCTCCAACACCCCACCACCCCCCTGACCTCCGACACTCCCCACCTCCTGATCCTTTACCCCAGGACCTCCGATCCCTCACTCCCCCGACCTCGGACCCCCGCCCTCCCCACGACTTCCGACACCCATCAGCCCCACCCCCAGAACCTTCGACTGACCTCCGCCCCTGACCTCGATCAACTCCCCAATCCCCACAGACTTCCAACCTCCCCCCACAACTGACCGCGGACCCCCCTACAAACCCCACTGCCCACTGTATCTCCAACTCTTACTCAACCCCCCAAACCTCGGACTCCCCCACCCATGACCCTCCTGAACTTCGAACCACTCCCCACAGCCCCACCCGGTCCTTCGACCCCCCTCCCCACACCACGACCTCCCCGGACCTCCAACCGACTTCCACTCCCGACCTCAGCCACCACCCCCCGTACCTTGAACCGCCCCCCTATATCTCAGACCTCCCCGTACTTTGACAACCACCCCCCCATAGCTTAGAAACCCCCCCCCGTGCCGTACCTTGACCACCCTCCCTGTACCTTGGACCCTCCCATGGGCCTCTGTCCCCCACCCCCGGCAATGGACCTCCGACCAACTCCCCTGCCCCCCTGGACCTCTGACCCACCCCCCAGTCCTCCGCCTTACCCCCCTCAACCCCCGGACCTCAACTCAATCCCCCCCTTCCCCGCTCAACCTCTCAGACCTCTGATCCAGCCCCTGGACCTCCGACCTACCCTCCCCATCCCTGGACCACACCCAGAAACCCCCATCCCCAAATACTATCCACCTATTTTAGACACTTACCTTCTCCCTGGCTTGTCAATTATCCTGGCCCTTTAAACTTACCTGCTTTAACGCAGCAAGTGTCGTAAAAAAAGGGGGGGGGGGTTGTGGGCTCCTTGAATCTGCCGGAGCTGCACTTTGCTGGGGCCTGCGAGGAATCTTTCGATGCAGGCCCCAAGCAGCTCTGGCAAACGGAAATGTCAGCGTCATTTTCAAGACCAGGTAAGTAGGTATTTAATTCTTCTAATTCCTGTGGGCCAGCGCTTTCCGATGCTAGTCGGAAGTTTGGGCCCATATGTCATTGCAAACTGAACCACCAGCAACCTCGAGGAAGCTGCAGATATTTGCATTTGGCATGACAGGCAAACTGTAATGTGCATATGTGTATGAAAATGCGTTAAAAATGCCAATTAGTGAACATTGATTATAACATGCATTATTACCATAATTACTGGGTGCCAGCTGTGGATTAGTTGGTACCAGTCTCACCTCTGAATCAGAAGGTCCTGGGTTCAAGAGCACAAAAATCAAGGCTGACTTCCAGAGCAGTCCTGAGATAGGGTTGTGGTGTAGGAGGTGATTCTTTTGGATTAGACATTAAACTGAGGGCCCCATCTGTCCTCTCAAGTGAATGTATAAGATTTCAGTGCAGTATTTTGAAGAAGCGCAGGGGAATTAACCCTGGGGCAGAATTTTGCCCTCGTTGGGCAAGCTCGGTGGGGATGAGCTGGAGCGGTCGGGAAGCCGGCTGCCTCCCCCGATTGGGCCATGACAGCGATTTCACGCTGGCTGGCCAATTAAGGGGTGGGGAGGAGGGCGAGCGCGCAAGTTTGCAGGTGCGCGCAGGAAACGCTCCCTGAGGCACAGTGCTGCCTCAGGGAGATTAAGATTTAAAAAATTAAAAATAAAAAGTTTTAAAATGTTAAAAATCATGCCCCCTCATGTGGCTCTGCCAACTATAAGGTTGGACGTGCAGTGAAAAATTTAATTTAGTTGGTACTTTAATGGTCTTAATAGGCCTGTTAATTGTCGGCGAGCGCACTGCTGACTCCCGTGTGCGTCTGCTGACCAAAATATTGTGCGAGTGTGCGATGACGTTGGGATGCTCGCCCGACGTCATCGGACATCATTTTACGCTTATTCGGGTAGGCCCGCCCGCCCGCCCGACAAACGAAAAATTCTGGCCCTGGAACCCTGGATAATGTTTATCCCTCGATCAACATCCAAAAAATGGATTATCCGGTAATTACCACGTTGCTGTGAGTGGGAGTTTGCTTTACGCAAATTGGCTGCTGTGCTTCCTACATTACAACAGTGACAATACTCGAGTATTTCATTGGCTGTAAAACACTTTGAGACATCTGGTGGTTGTGAAAAGCACAATATAAATGCAAATCTTTCTTTTTTAATTCGTCTGGAATGGAATAGAGGTCTATCAAGAATATCGAGAGTCGAGAAAAGATGATGATGAAAGTGTTGACAATAAGACAAATCTAGGGTTTAAGAGTTACAGGCTATAATTTCTGCTTTATTTAGGAATCTTATAGAAGCTGTTGTTACACTCCAACCTGGTTAGGAACAACTCTTCTTGTAATGACCTATTGCATACAATGAAACTTCCCATATTTAACAGATCTGTCCATTGATTTATAAGTTCATTAGAGATCTCTAATTTCTGAAGTATAAATAGTGGGATTGTGCCCCGGTAATCTTACTGGACAGAGCACCAAAGATCTTGTCTTCCTTTCAGCCTCCAAAATATTTAAACTTGGACACCCTCTATGAGTAGGGTTTTAATAAATATTTCTTGGCTTGTACACGAATAGAGCATTTCCCAATACTAGCACTGCCTGCATCCCCCACCCCTTTTGAGGACAGGAAAAGTTGGCAGGGTTTTTAACCTGCTTCCTCAAAGCTTAAATGGCCAACATTGAGCAACATTAATAATGGCCGTAAGTTTACAACCTGGTCGGTCCCACACTACAGTCTAAAGGAGGGCAGTAAAGATTGTGTCACCATGAGGTGGGAGAGATTAGCATATGGGAGGTGAAGCAGAGGGGACTGACAAACTAAAGGGAGCATTTTGAATAGGTCTATTATAATGCAATTTTTGAAGTCAGTATAATTCCAAGGGTTGGGAACGAATGATACTTTAAAGTAATGAGTGGCATGACTCTAATTTACAGATTGATAGTACAAAAAAAATCAGAAAAACTGTAAGTTGTATGATCTTTTGGAAACATGTGAGAAGAGAAACTATCAGGTTTGTACTTTCAAGTGTAAAGACACAACATTCTATATGGAGGTTACATTCAGCCAGATCCTCTACCAAGCCTGTGTCCTCAGCGCACTGCTCTACTGTGCTGAGACCTGGACAACATATGTTAGGCAGGAGAAAAGGCTGAACAGTTTCCACCTTCTCTGCCTCAGTATCGTCAGCATCACTTGGCAAGACAAAGTCATCAACTCACAGGTCCTGGAGTGTGTTAATACCTTCATAGACTCTATGATCTAACCCATATGAGCCCTGGGGCAAAATTTTTAGCTTGGTGGGCGGGCGCGTGCCCGACCCGCTTGAGTGTAAAATGACGCGCGTTAATGTCAGGCGAGCGTCCCGACATCAACGTGCAGTCGCGCAATATTTCATTCGGCGGCCGCGCGCCGGAGTTGGCAGCCTGCCGACAATTGAAAGGCCTGTTAAGGCCATTAAATTATCAAGTTGAATTTTTCGCTGCCCATCCACCCTTGCGGTTGGCAGGCAGGCGAAAAGGCCAAGAGGCCTTTGCACTTTTTAGGAAACCTCATCCATCAGCGGGATGAGATTTCGTAAAGTAAATAAAAATAAAATAAAACTTTTAAAGCTAAATTAATAACATGTTGCTGCTCATGTGACATAAGAGGACGTGTTTCATTACATTTTTATTTTCTGTATTTGTTTTTAATAACTCTTCATCCCCCTGAGGCAGCTCTGTGCCTCAGGGAGATTATGAAGCATGCATTCGCGTGCGTGTGTGAAGCTCGCACTTGCCCCGCTCGCCCTCCTCCCCCTGCCTGCACAGGCAGTGCTGAGTGCTGCCGCTTGCGTTTCACGCCAGGCGGGCCTTAACTGGCTCGCCAGCCTAAAATTGCCTCTCAGCCCCAATTGCGGGTGGCAGTTGGCTTCCTGACCGCCCCCCGCCCGTCCCGCTGAGCCCGCCCGACATGGGTGAAATTCTGCCTCTGGATGAGTAAATGTAGGGAAAATTAAAAGAGGAGCAATGGACTGCAAATGTGCACTGATGCTTTCTACAGCAAACTGAGATTCTGATCAAACTGCTAGGCTGTGCATGTCCCAATCATACTAACCTCTGTAGTTGGCAACTAATAGATCTAACCCATCTAACCCTAAACCATCTTATTCCTTTTGAAAAACTGCGAAAGAAGCATTACCGAATCTTTCTTAAGAATTTGATAGTTGTGTAGGGTGCACCTGACAGGTTGTATATAGCCTGTGGAAGGAGTAAGATTATCATGCTGAGTGGCCATTTCACATTGCACCACACTCGCTAACGCTCCCCTCACTCTTGCATGACCACGTGGAACAGAACCAGAGGCAACAGCTCCCTATCAGCGGGAGACAGGCTTGGCTGCAGGTCCTTACCCTGATGGAGGAAATGATGCTTGGCATTATTGGAGCAGCCATGATTAAGGCTGTGGCCAGCAACAGGGCTGAAACCATCAAAGATGATGGTATGTTGATACGTAACCCTCCTTTCCTCCTCCATCCCACTATCTGCTCAGATTTACAAGCTGCAGCTGCTGCAAGAATACACCTCTTGCAATTACCCTCTGGCCTTGCCACAACCCTTTCTTTGTGCCTTTTCCCATTCACTTTCCTGTTCAAGAATTGCAACCTGGGCAAGGACTGGTGCAAGAGCAGGTAGTGGTCATAGAGTCATAGAGTTATACCACACAGAAACAGGCCCTTCGGCCCATCTTGCCTGTGCTGGCCATCAAGCACTTATCTATTCTAATCCTATTTTTCAGCACCTGTCCCGTAGCCCTGTATGCTATGGCGTTTCAAGTGCTTATCTAAATACATATCAAATGTTGTGAGGGTTCCTGCCTCTAGCATCCCCTCAGGCATCTGCCGAGCAGAAAGACTAGCAAAAGATCACGAAATGTATTCAGTTCTCTTGGAGCACAGAACCTCAGTGACCTCGTTATTCAATAGCAGGTGTCAAATTGGAAGCTGTTGCAAATACCGTCTGCTCCAGTCTAGAGGAGCCATATGCATGAAAGTTCATGGTGATGGTCATCTTCACAGCCATTGTAATGAGATCCTTGCCCTGCTTGAGGTTGCAATAATGGCTGCAGCAAGTGGCAGATTTCAGTGAGGCATTCTGAGTGTAGTGGAGATATCCTCAGTGAGATTCAGCCAGAAAAATCACTTTCTAAGCACCCTGGATGGATATGGCCTCCTGCTAAGAACCTTTCTCCCTGTCCTCCGCCTCCTCCCTCTTCCAGCAGCTTGTCCTGCTTTGTGTAATCTCTGTTCATTTTCCTTTTAAGTGCAGTGAAGGTGCAAACTACTGCACCCATATCATGTAGTAAGTGGTTTGCACAGCATCCTTGAAGTCAGGGCAAAGTCTTCCAGCACATGCCACACACTCCCTGTAGACTTTAAGCAACTTTGAGAATCACCAAAAATTTCTTGCAGCATGAACCAATGAAAATCAATGAAAAACTAACCTCAACAGTTGACAGTCCCTTAAAATAGCACTTGTGGGTGGGACTTTCCAATTGCTGAACTCATGTTGATGTTTGTGTGTTTAAGAGGTGGCATTTAGCTGGAGCTAATGGCAGCATGGCATCAAATTAACATTACACAATCTGCCTACTCTGCTTACTTGTGGCAGCCACTGCCTGTGTGTGCACCCTCACTAAAATAGCATCCGGCATGGCTAAGACCACAAGTGTGTACACATGCCATGATGCCATTTTGGAGGCAAAGCTATGGCCATAGTGATGAAAACCAGGCTGTACAAAGCTGAATTTGGTGCCTTTCTGTAAATAGTTTCTGTAGATGGTTTGTTGTAGTGCGCTGTTTATATGTGCCAGCTCAGCCTCTGGCCAACTGAAGAGTACTTGAGAACCAGGAGCTCAAACCCAAGGCTCAAGTCATGGTTCACCAGCAGCATTGATCCGCCTGCTTCAGAGACTTGGAAAACCTACAGAAGGCACCTTGAAACACTGGAGAAGTGCCACTAACAGTGCCTTCGCAAGATCCTCCAAATCCAGTGGCAAGAAAGATGGTCATATAGCAGAGTCCTCTCCCTAGCCAACTTACCCAGCATTGAGGCATAACCATTCAAAACTAACCCTGCTGGACAGCACATGCCATTCGCATGCCTGACACCAAACTTCTGAAGCAACTTCTACTCAGAACTTGGTCATGGTAAGAGACTCCCACGAGGACATCAGAAATGGTTTAGGGATGTCCTCAAAGCATCTTTTGAGAGATCAAACATCCCTGCCCACTCAGGGGAGTCCCTGGCTTGTGACCAACTAAAACAGAGAAAGTTCATTCAGGAAGGTACTGAACACATTGAGAAACTTCGTCAGGAACACACATCAGATTTATCAGCCATCTCAGAACCCATCAAGCCAGAGCGGAAGCAAATCATCCTTGATCCTGAGGGACTGCCTAAGAGAAGAGAGCTTCAATAGACTCTGTAGACTGTTTGCTGTAGTGTGCTGTTTGTATAGAATCTGTTTGCTGCACAATTGACTATTTGCTGTGAGTTCTGTCAAAATTCCCACCAGCCTCCAACTCATTGGTTGACTCAATGGTGCCAATAGATACTCAGGAATTTCAGTGATAGAATCTTATGTATTTTGCATTCTTAACACCTTAGCAAAGCCAGGTGTCAGGAATGCTATTGTGTCCCTCATATTCAGCATTTCTAAGAAGGCAGTGTGAAATTTAAATTTCTATTGGCCTGTAAACTGGGTGCAATTTGTTCATAGCAATGGAGGATTTGCTGCAATTAGGACAATGTTGCTCTGTACAGGATTCCTACCGGATTGGAAAATGGAGGCATATTGGATTATGGAAAATATATTTATTTTATATTACAGGTTGCAGGTTGTACCTATACATATGATATTGGGAAGAAACCCTACAGTTCACAGGCATGCCAAGAGTACAACTTCAATAAATCAAAAAAATTAAAGGGGAAGTTAGATTATGCACTTTTACATAGAATTTGGAATTCTCTGCTACAAATTGTTGTTGAAGAAGAATGCACTAAACTTTAAAACAAGAACTAGATAGTTTTCTGATAAAGTGGAATATTAAAGGATGCAGCTTGGAATCAGGAATTTGGGATAACACTAGATCATTCATATGGAGAAAATGACTGGCACAGACAATGGACAATGGGCAGAGTGGCCTGCTTCTTTGCTGTTTGTAAATCTCTGATTGTAGCACTTGATAAGCATTACTTGTTGGATCAAAACTCTCACTATAGGCTTGCGCCACTCAAAAAGGTAGTTACTGCATAAAGATTGATGCATTCCATTACGTTGGCATCCTAGAACCCCTCCTCTTGCATCGTGTGAGAATAGCTCCTGTAGAAGGTTTCTGAAACAGAGAAATTGTGTATTTTGTATAGCTTGACCTAATTCGTTTCTGTCAATATATGTTCCTCCCTATATCATATATAGAGACAGGATGACAGCGAGGGGGAAAACAACAAACAACATTGACTGTCTTACTCAGGGGAGACGGAGAAAGCTAAAGAGAAACAGACAGATCCCGAAGGCCATAATCAGACTAACTTTCCAACTAGGGAATTAAAATAATCATATGTGACTGTAAGGGAAGGAACACACCAAGATCACGCAATATAAGGACCAAACCACAGTGGACACTGTAGGACATTTATAAAAGATATATGTTACCTCAATTTCAAAGCTCAGTGTTAAGCACAACTGTTCAAACAATACTACAATAACAATATTGTAATGCAACCAAGTGACTATGCACATTCTTCTTATGCAACTGAATGGTTGTGCATTGCACAATGTTAACCAAATGATCATGTAAAATATTATGTGAGCATTTTAACAATGTGCCTTGCTCTTGAGTTTCTGTTTTGGGTGCAATTGGTGGTCTGGGTGCAAATTACGCTCACAGTTGTGCTAGTTTTAAGAAGTGTTTTTGTTGCTCAGGCTTCTGCTCAAATTCATTCAGGTATTGCTAAATGTAAAATCTTCCATGAACTAGTGCAACCAGGCAGTGTTTAGAACTTAATTTTTTTTGTAAAATAACTCCTTGACATATTAAAGAGGTGTAATCTGGTGCAGTTTTATGAATCGTTTTGATATTGCCAAAAAATAAGCTATTTTAATCAGAGGGCCTAGTCCACCACCCTATTTTAGCAACCCTAGTTTAAATAGCTGAAAATGAGTTTAAAAAAAACACAAATCATTTACTAGTTACATTGATGTACAATAGCCTGTTTCTTAGTAAATTTAAAAGAAATGACAAGCTTCTCAAACATTTTCCATCTCAAAAAAATCTTAATTCTAAGAGCCTCCTCAAAGGCCTACAAATGGACACAATTATTGCAAACTCACCATGGTGATTAATTTGATCGGAGGGGTGTGGCCAGTTTTGTGGGTGGAGCCATCTCCAGGCCTGATGCTTTTTAAACTAGTGCAAAAGATTGCAGAACCTCAGTTTGTGCTAAACATAATTAGTGCTTGAAATTCCTTGATCTTTTGCACTGGTTTGGCAGATTTTAATTGCATTGTGCTGGAAAAAAACAGTCCTCATTGTGTAAGAGAATTTTATTTCTCAGTTTAACATGACACAGTTTCAGTTTTTGATGTATGGGGCTGAATTTCAACACCGGGGGCATAAAAAGTCATTTTTATAAAATCGAGAATCCTTGTTCATGTTTGATTTTGTTGTTGCAGGCAAATAGTTTTCCCTTGGATAAAATATCGGTATTTCTCTTTTATTTTGAAATCACCAATGGTGAACTTTCTGGGCTTCTTTCAACAAAAACGTTAAGCCTGTCAAGTGCATTATAATGCCACTACTATCAGCACACTCCAGCTGCTTCATTCACCTTTCCACATTCTGCTCCTCACATTACTTCTTCAATGTACTTGCACACAGATCATTCAGAACTTTTCCAGTTAATGTCATTCAGAATTTACCTAAGTATTTGCTCCTAGTTTTGTTCTGAAGTGTTGTCATCTAATTAATGGACCCAAAAGCTTTTGCTCTTTGTGATGTGCTTTTCTGCTATCCTGCTTGCCTTGTTATTATGGTGATGAACACTTGAACTGCTGTTGAATTATACATTAGAGTTTGTAATCACCAAGGCATTTGAAGACAGGAATGGGGAGAGGTTCACTGGTATTGGCAGTGCATGGCGATGTGATGAGCTAATCATGAAAATAGCTGTCTCCCACAGGTAGCAAGCATTGTGACCCTTCACAATAAGAATGCGAAGGTGCTTTGAGTTGTGTAACTATTGTTTTTACACACTGCTATGCACATATTTGAGGACAATTCAGATTTTTATCTACTTGGGCTGAGGAATTGAAAATATACAATGGCTTATATGGAATACTTTTCTAACAATCATTAATTTTCATGCGTTCACTTTCATGTGTTTGTGATGTTTTTGTGTACTTTTCCAAACATATGTATAATACTATTGTGTTACTATTAATCAGCATTTTGTTAAAAAGCATTGATTAAACCTTAAACGAGAGGTTTGTCTCTTTCTTTACTTGTAAGTAAAAGATAGGCAGAACTAAATATACCTAAATAAAGGTCCTGATTCCTGGAATAACCCCATGTCATAAATAGTACTAAAGATGTCATTAGGAGAAAATTAATCTGCAATTATTTTACAATAAACACAAGACCTCAATTGTTGGATATGCCTAAAACAATGGGTGAAGATCCTGCTAGAAGATCCTGCCAGTACATCTTACTAACTAGGGGCTCAGTTTCTGATTTAGAATTTCTGATGTAGAATTGAACCATATAGGCCAGAAAGACTGATTCTTAGTCTGTGCTCTGTGTCAACTAATCTCAGTCAGGATGGTGTTATAGGGACTACAACAGGTCTTGCTGCCTCTGGGCTGAAAAGGAGAAAAATCCATTTTTGTCGTGCTTACTTACAAAGTTACAGGAGGTGGCTATTAGCCATGGGAATGTAGATCTGTGCTATTTTTGTAGGGGAAGGAGAGAAAAAGTCTTGATTATCTGCTTCCCATGACCTTTGATATTACAATATAACACGATTTAACATGTTGATACTTGCTTTTGTCTTTTTCATCTGCATGACATTGATAATTCAGTTATTAAAGACATGATGGAATTCTTGGACTGCTATTGAATAGAATGGCAATGTTATATACTTTTAGCGAGGCTAAAAATAAGTAGGTAATGAAAGTCTATGTGCAGGAGTATATTGCAATGTTCTGCCGCAGAATATTTTATATTATGAGGATCAGTAAATAAAAGGCTCCTCTCTATGCATTGCACTTGAAAGAAAAACCTTCTCTTGCCTCTCTAAATGGTACTGTCCAATTAGGTTTCGGCATCGGCCACAGTACTGAAGCAACAATTAAAATCACAAACGAATCCTATGTGACTGTGACAAAGGTAAACTTTCTCTCCTTGTCCTTCTCGACGTGCCTGCAGCCTTTGACACATTTGTCCACACCGCCCTCCTATAACTCCTGTCCATGGTTGTCCAGCTGCTTGGCACTGCTCTCACCTGGCTCCAATCTTATCTATTTAACCATAGTCACAGAATCATTTGCAAAGTCTTCTCTATCCACTCCCACACTGTTCTGCTGCCCCTAAGGATCTATCCTTGACTCTTTCCCTTTTGTCATCTACATTCTGCCCCTTGGTGACATTATCTGAAAGCGCAGCATTAGATTTAACATGTATAGTGGTGACACCCAGCTCCACCTCACCACCACCTCTCTTGACTCCTCCACTGGTGCTAAATTATCAGATGCTTATCCGACATTCAGTATTGGGTGAGCAGAAATTTCATCCATTTAAATATTGAAGTCATTGTTTTTGGTCCCCACTCTAAATTCTGTTCCCTAATTACTGACTCCTTCCCTCTCCCTGGCAGCAGCCTCAGAGTAAGTCAGTCTGTTTGCAACCTTGGTGTCACATTCGACCCTGAGATGAGCCTCTGACCTCATTTAGCACCATCACAGAGACCGCCTATTTCCACCTTGGTGACAATGCCCGACTTTGCCTTGTCTCAGTGGATCTGCTTCTGAAACCCTTATTCATGCTTTCATTATTTCTAGACTTGACTGTTCCAATGCACTTCTGGCTGATCTTCCCCCCTAAACTTGAGGTCATTCAAAATTCTGCTGCTCAAATCTTAATGCGCTTCAAATCCTGTTCCCCTATCACTCCTGTATTCACTGACCTACATTGGCTTTCCTTCTTTTCAAATCTCTCCATGGCCTCCCCCCTCCCTATCTCTGTAATCCCCTCCAGCCCCACAACCCTTCAAAACATCTGTGCTCCTCTAATTCTCTTGTGCTTCCCCAATTTTAATCACTTCACCATCGGTGGCCACACCTTCAGTTCCAGGCCCCAAACTCTGGAATACCCTTCCTACACCTTTCCGCTTAGTCTCTACTTTCCTCTTTTAAGACACTACTTTAAACCTACCTCTTTGACCAAGCTTTTCATCATTTGACCTATTAGCTCCTTATGTAGCTTGGTGTCACTCTTTGTTTTATAATGCTCTTGTGAAGCACCTTGGGGCATTTTATGTTTTTGTTGTTGTTGTTGGAATTCTATAGTTATTTCATATATTAGAGATTGTCCTGTGCAGTCACTATTATATCATAGCTGACAAAGCCAACAATCAATTGGTATTATGGGATTATTTCAAAAAACAGGAAGAAGAAACAGGGATTTACAACATTAACTATTCTATTCCTATCAAAACCAAGTTGTTTCTTTTATTCCCCTCTTCTGATAGCAGCGGCTCATGCTAGAATATGGTTAACTGCAGCCCACTCAGTACCTCCCACAAAGCTAAAGAACAGGGTGGAAGGTGGTATTAATGACAGACTACTTCAAATCTGGGCTGGGTGTGACATTAAAACAATATGATTCTTAGTTAGTTCTTTAACTTTCATTTTTTGGCCCTGTCCTCACTTGCTTGTTCTACAGTAAGCATTTCTTCAATCTTAAGATTGGTGCTGCCACTGATGGAATGGTAAGGTGTTCTGTGGTTTCTTAGCTGATTTTAATATCCACAGTAATAAAAACAGAAAGTGCTGGAAATACTCAGCGCCTGTGGAGAGAGAAACAGTTAACGTTTTGAGTCAAATATGACTTCTTCAGAACTTAAAATGTTAGCTCTTGTTTCTCTCTCCACAGATGCTGCCAGACCTGCTGAGTATTTCCAGCACTTTCTATTTTTATTTCAGATTTCCAGCATCCGCAGTACTTTGTTTCTATTTTAATATCTATAGTATTAATTTGAAGATTGGCTGGGATGTGGTATGAAAGACTGGGCAAGGAAATTATAGATTCTGTCTATAATTGATGGAACGTGTGTAAATAAATATGGTAAATGACTACGAGTTGGGATTTGAACCCATCGTTTCAGATGGGACTGCTACTTCTTGATTTTGATTTTTAGCTCCAATTGATGATTTAACTTTACTATTTAAGTTTAGAAATTTGACTTTTTCCAAAAGTGATCAATTTGAAGGGGAATGCAATTCAGAAAACTTTTTATTACAAAAGTGGCATAATGATAATAGCTAACAATGGACATGTCAAGTTGGTGAAGACCCCTGGTTCCAACTGGAGACTAATGGTAAATGCTCACCCCTGTGCATCATAACATGTGGAAGTGTTTAATAACATTCATAAATTCTACTTCTCTCTTTTCAAAGGGGTGAAAACTAGATTAGCCCTTTACAAAACCTGAAGATTAGACGGATCAGGGAGCAGCTTTCTCATCCTTCAAGGTGGATAGTTCAATTCAGCTCCACTGAGCCTTGTTTAATCTGTAACTACATCATTTCCAAAGATGCTTTTTAGAATCTACATGCTAGGAATCAAAGTTTTAACTAAGGCCAACAAAGTGTCATACTTATAGAGATAGGTTGGTAATTTTTGATAATGGAAAATGTTTCCCTCAAGAAGTCACAATGCAGCTGAGAATAGCTTACTTCAGATAACATTTTCTGTTACCAAAAACATTTACTTGTCTCAACTTTTTAGAATCTTTCCAAGGAGATAATATAATAGAATAACTTTTGGACATGCAAAAATGAACTGTCACTGTAGATGTTGGCGTAATAGTTGACTTTGAAGTTGCGAGAAATCTCTCCAAAAATGAGGGTCGACTTATATGCCATGTATAAAAGTGAACCACCGGTGTGGATGGTCACCATTTTGAAATGTCACCTGCATCCGATGCAAAGAATGGGCGTGTCTTAAACTCCCGCACATCTTTGCAACAAAGTCTTTATCGCCTTCTTGACCCTTTGCACCAAGTTACAAGGTACCAGTAAGTAAAACATGCATCTGTGGGTGAAAAATTGAGGCTGAACGCAAGAGTAGCATGTCGCGGCTGAAAAGGGCGGGGTGGGGGGGGTCAACTTATATGCCAGGTTGACTTATACATCGTGATTTACCGTATGTTGACAAAATGATCCCTACGAATCTCTTGCGTTTTGACATTATTACTTTAGAACCACTTAAGTCAATTCAACCTATTTTGCTGATTGTTATTGATGATACCAACAGCATTCTAAAGTTAGAAACCTGTTTAAAGTGAAGGCAAGTCTAGTCAAAATATAACCAGCTGCTTTAAAGCTAATAATGCTCAGTTCTCATGATCCAAGTATTGAAGGTGACAAGACCTGAACTGCAAACGATCCAAGGATTGACTGGTGCATGTTTTACCAACCTGGTATTGCACAAGTCCAGTGGAGCCCTCTAGGGATAAGCATAGTAAGATGATTCTAAAAGTAAAAATTACCAATCGGATTTATTTGCAGGTCAACCAGTCTGTTAATCCACCTTTGGGTTTTTAAGACAGCAACTCACATTTGTTTTCTTTTAAGAAGAACAGCATTTTCGCCTGGTGTCTGAATCAATTCAAGAAGGTTGTATTAAATTCAAAAGGAATTTATGAACTTAGTCCTGGAACAAATTCATTTATATTTGCATTTCAACAGACAAATTTATGATATGGACTTAGACATTAAACAGACATATCGTAATAAATTAGTAACAAACTAAAAGAAAGTTTAACAGAAAAATAAAAACAAAAAGGACACAGCTGTGTTATGGGGAAGTAAAAGAAAGAGAAATGTTACAAATGGGTGTGAAAGGATTAAAGAATTAAATCACTGCTAATATCAATAATGACAGGCTGCTTCACATCGGAGTTGGCTATGGAAAGGTTTAGGTGTGTGCACATTGAACTTTAGGTTATCTGTAACCAGCTGAGATGCACTAATTTAGAAAAAAAATGTTTGACATTTAATGGGTGCTGATACGACACAAACCAAGAGCGCGCTACAAACCAGATATCTTCATTTCCATTGACCTATGCTCTTAGCTCTTATGCGAAACTCGGACAAGAATGTGGAAACAGGAAATATGATCCACAGTTTATATGATTCTTGATCTCTCTTTATGGTATCCCAATAGTAACAGTACTGGCTTTACAACCAGATGGTCATGAGCTTAAGTCTTAAAATTGAGAGACTTTAATGTGCACACCATGTTTTTTCAAGGTTGCTAGGTGGAGCACCTCACAGCAGGGAGTATTCCACCTTTGAGTGCAATGAAAGTTGGTAGACAATACTTAAACAAACCTTCCATGAGCTAATCACTGTGAAAAAGCATATAGAAAATCATTTTTATATGTTGTAAAGACATGTCAATGTATAATTTTCTGGCAGGAGTGCTGAAAATTCAGGTATATGCTGCAGATGAACTTTTGGAAAATTGTATAAGCACACGACCAAATTTGCAATTTGTGCTTCTGTCAAGCAAAGCTCCCCAATGGGATTGCAAAGTCGGAAGGTTACCTCATAATGTCAAGCTGCCAAACAGTTTATAAGCTGCTGGTGTTCTTTTAAAGAAACACATCTAAGGTCTCTTTGCAGACTGCTCCAAAATCCTGCCTTCTACTGTTGTTGCTTCGCACTTGACCTTAGGAATTCTCTGAACAATCTGGGAGTGTCTGGTAACTTTATAAGGGAAGTTTCCGCCATAGCTTTTCATAGTTCACCAAGAAAGCTTTGTCTAGTATTAAATATTCCATGGCTACAGCTGAGACTACTAGTTAGGACAAACAATTGCCAATTAAAACTAAATAGAGAAACTTTAATTTATAAAGCACCTTTTCTTGACCCCAATATGTCCCAAAGTGTTTTACAGCCAGTGAAGTATTTTTTGAAGTGCAGTGACTGTTGTAATATAAGAAACCTGGCAGCCAATTTGCACACAGCAAGTACCCACCAACAGCAGCGTGATAATGACCAAATAATCTACTTACTTGTGATGTTGACTGAGGGATAATTCTTGGTCAGGACACTAGGGATAACTTCCCTGCTCTTTTTCTAAGAAGGACAGTGCAATTTTTTATATCCACTTGAGAGGCATATTGTTATGTGTCAGCCATGGCTCAGTTGGTAGCACTCTCACTTCAGAGTCAGAAGGTTGTTGGCTGACGTCCCCCTCCAAAGACCTGAGCACAAAAATCTAAGTCAAACTCCAGTACACTACTGAGGGTGCACTGCACTGCGTTGCCGGAGGTGCCATCTTTTGGATGAACTATTAAACTGAAGCCACACCTGCTTTCAGGTGGACATAAAAGATCCCATGGTACTATTTTGAAGAGCAGATGAGTTAACCCTGGTGTCCTGGTTAGCACTGAAAGATCAGCAACTCCACCATCAGAGGTGGGAGCTGCCAATATAGGTAGGTGAAAGAGAGGGTAATTCAAGATGGAGGCACCTTCTGAAGACTTTTTAAAAACCTTAAAAATTAAAGGAGGCCAAAGGTGCCAGACTGCCGTCGTGAAGGGGTGGCCAGTTGCAATCACAGCCATGGGGAGGGGTGGGGAGAGGGGCATTAAAAATGTTAGAGGGAACACTGGTCCAGTGACTACTGACTGGAATTTTCAGACATATTGAGGCCTGCCACTGCTTTACTGAAGACAGCAGGTAGCTCAGAGGGCCAGAAGGATACAAGCTTGAGAATGAAGCAATCAGGCCATACAAAGGTAATGGGCATGTTCCAGCGCATATTACCCAAGGGCCCCATAACTTTCACCGCCAAATGGAAAACTTTTCTTTGGCCCCGTGGTGAACCCAACAGCTGTGCACCAGACTGGGTTCCAGAAATGAGCTTTACAATTTGCATTCCTGAATGCCGCAGCCCCTTAACAGGCTCCTCATGGAGCTTAAGGGACCGTTAATTGGTGGCAAGTGGGTTTCCCGTTCCCTCCCACACCGCCAGCACTTTGAAAATTTCAAACTGTCCCAGTGAAGCCGAGGTCATGAGATGATCTCCAGCACCATGATTTTAAAATTGTGCCCGCACTGATCCCCACGAGCATTTGAAAATCTTGCCCCATGTCTTTTACATCTCAACATTGTTGACCCGACATTGCAACTCAAGAAAAGGCATGGGGCATACTTCCTCCATGGTACGTATAGTAACAGTCAACATTAGATACATAATCAAAAAATGCTGGAAAAACTCAGCAGGCCTAACAGCATCTATGGAGAGAAAGACAGAGTTAACGTTTTGAGTCCGTATGACTCTTCTTTACAGCTAGAAGTACTTAAAGTACTAAATTAGATACATAGTTCCTTTTACACCCGGTAACAGAAGAGCTTTCCAACTGTCTACTGTCGGGTAGGAACCTCTTATTTTATTTCTAGGAGGTATTTGGATTACTCTGATAAGAGTCTTTGAAAGCATTCTCAGTTATTTTCTGAGATGTCAAATATCTCCTTTACGGGGTTTCAATCTAATTTTGAACAACTTGTTATTGCAACCATTGTTTTTAATAATGTCGTTTTTTTTTATTTGGTGTTCAAATATGGCTTTAGTTGCTGTTACTCTTGTTCAGATTTAATCTAATGTTTTTGTTGAGGTCTGCTATCTCTGCATTGGCAGGTTGTGAATGGAGGTCTAGAGAGAGACACATGAAGCAGCAAGTCTCCTGAATGCCACACATAGAAGAGGCGAAGGTGGTGGGGGGAGGGGCGGTTTGGGAAAGGGGGGTTGTGACGCACAAGGGGCATTATGGTTTTATTAAGGTAGTGCTACAATCTAAGTGCCTTTTCGATTCAAGTTCTTTACATTTTGTTTTAAAACAACAAGAATGATTTCATGACCCTTTCCAGCGCTCTTACTTAGGGGATTATTTTTCTCCGTGCATTAATTTTAATACATGTTTTTAATGATAAACCTCAGAACACTAATATAAAAACGAGTGGCAGAAGATGTGGGAAAACAGTTCAGTCAATACGTAGGACCCGCAAATCAACCACCCAGCTATGGAAATATGAGTCACTAGGAACTGCAGCAGAACTTCATAAGAGCGCTGTGACTATCTAATACATAATGGAAGGTGAAGGACAGCCTAATGTGCAATGGTGGAGAGTCTATGGCTCATTTATGAACTCTTGCTTGCTGAGCTCCTTCCCTCTATAAATAACTTCTGCTTCGTCTTTATCAGCATAGGCCATAAAGTGGATCATGAACTTGAACTTGAACATTGACATTTGGGGCTGGGTTTTCATGGGGTCTGGGAGACCCCGTGGAGGGGTGAAAATGGTGGCCGAGACCCGATTCTGGGATCTCCACCCCATTCCTGGGATTTCCGAATTTCAGTAGGGCCTTTTAGGGTGTGCGTTGGGGGGGGGGGAGCATACCTTGGCATGAGGGGTGAGTGCTAGAGGCCCTTACTTTTTTTATTATGACTAGGACGAAGTCCCACAGCACCTGAGGTGAGCCTTCTAAGCAGCCTCCAAATGTTTTCTCAGGTTAGCTGGCCTGAATACAGCTTGCACCCCGCACCCCGCCCCCCCCCACCCCCCACCGGCCCCTGTCTTCCCTGGCACTTTCTCTTGAGGCGGGCAGGCTGAGCAGGGAATTTTATCCAACTCTTACTACCCACCTTGAGAATGAAAATCAAGCCTTAAGTGTTGCTTTTCAAGTTGCCATATGAAAAAAGAATGACAAATGAAACCTGAGTAAATGGAAACAAAACCAATATGTTCATTTATAGTTTAGCTCCTATCCTATAATGTGACAAGAATAATGAGCAAAGAATAATGCAAGGGAAAATTCATTAACACAGTAAAGAAGCATTATTGATTATCTATTAGCTTAGTAAGGGCAAGATGAAAGTGTGGCCTGAAAGATGTAGAGCATAAGAGGCATCTGATGCACAGCTCCAAACTACTTCTAAAAGTGGATCTATTGTACCAACCTGTAGCTGGTCACCATGAAAAATAATGCATGATAAGACTCAAGTTCAGTAGAGATGCCATGTGTGTCACAAGGTATGTGCTTGGCCAGTCAAAGTAACCACTGCCCTCAGTCTTTATGTCACAGGGATCATGTACGAATGCCAACACAGGAGTCACTGCTGCACTGTTAACTGCTACATTGGGAAGGTAACTGAAGTTCTGTTTCACACCCCATCCACCTTTATGATCATCATAGAGACCATTAACTTTAAAAAATAAATCCAAATTTCTCAAGGCTAATAAAAAGGAATTGCATGACAGGATTTCAAGTTTTAAGACTTTGACTGTAGCAGGCAAGCTAAAAGAAACAAAGGCTGAACATTATTTTGTAGGCAACTTATACTTTAAACTACAGAAAAGAATTTTCCACCTCAAATTTTACTACGACCAAAAATCATATGGTCATACTTCACACCGTGTCTTAAGTAATCACTGTATTCCCCCAGAACCCGTCCAAAGTGATTCTTAGCTCCTGAGGGTTTACTTCCATTCTTTTCCTTTCCCAGTCTGGTGACTTTGAACCCTCACAGTGAGGGTTTTCATGGAGATTAGCTCAAGCTAGATGACTCTTCCAGCCTTGATTTAAATCATCATGAATTTGGTCTTTTCAATCTGAGGGTATGCTCACCTGCATTCCTGCCTAGTGAACCAAAGAGATTTGCTGCTTCTAGCTGCTTTCTCTCACTCTCTCTCTTTCTCTCTCGCTCTCTCTCTCTCGGATCCTTGCAGACAGACACGCCTGTGAAATATATTTTAGGAAAACCTTGTAATTCGATCCTACAATGACTTCCTATGCACCCTTCTCCTCTCAAAGCCCACCTCCATGGCAACATGAATCACAAGGGCCTTGAATCCAGGTAGAAATTATGATTAGCTATCCTTTAGACCCCAACATTATCCTATCTTGAAATTAAATAAACAGTTAAAGTATAACTATTTACAAACCCTATATTCTTAACACCTTCCTGGGACTTTGGAGACTTACAGTCTTTCCACTGCAGCAACTCACCAAGGCTCCTTTGACAGCACCTTCCAAACCCATAACCTATACCACCTCAAATGACAAGGGCAACAAAAATGCCTGGGAATACCACCATCTGCAAGTTCCCCTCCAAGCCACACACCATCCTAACTTGGTTCTATAACACCATCCCTTCACTGTTGCTGGGTCAAAATCCTGGAACTCCCTTCCTTACAGCACTGTGGGTGTAACTACACTACATGGCCTGCAGATGTTTAAGATGGCTGCTTGCCACCATCTTCTCCAGGGCAATTAGGGATGGGCAATAAATACTGGCCTAGCCAGCAATGCTCTCACCCCGAGAAAGAATACAAAATAAAATGCTTCTAACCATTGTCTACAAGTTTGAACACCATGTACCTTCTTCCCAGTAAAATAACCTGGGCCCCTCTTTAATCTTTAGCAATCAAACCACCCAGCTTTGCGTCAGCAGAATTCAGAACAGATCACATGATGCCCTTCATTCCTCCATTTTGCCCTATATTAAAACGCAGTTCCAACACATGACTATCTTATAAAACCTTGCATTTGTAAAACTACATACAATTCAACAGAAATCAGCAGTTGAGGCAGTTACAATTTTATTAGGTAGATAATTACAAGACATTTTCTGAATGCATTATAGCATTTAGTGTGGCTACTAATAATCCTAAAGTACACCTAAATAAAAAGGACTATTATTCCATCAAGATTCATAAAACATGTTAACCCCATCAGAAAATAACGCACACTGATGCATGATTCCTGGGAAGTAAATATTATGCTTTCATCTTGAAGCAATCAACATAGTTCTTTGAAAGAGAAGGAAGGATGCATGACTGATTCAACAACAACTTGCATAAAAGAAGAAAGAAAGCACATATTAACCATCTGGACCATTCTACTTTTATTATTTATAACTATTTTGCTATTTCAGTATCTTGAAGTATCAATTAATTTGTAAGTAAATTTAGTAGCTTCAACCTACACACATTAAATTGCTTGTTCGCATTTTCTGTCTTTTAGGAGGCAGGGGAATGTGTTGGGCATATTTTGTGATCTTTAGCAAACAATGTTTTGGAATTAATTTTTAAGCCTGAGCATGTTACCAGGCTCTGGTTCCTAGGAGATTTTCTCGGTGTTGGAAACTGCAGGCAGGATTTTCCCTTCCGGGACTAAGTCCCGTGGCAGGAGTGGGGACGAGGAATGTTTCCTGTAGTGGAGGCCGCCAGGAATTTGTGTGGTATCGTGCGATCCCAGCCTCATTAATGATGCAGTCGGGGGTTTCTCGACGTTTTGCACGGCCGGGTGAGCTGGATGGCGCACACCCAGCCATCATATATGGGCACCACATTTAAAAGGTGCCCGGACATCACCCTACACCACACTAATTATGGAGATGGCCAGGAGAGGACAGAGAGCTCCTATCAGTGACACCTTCCTGGGCATCCTGCTCGACCAAGTGGAGGCCAGGAGGGATGCCCTCTATCCTCCGGATAGGAGGAGGAGACCGAGCAGATATATGAACCCTACATGGGAACAAATCTCCAGGGCAGCCAGTGCCCAGGGCCTCCAGTAGAGGACTGCCTGCAATGCCAAAAGAGGATGAATAACCTCATCTGCGCCGCCACGATAAGCGAACCCTCAACTGCTCACACTCACCTCAATGAATAGCACAGGGGATGTAGGCCTCAGTAGCACCATGATAAGGTGATGCCTCATAGTCCACCTACTCTGCAGGTGGAGAGGCCACTGTGGGTCCTTCACCTTTCCAAACACAGAGTACACGTGCTGTCTGGAGGGTGGGAGGAGGGTTGGTGGGCAAAGGGCTCAGGTGTTGAGGGCATCAGTAAACATCACTAATAACATGCCTCTCTGAGCCTTATCCTTATATCTACGTGGGCTCGCCGCTCTGGGGGGTGCTGCCCCAGAACCCTTCTGGACAACCTGCAGTGCATCACTCACAAGGCACACAATCCAGTGAGTTATTTGTAAGATTGGAAGCATGGGAAAGAAAGATGAAACCCAATTGCTCTCAACCCCATCTTCTCTCTTTGCACAGGAGAAGTTAAGGCGTAATAGAGGAGAGAGGGAGAAGATGGGAGAGGGCTGGCTGCATTTAAAAGAACTGACTGACTTGGAGCCCAGCTAACAGGGGTGAAGTGGGATAGATCCATTGGAGATAGGGAGATTGGCTTGTGGCCTCCATCCAGGAAGGATCCATGCATGTCATAGAAATCTAAGGGTCAAGGGTGCCTCCATGTTGGAGGCAACTCATACTGTCACTCGCTCTCTCCTCTCTCACTTACAGGTGCCACCAGGAAGAGGGCAAGGCCTGAAAGTGAGAAAGCCCTGCCCAGCATGCACACAAGCCCAGAGAGAAGCGAGGACATTGCTGATGAATAAAATGCACCTGTAGAAGCGTCACAGCAGACTCCTGCACCTGCAGAGACACACACCTCGGTAGGTATTAGCTCTAGTTTAAGAAGGGTCTCACATTCTGGTGGTCACTGCATGGACATCTGTCTGCAGCTGGAGGAGACGGGGACAACCAAGCTGACCAGCCCTTGGAGGAGCGCTGAGGAAGAGGCATCTGCGAGGTTCATGCCTGATGATGGGCCTCAGGAATCAGCCTTCCAAGTGATGCTGGAGAGGCAGCAAGAGGTGGGGAAACATGAGGCAGAGATGTCGGAGGCCCTCAACACGGGGGCATGTGAGGTAGAGGAGACCATCTGCCTGCTGGCTGATGAAGAGGTGCCAACCTGTGCACACATCAAGGTCTCCATAGGGAGGATGGTGGACTCCATGGAGAACCTGGTCCAGCAGATCTGCACTCCATTGCTGTAGCCATGGGTGTGCTTCTGCAGTGGCTACACGAGAGGGGTATGGGGCACCTTGATCTCCCTCCAGGCACCCCTTCCCCTCAATTCGTCAGGCAGGGGCTTTTAGGCACCCAAAAGGAGGAGACATGGCTATTGAACACCCCTGGGATCTCCGTTCAGGACTCACTGAGGGTGCAAGGCCCTTTGGGATCCCCTTTGCCTGTGACCCCTTCAGCCTCATCCTCTGTAACTGCAGGGGGAACAGCTGCCCCGCAGCAGGGCAGCCAAAGTGAGCTGTGGCTCTCCAGGCCACAGGTCTCCAGAGGACGGCTGCCAAGGTCAGCCAAGGCAACAGGGCAAACAGCTCAGCAGACTGCCTCCACCCCTGCTGCAGATGTGGTAGGGAAAGAAAAGTTAAGAAGTCCTGAATTCACAAGTGGTTACATGGGTGTACTATGATTGCTACATATATCAAACTTTCGTAAACATAGTTCACTTGCACTTTAATCATGTCTGATGTGGTTTATTTGGGATAGTCCTTAAGCCTGTATGCAGCCCCCATGCCCCCCAGCGACATCTTCTGCAGGACACCCCATGTCCCCTGGAATCAGGCATCGGCAGGGAGGCAAAGTTCTTTGCCAGGGCCCTTGGAATCCATGTGCATGAAGACTCCCATGCACACTGAGCCTTTGCCCCTCACACTCTCATCTGTCCGAAGGCCCTAGCATTATAAATACAACATGCTGGGTTCCTCCTCAGTTGTCCAGTTGAGATGACCTGCACCCCCGATGACACAATTCCCACGCAACATCTCGAGATCTCCACCATAAGACTCTGCATAGTTGTGAGCAGCCATGGTGGTAGTAACATTTGAAGTTGAATCTAATATCCATCACCCACACCCTGCCCCCGATAACCCTGCTGGGAGATCCAGACCCTGGGGGAAGTTGCTGCTGGGAGATCCAGACCCTGGGGAAGTTGCTGCTGGGAGATCCAGGTCCTGGGGGAAGTTGCTGCTGGGAGATCCAGGGTCTGGGGGAAGTTGCTGCTGGTAGGTCCAGACCCTGGGGGAAGTTGCTGCTGGGAGGTCCAGACCCTGGGGAAGTTGCTGCTGGGAGATCCAGGCTCTGGGGGAAGTTGCTGCTGGTAGGTCCAGACCCTGGGGGAAGTTGCTGCTGGGATATCCAGACCCTGGGGGTAGTTGCTGTGTTGAGAACAGCCACCTCCTGGAAGCTGCTGTGCAGAGAAAATCCACGTAGTTGATGCTCCACCCGCCCAGTGCTGCGTGTGGTGTTCCAGCGTCTGGTCGCTGCAGGCCCCCACCTTCTCCTCATCCCCGCAAGCTGCCCCAGGCCTTCTGAAGGCGAGTACCAGCTTTTACATGCAACATTGGCCCAGACATGTTCTGGAGATCGATGTGACTTCTCGCTGGCGGTGCGGACAATTGGGCAGGGGGTGGGGAGGGGTGCGATCAGGCCTTCATCTGCATCCCATTAGCAAGATGCAAACCAGTTTCACACTGGCCCCTTGTCGGAATGGTGAGCTGCCATGGTGGCTGGGAACGGGAGATCCGGCCATCATTTTATGATGGTGGGAAACCAATTTTTCTGTTCCCGCCATGTAGTCCCCTCTCGTCCGCCTGCCATTAAGTCCACCGCCGTGGGGGTGGTGGGGGGGGGTTGAAAATTCTGCCCTTCCTTTTTAAAATGAACACAAGGCAAAGACACTGGGAAGTAACCTAAACTATTAAATTATGGCATATTCCCTTGAATGATAGGCCTGCTGACTCAACATCTACAAAAAGAGAAACATTAAAGTGGCCAAGGGGCTAATTCCAGAAAATCCAACAAAAAGTCAAACAATCAAGCAAGAACTAATGAAAGGGAAGTTATATCAATAGTGATATTGACATTCTTAGCGCATATTAGCAATTTGGTGAATGATGCCAATGTGATGGATGTTCTATATCTCGATTTTCAGAAGACATTTAATAAGATGTCTTACAATAGATCTACAGTTAAAATAAAGCTCCTGAGATACAGTACAAAGTTGTAAATTGGATAACAAATGAGCTCATTATTAGGAAAGAAAGGGTAATGTTCAATGGGAGTTGTCTGATTGGCACAGCAGTAACCGTGAAGTCTATACGGAACAATGTGCATTGGGAATTGAGCAGTTTGACCGAATTGGCCATCATAACCTTATTGGAAGTCCTTTTTGTGCTGTATATCTGGGGTTTGACTGACCTTCTCTCAAAATTGCAGGAGTCGATAAGGAGAACTTCTGTCAAAATTCCTAGAGGTACGGTTTGAGATTATAAATTTTCCTTGAAGATATTAAAAATAGAGAGTGGAACTTTCAAAGGCCATTTGCCAACAGTAAGCCTTCCATATAAGCCATTGGAAAACCACAAGTACTGCCTGTAACATTTTCGTCATTAACACTCTGACTGGTGCATGGCCTCAGGATGTTCTGCCCAGAATGTTTACATTTGCTGATAATATAAAATTGTTGAAAAACAGAATGTTAGGAAGAAAAGGGATAGAATTCAAAGAAATCTGTGACGATCTAGCAGGTGAATTATAACAACAGCTTGCATTTATATTCTGCCTTTAATGTAATCAAATGTCCCAAGGTTCTTCACAGGATTGTTATCAGACAAAACATGACACCGAGGCACAAAAGGAGGTATTAGGACAGGTGACCAAAAGCTTGGTCAAAGAACTATGTTTTAAGGACTGACTTAAGGGAGGGAGTTAGGGATCAAGATGGAGAGATTTATGGAAGGAACTCCAGAAATTAGGGCTTAGGTTGTCAATGATGCGGCAATGGAAATTAGAGATGGGCAGGAGGACTGCTGAGATCCTGGAGGGTTGTAGGGCTGGAGGAGGTTATAGAGATGTAAAAGGAGAGACCATTGAGGGATTTGAACGCAAGGATGAGAATTTTACATTTGAGGTATTTCCAGACTGGGAGCCAATGTGGCTAAGCAAGCACAGGGTGAATGGGACTTGGTGGAGCTTAGAATTCAGGCAGCAGAGTTTGAGCTGAAGTTTACAGAGGGCAGAAGGTGGGAAGATGGCCAAAGGAGCATTGAAAGTTCTAGCTGGAGGTAGCAAAGACATGGATGAGGGTTTCAGCAGCCAATGGGATAAAAGTGAAGATAGAAGTAGGCAGAAAGTGCTGGAAAATCTCTGCAGGTCTGGCAGCATCTGTGGAGAGAGAAAGCGAGTTAATATTTTGAGTCAATGTGACCCTTATTCATAACACTCTTTTCCGTTCCGGAGAAGAATCATATTAGACATGAAATGTTAACTCTGAGCAGAATCGTCTCAGGAATCGACAAAGTATGACATCGGGTGGGGAAAGTGGCATTTGACCCGCTGACGGCAATGGCGGCTTTTTCCACTGTATCGTGTGGCACTTTGTTTCAAAAATGCAGAGGCACGGGTATCACATTGGATCGCCAGTGCAGCAGCCTCTGATTCACCTGCCTTACCGTGACCTCAGGCCCTCAGTAATCCGGGCACCATATTTAAAGGCTGCCCCTGCACAGGGATCAGAAGCTTCTGGAAAATCATGGCTACCAAAGGGAGGAAACATGCTGCCCCCAAATTTAATGATGTCCCCCTCGAGCGCCTACTCAGTGGAGGCCCGCTACAAAGTCCTCTACCCTTGCTCTGGGCAAAGACCAGCAAGCAAGGTCACCAATCCAGCATGGGAGGCGGTGGCAGCGGTGGTCAGCGCCAACGCCCTGCAAAAGTGGACAGCCACCCAGTGCCGCAAGAGGATGAATGATCTCCTCTGTTCCACCAGGGTAAGTCAGTGTTCTCTTCATTCTTAACTCTTACACTCTCAAACCCATCGCACAACCACAGGGATCTCACTCACTGCCAGTTAAAGGGACATCGCCATTCACTCTCTCACACACACCTTCATCTGCCCTGTGGATTGTGTCCTCATCCCGCCCATGGCACCACTCAGCACCCACTCATGCCAGGCATCCTTCTCATGTGGCCTGGCAGGTGTCCTGCTTACACTCTCCCCACCTGTATTCATGCAGGACAAGCTGGCACATAACAAAAGGGAAAGGTCGCAGACTGGTGGAGGAATGCCTGATGTCAAGATCCTCACGGACTTTGAAATTTGAGTCATCCAGCTGGCCGGTGACAATCTGGACCTTTCCTGTGCTGATGGTGAAGTCAGCGGTGCTCAACCAAGTGAGGATCCAGCAGTGCAACATCCATCAGACAACCATGCTGTGAGTGAGATCCCCTATTCTGCAGTTCCCTGCCATGCACTAATTATCCCTTCCTTCTCTCGCAGGCACATCTAGGAAGCAGCCGAGGGAGTCCATGAGCCAGGTCCTTGACTCCAGCCCCGAGGATACCACAAAAGAGGAATCCGCAGATACCGACATTGAAGACGCATCAATGTGCTCATCCACATCCCCCACCAGCGCAGAGACACACACCTCAGTAGGACCTAGTTCTAGAGTAGCCTCGGGATCACAATCTGGTGAGCACATTGCACTGTCTGATCCATAGCAGGCGGCGGCAGGAGCTTCCCGGGTTTCCGGCATTCAGAGGACTGCTGGAGGCCAGAAATCTACTTAGTCGGAGTCAGATGAGGAGCCGCTGGACTGGTTCATATTTCAGTTGCTGCAGCTGCAAAGGTAAGCTCGGGAACATCAGGAAGGGATGTCTGCTGCACTCCTCAGGTTGCAAGGCATGATGGAGGAGTCCGTCCGCCTTCAGTCTGAGGTGATAGCATCAGCATGCCATCACATTGAGGTCAACACTGGTAGGATAGCAGCTGCTATGGAGGCCTTGGTCTAGGACATTGGTCCTGCACTGTTGCAGGAGCTGCACTCCATCGCTGAGGCACTTGCAGGCACCCATCAATGTCAAAGCGAGAATGGGGTGGGGCATCTTGAGCTCGCTCCTGCTGCCCCTTCCTCCCAAGGAGTCATCCAGGTGTCCTCAGGCACCCATAGGGAGGAGGATCAGCAGGTGCACACCCCGGGGGCCATCCACCCAGGTGACTCTGGGAGTGTCTTGCCCATCCGAATCCCCTCTTCCTGTGACCCCAGCAGCTCCAGCTCCACAGGCTGAGGAGGGCGCTACTGCCACACAGCAGGACCCCAAAAGCAGGCCGGGGTCTTCCAGGTCTCGGCCCTCCAGAGGACACCCACCAAAGGCATCACAGACAACAGGGTGTAGCAGTCTGCAGGCTGCCTCCACCTTCGCTGTGGATGTCGGTACAGCACCAAAACATAGCTTCAGGGTTAGAAAGGTCAAGAAGATTTAGTTGCATATTAGGAAATAGAGATAGTTTAAGTAAGTTATATTGGTATTTGTAGGTGTTAGGAATGAGTATTAGCTTTAAAATTTAAGTTCAATTTGTATTTCTGTATCTGTGTGTTAAGAAAGGTCAAATTGAGTTTTAGTTTCACTTTAATTCCTAATGAGGTTTCTTAGGACTGTTGCAGCTAAGGTAAACCAAAAATGGTGGAAGAATTGGGCTGTTGCCTAGCAACAGGGACCCAGAGAGGCAGGTCTCTCCCACAGACACACACAGAAAAACTATAGAAACAGCAGTTTCAAGTTCAGTTTGAAGCCAAGATCTCAGAGAGACTGGACACAGAGAGGGAGCTGCAGCTTTCCCAAAAGAGCCAAAAGGTCCCAAGGCCAAAGGGGCGAGACAGAAACAGGGGAAAGTCCCAAGAAGACCTTCTAATCAAAGGAAGGGCAGGAAACTGGGAAAGGTCCTGTTAAATGAAGTTAAGAGTGAAGGGCAGAGAGAAAGGCTCCAAGCTTCGGATTTGAAGAGACAAAAGCTGCAGAGAGCAGATTTAAAGCGAGAACAGCTTGCAGGAGGCAAGAAGGTCCAAAGAAACAACTGAAGGTCTTAACTCTTTTCTATGGGCGTGTGAAGCAGTGGTACTGCTGATGGCTGAGTTGATGAGAGAGAGTGTGGAAGACAGCTTGAATGCATGTGGCGACCCAGGGAAGAGGAACATCGGAAGGAGAGTTCGAAACCCTGGAGGTGAACCCTTGTGGAAGGCGTCTGAGAGAAAACGTCGGATTGGGAGAAGATTCCAAGGCGAGGTCTTGGGGAGTGGAAATTGGAAACCCTCGTGTGAAAGATGGATGCAGTTAGATCGGTTGGCTCATGGTTTGACAAGCATCTGTGGGGAGTTGAGGAGAGATCCATAGCATCTGATTGAAGTGGCATCTGTCACTTTGTTTCAGAGTGTGGTGTGTCTGACCATAGGGTGCCTATTAGTTTACATGGACTGTGAATTTACTGTGAACATTAGAGTATAAGATAGCTTTTGTAACTTGTGTTATCCTTACAAATCTGTATACATCTGTAAAGGCATAGTTGTGGGTGAAGGAATATTGTAATACAGTTAATATTTTCTTATGAATAAATGTTTTATTCTTTTGTTAAATGTTCATCACCTGACTCCTGTGACTCTGTTCAGTATCTACACTCCATGATTCTAAAGGAACAATTAAAAGTTAGGATCTGTCAAGCTGGGTTCCACTCTGGGATCAGGCTTGCCCAGGGGTAACCTCAGCTGGGATCATAATATGCACAACATGGGCATGGGCGTTAATCACTTGTACTTAATGTTAATGGCCATTGTAAATACACTGCCAAGAATGTCTCCTTTTCTATGGTTCCTTGTTATGTTGAACAGTGTTCGTGTCAATCAGACGTGAAACCTTGTTTCCTGTACATAATGAAGGCTATTGTCACAGTCCAGGGCCTCTCCCCTGTGCAGTCTGTAACCTTCTGAGCACAGTGATTGTCCAGCTTCAAAGTCACTGTCCGGATTAGTGAAGCCTGCACCTCAATGTGGCTTGTGTTTGCTGCAAGAATCTTGTACCCAACAGTCACTGGGTTCCATGATGTTCTCTGTGTGCTCTCAGCACCTTAGAGGCAGGGCTGCCCCCCCCCATCTCGACACCATTCCTGACAGCTGAAGCTGTGGTGCTGAAGGGAACAGGTGATGAAGCCTGTCAAAGGATCAAGTTGTCTTAAAGTGCATGTGGCTGCTGTATCCTGGCAGCATCTCCATGATATGAGCCTCTTCACAGAGCGTATGTGTACTGCCCTCAGCCAGACAGGTGTCAGACATTCCCAGATACAATGTAAAAATCTCAGGAGTGTCCTCACTGCATCTCGTCATCATCCTCCTGGAATCTTGTGGCAATGAGGACCTCATGACCACGCCTGCCTCATCTGGCCAATGCAATGGCCTCATCGCCTGCACCCTCACCTTACAAGACCTCATCACCCTCATCCCCTTTGACTTCCTCCTCATCGGAGGAGACATGCAGCTCTTGCATCTCCTCATCATCCAGGTCTTCCGCCCTTGCATCGCCAGGTTGTGTAGCATTCAGCAAGCCACTATGATGTATGACACCCTCTGGGGAGTGTACTCCAGTGCTCCACCAGACCTGTCTAGGCACCAGAACCTCATTTACAGGATACCAGTGGTGTACTCAACCAAACTCCAGGTTGCAGCATGAACCTCGTTGTAACTTCTCTCACCAGAAGTCTGAGGCCGCTACACGGGCCTCATCAGCCACATCCTTTGTGGATAGTCCTTGACTTCAGGGGACAACCCTGAATCCTGTGTGGTCCCTGGAAGATGTCAGGAGTCTGAGACCTGCTGAGGATGTACGAGTCATGGACACTTCCGGGGTATCTTGCACACACCTGCATCATCTGTTTGTTATGGTCACAGACCAGCTGAACGTTGAGAGAGTGGCAGCCTTTGTGGTTCACATACTGGACTACTTGTTGCCAGGGAGATTTAAGAACCATGTGAGTGTAGTCGTTGGCACCCTGCACCTGTGGGAATCCGGAAATCTGAGCAACTCTCAGCGTTCTTGCTTCCTGGTTTCCTGATCCCTGTTGAAATTGACAAAGTTGTGTACCTTGGCAAAGAGGGTGTCCGTGACCTCCTGGATACATTTGTGGGTGGAGGCTTGCGAGATCCCACAAAGGTCCCCACTGGAGCCCTGGAAGGAGCCACTGCTGTAGAAACTGAGCACGGAGGTAACTTTAACTGCCAATGGCAGTGGATGTCCTCTGGGTCTGTGTTTGGCGCATAATCCTGCCAAAGGTGGCATATGTGTGTGACCAATTCCCTGGACATGCGCAGGTGTCAGCGACACCGGTTCTCGCTCATCTGCAGGTAGCACATGCGCCGTCTGTAGACCCTGGGTCTAGCGATGCACCTATGAATGACGGCCCTGAGGGGTTCATCCTCTGCGTGTGGAGGAGGCCGGCCCTTGGTCTTCAGGGTTTTGCTCCACCATTTGGCGAGCCAGGTACCTCCATCATAATCTCCTCCTTCTTCTCTCCTGCCCATAAGCAATCAGGCAGACAGCGAGATCACCAGACTCCCTGTTCCTGATGGTCTCCTCACTGCACTATCAAAGAGAGAGCTGCAAGGGTCAGCAATTGTCTCCTAAGGACCGCTCTTGGTCATGTCTTCACCTGCAGCTGCCTCTCAAGGCCCCTTAACGCATGCCGGAGAGTCCATGCCACCACATGATGTGCAGTGTTTAGTCTGCATGATGGTTCACCATGACCACACCCAGCACCGCCCCACACCACATGACTGAATGGCGCCAGCTTCAGCCACTCGACTGCATCGTGAACTCTCATCTCAGGTACAGGCATTTTCCCAACCTGGACTCAAGGCTTCGCAGTTTGCTTGGACCATGAAGGTGACTTTTCAATGTCAACCGAAACACAGTGCAATGGACTAGGAGCGCACCCGCTCCCCCCACCACCGTCAGTGTTCAATGGCCACCTTTCCCAACAGGATCCTCAGGCTTGCCCAGTCGCGCAATGGCTCTGCAGCACCATTGCACTCATTCGAGTTTGGAGTGTGCGCGTGAGGGGTTAACAGTAGAGGAGCAACCATTGGCACTATGAGGAATTAGTGCTGCTCGAATGGGCACAATTGCTTGACTAGCCTGACTCCAAGCATGTCAATTGAGCTCAAGCTAAACACTCTCAGCTGAGGTTCAGTGCTCATCTTTGACATGTTTTGCCATTAGCCTGGCCATTCTGATCCACCCCCAACCCACCACATGCGTATGTGCTTAAACTTCAATCGGCATTGCCATGAACCCCTGGTCCTGTTGCCCTTGCCCCGAGTTTCCCTTCTCCCCTTCCCCCTTTGCACTGTTGCCCTTGCCCCAAGGTTGACTTCTCACCCTTCTCCCTTTGCACTGTCGCCCTTGTCCCTTGTAGCCACAGTATTTATATGGCAAGTCCAATTCAGTTTCTGGTCAAAGGTAACCCCCCAGAATGTTGATAGTGGGGGATTCAGTGATGGTAATGCCATTGAACATCAAGGGGTGATGGTTAAATTCTCTCTTGTTGGAGATGGTCATTGACTGGTACTTATGTGGCGCAAATGTCACTTGCCACTTGTCAGCCCAAGCTCGGATATTGTCCATGTCTTGCTGCATTTGGACATGGATTGCTTCAGTATCTGAGGAGTCAGGAATGGTGCTGAACATTGTGCAATCATCAGCGAACATTTCCTTGTGATGGAAGGATGGTCATTGATGAAGCAACTGAAGATGGTTGGGCTGAGGACATTACCCTGAGGAGCTTCTGCAGTGATGTCCTGGAGCTGAAATGACTGACCTCCAACAACCACAACCATCTTCCTTTATGCTAGGTATGACTCCAACCAGTGGAGAGTTTTCCCCTGAACCCCATTGACTCCAGTTTTGCTGGGGCTCCTTGATGCCACACCTGATCAAATGTGGCCTTGATGTCAAGGGCAGTCACTCTCACACCACCTCAGGAGTTCAACCCTTTTGTCCATGTTTGAGCCAAGGCTGTAATGAGGTCAGGAGCTGACTGGCTCTGCTGGAATCCAAACTGGGCCTCAGTGAGTAGGTTATTGCTAAGCAAGTGCTGCTTGGTAGCATTGTTGA
Organism: Cetorhinus maximus; assembly: GCF_964194155.1. Classification (NCBI taxonomy): domain Eukaryota; kingdom Metazoa; phylum Chordata; class Chondrichthyes; order Lamniformes; family Cetorhinidae; genus Cetorhinus; species Cetorhinus maximus. Next base: position 47,223,478 of record NC_135896.1, on the reverse strand, counting down.
TGATTCCTTCCATCACTTTGCTGATGATTGAGGTTAGATTGATGGGGCGGTAATTGGCTGGGTTGGATTTGTCCTCTTTTTACGTACAAGACATACCTGGGCAATTTTCCATATAGTCAGGTAGATGCCAGTGTTGTAAACTGTTTTGAGTAAATCAAATAAACTAAATTAACAAAATTGGGGACAAATTAAAAAGCAGCCCCTTAAAAGGAAACTGCAAAAACAAAGACAAAATTTAAAAGAAACTTACAAACATTAAACCAAAATGGGATTAAGAGGGTCAATAAACCACCCCAGTCCCCGCGGTGCCCAACAAGCATGGAAGATCTCGACAATGCCGGCAAACACCGTGTGCTCCCTCTCCAGGGACACCCAGCCATGAACATAGCAGTGGAAAAGGGGCAAACAGTCAGGTCAGATGACCCCCTCGATCGCCCGCCACCTGGACCTGTTAATGGCCAACTTGGCCAGGCCCAGGAGCAGGTTCACGAGGAGGTCCTCCGCCCTCCCGTCCCCCTCTACACTGGGTGCCCATAGATCAGGAGTGTGGGACTGAAGTGCAAACAAAACAACTGTAAAAGGTTTTTCAAGTAACTAAAAACGTGGTGCAGCCTACACCAACTTACATACGCATGGTCCACGGACTCCACAAGGCCACAAAAAACGCAGGCATCTTGGGAGTCCATGAACCGACACATCCTGTGGCTGTATGGGACGCCTGCATGCAACACCCTCTACCCCAGGTCCCCGATGGAAAATGGGAGGAGATCCCTTTAGAGGGTCCACCACTGGGAACCTCCACTACCGGACAGCAACAAGTCACGCCAGGGTGTGTCCGGGCGGCGAGCGAGGGCAAGGAAGTGAATGGTGTCCAGCAGCAGCCCATACAGGAAACGCCTCCGCGCCATGCTTAAAGGGCACAGAGGGCATTTCCACGAGGCGACTCAGTTTGGGGGGCACCTGCTCCTGAGGCAGGGTTCGGGGTTTGGGACCAATGTGGAATTCCGCCGAACAGGGTTACGGTCAGACTGAAGACCACCATACACCTGCACCACCTCGAGACCCAGAGCACGGCCATCCTAAGGTCTTGAATGGCATTGACTGCGAGCTGGATGTCCACCAGTGCACATGCGCCAACTCCTGGGGAATAATCCAGCACACTCCTCCACCACCCAGCACATCTCTGGTCCTGGTCACCCCCGGCAGCCACAGCCCTCCTCTCCGCCAGCCGCTCAAAAGGGGGGAGGTGTGGATTAGTTGTATTGGAACAGCTTGGCTAGACGTGCGGCAAGTTCTGGAGCACAGGCCTTCAGTATAATTGCCGGAATATTGTCAGAGCCCATAGCCTTTGCACAATCCAGTGCCTTCAGCCATTCCTTGATATCATGTGGAGTGAATTGAATTGGCTGAAGACTGACATCTGTAACGCTGCGGACCTCCAGAGGAGAAGATTATAGCAAATGCTTCAGCCTTATCTTTTGCACTGATGTGCTGGGCTCCCCCATCATTGAGGATGGGGGCATTTGTGGAGCCTCCTCCTCCAGTGTATTGTTTAATTGTCCACCCCCATTCACGACTGGATGTGGCAGTCTGCAGAGCTTAGATCTGATCCGTTGGTTGAGGGATCATTGAGCCCTGTCTATCACTTGCTGTTTATGCTGTTTGGTATGCAAGTAGTCCTGTGTTATCGCTTCACCAGGTTGACACCTCATTTTTAGGTATGCCTGGTGCTGCTCCTGGCATGCCCTCCTACTCCCTTCATGGAACCATCGTTGATCCCCTGGCTTGGTGGTAATGGTAGATTTGCAAGGGAGATATGCCGGGCCATGAGCTTACAGATTGTGTTCTGCTGCTGCTGATGGCCCACAGCACCTCATGGATTCCCAGTCCCAGAGTTGCTGGATCTGTTTGAAATTTATCCCATTCAGCACAGTGGTAGTGCCACACAACACGATGGAGGGTATCCTCAACGGTACTTCATTTCCACAAAGACACTCCTACTGATACTGTCATGGACTGATGCATTTGCTGCAGGCAGGTTGGTGAGGATAAGGTAGAGGAGAAGGAGTAAAAGTGGAGATGACAATGGTAGACTATCTTAAACAGATGAGAAAACTTAAGTGATAAGGTGAGTCCTGATGCTCCTTCTGACTGTCACAGAAAAGTTGTTCAAATGATGATCCTCCTCATGCTATACTCCATGTTGTACTGCCAACATAAGGCCACTCTCAAGGGATATCCACGTCCAGGCATTTTAAATGGCAAAGATTGCAGGGAACAGCAAGCTACAATTATGTGGGATTCTCCATCTGAAGGAATTTGTAAAGCCCTTTCTAATCAAGCCTGTGAAAATACCCCTTGAAAACCTTAATGGTCCGCTCAATGATCACCCTTGTAAGGACATGTGCCCTGTTGTACTGCTCAGTTGTTGTTCTTGCATTCTTTGTGGTGTTATTCTCAATGGCAGCAAAGAGTATGGCTTTTTATTCATAAGCTATGACCAAATTCCTTGAAGATCTCAGGAAATACAGGATCCCTTAGATAGATGCATCATCTCAACTTTCAGCAAATCTTGTATTGTTATAAAAGGTTCTTTGTATGCTTTTTATACATGAGCTCAATGTTCAGCAAACAGTAGCCCTTTCTGTTAAGTTTAGTTGGTTAACAGTTGGAACTCAGAATGGTATGTTAGTGCCATCTATTGCATCCTTCACTCTCAAGAGCCCTGCAGCATGATAGAACTCATGGCCTTATCTTGGTATCACGTTAAACTAAAAGAATTTCCCAGATCTCAACAAATGTGTGTCAGTGATTTGATGAATGATGCCCAGATGGTCCCTGGCTGATACTGCACAGACCTCCAATGGATGTTTGAAATGAGCCTGTGGCATAAAAGTTGAGTATGGTCAATTCTTTCGTAGCCATAAGTGGAGTGCATCGGCAGGTGATTGTGGTAATAGTAGCTGATACGATTTGCTGACCTATAAATTAATTAGATGAGGTAATATCTATAGGGCAATACCTCTTCAAATGCTGCTGTACTCTCCTTCCCCCCATCCTGCACTGATTCCTCCTCCTCTATTATAGAAAAAAAACATAACTGCAGGGAATTTCAACCACCATTTAGTTACAGGGAAAAAGAATGGGCACAATGGAATGGTGGCAACATGACCACAATTTCTAACATGCACCTTGATGGGTGAAGTTCCCCAGTACAAGGGTACAGCCGGGTTATGTAGGCTATGGTGCCTTTTTTTCCCACCTCGGGAAATAAACAATGAAATAGTGACTTTTCTTTTACATTCCAAGCTGCTTGACAGCTAAGTGAGCAGCAGATTTTGTTCTCACTAGTTTGTCGTCACTTAAAGAGCCGTTCACCTTCCCAATAAGTATCCAGTGTTTCCCAATGAATGCTTTGCAACCATAAACCTCAAATCTATCTATTTTTGCACACTCACCAGAGAGCGGCACAATCTACTTCTGTGCTTCCAAGTGCTATATAATTGACATCAGTGCAAAGTATTACCCTTTGATGTAAGGTCCAGATAAAGAGTCTTTACAAAATGTCTCCTACTAATAGCTATGCACGCATGTCTACAAGGCTATGTTTGGATGACTGACTAGTCCAGGGTCATGTGTTAGATGAAACCTAAATCATGGCCTCTTAAACTGAAAATATTTACATGATTTAAGAGTCCTAATGACTTGGAGAAATCCCAGTTGCAACCTTCTCCCAGTGAGGCCTTTACATGTATCATATTTCTGATAGTATCAGATAGACTATTTCTGTCAGTAAACAAATTCAAAGATCCCCAAACAAAGTTGAAATTTACATTAGGTGGCACAAACTTGGTTAGAGCCTGTTTACAATTTTTAGTGATGTAATGGTGGTTAGTGTGTTATTAACAATAAGGTCTGAGGACTTCTGCAATCACCCAGCAGTGTTAGATCTCTTTTACATTAAATAATGAGAATCCAAGCTTACAAGAAACCTGCAAGCATTTACATTACTTGAGGCAAAATTCGCTTAGATGTGATTCTTACACTTTTATTTCACAATCAGAGGATGGAAATCTTTCTGCTGTTCAATGGGGTCAAGGGAAACTCTTTCGAGTTACCAACAGTCACAGATTGCAACTTCTTTCGAGTACAATCACAGTTCTTGGTTTCCGGGAGTGGGACATGAACCCACAACCCTCTGATTCAAAGGCGAGGGTGCTATGAACTGAGCCACAGCTGACACCTCCATGGGGTCAAGGGAAACTCTTTCGAGTTACCAACAGTCACAGATTGCAACTCTTTTCGAGTACAATCACAGTTCTTGGTTTCCGGGAGTGGCACGTGAACCCACAACCCTCTGATTCAAAGGCGAGGGTGCTATGAACTGAGCCACAGCTGACACCTCCATGGCGTCAAGGGAAGATGGACTGACTTAGAACATAAGGTGAATAAATGCTAATAGGAGAGGGGAAATTAGAGTCAATTATAGCTGTTACATTGCATGACCATGACAACCAGATACACCCGAGAAATTGAGGGCTTTCTGCAGCTCCTCAGGAAGGAAAAGCATGGGACTTTAATGAGTTTATTTTTACTTGAATAAAGCTTTTGATTTCATCATCACGTCAAGTGAGATTCAGGGTTACAGTGAAGAACAGCATTGCCTTGAACATAGGAATTGCTTGACAAAACAAGACCAAGTTCATCTAGTTCATCTTCTACCATCCTGGCAGTCTCATGATACAATGATAATGGTTGATTAATCATGGTAATCAACCTCCATCAATTGGACTTCAACAGACCCAGACATGAGGAGTAAAAAACCCCAGTAGTAGAAAGTTTGGGACCAATTGTCCAAATATCACCTTTCCTCTCATGTCTGCTACATTTACCATATAACATGTCTCAAATTATTCATTTTCTTCAGAAAATATTTAGGGATATGGTACCGTATCCCCAAATATTATCTTCTGAATAAAATCTCTTGATTTGAATTTGAATGATTTAATGCTAACTGCTTTCATATCCCTTTAGGCAACTTGCTCCAAAGATTTAAGGCTCACTGACTGAAATCCAAACCATCATGCTTTCATGATCCCAAAAGTCTTTACACTTAGTTTTATATATTCAACTTTAAACTGTTTATATATTGTAAAGTATCACTAGGAGAATGTAGAAGAATTTTGTATTAGGAAGAAACTGACAGCTTAGAAAAAGATAAACTACTCCACATTATTGCAAATGGAATTAAACATTGTGCAATTGTCGGTGAACAATGTCAGTTCTGATCTTATAATAGATGGAAGATCTTTAATGAAGCAGCTGAAAGTAGTTTGGCCTAGGGCCCTATTGAACTCCTGTTGCAATGTTCTGGGGGTGAGATGATTGGCCCTCAACAACCAAAACCATTTTCTTTAGTGCCAGGAATGACTCCAGCCAGAGTTCTACACTCCTAATTACATTTACCCACCTTGTATCTATATCCCTTTATCTCCCTTTTCACCATCCACCTATCCAATCTAAACTTGAATGCTGACCTAGCTTTTGCCTCAGCCACTTACCCCGAAAGTGAACTCCACAACCTCACAACTCTGCATGAAGACATTTGATTTTGTATTGTCAACTGAAGTTTTATTAAAGTTTTATATAGGCTAATCATTATCTCTTGACCTTTATATTTTATATCTTTGTGATAAAATCTAAAATTCCATTAGCCTCTTCTTACAGCCTTATGATCATGTGGTGCTATCTTTAATGTCCTGAGAACCTATGCTTACAATTCCCTCTGCTTTTTCACAGCACTGAGCCTATTTCCAGTCACAGTACTACTGTCATTTTTTTTTCACCAAAATGCACTTAAAACATTGAATTCCAACTGCATTTTAACCCATTCCGCATCTTATTTATATTTCTTTGGTCCGCCAATTAATTATACCTCCTATTTTGGTGTCATCTGCAAATTTTGACAGCGCTCCATCTTGGGGGGAATGTGCGGGGGCAGGCGCCAGCCTTCTGATCGGCGCCTCCGGTCAGGGGGGCACCGCCACTTTACGTGGGCGGGCCAATGCGCGCGAAAGAGCGCACAGATCTCCCTGATCCCAGGGAGATTGCCTCCGACTCAAAAGTTGACAGAAAGGTAATTGAAAAATTTCCCTGACACTGTCACATGAGTTGGGTCATGTCCTTAACTTTTAGTTAAACGTTTGATGAACATTTAAAAGCCCTCATGAAACTTCATCCCGACCGTGGATGAGGTTTCATGGTTTTTCCGAGGCCCGCCTGGGCTCCCGGCCTGCCCGCCAACCTTAAGGTTGGACAGGCAGGTCCATCAATCAAGTAAATTATTTTTTTTTAATGGCGTTAAACACGGCTGTTGACAGTTTGGCGGGCGCCCGCTGAACTGAAAGTCTAAATGACACGGGGTGACATCAGGACGCACGCCCGACGTATCCCAGTGTCATTTAACGTGTCAGTGAGCGGGCCCCACCCCCGCTTGCTGACCGGAAAAACCTGCCCATAATGACCATGTGTGGCCCCAGAACTGAACGCTTTCAACACCACAATCCAATTCCAACCACTCTGAATAACGGCCTTAAACCCTATTCAGTTTTTTTCTAATCAATATTTAATCCATTTTGCTACCTTTTCCTGAATCCCATACACTTAATCTTCTCTAATAGCCTTCTGTTGGGAGCTTGTCAAAAGTTTTCTTAAAATCTATGTACAATACATCCACTGCATCTTCCTCATCTAACTTGCCTATTACCTCCCCAAAAATTCTATAAGGTTTGTCAATCATGTTTGTCCCTTGAGAATTCCATGCTGGTTACTTCTAACTATTTTCTCTTTATCTAGATACGTGGTAATTTTATCCTTAATTAAAGACTGTAAATCTTCCCTCCCACAGATGTTAAACTAACTGGTCTCTAATTAGTTAGATTAGACCTTTCTTTAAAATGGCTACGGCATTGGCCACTCTCCATTCCTTTGGTGCACACCCACATTCAATAGAGCCCTGAAGCATAAGGGAGGATTTTAACACGGAGTTCGCCGAGAGCAAAACACACCTGCCGTCATACATTTCAGACCGAGGGTAATTTAACTCCTGAGCTTCAAAGACATTTGATTGGTGGGCTTCCCACCCAATTGGCAGACTGCCCAGGGTATAATTCCTGGAAAGCCTTAAGAGTTCTACTTAATTCTTAAAGGAATGTTGCTGTCAATGCTGTCTTTTAGTGTTGCAAATTGGAAGATGAGTTGGAAGCAAACTCCAAGATTCTCTGATGCCTTTGTAGAGGCTCAATTGAAAGCAGTGAGGGGAAAGAGGGGTGTTCTTTTTCCCAAAATTGGGAAGAAGCTTGCCAAATCTGATATATGCCAGGTCTGGGGAGAGGTTGCAGAGATGCTTAGCTTTAACAGCTTCATCCTCATGATCAGGGATCAGGAAACACTCAAAATGAATACAGCTTTACAATTCTCCATCTCTCTCAATACCACATGAGCTGGAATTTTACTCCCCCTCATCCAGAGTGGGCCTTGCCCATCATCTACCCGCCTCCTTACAAGTGGTGGGTGGCTTACCTGTCCTTGGGCCAATTGAAACCTTTAATTGGCCAATTAATGGCACATATGAGCCTCCTCCTACTGGCGCTAGCATTTTACCAGAAGCTGGGGTGCCTACACTACACGGGGAGGCTGCCAGGTATACCCTGATGGCTTGGCTGCAGGTCTGGGTTGGGATGTCCATCCTATTCAGGCACCCTGTGCCCCACAGAAGCCTCCTACCCCCAACCACCGCCCCCCCCCCCCCCACCCCTGGCCACCAGCAGAAAGGGCTGCACCATGCAGTAGAATTGTTCCTACTTCTTTCATATATTCTTAATACATCTCTCAGGTTAGGATTTATTTTTAATTCTACTGTCTTTTCATTATAAATTAAATTGACGTGTTATTTCCTGCCAATCATCACATTCACCAATTATTCTGTTTGGATTTCATTGCACACCAGATACATACAATGGACTGGCCCTGGGCATTTTCATTAAGAACCACTGTTGGCAGAGAATTCAAATCAGAATTAAACCATCCCACAGTGTAAATGCCCTGGTGTGGCTTCAAGGATGTAATCTCATCCCAGAATTCAGTTATTTGAATATCTTGATGATATTGCCGCCTGATAATAATTCTCCAATATTTATTATTCTCTATAGTTTCAATAGTTGATCTCCTATGGCCTTGCTCACAAGCGAAATATTTAAAATAGAAGTTTCCTCCTTGTAGCTGTTAAAATGTGAAGTTGAATAGCCCCAATTGTGAATCTGGATTTGTACTGCATGCTTTTGGATCTCAAAGCTGTATGATATAAGAGGATCTCACAACAAAGGATTTTCGGACTGTGCTCAGTAATCTTTTGAATTATATTGCCATTTTTAGGTCGATGTGCATCCAAAACCACTTTATATTGACACAAGAGTAATAACATAAATGCAGCCTAAATAGTACTGTTTAAATAGAGTAGCATCTACTTATCTGTGTAGTGGGTACTATTTTTGTAAACTAACCCAGTCAGACTTAATGCTCTCAGCTTCCATTTCTTTGGATCAATCAGGAAAAATAGATTCTATACAGCTGACAGCCAGACAAGGAGAAAACACTGACTGGTGGCTAACTGGCCCTCAAATTAAACGAAAGAATTGCACTCTTGGGCGGAGGTGGTGGTCCAGATGAGAAAGATATGTCAAGTTTTCTGCTCTGTGATGTTGCATTAACGTTTCCTAACTTGGACTGGTACCACTAAGACCTAATGCAGAAACACCAGGGGTAGAATCTTTCCTATGGCGGGCAGGCTGTTCGGGAGCGGGTGCGAGTGGGTGCGGAGCTGATCGCCGCCCACAATTGGCTGCGCGCCACCATTTTACGCGGCCGGGCCAATTTAGGCCCGCCCAGCATAGCGTGTGGCCGGTAGTGCTCTCAGCGCTACCTGTGCGGGCGGTGGGGAGAAGGGAGAGTCGGGGCCAGTGCTCTTTCGCGCATGCGCATGAAAGAGCGCAGCAATCTCCCTGAGGCACGGAGCTGCCTCAGGGAAATTAAGTTGGTAATGAAAATTTTTCATAAATAAAGTAAAAAATTAATTAAGCACGTCCCCTGATGTGACAGTGTCACATGAGCTGGGACAAGTTTGTGAATTTAGCAAAATTTATTTAATTATTTTATAAAACATTCAGGGAACCTCATCCTGCCCGTGGATGAGGTTTCCTGAAAAATGCGAAGGCCGCTTGGGCTCTTGGCCTGCCCCCCTCAACCTTAAGGTTGGGCGGAAAGCGTTGTTAATAAGGTCAATTACTTTTTAAATAGCCTTAATAGGCCATTGACAGTTCAGTGGGTGCGCAGCTGCCTCCGGCGCATGCCCGCCGAATGAAATATCGAAATGACGCGCGATGACATCGGGACACAAGTCCAACGTCATTTTACGCATCGGTGTGCTGGGCCTGCACCCGCACGCCGATGGCAATATTCTGTCCCAGAAAATAGCATGTTAAGTTCTAATGTTGAGTCTAAAACGAAGCGTAGTGTAGTTAAGCTGGTTTCTAGCAGGTTTGCTTACATGGATATCCAACAGTCTGTGTCATCTTAGCTCTATTTTCTTGAGAAGGACTTGCAGGTCCAAATCTGTAAAATTCAGTGCTCTTCTTCTGTGCTGGATGGTGTGAAATACTGCCTTATTTGGCTATTTCTTCAAATGGTTCCTATTTTTAGACACTCTTGAAGAATATTAAAAAAAGTTTGATGAAATATGCAGTGAGGTTTTCTGAAAGTTAAGTGGTGAAAGAAGCACAGCTCCTTCCTTGCCTTGTTACTCCACAGTCTCCTGTTACAGTGCGCAGCAAGAATGATTTTTTTAAAAGCTGCATTTTAACTTCCTTCAGCTGCTTACGTCTGCTTTCATGGGATTTACACCAATCACATCATCAAGAGGTATGAGGTGACTCAGGAAACTTCTGTGTAAATACCTTTTCCAGCCACAGGCAGGTGCAAATCCTTTTCCACTGGCATGACAATGGCATCAACCACAGGGAAGAAATTTACCTCCTCTGGTTTTTGGCTGCCCTAAGAAACTATGTGGCTAGGAGAGGTTGTCAATAGTTGATATGGCTGCACAGTTGTTAAATGTTCCCTTCTTCTATGTTCATATGGGCCAGGAACTCAACCGAATGTGATGGAGCAGTGCAGCACAAAACTGTATTCCACATCAGTGCTCTGGACAATCTGAGTACACAGACTCTGGTCCTAGTTCTTAGCAATGCAACTTCGATGAAAGGATAGAGAGCCACATATCCAAGTTTGTCGAATTGGACACAAAACTAGACAACATTGTAAGCAGTGTAAAAGGAAGCATAAAATTACAAAGCGATATTATTAGATTAAGTGAATGAGCAAAATTGTGGCAAATGGATTTCATTGTAGGCAAGTGTAAGGTTAACCACGTTGGAGCTGAGTGCTTTCTAGCAACAATTGAGCTCCAAAGAGACTTAATGGTCCAAGTACATAGGTTATTAAAATGTCATGGACAGGTCCAAAAAAAATAACCAAACGGATACTGGAGTGTTGTCCCTTATAGCTAGAGGAATAGAATATAAAGGGGTAGAAGATGCGTTTCAGCTACACAATTTACTGGCTAGACCACACCTAGAGTACTGTGTTCAGTTTTGGTCACCACACCATCAGAAGGCAGTATTGGTGTTGCCGGGAATGCACTGTAGATTTGCTAGAATCCTAGGGCAGAATTTTCAGGGTGATGCGTGGGGTTGGGGGGGTCGGGAGGGGTGGGGGGCCGCACGTCAGTGCCGTAAAATGACGTGTGGTGACGTTGGGCGAGCGTCCTGACGTCATCGCGCGCCATCGCATGGCATCGCGATATTTCGTTGGGCGGGCGCGCGATGAAGTGAGACGTGCACCCACCATTAATTAACGGGCTAGTTAAGGCCCTTAACTCGGCAATCGATGCCGATTTTGAGGCGCCCATGCGATCTTCGGGTCAGCACATGGGCGCAACGGGCAGGCGGGTAAGCGACTTTATAATAAAACTCATCCACAGGCAGGATAAGAGGGCTCAGTGGGGTTGTCAATCTGGTCTGTGAAGTATTTATTGTAGAAAGTTTTTTAAACTTGTCTGTGTGATCTGTAGCAGAATGAATTCCAGCAGCTTTGTGTACTTTTAACCTCCAGGTCAGCACTCTTCAGTCAGGAATCTTTATCAGGCCTGCAGCTTTCCGGAGGCCTCCCTTTAGCCTGGGTAAGGGTTCTGACATCTCCACTGGAGGCAGCTCCTCTGAGGAGGAAGGGAGGGCTAGAATAAGGAGGAGGCCAGGAGTGGACAATCAGCCTCCATGGGAGCCACCTTTGGGAGACCAGGCGCAGGCACAAGGGGCGCAGGGCCAAGAGGTTGTCCAAGGTGGAAGGGGCCACAGAAGATGCCACTATCCTGCTGCCAGGGTACACAGGCGGCGAAGCAGCTACCTCAATGTGTCTGAAGTGCAGTGCCGAAGGAGGGTCCGTCTGTCAAGGGAGACAGTCAACTATATCTGTCAGATGATTGGCCCCGAGATCTCTCCTGTGTGGGTGGACACCGCATGCCAGTGACTCTGAAGGTCACAGTTACCCTCAACTTCTATGCCTCTGGCTCCTTCCAGGGCTCGGTGGGTGATCTTTGCGGTGTCTCCCAATCAGCTGTCCACACATGTGTCAAGCAGGTTACAGACGCTCTGTTTAGGTGTGCATTGACCCTCATCCACTTCCGCTGGGACCAGGCAAGTCAGGCACAGCGAGCCAGAGGCTTCGCAGCCATTGCTGGCTTCCCCCACGTCCAGGGTGCAATAGACTGTACACATGTGGCCATCAAGACACCAGCAGGTGAGCCCGGTGCCTTCGCCTACAGGAAGGGCTTCCACTCCATGAACGTGCAGATAGTGTGTGATCATAGGATGCAGATTCTACAAGTTTGTGCAAGGTACCCAGGCAGCTCCCACGACGCCTACATCCTCAGACACTCCCAGGTGCCGGGGGTCTTCAGTGCTCCAGCCTGGTTGGATGGATGGCTGCTGGGTGCAAGGGCTATCTACTCAGAAGGCGGCTCATGACGCCTCTCCACCACCCCAGAACAGAAGCTAAGCAGCGGTACAATAGGAGCCACACCTCCACAAGGGCTGTAGTGGAGAGAACTATTGGTCTTCTCAAGATGCGCTTCCGATGCCCGGACTGCTCAAGGGGCGCACTCCAATAACCCCCCAGATCGTGTGTCAGTGATAGCGGTTGCATGCTGCGCTCTGCACAATCTTGCGCTGGAAAGGGGGGATGCAGTGGATGATGAAGATGTTGACTTTGTGGATGTGGCTGCACACGATGAGTCCAGCAGTGATTCGGAGCATGAGGAAGCACAGGGCAATGATGAGGAGCTGAACGCTGACCCAGCACTACACCAAGGAGGCAGGGACACCCGGGAGACTTTAATCCAACGAACCTTCAGCTAGCTCCACACAAATGGATCAGGAGGACCAGCCTTGCCTGGCGCTTCCATACGCTGCACGTAAGTGCTAAATCTGCCACTTTATCAGCTGCAACTAAGGGCTTTGGACATAAACCTCAATGTCCACTCAAACACTCATGATATGTCTGTGAAACATACAAATGCAGCACAAAGGAGCCACCCTCAGCCATGGTAACACATGTGGATTTTATTTTGATCCATCATATGGTCCAACAAAATGAGTCCAAAACGTTTTTACAACTGCAAAAAATAATAATTCCCTAATCGAGGGCCAACACAAAAGCAGCAGTGAGAAACCCTACCTGAGGTGCCTTATGATTACGTTTACGGGGGCTACGTCTTGGTGCCACCCCATCGCTCGGAGTGGCTTGTGAGACAGCCTGCTGACTCTGCTGTCCTGGTGGTCTCGATGACCTTGGCGGATGTCCTCTGGCCCGTGGACCCTGGGAGGGAGCGGCCAGTTCCACAACTGGCATCTCCCCAGTCGCTGCAGCCCCAACGGATGCAACGGTCACTGGCAGAGGGGCGGAGGAGCTGCTGCCCTCATCCGGAGCGCCCCGAGAGGAGCCTGCAGAGACGACAGGCAGCTGCTGCGCTGATGTGAGGTCGCTTCGGACCTCCCTGCTCACCGTAGATGGATGGGCACCGAGCTTGGAAACTTGGTGCCCAGACCATCTCCCACACTGGCACTGACCAGCTGTGGCCACTGGCGCTGTGAGGGCTTGCAGATCTGAGCGTAACTTCAGGAGAAGCTGCTTGTTCTCCTGGAAGCCCCTCTCCAGGAGAGTCGCCACTCTCTCATGGAGGAAGCATGACGCTCTGACATGAGGCTCATGGCATCACTCATGCTCCTCGTGGATTCCTCCACCACGGACACCAAGTGAAGCATAGCCTCATGTAACATTCCCAGATGCTCCCGCACACCCGGCCGCATTTCCTGCAGCTGCTGCGTCGCGGACGACTCCAGAGGCACATCATCAGGCACCAACTGAGCATGTGCCTGGTCCCCTGCAGTCCTCCGGCTGCTGGCGCCATCAGCACTCTCTGTCTCTGCCAGCTCCTCCAGTGATTGTGAAGTGCCCTCTCCACTGTGCCCTGGGACACTAGCCGATGTTGCAATTCCCACCAATGTGCTTGTATCTGCACTGGTGCCTGCCTCACAGAAATGGTGTGATGCAGGTGACAGTTCACGGCCCTCAGGTGTGAGAGGGGGCATCTGTAATGGAGACTGGTCGCCAGCCTCTGATGATACTAAAAACAACAACAAGGACAGTGGATCAGTTAGCATCCATACAGTGACACACTTCATCCCTTTCCCCCAGGTTCATTATGCGCTCAACCTTCCAGAACCTAAGGAGACGAACATTGGTGGGGTGGCAAATAGTCAGGAGGAGGCCCAAACATTACAGGCTAAAAGGGTGGTGGAGCCAGAAACCCTCCTAAATGTAATAAGTATTTGGATGTGCAGTCGCAACTATCATCCAAGGCCATGGGGATAGTGGTCAGAAATGGGATAAGGTGACTTTGGAAGGCACTAGACACGCGCATCTTTGAAGCGCCGAGGGACCTTTACCTATGACCCACACCTCTGACTATCAGTCTGTGAATGAGCAGTGTTGCTAGATTAACGATTCCAAAAATAATCAGTGCTTTGGATGGTGGGAAGACAGAGCAGATGTGACTGTGGATCTCAAATACCTGGCCGCTCCACCCCAGCCTCACCGGACACCTGTGGACCTGGGCGCATGGCGCGTTGCAAAGTCCAGGGCCTCCTGCTCAAAACGGCTCAATATCACCAAATGCACCTGGCTGCCTCCAGTGTGCAAACGCTCATGAGCATTATGCGCATTTTTCTCCTGCAAAACAGAGAAGACCTTTCATTGGGGCTAATCGCACATGTACTCTGCATGCGCATGCCACACCCCAACCACAGTGGCCCATCTCAGGCCTCCAGTGCCTCCTCTCCCTGCTACTGCTGATTGGTCACAAAAATATAGTACAACTGCTTCCAACCTCCCCCGCACCCCCCCACCTCAATGGCCACCTTGGACACATTCTGCGTCCATCACTTTCAGAAACACACAGTCTTAGCTCCCATGGCAAGGAGGCGCAACTAGGTGCGGCGCCGAGGGCAGCAGATGGCCCTTGGCCATGAGACCTTGAGTCTCCCCTTCCACAATCTCATCACCGTGAATAGGACATGTGTTGGAGTTCTGAGTAGGCGCCTGGCTGCATCTCCTGCAGGTTGCCCCCAGACTAGTCATGTGCGACTAAGACCAACACATGGTGCGGGGAGAACCCATCTTCATGAACCACTGAGGCTGATGTAAGCATGGGAACTATTTGCTTGCCCACCCAGCGTGCGACAAATGCCCAACATGAGTCAGTGCAGTCACGACACTAAGATTTGGCGGAAGAACCTTAAAGGCTAAGGCTACCTGCTGGGTTAGATGCCCAACACCAACATGGGTACTCACCCTTCCAGAGCGCAACAAATCGTTGAAGCGCTTACGGCACTGGATCCAGGTGCACCCGCACCACGTTGTGGGAGCTCACCACCTCTGCCACCTCCTCCCAGGCACGTTTCGTCATGTGAGGGGGCCTCCACCTCCCATCCTGGGGAAACCACACTGCCCGCCGTGCTGCCACCTCCTCGAGGAGAGCAACAAGGCAGTCATCTGAAAAGCGAGGAGCACATTGGCCTCCCGCTGGCCTACCCTGCAGGGTGCTCTGCTCCTGGGCCACACCCTGCAGCCTGCCCTCCTCCTCTGGCTTTCGCTCAACATTGGCCTGCTGTGTAGCCCCCCTGCGGTACCACCTGCAGCTGGCCATTGTGAACAGCCTAAAGGAGGCTACTGGGCCTTTTTTTATACAGACTGCCGGGTCGCCATTGGACCTGGCTGTCTGTACACGCCCACCACAAACGTCAGACTCCCCCTTTCCACGGGAGCCAGAAATGTGCTGGGTGGGCCTTAATTGGCCCGCCTGCGCAAAATGGCAGTACGGACCGCTTCAGCATCTGCTCCGCCCACCCGCTAAATGGAAAATTTTGGCCCTAGGTTCCAAGGGCAGGATATTTAGATGGCAAGGTTTCCCACCCCATCACCCGAAGTGTTGGTGGAGAATGCATCCCCACTGATCATAGCTCCCCCGCAGTCGTTTGATGGTCCCAGGAGCATTAATTGGTTGGAGACCGGACTTCTGCCTGTCACTCGGGCATGTCCCACCTCAGAGAGCTGCCAGCCAATCTGATTGGTTGGCAGTGTAGTCCAAGCAGTGCCAGTGGCAGCAGAGGCCAGTATTGGGACTACAGGCAATCCCCAGATTCGAAGTCCCAGAGTCCAGGATGAGGTAAGTGCAGGGGATCTCACTGTGTGAGGAGAGGTGCCTCGGATGGGTTGGGAGAGGGTGTTGGGGGCCTTGATGGAGAGGTAAGTTGGAGGAGAGAGCACCTGTGGGGGGGCAGACCTTGGTGCAGGGGAGGGGGGGGGGGGTGCGGGAATGGCACCCGATGTGGA
The DNA here is from genome assembly GCF_964194155.1 of Cetorhinus maximus. NCBI lineage: Eukaryota > Metazoa > Chordata > Chondrichthyes > Lamniformes > Cetorhinidae > Cetorhinus > Cetorhinus maximus. The sequence goes on along the minus strand of NC_135896.1, from coordinate 47,207,416 downwards.
AAGTGAGAGAGATGCCCTCTCTTCCAGCCAAAGGCCCGCGAGGGATGACCCGCCAGGCTTTCTCCCTGCCCCTGCACTCCTCCCGCCAGCCTCAAAATGAGGCTGGGCAGGAAGTGACCCTTAAGTGGGCAATAATTGGCCATTCAATTAGAGTGAGGGTGGGCAGGCTGCCCTAGGCCTTGACTGCCCCAGCTCAAATTGAAGAGTAGGTCAGTGGTGGGCAGGATGGCAGTGGAAAGGTCTCCAGTGGAATTTTTCAGGCCCACCCCCCCACCGTCGGCATGGTAAATTCTGCCCCAAGGATTAAGTTATGCAGAGATATTACAAATAAAGTTGTATTCCCTGAAATTTTGATTAAAGGTTGATTTGATCAATGTTTTCAAGATATTAAGGGGAACTGATGGGCCAGAATTTCCCGGTCGGCGAGTGGGGGGTGGGGCCTGCTCGCCAACGTGTAAAATGATGCGGGATGACGTCGGGTGGAACTCCCAATGTCTCCGCGCCCCATTTAAAGTTTCTGGTAGGCGGGGGCTCAGCTGAATCAGCTGTGCGCCCGCTTACCTGTCAATGGCCAATTGAGGCGATTGACAAAAGGGTTGAAGTAACTAATGGACCTGCCCATTCAACCTTAGGGTTGGTGGGCAGGCCGGGAACCCTGGCGGGCTTAAAATAAAACATGAAACCTCATCCACGGGCGGGATGAAGTTTCATGTAGATTTTAAAATTTTTAATAAAATTGTCAATGAAAGTGATGGACATGTCACATGAGGGGACATGTCAGGGAAATTTATATCTTTTGTTTTCAAAATTTTTTCAGACAGGAGCCGATCTCCCTGAGGCAGCACTTAGCCTCAGGGAGATGGGTACGTTCTTTCGTGCGCATGCACAGGGAGCGCATAGCACTTCCTTGCAGACATCATGCTGGGCGGGCCTTAATTGGCTCGCCCATCTAATATGGCGGTGCGCCCCTGACTGGGGGCACCGATTGGAGGCGCGCCTCCACGCGCCCGCTCCTAAACTTCCCCCTCGATGGGCGGAAAATTCTGCTCATGGAGTAGATATAGAGAAACATTTTCCACTAGCTGGGTTGTGTAGGACCAGGAAACACAGCCTAAATATTAGATCCAGGCTTTTCTTGAGTGACGTTAGGAAACAATTCTACATGCAAAGACTGGTAGGAAGTTGCAGCTCTATGCTGCAAACAACAGTTCATGTTAGGTTAATTATTAATTTTAAACCTGAGATTGATAGATTTCTATTAGCCAGAGGTATTAAAGGATATGGGGCAAATGTTAGAATATGAAGTTAGAATATGTTGGAATGTGAAGACAGATTTTGATTCAGTGAGGGAATCAAGGGTTACTGGGACAAGGCAGGAAAGTGGAGTTGAGGATTATCAGATCAGCCATGATCTCATTAAATGGCGGAGCAGACCTGATGGACCAAATGGCCTACTTCTGCTCCTACGTCCCACGTCTTATGGTCTTATAAGTTAGGCCACAAATACACCATGATGTCATTGAATAGCAGAACAAGATGAGAGGCTGGCTGGCCTCCTCCTGTTCCTATGTTTTTATAGCTACTGGCCAGAGCAATGGCCCAAAAAGGGAGCTAGGCAGGTTGGAGCCAGGAGACTCAGAAGTTGTGGGCAATCTGGATGACTCGGGTTGGGAGACCAGGGCCAGGGATGCATAGTTCATGGGAGTGGGAGGCTAGGTTGTGTTTGGCTGGGAGAAGTCAAATCTAGAAGGGAAGAGACTAAGTTGGGCTAAGAGTATGGGGACTGATCTTAACCAAATCTTAATAAGACATCAATAATGATGCAGTTACCAAGGATCAAACAATTTGCTATAATTGGACCATCAGAACATTAACTGCTGCTAGTGGGGTTGCTCATGGTAAATTGGATGGTATTTTATAATGAAAGGGGTACTATTTATAAAGGTCATTCTCTGGATATGGGCAGCACTGGCTAGGCCAGCACTCATTGTCCATCCCTAATTTCCCTTGAGAAGGTGGTGGTGAGCCACCTTCTTGAACTGCTGCAGTCCATGTGGTGAAGTGTTTGTGAGTCGGGAGCTTGAAGATTTTGATCCTGTGGTGGTGAAGGAATGGCGATATATTTCTAAGTCAGGATGGTGTGTGATTTTGGAGAGGAACTTGCAGATAATGGTGTTCCCATTCACCTGCTGCTGTGTCCGTCTAAGTGGTGAAAGTCACTGGTTTGGGAGGTGTTGAAGAAGTCGTGGCGTGTTGCTGCACTGCACTCCATGGATAGAACACATTGCAACTGTCAGGTTAATAGCTGATTGTGGTTGTGGACTCCAGCATTAGATACCATATTTAGTTTATTTTGCTAGTCCAGTTGAGTTTCTGGCCAATCAGGGCTCCCAGGATCTTGGGGGAACTTGTTGATGGTAATGCCATTGAAAGTCAAGGGGAGATGATTAAGCTGTCTCGCATTGGAGACGATCGTTGCCTGGCATTTATGTGCTTTGAATGTTACTTACAACCTATCATCCTCAGTCTAGATGTTTTCTAGGTCTTACCGCATGCGGGCATGGTCTGCTTCATTATCTGAGGAATTGTCAATGGAACTGAACACTCTGCAATCTTTGTGCTCTCATAACTTTTATACAATAGATAAATATAAATATTTAGCACTATCTTTGAGAACTTTATCCAGTGTTACTGATAATCACTTTATTCCATTATACACACCAAAAAGCAGTGGCTATGTGGACCTCTTGACAGAACCTTGCGATGAGATGCTTCCACTCATGAAAAAATTGAAGAAGAAATGGAAAAGGAAGATTACAATGTTCTGGTCTCAAGTTTCTTAAATAAACAGATATAAATTTGATTTTTGTTTGCATTTATTTATATTATTTGTGGTATGTGGACTGCAGTCTTTATTTAAAAATTGTGACTATTTCATCTAAATATAGAATCCCCTCTACATACTTTAATTATTTAAAGAGGTTTGTGAAAGATGATGTGCTTGGCCAAACAATATACAATGGTGTGAACAACAGACAGACCATTTCATGTTTGGATCAGGTATATATGCCTAGATTAGGAATTATTACTAATGGTGACAAATGGCAAGTGATTTCATACATTGGAACTCAATATCTGATTCTAACCACCTTATGTTTGGATCAGGTATACTGTATTTGGATCATATTAAGCTAAACACTGGGAACATTGCTGCGTTTTCAAATGTGTAAATCTTGGGAGAATTTCACCTGTTGAAGGAATAAAAATTGGCTCAATTTCCTCACATTATTCCACCGAACAGGTGTGCTCCATTAATGATTCTGGTTCTGCTAAACTGCTGGCTTTGATTGAACTGATTAGGAGACAAGAGGAATTTCAACTGTTGCCAAATTACTGCAGGTTTCATTTATAAACATGTAACAAAGAATGCATTGTGCAAGATATATTTAGCATGGTGAGAAAACTGTAAGGGGTCATTCACCAGCCGTGTGTTTCTGTCAACACTTGCTGCACAGAAAATATCCAGGTCAGTCATTAGTTTGCTATTGTTTCTGACCAAGAGTGGCTATCTCTGCTCAACTGGAAATGTGAAGCTCTGTGGTTCAATTTTAGGTTTATTCTGGAGTGCTACTTTCTTATTGATTAGTAACAGTGTATTTATTTATTAGGCTTTGTGCTGCTCTTAGATATAGCTGAGGGGGCGATATGGATAAGGTCCTTATAAATGTTTAACCTTTTATTACCACAAATAAAAACATGGCCAATGTACTCTCATCGTAGCAGTTAAAATTTTGATCATCATTTACTTGCATTTGTGGCTTTTTAAAAAAAACTTTAAAAAATTGATACACAGAATGTTTGAAAAGTAATCCTAATGTGATTCCTGTTCTATGCTTAGTTGATCACAGATGGAACTAACAATAAGGATACCGAAATTTGTCTTAGCACTTGGGGATAGGGAGAAAACATTAGCCAGTGTCCGTATTCCTAATTGTGCACTAATGTGTTATATATCAATATACGATTAAAAGTCTTGAATATCGCAGACTGTTTCTGTACACATTAACCTTCTTGTACCATATCTTTATAATGGGAACCTTGGGCATCAACTTGTGCAATCAACAAATCCTACATTAATATGTTTATAGTGCAAAAGCAGTCCATCAGCTTTCATTGCATGGTTAATTGATGAATGTTGATCATTCAAAATACTTTTGAAAATCATTTGGTAACTGAAATTTTTAAAAGTATTAAATTTTAAAGAGTATTTATTTACTATATCAATCAATTGGATTTTGTTTTGTATTTTAGTATCTTTCATTAAAGATTTATTGCAGGCGATGGGCTGCCCTAAAAGGCTTCAAACTCTCTTTAATAAACTCTGGTTTGGACTTGATGGGTCAAGTTTTGCTGTGGCAGGGCAGCTGACGGCATCTGCTGTTCATTAAACCTCCCCTTGCACACTTTAGCTCAAAACATTTTGTCCATGAGGTTTCTGAAAGAGTGAGCTGATAATGGCACAAGAAGGGAAATGGGCCACCTGGGACCTAGTGAACAGGAAAGCCAACAAGCTATCTCCTTAACCAATCAGATTTAAGGATTGACAAAACACAGGAAGTACTGAGGAGGGTGAATTCAACGTCAGAAAGAAAAATGAAGGGTGGATTCTTGTGCCCTCCTCTGTGGCGAGTTTGGTGAAGTGGGGGGCATTTAATTGGGCCGGAGCGTGGCAGGTGTAGGCCCTCCCAGCTTCCCACCTCCACTCTGATTAAACCCACGGTGGGAAGGCCCATAGATGGCAATTAATGCCCACTTAAGGCCCTCATCCTACTGCTGCTGGTATTAACCGAGTGCTGGGCAGGAATCCCTCGTGTGTTTGCTTGCGGGCTCTCGCAGGTGGATTCCCGCATTCAAAAATACTCAGTGCCTGATCAAGAGAGCCAGCATTGGGAAGCGGGATGGCTGAAAGCCAACCTCCTGCCCTTGCTGCTGACCCTCCCTCCTGACTCCCTTCATGCCATCACTTACCTGATCCTTGATCTGAGGCTTTGGGTGGGTGTCATACTGGCAGCAGTCATCACTACCTTGGTGGCGCTGCTGAGTAGAGAACAGCTGCTGGCCCCTACTTGGCTGGCAGCTCTTGGCAGGCATCACTTCTGCCCCTGGGGCCTTTGATCCCGGGGAAAGGCCTGTTGCTAGTACGTTAATTTAACTTAAATCCATGCCTCTTTTCCATTTGTCACTTAACTGGCAGGAATCGGTAGCTGGATGGAGATGAGGGATGGTGGGAGGACAATGCTGGGTTGTAAGGCCCTCCTGCTGGGCACTGAAGGAATTATCCCTGGCATCCCAGCAAGTCGATTGGGAAGACGGAGGGAAAACCAAAGCTTTCCTTGTAAAGTCAAAAGCCGCAAGGTGACGGGAGAGAACAGGAGTTTAGGAGGGGAAGAATAGGGAGGGGCTGCTGCTCTCGCCCCTCCCCCTTCCTTCTAGAACCATGATTGCTCTGACCTTGTCCTCATAGCCTCCAAGTGCAGCTGATCATTTTCCGCAATGTCCAGCATGATGGCATCTCCCTTCCCCTTCCCTTTCAATATTCCCAAAGAGCTCATTTCCTCCGCGATACTCTGGTCCACTCCTAAATTAGCCCCTCCCCCTCTCAAGGCACATTCTCATTGAAGAGGAGATGCAACACCTGCCCTTTTGTCTAGGGCCTTGTCCAATCCTTCCAATTGAAGTAGCGATTTACTTGTACATTTTTCAATTTAATATTCCCTCCTCCAGATGTGGTTTCCCCTGCATTGGGGAGACCTAAAGCAGACGGGGTGACTGCTTTGCAGGACACTTCTGTCTGGTCCATGAGCATAAACCCACGCTTCCAGTTGCCTGTCATTTTACCCCTCTTCCCCACTCTGGCCTCTATGCACAGTTCCAATGAAACTCAATGGAAGCTCAAGAAACAGCACTTTACAGCTTCTGGACTCTTTAATATCGAGTTCAACAATTTCAGATCATAACCTCTGCCTCCCACAAACTATTGCCCCCCACCCCCATTTTTATCAGATGTTGATGATGATTCTGCAATTTCCATTTACACTTCCTCAAGATCCACCTTTTATTTCTTGTCCCATTACCATCTCTTTTTGTCTTGCTATATTAACCCATTGTCATTCAATCTCGCCACCCCATTGCAGACCTTCTATTTGTTCTACCCTGTCTCTATACTTGCTTAAAACCTGTCACATCTCTAATTTTTTCCAGTTCTGATGAAAGGTCATCAACCTGAAACATTATTAACTTTGTTTTCTCCACTGATGTCACCTGACCTGCTGAGTATTTCCAGCATTTCCTGTTTTTATTTAAAATTGTGTTTCTTTAATATGAAGAATGTAAACATTAAAGTTACTGGCACCTGTGAGAGACCGAGACATATACAGAGAGGGAGAGGAAGGCAGAGAGACAGACACAGATACACAACGGCCAAAGGCTCTTATTATCATCTGTTTTGTTGACAGTTTGAAAGTGAAAATATTCTAGTTACTGATAGCTGAGAGGAGCACAGATAAAGAGACAGATACACCTCCAAGAAAAATCCACCAAATTCACGGCAGCTGGTCCTTGGCCCTCCCAAGCTCTCTTCTCTCCTCCACACTTACCCGTGGTGGTTAGGTATGTTCACTGGTCTCGGTGCTGACAGGCAGAAAGACTGAGCTGAACCCCACATTCCACCCCTTTCTGACAAACGTCAGGATTATATGCCATAATTCTACCAAACCACAGGAGCCTTTTTCACGGTGTTTCCAGACTAGGATTGTCCCATGCCGCCAAAGCCCAGAATTTACACCACAGTGCCGCCAAAGCCCTGGATCATTCCATAGTGTTGCCTACATCTAGAACTATTGCCTTGGCTACCAAAGCACAGAACTGCCCCCAGTGTACACCACTTTCCCTATTCAGCCCTGCTAAATATCAAAATCCAGCTGGTACCCAGTGTATTCTCCACTTTAAAACTGGTAAGAGATGCGTGGATGAAGATATACAGAGTTGTATAAATCAACATTTGAGGCATAACTAAAATCTCAGTACCCCATTTCGCCACTGTAAATTAGTAACTCTGATGCTATGCCCTACATAGCACAAGACAATTGTATCCTCCATTTCACTGTGAGCATCTACAGGAAATATATTAACATTTTGCGCATAACAACATTTTACATTTTACTTGTGCTGTAATTTTCTCACCATACCTGGATATTACTTCCAACCTATATCGACTGTAAGGTATGTATACTTACCTTTCAGTTTTTCCAAAGCTAGGTGGTGCTGCTGCTCCTTGAGCAATATCTCCTCGGTCCTTAACTCGAGGTGGAAGTGAAAGTAAAGATTTTTAGCTTAATTTATATTTTTAAAATTATTGTGGTCACAGGTCCCTGCAGTTGTTTCATTTGAAACTTTTTTCTAAACCACGTTTTAATAAATTTCATTCCACTTTTATTTTCTTTTTAATTTCCATTCATCAATTTCTCTCCAGTGTCCCTTGGGCCTCCTACTAGGGAATGGAGAGGGAGATTTGGGAGCAAGGATATGGGAGAAATGTATTTGCCAACTATACAGTGCTCATTACTGGGAGACTGACAATGGTGAGGCAGCAGGACCCAGGAGGCCGCATGTACCTGTGGCAGAATGCCTCAGGTGAAGGCGTGGGAGACAGGGGGAGGAGGCTGCATGGGGTGAGGAACAGTATGACATGGGATACTATACTGAGGGGCTCAGTGGGGTGGGAAGAAAGAGAGTGTCAACACGGCCATGGATGGAGAAACATCTGCTTCACATTGTTTTCTGTTGGCACCATGTACTTCTCACCTTTCACCCTAAGGCCAGCCTGCAGTCCTGGCAGGATCCTAGTTGCAATCTCCTTCCTGCACAACCTGGATTTACAGCCAGATCATCGCCATGCTGACCAACACCTGCACTTCCCACCTGGGAAGTGGAGAGAGAAATGGTAGAAGAACAGAAGATGGGGAAAGCAGTCAAAATGGAGTGTAAAAGACAGCACAGAGGTAAAGGTTTTCTGAAATGAATGGCAAATGAGTCGCACTAACCGAGAGCCTGGAAAAGGTACCAGCATCAGAATAATCAGCTCATTTGCAGATTAGCTGGAACTGGCATTGGCATACATTCTGTGTAAGACAGGACTAATGCGCTGTGATGCTTGGAATTAGAGTGCAGCCTTTTTTAAAAAAAAAACAGGTTGCAAAAGTAGCCTGAGAGAGCAGCAGGTACACAGAAAAACAGGGTGGTTTAGTGGGCAGAATTTTACATTCGGTATGCGGGGGTGGGCCCAACACGCCAGAACATAAGATGACACGTGATGACCTCGGGCGTGCATCCCGATGTCATCGCGCTGTCTCGCGATAGTTCGTTTGGCGGGTGTGCACCGGAGTCGGCTGCGCACCTGCCGATAATTGAAAGGCCTATTAAGGCCATTAACGAACTAATTGATTTCACATTTATGCTGCCAGTCCAATCTAATAGTTGGCAGGCAGGCGAAAAGCCCAAGCGGCCTTTACATTTTTTAAGGAAACCTCGTCCACAGACAGGATGAGGTTTCCTAAAGCTTTACAACTTGAATAAAAACTTTCTTTGACAAATGAAAACATACCCCATCTCATGTGACACAGTCACATGAGGGGACATGTTTCATTAAATTTTTACTGTACTTATTTATTTTTTTAACAATTGCTTCAATCTCCCTGAGGCAGCTCCATGCCTCGGGAGATTGATGCGCTCTTTCGTGTGCATGTGAGAAAGAGCACTGGACCCGACCCTCCCTCCTTCCCCTCGCCCCCCCCCTCCACCCCCTCCGCCCGCACAGGTAGCAGAGCACTACCATTCGGATTCCATGCTGGGCGAGCCTTAACTGGCCCACCCGCGTGAAATTGCGGTGCAGGGCCGATCGTGGGCGGCAGCCGGCTCCGCGACTGCTCCCGCCAAGCCCGACCGACCAATGAAAAGTCCTGGCCAGTGGCTTAACTGTCAGCTGACTTGACTGGATGACTCTTGACTGTTTTTGGACCAATTTGTAAGAATGTCAAACACAGGAGAACCTGGCAGAGGCTGGCAAAGAAGGCAGCAGGGCATGACATAGAAGCAGAGCTGAGGGTGCCAAAATTTCAGGATCTGACCTGAAATTCCTGCTGAATAAAATAGAGCAGGGACAAGGCAGACTGCTGAGTTTTCATAGGATAAAACCTGCTAAAAAATCACATGCCATGTGAAGGGAGGTGCCATGTGAAGGCTGGTGACCTGCAACTAAGCACCCAATTACCCATCCACAAGATCGTAGACCATTGTGTAACTATTGCTTATGCTGTTACTGACAGAAAAACAAATCCTGTTTTGTTCCTTTTTTAACAAAGCCCCTTTTTAAAATTGGTTTTAGAATAAGTAATCAAATTGGCCATTAATTCCTGAGGATGTGCACTGTAGGATTAGCATCAGTTCAGCCCCAAATGCTTATATTACAAAGTATTAGCTTTATCCTGGATAGCACCCAGGAGGTTAGGAAAGTAGTTGGGAGATTAAGTAAATAGAATGCCCTGCACTGATATTACAATTGAGGGTTGGCAAAAAAAATGTTATTGAGCTTTTTAATAAGCTTGGTTACAATTCCTGGAATGCCCCAGAGGATAGTTAGTTAGAAAGCTGTAGCAAATGAATGTTATAACATTTTTAACGCTGAGTTTCTCTTTCATCTTGGAAAGTAATTTTCTGTTCCAACAGAAATGTATTTAATATGTGGAAAGTTTAGTGGTTGTGTCACCCCACACACTCCCTTTTCTTAATCCCCACCCCAAATAACATGCAAAGTGCAAGTCTTGAAATGTGGAGGACATTTCATATATCTGCTTTTTAAAAGGCATTAGTGCTTCATGTAATAGACAGATAGAAATTGATTTTTTTGCACTGCAGTAGGTGCAGAATGTTCTATACTTCAAGATAGATGTAACTTTTGTGTTAATAGGGAAATGCTGTAAATGTAATTATCATGGGTAATTGGAAAGGCAAATTCTGTTGAGTCGAAAGTCATGAATATATTCAGCATTTATTTTTGATATAATGTAGTATTTATCTCCCAAGCTGATGGCATTTTAAGGTATTCCAAAACCATAACATTTAATTATGGAACCTGTGATATCAACTGTGTCAAATATTAAGTGGGAGGGTGGCCAGCTCCGTGTTGTGGATTTGGGTACCTACCTTATGATAACTAGGAGCTCCATATTACAAGATTCTGAGTGCACAGCCAAGATCCTTGCAAGACTCTTGCCAGCACTTCCCTTCCCTCCTGAAGGTATTTGTGAATTGAATATTAAATGTATGCAAGTGGAAAGCATTAATTTGAGTTTTACTTGAGCACATATAAAGAGTCAATGATTGAGACTGTGCTGTGGTTTGAGTTAGGAGGTGTATGCATGTAATGTTTAACTTTGTAAACAAATGTAAGACTGAGTAAAGATTGACTGTAGTAATATGATGCCCTGATTGGCTTTCTGGAATATAACAGTATTGACTCTTCGGGGTATGAGTCCATGGGTGGAATTTTAAGGCCCCTTCTGCTGGCGGAATTTTCAGGTCCCACCAAAGTCAATGGGCAGAATTTTCTGCCTGTCGGGCGGGTGGGCCTGACCCAATCTCCGGCGGGCAGGGAGCCGATCCCCGCCGGAGAAGCAGGCCCCGCCGCCATTTTACGTGGGCGGGCCAGTTAAGGCCCGCCCAGCGTGACGTCCGCCGGGAAACACTATGCGCTGCCTGTGTGGGTGGGGGCGTATTCCCCAAAAGTGAGTGTGCGCTCTTTCGCGCATGCGCACGAAATAGCGCACATCTCCCTGAGGCTAAGTGCTGTCTCAGGGAGATCGCTGACACTTTTAAAAACATTAAAAATAGAAAAAAAAATCCTTAACATGTCCTCCTCATGTGACAATGTCATGAGATGGGACATGTTCATAAATTACACTAAAACTTTATTAAACTGTTTAAAACCCTACATGAAACCTCATCCCGCCGGTGGATGAGGTTTAATTTTTTTTCTATTCCCGGCCGGGGCTCCTGGCCTGCCCGCCAACCTTAAGGTTGGACAGGCAGGTCCTTTAATTGCTTAAATGATCCTGTCAATGGCCTCAACTGGCCATTGACAGGTCAGTGGGCCCACAGCTGATTTTGCTGTGCCCCGCCTTCCTGAAAATTTAAATGGGGAGGGATGACGTTGGGGGTTCCGCCCGACATCTTCCCGCATCATTTTACGCGTCGGTGAGCGGGCCCCGCCCCCTGCTCACCGACGGCAAAATACAGCCCAATGGATTTTTGAACTGCTTGCTGCATTTTCTGGCCCTATTCCCGAATCGATGAGGCCATAAAATCCTGGGAGTTGTCTTCATAACCAAAGGTGGGTTGTATGAAATTTAATGCTCAAACTGTCGCATTATTATAATGATAATAACTTGGGCTTATTTAACTGTACAAGACACAAGGTACCAAATGCTCATAAGGGATTTGGTGAACACATTATGGATTCATTTATGAAGACGAGGCACATGAGAACAGTTGTACATAGGTATAAAGCTTGAAGGCATCAGAGCTTTGTTTGTGTGTGTGCGCGCATTGCTCAAAGCAGCGTAAGTGAAACTAAGACTGGATCACATGACAAATTTCCCTTTCGTGATGTCATGCTGATATCCCTTAAAGGTATATTACAACACAAACCATTTCTCTCGATGACAATAATTGACCTTTCAGTTCTTCCATTAGCTATAAATTCAGTTTTGTTTCCCTTTAAAAGTAGTTCCTGGTGATTTTACTATGAATTTTAGAAATTGAAGGCTAGTCATTTTGGGCCAGGTCCACAATATCTGAATTTGTTGGCAATTGCCTTCCCCACAATCACTAAATATGGCTGCACCAGTATATTTATACAGCTACTGAAATTGGATGCAACTGTTTTCTGCTTAATGCATTTTCAGTTGCCAAACTATAATGAACTTCTTGCTATTAAGTAAGGGTAATGAGAAATGCAATTTGGACAAGAATGCAGAAATGTATCACTGGCAAGCTCTGGGAAATAACTGGTTCTCTGGGCTGGCAACCTTTCAAGTTTCCAGGCCACACAGCATAATGCTGAAACACTAAAATTACAGTAATAAAGCTACTGAAATGTCAATTATAACAATAAAACTTTTCTATAAAAATAAAATGCCATTCTAACTATAAAATTAAAACAGCATTCTAACAAATAATGAGCATTGCTTCCAATTCTTGTGCTTTCTCTACTTGTTCTCTTGCTTTGGAGCATTTATTCAGGACAAATATTTCAACTCATGAACTGTAATCCTCTTATTAGATGTTACTTTTCATTTGTGCAGAGATTTGGCATACCAGATTAATCCATTTCCCATAGCAGCTATCCTGTGGCTACTGTGGAATAAGATTTATTGATTGCCAATCATTCCAAAATATTTGTTTCTTTGCATCAATAGAATTTTTTTCTTTCTAGTGTTACTTAATTTTGATTTAAATTGTTACCAAGCAGATGGGAGTACAAAATTAGGAGCCCATAAATACAAGAAAGTTACTAATAATTTGAATAAGGAATTCAGGAGAACCTTACTCGAGTGGTGAGAATGTGATGAAACTTGCTACCACATGGAGTGGTTGAGGTGAGTAGCACGGATGCATTTACAAGGGAACTAGGTAAGTACATGAGGGAGAAAGGAATAGAAAGGTATTCCCACAAAGTGAGATAAAGTAAATAGAGTGGGAGGAGGCTTGAGTGGAGCATAAACACAGCAATGTTGGGCCGAATGGCCTATTTCTGTGTTGTTTTATATATAGAATATATAAATTATTGCCGATGCTGGACGCAAAAAAAGCAGAAATAGCTGGGAGCAGCCAGCCAGTCAGGCAGCACAGTTCGCTGTTGGATGGTAATAAGATCCAGCTTGACTGCAATGTCCTCCATGATAATCCTATCAATGTTCACTGGTGGAGAAATTTCATTTCTCCCATCGCAGCTATCACAATTCATGTTTGGCCCACGCCCATTCCTGTTGAGGTAAGCTTCATGTCGTTTCATTATTTGAATGATTTCAGCGTGCAGCCCAGCACTGAATGCATTGCTGGTTGGCTGCATGCTTGACATGGGGGGGCGGAAGCAGTGTGAATGGCCTCCAGCAGTTAAAGACAGCTTGCTCCTCCTTAAAGGGGAGCCGTGTCATTAAACAAAATCTGCTGCTGACTCTCTGAGCCCAATTTTGTGTGCACATTGGCGGCGGGCATGAGCGGACAATATGGGGGAGGGGGGTGGTGGTGGTGGGGGGGGGGGGAGGTGGGGGAAGGCCAAAAATCGGTTTCATGACGTCGTCAAACCTGTTTGCAATTGTCCGCTCTGCCCGTCAATGGTGGGCCGATTTCTGCCATCGCATGTTGGGTACTTCATTTTAACACATCTGCATATCATTATAAGCCCAGCTCGATGGAATAATCTCTCCATGTCAAATTTACTGCCCACGCCGGCAGGAAAACACGCTGACCCAGAACACATCTTGACAAGTGTGACGTGTAGAAGTCAGGACTTATCATCAGGGCATTGCTCACATCGCGGACATCTGAGGAGCAGAAGATGCTGGAGCCCCACAGCTACTGGACCCCGGCAGAACACGTGCATGGCATGCTGGGTGGGTTCTCATGGATGTGGCTCTTCTGCAAAGCAGCTCACAGAAGGTGGAAGGTCACTGCTGAGGGTCTGCTTTGGGACATCAGTGCCTTGGCCATGGTCTGCAATGGATGATCGTCAAGTGGGTGGAGAGGAAGGTGTAGGCTGGATAAGGAGAGGAAGGTGTATTGGGGGAGTTAGAGAGAGGAAGGTCTAGATTTGACTTGGAGAGGAAGGGGCGTTGGGGTGGGGAGGAATGAGGTTGGGAGGGGGAAAATAATGGTGTTGGGGGTGTGAGTTTGGGGTGGGGGGGAGGGAATATGGGGGAGGAGGGTGTAATGGGGAGAATACGGCAACTACCGAGGTAGGGGTAAGGGGGGAGGAAGGTGTAAGGGAAAGAGTTTGGAGGGGGGAAGGACTTTGGGTGGAGGAAGGATTCTGGAGGGGAGGAAGGAGTAAGGGGGAGATGTCCAGGTGATTGTGCAAGGGAGGGGTCGGTGGAGTCAATGACTGCCTCCTGGGGAGTGAAATGAGGGTGAGTGTAGTAGGAGGGAATGGTGAGAATGAGAGAGGGCAGAGTGAGCCAGTAGGGTGGTATGGTCAGGGTGCGATGGTAGCAGTAGAAGGGATGCTGAGGATGGTTGGTGGGGACTCGGAGGTACACACGGGCTCTGGTGATGGCAAGGAGGAGGTCAGGGAGGTCAATGTGAATGGGGGTGGGATTCTCGGGAAGGCAGGGAACGGGCACATTCACGTGGATATTCCTGAAAGAAAAAGGCTCTGGCTGGTGGGTGATGGTGGGGAGGTGGAAGGTGATGCCGGGGGGTTAACAGTGATGGGGGAAAGGACATGAGTGACTGGGACAGGGGAAAGGAGGGGGAACTAAAGACAAATCTTACACGCACCATGCAAGTGATGGAGGAAGGACCTGTGAGTGTGGGAGAATGTTTGTTTGCACGAGGCTCCGATAAGTCCTGCCACACACCCACACTTGCCCCTCCAGAATCACTCACGGGCCGGCTGCGTGCAGCTGAACTGCTAGCGGGGGGAGGGGGGTGGGGGGCAAGCAGTGGGAGGACTCGCGAAACCTGTCAATGAAGCTGAAGGATATCATCGCACATTATTCAGTGAAAGTGAATATATTTTCAGATTATAAAGTGACAAAATGTTTTCACTCATGCAACCACTTTTGATCAGAATTTCTTAACTTTTTGAGGCCTAGGTGCTTCTTCTAGGTGCTGCCCTGACATCTGCAGCAGGGGTGGAGACGGTCTGTGTAGTGGTTGGCCCTGTTGCCTCTGATGTCTTTGGCGTGCATCATCTGGAGAGCTGAGGCTTTGAGGGCCTTGGCTTGCTTTGGCTGTCTCCCTGTGGGCCAGCCGCTCCCTCTGCGGTCATAGAGGATGAGCTTGAGGGGGTCACAGGCAAAGGGGACTCGGAGGGAGAGGACAGCCTCTGAGATTCCTGAGTGTGTGACCCAGGGGTGTCCAGCTGCCGCTCCTCCTCCCTTTGGGTGCCCGAGGGCCCCAGCCTGACCCTTGAGGGGAAGGAGCACCTGGACGGACATCGAGGTGCCCCTTTTTCCCCCTTGTATTGCCACTGCAAGAACTCACCCATGGCTCCCATGATGGAATGCAGGTTTGCACACATCTCTGCGTTCTGCTGGCCCAGGATCTCCATGGCATCCACCATCCTTCGCATGGAGACCTCCATGTGCACACATGTGGGCACCACTTCATCAGAGAGCAGGCAGATGCACTCCTCAGACCCGTGTGCCACTCTGTTGAGGGCTTCCAACAGCTCTGCATGATTTTCCATCGCCTTCTGCTGTCTCTCGGCTAAGTGGAAGGCCGAATGCAGAGGCTTGTCATCTGACTCAGACCTCACAGATGCCTCTTCCCCAGCAGTCCTCTGAGTGTCAGGGAGCTCGGCTGAACCTGCCTCCTCCTGCTTAGGACACATGTCCCTGCGGTGACCACCAGATTGTGACCCCGAGCCTGCTCTAGATCTAGGTCCCACCGAGGTGTGTCTCTGTGCTGGTGGAGGGTGTGGGTAAGCGCTGTGATGGGTCTTCCACGCTGTTTATTTCCAGCTCTTCAATGGAGGCAGTTTCCTCTTCGCTGGAGGTGAGGACATAGACGGAGCTGAGGGACTGGCTGGCTGAGGGTGTTGGTTGCTTGGCAGAGGTCCCTGTGAACCAAAGTAGAGAGAATTAGTGCATGGCAGCAGAGTCAAAAACAGGAGAGAGAGCACTCACAGTTGCGCTATGGGAGGGATGGTGTGGTGCAGGATCCTCACATGGATGTTCGCCGCCAACCTCACTGTCATCACAGGCATGGTTCAGGTCCTCACCAATCAGCACGAGGATAGCACACTCCTCAAAGTGAGCGAGAGGCCTATTGCGAGACACAACCCCCCCCTTCTCCCCCAGTCTGTGACTTGTCCCTACTGTTGTGAGCCAGCTTCTCCTGCATGAAAACAGAGCGAGTGTGAGCAGGATGCATGGCACTGCCTGGAATGTTTGTGTGGTGAGCGGAGCCATGGATGGGTGAGGACACGAGCTCTAGAGGATATGAACCTGATGGAGATGTGAGGGTGTGTGTGAGAGTTGGTGATGCTGTCCCTTGAGGTGTGAGATCCCTGTGGATGTGTGATGGGTTTGTGAGTGTGTGAGTTGAGAGTGGTGAGAAGAGTGACTTACCCTGGCGGAATGGAGGAGATCATTCATCCTCTTTTGGCACTGGGTGGCTGTCCTCTTTTGCAGGGCATTGGCGCTGACCACTGCTGCCACTGCCTCCCATGCTGGATTGGTGACCTTGCCTGCTGGACTTCACCCAGGGCGGGATAGAGGACTTTATGGCGGGCTCCACTGTGTCCAGTAGGTGTTTGAGGGAGGCATTACTAAATCTGGGGGCAGCACACTTCCTCCCTTTTGGCAGCCATGAATTTGCAGCAGCTTCCTATCCCATGAAGAGTGCTGGCTGTTTGTCGGCAGGGCCTTTAAATATGGCACTAGGTTTACTGAAGGCCTGGCGGGACAGGTGAATGATGAGGCCCCGCCAGAGACCCAACATGTTTCCCGGGAATGCACGATTAATGAGGCGGGATTGGGACGATATGCTGTGAGAAGCCAGCATTGTGGCCGGCAGGTAAAATGTTCTTTTTTCCGCCCCGTACCACAATTAGTCCAAATCTGGGGTGATTCTGCCCTCTTGTGAATGAAGTGGCTAAAGGAGAAACACAGCAAATGGAGCAGCAGAGCAGAGAGAGAGCTCCCTAGTTTTCAGTTGAGCTGCTGGAGATATTGGTACAGAAGGTGCAAAGGAGCAATGTTTCTATAGAAGGTCAGGATGCCCTCAAGAAGGGAATGAGAACAGATGCCAGGGAAATCTAGTCCCAGAGACTCACCCCCAAGAACCAGGCAGTCGTGCCACAAGAAATTCAACGATCTCACATGGATGGTCAAGGTCAGTGAATGCATCTTCACAGGACATCTCCTACCCACTACATTGCCAACCTCTCAAACTAGCTGTGGCGCATTGAGCAATCAGCAGTCCGGACTCATGCCTAACATTCATAGACACCACCTCACCCTCAGAGTACTTGGTACATTGGCAGGCCTGCCAGATCTTGTCCTGTCACCATAAAGGAATGTGAAGGAGTTTATCGCCGAAGTGGAACAGGGTTTTGCAAAGTGTTTGAAGCCCATTCATTCTAGTGTAGAAGTGATGGCAACTGCATTACAGCACAGCCAAATCCAATCATGATGCAGGATCTGATGCCTGATGTCTCAGTTTCCATTGCAGCACAGTAAAGAGCCACACCATGGGCGGAATCTTGTTGAGGCGTTGGGGGCCTTGCCTGCTGGCTGGAGAGCCAGTAAGAGACCCACACTGCTTCTTTTTGGGAAGGCCCGCTGAACCACACACCAATCAGGCAGTAGTGAGGCCTGTGGTGGGCCTTCTCCTGGAATCAAGTTTGCAGGGGTGGGAAGTCTCACCTACAGAGATCTGGCGGGCAGTTCTTGTGCTCAGCAGCACCACTGGAGAGATCATGGCTGTTGCTGGAAGTACAGGCACCGGAGTCCCAGGATTGTAGAGCGACCCAGGCCGCAGGTAAGTGTTGAGGGCTCGGGGCAGGGGAGGGTGGGTTGGTGGGGGTTGCAGGGAGAGGGTTGTAGGGGGGTCAACTGCAAGGGCAGGTGTGTGGCTCTCATCGGGATCTCATCTCTCATCTCGATCAGGCACTGAGTGCCTTTGATAGGAGAATTTTTGGCCTTCTCCTACCCCCACCCCCAAGGAGGTGTGAAGCTGGTCACTGTTTTAGCTGCTGTGCACGCAACATGGTGACAGGCCTGTCTGCAGTTGGGTTAATACCAACAGTGGTGAGATGAGGCCCTTAAGTAGTCATTAATTGGCCACTTAAGGGTCTCAATTGGCAGCAGGGTGGGAAGGTCAACCGTGAGCCTTCCAGCCCATAACTTAATTCTGGGGGCGGCGGTGTTCAAGGACATCAGAGGGAGCAGAAGATTCCGCCCAATGCCTCATTGCTACAGTGGAAGCTCAGGCTGAGGTCATGAGATCCATGCAGGCTCAGGCTGCTGCCATCCTGACTGCAGATCTCAGTTCTCAAAGTGGCTCCCAGGCTCTCCTGGCAATCCTGACCTCCAACAGATTACTGAGAATGCTGAGGCACAGTGCTGAGGGAATGGCAGAGGCCCCCAGGAGCCTGAACCTGCTGAGGTCTCTTCTGGATGATGGCATTTGTGCTCCCACTACTCCCACTCCACCAGTACCCTTGATATTATCCAGACCGGTCCTGCCCATGCCAAGGTGGTACATTGCAAAGCTGGGTTCTTGAGGCCCAGAGCTACTTGAGGGCACCCTGCAAGCTCATCTGCAGTCTCTCTCAGTGAAAATCAGTAGCCTTCCATCAACCGAGCAACGGCCACTTGGGTAGCACTGTAAGAGCACCAGAATGAGCAAAGATAGGCATATTAGTTTAGTTTTGTATATATAGAAACATAAAAACATAGAAAATAGGAGCAGGAGTAGGCCATTCGGCCCTTCGAGCCTGCTCTGCCATTCATTATGATCATGGCTGATCATCCAACTCAATAGCCTGCTCCCGCTTTCTCCTCGTACCCTTTGATCTCTTTTGCCCCAAGAGCTATATCTAACTCCTTCTTGAAAACATACAATGTTTTGGCCTCAACTACTTTCTGTGGTAGCGAATTCCCCAGGCTCACCACTCTCTGAGTGAAGAAATTTTTCCTCATCTCAGTCCTAAATGGTCTACCCTGTATCCTCAGACTGTGACCCCTGGTTCTCGACTCCTCCACCATCGGGAACATCCTTCCTGCATCTACCCTGTCTAGTCCTGTTAGAATTTTATAAGTTTCTATGAGATCCCCCCTCTCATTCTTCTGAACTCCAGTGAATATAATCCTAACCGACTCAATCTCTCCTCATATGTCATATTGAATGTGTCATTGGATAAAGTCGCTATGGAAAGGTTTTTTGGGTGGCGATTTTTATTTCAGGATTTTGCTCAAGAGGATACTGACTGTGACAGATTTTAAGGCCAGAATTTTCCAGCCCCCCACACTGCCCCCCACCGCCCCCCCCCCACCCCAACCACCCACGGCTGGGCCGACGAGCCATTGAAATCTCCATTCACATTGGTGGGACCGGAAGATCCCACTGGCGTGAGGGACTGGAAAATTCCGACCTAAGGTTGAGAAATTTTGAAGCAATGGTGGTGATGGGATGACATGTTGGAGGAGCTGGAATCTGACAAATAGCCTGTCTGGAGTCAAGGGATCCCTGACGCCTTCTCTTCCTCCCTCATGAGGTGGCCTCTACCTGACACGGGCTGCAACTTTGTGACCAAGAGGTTGTGGATGATGCCAGAGTTCACCACGACTTGGACACCCGTTCTGGTGAGGTATTGGAAGACTCCCTGGTGAATAGTTGAAGCTTTCTGTTGAAAAGGCAGGAAACTCTTCTGATCTCCCTGCCTGGGTGCTGCCTTCGAAATGCAATAAGTCATTAAAACCACACCCCGGTACTTCGCTAAGCTTTGCAAGAACAAAAGTAAGAACAAAACACCACCTTGCCTGCAATTTGGATTGCTAGCTTATTAAATAACGTAGTGGGAGATCCCTTATGCAACCGAACAGATGTTCACTAGGAGAGGGTGTTAACCAGACCTGCACCTTCCAAAATGGTAGGTTGTGCATCAAATCCAATTGAAGATTAGTCTTTGTTGTCCTGTGTTGGCAGGTTGTATTTTGTCTTCAGTAATACTGGTGAAGATATTCATCCTTACCACCCGGGAAGTAATCTGACAGGATGGTTTGCCTGTGTGCTTTATAGAACATACCCATTGAAATCAATGTAATGAAAATCAGCCAGGTTCTACAAGTGATAGCTTATCCACCCCATTAAGTTGCCACTCAGGGATTGAAGAGGAAAATCTGCCCTTCTGTTTTTTTTTAAAAAAACTATTCATATTACTTCTGTTGCAATGTTAACATCAAGAAAAAACTATCACAAATGCAACGAGATTAAAATACCAAGTTATCTCTGAACAGCAGTTGCACCAGGAATAAACAGAAACCATTCTCGTGCTATTATTAAGGGTAGACTGGGTGGCCTGGCCTTCCCTCCTGTGGGATTTGGGTCTGAGTCCTGTCCAGACAACACAGATTAAGGTCTCATCTCACTGATGGTTGATAATGGTTCTAAATTAAATTAAATTAATTTGGGCAATCCTAAGTCAACTCCCACTGCACCCAAGTCCATAGTTCTAAACCACACACAGATCTAATACTAATTGGCATTAATTCTGTTTGAATTCAGAGGCTGTAAGAATAAATTGTGTGGGAAAAGGACATATAGGAAGTTACTCTGCGAGCCCACAATAGTGATGAGGAAAATTGCCTGCTGCCAACACATATTAGAAGACAGAGGGCACAGGGTACTGCTTTCAATTTTCTGATGTGTGGATGTAAATGCATTCAGAGGGCATTTAGAACATAGGCCTGAATCTTCGGCTCGGCGCGCAGGGGTGGGGCCCGCCTGCCGAGGCGTAAAAATGACGCGGGGTGACGTCTGGCGTGCGTCCCAACGTCACTGCGCGTCATTTAGATTTTCAGTTTGGCAGCCGTACAGCTGCCTCAGCTGCACGCCTGCAGAACTGTCAAAGGCCTATTAAGGCCATTTAAGAAGGCAATTAAGCAATAACCTGAGCTGCCCGTCCAACCTTAAGGTTGGCGGGCAGGCGAAGAGCCCAGGCGGCCTTCGTATTTTTCATGGAACCTCATCCACGGGATGAGGCTTCATGAATGATTTTAAATTTGCACACACATTTTTATTAAAATTAATGCACATGTCCCAGTTCACGTCATGCTGGGCCTTAATTGGCCCGCCCACGTAAAATGGCAGCGCGGACCCGATCGGGTGCGCCGGTCAGGTCTGCGCCTGCTCCCGCCCGTCCCCACACAACGCTCCCCCACCTCACCCCGATGGGGGGGAAAATTCTACCCATAATATTTATGTGCCAGTCCTGGGAGGCTACTACATAAAGATAATTGCTGGTAAATCAAGTTAAAACCTGTGAGTCAAATGTAATTGGCTGAGGGGTAGAAAGTAGGAGTTGTTTGCTTTGGGAAAGTTGTAGGGTAGGGTGTCCATATTGAATATAATGCGTTGAAGAGTCATGTTGGGTCCTTTTAGTATAAATTAGAAAATTGATCTGGTTTTAGAAACTTGATTCCAGCGAATAAAGCTTGTTTACCATATCAAACTGGGAGGTGCTGGACAATTAAGAAGCAATTAAGGAGATTTTAATAACTAGAAAAGTGGCTGATAGCCACAGAATAGCTAAGAGTAAAGTATTGCACATTAAAAGAAAAAATGCATGACATGATGTCATAACAGCTAAGGTTGAAAATGCGCTAAGAGTATTTAAAAATGCACTTTCACATTTCCAGTCTCTGAACAGCAGAGCAAATAAACCAGTAAACTGTATAACCATATTAGAGTACAAACTGGATGATGATGCCATTCTGCAATGGTTAAATCAAACTGCATCTTGGTTTTATTTTTGCCCTATTATACTCAGCAAGATATTCAAGCACTGGAGGCAGGATGAAGCAGAGCCACAAAGGTGATGCTTAGCGAATGGGCTGAGCGAATGACAGGAGAAATTTGGCTCATCATTCTTGAGAGGCCACTAAGAGGTGCTCTCTTGTGATGTATCAAAGACAAACCTTCAAGTGAAATCATTGCAGTGGAACAAAGGAACACTGGTTTAACCTGGGTTGAGGAATTTGCTGACCCAGTTTGAATAATGTTTACACTGGATTTCTCACTAGGAGGCTGGAAAGGTTGAATTGTTTTTTAAAAAAATAGTTGAACGCCACGATAGGGGGACCTTAAGCTTTCTTCCTCTGGATGAATAAATTAGGAAGGAGAGAATGGCATTTCTTGATCCACATTAATCATTGAAGCACAGCTACTCTAGGAGCAATTCTCAAATTTATTTATTCTTTTTGTTGGGCGAACTTTTTTCTTGACAATGACCACATATACATCGGTGAAACTATTTTTGTTCAATGCAAGTGTGATTATACACAAACCTTGTTCATTGTAGTTAATCATATGAATAGTGTGCAGTGGTCGACCACTGCATACTAAATATAGTCAACATGTGGGCCAATTGCTTAACCCAAAAATAATGTATTGTGTGTTGGTTACAATGCATGAGTTAAAAGGCAGTGTCTTCAGAACCAGGGCTTGGCACAGCTTTTTTTAATATTTATGGACAATGCCATGAATTACAGAAATATGTCATTTTGTCACTTGCATTTGTCATAATGAAAATGATGATGTGTTGCTATCTGTGCATCCTAAACAGAAGGAGGTTTGTCAAATATATGTCGATGCTTTTCCTTTAAATATTTTTTGGTGGTATTTGTCAGCTTGCCTCTATTTATTCTAATTACATCACGAAAGTACCACTGAGTCAGCTTTTAAAAATAAACTGTGAAATAACGTCTGTGGATCTGGAGCAGTAACTGATAAGTGATACACTTGGTGTCTGGCTGTTGCAATTGAAAAGTTATTTTGTCTTTACAAACCATATCATGGCCAAAATTTCCTCCTGCCATTTTCATGGTATAAAATGAGATTTAATTTTACATGGAATATTTATATGCCCCAGGAACTCGCTGAGGACTTGCCCCACTCCATTGTCATAACTTCAGAACCCCATTTTTCTCGTGTGTATATAGGCTTTCTGCCAACTTCCACCAAATGCTATGGCAGTAGTGTGCGAGAAGCTTTGAGGAATTCCTCAATGATGGACTCAAATGCCAGGGTGGAGATGACATTAGTTTGTACCTGTCATTTCCCCATGCAGTGAGTTGTTGATCTCAACCATTAGGGCCACCAATTAAGGTGCTGAATCCCTGTAGGATCTCCTGTAGGAAAACAGGCTGATCGACTTGAAGTATTTGTCCATCGTCTGATGGCTAGCTAAAGAACAGTGCTAGTGGTCCCTTAGTAGGTCATCAGCTTTTTCCTCATCCAAAGTAAGCATGTGACAAATAAAATGGCCAAAGCGTTGGTGTGTATTTTATATGTGTAGACTTCATTACCTGTACTGTATAAATTTACTTTCATTTCTCCTATTAATTTGTGCGCAATTTCATGAACAAAAAGATGGATGGCCAAATGACTGGAAAGTTTCTGTCAATATTTCTGTTGCTTCACATTGCCATTAATCAGAGGTGTGTTAACGGTGAAGGTTGACTTGCATTTCAATTCATTTCTTGATAGTCCATCTGGCCATGTGAAATTATTTCCTTTGCAGGTAACAAAATCGTTAAGCTTCAGAATTAATTTTTACTACTCAAAGCACTTAAAAGGAAATCTTTTTTCTCTTTCACCCTGTCGTTCCCTCCCCAATACGGAAAACTCCTGTGTCATTCTACCTTGGTGCATAGTGGCACATCCCTTTGGGTTGTCTTCTAAAGCTACGTGTTCTTTCACACTACCTACATCTTCACAGTATTGTAATTATAGTAAGAAATGCCAACTTTAAAAATTTTGGCCTGTTTGGCCTTGACTACTTTTTAGCTACATTATTTTCCTATGGGGATGCATAGGTTTAACTTGTTGTAAAATATCACATACTCATTCATTAGTTATCGATCCTATGATTAAATTCTAAAAATTCCAATTTGTTCCCTGACTTCTCCTCCAGCACTGTAACCATCGTTCTGCTGCTGTTGCTGTTCACTCATGCTCACTTCTGGCTTCAAAACCTTTCATCAAGGCATTAACAACCTTCCACTTGCTTTGAAGAAGAGTCATACGGACTCGTAACGTTAACTCTGTTTCTATCTCCACAGATGCTGCCAGACATGCTGAATTTTTCCAGCATTTTCTGTTTTTGTTCCACTTGTGTTGTCGCTTGGAACAGCACCATCTTTCCAGACCTCACTGTACCTGGTGCTCACCCAGTTTGGTTGTCCACTGCTGAATTATCTGGATAATAATCAAGAGTTCCTATATTTCCCACTTTTCAATCAACTGCTCCTATCTTGAAAGGCGAGAATGACTCAGGACACCTTGTATGTATGACAAACTGGCTTCTCAACTTCCCTTCCCTCAAGTTTCCTCAAGAAACGCATGGATTTCTTCTTTTTTTCCAAAACTGAAGATGATCTGCACAATTTCCTTGGGTGCTATCTTCCCTCCATTTCCCGCAACAGCTATTTTCCAATCCCTCGCTTTGATTTTGGTTTCACGTATATTTCTTGAGGTAGCTTTGCTTCATTAACTAGTTATTTGTTGCAGTTGAAAAGACTGCAAAATTTGATTAAGGCACGAGGATTGTAATAAAGGATGAACTCTCACCTGCTACTTCCAATGGAGACTTTGTGCTGCCTGCTCATTCAAATGATTGCAACGTGCAGCCAGCAGTAAGTAAGCTGTTTCATGGTTGCACATGTGAGCAGGTGTGCAAATTCCTGAGAGATTAGTAGCGCAGAAAGCCACAGGCACTGCTTAAAGCCAGTCTGCACATCTGAAAGTGGAGTCTTGTGCCCTCCCCCATGCCGGGATTGGTGGCGGGAGGCATTTAATCAGGCTGGAGGCTCAGGACACCACCACCTGTCTCCACCCCAAGTAAGTCTATGATGGGATTGCCCACAGGTGACCTTGCTGCCAATTGAGGCCCTTGATTGTACAATTAGTGGCAGATAATACCAGGCGTCTAACCTGGGAACCTCGATGCATTGCCGTACGAAGTTCCATGACCTCACACAAGTGGTCAAGGTCAGTGTACGTGGTAAGATAGTGGGCATGAGTGGGCTATAGCCAGGGCAGGGGGACATGGTAGTACAGGTGCCAGCTTGCTGGAGCATGAGGTTGCACGCAAGCTCTGTTGCAGAGGACTTGGATGACAACTTCATTGGGGTGGCATTCAGAAGATGGCTGATAGGTATTGTTACAACTGGAATGGGAGGAGTACGCAGTTGATCTAGCCCCACCACTCCACAGCTTGTACTATTAGTTTAAAAGTTTAATTTACTCACCAACATGGCCAATTGTTTACCTTCACTATTCGTACCCAGAATAAAAGAGATTTTAACCAGGTCTTTTCAATAAACAACAAACTTATTAGTTTATTATAAAATCAGTCTTTTCAAATAGAAAGGCAAAGCTTATCAACATAATAATATGAAATTATACCAATTATTCTTTTGGGATACCCTAAGTCTCACACACACAAAAAAACAACGAATTAAAATAGAAATGGAGGAATTCGGCAAAAGGTTAAAAGTCAATGGTTCAAAGGCAAAGGATAGACAGAGGATTTCTTGAAATGGTGTCTGTGTTATGTGGCTGGTCTCTGAGCACTGATCTGCGAAACAATCAATAACTCAAGCAGTGGTTTCTAGATGGACTAATGGAATACCTGAGGGCACTCTATTCCAACAGGTAGAGCATCTCAGGAGCAGCTTACATTCATTTCCAGCTGTGGATTGGCTCCGGACTACAAAAGGCTGCTGTCTTCCTTCTCAAGCAGTTGGTCCTTCTCCTATCAAAGCAAAACCCAAATTCATTTAAAAGACAGTCTTCCAGGCACAGTTTTTTGTCCTGAGCCATGACATCCATGTGACCCTTTTTATACACAGTTACCAGGGCCAAGAGACTGACAGGTTTTTTTTAAACAACTGCTTAATTACCCTTTCTTGTAAAAGGATGTTTTTTTCCAGGAATAGCAACCACAGTCCTGCATTAACCCTTTTAGGACAGTGTCTTTTAAAACACAAAGCCTTCCAGAATATCCTATGTCCTTGAAGATGAAACATTTTCTGTGATTAAAGTGTTCATGACAGTGCACTTACGAACATACAAATTAGGAGCAGGGGTAGGTACTCAGCCCCTCGAGCTTGCTCCGCCAGTCAATAAGATCATGGCTGATCTGATTGTAACCTCAATTCCACATTCCTGCCTACCCCCGATAACCTTTCACCCCCTTGCTTATCAAGAATCTATCTACCTCTGCGTAAAAAATATTGAAAGACTCTGCTTCTATTGCCTTTTGAGGAAGAGCGTTCCAAAGACTCATGACCATCTGAGAGAATTTTTTTTTCCTCATCCCTGTCTTAAATGAGTCTTTTTAAACAGTGACCCCTAGTTCTAGATTCTGCCACAAGAGCAAACATCCTCTTCACATCCACTGTCAAGACCCCTCAGGATCTTATGTTTCAATCAAGTCACCTCTTACTCTTCTAAATTCCAGTGGATACAAGTCTAGCTTGTCCAACCTTTCCTCATAAGACAACCCACCCATTCCAGGTATTAATCTAGTAAACCTTTTCTGAACTGCTTCCTTAAATAAGGAGACCAATACTGTACACAGTATTCCAGATGTGGTCTCAACAGTGCCCTGTGCAACTAAAGCATAACTTCCCTACTTTTGTAATCAATTCCCCTCACAATAAATGATAACATTTCTATAAGCTTTCGTGCAAACTAGCCTTTTGTGATTCACGTACTAGGGCACTCAGATCCCTCTGAATCTCAGAGCTCTGAAATCTCTCCTAATTTTAGATAATATGCTTCTTCTGTATTCTTCCTGCCAAAATGGATAATTTCACATTTTTCCACATTATATTCCATTTGCCAGATCTTTGCCCATTCACTTAAGCCATCTATGTCCCTTTGTAGCCTCCTTATATCCTCTTCACAATTTACTTTCCTACCTATCTTTGTACCATCAGCAAATTTAGCTGTCATATCTTCGGCCCCTTCATCCAAGTCATTTATATAAATTGAAAAAAGTTGAGGTCTCAGCACTGATCCCTGTGGCACACCACTCGTTACATCCTGCCAACCAGAAAAAGACCCATTTATGCCTACTCTCTGTTTCCCTTTAGTGTTAGCTAACCAATCTTTTATCCATGCCAATACGTTGTCCCCTACACCATGACCTTTTATTTTCAGCAATAACCTTCGATGTGGCACTTTATCAAAGGCCTCTGGAAATCTAAGTACAGTACATCCACCAGTTCCCCTTTATCCACAGTTGATGTGACTCGTTCAAATAACTCCAATAAATTGGTTAAATATGATTTCCCTTTCACAACCGTGTTGATTCTGCCTGATTACCTTGAATTTTTCTAACTGTCCTGGAATAACATCTTTAATAATAGCTTCTAAAATTTTCCCTATGACAGATGTTAAGCTAACTGGCCTGTAGTTTCCTGCTTTCTGTCTCCCTCCCTTTTTGAATAAAGGAGTTACATTTTCTATTTTCCAGTCTAATGGAACCTTCCCCAAATCTAGGGAATTTTGGAAAATTAAAACCAACACATCATCCTAGGGTCTAAAAGAAGTGGCTAGTGAGATAGCTGAAGCTCATCAGGACCCAGAGATTTGGGTCAGCCTGCAGCTCCAACAATTTGCTCAATACCAATTCCCTGGTGATTGTAATTATCCTGAGTCCCTCCCTCCCTTCCATTTCCTGATTTACAGTTATTTCTGGGATGTTACTTATCTTCTATAGTGAAGCTGAATGCAAAATACCTGTCCAATTCATCTGCCGTCTCCTTATTTTCCATTATTAATTCCCCAGACTCACTTTCAATAGGCCTAATGTTCACTTTGTTAACTTGTTTCTTATTTAAGTATCGAAAGGAAACTTTTACATCTGTCTCTATATATTTCTAGCTAGATTCTGTACTCTAATTTTCCCCCCCTTGTTAATCTTTTGACATTCTTTGCTGTTTTTTATATTCTGTCCAATCTTCTGACCTGCCACCCATCTTTGTGTAATTATATGCTTTTTTTTTTAGGTTGATACTGTTTTTAACTTTTTTAGTTAACCATGGATGGTGGGTCCTCCCCTTGAAATTTTTCTTACTCATTGGAATGTATCTATTCTGTGTATTCCGAAATATCCCTTTCAATGCCTGCCACTGCAGCTCTATTGACCTATTCTTCATCCTCATTTGCCAGTTCATTTTAGCTACCTCTGCTTTTATGGCCTCATAACTGCCCTTATTTAACTTTAAAATACTAGTCTTGGACCCACTCTTCTCTCCCTCAAACTGAACATAAAATTCAATCACATTATGTTTGCTGCTATCTAGAAGCGTCTTCACAATGAGGTTATCAATTAATCCTATCTTGTTGCTCAATGTCAGGTCTAGCATAGCCTGCTGTCTGGTTGGCTGCAGAATGTTCTGTTCTAAGAAACTATCCCGGAAACATTCTATGAACTCCTATGCTACCTTTGCCCATTGATATTTCCAGTCTATATGTAGATTAAAATCCCCCATGATTATTGCTGTACTTTTCTGAGAAGCTCCCATTATCTCTTCCTTTATACTCTGTCCTACCATGTAGTTACAATTAGGAGGCCTGTGCACCACTCCCATGAGCGACTTCTTGCCTTTATCATTTTTCATCTCAAGCCAAATCACTTCTACATCCTGGTTTCTGGTTTCCTGAACTTAGGTCATCCCCACCAATGTGCTAAAACCAACATTAATTAACAGGGCCACCCATTCCCCTTTTCCTAGCTTCCTGTCCTTCCTAAATGTCCCATACCCTTCAATATTCAGGTCTCAATCTATGGACAGAATTTTTCATGCCCGTTGGCATCGGGCTTCTTGGCAGGCGTGAGTGGACACTATAATGGAAAGGCCAAAAATTGGTTTCATAACATCGTGAAACTAGTTTGTAATCATCCACTCTGCCCGTCAATGGCAGGCCACGTTTCCCACCGCCACACTTTGGGAACTTCATTTTAATACATCTGCATATTATTATAAGCCCTGCTCGCTGGAATCATTCCCCCACACTGGATCATCTGGGCAAGTTTCACAACAGCATTTATAAGGCCTGAACCTGGTGAGCTGCATTTCGAGGGGAACTCAGAGGTGAGTGCACAGTAATGTTATGCAGTGCTCGTGAGGGCCGCCTGTTGGACCTTAAGGTTGAGGTGCCATGCATTCAGGCAAGGACACAGGGAAGTCGCATTTTCCTGGCTGGCTGACATTACAGCGCTGGGGCAAGGGCTGCACTGCAGTTGATGGTAGTGCAAAAGCACCTGTGGGGATTGGGGGGTGGGGGGAGGGAAGTGGCCACACATTAGGGAAAGCTTGTAGAAAGTGACCATTCCTCCATGGCTGAGACAGTTCAGGCGCAGCCACATTTATATGATTGGAATCGGTCCTCAAGCTTATCTGCCCACTCGAGCAACACAGAGGCGTGAAAGTGCCAGCAAGTGCTCTAGAGCTTTTCACCCTTCAGGCACAGACTGCAAACTAATGAGCATTTTAATAGACTACTGAACAATTGGATGACAGGGCACATTGTACAATCTCCTTGCTAACGCTGGCCATGGAGCAGTCACTGGTGGAAGTGCTCACAGCCCCTTGCAATGTCATCATTCAGGTTCGGACCAGTGTAACCTGCAGTTCAAGCTAACAGCACAGCCTTCCCAGGGTCTCCCAGGGGGACCTGTGCCTGATCAGGAGGCCGGAGATGATTCCAGTGAGCAGGGCTTATAATGATATGCAGATGTATTAAAATGAAGTTCCCAAAGTGTGGCGGTGGGAAACGTGGTCCGCCATTGACCGGCAGAGTGGAGGATTGCAAACTGGTTTCACGATGTTATGAAACCAATTTTTGGCCTTCCCTTTATATTGTCCACTCACGCCCGCTATGAAGCCCGATGCCAATGGGCACGAAAAATTCTGTCCATAGATTGGGACCTGAAAAAGAAGGGTATGTGATATTTAGGAGAATACTTGTGCCTGAGCTGAGAGCACAGCATGCAGTCCAGTGGGCAAAGCTGCTGCCAATCGGTCAGGTGGAGTGGGGCGGAGGTAGGTGGGGTTTCGGGCAGCCATGCAGCGCACTAAACTATAGCCATCCAGGTGGTGGCCAGCACTGTCCGGGATGTGTTAAGGGACCTTTAGACTCAACCAAGAGAGGTTCTTAGTGCACCCATGCTAACCCGCGCATCTCTCTCTTTCATCCTGCAGGAGGAGAACATCAGGATCATGGAGCCTGGTGAACTAGCTGTATGCCTCATGGCGTACAGAGAGCGGAGGTGAAGGAGAAGAGAGCGACAGAGGCTCCTGGCTGGGCAGAGGGAGGAGCAGCACCCTCAGGAAGAAGGGGCGACTGGGGCTCCCGCACATTTCGCTGAAGAGCCACAGCAAGCCGTCGCTGATCGGCACCTAGCTAAACCCAGGGTCTACTGACGGCGCTTGTCATTCCTGCAGGTGACCAAGAACCAGAATCGCCAAAGACTGTGCATGTCCAAGGAACTGGTCGGTCACATCTGCCTCCTACTGCAGGATTAGGTACCACAGGGACATGGAGGGCATCCACTGCCAGTAGCCGTGAAAGTGACGGTGGCACTCAATTTTTACGGCAGTGGATCCTTTCAGGACTCCACAGGTGACCTCTGTGGAATATCGCAAGCCTCCACGCACAACTACATCCATGAGGTCATGGACGCCATCTTTGCGAAGGCACACAACTTTGTGCATTTCTCCTGGGATCAGGAAAGCCAGGAAACAAGAGCGGTGGGATTTGCCCAGGTCTCAGATTTCGCAACGGTGCAGTGTGCCATCGACTGCCCTCATGTGGCTCTCAGATCTCCATGGCAATAAGCGATCAACTATGCCAACTGCGAAGGTTTCCACTTGCTGAATGTGCAGTTGGTGTGCGACTACCACAAATGCATCCTGCAGGACTGCGCACGGTTCCCAGGGAGTGTCCATGACTCCTGCATTCTCAGTCGGTCACAGATCCCTGACGTCTTCCAGGGTCCACAGAAGCTGCAGGGTTGGCTCAGTGGGGACAAGGGCTACCCACAGAGGCCGTGGCTGATGACACCCGTGTGGCGGCCTCAGACTGCAGCAGAGCGAAGGTATAACGAGGCTCATGCTGCAGTTCGCAACTTGGTGAAGCAAACCATCGGGATGCTGAAAATGATATTCCGCTGCCTGGACCGGTCTGGGGAGCCCTGCAATACAGTCCACAGAGGGTGTCACGCATCGTCATCACCTGCTGCGCCCTTCATAACCTGGTGCTGCAATGTGGGGAGGAGCTGGCTGAGGAGGAAATTGAAGAGCTGCAAATCTCCTCTGATGAGGAAAACGTTGGAGGGATTGAGAGTGAGGAGGTCCTTGAAAGCGAAGATGACGGCGGTGAGACCATTGCATTGGCCAGATGAGACAGGTGCGCTTGGGAGGCCTTCATAGCTGTTAGATTCGAAGCGGAAGATGCAGTGAGGCCGCACCATAGATCTGTGAACATTTGCGTCCTGTTTGGCTGATAGCAGCACACACATACCCTCAAGGTTCCTGTCATAGAAATGCAGCGGATACCCATAGTCCCTGCATTCCAGGAGGATGATTACGACATGCAGTGGGGACACTCCATAGATCCTCACCTAGCTCATGTGAATGTCTGGCTGATGGTAGCTTGCTTGCGCTCTGTGAACAGGGTCATATCATGGAGACGCAGTGGGGAAATTTTAACTTCTCCTGATCCTATGGCATCCTTCATTTGAGTTGAACCCTTCAGGATGACACTGCCACCGGACGCAGATGCTGATGAGATGGGGGACCATCGCATCTCCGACTTGCTGAGAGCACACAGAGAGAATGACCGGGCTCTGTGCCACTGGCCCAAGACATTCTGGCAGCAATGATATGCCCCATAGAGGTGCAGGCATGACTGATGTGTCCAGTAACAGTGTTGGAACGCCATCAGTGCACTGGGAAGGTTGCACAAAGCACAGGGAAGATGTCCCGGACTGAGACACCTGCCTTTATCTTGTGCAGGAACCAAGGTTTCACTTCCAAGCGAAACGGACACTGCTCATCAGAACAAGGAGACATTCTTAGGAGTTTGTTAACACAGTGAACATTATGTACAAGTGATTAACACCCGTGCCCAGGCTGTGCAATTGTGCTCGCTTCGGGAGCACATATATACTAAAATTGGAATGATACAGAGAAGATTAGCATGGCCTTTGCTCAAGGATGACATGCAAATTCGTGAAGAGTTCCATTTTTTCTCGAAGAGTTACACCTTCTTAACCTTCCTAATGCTGCTGTTACATCTTGGTGCACCACCGACACCCACAGTGGAGGTGGAGGCAGCTTGCTGACTGCTACACCCTGTCTGTCATGACCTTGACGGGCGTCCTCTGGAGGGCTGAGACCTGAGGGTCCTGGCCTGCTTTCGGGGTCCTGCTGTGTAGCAGTGACACCCTGCTTGGTGTGTGGAGCTGGCCTCCGAGTCTCCGAATGCCGGGGACCTGAGAAGCCCCTGCCCCTGCCTGCTGTGGATCAGACAGTGCGATGTGCTCACCAGATTGTGATCCCGAGACTACTCTAAAGCTAGGTCCCACCGAGGTGTGTGTCTCTGCGCTGGTGGAGAGTGTGGGTGAGCGCTGTGATGGGTCTTCAATGAGGGTCCCTGGGTCATGGACTCTGTCGGCTGTTTCCCAGATGTGCCTGCGAGAGCAAGGGGAGACAATTAGTGCATGGCAGTGGCCTGTGAAACAGGACACATCACTCACAGTATGGTTGTCTGATGGATGTTGCACTGCTGGATCCTCACTTGGTGGAGCAGCGCCGACCTCACCGTCAGCACAGGAACAGTCCAGGTTGTTGCCGGCCAGCTGGATGACGTTATTTTCAAAGCCAATGAGGACCTTGATTTCAGGCATTCCTCCACCAGTCTGCGACCTCTCCCTTTTGTGTGCCAACTTGTCCTGCATGAAGGCAGATGGAGAGAGTATAAGCAGGACACCAGGCAGATTATAAGTATGCCTGGCATGTGTGGGTGATGAGTGGTCCCATGGACATGAGGAGGACAATGAAGGTGCGAATGAGAGAGTGAATGGTGATGTCCCTTGAACCAGGAGTGAGTGAGGGCCCTGTCGATGTATGATGGGATTGAGAGTGTGTGAGTTGAGAGTGATGAGAAGAGTGACTTACCCTGGCGGAACAGAGGAAGTCATTCATCCTCTTTTGGCAGTGGTTGGCTGTCATCTTTTGCAGGCTGTTGGCACAGGCCACCACTGCCATCGCCTCCGAAGCCTGATTGGTGATGTCCACATCCTGGTGGAATTGCCGGGCGTCCAAAAGGCATTCCAGGGATGGGTCGCTGAATTGGGGGCTGCAGTCATCTTGCATTTCGGGGCCATGTCTTCTGTGCAGCAGTCCTGGGCTTGAAATACTGAGAGGTGTGCATGCAGTTACACTCTCAATATGGCGCCTGGCGTGATGAAGCAGTGAAGTGACAGCATGACAGGTGAATCGGAGGCCACCAGCGAAACTGTGTGTTTCCCGGGAATGCCTGATTAATGAAGCGGGATTGGTATGATACAGTGTGAAAAGCTGCCATTGCGGGCAGCGGGTAAAACCTTTTCCCGACTGTTTCTGCACTTAGGGCAGAATTATCCCAGATTTGGACTATGTCATTTTGCAGCCATGTCTCTGTAATGGCTATCAGGTTGTACTTATTAATTCCTATTTGTGCTATCAGTTCACCTGTTTTGTTTTAAATGCTGCACGCATACAGATACCGTCTTTAATTTTGTCGTTTTATTATTTTTGTAATGTCTAGCCTCTTTATCATGTCCCATATTAGTACTTTTCTCTGTTGCCTTGACTCTACTCTTTGGGTTACCAAATCTTCCCAGATTTGATCTCTGAAATGCTTGGTGCATTGAGCACAGGCGTCGAGGAGCACGGAGAAGTCTAGCACCAATGTTGTACAGGGCTTTGTGCAAAGTTTGCAGCACATCCTCTCCACCATGGAGCTGGTGGCCAAATCCATAAGAACATTGGCAAACCCGTCTATCCGTGATGCAGCATCTGATGGCTGATGTCTCAATCTCCACTGCAGCCCAAGCAGAAATCATTGAATGTCTTGGGGCTGCAGTGGAAGTTCAGATTTAGGTCATGCAAGCTCAGATATCAGTGATACCATCATAGCTGCAGATACCAGTGTTCAAAGGGAATTGCTGGATCTCACTGCAGTCCAGCAATATGTCTCCTAAAACACGCTAGGATTGCTGATGTGCTACCCCAGGGAGTGGCAGTGCCTCTATGTAGCATAAACCTGCTGCCCTTTTCCAGAATTTCAACATTGGCCTTGGCACTCTCAAGTGCCCAGCTTGCTGTCACCCACACCAAGATCTCATACAGTCAGAAGCTGAGGCTTCTGGATCCCCAGCTGCTCTAGGGTATCCTCTAAGGCCACCTCCTCCATTGGAAGTCAGCAGCCTTTCACCAGCCGTTGGGGTAACAATGTGTAGAAGCACTAGGACAGGCAAAGGCACATAGAATACAGGTACTAATGGAATGGACAATGGTGATTAGTTGACTTTTGTATGTAATATGGCAATGTTTGATTTCTAAACCGATGTTTGTTTCCTGATGGCCACAATGCTGAAATAAAAGCCAAGAGGGCACTATATTGGTCAGTAACAGAGGGAAGCTAGGGTGCGGGATTGCTGGTGAATGGGGAATTGTGATTGTGAGGCTGTGCAGGATACACCAGATCATGACACCCGTTGTGCCAAATAATGCAGTGCTCCTCCACAGTGGTGTAGGCAGTGCAAGCATTGCTTAAGCACCCTTATGGTGTGCATCACATTTCATGTTGCTGCAAGGCTTTCATTGTTACACGTTCTGCCCACATTCTGCATGGATTATGCACTGGAGTCCTGAGTCATATGGTCAGTGAATAGCCCACATCACCCAGTAGCCACCCTCTGGGTTGTCAAGGTAGCTTAGTCACAGCTAGTAAAAGGCACATTGACTGGTGTGAGGACTGGGCATTGATCTCCGTGACCACATCAATAGGAAGTTGAGGAAACAGAAATCCTTCCATTTGTGGCACATCTTAGAATTGGTGTGGCACCCTCAAGTCAATGTGCATGAAGTCAGTGGCAGTCTGCACCATGGGGACACCTGCAATCCTTGTGAAGCTGTGTTTGCTCTTCCCTCTTCTATTTAGCAGGAGAGATGAAATGTGTTCAACTCTTCATTCAAAGCCTCAGTAACTTTCCTTAGGCAACAGTGGACAGCAAGTTAGGAAATATTTCAAATATCACCTGCTCCAGGCTGAAAGGAGCCAGATGCATAAACATTCAAGAATATGGTCACCGTCTGCCCCCACCCTCCACCCCGCAGCCACTGGGAATGCTTTCCTTATCCTGCCCACAAACTGCAGTTGTGGCAGATTTCAGTGAGGGCGCCCTTTGCAAAGCAAAGACATCTGACACACTGTTCCTGCTGAAGTTCGGGATTACAATTGTTCCCTTAATACTCCTGGGTAGATTTGGCCTCATGTTGAGGGCCCTCCTCCTTATCTCCCTCCTCCTCCTTCCAGCAGCTTATCCTGCCCTGTGTCATTTCTGCTCATTATGCTGTAGGCCAAGGGGGATGCAAACCACAACACACATGACTGGGAGCAAGTGGTCAGTATAGAACCTTTGAAATGAGGATGAAGTTCTTCAACACATGCCCTGTAGACCTCTGCAACTTTAAACAATTTGAATGAACCAAACTCCTTTACATTCACAGCAAGAGCCAATAGAAGTCAATCAGGAACTAACCTGAAATCAGTTGATGATCACTTTTAAATAGCACTGGTGAGGGATGGGTTCATTCTGCTGCTGGCCACGTGTTCAGTTGTGCACAATTAAGAGATGGCACTAGCTGAAGTGTTGAGCTCCAAAATGGCAGCACTGGTGTCTAATTAGTGTTATGTACTGATTGATGTCATGTTCTGCCTACTCTGCATACTTCCTACATGCATGCTAATGCCTTCACCAAAATGGTGTCTAGTGTGGCCAACCACAGAAGTGTGCACATGTGCTGCAAACACCATTTTGGAGGCAAAACAGCACTTATAGTGCCGAAAAGATGGGTGCTAGGCATTTGAATTTTACAACCCTTGTATTTTTGTTATTTTTGACTCCTAGCAAGTAGAAAGTTAATGTTTTTTTGAAATTTTAAATTTGAACCAGCTTTGTTCTTTGTAACATGCTTTTTGTCAAAATTAATAGTTATTCAAGTTATCTGTCTTCTGCTCACTTTATATGATAATTTGTTCACTTATTGGCTTTAAAAGCATTGCATCACATTTATAATAAACGATTTGTTAGATTAATGCACTAAATTAGGGAGATGATTTAGTTCCTGTCATTCAACGTGCTCTTGCTCCAACATTCATAAAACTACTTTGAACAGGAAGTGATTCAATTTTAACTGAGATTCTATGAGATTTCTTTAAATGGTACATAAACTGGTGCTGTGATTTGTTAATCTGGTTTTCATTATTCTGAAGCTGGCTGAATTTCACACAACATGTGTGTTTGCTATCTATACAAACATTTTGAAAACTGGTGGTTTGAATTATCAAATCATCACTAGCTCGATTTTTATGGTGTGCATGGATTTCTTTACAAATATACTCAAATCTCTTTGGAACACACGACGTAGGTTGATTTAGATTGGCAATTATAATCCTGCGGTTTAAGTGTTTAATTTTGGCTGCATTCTCTGGTTTTGCATATTTGATTAGATACTGCATCCAGCTAATCAAAAAATATTACTGTTTGTTTCAATTATTACATTGTTTTCTTCAAAAGCAAATGCGGTTAGAATACTTCTGTTGACTCCTACACTAAGTAATACATGCTCTATTGAACATAATTTATATCCATCAAATGCAAGATGGTGGCAACAACAGCAGGGTAGCAGTGAGATGAAGATCAGCAAAGCTTTGAATCTGATCTCTTTGAATTATTGTCTATGAACTTCAGATTTAACTTCTGCACCGGATCTGGTCTGGATGAATGTCATTTCAGAGACAGATCCTTATCTCTTAAACATTTCCTTTGTTTCCTTTATTCTTTGGGTTTTACCATCTTGTTTCATTATGAGCTGCTCCAAGCTTTGATCTTGCAGTAAGAGCTGGCACACATCACAAACCTTTTCTTTAGTAGTACGCACACAGGGACATGGCCGGCTCATGCAGATCTAAACATTCAGCAGCCTGCCTCTGCTGTGGTTATGATGTGAGGTAAATGGACTAGTTCCAGAGATGTAGGCCTCCCATTATGTTATGGGAAACTAAAAATTCACATGTGTATTTCAGTTTTCAGAAAGACACCTGTTGATAGTGTAGGGATGAGAGAAAGAAAATTTCCACTTTGTAGCTGTCTATGATTGTTTCTGACTTCTTTGGTTTGTTAACAGAAGCATCTCATTTTCAAAATTCCCAAAGTTCAGAGATACTTTATTTTAAATCTGTGAATATATCTTTCTTCAATGGAGCTAGAAAATATATTTCCCAGTGACCATGAGTTATTCATTTCTTTCATTAGTGTTGAAGGTTCCTAATTCACAAGCGCTACAGATTTACATATGTTATATTTGCTGAAATCCTTTTATTATTATGGAAGCTGTCAGCATAACTGCTGCTGCTTCCCTCTTCTGCCTTGTATTCAACTCAGACTTTGCTTATCTCTGTTCAGTGATATTTCTCCTCTATTTGCCACTCAGCCTGCCCACAAAACTCACCATTTGCTCCCGTTTTTTTTATCCCTGCCGATCCCAGGTCCACCCACTATCCTCCCTCAGCCCCAT
The DNA here is from genome assembly GCF_964194155.1 of Cetorhinus maximus. Classification (NCBI taxonomy): domain Eukaryota; kingdom Metazoa; phylum Chordata; class Chondrichthyes; order Lamniformes; family Cetorhinidae; genus Cetorhinus; species Cetorhinus maximus. The sequence continues at coordinate 47,169,485 of NC_135896.1, read as the reverse complement.
GCTTACTAGCTTCATTAACCTGTCTCATTCCTTTGGCACTTTCCCCATCAACTTGTAATACCACCATCACCTTTGTCCATGCACCTTTTTTAATATCAAGCTATTCCTTATTTCCCTCCACACTATTGATCACTGTTCAACCACAGAACAACCTGTTGCTTCTGCCTTATCACCTCTCTCCCTGCTTTCAAAAATATCTTTGATCTGCCTTAACCTAACCATCTCCGTTTTCCATTTCCTTTCTCACTTCTGCTCAGTAACTTCATTTTCCAATAAAGCACTTTGCAATGTCTTCCTGCACATGTGGAATGCTATAGAAAGGTATAAGATATAGGTCTTTGGTCATTAGCTTCCATTATTTAATTAATAATCCTGCCCACAGCCTAAATTCTCTAATTTTGCAAAAATAACTTGTTTTTAGAAGAAGAGGTAATGCTATTGCTTCTCTGCCTGCCAAGTTATCCATACATAAACAAAAACAAAAATAGCTGGAAAAGCTCAGCAGCCTGACAGCATCTGCGGAGAGGGACACAGATGACGTTTTGAGTCCATATGACTCTTCATCAGAACTAAGGAAATAGAGAAATGAGGTGAAATATAAGCTGGTTGAGGGGGGTGGGACAGGTAGTGCTGGATAGAGGGCCAGTGATAGGTGGAGGCAAAGAAGAGATTGACAAAGATGTCATAGATAAAAGGATAAAGGGGTGTTGACGGTGGTGATATTATCTAAGGAATGTGCTAATGGGGACATTAAGGGTAGCAAACAGGACAAGCAAGTGGCTGATGGCCCTAGTAGGGGTGGTGGGGAAAGGATCGAAATGGGCTAAAAGGTGGAGATAAAACAATAGATCGAAAGAAATTTAAAGATAGGTGGGAAAAGAAGAATATATTTTTTTAAAACTATGAATTATTGGAAAAAGGGGGATCAGAAAGTGGGTGGGGATGGAGGAGAGAGTTCGTGATCTGAAGTTGTTGAATTCAATATTCAGTCTGGAAGGCTGTAAAGTGCCTAGTCGGAAGATGAGGTGCTGTTCCTCCAGTTTGCGTTGAGCTTCACTGGAACATTGCAGCAGGCCAAGGACGGACATGTGGGCATGAGAGCAGGGTGGTGTGTTGAAATGGCAAGCGACAGGGAGGTCTGGGTCATGCTTGCGGACAGACTGAAGGTGTTCCGCAAAGCGGTCACCCAGTCTGCATTTGGTCTCTCCAATGTAGAGGAGACCGCATTGGGAGCAGGTTCTGAAATGTTTATCACCGAGTCTGGAATAAACCAAAGGTTGGGAACATTTTTTTCAAAAAGTTTCAATGTGTTGTGTCGGAGTTGCACACCTACCGGCTACATTCATATTATCTTTGGACTACTTTCCAAACTCACTAACCCCTAAGGCCAACCTTTCTCCCTCAAACAGCACCCTTTTAAAAAAAGAACAGATTAATTGGTCATTCATTTGACTGTAGTTTGTGGGATATTGTTACAGACAGGGATGAGAGAAAACTGAAGCCCCTATTCCCTAATGTAGGTGTTTCTTAACTCAGTGAGGAGCAGTCAAGAAGAGGATCCCGAGCAGGCAGTCAGCAGCACCTAGAGGAACGGGCAAGAGGAGGATCCCGAGCTGGCAGTCAGCAGCACCTAGAGGAACGGGCGAGAGGAGGATCCCGAGCTGGCAGTCAGCAGCACCTAGAGGAACGGGCGAGAGGAGGATCCCGAGCAGGCAGTCAGCAGCACCTAGAGGAACGGGCGAGAGGAGGATCCCGAGCTGGCAGTCAGCAGCACCTAGAGGAACGGGCGAGAGGAGGATCCCGAGCTGGCAGTCAGCAGCACCTAGAGGAACGGGCGAGAGGAGGATCCCGAGCTGGCAGTCAGCAGCACCTAGAGGAACAGGCGAGAGGAGGATCCCGAGCTGGCGGTCAGCAGCACCTAGAGGAACGGGCGAGAGGAGGATCCCGAGCTGGCAGTCAGCAGCACCTAGAGGAACGGGCGAGAGGAGGATCCCGAGCTGGCAGTCAGCAGCACCTAGAGGAACGGGCGAGAGGAGGATCCCGAGCTGGCAGTCAGCAGCACCTAGAGGAACGGGCGAGAGGAGGATCCCGAGCTGGCAGTCAGCAGCACCTAGAGGAACGGGCGAGAGGAGGATCCCCGAGCTGGCAGTCAGCAGCACCTAGAGGAACAGGCGAGAGGAGGATCCCGAGCTGGCAGTCAGCAGCACCTAGAGGAATGGGTGAGAGGAGGATCCCCGAATAGGCAGTCAGTCCAGTCTGTGGCTCCAGAGTGGACAAACTGTGTTCTGAGAAAAATCTAGTGTGACATATCAGGAAACATGTTGATTGGTTTGAAGTTTTTGCAACCTGTACAGATGAAAGTGGGATCTTACTTGGGAGCCAGAGATTGGAGACCTGTGTGGAACCAGTCTGGAGGGAGAGGTTATAAATTGGGGTCGAGGCTCGAGGCCTACAATCACTTGGAAGTGGCACACCAGTCTGCTGCTTGAATTGGCATGAGCTGAGTTTGAAGAAAAATTAAGAAAAAAAACCAGTGGCATCAAAGTAAAGTTGTAAGTTGATTGATCGGTGAGTATCTGCTGTAAAGGTCTGTGTGCAAATAGCTAGATTAATTCACTGCTTTTAGGAAAGGTGTGTAAATAGCTGGGTTATTTAAAAAAAAAAGGTTTTTCACCACCCTTATTCCCTAATGTAGGTGTTTCTTAACTCAGTGAGGAGCAGACGAGAAGAGGATCCCGAGCAGGCAGTCAGCAGCATCTAGAGGAACGGACGAGAGTTAAGAAACACCTACTTTAGGGAATAGGGGTGGTGCAAAACCATTTTTTTTAAATAACCCAGCAATTTACACACCTTTCCTAAAAGCAGTGAATTAATCTAGCTATTTGCACACAGACTTTTACAGCAGTACCTTTTTAGGCACAGGAGAAAGAGTTGATTGGTGAGTGTGAGTAATTCTACTTTCTAGTCTCCAATTTTTAGTAAATAATCTGAAAGTAAGCTTAAGGTATGATGGCGCAGCTCAGCCACGTGGAATGAGCATCCTGTGGTACGTGGGAGTCGTGGACACTTCACATGGCCCAGATGAAAACATGCAGGAAGTGTCACCAGCTGCAGAAACTAGAACTCCAGGTTTTAGATTTCGAGTGATGGCTGGAGTCACTGTCGTGCATGTGTGAAGCTGAGAACTATGTAGATAGCACATTTAAGGTGGTGGTCACACCACAGGTTAGACGTGCAGGCAAAGAGGGAATGAGTGACCGCCAGACAGTCTAGGAGTACTAGGCAGGTGGTGCAGGAGTCCTCTGAGTCCATCTTGCTCACTAACCAGTTTTCCATTTTGGATTCTGGTGAGGGTGATAGTTCCTCAGAGGAGTATAGCAAGAGCCAAGTTCGTGGCACCATGGGTGGCTCAGTTGCACAGGCAGGGAGAAAGAAAAGCAATAGTGGTAGGAGATTCAATAGTTAGGCATTTCTGTGGCCATAGACATGACTCCAGGATGGTATGTTGCCTCCCTGGTGCCAGGGTCAAGGATGTCACTGAGCGGCTGCAGGACATTCTTCTGGGGAAGGGTGAACACCCAGAGGTTGTGGTCCACATTGGTACCAACGACATTGGTAGAAGGAGGGATGAGGTCCAGAAAGCAGATTTTAGGGAGCTAGGAAAGAGATTGAAAAGCAGGACCACTAAGGCAGTAATCTCAGAACGACTCCCAGTAACACTTGCTAGTCTGTATAGAATTGGGAGGTTTGAACAGATGAACACTTGGCTGAAGGAATGTTGTAGGAGGGAGGACTTTAGATTCCTGGGGCTTTGGAGTCAGTTCTGGGACAGGTGGGACCTGTACAAGGAGGATGGGTTACACCTTAGCAGGATTGGGATTAGTATCCTCGCAGGGAAATTTGCTAGTGCTGTTGGGGAGGATTTAAACTAGCTTATCAGGGCAATGGGAACCTGAGAGGGAATTCAGACTGGAGAAAAACAAAGCTGGTAATGGGAAGTAGAAAAGTAGTAAACAAAAGTAGAATGCAGCAGAAACCAATCAAAATATGGAATAATGTTAAAAAGACAGAATTAAAGGCACTCTATCTGAACGCATGCAGCATTCTCAGCAAAGGTGAATTGATGGCACAAATGCAAGCAAACGGATATAATCTAACTACCATTGTGGAGACGTGGCTGCAGGGTGACCAAGGCTGGGAACTGAATATTCAACGTTATTCGACATTTAGGAATGACAGGCAAAAAGGAAAAGGAGGTGGGATAGCACTGTTAATAAAGGATGAGATCAGTACTTTAGTGAGAAAGGACTTTAGATCAGAAGAACAAGATGTAGAATCTGTTTGGGTGGAGCTAAGAAATAGCAAGTGGCAGCAAACCTTGGTAGGAGTTGTTCATAGGCCACCAATCAGTAGTGGTGATGTAGGACATGGTATCAATTGAGAAATTAGAGGTGCATTTCACAAGTGTAATACAGTAATCATGGGTGACTTCAATCTACATATAGACTGGGTAAATCTAATGAGCACTAATGCTGTGGAGGGCGAATTCCTGGAATGTGTACAAGATGGTTTTCTAGAGCAATATGTTGAGGAACCAACTAGGGAACAGCTATTTTAGACCTAGTAGTATGCAATAAGAAAGGGCTAATTAATAATCTTCTGGTAAAAGAACCTTTAGGGAAGAGTGACCATAATATAATTGAATTTTCCACTAAGTTTGAAAACGATGTAGTTTAATTCAAACCTAGGGCCTTAAAATTTAAACAAAGGAAACTGAAGGTATGAGGGCTGTGGTGGATTGAGAAAATACATAAAAAGGTTTGATGGTAGACAGGCAATGGCTAGTATTTAAACAATTAATACATGGCTTACAACAAATATACATTCCTTGCACAAAAACCCAACAGGAAAGGTGAGTCAACCGTGACTAACAGGAAGTTAAAGATTGTATTAGATCAAAGGAAGAGGCTTATGAAGTTGCCAAAAAAAGCAGTAAGCCTGAGGATTAGAAGCATTTTAGAATTCAGCAAAAGAAGGCCAAGGGCTGAACTCCATGTCCCGCGGGCGCACGTGCGCCCCACCCGCTCAGGTGTAAAATTGCGCAAGAAGATGTCGGGCGAGCACCTCGACATCATTGCGTATTTGTGCGATATTTCGCTGAGTGAGCATGCACAAAAGTTGGAAGCTTGCCCGCCAAAGGTAAAATTCAGGCCCAAGAAACCGATTAAAGAGAGCATAGAATGTCAATGGCAACTAGCAAGAAACATAAAAATGGACTATAAGGCATGAATCATCTAGTCAGCGTGCAGGGGCGGGGCCTGTTCGCTGACGCATAAAATGACGTGCAGTGACGTCGGGCGTGCATCCCAACGCCACCGCGCGTCATTCAGATCTTTAGTTCGGCGGGCGCACAGCCTGCCGAAATGTCAAAGACCTATTAAGTCCATTTAAATAACAATTAAAAGGATTAACAGAGCTGCTTGTCCAACCTTAAGGTTGGCGGCAGGCAAAGAGCCCAGGCGGCCTTTGCATTTATCATGAAACCTCATCCACGGGCGGGATGAGGTTTCATGAAGGCTTTGTAAACCAAATAAAATTTTTCAATTAAAATTCATTGACATGTCCCAGCTCATGTGACACTATCACATGAGGGGACATGTCTGAATATTTTTTTTTTCTTTATTTCAAATAATAATCAAACTAATCTTCCTGAGGCAGCTCCGTGCCTCAGGGAGATTTCTGCACATCCGCGCGAAAGAGCGCAGGCCCCGACTCTCCCTCCTCCTTCCCCCCCCCAACCCGCACAGGGAGCGCTCAGCGCTTCTGGGTGCACGTCAGGCCTTAATTGGCCTGCCCACGTAAAATGGCGGCACGCTGCCAATTGCAGGCAATGATCAGCTGCGCGCCTGCCCATGCCCGCTCCTGCTCAGCGCCCCCTCGACGGGGAGAAAATTCTCCCCTAAATGTTTCCATAGGTATATAAAAAGGAAAAGATTAGCAAAGACAAATGTGGGTCAGGAGAATTTATAATGGGGAATAGGGAAATGGCAGAACAGCTAAACAATTATTTTATGATTATCTTAACAGAGGAAGATATTTTAAAAAAGCCTCCCAGAAGCAGAACCAAGGGAATAGTGAGAATGAGAAACTGAAAGAAATTAGTTCTAGATCAAAAAGTTAAAAAAAATAGTACTGGAGAAACTAATGGGACTGAAAGTTGATAAATCCCTGGGTCCTGATGATCTACATCCCAGAGTGTCGAAAGATGTGGCTATGAGATAATAGATGCATTGGTGGTTACCTTTCAAAATTCCAAAGATTCTATTATGGTGCCTGCAGATTGGAAGGTTGCAAATGTAACCCTGCTATTTACGAAAGGAGGGAGAGAGAAAACTGGAAAACTACAGACCTGTTAACCTGATGTCAATAATAGGGAAAATACTAGAATCTATTACGAAGGATGTGATAACTAGACACTTAGAAAATAATGATCTAATTGGGCAGAATCAACATGGATTTAGGAAAGGGAAATCATCTTTGAAAAACCTGTTGTAGTGTTTTGAGGATGTTCCTAGCAGAATAGATAAAGAGTGGATGTGGTGTATTTTGATTTTCGGAAGGCTTTTGATAAGGTTCCACATAAGAGGTTAGTAAACAAAATTATAACACATAGGCTGGTGTGTAATATACTGATATGTACTGAGAATTGGTATAACAGACAGAAAACAGAGAGTAGGAATAAACTGGTCATTCTCAGGTTGGCAGGCTGCGACGAGTGGGGTACTGCAAGGATTAGTGCTTGGGCCCCAGTTGTTCACAATCTGTATTAATGATTTGGGCATGGGGACCAAATGTAACATTTCCAAGTTTGTAGATGACACAAAACTAGGTGGGAATATGAGTTGTGAGAATGATTTTTCGAGAGGTTTTGGGCAGGCTTAATGAGTGGGCAAGAACATGGCAGATGGAATATAATGTGGATAAGCGTGAAGTTATTCACTTTGGTAGAAGGAACAAAGCTGCAGAGTATTTCTTAAGTGGTGAGAGATTGAGAATTGTTGGTGTCCAAAGGGACCTGGGTGTCCTTGTTCATAAGTCACTATAAACTAACAAGCAGGCACTGCAAACAGTTAGGAAGGCCGTATTGCAACAGGATTTGAGTACAGGAGTAAAGATGTCTCGCTGCAATTGTATAGAACCTTGGTTAGATTTCCCCTGGTGTATTGTGCATGGTTCTGGTCCCCTTAACTAAGGAAGGATATATTTGCCATAGAGGGACTGCAGTGGGTGTTCACCAGACTAATTCCTGGGATGGTGGTATTGTCCTATGAGTAGAGATTGAGGAGACTGGGCCTGTGTCCTTTAGCGTTTAGAAGAATGAGCGGTCATCTCATTGAAACATACAAAAATTCTTAAAGGGCTAGACAGGGTAGATGCAGGAAGAATGTTTCCCCTGGCTGGGGGGTGGTGGGGGTGTGGGGTAGTCTAGAATCAGGGGCCACAGTCTAAAATAAGATGCAAGCTTTTTAGGACTGACTGAGGAGGAATTTCTTCACTTAGAGGGTGGTGAATCTTTGGAATTCTCTACCCCAGAGGGCTGTGGAAGCTGTCATTGAGTACGTTCAAGACAGAAATGGATATATTTCTAGAAACTAATGACATCGAGGCATATGGGGATAGCACAGGAAAATAGCATTGAGGTGGATGATCTTTCATGATCTAGTTTGACTGGCGGGGTAGGCTCAAGGGGCTGAATAACCTACTCCTATGTTCTTAACCCCTGAGTGTACAGTCCATTTGAATAACCAACGGTTGGCTTGTCTCGGTGCAGGCCTGGTGGAGAGGAACAAAAACAGAAAATTGCTGAAAAAACTCAGCAGGTCTGACAGCATCTGTGGAGAGAGAAACAGAGCTGACGTTTCAAGTCCACATGCCCCTTCTTTAGAGCTACCCGGTCATACGCGTGCTTGCCCTCCTCCCCTCCTGCACCCCCCCAGCCCCCCACAGGCAGCGTTTAGTGCTGCAGCACACATTTCACACTGGGGGGGGCCTTAATTGGCCCGCCAGCATGAAATCACGGTCTGGCCCAGATCACGGGCGAAGGTTGGCTTCCCAACTGCTCCCGCTCGCCCCCGCTGAGCTCACCCAACGAGGTAAAAATTCTGGCCCTGGTTCACTAATGTCCTTTAGGGAAGAAAATCTGCCGTCCTTACCTGGTCTGGCCTACATGTGACTGCAGCCCCGCAGCAATGTGGTTGACTCTTAAATGCTCTTACGACATTGCAGTCTCCAGTTTTAAGACATTGATGTTGCTGCCTTTGCTGCTGCTGCTGATTCTTGCTGTGTTGTTTGCAGAATGGTTTCTCCCTGGTTCTTAGGATAATAAGACTCATTCTCTGTGGTTGGTTTCAGTCATGTGATCACATGATCAATACTCCTATTGTCCACCCAGAATTATTTGAAATTAGAAGCCATAGCTACACAATTGGGGATGAATGAACTGATTTCTCTACAGCTCTTTAAGTTTTGAGCTCGGAGAGAATGAATCTAGGAATCCATAGACTTTGAGTTTTGGGTAAGTCCAAAGAATAAGAGGTGTGAATCCCACAAATGGTTGGAACTTTCTGGACCCTTGATGTCTTCTGAGTTTATGCAGAAATTGCAAAAGTCATCTGACTCTCGACAGCCACCTTAGCACCCTTTTAATGTCAATTTTTAAAAGAAAAGGCAGTTCCAGAAAATTCTGTACTGAATACAGCCCGTGTTCAAATTTATGAATATGACATACCTTTACTGGACATGGCATACATAAATAACTGCATTTATCAACATAGTGGTGACAGTGTCTCAAAGTAACTTGTCGCATGTGAAGCATTTGCAAGCAAGATGACAATGGACTATTTATATTCAGGTCTATTTTTTTCATTTGTGCAATCATCAATTCTAAAATGAAATGCTTGTAATTGAGTAGAGCAACAAATAGCCATCTCATTAATGTTTTCAAATTTCCAACTGAAAATTGTGATATATCTTTGGCTAAACTTTAAAGAGTAGCTTTTATTTACCTCAAATGGCAAGTTCAAATTGATACAAGGTATAAGTTACCGCTCAGTAGGTCTGAAGAAGTCTTTGTAGTCTTACATAGGTTAACTGTAAGTCTTTATTGACTCATAGGACTATTTACAAATATACAATAAAGAGTACAGGCTAGGAGCTCTAGGATACTTCCTGGTGCACACAGCTCTGTCCAACACTCCGCTGATCATGGGTGTGTGTCATGTGCTCTCTTACATCACTTTGTGGGTGGTACTGTACTCAGTCCCATATTAACCCTATATGTGCCAGACCCTTGTACGACAAAATGTACTTCCTTGTGTATTTTTTAAATGATGCCTAAAAAGCTTCCTGCAGGATATTAGGACTTGTATTTTGAAGGTGAAAAGTCATGCCTTCCGTCTTTGCCAAGTTTTTACATATTGGCTTTAACCTATTAGCTTTAATAACCTTGGAATACCTTTCCTGACATCATCTTGAGACTGCCGCAAAGCTGAAAATGGAAAATACTTAAACTTTAAAAGTTTCCATGAAGTACAATGCCTCTTTCAACAGCCCAAGTGAATTGTGTAATACCATGCAAACAATTTTTGGGTAGCCTTAAGCCACATTGTGCATAAATGGAATTGTTCTTTGTAAGTTTAATGAGACTCAAATCAACTTCACTCATTACATATATCGCCCATCCAAGAGATTCCTTAAAAAGGACTTGTGGGTCATGAATTACTTTGACTAAGGCCTATGTCTGTGTTTTGAAGAGGACAAATCATCTACTTGATTTGCTAATCAGTAAGCCCACCCTTGATGCTCCCATTAAGTCTCCACTGAGTGAGAACAACTTATTTTTCCCGAGTTCTCTGCCCGAAGGCAGGTCTCACCCATGACATCCACCATGGGTAGGGCAAGGAGACAGGTCCCAAATCTACCCTAGTTGGAACGGAATTGAACCCCATGCTGTTGGCACCAATCTAACCCATGCCAGCCGTGCAGCCAACCAGCCCCTCAAGGAGTCCAAGTTGCTGTGGCAACATATGTTTTTAGATTCATATTGTAGCCCTGGAGCTGCGGATAGTGATGGTAGAGGCTCTAATATTTCTCTTTCCCTCTTACCACCTGCCATTGGCGTATGTTGGATTTGCAAGTTGTTATTCAATCTGTTTGGCCGTGTTGTGAACACACCTTCCTTGTCGATCAAGTCCAAGAGTGGGACTTGAGCCCAGAGCTTCTGGCGCAGAGGCAGTGACACCACCCACTGCTGTGAGAATTGATTGAAAAAAAAATATTTTTGGGGAATATTGTATTATTCTGTGGAAAAGTCTGTGTGTGTGTTTGTGTGTAATTTAATTAAAGATGGGCAGAGATTAATAGGAGACAAGTTGACTGGGGAGGTTGAAACACAAAAAGGATAGAAATGTTAAGCTTGAGGTCCAACTAAATAGATTAGATCTAACATTTGCATTTTTAGATAAGTTGAGAGTTTGTTTGAATATTAAAGGGGAGTCAGAGGTAACAAGAAACATGTTTGCATCTTGCAGGAGTTCCGCAGGTAAATAGAAAATGGGCTATTATATTTTATTGACCCAAAAACAAAGACAAGATAGAGACATGGAAGATTTTATATTTGGAAGGATTTGAGTTTCAAAGATATGTGAAAACAATGGAACCTGAGATGAAAGGGCAAAAAAGGTATTTTAGAGTTACTGTTGAGCGGTAGCTATAGTTGGAACTGCTGTTTAAGCTGTGAGATGTGCAGCTGGAGCTGCTGAGCTGTTGAGTTGGGTGCTGTTAGGTTGGGAGGAGATGCAGTTGCATCAACCATCCAGTCAAGCCAGGAAAGTCTTGGGCTACAAAAAACAGTTTTATTCTGAAGTTTAGTTTTCTACAACAGAGTAGTTGAAAGTTACAGGTCATGAAGTATGCCTTTATTGAAGCTACAGCAGTTTGCCTTGGGTAATATTAGTTGATTTCTTATAGTTAAACATCTATAAGGAAGTGTTGCCTGGAAGGTGTTTACTTGTGGGTCTGACCAAGTGGAGAGTCTTTTTTGGGGGAATGTTTGTAAGATTAACCTTAATTGTGCAACTATAATCTTGCGTGCTGAAGTTTTCTTTTATTCTTGTTAATAAAACTTTTGCTTTTAATTTTTAAAACCCAAAAGTGTTACTAGCCCTCTTACTGCTGAGATCAGTATGTTGCCTTCTTGTTTTCAGAATACAAAAAAAAGGTTGTGGCCCATAAGCCAAGTTTCCCTCTGTGATTTGGTTTGTGCAGCAATTAACACCAGCTGTGGTCATAACACTGCCCTACAAGACCTCCGAGTTATAGTAATTTACACAAATTGCCAGGGGAGCAGTCGGGGTGCAGGATTGATATGGTATGCCTGTGAAGTGAGAGAGTTTTGGATCATTTAAATAGTCTTAATGCTATTGTTGAAGTGGATTACAGATCTGGGCATTTTATAATCCTTTCATTTAATTGAAGAACAAAAGGGAGATGGTGGGAGAGTTGAGGGAAAATTGAGAAAGGAAGGCATGGAAAATCAATGCACTCTTAACTGTTTTTATATTCTCTATGTCCTTGCTGAAAAACAAACTCTAAATATTTTGTTTGGCTGTACTTATACAGCTTCAAAGGCTGAACTGCATTTTACTTTGGTTCATTGAGTTTTTTTGTGCTCTCCTAGTATAGTTGGTGTATTCCTTACCGAATGCTAAATTTCAATTGAGATGGGGTTCAAACTTGGTATTCTGAACAAACAATAAATGTCTGATGTTGAGGTTTTTTTTTTGCTGTAAGGATCCTTTAAATGTATGTATCAATAATATGAGAGACTGATTTATAAAGGATAGTTAAAAGCAAAATACTGTGGATGCTGGAAATCTGAAACAAAAACAAAAATTGCTGGAAAAACTCAGCAGGTCTGACAGCATCTGTGGAAAGGAAGACAAAGTTAACGTTTCGAGTCCGTATGACTCTTCATCAGAACTCACCTTTAATGGGCAACAACTAACCTTCTCTTACTGAATTATTGTTTTAATAGTTAAGATTTTAACAGCCAGCTTCTAATAAAGAAGACTAAGGCCAACATTTTGTGGTCCTGCAACATAGTCAGGATTGGGGGAAGAAAATGGCCGCTGAGCGGTAAGTCCTGCCTCTGTTTCACCCTTTGGCCATTTTCAGTGGTGTGGGAAAGGGGAAGGGTTGTGAACCTGATACACGCTAACCTGGAAGCTGACAGCATCATTGTGGAAGTGCTGACTTTAGAAGTTCTTTTTCATGGATGCGACCATGATTTGGAAGCCCTCCTGACTGCAGAGTGGAATCTTGAATGCTATGGGAGGCCAGTCAGAAGGCAAGCAAAGTTGGTGCAACTTTAATACTAATCATGGTAGAGCCTTAAAATTATCAGAACTTCACCTGAAAACTTGCTGGAGTATCACAAGGGAAGAAAAGAAGCATCAGGGGTAAGGTCCTCCTTCATCTCTGGCTGCACACACAACAGCCACCAAAGGGGCATCAGGGCATTCTGATTGCCTTCCCCCCCACTCTAAGGGGGACTGTCCACAGACATCCCTACCTCAGGCACCCCATCTTGTACACCGTGTGCTGTGCTCCTCACCCAGTGCCACCGATTCTACTTGTGTGTGCTCACCTAGTGAGATGCTGGTATCTGCACTGGAGGAGGGTGTGCTAGTGTGCTGTAACACTGCATCCTTGGGCATTCCCTCTTCCTCCTTCCTGAGGAAGCTGAGGAATTCCTCAGCTCTTGGGGTGGCCGCAAAGAGCTCATGAGTGTTGGCCTTCGAACCTCAAGGCTCTGCAAGTATGAGGCCTTTCAAACCACCTCGTGCTCGGCATGCTGTCGGACGAGGTGCAGTGCAAAGGTGCAATGTCCCCCTGCACCCCCCCCCCAACCACCCAACTTTCACCACTACCAGTCCCCCACCCACCACCAATAAACCCCCCACCACCACGCCATGCTTCTTCCATGGCCATATGCAACTGGGATGGGGCCTCACTATCACCAACACGCTCCCTTGCAAATGGACCCTTGAAATTTTCATGATCCCAATGGCCTGGAGCATTGGTGTCCCATTCCCCCGGTCCAGGCCATTTCTTGGGCATTGTGTGCCCATTTCTTCTGCAAGGACAAGAGATCAAGGGAGATAAGGCAGTGCAGCCCAACCAGAAGGGCAGCCCCTCCAGATGGTTTGAGTCAGCACTTAGCCGACAGCCACCTGATCGCAGAACCACTGAGTGCTATGTAGGTATCGTGGGTACACGTTCCTCAGAAGTTGAGGAGCAGCATGTTCCCTGCATCCCCAAGCTGCTGCACATGTTGAGGATTGTGTGCCAGAGGGGCCTCTCTGTATAACCGGAGGTCTCACTCACTTCTCCAGACTGCAGTAGGTCGTGTGGAATTGCTTCCTGCTCTGGATCCACATGTGGCGATATTCACCCCAGAGGCATTTACTACTTTTGCTATTTGCACTCATGCCCTCTTCATGAGGATCAGGGGCAGCTTGTGGCCCTCTGAGTAGACATCTCTCCTCTCCTGGACCACCTTCGCAAGGGGATTGAGGTCCTGGTTGCAGAATCTTGGCTCTGACAAGCCCTGGTTCTCCTAGTTTCTGGATTGCTGCAACTTTCTGGGATTGGGGTAGATGTTTTACATGGGTCAGCATGTGTGTTTGCCTTATGTGGAGTGCCTTACTAGCTAGGCATGATTTCATGAGAGCAAGGGGCTGGTGAGTTGTGGGTTGAATACCAGTGATGACTTCACCATAAGTAGGCTTGGTGGCCTCCCCATTGGTGTGTAAACTCCAGTGTAGCATGGTTTCATACCGTGCGGCAAGGTCTCTTGGGGATCAGAGTTCCTTAAGAGGCATACTTGCATTGGAATTGAGTGTGGCTTAAAGGGGCCAGGGTATTGCTCAGTGGTTGCCCCCCTCTGAGGTTGGAGTGACTGAGAGCTGATTGTGGGAAGCAGCCCCAGAGCTGCATTGCTGTGCTAACATTAAGCACTGTGCTTTGACCTGCTGCAGCTGCACATGATAGAGTGCAGCCACTTGCAGGAGAGAGCAGAGGGAGGCTGGGCCAGCAGTATGTCAGTGCTGGGTTTCTAAGGCAGTAGAGTGAGGACACAGGAACCCTGAAATGGATTGGGAGTTTACTGAGGCTGCCTTCATGCTAGGCCGACTATAATGGGGCAGCAACCTTTTAGCCAGCAAAGCTATATATAAATGAAAGAGCATTTTTTATTTAGGCAGCACTTCCAAAGCACCTTGGTGAGTTTCAGTTTGAAGATTACAGAATTGTCCGATGGCATAAAATACTACCGGTTTAATATCCTTACAAAATCCAATGAACCACGAAGCAAGACACTCTCACTGCACTGTTCAGTCACGTTCCCTGGACAGTACAGTTCGGACTGACCCTGACTACACTGGGGTTTGATCGAGCTTTCAGGGCCATTGGGTAATACATGATCTACAATTTGTGGATGACCGCAGTGTCATTACCCATGCTGCACCAGGTTTGTAAGCCACTCTCGGTCTCTTCAACTCTGTGTAAAAGTAACTTGTCCAGTTCTTGAATGTTACCGAAACAAAACTCATATCAACTCACACCGAGCAAACCAAATATTCCACCCGCCATATAGGCTCCGGAATATCTTGAGCACTTGGCAGACACCTCTCAAAGGCCACCATTGACAAGGAAATCCAACACTGGATCAAAGGGTCAAAGAGAAGCGAAACGTTAACTCTGTTTCTCTCTCCATAGATGCTGCTGGACATGCTGAGTTTTTCCAGCATTTTCTGTTTTTGTTTCAGATTTCCAGCATCCTCAGCATTTTGCTTTTAACTGGATCAGCTGCGCCAGCTCAGCCTTCTATAAACTATGGCTTCAAGTGTCTGACAACAAAGACCTCCGCAAGCCAACAAAAGCCCTGGTGTACAGGGCAGTTGTCACCGCCATACTCCTGTAGAGCAGTGATATCTGGACTGCGAATCAGCAACACACAAGGGCACTAGAGAAATTCCATCAGCAATGTCTCCAATGCATCCTCTAAATTCAACAGGAGGACAGTCGAACAAATGCTGGAGTCCTTTTTGAAGCCTGCTCTGCAAGCATTTGGGCAAAATTCTTGCAAAATCAAATTCAGTGTAATGGATACTGTATCCAAATGGTCAAAAGGCATCAGCCCCACCAGGTGCTGTTTTTTTTTCAACTCTCAAATGATTAGTATTCCAGCAGAGGCCAAAGAAAATGCTTCAAAGATGCTCTGAAGCTCTCCTTGATGCATGGCAGCATTGACATTAATGACTGGGAAGAGCTTGCTACCAATCATTCAAAATGGCGACATCTTGTCCATCAAGCTGTATCACACTGAGTCACAACGTCTTAATGATGAGGCAGAGCAGCAGCAGAGAAGGAAGCAAACCCTCTACTTTGAATCCCACTACCTCATGGGATGTCCTGCCCCCTGTGCCCAAAGGTCTGCAGGTCGAGAATCGGCCTGTTCAGTCAAATGAAGACCAATGGCAGAAACTCTGAACCCTGTGTAGACATCATCCTCTAATCAAGAGACAGCTGATGACAACAGAGCAGACTGCCCCTCACTATACTTGTGATCGCATTCCCTGGATAGTAGAGTGCCGAGGCTGATTTTGTATCAGGCCCGGACTGTTTCTGGTGCTAGTCTGTCTCGTGGCTGTCCCACCTTCCAACGCATGAAGATGCCGCCTGCTGGCACTGCAGGTCAGACTGGGATCAGGACGTCTGGATTAATTCCGATTCTTGACTCCAGTCTCCAATGGGAAAATTCCAGCCTAAGTGTGGATTTATAGTGAGAACTGAAGTTCTGTTTTCAAGCTGCTCTATTTTTTTTCATCTAAAGTAAGGTACTAGTCAGGTTTTGTGAAATGTGTTGATGCCCAAGATAATAAACTTGTTATTGGATATTATTGGGTACTCCCATTCTAAGTGAGCTCCAATTCTAGGGATTAACAAGCACTGCTTTTTGATTTTAAACCATGTAAACAACTACTGAACAAAAAGAACACCTTATTTTGTTTGTTTCTTAAAAGCGGCCATTCTTCTTCGTCATTAATGAGAACAAGATCATTGTTTCATCTTTTTAATAAAATTCATCAAATTTCAAAGGTAACAAAACAATTTTCCACCTATAAAATACCCCACTGGCATAAGAAAATAATTACAAAGACCAGTGGGAGTGACTCTATCCCAAGTACAAATATTTTGTGAAACAGCAAAGCTCTGTTTTTAAGATTTAATATTCACCACCATCCATAAAAAGCTATTAACCTTTTTATCCATAAGGTTTCTCTGTGTGGGCTGCAGGAAAATGATCTACAAAAGATAAATCTTTTTATCTATAATGTTCCCCAGGAACTGTCCTACCAAAGTGAAGATAAACTGTTTAATGGACTTGATCAAGATAATACTACTTGCTGTCCTTTTTTCCTTTTTAAAGGCCAGCTGCAGTGAATCTTAATTATTATAGCTTTGAAGTACCTTTCTGATTGAGATCTACACCGAAAGGAAGTTTCTGACTCAATGGCCTGTGAACAGTATGTGTGATTAATGCTGCTTCATAACTATTTGCGAATCCTGTTCTTCATGGAAATCAGTCTGCGTTGGGAGTTTTCCTCCTTCCCTGTGTTTGGAAAGACCAAGTAAACATTTACTTCCCTTTTCCTTTGCTAGTGTCTGTATGAAATCATTGGAACAGATGAACTCTGCATGTTAGCCATGTGTAAATTGAATATTTGAGTCAATGCACGTTAATCCGTGTGTTAGTCATAATTTAGTTAAGAACCGGATTTGCTAATTGGCTCTATTTGGACCAATCTGATGCTTTATGATAGCGTCATCAGAGTATTGTGTCAGAGACTAAAAGCATCATGTGAGAACTTGTACTTTGGTATCTGCCTCTTTTTCACCACACAGCATCAGAACAGACAACCAGTCTCCACTGAATTTCCCAACTATGCCCTTTCTGAATTCTAGCAACCCACAATCAAGATCCCTGCGATCAGCTCTCAAGGTGATGAAGTAATTGCCTTTACAAATACAGTATAAAGTTTGGGTGTGCTTCTGCCCCATAACCCTCACTTGAATAAAAGCTCTGGCACTGCCACAGACTTTTGTTGGTTAGCCAAACCAACATTTATAATTGTCCACCCTACTGAGGTTTTTGATGTAATCCATCCTCATCACTGCTACGTCAGTTCACCAGACTCATCAGTTGAGTGCTTTAACTCCTTCCATGTGGCAGTTAAGCCAATTATTAAGAAACACAATGTTTGCAAAAGCAGAAATAATAATCTCTGTTCTAAGCACAATTTTTGGGAGTTTCTCTCTTTTCTTTGGTATGGAATGCTGCCCAAATCATGAAAATAACAGATCCTGAAGTTTGAAAGAGTTTCTTGTATTTCAGACTTGTTCCCTTCATACAGCTTTATATACATTTAATGCTCAAATATTGTATATTCAAAGTGAAGTGCTATTATAATTGTGCATATTGCCCGATATGAATGTTGTGCATCCCTTCAGAAATTCAATATGGCTCAAATGCTGTTATGCTGCAACATAACATGAGCATTCTACCAACATTGTATAGTATTGTACCTGTGGCTATATAATGTGTTAAATGGAAACAGGAGTACATTGCATTTTTGTTAAAGTCATGCGTTGAATTTTCCAACTTTATAAATCCCTCTTTTTTTCAGACAGTAGCTGACCTGCTGGTGGACGTAGCTTGTACTATCAAATGAATCAGTGTCAAAAGCTTGTTTTTAAAAATGCTAACTTTGCAAAGTGAACATCCTTTCCTTGAACTTCTTGTGAATGGTTGATTTTTTTTTTGTTGCAGGTACATCCAGGTCAGGATTTTACAGCCACTCCCGCCCGGTGGGATATTACAGTCCCGCAGAACTGAATGGGGATTTAAATGGCTCGCAGCATCCGCCCGGGGAGAGAGATGCCGCAGTGGGGCCCTAAAATCCTAGCCGTAGTCTTTGTCTGATATGGCCTTAGTCCTGTGTTTAGATTCCAGACTAGTTACATCAGAGGTTATATGAATGAATCAGAGTATCCATCTTTTATGCAGGCTCTTTTGCATACATTGAATTTGGTGGATTCTTACAAAGCTGTTTATAGCTCAAGATACCGCTTGTCTTGTGCAATATAGGAAGAAACAATTTTTTTCAGCTAAGTTTAGTTTGACTAACAACCTCTTAGTTTCCCAAGCAACAAAATTTCTAAATGATCATCTCTATAACAATTCTGTTTCTCACTGGAATTGCTGTCAATACTTATGACAATGGCTGAATAGTTTATGTTCCTTTCTAGTACAGCTCTTAAATTTTTTTGGCAAAATGAAGATTTTACAAAGTGAAGTAGCAGTCATTTTCCCATCTTTATGACAAGAATAATAAAAGAAAATGCAGACAATATTTTTGCCTTGGCATTTTCCTATCTTTGAAAATACTTTTTTTTAAGGTTTAAATAATACAAAAGCACCAAAGCTGGTATTTGAGAAAAAAAATTGTAAATTTAAAAAGGTTTCCCTGTACACTTCCAAATTCTAGTCCCTTCCTTTTAAATGTATATATTGTTCAATATTTGTAAATGTTGTCAAAAATCACTTCAGTGCAGTCATATGCGTTTTAAATAATTATTTACTGACAATGATTTAGCAATATATGAGTCCGTTGCCCTATTTCAACATCTTTCTCCCATTCCTTTTCCCCCACCATCACAGTCATCAAACTTGTATCAATACCAACAATCCTTTTGGATAAGCTTTGCTAAGAGAATTCTTTCTTTACTGACTAGGCTAACACTATTTATCATAAGAATAGTTAAAATGTTAGATTAGTGCACTTCAGGTCTAACCCACTTACATTAAATAAGTTGTTTGTTACTCTTGTATATAAGAGCCGTGAATTTTGGATGTGTCCTAGTTGAAAGCAATCAATTTCTTACACTGTATTTGCCATATATAAGCTCATAAAGTGCGATAATTTCGATAATATTGTATTTTATCTTGTTGATGGATGTAATCACTAATCAGCCATTTATTTTAGTAAAATAGGCTGTATTAACTACAAAAAATAGGCAAGGAAACAGGTTTAATCACTGTTGAATCATGTCCAGAGAACACAGCCAAATGCTACAAGGTGGACAGTTTGCTGGCAGGTTAGTGTTTATAATTTTAATTAGCATACAGCAACAAAAGAAATAAAATCATATGTACATGTTGCAAATCATCCAATATTTTTGTAGACATAATACGTTTAGCAGAATCCCTCTGGGGCTTTGGTTACACTGTTACAGCTCTCTACCTGTCAACACATTAGCAACAACACTAATTCTTGCCAAGGCCCTAAACTACTTGGTTCAGTTCAGTAAGAATGATTGTGTTCCATTTTTGGCTCCAATCTAAAATGAATATTCCCAGTGGTTCAGAAATATTCTTTGCTACATCATAGAAAAGCATTGGTTTGCAGTCCATTTTGTGACATAGCTGCTAAGCAGCTTCAATATGTATATCTTTCTAGCACAAGAATGTATTCAGTTTTTGCCCATCAGCACCTACTGATGCTTAGTATGTAGAGCTTGCCTTTTTAGGTCTTTTTTTTCTTTTAATTGACCTTACTTTAACACTCGTTTCCGTCTTTTTACTTACCACTTTGTTTCCAAACTCATATGTGGTCATCGACAAATGACTTACAAAACCGTATTGTAGTTTTATCCGACCAATAATATTCTGTCAGCCACTTGATTTTTCCAAAAAAAGTTGTCTTCTCAATATATATGATCAAAATATTTGAAGAAAATGTGGCAGTCATTTGGACTCCTAAGGATATAAGGTTTTTTTCACTAAATACAGTCTCGGGATATTGATGCTCTTTCATAAGCCTCCATTCCAGAACCAGTTATTACTAAAATGTGTTTGTAAGGCTATCTTAGAATATAAATAACTTTTTTTTTTGGTTAATCTGAGGATTCTGTCCTTGAAAATATCAGTTTTACTCCTACTGTAGTAAAAATACTGCTGTATAGTTATTTCTTGTGTCACCATCTGTTCATTTGGCTTGAATATAAGCTATTCATAGGTCACGATATGTAAATAAACTCTACAGTCAGTATAGAGTTCCCTCCTGAACCACAGACTGAAGAGTTAGACCTGAATTTTCACACAGGCGGAAAGGCTCTGCGAAAATGCTGCCAGAAGCCTGAATGCGAAGTCCCACCCCTGAACCCGGCCTCTGCCATTTTCGCAGGGGGAATAATGGGGGCGGGTTCTAATTTGCACAGCTGTGATCCCTGGAGGCAACAGCCCATATAAATCATCAGCTGCCTCCATTCGTGTGATTTTGGTGAAGTAGTTCTCTGAAACCCGAAGTGTGCAGATTGGACCTGGAAGTAGCAGGTCTTGGTTGGCCAGGGTATTCTTTTTGGAGAGGTAAGGTAACCCTTTGGATATGGCCCCAGGGCACCTTTGAGGGATGAAAGGCACACTTTGGGGTAGGTCATGTGCCCTTTGATATCGTAAAAAGTAGACATGCTTGTGCATAAACTCATTAGAGCTGTCAAAAAGCACTCAAAGCTCATTGGAAGGTCAAAACTCATTGGAACTGTCAAAGCTGTCAAGGGATTAGCTTTAGGCTTAAAATTGTAAAAAAAAAATGTGGAGTTAAAAAATATTGTCTGCTATTTCACTCTTTTTTTGGCATAAGCTTGAGGGCTATAATTCTAGGATTTGTACTGCATAACTGATTTTACAACCTAACATTATCACAGTGGGGTGCCTGTTAAGTGAGCACTTTGATTCAGAGCTCCAAGTGGTTATAGAATAGAAATGTTTTGTTAGCTGAAGGAACTTCAATGGGCAGAATTTCCTGTGCCCCCCAGCATCGGATGTCAGGAACCTCATTGTAATACATCAGCATATAATTATTAGGTCTGCCCACTGGAATCGTCCCCTCCCCACAACCCCCCCTTTCCCCCCACCAGATTGCCTGTCCACATCGGCGGGAAAACACACTGATGTGTTCCATGACAGCACAAAAGCAACATGTCCTTGGCAGGCTGCACTTTAGGGGGATCTCGGAGGTGAGTACACGGTAACATTGTACAGTGCTCACCAGGTTCACCTGTTAGACTTCAAGCTGAAGGGGCGCTAGGGGGTCAGGGTTAAGGGCAGCCCGGCTGTTGAGGTGACTTGTTGGGGCGGGGTGGGGGGCAAGGGCCTGCCATTGAATATAGCACCCAAGCATTCGGAGTGGGGGGAAAGGTGGGCGAGGGGAGTGGCCATGCATTAGGGAAACCTGTATAAAGTGACCATTCCTCTGCAACTCAGACAGTTCAGGCGGAGCCACATTGATTTGATTGGACTCGGGCTTTTAGCTTATCTTCCCACTCAAGCACTGCAGAGGCATCAAAGCGCCACCAAGTGCTCCAAAGCTTTTCAGGCCCCCCCACCCCCATCCCTGGCACAGACTGCAAAGTCATGAGCATTAGTGGATGGCAGAACAGTTGGACTGCACACATTGTACAATCTCGGCACTAAAGCTGGTCATGGAGCAGCCACTGGTGGAGGTGCTCACAGCCCCTTGCAATGTCAGCATCCCGGTTTGGACCAGTTTCCCCATGGCTCAAGCTAACAGTGCAGCCTTGCAGTGCGGGTTAGGAGAATGCCTGCGCCTGAGCTGAGAGTACAGCATGCAGTCCAGTGGGCAAAGCTGCCGCCAATCGGCCAGGTGGAGTGGGGCAGAGCTGGTTGGGGTTTCAGGCAGCCATGCAGCGCACTAATCTCCGGCTACCCAAGAGGTGGCCAGCACTGTCCAGGAAGCGTTAAGGGGCCTTCAGACTTAACCAGGACGTGTTCTTAGTGCATCCATGCCAACCCACATGTCTCTCTCTTTCATACTGTAGGAGGACTACATCAGGATCATGGAGCCTAGTGAACGAGCTGTATGCTTGATCGACTACAGAGAGTGAAGACGACAGAGCAGCGAATGACTGAGGCTCCTGGCTGCGCAGAGGCTGGATCTGCAACCTCAAAGAAGTGGCAGCTGGGGCTCCTGCACACGCCACCTAAGAGACACAGTGAGCTGTTGCTGGTTGGCGAGTAGCGACACCCAGGGTATATAGACGCCGCCTGTCATTCCTGCAGATGACTGAGAACCATTGTTTAGGAAACTGGTCGCTCACATCTGCCAGCTACTGCAGGATTTGGTGCCATGTTGACATGGAGGGCATCCACTGCCAGTGGCCCTGAAAGTGACCACAGCGCTCAATTGTTACACCAGGGGCTCCTTTTAGGGTTTCACAGGTGTCCTCTGTGGGATCTCACAAGCTTCCACCTACAAATGTATCCAGGAGGTCACAGATGCCATCTTTGTGAAGGCACACAACTTTGTGCATTTTGCCCCACACCAGGAAAGCCAGAAAGCAAGAGTGATTGGATTCACCCAGATCTCGTGTTTCCCACAGGTTCAGGGTGCGGTCGACTGCACTCATGTGGTGCTCAAATCTCCGTCAAAACATGCAGTGGACTACATCAACCACAAGGGATTCTATTCGCTGAATGTGCAGCTGGTGTGTGACCACCAGAAACACATCCTGCAGGTGTGCGCACGGTTTCCAGGGAGTGTGCACGATTCCTACATTCTCAGTTGGTCACAGATTCCTGAAGTCTTCTCGGGTCCACAGAGGCTACAGGGTCGGCTCCTCAGGGACCAGGGCTACCCGCAGAGGTTGTGGCTGATGACACCCGTGCGGCGACCTCAGACCCATGCTGCAGCTCACAACTTGGTGGAGCAGGCCATTGGGATGCTGCAGATGAGGCTCTGGTGTCTGGACCGGTCTGGTGGAGCCTGCAATACAGTCCGCAGAGGGTGTCACGTATTGTCGTCGCCTGCTGTGCCCTTTGCCACACCAGGTTGTAACGGGGAGAAGAGCTGGCTGAAGAGAAGATGGAGGAGCTGGAGGTCTCCTCTGATGAGGAGGCCACTGATGGGGATGAGGCTGAGGAGGTCCTTTTGAGGTGACGATGATAGGGATGAGGCCTTCACACTGGCTAGACAAGGCAGGCGCGCCCGGGAGGCCCTCCATAGCTGCTAGATTTGTGGAGGATGATGACAACATGCAGTGAGGTGCCCCCATAGATCCTAACATTGCATCTGTGAACATTTGATTTCAGTCTGGCTTATGGCAGCACGAATGCCCTCTGTAATAATGCTCCTGTCATGGAGAGGCAGTGGAGGCCCTAATAGCCACTCGACTGCAGGTGGATGATGATGACATGCAGTGAGGACACTCCATAGATCTTCACATAGCCCCTGAGAATGTCTGACTCCTGTCTGGTCAAGGGCAGCTTGCTTGTGCTCTGTGATCAGGGTCATATCATAGAGACACAGCCATGGAACTTTAGAAGCATCTGATCCTTTGTCTGCCTTCAGCACCTGAGCCCTTCAGGAGCACAGCATCAGTGGTCACAGATGCTGAAGAAATGGGGTCAGCCCCACCTTAAAGTTGCTGAGAGCACACAGAGAAAATGAGAGAACTCTGTGGTGCCTGCCCACTACATTCTGGCAATGACACACATCGCCGAGATGCAGGCATCAGTAATGTTTCCAGGGCCGGAGGCCGGACCATCACTTTGGTCTGGAGGCTGCACAAAGCACAGGGAAGAGGCCCTCGACTGAGACACCTGCCTTTATCATGTGCAGAAATGTTTCACATCTGAGTGACATGAACACTGTTCATCAGAACAAGGAGGCATAGGCAGGGAGACATTCTTGGGAGTTTATTGACAATAATGAACAGTATATACAAGTCATTAACACCAATGGCCAGGCTGTGCAACTATATCTCCTTAACCTTCCTAGCCTGGCCTTGCTGCTCCCTGGACATCCACTGCAGAGGTGCAGGTAGCCTGCTGACTGTAATACCCTGTCTGTGATGACCTTGGCAGGCGTCCTCTAGAGGGCTGAGACTTGGAAGGCCCCTGCCTGCTTTTGGGGTCCTGCTGCATGACAGTGGTACCTTCCTCAGCCTGCGGAGCTGGAGCTGCTGGGGTCACAGGAAGAGGGGATTTGGATTGGCCGGACACTCTTGGAGTCATATCGGTGGATGGCACATGTTGGGGGGTGGGGGGGGGATGGGGGATCACCTGCTGATCCTCCTCCCTGTGGGTGCCCAAGAGCCCCAGGCTCACTCTGTAGCCCCACCTTAAAGTTGCTGAGAGCACACAGAGAATGGCAGATAAAAACAAAAAGCTAAAAGCTACTGCGGATGCTGGAAATCCAAAACAAAATAAAAACAGAATTACCTGGAAAAACTCAGCAAGTCTGGCAGCATCGGTGGAGAAGAAATCAGTCAACGTTTCGAGCCCTCATGGCCCTTCAGCAGAACTGAAGCATAGTTTCAACAAGGGAGAAATATAAATTGGTTTAAGGTGGGTGGGGGGGAAGAGACACATTGAGGGTGTGGTGTGAGCAGATAATCAAAAGATGTCAGAGACAAAAGGGTCAAAGAGGTGTTGAAGGTGGTGGTCTTTGTCTGAGAAAAGTGCTAATTAAGAATGCAAGACAGGATATTCAAAGTACAGCTCTAGTGGGGGTGGGGTGGAAAGACTAAAAGTTTTAGTTTTAGATTTAAAAATAATGGAAATAGGTGGGGAAAGAAGAATCTATATAAATTATTGAAAAAAAAGGCGGGTGGGGGGGGAAAAGAAACGGGGTGGGGATGGGGGGAGGGGGAGTTTAAGATCTAAAGTTGTTGAATTCAATATTCAGCCCAGTGCGGTCTCCTCTACATTGGAGAGACCAAACGCAAACTGGGCGACCGTTTTGCGGAACACCTGCGGTCTGTCCGCAAGAAAGACCCAAACCTCCCTGTCGCTTGCCATTTTAACACTCCACCCTGTTCTCTTGCCCACATGTCTGTCCTTGGCTTGCTGCATTGTTCCAGTGAAGCCCAACGCAAACTGGAGGAACAGCACCTCATCTTCCGACTAGGCACTTTACAGCCTTCTGGGCTGAATATTGAATTCAACAACTTTAGATCTTAAACTCCCCCTCCCCCCATCCCCACCCCGTTTCTTTTCCCCCCCCACCCGCCTTTTTTTTCAATAATTTATATAGATTCTTCTTTCCCCACCTATTTCCATTATTTTTAAATCTAAAACTAAAACCTTTAGTCTTTCCACCCCACCCTCACTAGAGCTGTACTTTGAATATCCTGTTTTCCATTCTTAATTAGCACTTTTCTCAGACAAAGACCACCACCTTCAACACCTCTTTGACCCTTTTGTCTCTGACATCTTTTGATTATCTGCTCACACCACACCCTCAATGTGTCTCTTCCCCCCCACCCACCTTAAACCAATTTATATTTCTCCCTTGTTGAAACTATGCTTCAGTTCTGCTGAAGGGCCATGAGGGCTCGAAACGTTGACTGATTTCTTCTCCACAGAGAATGGCAGAACTCTGTGGGAGTAGGAGGGGTGGGTGGAGTGTGATCAGGCTGCCCAGCACCCCTCTCGCATACACACACCATTGGAGGACAACTGTGGCGTCAGCGATGCAGTTCAGCCCACATAGCAGTGCAGGACTGATGTCCTGGACCAAGGTCTCCATAGCAGCCACCACCCTGCCAGTGTTGACCTTGGTGCGTTGAAATGCCGGCACTATCAGCTCAGTCTGAAGGTGGACAGACTCCTCCATCGTGCCTTGCAATCTGAGGAGTGCAACGGACATCCCTTCCTGATGTTCCCGAGCTTGCTTTTGCAGCTTCAGCAGCTGTGACATGACTGAGTCCAGAGGCTATTCATGTTACTCGGACTCAGCAAACTTTTGCCTCCAGCAGTCCTCCGAGTGCTGGACACCTGGGAAGTCCCTGCTGTTGCCCACTGTGGATCAGACAGGGCTATGCGCTCACCAGATTGTGATCCCGAGGCTATTCTAAAGCTAGTTCCCACCGATGTGTGCGTCTCTGCACTGGTGGAGGGTGTGGGTGAGCGCTGTGATGGGACTTCAAGGAGGGTGCCTTCAGATTCCTCTTCTGAGGTGTCTTTGGAGCTTTACTGGAGGCTCTGGTTCATGCACTCTCTTGGCTGTTTGGCAGGTGTGCCTGCGGAAGCAAGGAGAGATAATTAGTGCATGGCAGTGGCTTGTGAAACAGGACACATCACTCACAGCATGGTTGTCTGACGGATGTTGCACTGCTGGACCCTTGCTTGGTAGAGCAGCGCCGACCTCACCGTCAGCACAGGACTGGTCCAGATCATTGCTGGCCAGCTGGATGGTTCTGTTTTCAAAGTTGATGAGGACCTTGATCTGAGGCATTCCTCCACCAGTCTCAGACCTCTCCCTCTTGTTGTGTGCCAACTTGTCCTGCATGAATAGAGATGGAGAGAGTGTAGACAGGATACCTGCCAGGCCAGATGATAAGTGTGCCTGGCGTGTGTGGGTGGTGAGTGGTCCCATGGATGGGATGAGGGCAATGAAGGTGTGTGTGAGAGAGTGAATGGTGATTTCCCTTTAACTGGCAGTGAGTGAGGGCCCTGTGGATGTGTGATGGGTTTGTGAGTGTGTGAGTTGAGAGTGATGACAAGAGTGACTTACCCTGGTGGAACGAAGGAGACCATTCATCCTCTTGCAGCACTGGGTGGTTGTCCTCTTTTGAAGGGTGTTGGCACTGACCACCGCTGCCACCGCCTCCCAAGCCTGGTTGGTGATACCACTGCCCATCCTGCGGCCAGAACATAGGAAATCCTGGCGGGATTCCATTGCCTTCAAAAAGCGTTCCAGAGATGCATCGCTGAAGCGGGAGGGGGGCTGCAGTCTTTTTGCCTTTAGGGGCCATCCTGTCTTCCATGCAGCAGCCATGGTCTGGAAGCACTGAGATGTCTGCTTACGACTGGACTTTAACTATGGCGCCCACCATGATGAAACGACGAGGTGATGGTGGGCGGGTGAATGAGAGCCCACCCGCCATCGAAACAGGGTGTTTCCTGGGAATGCATAAATAATGTGGCGGGTTTGGTACGATATGGCGTAAAAAACATTGTTTTACCCGCCCGCTACACACTTAGTGCAAACCTGGGATGATTCCACCCAATGTATTGAATGTTTTTTTCATTGATGAGTTTTTTATTAAGTGGTGACACCATCAATAGACGCAGTTTTATTTTATGTTGGCATGACTCCTGTTTGCCCACGGTGGATGCTAGGCATGATTTAGCACTAAGTTGGCATAGGGGCCATAAAGGGCCTTGGGGTGATTGCTGGGTGGGTAGAGGGGCATGGGTTGGCATGGGGATTTCAGAGGACACGGGGGTGCTGTGGGAGGCATGAAGTGCAATAGGTTGGCCTGGATGAGAGTGTGTGTCTGTTTTTTGTGTTAATCAGTTTTTTAAAGAACTTCAAAGTGCTGGAGCACAGAGGCAGGACTTCCAACCTGGGAACGAAAATCCAGGCCTTAGTCAATGCTAGCCACCTGTTTCCCAACATTTCTGCTTGTGGAAGAAGGTAACATATGAACATACAAAATAGGAGCAGAAGTAGGCCATTTCGCCCTCGAGCCTAGTCCGCCATTTAGTAAGATTATGGCAAATCTGTTTATATTTCAAGTTCCACATTCCCATTTCCCTACAATAACCTTTGATTCCTTTGCCTAACAAGAATCTATCTATCCCTGCCTTAAAAAATGTTCAGTGACTCAGCCTCCACAAGCTTCTGAGGCAAAGAGTTCCAAAGTCGCGCAACCCACTGAGAGAAAAAAAATTCTCCTCATCTCTGTCCTAAAAGGGCAACCCCTAATTTTAAAACAGTGCCCCCTTGTTCTGGACTCACCCACAAGAGGAAACATCCTTTCCACATACACCTTGTCAAGACCTTTCAGGATTTTGTATACTTCAATCAAATCACCCCCTCACTCTTCTAAACTCCAGTGGAAACAAGCCCAGTCTGTCCAATCTTTCCTCATAAGACAACACACTCTTTCCAGGTATCAATCTAGTAAACCTCCTTTGAACCACCTCCAATGCATTTACATCCTGCATTACATAAGGAGACCAAAACTGCACACAGTATTCCAGATGTGGTCTCACCAATGCCCTGTACAACTGAAGCATACCATCCTTACGTTTATGTTCAATTCCTCTTGTAATAAAGGATAGCATTCCATTAGCCTTCTTAATTACTTACTGTACCTGCATACTAACTTTCTGTAACTTATGCACGAGAATACCTAGATTCCTCTGCACCTTGGAATTCTGCGGTCATTCTACTTAAGTAATATTCTACTTTTTTATTCTTCCTGCCAAAGTGAACAACTTCACATTTTACCACATTATACTCCAACCGTCAGATTTTTACCCACTCCCTCAACCTATCTATATCCGTCTGTAAACTCCTTATGTCTGCTTCACAAGGTACTTTCCTACCTATCTTTGAGTCATCTGCCAATTTAGCTTCACTCGCCTCATCTAAGACATTGACACAAATTGTTAGAAGTTGAGGCACCAGCATAGACCCCTGCGGGACTCCGCTAGTCACATCCTGCCAGTCAGACAAAGACCCATTTATGCATACTCTGTTTGCTTACAGCCAGCCAATCTTCCATCCAGGCTAACATGGTGCCCCCTACGCAATAACCTTTGATGTGGCACCTTATCAAATGCCTTCTGGAAATTCTGGAAAAAGTACAGCACGTCTACAGGCTCTTCTTTATCCAGTGCACATGTTACTCTTTCAAAGAATTCTAATAAATTAGTTAAACATGGTTTCCCTTTCACAAAAACATGCTGACTCTTCCCGATTACCTTGAGCTTTTCAAAGTGCCCAGCTATAACCTCTTTAATGATTTACTCTAACATCTTCCCCTTGACAGACGTCAAGCTAACTGGCCTATGGTCTCCTGTTTTCTGCTTCCCTCCCTTCTTGAATAGGGGGAGTCACATTTGCTACTTTCCAGTCTGATGGAACCTTTCCAGAATCTAGGGAATTTTGGAAAATTAACACCAGCGCATCTACCACTTCATTAGTCATCTCTTTTAAGAACCTAGGATGAAGTCCATCTGGACCCAGAGACTTGTCAGCCCGCAGCTCCATCAGTTTGCTTAATACTACTTCCCTAGTGATTGTAATTTCACCAAGTTCCCCTCTCCTTTCCACCTCCTGATTTACAGCTATTATTGGAATGTTTTTTGTATCCTCTATAGTGAAGACATAAGCAAAACATTTGTTCATTCGCCATTTCCTTATTATCTACTATTAAATCTCCATTCTTACTCTTTAGAGGAGCAACGCTCACTTTACCTGTTCATTTCCTGTTTAAATACCTGTAGAAACTCTTGCTATCCATTTTTACATTTCTAGCTAGCTTCCTCTCATACTCTAATTTCTTTCTCCTGATTAACTTTTTAGTCATTCTCTGCTGTCCTTTTTATTCTGTCAAATTATCTGACCTGCTAATCATCTTTGCGCAGCTATATGCTTTTTCCTTCAGTTTAAGGCTTTCCCTAACTTTCTTAGTTAACCATGGATGGCAGGTCCTCCCTTAAGAATTTTTATTCATAGTAGGAATATACCTTTTCTGAGTATTCTGAAATATTCCCTTAAATGTCTGTTTGTGGTGGAGAAATTTCTGTAGAAATCAGAAGAAACATCGCTTTCCTTCCCTCCTAAACCATGTCAGCGTGGGTTTATTGCATTTTGAAATGTCCTTTTTTATTCATTCATGGGACATAGGCATCAGTGGCCAGGCCAGAATTTATTGCCCTACTTTAATTGGCCTTGAGAAGGTGGTGGTGAGCTTCCTTCTTGAACCACTGCAATCCAAGTGGAGTAGGTACACCCGCAGAGCTCCATGATTTTGAACCAGCGACAGTGAAGGAACGGCGATATATTTCCAAGTCAGGATGGTGAGTGACTTGGAGGGGAACTTCCAGGTGGTGATGTTCCCACCTATCTGCTGCACTTGTCCTTCTAGATGGTAGCGGTCGTGGGTTTGGAAGGTGCTGTCTAAGGAACATTGATGAATTCCTGCAGTGCATCTTGTAGATGGTACACACTGCTGCTACAGTGCGTCGGTGGTGGAGTGAATGAATGTTTGTGGATGTGGTGCCAATCATGCAGGCTGCTGTGTCCTGGACGGTGTCAAGCTTCTTGAGTGTTGTGGGAGCTGCAATCATCCAGGCAATTGGGGAGTATTCCATTGCACTCCTGACTTGTGCCTTGTAGATTGTGGACAGGCTTTGGGGAGTCAGGAGGTGAGTTACTCATCATAAGATTCCTAGCCTCTAACCTGCTGTTGTAGCCACAGCATTCATATTGCTAGTCCAGTTCAGTTTCCGGTCAATGGTAACCCCCAGGATGTTGATGGTGGGGTCTGCAATGGTAATGCCATTGAACGTCAAGGGGTGATAGTTAGATTCTCTCTTGTTGGAGATAGTCATTGCCTGACACTGGTGTGGCGCAAATGTTATTTGCCACTTGTTAGCCCAAGCCTGGATATTGTCCAGGTCTTGCTGCATTTGGACATAGGCTGCTTCAGTGTCTGAGGAGTCGTGAATGGTGCTGAACATTGTGCAATCATCAGCGAACATCCCCACTTCTGACCTTACGATGGAAGGAAGGTCATTGATGAAGCAGCTGAAGATGGTTGGGCTGAGGAAAACTACCCTGAGGAGCTCCTGCAGTGATGTCCTGGAGCTGAGATGACTGACCTCCAACAGCCACAACCATCTTCCTTTTGTGCTAGGTACGACTTCAACCAGTGGAGAGTTTTTCCCCTGATTCCCATTGAGTCTAGTTTGCTAGGCCACACTCTGTCAAATGCTGCCTTGTTGTCAAGAGCTCAGCTCTTTTGTCCAAAATTGAACCAAGGTTGTAATGAGGTCAGGAGCTGAGTGGCCCTGGTGGAACCCAAGCTGGGCATCAGTGAGCAGGTTATTGCTAAGCAACAGCTGCTTGATAGCACTGTTGATGACCCCTTCCATCACGTTACCGATGACCGAGAGTAGACTGTCGGTAGTTGGCGAGGTTGGATTTGTTGTGTACAGGACATACCTGGTCAATTTTCCACTTAGTCGGGTAGATGCCAGTGTTGTAGCTGTACTAGAACAGAGTGGCTAGGGGTGCGGCAAATTCTGGAGCACAAGTCTTCAGTACCATTGCCGGAATATTGTCAGGGCCCATTGCCTTTGTGGTATCCAGTGCCTTCAGCCATTTCTTGATATCACGTGGAGTGAATTGAATTGGCTGAATACTGACATCTGTAATGTTGGGAGGCCGAGATGGGTCATCCACTCAGCACTTCTGGTTGAAGATTGTAGCAACTGCTTCAGCTCTATCTTTTGCACTGATGTGCTGGGCTCCTCCATCATTGAGGATGGGGATATTTCTGGTGCCTCCTTCTCCAGTGAGTTGTTTAATTGTCCACCACCATTCATGACTGGATGTGGCAGGACTGCAGAGCTTAGATTTGATCCGTTGGTTGTGAGATCGCTTAGCTCTATCTATCACTTGCTACTTATGCTGACAAGTAGTCCTGTTTTGTAGCTTCACCAGTTTGACACCTCATTTTTAGGTACGCCTGATGCTGCTCCTGGCATGCCCTCCTGCACTCTTCACTGAATCAGGGTTGATTCCCTGGCTTGCTGGTAATGGTAGAGTGGGGGACCTCGTCTCTACAATGACTGTACAGTGGTCACTCCTACTGATACTGCCATGGACAGATGCATCTGCGCCAGGCAGGTTTTTGAGGATTAGGTCATGTATGTTTTCCCCTCTTCTTGGTTCCCTCACCACCTGCTGCAGACCCAGTTTAGCAGCTTTGTCCTTTAGGACTCTGCTAGCTTGGTCAGTAGTGGTGCTACCGAGTCACTCTTGGTGATGGACATTGAAGTCCCCCACCCAGAGTACATTCTACACCCTTGCCACCCTCAGTTTTTCTTCCAAGTGGTGCTCAACATGGAGAAGCACTGATTCATCAGCTGATGGAGGGTGGTACATGGTAATCAGCAGGAGGTTTCCTTGCCCATGTTTGACCTGATGCTATGAGACATCATGGGGTTCGGAGTCGATGTTGAGGACTCCCAGGCCACCTCCTTCCCGACTGTAAACCACTGTGCCACAACCACCTCTGCTGAGGCTGTCCTGCCGGTGGGATAGGACATACCGAGGGACGATGATGGTGGTGTCTGGGACATTATCTGTAAGGTATGATTCCTTGAAGATGACTATGTCAGGCTGTTGCTTGACTAGTCTGTGAGACCGCTCTCCCAATCTTGGCACTAGCCCCCAGATGTTAGTAAGGAGGACTTTGCAGGGTCAACGGGGCTGAGATTGCCATTGTTGTTTCCAGTGCCTAGGTCAATGGCGGGTGGTTCATTCCTTTTTTGAGGCTTTGTAGCGGTTTGTTACAACTGAGTGGCTTGCTAGGCCATTTCAGAGTCATCTAAAAGTCAACCACATTGCTATGGGTCTGGAGTCACATGTAGGCCAGACCAGATAAGGACGGCAGATTTCCTTCCCTAAGGGCATTAGTGAGCCAGATGAGTTTTTATAAACAATCGGCAATGATTTCATGGTCAATATCAGACTTTTAATTCCAGATTTTTTTTATTGAATTCATTTTCCACCATCTGCCATGGTGGGATTTGAACACAGGTCCCCTGAGCATTACCCTGGGTCGCTGGATTTCTAGTCTAGCGACAATACCACAATGCCATCAACTCCCCCATTTCCTTATTTTAAAAATACCTCATAATTTCTCCTCACCTCTAGCAAATACACTTTAGTCTCCATGGTTCCACTGGTCGAATCTTGGGACTCAGTTTAGATTCTGAATCTAAATTAAATAGGTAGTGCTAAACCCCTTTTAAATGGGTCATAAGTTTTTTGTTCACTCTTCTGGTCTGTGGTTCGAGCTTGGCCCTCTGTGTTGGTTAACATTCAAACCGCAGTTGAGGAAGGAAGAGGAAACCACTGGGCAGGCCATCTTACATTATGTTGCGTGTACCTCTAGTCAACTGAGCACTGAACATTGCCAATGATATTGAGGTCTGCACTGAAACCTATTCATCCAAGAATCTCTCTTAAAAAAATATACTGCAATCCAGTTACAGTTATGCTGATTAATATAAGCTTATTATCATGGAATTTTAAAGAAATGTGTACTGTATTATGTTTCTACTGCAAACTAATTCCAGTCGTCTTTTTGATGACTCCACTGGTAAATGCCCTAACCCTGTAGAACTGTGCCATACAGATCAGAAAGATCATTAATAGGGAGAGGATTTTATGAAGCACATGAGACAGGGAATTGTCAGAATTGGTTAACTAGGTGGAATGTGAAATCTCTATTTCGTAATGGCGGGTTGAGATGCAGAGCTGCAGCTAGTGGCGTGTTTGTGGCATGGCATGTCGAGTCTCATGCTGGTCTGTGGCGATTCTGTATTTGTAATATAATTGTATATCATGAACACTCATTTGCCTGAAACGGTTTTTAATAAAGTTCTACCCTCAGGATAAAGTCAGTGGTGCACCAGAATCTCATGACACCTGGTTCACATTTTGTAGTAATTATAATTTTGTGTAATGTTGGACTGTAACTTTAAGAACAATCCTGTGCTGTAAGATCACATGATCTGTGTAAACCAATGTGTTTGCAGCGCGGGGAACCTGTACACGAGAGTACTTTTTTAGTTATGGAGTTTGATGGATGCATGTTGTTGCTGCTGCTGTCTTGTAAGTAAAGTCAAATGTTTCCACGAAGAAAAGTTGTCTGAAGATCAACTCTATAATAAACCGGTGATGAGGATGGATACATCAGATTTGGTGCTGTACCTTTCACAGCAATTGTGAGTCTCTTGTTAAAAATAAAAGAATATACACTGATCCGAAATGCCACAGTTTAGCAGAATTGATCCCTTTTAGCCAGCCACAGATGATTGGTCTCAATATATAGAACATCTTGCATTCTTCTTTCAAATAAACAAAACCACAGGGGAAGAGAAGAGGAGAGCAATTTTCCTGACTACTTATGGGAGCAAAACCTACAGTTTGATTTGAAGCTTGATGGCCTACAGTGCACCATATTTGCAAACTTTCAGTGAATTAGTAGACCTTGTTAAGGGACATTTTCAACCCAAGCCCTCAGTCACAATGCAGATGTTCAGGTTCAATTCATGGAATAGAGCCCTGGTGAGACAATTGCTACCTATGTGGAAAAAGTAAAGGAGCTAATAGAATATTATGATTTCAGTGAAACCCTGAATGACATGCTCAGAGATTGTTTAGTATGTGGTGTGCTGGAAGGCCCTGTACAATGAAGATTGTTGGTGGAAGTGAATCTTGATTTTAAGAAAGTGTTAGAAATAGCGCTAGTGATGGAAAGCACTGTAAGGGATTCCCAGCCAATTGAAGGAAGGCACAATGGTATTGTTCTCCTAGTCAGGTAGGAACAGTCAGCCGAAAGTGGTGTGAAAAGCCAGGACTCTGCTGTGAAGTGGGAAACAGCCCCCCGCTAACCGAAAAATGAAAGGAAGCAACTTAGCAACTAAATTGAAAAATAGCTTGCATTGACATGATAACAATCAGTCTTCTAGCAATTGGCAATTTAACAAAAGTAGAATGTAATTTTTGCCACAGAAGTGGACACATAATGAGGCAGCGCAAAGCGAGATTTAAACAGGCCTCCAAACAGGGCCCAGTGAAGTCGATAGTATAGAAGAGCCAGAAACAACCAATTCTGACATTTTTTCATTATCCAACATGAAAGTTGGGAAGACAGAACCAATATTTGTTATAGTGCAAGTGAATGGTAAACCATTAAAAATGGAAGTAGACATAGATACTTCTACCACTGTAATAGGAGAACACACTTTCAGATATTTAAATAAAGGTGATCAACAATTAAGTTTGAAACAAACATCTGCCAAATTGAAAATGTACACAGGCGAAGAAATCCAAGTAAAAGGTCTCACCAGAGCAACTGTTCATTATAGACACCAGTTGACACAGCTACCAGTGACGCCTTCTAGGGCGTAATTGGTTGAAGGAGACTAAATTAAACTGGTCCAAAATTCTCCAGTTGCGAGCAGGTGGACTACCAGAGCTGCTGGAAAAAAAATGACACCGCCTTCAAGGATGAACTGGGAAAAATCTAAGGCCTGCAGGCCAAGATTACGTGGACTCAGAAACAACCCCTCGCTTCTCAAAAGCAAGACTGGTGCCATATACCCTGAGAGAGAACATTGACGCTGAGCTGAACCAGCTAGAGAGGATGGGTGTTATAAAAGTGGTTCAATTCTTGAGTGGGCAGCACCCATAGTCCCTGTCCTTAAACCAGACCCGACTGTCCGGATCTGTGAGGAATATAAACTAACGGTCAACGGAACAGCCCAACTAGACAGGTACCCTATCCCCAAGATTGAAGACCTATATGCAAAACTAGCAGGAGAGACAACGTATACAAAGCTTGACATGAGTCACACATATCAGCAACTGGAGCTAGATAACACCTTCTGGGGATTTGTAACCATAAATACCCACAAAGGGTTATACCAATATACGCCTGCCCTTCGGTGTTTCCTCAGCCTGTGCCATTTTTCAGAGGACAGTGGAGAGCTTACTGCAGGGACTGTCTCAGGCTGTGGCCTACCTGGATGGTGTACTGATAAAATGGATTCACAGAAAAGGAATACTTGGCTAACCTAGAGGAAGTCCTGAAATGATTTTTAGAAGCAGGAGTGCACCTGAAGAAGGAAAAATGCACATTTCGAGCAAATGAAGTCATTTATTTGGGCCACTGGGTAGATGTCCAAGGGTTACACCCGGTTGAAGAGAAGATTAAAGCAATAAGAGATGCACCTGCACCCACGAACACCTCTGAGCTTAATTTATAATCCCTAAAAAAAAAAATCACTGATGGGGCGCTGTCTTCGGACACAACTAAACCTAATATTTCTCAATTTGAAGGGGAAGGTGAAGAAAAGTCAAGGGAACCAAAAAGCGACTCATGATTTGCATAGTAGTGAGCGACAATTTACTGTTGGAGAAGCAGTGTATGTAAAGAATTTTGGCGGAAGACCCAAGTGCTTAACTGGTAAAGTGAGTTCCGGACCATTGTCGTACCGTGTGGAAGTGGAGGGCCGGATCACCCCGATATGGATCATTTAAGAAAAAGGATGGAGATAACCCAACAAAATGATGCTCCACCTGTAACCATTACTGAACCAATGGTTCCTGTTGAAGTTGCTCAACCAAGGACGGACATGCCCAATGTCTCTGACAGAGCAGAAGACACTGAACTGCATGTGCCTAATGAGGTACCTGATGTTAATGCGGTTCCAGAGAATGTGGTTCCTACAAAAGAATCTGATATCGTGGAGCTGTGACATTCCACACGGATCAGGAAACCACCGGAAAGGCTGAACTTGTAATTTCGTGACCTTTGTAAATATTGTAACGTCATGAGATAAATAACCTTGTAAATACAAAATGTACAGAGAAGTTAAATGGGAAGGAATATAGTAATTATAGTTTTGGGAAATGTTGGACTGTTGCTTTAAGAATAATCCTGTGCTGTAAGATCACATGATCTGTGTAAACCAATGTGTTAGCAATGCGGGGAACCTCTGCAGGAGAGTACTTCTTTAGTTATGGGGAAAGATTTTCTCCCTGTCAGGGGGGAAGTGCAGGAGCGGGTGCGGTCAGGCACGCCTCCGATCAGCGCCCCCAATTGGGGGCGCGCCGCCATTTTACGTGGGTGGGCCAATTAAGGTCCACCCAGCGTGACGTCCGCCAGGAAGCGCTATGCGCTCCATGTGCGGGTGGGGGGAGGTGAGGGGGGTTTCCCTCGGCCAAGAGTGTCACGAGTTGGGACATGTCCATTACTTTTAGTGAAACCTTTATTAAATATTTTAAAATCCTCATGAAGCCTCATCTCGCCTGTGGATGAGGTTTCATGCTTTTTCTTAAGCCCGCCAGGGCTCCCGGCCTGCCCGCCAACCCTAAGGTTGGATGGGCAGGTCCATTATCTATCTTAAGCACTTTTTAAATGGCCTCAATAGGCTGTTGAAGGGTCGGTGGGTGCACAGCTGATTTGGCTGCACCCCCGTCAACCTGAAAATTGAAATGACATGGGGTGACATCGGGAGTTCCGCCTGACGTCATCCTGCGTCATTTTACGCGTCGGTGAGTGGGTCCCGCTCCCACTCGCCGACCGGAAGATCCTCCCCATGGAGTTTGATGGAAGCGTGCAGTTACAAATGTTCCCACTAAGGAAATTTGTCAGAAGGTCAACATAACACGTTTGTTTAAAGGTGATGTGCACCTGTCTGCTTTATGCTGCTGTGTCTGATGCCAGTGGTTTTCCTTGTTTAACTCTATGGCACAAGGGAGGGAAACAGGAGAATGGTAGCTTGCATGGAGGCTTGGGACCAGCAAGAATGAATCAGTGGTGAAATGGGTGGCTGGAGTGGGGTTGGGGGCATGGAGGAGTGGAAGATGGATCCACGGGGGAGGGCAAAGTCATCTAGGCTTCCCGTCCCTGATTATAATCTAATAACCCCCTCTTGGTTTTGGGTGGGCAGAGGGCAGGGAGAATGCAAATTTGTAACTTTGAGCTTCATTGTATTTTCGTCTCTGGGTCTGATGTGCCTTCAAACCTAAAGCAAGAAGGAAGTGGCCAGCAGGCAGGAGAGGAAATCCCAGCCCATGAAGGAAAGTTTCTGACCCCTCACCTTGGAGGGCTTCCTCTTCCTCCCAATAACTGGTTGACCTGGATTCACCTGCTGGCCACAGATTCCTCATTTTCCATCAAACCAGTGGCCTTAAAATTTGAGATTAGTGGGAATGGAACAAGAAATTAAGTTGCTCCATTTTAAAGGCCCTATTCCCACTGAACGGAATGCATTTAAATTTGGAGCGTGCAGTGAGGACACAGTCATCAATGTAAAGCCATCACTGAGGCAAATCTATTACCCATTATTTTTGCAAGAACTTACTCCCATATTTTATGTGCGATCCTAAATGGGGTGTAAGCAATTTAGGATATGGAAAAGGGGAGCAGTAGTGTGAGTGGATGAATTGTAATGTAGAGGGATGCTGGGGTTAATGAGCATGATTTCTGTGAGGAAGGGAATTTTCTTCTCCTTGAAGTGCTAGTCAGTTAAATGTAAAGTTAAACTGAAGAAAGACTACTTAGGTCACCTGTCTGCCCACACCTTAAACATTGGTGAGTCTGACATTAGTACTATTTTTCTCACTAGATCTTGCTGTATTTAGGACTATAAAAGTGGTACTGCAAAATCTACGGTATAACTTTCCTCAATGTATTTTTTGTTTTGTGTATAGGATTTTTGCATCCCTTTAATTTTGAAATTATATGCATATTTTTAAAAAAAATTCTTCCAAGATGAATTTTAAATAGGGCCTTGGTTCTAATTTTTTTTCCATTTTGTTGAAATGTGGAAATACCGAATGAAACCATTTGTGCCATTCCAGGCAAACTAAAGTAATTGACTTGACAATGAGACTGTCGTGTGAATGACTACCATTTTTTTACTTTGGAAAACTGAGTCATATGGATGGTGGTCAGGAATGTACAGCTGCAGTCTACTCACCAACCTACATTTAAATGGTTGTCTTGGGTGACAGGAATAGTATTTCACATGCAATAATTAAAATACTCTGGAAGAGGAGGAAGGAGTATCTTCCTTTCACAGCCCAATCCAAATAAATTCTATCAGAAAGACGCTTAAGTATGAAACTGTACATGCTTCCATTCCCAAATGTGGAGCTAAATAGAAAACAAGGGAATATCATTTTATTGGTTACAGTTCAAAGTCTGGTGGTTTTCCTCTGATGCTAGCCCAAGTAATCATTCTTCTGAGTCTAGACCATAAGGTCAGCGGGGCCATATCACAGCTGAACCACATCCTTACTTATCATCAATAAGTATACTTCCAGCAGGGGCTACATTTCAGAGATCATAAACTCTTGCCAATTTTTTTTTCTGCCTAACTTGGGGTGCAGCACCAAACGCAGCACAGTTAGTGTTTCTTTTGCTGAAATAGAGTAACTGCTCACAGACTGAAGGTTGATTATTGGACTTAACTGCTCTATATGGCATTGTATTTAAACCATTGCAAAAGCCGAAAGTAAACTTTATGATGTACCACCTTGATTTTTAAAACAAATTAATGTCAAAAACAGGTTAAAGTTTTTTGCACGAATTATTGGGGTTAACATATTTTCATTCACTGGCTAGCCAAGAGGGATGGGAGAAATGGGTCATTTTCAGGTTGGCAAACTAGTGGGGTGTCACAGGGATCAATCTTGGGGCCTCAACTATTTACAATCCATACCAGTGAGCTGGATGAAGAGACTGAGTGCATTGTAGCTAAATTTGTTGAAATACAAAGATAGGTGGGAAGGCAAGCTGAGAGGAAAAAGCTGAATTTTCATTTTGGGGTCGGGACCATGTTCGAGCTCCAATCCGCAATGCTGTCTGCTGACCAATTCAAATTTCAAAGGGACGGCCAATTAGGCACCTGATGGCACGTTCACTGTCCACTTAGGGACAGCAGACATGGTGCGGAGGCTTTTTTGTATGTGGCAGGCCTGATTTTAAATAGCAAATGGCAGTCACTGTGGTTGCTGATTTCTCTCTCCTATTCCAAGATAAAGAAATCAGCAGGTCAGACTCCCATTTAGGTCAGCCCCACCATTCACTGATGCCTCCCTTGAGGTTCTTTTAGAGGCAGTGGCATCGCGGTAAAACATTCTGTTTCTGGAGAGCAGCAGGAAAGGGCCAGCGACTCAGTGCAGCCTTTTGTCCCTGAAGAAGTCGACGAGCCTTCTCTGGATTTTTGTGACAAAATCCAGGAGGGAGGTTAAAGTGACCAGCCGGTACCACAATATGGCAACAATCAGCTGGTTTATGACCAGCACTCGACCCCGGTAAGACAGCACTCGGAGCAGTCCTGTCCAGCGCTGCAGACGAGTGGTGACTTTGGCCTCCAGCTCCTGCCAGTTTGCTGGCCAGGGTTCTTCAGCAGGGCAGAGGTGGACTCCCAGGTAGAGGAGGCTGGTTCTGCTCCAGGTGAAAGGCCTGAGCTCCTCGGGTAGGGGATCCATCTGCCACTGACCAGCCAGGAGTCCAGGACACTTGCCCAGTTGATCCTGGCGGAAGATGCGGCAGAGTAGACCTCCTGACACTCACGCATCCTCTGCAGGTCAGGTGGACAAAAGGAGCACGTCATCAGCGTAAGCTGAAAGGACCACCCCGAAGCCCAGCCCACGGAGAAACAATCCCGACAATCCCATCTGCAAGAGGCGCAGGAAAGGCTCCACGCAGATGGAATATAATTGGTCAGACAGGGGGCAGCCCTGACGCACTCTGCTCCCAAAGCGAAGGGGCACCATCAGGGACCCATTAACCTTACCTAGACACTCTGCAGCAGCGTACAGAAGTCGGATCCAGGCAACAAAATGTGTCCCAAACCTGAATGCTCACAGAGTCCCGAATAAATATTCATGATCCACCCTGTCGAACGCCTTTCCCTGGTCAAGAGACAGGAAGGCACTCGACAAACCAGTCCTCTGGGAAAAGCAGATAATGTCCCGGACCAGATGGATGTTATTAAAGATGGTACGGCCCGGGACCATGTAGGACTGGTCAAGGTGGATCATGTGGTCCAGCATGGTGCCAAGGTGAGAAGACATTGCCCTGGCAAAGCTAAAGGGAAGCCTACTGCACCTGGTACTCCCAGGCAGTCTCCCATCCAAGTACTAACAAGGCTTGAGTCTGCTTAGCTTCTGAGATCTGACGTTTTCAGATGAGTATGGCTATAGGCAAATAGCCAGCCATGCGCAGCTACAGGTGTAGGCACCCCTACTTTAAATGGTCTCTCAGTGTGACATCAATCTTTTTGAGATTGCAACTGAACAAAGGCTGCAGCAAGCATGCTTCAACACAGCTAACGCTCATTGGCTAGTACAGGGATCAAACCCACAACCTTGGCATTATTAGCACCACACTCTAACCACTTGAGCTAAATGGCCATCTTAAATTCGATCAGCTGCCAGCCTGGATACCCGATGTTAATCACTTGTACATAATGTTCACGATTGTAAATAAACTCCCAAGAATGTCTCCTTGTCTATGGATCCTTGTTATGATGAGCAGTATTCATGTCGCTTAGATGTGAAACTTTGGTTCTTGCACAAGATAAAGGCAAATGTCTCAGTCCAGGGCCTCTTCCCTGTGCAGTGTGTACCCTTCAGCTCAAAATCATGTGCCGGCTTCAAATTCTCTGGATACATTAGTGATATCTGCACCTCGATGGTGCTTGTCATTGCTGCTAGAATGTTGTAGGCAGGCGTCACAGAGTTCCATCATTCTCTCTGTGTGCTCTCAGCACCTTTAAGGTGGGGCTGACCCCCATCTCTTCAGCATCTGTTACCAATGACGCTGTGCTCCTGAAGGGGTCAGGTGCTGAAGGTGGACAAAGGATCAGGTGCATTTAAAGTTTCACAGCTGCGTCTTTATGATATGACACCGATCACAGAGCGCAAGTGAACTGTCCTCAGTCAGACAGGAGTCAGACATTCTCAGAGGCAATGCGAAGATCTATGGAGTGTCCTCACTGCATGTTGCCATCATCCTCCCGCAATCGAGTGACTATTAGGGCCTCTGCTGCGTCTCTATGCTATGAGCCTGAGCACTGAGGGTAAGTGCGCAGCCATCAGCCACATAGGAGTCAAATGTTCACAGATGCAAGGTGAGGATGTCAGGACTGTCCTCACTGCCTCTCATCATCATCCTTCGTGAATCTTGTGGCTACGAGTGCCTCCTGAGTGCGCCCGCCTCATCCGGCCAGTGCGATGGCCTCATTGCCGGCATCCGTGTCTTCGAGGACCTCATCGCCGTCATCCCCTTCGATGTCCTCCTCATGGGAGGAGACGTGCAGCTCTTCCATCTCCTTCTCAGCCGGGTCCTCCACCACCCACCACCACACCCGCACTGGAGCCCTTGCCCCAGCACCACACTGAAAGCTCGCGGGAAAAAGCGACTCGCCTGTGCCCACCCCAGATGCATGGTGCCTCTACCTTGATGTCCTATGGGTGATGTTCACAAACACTGCACAAGGTTGTGCACAAACACCTCCGAGTTCCCCTTGATGTTCAGCTCGCCTTTTAAAAGCAGTTGTGAAGCATGCCGTTCTGAAGTCATGCCGATATGGGCAGTAAATTTGACGCATGGGGGGATGATTCTTGTGAGCAGGGCTTATAATAAGATGCAAAAATATTGAAATTAGGTTCCTGATGTGTGGCGGTGGGAAACGAGGCCTGCCATTGACGGGTGGAGCAGACAATCGAAAACTGATTTTTGGCCTTCTCACCATATTATCCACTCACGCCGGCCATGACACCCGCTGCCAATGGGATTGGATGATTCTGCCCCAGGTCATTTTGAGGAATGCTAAGTCGGGAGTGCGGGCGTCTCAGTCTTGCTTCTCATCAATGTTGGCGCAAAAGTATCTACACTGACTGAGAAGCTCAGCAGCAGTATGTGTTAACACCTTTCTCTCACTCCTACAAGAGGCATTGTTCAAGCTTACGATGACTCGATTGTTCTGGTTTGGGAATGATCAACGTTCCAATGCACTGCAACAATGACACCCTAGACAGGTTTGCATTCTACATAGCCGATGGCAGAAGCCTTATGTGGGTAAACCTTTTTGTTGGGGTTATCTTCAAACTTGACCCCATCAGAGAACCCTTTGATATGATTGATGACACAGACTACACACAACAGTATCCTTTCTTATTTACTGGATTTGGGGAGATTAAGAGGTACTGTCATGCTCCTGGTGTCAAAACATCAATTCCGCCAGTTTCACAAAGCTTGAGGTGGTTGCTGTTTGTCCAGGTGCTGAAACAACTAGAAGCCAAGGGTATCGTTGAGCGAACTGACTCACTGCCATAGATATCGAACCTCGTCATTGCATGATGCAAAACTGGCCAACTTCGACTATGGGTTGACCTTAAGGCTTCATGTTTTCATGTAGCTCCGTCACATGTCACACTGCCTCCAGATACCACTAGCAGGTCAAAGCCATTATCTTGCAGCTTTTGTTTCTCACAAAGGTGTGTTTTAGTACCACAGAATGCCCTATGGACTGAGTTCAGCACACAGAAGCATAGAAAATAGGAGCAGGAATAGGTTGTTTGACCCCTTGAGCCTGCTCCGTCATTCAACATGATCATGGCTGATCCTCTATCTCAATGCCGTACTCCTGCTCCCTCCTCATGCCCCTTGGCGCCTTTAGAGTCCAAAAATCTATTTCCTTCTTAAATATAATCAGTGACTTGGCCTCCACAACCTTCTGTGGTAGAGAATTCCATGGGTTCACCACCTGCTGAGTGAAGAAGTGTCTCCTCATCTCAGTCCTAAGTGGCCTACCCTGTATCCTGATACTGTGACCTCTCGGTCTAGATCCCCCAGTCAGAGAATACACCATCCCTGCATCCAGCCTGTCCATCCCTGTCAGAATTTTGTACGTTTCAATGAGATCCCCTCTCATTCTTCTCATCTCCAGTGAATACGGGCCTAGTCGACCCAATGTCTCCTCATACGACAATTCTGCCTCCCAAGAATCGGTCTGGTGAACCTTTGCTGC
This sequence comes from Cetorhinus maximus, assembly GCF_964194155.1. Taxonomy (NCBI): domain Eukaryota; kingdom Metazoa; phylum Chordata; class Chondrichthyes; order Lamniformes; family Cetorhinidae; genus Cetorhinus; species Cetorhinus maximus. The sequence goes on along the minus strand of NC_135896.1, from coordinate 47,125,690 downwards.
AGTCCCTCTATGGCAAGTATATCCTTTCTTAGGTAAGGAGACCAAAACTGCACACACTACTCCAGGTGTGGTCTCACCAAGGCCTTGTGCAGCTGCAGTAAGACACCCTTGCTCCTTAATCCTCTCGTAATGAAGGTCAACACACCATTTTTACCTTTTTAACTGCTTGCTGCACCTGCATGCTGGCTTTCAGTGATTGGTGTACAAGGAGACCCAGGTCCCTTTGTATATCAACACATTCCAATCTATCGCCATTTAAATAATACTTTTCCCGTCTGTTTTTCCTACTGAAATGGATAACTTCACACTTATCCACGTTATACTGCATCTGTCATGTATTTGCCCACCCACTCAACTTGTCTAAAGCGCCTTGAAGCCTTTTTTACATCCTCCTCACCACTCACATTCCCACCTAGTTTGTGTCATCAGTAAACTTCGAAATATTACATTTTGTTCCCTCATCCAAATTATTGATATATATTGTGAATAGCTGGGGCCCAAACACTGACCCCTGTGGTACCCCAATCTTTTATGGCAAATATCATTTTGTATTTATCTAGTTATTTGCGAATCAGGATCTTGTGGTGTAATGGGTAGCTTCCCTGCCTCTGAGCCAAAAACCCCAGGTTCAAGTTCCACTCTAGGGGCAGAATTTCACGTTGCAGGCATGTGCCCGACCCGATTGTGCATAAAATCGCGTGAGATGATGTCAGGAGAGCTTCCTGATGCCATCCTGCATGCAGGCAATCTTCAGGTCAGTGGGCATGCACGGGTGTTGGAGCCATGCCTGCCATCAATTAAAAGGCCAACTAAGACCATTAAAAGGCAATTGTTTGCAATTTTACGTTGCCTGTGTGATTTTGCACTCATCGTGCAGGCAGCCCACTTTTTACAAAACCTCATCCAAGGGCGGGATAAAAAGGTTCAGCAGCATTGCCATCATGAGGAGTGAGGAGTTTAGGAGATAGTTTGCTGCTGGTTGCTTAGTTGAACTTGACAGCTTCATCTCTGCTCTGAGCTTCATTCTTAGCATTTCCAGGCTTCATTTCAGGACTCATTGGTGTCTCCAAGGCCCTGGAGAATTTTGACTGTGTGGACCTTTCCAGCTATCAGACAGCCTTCTGTAACCCTGGTAATGGGGATTGTGGTCTCCGCTGGTGGCACCTCCTCTGAGGAGGAAGAGAGGAGCAGAAGTAAGTGGAGACCAGGTGTCCCAATGCAGCTTCCAGGGGAGGGACCCATGGGGTGAGAGGCGCAGGCACAAGGGGCGCAGGGCCAGCAGGTAGCCCAAGGCAGAAGAGCCCGCAGAAGATGCCACTATCCTGCTGCCAGGGTTTACAGACAGTGATGCAGCTACCTCAATACGTCCGAGGTGCAATGCCGAAGGAGGCTCTGCCTCTCTAGGGAGAGAGTAACCTCCATTTGTCATATGATCGGGCCTGAGATCAGCTCCGACTGTGTGAGTAGACACCCCATGCCAGTGGCTCTGAGGGTCACAGTGGTCCTCAACTTCTATGCCTCCAGCTCTTTCCAGGGGTCAGTGAGGGATCTTTGTGGAGTCTCCCAATCAGCTGTCCACAGTTGTGTCAAGCTGGTGACAGAAGATCTGTTCAGGTGTGTAATGACATTTATTCATTTCCATACGGACGAGGCCAGCCAGACTGAGTGAGCCAGAGGCTTTGTGGCCATTGCTGGCTTCCCCCACGTCCAGGGTGTTATAGACTGTACACATGTGACCATCAGGGCGCCAGCAGGTGAGCCCAGTGCCTTCGTCAACAGGAAGGCCTTCCACTCCATGAACGTGCAGATAGTGTGTGACCACAGGATGCTGATTCTACAAGTCTGTGCAAGGTACCCAGGCAGCTTCCATGATGCCTACATCCTCAGACACTCCCAGGTGCCGAGGCTCTTCAGTGTTCCGGCCCGGCTGGATAGATGACTGCTGGGTGACAAGGACTATCCATTGAAAAGGTGGCTTATGATGCCTCTCTCTACCCAAGAACAGGGGCAGAGCAGCGTTTATAATAGGAGTCATGCCTCCACAAGGGCAGTGACAGAGAGGACCATAGGTCTTCTGAAGATGTGCTTCCAATGCCTGGGCCATTCAGGGGGAGCACTACAATACCTCCCAGAGCGGGTGTCACTGATAGTGGGTGCATGCTGCGCTCTCCACAATCTGGCACTGGCAAGGGGGACACCCACTGGAGGAAGAGGATCTTGAGGCAACTCTGCAGGCCACAGAGGATGAACCCAGTAGTGAGTCAGAAGAGGAGCACGGTGAGGAAAATGCTGAGGGCATGGAGGCAGACCTCAGTAACCTCTGGGGAAGCAGGGACGCCAGGGATGCCTTGATCCAACGTTCCTTCAGCTAGGCTTGCAAAGACCTGCTTCCACCTCTTGCCAGGGTTGTCGCCTCTATCCCGGATGTCTGAAATGACCCTTTCATTTGAACCCAAAGTCCACTCAGTGCCTGTGCAATAAGGTTTAGAGCCACTCGTGTCCAGCATTACATACTGGCATACCCTGCACCAAAAAAAAGGTGAAGCATACTCAGGCTATTATGACAAAAACAAAATGTATATAATTTTGACACTCACAACAAATAAACGTTACTGTATCTTGTGTTAACGGTCACACCAGTAAACATATAAACAAAACATTGGAGAACAGGAGGTCGCCTGTGAACAGCCCCTCTTTGGAGGCAGCCTGCCGACTCTGCTGTCTTGTTGGCCTTGATAACTTTGGTGGTCGTCCACTGTCCAGTGGAGCCTGTGCTCGTCCCGCCTGGGAGGGAGTGGCCAGTGCCACAGCTGACATCTGCCCAGTCATCGCAGCCTCATCAGATGCCACGGTCACTGGCAGAGGGGCGGAACAGCTGCTGCCATCATCCAGAGCACCCAGAGAGGAGTCCGCAGAGACGACAAGCAGCTCATGCGCCAACGTGAGGTCACTCTGGACCTCCCTGCTCACCATTGATGGACGGGCACCTAGCTGGGATACTGGGTGCCTCATCCATCACCCACACTGGCACTGACCACGTGAGGTCATTGCCTGTGTGAGGGCTTGCAGGTCCCAGCGTAACCCCTGATACTGTCCCTGGAGCTGCCTCTCCATGAAATTTGCCACTCTCTCAATGGAGGAGGCAGTGTGCTTGGCCATGAGGGTCAATGCAGTGCTTATGCTGCTCATGGACTCCTCCACAACAGAGACCATGGCAAGCATACCCTCATGGATCTCCGCCAGATCCTCCTACACATCCCGCTGGACATCCAGCATCTGCCGCCTAATGGATGACATCGGAGGGTCATCATCTGTCTTCGACTCAGCATTGTCCTGGTCTCCAGCTGTCCTCCAACTGCCAGCACCTTGGGACACTCTCTGTCTCCGCCTGCTCCTCAATCAAGTATGAAGTGCCCTCACCGCTGTATACCAACATTCTAGTTGACAATCTAACGCCCACCGAGGTGCCGATATCTGTGCTGGTGCCTGGCTCAGAGTGGATGTGACGCAGGTACACCTGAAGCCCGGCGGTCCTCTGGTGTCAAGAGTGGCTCTTTGGGGTCTTGCATACGAGTGCATGCTGGCAAATCTAAGGGAAAACAATGACATGTCATTAGTTTAAGTCATCACACTGTCACTGTGCATGCCAGGCACCCTGGTGAGACAATGGAGGTCTGCATCATGGTGCCATCGTCTTTCAATGATCAATGGGGGCCCAAGTTTTGAGGCTCCCATTAATGATGAGACAACACAATCCAAAACTCTCACCTCTGTGCACTGCACTCTTACCTTCGTCAGAGACCCCAGCTTCTCCACGACTGGCTGACCGAGGTGGGTGGCGCCTCTCCAGTTCCAAAGCATCCATTTCAAACCTCGTCATGATTAGGAGGTTTGGGGGGCCTCCACCTGTCCTTGACCTCTCAATGTTGTTATGGCTCCCCTTCTCCTGAAAGGACAGAGGAGCATTGATTAGTCCACTCTCTACCTGCAACACCATTGCAGCCTGGCCAACCCCAGCTGAGGAACACCTTGCAGGGCACATCCGAGTCGTGACCCTCAAGCTGCCAGGCACTCAGTCCATGCAGCGAGAACTCAGCCCCTTGGCCAGCTCCGGCGTTATTGACAGTTGGCACTCAGACTCTAACACTCCTGAGCTCTATGGGAGGATGCTAACCCTTAACACTTCACCACACTGATCCAGGCCAACATGGTACTCACCCTTGCCGAGCACAGCAGATCGTTGATCCTTTTGTGGCACTGCCCCCATGTGTGCCTCACGATGTTGTGGCTACTGATCTCGGCTGCCACGTCCTCCCAAGCTTTTTTGGTCTGGTGCGGTGGTCTCTTCCTGCCATCCATGGGAACGAGGGTGTCCCACCTGACACCCACCTCCTCCATGAGGACCGCGAGGCACTTGTCCAAGAAACGGGGGGGGGGCCGAGTGCCCACCCGACCTGCCCTCCCACCTGACTTCTCCAGCCGCTGGTGAGGCCATTGCTCCAGTCTCCAGACCGCAGAAAGGTTCTCCCCTGGCAGCCTTCAGGGAGCTGCCTCTGCCGATTTCAAACTGCCCGCCGGGTCGCCATTGGACCCGGCGCCCGACAGACCCCTGCCCAGCTCTTCCCAACCATCGGGAAGACACGTTTCATGCTGGGCTGGCCTTAATTGGCCAACCAGTGAGAAATCACGGTCGTGGGCCGATCGCGGTTAGGGGCCTGTTTCCCAACCGCTCCCAGGTCCCCTGATGCCCAATGAGGAAAAAATTCAGGCCTAGTACATGATGGCCAAGGAAGGTGCACTTATAATGCAGCCAAAGAGGTTGAATGCAAACTTGTAAATCTTTCTAAAATATGCCATTGGTGGGCGTTAAGGGGGAAGAGATTCCTGGTTAGCCATGTGATAGAAAGAAAATTGGATCTTCTACCATCACTGGTATTCATAGCTCTGGACTACAACATGCACTTAAAAGTGCATGCTGCCACAGTAACTTGGCCTCCTTGGGCTTGGAGGGGGAGGGCGTTTGGGGGGATGCTCATGTTGGGCTGATGGTTGGTTCAGCTGGCTGGACGGCCAGTGTAGATCAGATTGGTGCCAACAGGATGAGGTTTGGTCTCTGTTACAGCTGGGATGGATTTGGGCCCTGTCTCTTTGCACCACCCATCATGGAGGCTGTGGCTCGGACCTGCCTTTGGATAGAGAACTCAAGAGGAAGTTAGTTGTTATTTTATTATTTCCTAAAATCTAAATCATTTTGAAATGTATTTTTGTGAGAATTATTGAAATTTGGGGCAGAGAAAATATTTGAATTTAAATAGTTCTCGAGTATTCTGTTGTTTGGAAGTCCATGTTATCATTATTGTAAAATATACTGGAATAATCTGTACAACATTTAGACTTTTTTTAAACTGGCTGGCATTTCATAGAATCAGAACTTTTTATTGTTAACAGAATGAATATCTTTGTTTGGATATGAAAAGTTATTTATCGTTGTTTGGTAATGCAGAGCTTGAGTATTGCTGAAAACAGACATGCTGTTAAAGCTTTTCATTTTGCACTCATCAGGACAATTGGCAAGAATACCAAATGTAAAGGGAAAAACAATTTATACTTCATGAGAAGACAGTGCTGATTGGTTGGCAAGTGGACTCTGGTAGAGGCGTTGCCATGGAGAATGCACCAGTTAACTGATGACTGGCAGTTAACTGCCAAGCTTTGCTTAAATTCAAGCCAGGCAGATTGACTCTGATTGGTCAAGGCATAGCCCTGGGGAATGAACCAGAGAATGGCGGTGACCTATTTAGTTGAAACAGGTGCAACGTGTGTACATGTTCTTTCTGTCTGCAAAGAACAGGGCCCTGTGTATTAACATATGTAGCTTCTAGCACGTGTAAGTGCGCCACACTGTAAGCCTGATGGATAATGTTAAATTGATTGTCAGTGTGATTCTTGGCACACTCAGGATTGTTTAACAAATTTTGTCCATTTGCAGAATCACATCTAATGTTGGACACTGTGCTTTGAGTTTTGCGGGCACAGGCTGGTTGCGTATTGTTGGTACCTTGACTGTTGCGACCAGCCAAAGGAGCATGCTGTTGATACGATCTGCCAGTTTTTGGGAAGTATGGCCTACATACCTGGCACCACATTGGCACTGAAATTCATACACCACATTACTCATTTGTGATAGGCATGAAATCTTTTTGGCAGCGTGAAATAGCTAACTTCGCCTGTGCTCAAATTTTGCTCGCAATATATCAGGAAAAATCATGAATGAGCCTAAGACCAGCACTTTTGGGACTGAAAAGTGCCCAGTGGACCTTAGATTACCCTGGAAGGGTAAGGTGTCTCAAAAATTTGAGCAACAGGTGAAGCTAGCCATTTCACATTGTTATTATGCAGTAGCAACATGAGTAGTATTCACCACTAACAGGATGCTGCCGTCAAGCCAAAATGCTCTGTCTAGCACACAAAGGAGTTAGGTGGTATATATCAATTTCAGTATTGGTGTGATGCCAGGTGTGTAGGCCGCATGTCCCAAAGACTGGTGGATCGTATCAAACAGCATGTCCCTTCCACTGTTCGCAACAGTCAAGGTACCGACCATACCCAACCAGCCCATGCCTGCAAAACTCAAAACGTAGGCTGGAATTTTCCCTGAATTGCACTAAGTGTGGTGGTGAGTGTGAAAAAATACATTTTTCCCGCCAGCCACAGGGGTGGGTTTTTGCGCCATATTGTCTGCTTCCTGCTTCATTAATTATGCAGCCACAGGAAACACCCCATATCACTGGCGGGCGGCCTCTGAATTGCCCCCCACACCATTACCTCATAATTTCCTCACTCTGGGTGCCATATCTAAACTGCAGCCATGCACACATTTCTCAATGTTTATAGCCCAGGACTGCTCCAGTGTAGACATGGTCCCGAAAGCCAAGAAGAGTTCAGTGACCGGTCACTAGAATGTCCTTTGGAGGCCCGCTGTGATGTCCTCTACCCCTGTTCTGGCTGAAGGAGGTCCAGCAATCTCACCACTCTGGCTTGGGAGGTGGTGGCAGTGGTGGTCAGTGACAGCACTATACAGAAGAGATTGGCCATCCTGTGCAGAAAGATGATGAATAATCTCATCTGTGCCGCCAGGGTAAGTCAACCATTTCATCACTCTGAACTCACAAACCTATCACACATTCACTGGCATCTCACTCATTGCCAGCTGGAGGGACATCACCACTCACTCTCTCACACACACCCTCACATCTCCATCTGGCTTCATCTGCTCTGGAGACTGTCTCCTCAGCCCTCACCATCTTGAGGCCACTTGCACAGATCAACATGTGCCCCCACACACACCTTGGGATACCCCCCTTCCACAGTACAGCCCTCTCCCTGCAGCCTCTTCCCTTGCCTGAGGTCACTCCTCCCCCTTCCCCAAGCAAGCCCTAGCCCTGCAGCCATGGAAATGCCACTCTCACTTTACTGCTGGTCTGTTAGGTGGAAACTTGCCCGTGAGCCCCCCTAAAAGTGCTGTGGCGCTGCCTGCAAAGCCTGGCGCTGATGACCTTGAGTGCTGCCCAAAGCAAGGTAAATAAACAAACCTTGAAGACCCGAGCGAAGTCCAGGTCGCCAGGTGCACATCACTTATATACCATTGTGAAACACGCCAGCGTGTAATCACGCCTACGTGAACTCATGATCCAGCATGGGGCAATGATTCTAGCAAGCAGGGCTACTAATGAGATTCTAATGTAATGAAATTAGCTTCCCCACATGTGGTGGCGGGAAATGCGGCAGCCATTGACAGATGGAGCGGACGATCGCAAACTGGTTTTACGACAACATGAAACCGATTTTTGCAACCTCCTGATATTTTCCTCTCCCGCCTGTTAAGACGCCCACTGCAAATGGGAGCGGAGAATCCCAGCTATAAGGTCTAACATTAAATGTGATTCTGCGATTGAACAACATTTGCTAAACAATTCTGAGTGTGCTAGGAATTATGCTGACAACCAATTTAACATTATCCATCAGGCTCACAGTGTGGCACACTTACACGTGCTAGAAGCTACATATATTAATACACAGGGCCCTGTTCTTTGCAGACAGAAAGAACATGTACACACATTGCGCCTGTTTCACCTAAACAAAATAGGCGACAGCCATTCTCTAGTTCATTCCTCAAGGATATGCCTTGACTAATCAGTCAACCTGCCTAGTTCGAATTTAAACAAAGCTTGGCAGTTAACTGTCAGTCATTGGTTAATTGATACATTCTCCATGGCAACCCCTCTACCAGAGTCCACTTGCCAACCAATCAACACTGTCTTCTCATGAAGTATAAATTGTTGTTACCTTTACACTTGGTATTCTTGCGAATTGTCCTGATGAGCACAAGATGAAAAGCTTCGACAACATGTGTCTTCTTTCAGAAAAGTTATTTCTTTATTTCTTACACATAAATAAAAACATTGTGTACAAAAGCAGGGAAGTTTTGTTGAACGTGTATAAAGCTCTGGTTAGGCCACATCGAGAGTATTGCGTCCAGTTCTTATCACCACACATTGAGGGATCTGAGGACTCTTGAGCGACTACAGAGGAGATTTACCAGAGTTGTTCCAGGGATGGTGGATTTTAGCTACAAGGTTAGGTTGGAAAACTGGGGTTGTCCTTCTTAGAGCAAAGGAGATTGAGGGGAGATTTGATAGAGGTGTACAAGATTATGGCAGGTTTAGATAAAGTAGGCAAGGAAAAACTGTTCCCATTAGCTGATGGTACAAGGACTAAGAGACACAGATTTAAAGTTTTGGCCAAGAGATGCAGGAGAAATGTGAGGAAGAATATTTCTCACATAGTGAGTGGTAATGACTTGGAACTCCCTGCCCACAAGGGTGGTGGAAGTGGAAACAATGATTTCAAAAGGGAAATGGATGGACACTTGAAAGAAATAAACACGCCGTGCTATGGATAAAGCAGAGGAATGGGACTGACTGGATTGCTTCACCGGGTGCCGGCATAGACTCGATGGCCCAAATGGTCTCCTACAGTGCCATTAATGACTGTACGACTAATTTGGATGTTTGTATGTTAAAAGTGAAATCAATTCTGTTCTCGGTGAGATGTATACATATTTAAATATTCTCAAACCCTGCAGAAGAGGGAGTGGCTTGATAACTGCAATATGACCAATAATTCAAACTGCAATATTGTTTAGGCAAGATTTTAAATGCCTGAAGCTTGCAAGGCAACTTATATTTCAAGAAACTAGAGAACTAGATGTTCAGGTCAGCAAATTAGCTTTATTCGAGTTGCTTCTGATGACCCGGTGATTGAGACCATGAATATGCTGGTGTTTTAAGACGGTCAGGGTTGGTGTCATCTTAATTCAGAAACTGGAAGGGGAGTTTCTTGACATAAGCAACAATGCTTAACAATGCATTTGTTGATGGGAAATCATGAATAGGATGCCTACACCATATTTGTATCTAATCTGCAATGCTGTCTATTCAGAATTGAACCAGGCTTGAATTTTTCCTTAAACACATGAGAAAGATGCACAAAAGCACTTTCTTGCAATATTTGGAGAGATGTCTGGAGGATGCCAAACTTTCTCTTGAAACACGTGGGAAGCTCTGATCTTCAGACTGCAGGGAAATCTGAAAGTCCTAATTATTTTTACTAGTCTAATAACTCTTGGCAAGGGGGCGGGGGTTGGGGGTCGGAGGTGGTGGTAATGGGAAGGCAGGGATGGAATGTAATACCAAATTGCTAATGCGCCTATTGACAATATATCTTTAGGGGAAATGGTGCCCTAACCAGCCTGTGTTTGTCTAACCAGGGCCCACCTGAGGGCTGCTGCTGTCTTCCAAGCCAGTTGATTTCTGGGCCTAACCAACAAACTGCATTGGGATGTCCTGTTGACACCCGAGCTTGCTGGTTTCATGGTACTGAGGACAAATTCCTGGGCTGACCAAGTAAATGTTGTGCATTGGTGGTGGATTGTGTACTAGCTCTGGTTTTGTTGCTGTGAGAATTTTTTACTGTGCCATTTTCTGACACGTTCTATGAAAGAAAAAAATCTCTTACAAGGCAACAGTGCATGTGTTTGTAATTCCAAGGGTATCCCCAAATTTTAAAATCTGATTTAATAATTGACTTTTCTTATGTTTGCATGGTGTAATCATAATCCAGATATATCTATTGGCTAAGTTGAAGGATCCATTTGCTATGTGTCTTATGTTCCAGATTTTCTTCTAGGTATGACTATAATGCAGTACTTAGACAGAAAGAGTCCACCGTATGGACACAAGGGGTGAGACAATGTATTGGACTCAGAAAGTTGTGTTGATAACTAAGTAATCTGATGGTTAACAAGTATGGTAATTGGAACTGTTTTAATTTAAATGCAAGAATATTAAAGGGTTATGAAATATTTGAGATACAAATGAATATAGCATCTGGAATATATTATAGGGAAAAAGAGTCATAGCATTTTTGTCCATTGCAGACTTCCAGATGCTTCTAATAGCAGCCACACCCAGATTAGCCTTGCTATACATGGAGTTAAATTGGCAGTGGTCATAGCTCTAAATTTACTAAACTCTCTTTTTAAAATGACACAATTTGTATCCAGAAATAAGTTTTCCTATACAATCTACTGTGTACTGTTTAGGAATTAAGAAAAACGTTTGTGGCCTGTTTTCTTTTGATAGGAGCATTCATACATGGCACCACAAAGAGTGGACAGAGGTTTGTGCTTTTCTTTTTTATCTCTCCTGCTCTTCCCTCTGGCCCTGGGCTTTGCACTGGAAGATAATTTGGGGAGTATTAGTCAGATCCCTGGAAATAATTTCCTCGTCCACATTCTTAACTGTAGTTGATGCATGACATAGATTGGGACCTGAATATTGAAGGGCACATGGCATTTAGGAAGGACAGGAAACTAGGAAAAACTTCCTTAATTAAGGATGGCATTAGCATAAGAGAGAGGGATGACCCAAGTTCAGGAAACCAGGATGTCGAAGTGGTTTGGGTAAAGATGAGAAATGATAAAGGCAAGAAGTCGCTTGTGGGAATGCTGTACAGGCCTTCTAACAGTAACAAAATGTTAGGACTGGGTATAAAGGAGGAAATAATGGGAGCTTGTCAGAAAGGTAAAGTAATAATCATGGAGAATTTTAATCTACATATAGACTGGAAAAATCAGATGGGCAAAGGTAGCCTAGATGAAGGGTTCATAGAATATTTTCAGGATAATTTCTTAGAACACGTTCTGGAGCCAACCAGAGAGCAGGCTATACTAGACCTGGTATTGTGCAATGAGATAGGATTAATTAATGACCTCATAGTGAATGCACCCCTAGGTAGCAGCGATCATAATATGAATGAATTTTATATTCAGTTTGAGGGAGAGAAGAGTGGGTCCAAGACTAGTATTTTAAACTTAAATAAGGGCAATTATGAGGGCATAAAAGCAGAGCTAGCCAATGTGAATTGGCAAATTAGGTTAAGGGATAGGTCAATAGAGATGCAGTGGCAGACATTTAAAGGGATATTTCAGAATGCACAGAATAGATACATTCCAATGAGAGAGAAAAAATCCAAGGGTGTCACATGAGGGGCCATGTCAGGGAAATTTTATTTTTGCTCCTTCACCATTTTTAATTTTGGTGCCGATCTCACTGAGGCAGCACTTAGCCTCAGGGAGATGAGTGTGCTCTTTCACATGCATGCGCACTCTCGGCTGAGGGATTCTCCCCTTGCCCACACAGAGAGCGCATAGCGCTTCCTGGTGGACGTCATGCTGGGCGGGCCTTAATTGGACCGCCCACATAAAATGGCGGCGTGCCCCTGATCGAGGGCGGCGATCGGAGGTGTGCCCGCCCGCGCCCACTCCTGCACTTCCCCCCCCAACAGAGGGAATATTCTTCTCCAGGACAAAGCTAGCTAGAAATATAAAGAGAGATAGTAAGAGTTTCTATAGATATGTAAAAAAAGAAAGGAGTTAACAAAATGAGAGTTGGCGCTATAGAGAGTGAGTCTGGGGAATTAGTAATGGAAAATAAGGAGATGGCAGATGAGTTACAGGGTTACTGTGCATGAATGTGAATGCACAGAGTATGGTAAATAAGATTGGTAAGTTACAAGTGCAGATTGCCATTTGGAAATATGATGTTGTGGCGATAACAGAGACCTGACTCAAGGAAGGGCAGAACTGGGTGTTAAATATTCCTGGGTACAAGGTGTTCAGAAAAGATAGGAAAGGAAGAAAAGGAGGAGGGGTGGTGTTGTTGATTAAAGAGAGCATTGTAGTGCTTGAGAAAGAGGATGTCCCAGAGGATTCAAGAACAGAATCAATTTGGCTAGAGCTAAGCAACGAAAAAGGGTGCAATTACAATACCCGGTGTAGTCCATAGACTGCCAACTAGTGGGGAGGATGTAGAGGAAGAAATCTGCAGGGAAATTACAGAGAGATGCAGGCATTATAGAGTAGTTATAATGGGGGACTTTAATTACCCGAATGTAGTCTGGGAATGTACATTGGTTTTGTAATGGGCGGAGAGCGGCAAGAGTTCCTAGATTGTGTTCAGGACAATTTTCTACAGCAGTATGTGTCCAGTCCAACAAGAAAGGATGCACTGTTGGACTTGGTTCTTGGTAATGAGGTGGGCCAAGTAGATCAAGTGTTAGCGGGGAACATTAAGGAGACAGTGATCATTGCATTGTAAGGTTTAGAGTGATGCTAGAAAAGGACAATGTGCAATCCAGAGTAAGAGTAATTAATTGGGAGAGAGCAGACTTCAATGGGGCAAGAATAGAGCTGCGCCAGATAGACTGGAACCAAAGGTTGGCAGGAAAACCTGTAGCTGAACAATGGGCTACCTTCAAAGAAGAAATGGTTCAGGCACAATCAAGGTGTATTCCCTCAAAAGGGAAAGGTAGGGCAAATGAATTTAGAGCTCCCTGGATGAAAAGGGAGATAGAAATTAAGATAAAGAAGAAAAAGTGGACTTACGGCAGGTGTCAGGGAGAAAATACAACTGACAACCAAGTGGAATACAGAAGATTCAGAGGGGAGGTGAAAAAGCAAATACGAGAAGCAAATAGGGGTTATGAGAAAAGACTGGCAGCCAACATAAAGGGGAATTCCTAAAGTCTTGTATCGGCACACAAATAGTAAGAAGGTGGTAAAAAGAGAAGTAGGGCCGATTAGGGCCCTAAAAGGGGATTTACACATGGAGGCAGGGGGCATGGCTGAGGTGTTAAATGAATACTTTGCATCTGCTTTTACCAAGGAAGCAGATACTACTCAGGCCGTGGTGACAGGGGAGGAAACTCTGCCACTAGAAAGGTTCAAAATTGATAAGGCGGAAGTATTGGATAAACTGTCAGTACTTAAAGTTGACAAGGCACCGGGACTGGATGAGATGCATCCAAGGATATTGAAGGAAGTAAGAGAGGAAATTGAAGGGGCACTGGCCATAATCTTTCAGTCCGCCCTAGATGCAGGGGAGATGCCAGAGGACTGGAGAATTGCAAATATTATGCCCTTGTTCAAAAAACGTTGTAAGGATAAGCCCAGCAATTACAGATGAGTCAGTTTAACTTCGGTGGTGGGGAAGCTTCTTGAAACAATTATTCGGGATAGAATTAATAGTCAAATGGAAAAATGTGGGTTGATTAGGAAGAGCCAGCATAGATTTCTAAAGGGGAAATCATGTTTGACTAACTTGCTGGAGTTTTTTGAAGAGGTAACAGAGAGGATTGATGAGGGTAATGCTATTGATGTGGTGTACAAGGACTTTCAAAAGGCATTTGATACAGTGGCCACAATAGACTTGTGAAAAAAGTTATAGCTCATGGAATAAAAGGGACAGTAGCAACATGGATACAAAATTGGCTGAGTAATAGGAAACAAAGAGTCATGGTCAATGGATATTTTTCAGGCTGGAGGAAGGTTTGTAGTGGAGCTCCCCAGGGGTCGGTATTGGGACACTTCCATTTCCTGATATGTATTAATGATCTAGATCTCGGTATGCAGGGGACAATTTCAAAGTTTGCGGATGACATGAAACTTGGAAGCATTGTAAAATGTGAGGAGGAAGGACATAGGCATGTTGGTGGAGTGGTGGCAGATGAAGTTCGCTGCGGAGAAGTGTGAGGTGGTTCATTTTGGTAGGAAAAACATGGAGAGACAATATAAAATAAGGAGTACAATTCTCCAGGAGTGCAGGAGCAGAGGGACCTGGATGCATATGCGCATTGATCATTGAAGATGGCAGGACAGGTGGAGAGAGCAGATAATAAAGCATACAGTATCTTGGGCTTTATTAATAGGGGCACAGCGTACAAGAGCAGGGAGATTATGCTGAGTTTATGTAAGACAATAGTTAGACCTCAGCTGGAGTATTGTTTAATGTTCTGGGCACTACACTATAGAAAGCATGTGAATGCATTAGAGAGAGTGCAGAAGAGGTTTACAAGAATGGATCCAGGGATGAGAAACTACAGTTATGAAGATAGATTGGAGATGTTTGGACTATTCTCCTTGGAGAGGAGAAGACTAAGAGGAGATTTGATAGAGGTGTTCAAAATCATGATGGGGCTGGATAGAATAAAGAGGGAGAAACTGTTTCTGCTCATAAAAGGATCGAGAACGAGCGGGCACAGTTTTTAAAGTGATTTGCAAAAGAAGCAAATGTGATGTGAACAAAAACTTTTTCACACAGTGAATGGTTTGAGTCTGGAATGCACTGCCTGGAAGTGTGGTGGAAGCAGGTTTAATCGAGGCATTCAACAGGGCATTAGGTGATTATTTGAATAGAAACAATGTGCAAGGGTATAGGGAAAAGGCAGGAGAATGGCACTAAGTCATAATGCGCATTGGGAGAGCCTGTGCAGACACGATGGGCCAAATGGCTTCCTTCTGCGCTGTACCACTCTGTGATTCTGTGATGAATTGAACAGGTATTTTGCATTGCTCTTCACTATAGAGGATACAAGTAACATCCCAAAAATAGCTGTAAATCAGGAAATGGAAGAGAGGGAGGAGTTCAGGAAAATTACAATCAGCAGAGAAGTGGTATTGACTGTTGGAGCATTGGGCTGACAAATCCTCAAGTCCTGATGGGCTTCATCCTCGGGCCTTAAAAGAAGTGGCAAGGGAGATTGCTTTTAATTTTCCAAAATTCCCTAGATTCAGGAAAGGTTCCATTGGGTTAGAAAATAGCGAATGTAACTCCTTTATTCAAAAAGCAGAGCGAGACAGAAAGCAGGGAACTATAGCCCAGTTAGCTTAACATCTTTTATAGGGGAAACATTAGAAACTATTATTAAAGACATTACAGCAATGCTCTTGGAAAAATTCAAGGTAATCAGGCAAAGTCAACATGGTTTTGTGAAAGCGAAATCATGTTTAACCAATTTATTGGACTTCTTTGAAAAAGTATATATATGTGTTGTAAGGGTGACTGAGTTGTTATTATTGTTGATAGAGTTGATCTGCAGACACTTCTTGGGTGGAAACATTAAGTTTATTTACAATATACTCAGCAGCAACTATGCGTTTGCTTTCAACTCCAACTCTACACTGACTGCTGAGGCAGCCTGAACTACTCTCCCATTGGTTACTACAGATCATGTGATCTTCCTTAACAAGTATTATTCTTAAAGGTACATTACACATTAAACAAAACCATAATTACTACAATGCTGCATTTAGAATTCCAGAAAGCATTTAAGGTGCCACATCAAAGGTTATTGTGAAAAATAAATGCTCAGGGTGTAGGGGGTAACATATTGGCATGGATTATAGATTGGCTAGCTAACAGGAAACAAAAGGTAAGCATAAAAAGGTCATTTTCTGGGTGGCAAAATGTAATGAGTGGTGTGCCACAGGGATCAGTCCCGGGGCCTCAAATTTTTACAATTTGTATAAATGACTTGGATGAAGGGACCACAGGAATGGTTGCTAAATTTGCTGATGACACAAAGATAGATAGGAAAGTGAGATGTGAAGAGAACATAAGAAGGCTATAAAAGGGCATAGATAGGTTAGGTGAGTGGGCAAGGATCTGGTAAATAGAGTATTATGTGAGCAAATATGAAATTGTCCATTTTGGCAGGAAAAATAAAAAGCATGCTACCATGATGGTGAGAGATTGCAGTTCTGAGATGCAGAGGGATCTAGGTGTTCAAGTGCATGAGTCACAAAAGGTTAGTATGCAGGTACAGCAAGTAATTAGGAAAGCGAATAGATTGTTATGTTTTATTGCGAGGGGAATTGAATACAAAAGTAGGGAGGATTTGCTTCAGTTATACAGGGCATTGGCGAGACGACATCTGGAGTACTGTGTATAGTATTGGTCTCCTTATTTAAGGAAGGATGAAAATGCATTGGAAGCAGTTCAGAGAATGTTTACTAGACAAATATCTGGAATGGGTGGGTTGTCTTATGAGGAAAGGCTGGCCAGGCTAGGCTTGTACCCACTGGAGTTTAGAAGAGTAACAGGCGACTTGATTGAAACATGTAAGACCCTGAGGGGCCTTGACAAGGTGAATGTGAAGAGGGCGTTTCCTCTTATGGGAGTGCCTAGAGCTGGGGTCACTGTTTAAAAAATAAGAGGTCACCCATTTAAGACAGATGAGGAGAATTTTTTTCTCTCAGAGGATCATGAATCTTTGGAACGCTCTTCCTCAAAAGGCGGTGGAAGTAGAGTCTTTGAATATTTTTAAGGCAGAGGTAAATAGATTCTTGATGAGCAAAGGGTGAAAGGTTATCGGGGTAGGTGGGAATGTAGATTTGAGGTTACAATCAGATCAGCCGGGATCTTATTGAATGGCAGAGCAGGCACAAGGGGCTGAGGGGCCTATTCCTCTTAATTCATATGACCTGGGAAAATGAACAAGTAGGAGCAGTTTATCTTTAGTAACTTGACATGGCTGGATTCTGCACTAATTGTTCTTTCTGTTGGTGGTATGGGGATTAAAAATCAAGTTGAAGAATTGCTGTAAATGGCGTCGTTTCATTCTTCTAGAATTTATTTAAAATAGTGAACTTGCATAAAAATCTATATCTTCAGGAGGATTTGCTTATTTTTGAGCAATAAAACACATTCAATTTATCCACAAAACACTCTCAGTAGCTCCAATGAGTTTTATCTCTGAGCAGCTAATTCATACAGCGAGGCTTGTCTCTCATATGTTCATGGCCTGTGGTGAGTTAGCTGCTGACAGTAAAAAGGTTACAGTTGGCCTCAGTACCCTAGGGTTTAAGTAGGGTAAGTCCTCCAATCGCTATCCAGTGACCCCAGCAGGAACAGTGCTTGTCCTGGCATCAAGTGAGGACAGTCTTTTGCAGTCAAATAGCATGCTGGCAATTGTTACCTTGGGTACACACTGCCACCTGGGTAAACTAGGAGTTAATCCTTATGACAATAAGGGGAGACAATTGACAGGATTAGGGGACGGGGGTGATTACATGGTAAAGGATGAACTTTTAACCCTAAATGACTTAAAGAACAGTAAAGACAATTCAATGATCCCAGCAGCATTGTGGTCCTGAAAGAAATATGTGCTGATATCCTGCAGTTTCCTGGTAGCATACTGCACAGGAAAACTTGAGAGATACATTTATAATCTTTTGATTGTTTGTTTGTAAAGGCTTTCTTAGTGCATTTAATGTAAATAATTCTTGTTGAATTAGGTGTTGCTTTCAAAAGATGGTTGAGGTCCTTAGTGTGAGAGCTGGATAAAAGATCTGAAATTTTAAGGGACGTTGATAGATTAGGTGTGTAGACAAAACTGTGGCAGATGGAGTTTAAAATGAAAAAGTATAACTTTGGACTCAAAAGGGAGATTCAGAATATTTTCTAAATAGCGGAGCTAGGTACTGTGGATAAACCGAAAAATTGAGTCCAAGTACAGAAATCACTAAAAACTAATGGCCAGATGCAAAAAAAAATTTAAATGCTAATGGAATACTAGCCTTTAACTCAAGAGGGCAGGAGTACAGAGGGTGGATGTTGTTACAGCTGCAACACAACAACAAACAATTAAACTCTCATATTAAATTGTAGCTACCACATTTGGAGTGCATAGCTCTGGACTCTGTGCTTGGGTGCAGATTGAATTGTGGCTTTCAAAAGGGAATTGCATGAGCACCTGAAGAGAACAGAATTGCAGGGCTACAGGGAAAGGATGGGAGAGTAGGACTAGCTAAATTGCTTCTGCAGAGAGCCAGCATGGACACCACAGGCTGAATGGCCTCCTGTGTTACAATCATAAACAATTACATAATATGATCTTAGAGTGGGTGTGTGCAGATTGTCCAGAATTATACCAGTACGGAAAAGGGTTTGGATGGCTTGCAAACAGCAGGCTCGTATTCACTCGAGCATAGAATAAGAGGTGTTTAAAGGACTTGATAGTGTGAATAGAAAATATTTCCTTTGGTGGGACACTCCAGAAGAAGAGAACGTAAGCTTAAAGATGGAGCTAGGCCTTTCAGTGATGACAACAGAATTTTCCGTGCACGCTGGTGTCGGGCGTGTTTGGCAGCGTGAGCAAACAATATGACAAGAAGGCCAAAAATCGAATACAGGGCGGTACCGGTAGAAGTGACCACCACACAGGCCTTGTGGAGATGAAGCCCTGTCTTCACATTGAGGATACCCTCCATCGTGTTGTGTGACATTACCACTGTGCTAAATTTCAAAACAAGTCTAGCAACTCCAGACTGGAAAACCATGAGGTGCTGAGGGCCATCAGCAGCAGCAGAATTGTACCCAACCACAATCTGTAACCTCGTGGCCCAGCATATCACCCATTACCACCAAGCCAGGGGATCAACCCTGGTTCAATGAAGAGTGCAGGAGGGCATGCCTGGAGCAGCACCAGGCATACCTAAAAATGAAATGTCAACCTGGTGAAGCTACAACACAGGACAACTTGCATGCCAAACAGCATAAGCATCAAGTGATAGACAGAGCTAAGTGATTCCACAACCAGTGGATCAGATCTAAGCTCTGCAGTCCTGCCACATCTAGTTGTGAATAATGGTGGACAGTTAAACAACTCATTGGAGGAAGAGGCTCCACAAATATCCCCATTTCAATGATGGAAGAGCCCAGCACATCCATGCAAAAGATAAGGCTGAAGCATTCACAACCATCTTCAGCCAGAATTGCCGAGTGGTTGATCCATCTTGGCCTCCTCCAGAGAACCCCAGCATCACAGATGCCAATCTTCAGCCAATTTAATTCACTCCACGTGATATCAAGAAATGGCTGAAGGCACTGGACGCTGTAAGGGCTATGGGCCCTGACAACATTCTGGCAATAGTGTTGAAGACTTGTGCTCCAGAACTTGCCACATCCCTAGCCAAGCTGTTCCAGTAGAGCTACAACACTGGCATCTACCCAGCAATGTGGAAAATTGCCAGGGTAGGGCAATTTTCAATAATGAAGGAAGTGGCCCTGGAAATATTGGTGGTCATCTTCCAAAATTTTATAGACTCTGGAGCAGGTCCTACAGATTGGAAGGTGGCAAATATATCCCCACTATTTAAAAAAGGAGGAAGAGAAACAACAGAGAATTACAGACCAGTTAACCTAACATCAGTAGTGGGGAAAATGCTAGAGTCTATTATAAAAGATGTGGTAACAGAACACTTGGAAAGCATTAATGGGATTAGACAAAGTCAGCATGAGTTTATGAAAGGGAAATCATGCTTAACTAACCTACTGGAGTTTTTTGAGGATGTAACTAGTAGAATAGATAAGGGAGAACCAATGGATGTGGTGTATTTGGATTTCAAGAAGGCTTTTGATAAAGTCCCACATAAGAGGCTAGTGGGCAAAATTAAAGCACATGGGATTGGGGGTAATATACTGGCATAGATTGAGAATTGGTTGACAGACTGAAAACAGAGTGGGAATAAATGGGCCTTTTTCCAGATGGCAGGCAGTGACTAGTGGTGTACTGCAGGGATCAGTGCTTGGGCCCCAGCTATTCACAACATATATATATAAATGACTTGGAAATGTGGATGTACAAAAGGATCTGGGTGTCAATGAAAGTAAACAGGCATGTGCAGCAAGCAATTAGGAAGGCAAATGGTATATTGGCCTTCATTGCATGAGGATTTGAGTTCAGAAGTAGGGATGTCTTACCGCAGTTATACAAGGCCTTGATGAGACCACACCTGGAGTATTGCATGCAGTTTTGGTCTCCCTACCTAAGAAATGATATACTTTCCACAGAGAGAGTACAGTGAAGGTTCACTAGGCTAATATCGGCGATGGCAGGACTGTCGTATGAGGAGAAATTTGTACGACTGGACCTGTATTCACTAGAGTTTAGAAGAATGAGAGGAGATCTGATTGAAACATATAAACTTCTAACAGGGCTGGACAGACTAGAAGCAGGGAGGATGTTTCCCCTGGCTGGGGAGTCTAGAACCAGGGGCCACAGTCTCAGGATACAGGACAGGCCAATTAGGACTGAGATGAGGAAAAATTTCTTCATCAAGAGAGTGGTCAGCCTGTGGAATTCTGTCCCACAGAAGGCTGTGGAGGCCAGATCACTGAGTATATTCAGGAAAGAAATTGATAATTTTTTGGAAATTAGGGGCACCAAGGGGTATGGAGAGAAAGCGGGAATATGGTGATGAGATAGGAGTTCAGCCATGTTCCTATTGAATGGCGGAGCAGGCTCGAAGGGCTGAATGGCCAACTCCTGCTCCTAGTTTCTATGTTTCTATATTTCTAGGTATGTCTTGTACACAAAAAGCAGGACAAATCCAACCCAGCCAATTATGACCCCATCAGTCTGTTCTCGATCATCAGTAAAGTGATGGAGGGGGCCATCAACATTGCTATCAAGTAGCACTTGCTTAGCAATAACCTGCTCACGGATGCTTAGTTTTGATTCCACCAGGGTCACTCAGCTTCTGACCTCATTACAGCCTTGGTCCAAACATTGGCAAAAGAGCTGAACTCCAGAGGTGAGGTGAGAGTAACTGCCCTTGACATCAAGGCAGCATTTGACCGAGCATGACATCAGGGAGCCCTAGCAAAATTGGAGCCAATAGGAATCAGGGTGAAAACTCTCCACTGTTGGAGTCATACCTAGCACAAAGGAAGATGGCAGTGGTTGTTGGAGGTCAGTCATCTCAGTTCCAGGACATCACTGCAGGAGTTCCTCAGGGTAGTGCCCTCGGCCCAACCATCTTCAGCTGCTTCATCAATGACCTTCCTTCCATCATAAGGTCAGAAGTGGGGATGTTTGCTGATGATTGCACAATGTTCAGTACCATTTGTGACTCCTCAGATACTGAAGCAGTCCATGTCCAAAAGCAGCAAGACCTGGACAATATCCAGGCTTGGGCTGATAAGTGGCAAGTAATATTTGCGCCACGCAAGTGCCAGGTAATGACCATCTCCAACAAGAGAGAATCTAACCCCTTGACATCTAATGACATTATCATTGCTGAATGCCCCACTATCAATATCCTGGGGGTTACCATTGACCAGAAACTGAACTGGACTAGCCATATAAATACTGTGGCTGCAAGAGCCGATCAGAGGCTAGGAATACTGCGGCGAATAACTCACCTTTTAACTCCCTAAGGCCTGTCCACCATCTACAAGGCACAAGCCAGGAGTGTGATGGAATACTCTCCACTTGCCTGGATGAGTGCAGCTACAATAGCACTCAAGAAGCTTGACACCATCCAGGACAAAGCAGCCCACCTTATTGACACCCCCTCCACAAACATTCACTCCCTCCACCACCAATGCACAGTAGCAGCAGTGTGTACCATCTCGAAGATGCACTGCAGAAACTCACCAAGGCTCCTTAGACAGCACCTTCCAATCCCATGACCACTACCATCTAGAAGGACAAGGGCAGCAGACACATGGGAATGAGTTCCCCTCCAAGCTACTCACCACCCTGACTTGGAAATATATCGCCGTTCCTTCACTGTCACTGGGGCAAAATCCTACACCACATGGACCGCAGCGGTTCAAGAATGCAGCTCACCACCACCTTTTCAAGGGCAATTAGGAATGAGCAATAAATACTGTCCTAACCAACAATACCCACACCCCAAAAATGAATTAAGAAAACATCAGTATATCATTATAAGCTCAGCTCGCCAGAATCACCCCATACAGTGGATCATCCAAGCACGTCAGCGTGATTTCACGCCGATGTGTTTCATAACTTTACATAAGCGATGTACACCTGGCAAGCTGCACTTCACTCAGGACTTGCTGGTTTGTTTGCCTACCTTGCTTTGGGCAGCACTCGCAGTATTCAGAGGCAGGCTTTGCAGACAGCACCACATCACTTTTAGGGGGCCCCTGTGGACAGTTTCTATCTACCAGATCAGCCATAAAGCGGGGGAGGCTTTTCAATGGCTGCAGGGCTAGGGCTTGCTTGGGGAAGGGGGAATAGTGGTCTCAGGCAAAGGAAGAGGCTGCAGGGTGAGGGCTGTGCTGAGCAAGGGGGGTATCCCAGGGGCACATGTTGATCTGTGCGAGTGGCCTCAAGTTGGTGAGGGCTGAGGGGGCAGTCTCCAGAGGAGATGAGGCCAGATGGGGATGTGAAGATGTGTGTGAGAGAGTGAATGGTGGTGTCCCTTGAACTGCCAGTGAGTGAGATGCCAGTGAATGGGTGATGGCCTTGTGAGTGTGTGAGTTTAGAATGATAAGATGGTTGCCTTACCCTGGAGGCATGGATGAGATCATTCATCCTCTTTCTGCACCAGATGGCCAACCTCTTCTGTGCAACATTGGCACTGATCACCACCACTATCACCTACCAAGCTAGAGTGGTAATATTGCTACCCCTCCTGCGACCAGAGCAGGCATAGAGGACATCACAGTGAGCCCCCACAGCATCCAAAAGGCGCTTGAGGGATGCGTCATTAAACTGGGGGGCTGCCATCTTCTTGCCTTTTGGGGCCATGACTTCTTCACAGCCGTCCTGGGCTGGAAGCACTGAGAGGTGTGTGCGCGACTGCGTTTTAAATGTGGCGCCCAGTGTGATGAAGCAGCGAGGTGATGGTGTGGTGGGCGAATTGGAACCTGCCTGCCATCGAAATGGCGCATTTCCCAGGAATGCATGATTAATGAGGCAGGATTGCGGCGTGAAAGGCCACCATTGTGGCCGGTGGGTAAAACTCCGTTTTTCCTGCCTGCTATTCACTTGGTGCAAATATGGGACGATCCCACCAGACGTTTTCAAGAATAAGCAGAGCTGGGACCAATTTCCTTGGGGAGGAGGGGCAGGGGGAGCGGGGTGGGGGGTGGGGGGTGGGGGGGGCGGTGGTGGGGTGGGGGGGCGGTTTGTGGGGGGGGGGTGGGATTGTCTAGTGCTATGAGGGAGGATTTAAACTAACTTGGCAGGGGTGTGGGAACCAGGCGGTAATACTAGAGAAGGATACCAAAGTGCAAAGAATATTGGGAGAGACCGATAGCACTATCGTAAGAAACAGTAAATTATTAGATGAGTTCAGAGTATGGGAGAAAGTAATAAAGTTTAAAAAGAGTTACAATGCATGTGTGTGGATGCACAGAGTGTGGTAAATAAGATTGGTGAGTTGTAGACACAGATAGCTATGTGGATATATGATGTTGTGGTGATAACGCAGACCTGGCTCAAAGAAGGACAGGGCTGGGTATTAAATATTCCTGGATCAAGGTGTTCAGGAAAGATGGAAAGGAGGAGGATACTGATTAAGGACAACATTGCAGTTCTGGGGAGAGGGAGTTTGTCCCAGATGGGTCAAGGACAGGATCTATTTGGTTAGACCTAAAGAACAAAAAAGGTGCAGTTACTTGCTTGGCCCCCAAGTAGTCTATAGGCCCCCAAGTATTGGGAACAGATGTAGAGGAACAAATTTGCAAAGAAATTACAGATAAGTACAAGAATTATAGAGTAGTTATATTAGGGGACTTTAATTATCCGAATATAGACTGCGATAGTAGTAATGTAAAAGGCAGAGAGGGGCAAGAGTTCCTAGTGTGTTCAGGAACATGTTCTACAGCAATATGTTTTTAGTCCAACGAGAAAGGAAGCACTGCTAGACCCAATTCTTGTGAATGAGATAGACCAAGCGGTTCAAGTGTCAATAGGAGAACATTTAGGGGACAGTGATCATTGTGTCAAAAGGTTTAGGTTGGCTCTGGAAAAGGACAAACATAGAAAATAGGAGCAGGAGTAGGTCATTCAGCCCTTCGAGCCTGCTCCCCCATTCATTACGATCATGGCTGATCATCCAACTTAATAGCCTGCTCCCGCTTTCTCCCCATATCCTTGGATCCCTTTCACCCCAAGAGCTATATCTAACTCCTTCTTGAAAAGATATAATATTTTGGCCTCAACTACTTTCTGTGGTAGTGAATTCCACAGGCTCACCACTCTCTGGGTGAAGAAATTTCTCCTCATCTCAGTCCTAAATGGTCTACCCCGTATCCTCAGACTGTGACCCCTGGTTCTGGACTCTCCCACTATCGGAAACATCCTTCCTGCATCTACCCTGTTTAGTCCTATTAGAATTTTATAGGTTTCTATGAGATCCCTCCTCATTCTTCTGAACTCCGGCGAATATAATCCTAACTGACTCAATCTCTCTTCATATGTCCATTCCACCATTCCAGGAATTAGTCTGGTAAACCTTCGCTGCATTCCCGCTATAGCAAGAACATCCTTCCTCAGACAAGGAGACCAAAACTGCACACAACATTCCAGGTGTGGTCTCACCAAGGCCCTGTATAATTACAGCAAGACATCCCTGCTCCTGTACTGGAATCCTCTCACTATGAAGGCCAACATACCATTTGCCTTCTTTACATCCTGCTACACCTGCATGCTTACCTTCAGCGACTGGTGTATGAGGACACCCAGGTCTCGTTGCACATTTCCCTCTCTCAATTTATAGCCATTCAGATAATAATCTGCCTTCCTGTTTTTGCTGTCAAAGTAGATAACCTCACATTTATTTCCATTATGCTGCATCTGCCATGCATTTGCCCACTCACTTAGCTTGTCCAAATCACACTGAAGCATCTCTGCATCCTCCCCACAGCTCACCCTCCCACCCAGCTTTGTGCCATCTGCCAATTTGGAGATATTACATTTAGTTCCCTCATCTAACTCATTAATATATATTGTGAATAGCTGGGGTCCCAGCACCGACCCCTGCGATACCCCACTAGTCACTGCCTGCCTTTCGGAAAAAGACCCGTTTATTCCTACTCTGTTTCCTGTCTGACAACCAGTTTTCTATCCATCTCAATACACTACCCCCAATCCCATGTGCTTTAATTTTACATGCTAATCTCTTATGTGGGACTTTGTCAAAAGCCTTCTGAAAGTCCAAATAAACCACATCCATTGGCTCCCCCTCATCAACTCTACTAGTTACATTCTTGAAAAATTCCATTAGATTTGTCAAGCATGATTTCCCTTTCATAAATCCATGCTGACTCGGTCCGATTCTGCCACTGTTTTCCACCTGATCAGCTATTAAATCTTTTATAATGGACTCTAGAGTTTTCCCCACTACTGACGTCAAGCTGACTGGTCTATAGTTCCCTGCTTTCTCTCTACCTCCCTTTTTAAATAGTGGAGTTACATTAGCTATCCTCCAATCTGTAGGAATTGTTCCAGAGTCTATAGAATCTCCGAAGATGACCACCAATGCATCCATAATTTCAAGGGCCACTTCCTTATGTACCCTGGGATGTAGATTATCAGGCCCTGGGGATTTATTGGCCTTCAGTGCAATCAATTTCCCTAGCACCATTTCCCTACTAATACTGATTTCTTTCAATTCTTCCCTTTCACTAAACCCTATGTTCCCCAACATTTCTGCTATGTTATTTGTGTCCTCCTTCGTGAAGACAGAACCAAAATATGTATTTAGTTGGTGAGTCATTTCTTTGTTCCCCATTATAAATTTCCCTGTTTCTGACTGTAAGGGACCTACATTTGTCTTCAACAATATTTTTCTCTTCACATACCTATAGAAACTTTTACAGTCAGTTTTTATGTTCTCTGCAAGCTTACTCTCGCACTCTGTTTTCTCCTTCTTAATCAATCCCTTGGCCCTCCTTTGCTGAGTTCTAAAGTGCTCCCAATCCTCAGGTGTACTGTTTTTTCTGGCCAATTTGTATGCCTCTTCTTTGGATCTAATACTATCACTAAGTTCCCTTGTAAGCCATGGTTTGGCCAACTTTCCTATTTTACTTTTGCACCAGACAGGGATAAACAATTGTTGCAGTTCACCCATGCGCTCTTTGAATGTTTGCCTTTGCCTATCCACCATCATCCCTTTAAGTAACGTTTCCCAATCCATCATAGCTAACTCGCGCCTCATACCATCTTCAAGGAGCAAGAGTAAGAATAAAGGGGAAAGCCCACTTTGCTGGGGTAAGAATGGATCTGGGCCAGATAAATTGGAATCCAAGGATAGCAGGCAAAACTTGAACTGACCAACTGATTTAAAGGGGGTATTGTTTGGGCACAGTCGAGGTATATTCCCACAAAGGGAAACAGTAGGGAAAACAAATCCAGAACTCCCTGGATGTTGAAAGAGATAGTGATTAAGATGATGAAGAAAAAGTGCGCTGATGATAGATTTCATGTAGATAAAGCCCAAAGAACCAGACTGGATATTGAAGGTTCAGAGAGAAAGTGTAAAAGCAAAGAAGGAGTATGAAAAGAGCCTGGCAGCTAACATATGAAAGGGAATCCAAATTATTCTACAGGAATATAAATAGTGAAAGAGTGGGAAAAGGAGGAGTGGGACTGATTAGGGACAATAAATGAGATTTTATGCATGGAGGCAAGGGCATAGCTGAGGTATTAAATGTTTACTTTGCTCCTGCCTTACCAAGGTGGAAGATGCTACCCTAGGACATGATGAAAGAGGAGGTAATTCAGACACCTGAAAGTTTAAAATGATAAGGAGGAGATATTGGATAGGATATCTGTACCTAAATATGACAAGGCACCACAGCCAGATGAGATGCAGCCAAAGATACTGAGGGAAGTGAAGGTAGACCTTTTCCTGAATTGTACTAAGTGTGGTAACAAGCGCAATGGTGGGTTTTTGTGCCATATTGTCTGCTTCCTGGTGCATCCCGCCTCATTAATGATGCATGCATGGGAAACATGCCGGATCGCTGGCGGGCGGGCTCAGATTTGTCCGCCACGCCTGACCTCAGGGCTTCCTTGCTCAGGGCACCATCTTTGAAGTGCACCAGAGCACAGCCTACTTCATGTCTACAGACCAGGACTGCTCTAGGCGACAGATGGTTCCGAAAGCAAAGATGACGGCAAACCCCAAATTTAGTGTCGCCTCTTTGGGGCGCCTGTTGGACGCAGTGGACTCCTCTACCCCCCTGCTCAGAGCAAAGGCCAGCCACCAAGCTCACCAATCCAGCATGGGAAGTGGTGCCAGTGGTGGTCAGCGCCAATACCCTCCAAAAGAAGACAGCCACCTAGTGCCGCAAGAGGATGAATGATCTCTTCCATTCCATTAGGGTAAGTCACTCTTCTCATCACTTTCAACTCACAAACCCTTCACACATCCAGATGGTTCGCACCCACTGCCAGCTCAAGGGACATCGCTACACACTCCCTCACAAACACCTTCATCTCCCCTGCCCATCGCATTCTCATGCCATCCATTGCACCACTCACACTCCACACATGCCAGGCATCCTTCTCACCTGGCCAGGCAGGCATCTTGCTGATACTCTCTCCATCTGTCTCCATGCAGGATAAGCTAGCCCACAACAAGAAAGAGATGTCCTAGACTGGGGGAGGCATGCTTGAGCTGAAGGTCCTCACGGCCTTTGAAAATAGATCCATCCAGCTGGTTGGCGAGGTGCGGACCATTCCTGTACAGACGGTGAGGTCGGCGCTCAATCAAGTGAGGATCCTGCGTGCAACATCCATCAGACAACCATACAATGAGTAATGTCTCCTGTTTCACAGTCCCCTGAGATGCACTAATTATCTCTCTTTTCTCTCGCAGGCATATCTGGGAAGCAGCTGAGGGAGTCCACGAACCAGATCATTGATTCCAGCACCGAGGGCACCTCCGAAGAGGAATCCCCAGACACACCAATGGAAGACCCATCACACCCTCCACTGACGCAGAGACATACACCTTGGTGGGACCTCGTTCGAGATTAGCCTCGGGGTCACAATCTGGTGTGCACACTGCACTAAGCTAAAGGCAAAATACTGTGGATGCTGGAAATCTGAAACAAAAACAGAAAATGCTGGAAAAACTCAGCAGGCCTGACAGCATCTGCGGGGAGAAAGACAGTTAACGTTTCGAGTCCATCTGACTCTTCTTCAGAGCTAAAGGGAAGTAGAAATGTGGTGAAATATATACTGTTTAAGGGGGATTGAACAGGTGAAGCTGGATAGAAGGCCAGCGATAGGTGGAGGCAAAGGAGAGAATGCGAAAGATGTCATAAACAGAAGGTCAAAGGGTTGTTAATAGTGGTGGTACTGGCTAAAGGAGGCATTAATAGTGATGTTAAGAGTGGAAAGCAGAATGTGATAATGGCTGGACCAGGGTAAGCACTCTGAAAAGTAACAAATAGCCCTAGTGGGGGAGGAGGGGGCCAGGGGAGGGGATGGTGGTGGGAAAAAAGTTCGAAAATACGCTAAAAGCTGGGGATAAAACAATGAATAAAAATGGAAATAAATTTTAAAAATAATAAGAATGAAAATAAGTGGGGGAAAAAAAATGAATATAGAAAAAAGGGGGATCAAAAATGGGTGGGGCCAGAGTAGAGAGTTCATGGACTGAAGTTGAACTCAATGTTAAGTCTGGAATGCTGTAAAGTGCCTAGTCGGAAGATGAGGTGCTGTTCCTCCAGTTTGTGTTGAGCTTCACTGGAACATTACAGCAAGCCAAGGATGGCATGTGGGCATGAGAGCAGTATGGGGTGTTGAAATGGCAAGCGACAGGGAGGTCTGGGTAATGCTTGTGGACAGACCGAAGGTGTTCCGCAAAGCATTCACCCAGTCTGCGTTTGGTCTCTCCAAGGTAGAGGAGACCACATTGGGAGCAGCGGATGCAGTAGACCAAATTGAGGGAAGTGCAAGTGAAGCAAAAGGAGTGTTTGGGCCCTTGGATGGTGAGGAGGGTGGGAAGTAAAGGGGCAGGTGTTGCACCTTCTGCGATTGCATGGGAAGGTTTCGTGGGAGTTGAGGTGTTGGGGGTGATGGAGAAATGGACCAGGGTGTCCCGGAGGGAATAGTCCCAATGGAATTCCGACAGGGCGGGTGAAGGGAAGATGTGTTTGGTGGTGACATCATGCTGGAGTTGGTGGAAATGGCAGAGGATGATCCTTTGAATGCAGAGGCTGGTGGGATGAAAAGTGAGGACAAAGGGGACCCTATCATGGTCCTGGGAGGGAGAGGAAGGTGTGAGGATAGAGGCGCAGGAGGTGGGTCCTGTCAACCACCATGGGTGGGAAACCTCACTTAAGGAAGAAGGAGGAAGGAAGTCATGTCAGAAGCACTGTTTTGGAAAGTGGTATAAGTATAACATCTCTGACACTTCCCTTCCCTTCCTTGACCTCTCTGTCTCAATTTCTTGTGATAGGCTGTCCACCAATATTCATTATAGGCCCACTGACTCCCACAGCTATCTCGACTACAGCTCCTCACACCCTGCTTCCTGTAAGGACTCCATCCCATTCTCTCAGTTTCTTCGCCTCCATCGCATCTGTTCCGATGTTCTCCAAAGTTAGTTCTCATTTCATCTTCTTTTCTCCCACAGGGTCAGATGTGCAAGGCCTGAATCCTATCATGGCACTGGGATCATCGCACAAAACAGCAGGGCCAGGACCATCACATCTTACGTTATGAGCTGGCACTTGGGTTTGCAACTCTGGTTGGCTTTCCATAGGTGCAAGGCACCATCAACTACACATCTCTGCAATCCCAGATCAAATAGGAGTATTTGTAATCCACAGGCATTTTCACTCCACCAACACACAGCTGGTGTGCAACTATAAACAGATATGCATGCAAGATGCCCAGGAAGCTGACATAATGCTTTTGTTCTGCAGCAGACCATGCTCTGGAGAGGTCCTTGAGGGGCGGCGGCTGGGAGACAAGGGATTCCCCCTTCAAACATGGTTGATGACACCCCTCTGAAGCCCAACAGTGTGCAATGAAAGCCAGATGATCACCAGATGTGTCATTGAGCAAACCATCAGAATGTTCAAGATGTGCTTCATCTACACAGACAGATCTGGAGGTGACCTTCAGTACACACCAGACAAGGTGTCCAATATACTTATGGACTCAATGTCAATTCTGCATTTCTCTCTCCACAAATGCTGCCAGTCTGAGCTTTTCCAACACTTTCTGTTTTATTTCAGATCTCCTGCATCTGCAGTGTTTTGCTTTTATTTATGCTTGTGCTATGTTGCACACCAATTGCCCAGCAGCAAGGATTTGAGCTGCAGGAGGAACAAGGTGCAGTCCATGTTAATAACCGCTGTACTATGAATTTCTTCATTAGGTCTTTATTTCTTAATTACTACCTTTCTACATAATTTATAAAATCATTTTCTCTGTTTTGCCTACCAAGGTCAAAAACCATCGCTACATATGTGTGTTACACATGGAATGCTTTTAGCAACTCTACTTCCAGTTCAATTATCTAACTCCTTTCTAAATTGCTTTTTAATTTAAACAGCTTTTGGCAGGACTGGATTATCCCAGCGGTGAGTGGGGCCAGAAAATCCAGCCTATAATTTTGAATATTAGATTCCACAATTGGACAACATTTGCTAAACAATCCTGAGTGTGCTGTAAATTATGCTGACAACCAATATAAGTTTATCAGTTGGGCTCATAGTGTGGCTGATTCGCTGTGTGGCTAATTTACATGTGCTAGAAGCTACATATATTAATATACAGGGCCCTGTCCTTTGCAGACAGAAAGAATACACGCATTGCACCTTTTTCAACTAAAAAAAATAGGCAACAGCCATTCTCTGGTTCATTCCCCCAGGGCAATGCCTTGACCATCAGAGTCAACCTGCCTTGTTTGAATTTAAACAAAGCTTGGCAGTTAACTGTCAGTCATCAGTTAACTGGTACATTCTCCATGGCAATGCCTCTACCAATTAAAGACCACTAACCAGTCAGTCAGCACACTCTTCCCATGCAGTATAAATTGTTGTTCCCTTTACATTTGGTATTCTTGCGAATTGCCCTGATGAGTGCAAGACGAAAAACTTCGGCAACATAAGTTTTTTCAGCAATATATATGAAAATGATTAGCCCAGATCTTCCTGTCACTGGTGGAATTGTGGCTTATGCCATGGACTGCATTTTAAATAGTGTTCTTATCTTAATCTACAGTTGCAGTAGGAACTTCTTCTCCTGGCTGCATCGTGGATCGATTGAGGAGGAGAATAGTGAGGCTTATTGGTGAGGTGTAGTTGAAGCAAAACCACGCCTCCTTTTTTGCTATGAACTGAAGACATTCATCTTGAAACCTTCCTTCATTTCAGTGTTTCCAAGTGTTTTAATGCTAATTTTTAAAATCAATTTTTCACTCTAGTTACCCCCCTCTCCACCCCATATGCTCAGTGGCAGTTACCATCCTTCCCATCTCTCTGGTGTCCCTCACTACCCCTCATCCCCAATATTCCAGTTTCTGACTCCATTACCCATTCCCCTGTCACTGCTCACCCTGTCCCCCTATAGCAGCACTGGTGCTGGTGTGACATTGGCTGAACTAAGGAGCTGGGGCTGCCAGGGTAGGTGGGAAGGGTGAAGGATATGACATGAAGGAGAGTGAGCCTGGGATGCAGGAGAGGGTTGAACCAGGGGTGCTGGAGTGGGGTGCCGAGTGGGGGTGTGGGAGGGTTGATGGGAAGGGGTGAGCTGGAGGTGTGAGTGGGGGACCTTGCAGCACTGGAGGTGATGGGAGTGTGAAGACAGTCCTACTGATTTAAAGAGCTGTGTTCCAATCAGGTTTTACACCTATTTGGAACAGTGCTACATAAATCAAGATTTAAAAACTAGGCAAGTCCCAGGCAAACAGCCCAAGTTTGCGCACTGCCAGGGCTTGGTGGGACTATCGGCATGAGCTCCCGCAGAGCCATTTCTGGAAAATGGAAGTTTGAGGTTCCAGTGTCAGTCAACTCCCTGGAAATTGCCACTCTTGGAATCAGATGACCTGGGCAATCATATTTCACTCACTGCTGAAATCAGAGCCAGGCCTTTTTGGGAGTCGAGCTAGAAAACCCTTTTATGTTCAAAGGGTGATCGTAGTTTGAAACTCTCTGCCGCAAATGCAGTTGATGCTAATTTTAACTCTGATAGATTTTTGTTAAAGGTATCAAAGGATATAAGCCAAAGGTTGGAAATGAAGTTAGGTGATAGATCTTATAAACATTAACTTTTCATTCTCTCCCGTTATTGGAATTCAACTTATTAAACTTTGATTTTTGTTTCCACTGAGACACTATAAGGTTTGCTTCAACAGATATGGGTGCTCTCTCACACCTATAGCTACTCTGTCTATCTAATTTAAATGTTCTCTCACTATTCTATGTATCCTGCCTGTCAACACCTCAATTCCACCATTTTGTTTCGGTGGAGCGCATCTAGTATGTGGATGCTCCCCTTATTCAATAAGGTATCTCATTCCCTATGCCAAAGTCTTAGCCATGTCTTCATCTGCTAAATGCCCTCTGCCTTTCTTCACTGGCACATATTTAGGAAAATGCTGCACTTGACATCCTTCCCTTAAGCTTCTCTCTTAACGGCCTAAATTTAGCTGAAGGTTCTCTGGCCTACTACCTAGGTTCTTTGTTTCCACATGGATGACAGCAATCGGTTTCTCACCTGTTTTCATCTAGAATTTAATCTATATTATGCAGCTTAAATAGACTGTCAAATTACTTATTGTAGTTGAATGATTCTTATCACTTGCTGAACATTTCTCTCAGTTAACAGAAAATTGATATGTTGCATATGACTTTGCACACGGGAACATAAGTGACCCATTCCTTCCCAAACTGTAGTGGCCACTAAGGCAAATCAGACCTATTGGGAAAGATTCCAAGCTTTCCGCTTCAGATCTTTACTAGAAAAGCTTGAGCAGTTCAGATAAATTTGTCCTCTGACATTTTTAAGATGTGCCAATTCACATATATTTCCATTGCATGCATAAACTCTGTCACATTAGTGTGGCCTTTTGTTTTACTGAATGTAAAAACAAGTTCATGTGACCAAGAAGAATCTGGAATTTATGGAGAGACTTGTTTGCGTGTATGCTGTGCACTGGATGCTGTTACACAATTACTTGGATCCAGAGGGAGAAACTGGCATGGAGAATAACCTCGGCTGCAAACAATTTGTAGAGGTTTAGAAGCCTCCAAGGTATTTGTTGACATTGTGTTCTTCAGGATTTCTATCTTCTTTCAGATTTCTGTAGAATTTCAATAGCTGTTTACCAGGGTGACTGGCATGTAAAGTTGGTCGGTGCCCATAGTACTGGGAAGCTGCCCTTTCCCCCACCCATCATTTGAAGCTTCTATTTTACAAGTCCATATTTGCCCTGGAGTGCTGTTCTAGTGAAATAACTGGGGTAATTCCAACAGAATTAATTGTTGATTTGCCAACCCAGCCATGGCATGTGTTCATAGAAAAGGCACCTTTTGCCTCAATCGATGCAAGTTCACCATCCATCACATCAGGTGGCAACCACGGCTCAGTTGTAACACTGTTGCCGCTGAGTCTGAAGTTTCCGCATTCAAGCCCCATTGCAGAAACTTGAGCACATAATCCGCTCCAGGGGTCTGCAATCTTCAGGACTAGAAGGGCCATTTTTAAAAATGTTGTCAAAAACGCAATGAAGTATCTTAAGAACTACAATGCTGTTACTCAAGCACCAATCATAACAAAAAACAAGACAGGATACATTTATGGATTTCTGTGTAACACCGTTTTACTGATCCTGATGAATGTATATGTATTAATATCAATGAAAGGAGACTTTGGATTATCAACATTTTAAAGATTTGGACAACAAATTGCTAAATGAATGATTATTTCTTACAAGTACAATGTTAATAAAAGATTAAATTAATGAAACAAGCCATTTCATTAACATGAACTCCTTCCTTAAATTAAAAAAAAACTCAGAAGTGATTTCAGCTGCTGGATTTCTTTGGAGAGTCATTTGATATCTGGACTGTATACTGTCATTTTAATTTTCAAGCAGGATTGTAAACTTTCATCCTTCTATGTTACCAAACTAGCAGCAGTTGAGCTACCTAATGGTGATTTTATACATTTAGTGAATATGTTCCTATTTTTCTCGGCCTTGTTCTTCAGCTCCTGCATCGCTTTCTTTCAGGCTTCACCAGTTGGATAACTTTCAGCTAAGGCACTGTACTTCTTACTCAAATGCCTCTCAGGATTTGATTTCTTGGTATTAGCAAATTTCCCATTGCAAATGAAACACGAGGGAAGGCTGGCCAAATTTGGGATGTATGAGTCCATTCAACTTAAAATCTTGATTTTCCTCTTCAATTCTTCTCTTCTTTGCAGCTGTTTCCAAAACAGCCACAAAATAAGGGAAAAAGTATTTTTTCCTTTCAATGATTGATCTGCCTGCCTGCAAACGATCTCCATACTCACCAACACAGCCTCAACACTGGGGCCATAGTATGGGCAACGCTTTATTGATTAATTTGCTTCCCTGTACATGGCCAATGTGAGTGGATGTCAGGAGATAGTGCAGGACACCATTTTTCCTGGTGAAGCATTCAACAGACAAGAATCTTTAGGTAGCTGATGTTTTATATGTTTCTACATTGGGAGCACAGTGGGGCAACAATTCTCTGAAACTCATTGCAGCTAATGTTTGAAAGATCCATTGGTTCAAGAGCCTCATATTAGATCCCAGGGAGCAGTAGGTTGCTAACCCCTGACTGAGGCTGACACTCCAGTATAGTACTGAGGGAATGTTGCAATGTCAGAGGTGCTGTACTTACAATGAGATGTTAAACAAAGGTCCTCATGTTACACACATGAGATTTATGTTGTGTTTCAGGGCTGTCTCTCTAATTTAGGGTAAAATGGAGGAATGAAGAGGGTCATGTGACATGTCCTGAATTCTGCTGACAACCAACCTGGGAGGCTTGGTTGTTAAATGTCAAAGGGCAACCCAGGTTGTATTACTGGGAACAAGATACAAGATATTCACCTGCAAACAATGACATGAATGGCTATGATGGCAGTGGATAGACGGCTAGTCTCCAAGTCCACTGGAGGTGTTAGGAATGTCCGGTTTTGTAAATGGTCATACTTAAAACTCCCAACTTCATTCTATCTTGGAATTAATGTTTAAAGGATGGCTAATTAGCATTTCTATCCTGACATAAGGCCCATGTCATTCACATTTCATGCAGATGGGCTTTGGAAAGGGAGAAGTCTAAAGGGAGTCACTGTCATTGCAGTTGCATTGTAGCTCTATTTGCTTCAGGTTGCAGGTTTTTCTTACACGATCCCTGAACCTCAAAGATTTGGAATATAGCTGGCAGGCATTTGGAACACAGCCCTACACACGACAAAATATGCAAATCCATGGCAACAAGAGCTAACAGCTCTAGAAAGCAAAATTTAAATCCATAATCATAATTCGTGAAGACCATTTACAGGAACCTCAATGTATATACTGGGATGAATCAGCTGCCAGTATATATGGAAAGAGCAAGGAAGAGTGGCATATATTCAGAAGAAAAGCTTCAGTGGTTCGCAGTTTGGTGCAGCCTTGGCTCAGTAGCACTGTTGTTTCTGTATTAGAAAGTCATGGGTCCATTCCCTTATTCCAGAGCTTTGAGTATATCATCCACATTGGCACTTCAGCGTAGTACTGAGGAGTTCTGCACTGTTGAAGGCACCTAAGATAACATGTTAAAAATGATGCCTTGTCTGTCTCTTATATGAATGTGAAAGAGCAAGGGCAATATTTATTTGTCAAACAACACTACCAAAGCAGATTATCTGGCCATTTATCCCATTGTGGTACTTTGCTGTGCACAAATTGGCTGCTGTTTGCCTATATTACTACAGTGACTACATTTCAAAAGTACATCATTGGTTGTAAGGCATTTTTCTTCCCTTAGAGGTGCAATATAAATGCAAGTTTTTTTCCCTTTAGGGGAAAGTCTGGATGTCACGATTATTACAAATTGTTTAAATGATCATACTTATCATCTGGCAGAAATGATCCCTTGTCTGGTAGGAAACCTTAGCTAGAAAACAATGGTTGGAGGGTTCACTGAGTGCATTAGTGTGCTCCATTGGTTTGTCATCCCCTGAAGATTGCTATCCAATCTCAATAGTTCAAAGAAGACAGCCTGCAATCCATCAGATTGCATTAGGATCTGTAGATCTGACAGCTGTACTTGACCACAAAGCATATAGTAGATTGGGGATGCTAGGGACAGGATTATTCTTGGGGCAGCCAATGTCTCTGGCGAGGGAACTTGAGCTGAAAGGTTTTAGCTGTGGTGTACCCAACTTCACATTCCTTACTAGTCCACGTTGCAATTCAACTCCCCAGCCGATTTTCCCCACTGGAAGAGCTAATTATAGGAAAGTTACTGACAGGAAAGAGAAATTACTACCTTTCATGTTAAGGCTGACAATTTAATGCCCAATTGATGGACAAGTTTTTTTGTTTAAGATTTGTGGCTACATGAAATTGAATGGAAACTTCCGAAAATCAATTCAGATAGTATTCTTCCAGTAGGATGGCTTTCATCGAATAAGCCTAGACTTTGCATCCAAGTTTGGCTGAAAATGTTAAATTTTCATGGTGCTGTGCTTGTAGGTGATGCTCAGGCATTTCACATGACATGACTAATTGGGTATAGCAGGGCTTCAGCTACTGTAATGGGAGTTCCATTGTACAAATCAGCAACTGAAACTTGCAGAAAAATAAAGGTATCTGAGGAACCCTGTTGGATGAATAGGAAAAATACATTAAAGCAATGCTGCTATCAGCCTTGGCCCAAACATGGACAAAAGAGCTGAACTCCAGAGGTGAGGTGAGGTGACTGCCCTTGACATCAAGGCAGCATTTGACTGAGTGTGGCATCAAGTAGCCCTAGCAAAACTGGAGTCAATGGGAATCAGGGGAAAAACTCTCTGCTGATTGGAGATGGTTACAGTTGTTGGAGGTCAATCACCTCTGTCCCGGGACGTCACTGTAAGAGTGGTGTCCTAGGCCCAACTGTCTTCGACTGTTTCATCAATGACTTCTCTTCATCATAAGGTCAGAAGTTGGATTGTTTGCGGATGACTCCACAATGTTCAGCACCATTCGTGATTCAGAAGTTGGGTTGTTTGCAGATGACTCCACAATGTTCAGCACCATTCGTGACTCCTCAGATACTGATGTGGTCAGTGTCCATGTGCAGTAAGATCTGGGCTACATTCAGGATGGACTGAAATGTGGCAGTAATATTCGCACTGCATAAGTGCCAGGCAATGACCATCTCCAACAAGATAGAATCTAACCATCGCCCTTTGACATTCAATGGCATTACCATCGTTGAATCCCCCACTATCAACATCCTGGGGGTTACCATTGATCAGAAATGGATTGGACCAGACATTTAAATACTGTGGCTACAAGAGCAGGTAAGAGATTGCAGAGAGTAACTCCCCTCCTGACTCCCTAAAGCCTGTCCACCATTTACAAGGCAGAATTCAGGAGTGTGATTGAATACTGTCCACTCGCCTGGATGAGTGCAGATCCAACAACACTCAAGAAGCTCAACACCATCCAAGGCTTTTTTGGCACCCCATCCATCACTGATGCACAGTGGCAGCAGTGTGTACAATCTACAAGATGCACTGCAGCAAGGCTCCTTTGACAGCACCTTCTAAGCACTCAACTTTCACCTCCTAGAAGGAGAAGGGCAGCAGATGCATGGGAACACTACCATCTGCACATTCCCCTCCATGCCACACACCATCCTGACTTTTTTTTATTCATTCATGGGACGGGGCGTCACTGGCTACGCCAGAATTGTTATTACCCATCTCTAACTGCCGTTGAGAACTTAGCGGCTGTTCGACTATTTCATAGGGCATTTAAGAGTCAATCACATTGCTGTGGGTCTGGAGTCACATGTAGGCCAGACCAGGTAAGGACGGCAGATTTCCTTCCCTAAAGGACATTAATGAACCAGATGGGTTTTTACGACAATCGGCAATGGTTTCATGGTCATCATTAGAATTTTTAAATTCTAGATTTTTATTGAATTCAAATTTCACCATCTGCTGTGGTTGGATTCAAACCCAGGTCCCCAGGGCCTGGGTCTCTGGTTTACTAGTCCAGTAACAATACCACTAAGCCATTGTCTCCTCTATATCACCATTTCTTCATTGTGGCTGGGTCAAAATCCTGGAATACCTTCCCTAACAGCACTGTGGGTGTTCCTGCAACACACGGACTGCAGCGGTTCAAGGAGGCAGACCACCACCATCTTCTCAAGGGCAATTAGAGATGGGCATTAAATGCTGGCTTAGCCAGTGATACCCACATCCCATGAACAAATTTTTAAAAAGCCTTTACAAAATACCAAATATTTGGCGGGCACCACCTTCATCAGTGTTGTGACATATTTTTCCTGCAAATCTGGAGGTAGGGGGGAGGCCTGCAGGAATATTCCTCTAAGTATTAAAAGGTTTTCTGCTCATGCCATAATTTAGCACTTCTTTCCTCCCTCTATCATAGAATCTGCAACAACACCCCCGCGCCATCCCCACCCAAGAACTTTATGCCTGGCACCATTCACTTGAGTTTCTAGCTCCTGCCCAATTCTGGCAGCCAGCCGCTGGCCATGTCATCATCCTTGGCTGTTTCAGGCGGGAACAGATGTTCAATATTAAAATAAGGCCCAGCTGTTAAAACTGTTTTGGCCCTGTTCCATTCTCTTGCTAATGGTACTTTGGTGGGTCCTCGTGTACCAATTACACCCTAAGTTAAAGTAGTGCCCATTATGTTTGCAGATTAGCAACTCTCTCTCTTGAAGTTGATCCCTTTGGGCTGAGGGGAACAATTTCTGTTTGGTACAAGCTTTACATTTTCATTGATAATTAGTTAATAATTAATTTGATAATTAGTTAATAATAAGTGAGCCAGCCTGTTGACAGCAGAGTGCTTACCGTCTCTGGCAAATATTAATTTCAGCACTTGTTTTTGTGAGATTTTTATAGGTGACATGAGAAATATAAAGCTTATTGACATGACAAAACTCAGTTTTGAACACTGACAAGGAACTGCCCAGATTTAAGTTAACTAAAACATACAAATACAAAATGACACAGTTGAAATATAATTTTGATAACTTTAGGTCTAATCATAAGAACTACTTTTCAAATTACATTGCATTTTGAGTCCCAATTAGTGCATCTATTCAAGGGAAGTACAAAATCCATTATTTCAACGTTTTATCAACTCAGGATATTTTTGAAAACTTTCACTAACAATCTGTTAAACAATTGTATTTCAAAATGAATTCTTGTGCTAGTATTGTAGCATCTAGTTCCTACACAGGGCTATTTCTTGCTGAAGTTGAATATCATCAGAATCCCTCACTATTGTAGCTGTGATTTTGCAAACCAATTTGCAAACCAATAATATACAGTAATGTTCTTAAAATACTCCCTTGAAGACTGCTTTGGCTTTCGTTTGGCAGCTTCGAACTTGGTTTGCGAATTTAATGGATCTTATCCTATCACTGATTTGACATGAAATCCTCTGTCTGTGAGGGACCTGGTAACTTGGACTTACCTAATTCTCAAATTTGAGGCAGAAATGGCATGAAATACAGAATACAGACACTGACACTGACTCATCATTCATCATAAGTTGCTAAGCTTTGACAAGCATTTCATAATCGTAACAAATGTTAGAGATGAATAAATAAATCCTGGCAATTTGAAATTTTTTCCTCATTGGCCTCAATCTCATATGGAAAATGCTGTTGTATTAATTTACTCACTTTCCCAGAATTGCTTTATCCAATTCAGGGTCACAGGGAGTTGGAACCTATCCTAGCAGGCAATGGGCACTAGGTGGCATACACCCAGGACAGAATGCCAGTCCGTCACAGGCCACACACTCACACTAAGAGGCTGGTTAGCATGTTTTTGAATGTTGGGAGGAACCCAGAGCACCGAGTGGAAACCTACACAGGCACAGGGAGATGGTGCAAATCCCACACAGACGGACACCCAAGGTCAGAATCAAACCCAGGTCCCTGGAGCTGTGAGGCAGCAGCACTAACCCTGCACCACCATGCCACCTTATTAATATAACTTTACATTTTAAATCTTGTAATGACTTGTAAGATACACAGCTGTAATTAAATGTAAATGAACAAGAATTACCTAATCTGCTCATTATGCCATGGGTGCTATACATTTCATATTAGGGTTACACCAGGGGAGTTTTTGAGTGCCCTAGCCTTGTGTCAGCTATGCGATAAAATTGGGTTGGTAGCCTTACCACTTTTTAACACCATCTAAACGGCATGCTCCATTTTTAATCGGACTTCTTAATGGCTGCCCAAACTGTCCACCTGTTTCATTTGATGGGCCCTTTTTAATACCTAAACCTGGGTCCTATGTTGTAAATAGGAATGTGACTACTATTTTATGTAGGGGCTGTTTGGAGCCTGAGCAGCAATCTTTGATCAGCTCTGTGAGTGATGGGAGAGAAGAGGCTATCTAAAGGTGAATCCGGAATTATTTTTGTGGACCTGGAAGTGCACTCCTCCTTCTCTGAGGCCCAGAAAATAATCTGAGCCGCTGCCACCTCAGTGCCACCAGAACCACCATCATGACCACCTCCACCCTACAATTTCCTCGAAGCTCCAGTAAACTTTCTGGGCTTCAATCTGGTGACCTGTGTTCAGATGCCTGTTTGCCACTCAGCTCTCACCTGCCAAATTTAAATAAGGCCAGAGGCACACAACTGCCAGGCAATGACTATCCCCAATAAGAGAGAATCTAACCATCTCTTCCTGACATTCAATGACATTGCCATCTCTGAATCCCCCTACCATCAACATCCTGGGGGGCTACCATTGAGCTGAAACTCAATTGGACCAGTATATAAATACTGTGGCTACAAGAGCAAGTCAGAGGCTGGCAATTTTGTGGTGAGTAACTCACTTCCTGACTTCCCAAAGCCTGTCCACCATCTACGAAGCACATTTCAGGACTCTGATGGAATACTTTCCACTTGACTGGACGAGTGACTCCAACAGCACTCATGAGGCTAGACACCATCCAGGACCAAGCAGCATGCTTCATTGGCACCCCCTCCACTATTTTAAACAGTCATTCCCTCCACCACTGATTCACAGTGGCAGCAATGTGTACTACATACAAGTTGCATTCAGCAACTCAGTAAGCCTGCTTTGACAGC
Source organism: Cetorhinus maximus (assembly GCF_964194155.1). Lineage (NCBI taxonomy): Eukaryota > Metazoa > Chordata > Chondrichthyes > Lamniformes > Cetorhinidae > Cetorhinus > Cetorhinus maximus. The sequence continues at coordinate 47,084,172 of NC_135896.1, read as the reverse complement.
ACCTTCCAAACGAAGGACCTCTACAACCTAAAAGCACAAGAGTGGCAGATGCATGGGCAGATGCATGGGAAGACCACCACTTGCAAGTCCCCCTCCAAGCAACACACCATTCCTGACTTGGAACTATATCACCTTTCGTTCACTGTTGCTGGGTCAAAATCCTCTACCTCCCTTCCCATCAGCACTGTGGGTGGACCTACACCACAGGGACTTGGGTAGTTCAAAAAAGCAGCTCATCACCACCTTCTCCAGGGCAATTAGGGATGGGCAACAAATGCTGGTCTTGTGAGTAATGCCCACATCTCATGAATTTTTTTTAAAAGTGGCTACTTTGTCGTCAGAATAGACAGCTGCCCAATGTACTCCACCATTCAGCCACCCAAATGTAAATCCACTCCATTGTCTCTTTACTCTTTTATGCTTACCATCTGGCATAGCATAAAGTTGTTTAAATGGGCAAAAATGTAATTCTTCGGGATTATTTTATTCATGGAGAGGGATCTAATTAAAATTTTGAATGATCTATGAAAGCTAATCTTGTGAACCCATTTAAGTATTGGAACATTGCGGATGTAACATTTCTCTCTTATCATTAGAGTAGAAGAGACTATCCAGACTGTAACACTTAGAATTCAAGCAGCAATTACCAAGTGTGCTGTGTGTATGTAAACTGCGTTCCTGTGACAGGTGTTGGAAGAGATAGGACTGTGGCTGTTTCCAATTTGTTTGTTTCTTTTGGCATTTATCATCTTTTTTCTGGAAGTAGAATTATAATAAAGCTCTTTATTTTGAGGGTTGAGGTGAGCAACATAGAGGAATGTAAGGGGAGGAGAGATCAGCGCTTGGGTGTGAAAGGAATAGAAGCATGTGCTAATGGGGAGAGATAAAGTAAATAGAGTGGGAGGAAACTCATTTGGAGCCTAAACACTGGCAATAGGAGTGACGCCTGGATTATTTTGGGCCATAGGCTTGACTTTGTGCTGTAAATTCTATATAATTTCAGATAAGGCAGAATAAGGCATGATTTATAATTTTAAAAACTCCTAATTTTCTATCATTGGGTACAATTTTTCATCACTAATTTGCACAGGAGTTTTCCGTGCCTCTGTTTGGGAGCAAGTGTGGCTGTGATTCAGAGAGGAGGAAGGCCCTGCCTCTGTCGTAATGGGCTTCATTCTTACTTTGTTTGCTTATTTCTTTTGCCATTTCCTTTTGTTTCCTGCTTATTTATTTTAATAAATTATGAGGGTTATGGTCTTGTTAAGATGAATGACTCCTGACCTCAAATACCTCCATCTATTGAGTATGTTTTATAGAGATACTAATTTGAAGGCGGCACATTGCAAATGTTTTCTGAATCTCGTGGCCATATTGATTTTATATTGAATGGTCATGTAAAGCAGCCCCATAAAGAGCTACCAGAATTAATGGGACATTTCTGTTATATTTGTCCATGTAAACTGAAGGACAGAATTTAGATTCACCCTGGACTTGAGGATTCAGGACATCTCCCAGTGGCTGGAGAAGGACTTGGAGCAGGCAAGCTAAATTTGCAGTAATAGTGTGAAGAATGACTTCATGGAATGGAATGGATTGTAGAGTCCATTGTCAGTGGTTGGGCTGAACCCTTTGAAGATGAAGGTATCCTCATCCCTAATCCCCCTCCTCCTCACACCTCACTTCCCCCTCACCCAACAATCTCCCCTGTCTTGTAGGCTGCAGATAGTGTAACTATGCACTTCTTCCTTTCTCCTTTCTCTTCACCACAGCCTTATCCTTGTTCCATTTTCCTTTCGGATACTAAAGAAGTGCAACCTGGCCATGTGGAGGAACAGCTACAAGTCAGTGATGATGAAGGTGCACCATTATTTGATTTCACACTTACAGCCACCAACTCAGTAACTGACTCTGCACACTATTTAGAGGATAGCACAGATGTGGGATCTGCACACAGTGACACAAGTAGACTGGAGAAAGGGAAGGGGGAAAGGATAGCGCAGGTGATAGATCATTGGAGGGCGAGCTTGCATACGAATTCTGCTGTAGAGGACTCAGCTGAACACGACAATAGAGCAGCCTACAGAAGGCTGATAGGTGTGCACAACTAGAAAACCTGCTGTCAACGTCAAGGAGTATAGTAAAGTCCATCACCAACTTGGCACAGCTTTGTGCAGAGCTTGGAGCCTAGGCTTTCCAACATGGAACTCTACCAACACACTGGAAGCAACCATGACACAGCATCAGATGGCGGATGGCTCAGTTTCCATTGTAGCATGAGCAGAGTCAGTGAGTGCTGCAGTGGAAGATCAGAACCCTGCTATCACAGTTCTTGAGTAGTTTTTGAGGGAGCTTTCACAGCAGTGCAGCAATCTGTCCTCCAACAGATTACTAGGATTACTGAGGCAACATCATGATCTGTCTGCTCTGCTTGCTTCTAGTGGCTGTTAAATGCCCATGCTAATCCCTTTACCAATATGTCATCTGGTGCACTTTGCGTCAGACACGTAGCATTTTGTTGCAGTTTGTGAGAGTTTGTTTGCTGTATCTGGGTGTTTGCTGTTTGCTCGTATTTTCTGTTTGTGGGTGTTTGCCATTTGTGGGTGTTTGTTTGCTGTTCGTGGCTGTTTGCCTGCTGTTTGTGTGTTTGTTTGCTGTTTGTGGGTGTTTTATTGCTGCTTGTGGGTGTTTGTTGCTGCTTGTGGGTGTTTGCTGCACGTGGGTGCTTGTTCCTGTTTGAGGGTGCTTGTTGCTGCTTGTGGATGTTTGCTGTATGTGGGTATTTGCTGTTAGTGAGTGTTTGCTGTTCATGTGTGTTTGCTGTTTGTTTGTGTTGGTTGTTGTTTGCTGTTTGAGGTTTTTTTTTTGTTTTTGGGTGTTTTCTGCTTGTGCGTATTTGCTGTTTGTTGCTCTTTCTTTGCTGTTTGAGGGTGTTTGCTGTTTGTGTGTGTTTGCTGTTTGTGGGTGTTTGTTTATGATTGTTGTTGTTTGTTTGCTGTTTGTTTGTGTTTGCGATTTGTGGGTGTTTGCTGATTGTGGGTATTTGCTGTTTGTGTGTGCCTGTTGTTTATGGGTGTTTGCTGTTTGAGGATGTTTGCTTGCTGTTTCAGGTGGTAGTTTACTGTTTGTGTGTGTTTGCTTGCTATTTGTGGTGTTTTGTTTCCCGTTTGTGGGTGCTTGTTGCTTTTTGTGGGTGTCTGTTTGCTGCTTATGTGTATTTGCTGTATGTTGGTGTTTGCTGTTTGTGTGTGTTTGCTGTTTGTGGGTATTTGCTGCTGATTGAGGCTGTTTGTTTGCTGTTTGTGGGTATTTGTTGCTGATTGTGGGTGTTTGTTTGCTGTTTGTGGGTATTTGTTGCTGATTGAGGCTATTTGTTTGCTGTTTGTGGGTGTTTGTTGCTGTTTGTGGTGGCTTGTTTGCTCTTTGTGGGCGTTTGCCATTTGTGGGTGTTTGTTTGCTGCTTGTGGTCATTTGCTTGCTGTTTGTGGGCGTTTTTTTGCGGTTTGAGAGTGCTTGCTCTTTGTGGGCTTTGGTGTTTGTGGGCATTTATTTGTTGTTTGTGGGTGTTTGTTTGCTGTTAGTGTGTGCTTGCTGCTTGTGGGTGTTTATTGCAGTTTGTGGGTGTTTGCTGCTGTTTGTGGGTGTTTGTTATTTTTGGCGATTTGTGGCTGTTTGTGTCCGTTTGTTGCTGTTTGTGGGTGTTTCTTTGCTGCTTGTGTGTGTTTCTTGCGGCGTGTGGGCACTTGATGAAGTTTGAGGGCGCTTGTTGCTGTTAGTGGATGTTTGCTGTTTCTGTGCGTTTTGTGTGTGTGTGTTGCTGTTTGTTTTTCATTGCTGTTTGTGAGTATTTTCTGTTTGTGGGCATTTCTTTGCTGCTTGTGGGAGTTTGTTTGCTGGTTGAGGGTGTTTGATTGCTCTTTTACGTGGTAGTTTGCTGTTTGTTTTGCTTGCTGTTTGTGGGCATTTCTTTGCTGTTTGCAGTGCTTGCTGATGTAGGTGTTTGTTTGCTCTTTGTGGGTGTTTGCTGTCTGTGGTTTTTTGTTCCTATTTGTGGGTGTTTGTTGCTTTTTGTGGGTGCCTGTTTGCTGTTTGCGGGTATTTGCTGTTTGCGGGTATTTGCTGTTTGTGGGTGTTTGCTGTTTGTGTGTGCCTGCTGTTTCACAGAATCACAGAATCACAGTGCAGAAGAGGCCCTTCGGCCCATCAAGTCTGCACCGACATGTGAGAAACACCTGACCTACCTACCTAATCCCATTTTCCAGCACTTGGCCCATAGCCTTGAATGTTATGACGTGCCAAGTGTTCATCCAGGTACTTTTTAAAGAATATGAGGCAACTTGCCTCCACCACCCTCCCAGGCAGCGCATTCCAGACCGTCACCACCCTCTGGGTAAAAAAGTTTTTCCACACATACCCCCTAAACCTCCTGCCCCTCACCTTGAACTTATGCCCCCTTGTGACTGACCCTTCAACTAAGGGGAACAGCTGCTCCCTATCCACCCTGTCCTTGCCCCTCATAATCTTATACACCTCGATCAGGTCGCCCCACAGTCTTGTCTGCTCCAACGAAAACAACCCAAGTCTATCCAACCTCTCTTCATAACTTAAATGTTTCATCCCAGGCAACATCCTGGTGAATCTCCTCTGCACCCCCTCCAGTACAATCACATCCTTCCTATAATGTGGCGACCAGAACTGCACACAGTACTCCAGCTGTGGCCTCACCAAGGTTCTATACAACTCCAACATGACCTCCCTACTTTTGTAATCTATGCCTCGATTGATAAAGGCAAGTGTCCCATATGCCTTTTTCACCACCCCACTAACATGGTCCTCCGCCTTCAGAGATCTATGGACACAAACGCCAAGGTCCCTTTGTTCATCAGAACTTCCTAGTGTCATGCCGTTCATTGAATACTTCCTTGTCAAATTACTCCTTCCAAAGTGTATCACCTCACACTATTCAGGGTTAAATTCCATCTGCCACTTATCTGCCCATTTGACCATCCCGTCTATATTTTCCTGTAGCCCAAGACACTCAGCCTCACTGTTAACCACCCGGCCAATCTTTGTGTCATCCGCAAACTTACTAATCCTTCCCCCCATATAGTCATCTATGTCGTTTATATAAATGACAAATAATAGGGGACCGAGCACAGATCCCTGTGGTATGCCACTGGACACTGGCTTCCAGTCACTAAAGCATCCTTCTGTCATCACCTTCTGTCTCCTACAACTAAGCCAATTTTGAATCCACCTTATCAAATTACCCTGTATCCCATGTGCCTTTGCCTTCTTTATAAGTCTCCCATTGGGACCTTGTCAAAGGCTTTGCTCAAATCCATATGAACAACATCAACTGCACTACCCTCATCTACACACATGGCCACCTCCTCAAAAAATTCAATCAAATTTGTTAGGCCTGACCTCCCTCTGACAAAGCCATGCTGACTATCCCTGATCAAACCTTGCCTCTCCAAGTGGAGATAGATACTCTCCTTTAGAAATTTCTCCAATAGTTTCCCTACCGCTGTCATGAGACTCACTGGCCTGTAGTTCCCTGGCTTATTTCTACAACCCTTCTTAAATAGCGGAACCACATTAGCTGTTCTCCAGTCCTCTGGCACCTCCCCCGTGGCCAGAGAGGAATTAAAAATTAGGGTCAGAGCCCCTGTGATCTCCTCCCTTGCCTCCCTCAGCAGTCTGGAACATAAATCATCTGGACCTGGAGATTAGTCCACTTTTAAGCCTGCCAACACCTCCAATACCTTGTCACTCCCTATATCAATTTGCTTAAGAACCTCGCAGTCTCTCTCCCCGAGTTCGATAACTTCATCCTCATTCTCTTGGGTGAAGACAGACGTGAAGTATTCATTCAACACTCTAGCGATGTCCTCTGGCTCCACCCATAGATTGCCCCCTTGGTCCCTTATGGGCCCTACTCTTTCCCTGGTTATCCTCTTCCCATTGATATACTTATAGAATATCTTGGGATTTTCCCTACTTTTACGAGCCAGAGCTTTCTCATATCCCCTCTTTGCTCTCCTAATTGCTTTCTTAAGCTCCACCTTGCACTGTCTGTACTCCACTAATGCCTCTGCTGGTTTTCTTCCCTTGTACCTGCTAAAGGCTCTCTTTTCCTTCTCATCGTAACCTGAATATCTCTGGTCATCCATGGTTCTTTGGGCTTGTTACTCCTTCCTATCACCCTAGAGGGAACATGTTGAGCCTGTACCCTCCCCATTTCCTTTCTGAACACCCCCCACTGTTCCTTTGTAGATTTCCTCACAAGTAGCTGTTCCCAGTCTACCTTGGCCAGATCCTGCCTTGTTTTACTAAAATCCACTCTCCCCCAATCCAAAACATTTTTTTGCAACTTGTCGATTTCTTTGTCCAGAACAAACTTAAACTGTACCATGTTGTGGTCACTATCACTAAAATGCTCACCCACCATCACCTCAGCCACCTGTCCAGCTTCATTCCCCAGAATTAGGTCCAGCACTGCGCCGTCCCTTGTTGGACCCTCTACATATTGACCTAAAAAGTTCTCCTGTACACATTTCAAGAAATCCACTCCATCCAAGCCCTTAACACTATGTCTATCCCAATTAATGTTAGGAAAGTTGAAATCACCTTATATAATTACCCTATTGTTATTGTTTTTACACACCTCCACAAATTGTGCACATATTTGCTCCTCAATTTCCCGCTGACTATCTGGGGGGTCTATAATAAACAGCTAATAATGTGGTTGCCCCTTTTTTATTCCTAAGCTCTACCCACAAAGCTTCATTCGATGCCCCCCTCCAATATATCATCTCTCCTTACTGCATTAACTGACTCCTTAACTAATAATGCAATGCTTCCTCCTCTTTTACCCCCTCCCCTGTCTCACCTGAAGATTCTATATCCTGGAATGTTGAGCTGCCAATCCTGCCCTTCCCTCAACCACGTCTCAGTGATGCCTACTATATCACAATTCCACATGTCAATCCTCACCCTTAACCCATCCATTTTACCTGTAATACTCCTGGCATTAAAGTAGAGGCCATCCAGCCTTGCCTTACTCCCTTGAAGCTTATTGCAGCTGTACTCCCTCTGACTTGATTTTCAATACGCAGGTAGACTGGGAAAATCAGGTTGGTAGTGGATCCCAAGAAAAGGAATTTATGGAATGTCTACGAGATGGCTTTTTGGAGCAGCTTGTGTTGGAGCCCACTAGGGAACAGGCAATTCTAGATTTAGTGATGTGTAATGAGGCAGATTTGATAAGGGAGCTTAAGGTGAAGGAACCCTTAGGAGGAAGTGACCATTATATGATAGAATTTACTCCACAATTTGAGAAGAAAAAGCTGGAATCAGATGTAACGGTATTACAGTTGAATAAAGGCAACTACAGAGGCATGAGGGAGGAGCTGGCCAGAATTGACTGGGAGATGAGCCTAGCAGGAAAGACAGTGGAACAGCAATGGCAGGAGTTTCTGGGAGTAATTTGGGAGACACAGCAAAAATTCATCCCTAGGAAGAAGAAGCATAATAAAGAGAGGACGAGGCAACCATGGCTGACAAGGGAAGTCAGGGACAGCATAAAGGCTAAAGAGAAAGCATACAATGCGGCAAAGAGCAGTGGGAAACCAGGGGATTGGGAAGCCTACAAAGACCAACAGAGGACCACTAAAAAAGAAATAAGGGGGGAGAAGATTAAATATGAGGGTAAACTAGCCAGTAATATAAAAGAAGATTGCAAGAGTTTTTTTTAGATATATAAAGGGTAAAAGAGAGGCAAAAGTGGACATTGGGCTGCTGGAAAATGATGCTGGAGAAGTAGTAGTGGGGAACAAAGAAATGGCGGAGGAACCGAATAGGTACTTTGCGTCAGTCTTCACGGAGGAAGACACGAGTAACATCCCCAAAGTTCAAGAGAGTCGGGGGGCAATGGTGAGTATGGTGGCCATTACCAAGGAGAAGGTGTTAGGAAAACTGAAAGGTCTGAAGGTAGATAAATTACCTGGACCAGATGGATTACACCCCAGAGTTCTGAAGGAGATAGCTGAAGAGATAATGGAGGCGTTAGTGGCGATCTTTCAGGAATCACTGGAGTCAGGGAAGGTCCCAGAGGACTGGAAAATAGCTAATGTAACCCCCCTGTTTAAGAAGGGGGTGAGGCAAAAGACGGGAAATTACAGGCCGATTAGCCTGACCTCGGTCGTTGGTAATATTTTAGAGTCCATTATTAAGGATGAGATTTCAGAATACTTGGAAGTGCATGGTAAAATAGGGCAAAGTCAGCATGGTTCATCAAGGGGAGGTCATGCCTGACAAATCTGTTAGAATTCTTTGAGGAGGTAACAAGTAGGTTAGACAGAGAGCCAATGGATGTTATATACTTGGACTTCCAGAAGGCCTTTGACAAGGTGCCGCACAGGAGGCTGCTCAGTAAGATAAGAGCCCACGGTTTTAGAAGCAAGGTACTAGCATGGATAGAAGATTGGCTGTCTGGCATGAGGCAGAGAGTGGGGATAAGGGGGTCCTTCTCAGGATGGCGGCCGGTGACTAGTGTAGTTCCACAGGGGTCAGTGTTGGGACCACAACTTTTCACTTTATACATTACTAGATGAAGGAACTAAGGGCATCCTGGCTAAGTTTGCAGATGATACAAAGTTAGGTGGAGGGACAGGTAGTATTGAGGAGGCGGGGAGGCTGCAGAAGTATTTGGACAGGTTAGGAGAATGGGCAAAGAAGTGGCAGATAGAATACAACATGGGGAAGTGTGAGGTCATGCACTTTGGTAGTAAGAATAGAGGCAGAGACTATTTTCTAAATGGGGAGAGAATTCAGAAATCTGGAGTGCAAAGGGACTTGGGAGTCTTAGTCCAGGATTTTCTTAAGGTTAACTTGCAGGTTGAGTCTGTAGTTAGGAAGGCAAATGCAATGTTGGCATTTATTTCGAGAGGACTAGAATATAAAAGCAGGGACGTGCTGCTGAGGCTTTGTAAGGTTCTGGTCAGACCACATTTAGAATATTGTGAGCAATTTTGGGCCCCGTAACTCAGGATGTTCTGGCCCTGGAGAGGGTCCAGAGGAGGTTCGCGAGAACGATCCCAGGAATGAAAGACTTAACATATGAGGAATGTTTGTGGACTCTGGGTCTATACTCGATGGAGTTTAGAAGGATGAGGGGGGATCTGATTGAAACTTACAGAATACTGAATGGCCTGGATAGAGTAGACGTGGGGAAGAAGTTTCCATTAGTAGGAGAGACTAGGACCCGAGGGCACAGCCTCAGAGTAAAGGGATGACCTTTTAGAACAGAGATGAGGAGAAACTTCTCTAGCCAGAGAGTGGTGAATCTATGGAATTCATTGCCACAGAAGGCTGTGGAGGCCAGGTCATTGAGTGTATTTAAGACCGAGATAGATAGGTTCTTGATTGGTAAGGGGATCAAAGGTTACGGGGAGAAGGCGGGAGAATGGGGTTGAGAAACTTATCAGCCATGATTGAATGGCGGAGCAGACTCAATGGGCCGAATGACCTAATTTCTGCTCCTATGTCTTATGGTCTTATGGTCACCCACAAACAGTAAGCAATCACTCACAAACAGCAAACAAATGACCACAAACAGGAAACAAACAACCACAAAGAGCAAGAAACACCCCGAAACAGCAAATAAATGCCCGTTAGCAGCAAATTCACACCCACAAACAACAAATAGATGCCCACAAACACCAAAACACAGAAACAGCAGACAACCTCAAACAACAAACAAACACCCTCAATCAGCAAAAACCCATAAACAGCAAAAACACATAAACAGCAAAAACACAACAACAGCAAATAAACACCCACAAGCAGCAAGCAAACAGATGCAAACAGCAAGCAAACAGACACAAATAGCAAACAACTAAGAAGAGCAAACAAACACCCGCCAGCAGCAAACATCCACAAACAGCAAACGACCACAAAGAGCAAACAAACACCTACAAACAAAAAAAAATGCCCACACACAGCAAAAAACACTCACAAACAGCAAACACACACAAACAACAAACACCCACAAACAGGAAACAAACACCTACAATCGGCAATAAACACACGCAAACAGCAAACTCACACAAACAGCAAATAAATGCCCACAAACAGCAATTTCACCCACACAAACAACAAATAGATGCACACAAACACCAAAACCCATAAAGAGCAGACAACCTCAAACAGCAAACAAACACCCTCAAACAGCAGACACCAGCAAACTGCAATCTAACCCCCACTAACAGCAAAACTCATAAACAGCAAAAACACATGCACAGCAAATAAACACCCACAGGCAGCAAGCAAAGAGACGCAAACAGCAAGCAAACACACATAAATAGCAAACAGCTAAGAAAAGCAAACAATTACCCACAAACAGCAAACATCCACAAACAGCAAACACCCACAGACAAGAAAAAAGTACCCACACACAGCAAGAAACAACCACAAACAACAAACACATACAAACAGCAGACACCCACAAACAGTATACATAAATGATTTGGAGGAAAATGTAAGTGGGCTAATTAGTAAGTTTGCAGACGACACTAAGGTTGGAGGAGTTGCAGATAGTGAAGAGGATTGTCAAAGGATACAATGGGATATAGATCGGTTGGAGACTTGGGCAGAGAAATGGCAGATGGAGTTTAATCCGGACAAATGCGAGGTAATGCATTTTGGAAGGTCTAATACGGGCAGGAATTATACAGTAAATGGCAGAACCCTTAAGTGCATTGACGGGCAGAGGGATCTGGGTGTACAGGTCCACAGGTCACTGAAAGTGGCAACACAGGTGGATAAGGTAGTCAGGAAGGCATATGGCATGCTTGCCTTCATTGGCAGGGGTATTGAGTATAAAAGTTGAGAAGTCATGCTGCAGCTGTATAGAACCTTGGTTAGGCCACACTTGGAATATTGCGTGCAATTCTGGTCACCACATTACCAGAAGGATATGGAGGCATTGGAGAGGGTGCAGAGGAGGTTTACCAGGATGCTGCCTGGTCTGGAGGTTATTAGCTATGAGGAGAGGTTGGAGAAACTCGGATTGTTCTCACTAGAGCGACTGAGATTGAGGGGCGACTTGATAGAAGTTTACAAAATAATGAGTGGCACGGACAGAATAGATAGTCAGAAGCTTTTTCCCAGGGTGGAAGAGTCAATTACTAGGGGACATAGATTTACGGTGAGAGGAGAAAACTATAGAGGAGATGTGTGGGGCAGGTTTTTTACGCAGAGGGTAGTGAGTGTCTGGAATTTGCTGCCAGAGGAGGTGGTGGAAGCAGGTACAATGGTGGTGTTTAAGAGGCAGCTTGACAAATACATGAATAGGATGGGAATAGAGGGATACGGACCCCGGAAGTGCAAAATGTTTTAGTTGATGGGCAATATGATCAGCACAGGCTTGGAGGGCCGAAGGGCCTGTTCCTGTGCTGTACTTTTCTTTGTTCTTTGTAGTAAACAAACATCCACAAACAGGAAACAAACACCTACAATAAGGTAATAAACACACACAAACTGCAAACAACTACAAACAGCAAACAAGCACACACAAACTGCATCAAATAGCAAACACCCAAACAGTTCAAACAAAAACCTTCAAACAGCAAACACCCACAAGCATCAAACACCCATAAACATCAAACAAACACACACAACAGGAAACAAACACACTCAAGCAGCAAGAAACATCCACAAAAAGCAATCACACACAAACAGCAACAAACAGCCACAAACAGGAAACAGACACAAACAAACAACAAACAACCACCTAAAACAGCAGGAAACACCACCAAACAGCAAACACCCACAAACTGCAACAAGCACCCACAAAGAGCAAACACACACAAACAGCAAACACGCACAAACAGCAAACATGCACAAACAGTACGCAAACACCCTCAAACAGTAAACAAAGACTGACAAACAGGAAACAAACACCTACAATCAGTGATAAACACAAACAAACAGCAAACAAACACCTACAAACAGCAAACAAACACCCACAAACAGCAGGAAACATCCACAAACAGCAAACAAATATAAACAGCAACAGACAGCCCCAGGCAGGAAACAGACACACACAAAGAGCAAAGAAACAACAACAAATGGGCATGACACACAAATGGAAAACACCCATAAACAGCAACAAACACCCACAAACAGCAAACACAAGCAAACAGAAACTACCACCTAAAACAGCAAGCAAACACTCTGAAACAGCAAACGAACACCCACAAACAGCAGGCACGCACAACCAGCAAATACCCACAAACAGCAAACACCCACAAATTGCAAACACAAAGAGCAAACAAACAACAACGATCAGAAACAAACTCCCACAAACAGCAAACACGCACAAACAGCAAATACCCACAAATAACAAACAGGCAGCCACAAAAAGCAACAAACACCCACAAACAGCAAGAAACACCAACAAACAGAAACAGGCAGCCACAAGCACGAAACAGACACACATGAACAGCAAACAACCACCTATTACAGGAAGCAAACACATACAAAAAGCAAAGAAACATCCACAATCGAACACGACACACAAACAGAATATACCCCCAAACAGTAAACGCAAATAATCAGCAACAAATGCAGGCAAACAAACACCCAGGAATCGCAAATACCCACAAAGAGCAAACAACCAACAACAGCAAATACACACAAATAATGCACAGGCACCTACAAACAGCAAGAAACACCAATAAACAGCAAGTGCCAACAAACAGAAAATAAACACCCACAAACACCAAAACCCATAAAGAGCAGACAACCTCAAACAGCGAACAAACAACCACAAACAGCGAATACCCACAAACTGCAATCTAATTCCCAAACACAGCAAAAGCCCACGAACAGTAAAAACACAGAAACAGCAAATAAGCATCCACAAGCAGCAAGCAAACAGTGACAAATGGCAAGTAAACACACACAAATAGTAAACAATCACCTACAAACAAGAAAAAAACACCCACACACAGCAAGAAACACCCACAAACAGCAAACGCACAAAAGCAGCAAACACTCACAAACAGTACGCAAACACCCACAAACAGTAAACAAACATCCTCAAACAGTAAGCAAACACCTACAATCCCTAATTCACACATGCAAACAGCAAACACCCACAAACAGCAAACAAACACCTTCCAACAGCAAACAAACACCCACAAACAGCAAGAAACACCCACAAACAGCAAAAAAATACAAACAGCAACAGGCAGCCACAAGCACGAAACAGACACACACAAACAGCAAAGAAACATCCGCAAATGAGCACGACACACATACAGGAAATAGCCACAAACAGTAAAAAACCACAATCAGCAACAAACATCTGCAACCAGCAAACATACACAAACTGCAAACAAACACAGACAAACAGCAAAGAAATGCCCACAAACAGCAAACACAAACAAAAAGCAAACTACCGCCTAAAACAGCAAGCAAACACCCTCAAACAGCAAACAAACACCACAAACAGCAGGCACCCACAACTCGCAAATATCCACAAAGAGCAAACAAAAAACAATAATCATAAACAAACACCTACAAACAGAAAACACACACAAACAGCAGGAAACACCAACAAACAGCAAACACCAACATACAGCAAATAAACACCCCCAAACACCAAAACCCATAAAGAGCAGACAACCTCAAACAACAAACAAACAACCACAAACAGCGAATACCCGCAAACTGCAATCTAATCCCCACAAACAGCAAAAACCAACAAACAGCAAAAACACAAATAGCAAATAAGCACCCTCAAGCAGCAAGCAAACAACCTCAAATGGTAAGCAAACACACACAAATAGGAAACACCCACAAAGAGCAAACAAACATCTACAAACAAGGAAAAAATACCCAAAACATCCTCAAACAGCAAACACCCACAAACACCTACAAACACCGACAAACAGGAAACAAACACCCAAAAGCTGCAACAAACACCCACAAAGGGCAAACACAAACAAACAGCAAACACACACAAACAGCAAACACGCACAAACAGTAAGCAATCGCCCACAAACAGTAAACGAACACCCACAAACAGGAAACAAACACCTACAATCAGTAATAAACACACGCAAACAGCAAACACGCACAAACAGCAAACAAACAACCACAAAAAATGAAACAAACACCCACAAAGAGCAAGAAACACCCAGAAACAGGAAATAAATTCCCACAAATAACAAATTCACACCCACAAACAGCAAACACACACAAAGAGCAAACATCTACAAACAAGGAAAAAATACCCACATACAGCAAGAAACACCCACAAACAGCAAACACATGCAAACAGCAAACACCCACTAACAGTACGCAAACACCCTCAAGCAGTAAACAAAAACTGACAAACAGGAAACAAACACATACAATTGGTAATAAACACAAACAAACAGCAAACAAACACCTACAAAAAGCAAACACCCACAAACAGCAAGAAACACCCACAAACAGCAAACAAATACAAACAGCAACAGACAACCACAAGCAGGAAACAGACACACACAAAGAGCAAAGAAACATCAACAAATGGGCAAAACACACCAACAGCAAACACCCATTAACAGCAACAAACACCCGCAAACAGCAAACAAGCACCCACTAACTGCAAACAAACACCCACAAAGAGCAAGAAACATCCAGAAACAGCAAATAAATGCCCACAAACAACAAATTCACACACACAAACAAGAAATAGATGCCCACAAACATCAAAACACATAAAGAGGAGACAACCTCCAACACCAAACAAACACCCTCAAACAGGGAACATCCGCAAACTGCAATCTCATCCTCACAAACAGCAAAAACCCACAGACAGCAAAAACACAGAAACAGCAAATAAGCACCCACAAGCCGCAAGCAAACTGCCACAAACAGCAAGCAAACACACACAAATAGTAAACACCCACAAACAGTAAGCAATCACCCACAAACAGGAAACAAACACCGACAACAGTAATAAATATATGCAAACAGCAAACACAAACAAACAGTAAACAAACGACCACAAGTGGGAAACAAACACCCACAAAGAGCATAAACACCCAGTAACAGCAAATAAATTCCCACCGACAGCAAATTCACACCCAAAAACAACAAATAGATGTCCACAAACACCAAAACCCATAAAGAGCAGACAACTTCCAAAAGCAAACAAACACCCTCAAAAAGCAGCCGCCAGCAAACTGCAATCTAAACCCCACAAACAGCAAAAACCCATAAACAGTACAAACATATAAGCAGCAAAAAAACATCCACAAGCAGCAAGCAAACAGTTGCAAACAGCAAGCAAACACACACAAATAGCAAACAGCAAAGAAGAGCAAACAAACAGCCACAAACAGCAAACACCCACAAACTGCAAACACCAACAAACAGCAAACAACCACCCACAAATAGCAAACACCCACAAAGAGCAAACAAACAACCACAAACAACGACAAACACCCACAAGCAGCAAACACGCACAAACAGCAAACACACACAAACAGCATCAATTACCCAAAAGGAGCAACAAAAACCAACAAACAGCAACAATCCCCCACAAACAGCAATCACGCACAAACAGCCAGAAACAGGAAACAGACACACACAAATAGCAAACAACCACCTAAAACAGCAAGCAAACACCCTCAAACAGCAAAAACATACCTACAAAGAGCAAACACGCAACCACAAAAAGCAACAAACACCCGCAAACATCAGTCGCGCACAAACAGCAAATACCCACAAACAGCAAACACCCACAATCAACAACAATCACCCACAAACAGCAAACAAACACACACAAAGAGTAAACAAACACACACAAACAGCAAACACCCACAGACAGCAAGAAAACACTCACAAACAGCAAAAGAAAATTCACAAACAGCAAACAGACACCCACAAACAGCAACAAATACCTACAAAAAGCAAGAAGAACCCACAAACAGCAACAACCAAAAACTGCAATCACCCACATACAGCAACAAACAGTCACAAACAGGAAACAGGCACACAGAAACATCAAGCAACCTGATAAAACAGCAGGCAGACACCCTCAAACAGCAAAAAAAACCACAAAGAGCAAACAAACAACCACAAAGAGCAGACATGCACCAACAGCAAATACCCACAAACAGCAAACGACCACAATCAGCAACAAACACTCACAAACAGCAAACACACACACACAAAGAGCAGCCAAACACACACAAACAGCAAACAAACACCCACAAACAAACAACAAACACTCACAAACAGCAAACAAACACATACAAATAGCAAACAAATACATACAAATAGCAAACACCCAGAAACAACAAATTAATGTGCACTAGCAGCAAACAAACAGCCACAAAGAGCAAACACCCACAAATAGCAAACACCCGCAAAAAGCAAACAAACAACGACAAACAGCAAACTAGCACCCACAAAGAGCAAATAAACACCTACAAACAGCAAACATCCACAAACAGCAAACAAACACCCACAAAAATCAAATAAACTCTCACAAGTAGCAAACACACAGCCACAAAAAGCAAGAAACACCCGCAAAGATCAGACGCGCAAAAACAGCAAATACCCACAAACAGCAAACACCCACAATCAACAACAATCACCCACAAACGGCAAACAAATACTCACAAACATGAAACGCCCTCAGACAGCAACCAAACACTCACAAACAGCAAAAAATATCCACAACAGCAACAAACAACCAAAAACTGCAATCACCCACATACAGCAACAAACTGCCACAAACAGGAAACAGGCACACAGAAACAGCAAACAACCAGATAAAACAGCAGGCAGACACCCTCAAACAGCAAAAACATACCCACAAACAGCAAACCAACAACCACAAAGAGCAGTCATGCACCAACAACAAGTACCCACAAACAGCAAACAACCACAATCTGCAACAAACACCCACAAACAGCAAACACACACACACAAAGAGCAGCCAAACACACACAAACAGCGAACAAACACCAACAAACAAAAAACAAACACTCACAAACAGCAAACAAATACATACAAATAGCAAACACCCACAAACAACAAATTAATGTGCACAAACAGCAGACAGAGAGCCACAAAGAGCAAACACCCACAAATAGCAAACACCCGCAAAAAGCAAACAAACAACAACAAACAGCAAACTAGCACCCACAAAGAGCAAATAAACACCTACAAATAGTAAACATCCACAAGCAGCAAACAAACACCCACAAACAGGAAACAAACACCCACAAACAGCAAATAAACACTCACAAGTAGCAAACAGACACCCACAAACAGCAACGAATACCCACAAAGAGCAACAAGAACCCACAAACAGCAACAAACAGCCACAAACAGGAAACAGGCACACAGAAACAGCAAACTACCAGGTAAAGCAGCAGGCAGACACCCTCAAACAGCAAAAAAAACAACCACAAAGAGCAAATAAACAATGACAAACAGCAAGCATGCACCAATATCAAATACCAACAAACAGCAAACAACCACAATCAGCAACAAAGACACACAAACAGCAAATATCCACAAACAGCAAGCAAACACTGACAAATAGCAAAAAAATCCACAAAAATGAAACAAACACCCACAAACAGCAAACATCCACCTAAAACTGCAAGCAAACAACAAACAGCAAAGAATAGCCCACAAACTGCCACAGTGCACAAACAGCAAATACCCACAAGCAGCAAACAAAAACCTACAATAAGCAGCAAATACCCACAAACAGCAAACAAACATCCAGAACAGCCAACAAACACCCATAAACAGCAACAAACACACACAAACATCAACAAACAGCTAGAAATAACAAACACCCACAAACAGCAGCAAACACCCACAAGCAGCAACAAACACCCATAAACAACAAACACCCACAAGCTGCAACAAACACCCACAAACAACAAACACCCACAAGCTGCAACAAACACCCATAAACAACAAACACCCACAAGCTGCAACAAACACCCACAAACAACAAACACCCACAAGCTGCAACAAAGACAAACAGCAAACCCCGAAAAGCAGCATACAAATAACCACAAACAGGAAACAAACATATGCTAACAGCATGAAACACCAACAGACAGCAAATAAATGCCCACAAACAGCAAATAAATGCCCACAAACAGAAAATTAACACCCAAAGACAGCAAATAAATCCCCACAAACACCAAAACCCATAAAAAGCAGACAACCTCAAACAGCAAACACCCACAAACTGCAATCTAACCCCCACAATCAGCAAAAACACACAAACTCAAAAACACATAAACAGCAAATAAACACCCACATGCAGCAAGCAAACAGCCACAAAAGGCCAACAAACACATACAAATAGCAAACACCCACAAAGAGCAAACAAACACCTACAAACAGCAAATATCCACAGACAGCAACCACCCACAAACAGCAAACACCTACAAACAGGAAACAAATACCCACAAACAGCAAGAAACACCCACAAACAGCAATCACACACAAACAGCAACAAACAGCCACAAACAGGAAACAGTCACACACAAACAGCAAACATGCACCTAAAAGAGCAAGCAAAACACCACAAACAGCAAAGAAGCACCCACAAATAGCAAACATACACCCACAAATAGCAAACAAAAACACACAATCAGCTACAAACACCCACAAATAGCAAACATACGCCCACAAATAGCAAACAAACACCCACAAGCAGCAAACAAACATCCACAAACAGCAAATACGCACAAACAGCAAACACCCACTAACAGCAAACAAACATCCACAAAGAGCAAACAGCACCTACAAGCAGCAAACACACATCCACAAACAGCAAATACGCACAAACAGCAAACACCCACAAATAGCAAACACCCACAAACAACAAACACACACAAACAGCAAACAACCACCTAAAATAGCAAGCAAACACTCTCAAACAGCAAACAAGCACCCAACAAGAGCAAACAAACAACCACAAACAGCACACAGCAGACACGCACAAAGAGGAAATACCCACAAAAAGCAAACAACTACAAATCGCAAAAACCCGCAAAGAGCAAACAAGCAACCACAAACATAAACAAACATCCAAAAACACACAAACAGGAAACAGACACACACAAACAGCAAATAACCACCTAAAACAGCAACCAAACACCTACAAACAGCAAAGAACAACCCACAAACAGCAAACAAACACCCACAATCAGCAACATAAAACGACAAACAGTATCAAACCGACAATCAGCACACAAATACCCACAAACAGCAAACAGACACTCACTAAAAGCAACAAACATCCACAAACAGGAAACAAAAAACCACAAACAGCAAGAAACACAAACAGCAATACCCCACAAACAGGAAACAAATGCCTGCAAACAGCAAGAAACACAAACAAACAGTAATACCCCACAAACAGCAAAAAACAGCCACAAACAGGAAACAGACACACACAAATAGCAAACAACCACCTAAAACAGCAAGCAGACACCTACAAACAGCAAAGAACAACCCACAAACGGCCACAATGCAGACATAAAATACCCACAAACAGCAATCAAACACCCACAATCAGCAACAAAAACCAATAAAATATATCAAACACCCACAAACAGCAAATGCGCACAGTGAGGAAACACCCACAAACAGCAAAGAAGGAGCAACGAACATCAAATACCTGCAAGCAGAAAACTGCCACAACGCACAAACTGAAAATACCCTCATCAGCAAACACAAACAGCAAACAAACACCCACAAATAGCAACGAATATACAAAGACAGCAAACGCAAACAAACAGGAAACACCCACTAACAGCAAATAACCACATACAGCAAACACCCACAAACAGCAACAAGCACCATCAAACAGCAACAAACACCCAAACACAGCAACAAACACACACAAACAGCAAACACCCAAAAAACTGCAACAAACACCCACAAACAGCAAACACACACAAACAGCAAACACTCAGAAACAGTAAGCAATCACCCACAAACAGTAAACAAACACCCACAAACAGGAAACAAACACCTACAAGCAGTAATAAACACACACAAACAGCAAACATCCAGAAATAGCAACAAGCACCCAAACGCAGCAACAAACACACACAAACAGCAAACACCCACAAACAGTAACCAATCACCAACAAACAGTAAACAAACACACACAAACAGAAAACAAACACCTACAATCAGCAATAAACACACGCAAACAGCAAACACCCACAAACTGTAAGCCAACACCCACAAATAGGAAACAAACACCTACAATCAGTAAGAAACACAAACAAACAGCAAACACCCACAAACTGTAAACAAACAACCACAAACAGGAAACAAAAGCGCGCAAACAGCAAGAAACACCAACAAATAGCAAACACCAACAAACAGTAAATAAACACCCACAAACACCAAAAGCCATAAAGAGCAGACAACCTCAAACAGCAAACAAACACCCTCAAACAGCAAACACCCGCAAACTGCAATCTAATCCCACAAACAGCAAAAACACATAAACAGCAAATAAACGCCCACAAGCAGCAAGCAAACAGCCACAAGCAGCAGGCAAAAACACAAAAATAGCAAACACCCACAAAGAGCAAACAAAAACTTTCAAACAGCAAACATCCACAAACAGCAATCATACACAAACAGCAACAAACAGTCACAAACAGGAAACAGACACAAACAAACAGCAAAAACCACCTAAAACAGCAAGAAACACCACCAAAGAGCAAATACCCACAAGCAGTAAGCAATCACCCACAAACAGTAAACAACACCCACAGATAGGAAACAGACACCTAAACTCAGCAATTAACACATGCAAACAGCAAACAAATGGCCACAAACAGGAAACAAACACCCACAAAGAGCAAGAAACACCCACAAACAGCAAATTCACACCCACAAACAGCATATAGATGCCCACAAACACCAAAATGCATAAAGAGCAGACAACCTCAAACAGCAAACAAACACCCTCAAACAGCAGACACCAGCAAACTGCAATCTAACCCCCACAAACAGCAAAAACCCATAAACAGCAAAAACACATAAACAGCAAATAAACACCCGCAAGCAGCAAGGAAACAGATGCAAACAACAAGCAAACACACACACACATAGCAAACACCTAAGGGGAGCAAACAAACACCCACAAAGAAATACCCACAAACAGCAAACACAAACAAACACAAATAACCACCTAAAACAGCAAGCAAACACCCTCAAACAGCAAACAAACACCCACAAACAGCAGACACGCACAACCATCAAATACCAACAAACAGCAAACACGCACAAATTGCAAATATCCACAAAGAACAAACAAACAACAACAATCATAAACACCCACAAACAGCAAATACTCACAAACAGCAAACAGGCACCCACAAAAAGCAACAAACACACACAAACAGGGGGGAAAAAAACACCAATAGCAAACAAACACCCACAAACAGAAAACAGACAGCCAGAACTAACAAACACCTACAAACAGCAGCAAACACACACAAACATCAACAAACAACCAGAACTAACAAACACCCACAAACAGCAGTAAACACATACAAGCAGCAACAAACAGCAAACACCAACAAACTGCAACAAACACCTACAAACATCAAACACACACAAACAGCAAACACCCACAAACAGTAATGAAACATCCACTAACAGAAAAATAAGCACCCAGAAACAGGAAACAAACACCTACAATCAGTAAGAAACACAAACAAACAGCAAACACACAAAGAGCAAACAAACAACTACAAACAGCAAACATCCACAAACAGGAATCAGAAACAAACAGCAAACACCCACAAGCAGGAAACAAACACTTACAATCGGTAATAAACATACGCAAATAGCAAACACCCACAACCAGCATCAAACACCTACAAGCAGCAAACAAACACCCACAAACACAAGAAACACCCACAAACAGGAATCATATACAAACAGCTACAGGCAGCCACAAAGAGGAAACAGGCACACAGAAACAGCAAACAACCACCTATAACAGCAAGCAAACACACACAAAGTGCAAAGAAACATCCACAAATGGGCACAACGCATAAATAGCAAATACCCACAAACAGCAGACAAACACCCACAATCAGCAATAAACACCCACAAACAGCAAACAAATACCCACAAACAGCAAACAAACACCTACAAACAGCAGGCATGCCCAAACAGCAAATACCCACGAACAGCAAACACCCACAAATCATAAACACCCACAGAGAGCAAACAAGCAAAAACAATCATAAAAAAACACCCACAAACAGCAAGCACACAGAAACAGCAAACACCCACAAACAGCAAATACCCAGAAACAGCAAACAGGCACCCACAAAAAGCAACAAACGCCCACAAACAGGAAACAAAAAACCACAGACAGCAAACAAAGACCCACAAAGAGCAGCAAACACGGGCAAACAGTGACAAGCACCATCAAACAGCAACAAGCATCCACACACAGCAACAAGCATCCACACACAGCAACAAGCATCCACACACAGCAACAATCTCACACAAACGGCAAACACACACAAAGAGAAAACAAACAGCCACCACAGGAGCAAACACACACAAACATCAACAAACAACCCAAAATAACAAACACCCACAAATAGTAAGCAAACAGCCACAAACAGGAAAAAAACACCCACAAACATGAAATAAACACCTACAATCAGTAAGAAAAACAACCATACAGCAAACATCCACACACAGCAAATGAACAACCACAAACAGGAAATAAACACCGGCAAACAGCAAGAAACACCAACAGACAGCAAACACAAACAGACAGCAAATAAACACCCACAAACACAAAAACCCATAAAGAGCAGGCAGCCTCAACAGCAAACAAACACCCACAAGCAGCGAACACCCACAAATTGCAATCTAATCCCCACACACAGCAAAAACCCAGAAACAGCAAAAACACATAAGCAGCAAATAAACACCCACAAGCAGCAAACAAATAGCCACCAGCAGCAGGCAAACACACACAAATAGCAAACACCCACAAAGAGCAAACAAACACCTGTAAACATCCACAAACAGCAAACACCCACAAACAGCAAACAAACACCTACAAACAGCAAACAAACACCCAAAAGCTGCAACAAACACCCACAAAGAGCAAACAAACACCTGCAAACATCCACAAACAGCAAACACCCACAAACAGCAAACAAACACCTACAAACAGCAAACAAACACCCAAAAGCTGCAACAAACACTCACAAAGATAAACACACACAAACAGCAAACACCCACAAACAGTAAGCAAACACCCACAAACAGTATGCAATCACCCACAAACAGCAAACAAACGGCCACAAACAGAATACAAACACCCACAAAGAGCAAGAAACTCCCAGAAACTGGAAATAAATGCTCACAAACAGCAAATTCACAACCACAAACAACAAATAGATGCCCACAAACACCAAAACCCACAAAAGCACACAGCCTCAAACAGCAAACAAACACACTCAAATAGCAAACACCAGCAAATTGCAATCTAACCCCCACAAACAGCAAAAAAGTATTAACAGCAAAAACACAGAAACAGCAAATAAACACCAACAAGCAGCAAGCAAACAAACGCAAACAGCAAGCAAATACACAGGTAGCAAACAGCTAAGAAGAGAAAACAAGAAAAAAACACCCACAAACAGCAAGAAACAACCTCAAACAGCCATCACACACAAACAGCAAACAGCCATAAACAGTATGCAAACACCCACAAACAGGAAACAAACACCTACAATCAGTAATAAACACACGAAAACAGCAAACACCCACAAACAGCAAACAAACACCTTCAAACAGGAAACAAACACCCACAAACAGCAAACAACCACCTATAACAGCAAACAAACAAACACAAACTGCAAAGAAACATCCACAAACGGGCTTGACACACAAACAGCAAATACCCACAAACAGCAAGCAAACACCCACAATCAGTAATAAACACCCACAAACAGCAAACACCCACAAACAGCAAAGGAATGCCCACAAACAGCCAACACAAACAAACACAAGCTACCAACTAAAACAGTAAGCAAACACTCTCAAACAGCAAACAAACACCCACAAACAGATTCCTGGATCACTGGGACCGTTTCTGGACCCATGATCACTGTAACCTTGCCTTTCTTACACACATTTTCTATCTCCTGGTGTATCTTGTGCCCCACATCCTGACTACTGTTCGGAGGCCTGTACATAACTCCCACTATGGTTTTATTACCTTTGTGGTTCCTCAACTCTACCCACACAGATTCTACACCATCTGACCCTACATCATTTCTTGCTATCGATTTAATTTCATTTCTTACTAACAAAGCAACCCCACCCCCTCTGCCAACCTGCCCATCTTTTCGATAGGATGTATATCCTTGGATAGTTAGCTCCCAGTCCTGATCCCCTTGCAGCCATGTCTCCGTGATGCCCACCACATCGTACCTGCCAATTTCAATCTGCGCCACAAGCTCATTTACCTTATTTCGTATACTGCGTGCATTCAGATACAACACCTTCAGTCCTGTATTTCCCGTCCCCTTTCTCATTGTCGTCCCTTTATCTGGATGTGCTTGAAGTTAGATTCCTAGCCCTTTCCAAACGCTCTGTCCTATTTTGTGTTCTGGAGACTTTAATAGCCTCTCTTGGGCTCTCCTTTCTTTTCAGTTTTTTCATAATTTTCCATGAAGTTGAATCCACCCCCCCACACGCTAACCTGCTGCTTTGTTTCCCATTAGTCATACTTCTTGGAGTTTTACCCCCCCCCCCCACTTTCTAGTTTAAAGTCCTGTTGACCACCCTATTTACCCTTTTCACTAGAACATTGGTCCCAGATCGGTTCAGGTGGAGACCGTCCCAATGGTACAGATCCCTCCTGTTCCAATACTGATGCCAGTGCCCCATGAAATGGAACCCCTTTTTCCCGCACCACTCCTTTAGCCACGTGTTTACTTCCTTTATTCTTGCGTCCCTATGCCAATTTGCACGTGGCTCGGGTAGTAATCTGGAGATTATAACCCTTGAGGACCTGTTCTTTAATTTAGTTCCTAGTTCCTGATAATCCCCAAATAGGTCCTCTTTCCTAGTCTTAACTATGTTATTTGTCCCGATGTGGACCACAACAACTGGATCCTCCCCCTCCCTTTCCAATATCCTTTCAAGCCGATCAGAGATGTCCCCCACCCTGGCACTGGGCAGGCAACATACCATGCGGGACTCCCGATCCTGCTTACAAAGGAAGCTATCAATTCCCCTAATTATAGAATCCCCTGCAACTACCACTTGTCTTTTTGCTCCCCCCTCTTGAATGGCATTCTGTGCCACGGTGCCGTGGTCAGCTGGCTCATCCTCCCTACAGCCCTGTTCCTCATCCACACAGGGAGCAAGTACCTCGTACCTGTTGGAGAAGGTCAAGAGCTGAGGCTCCTCTGTTCCTGAACACAGGATCCCTCTACCTGCCTCACTTGCAGTCACACCCTGCTGACCCTGACCACTGACCGGACTTGAGGTACTTAATCTACCAGGTGTGACCGCCTCCTGATACAAAGCGTCCAGGTAACTCTCCCCCTCCTGGATGTGCCGCAGTGTCCAGAGCTCGGACTCCAGCTCATCAATTCTGAGCCAGAGTTCCTCCAGCAACCAACACTTGCTGCAGATGTGGTCACTGCAGCTCGCAATGGGATCTGCCAGCTCCCACATCATACAGCTACAGCACATCACCTGCCCAGCCATCTCGACTTAGATAATTAATTTATTAATTAGCTTTGCGGTGTTTTTTTTTCAAATCTGGTGCCGATTTCCTACCAACCAATCAGGTCACAGCTTTCCTGTGATGTCACTTTTTCAGTTTTTGGCTTCAGTTACTCTGTGCCCCGAGGTCACCGCACCGGTGCTCCTCCCTCCGAGTCTGCTCCCTGGAGACAAGGTCGCGAATCCCGAGGTAAGCTAGATTTATACTCACCGCTCCGGTGCTCCTCCCTCTGAGTCTGCTCCCAGGATTTACTCACCAATCAGCTGCTTTTTCTTTAAAATCCACTTTGAGAAGAGTGTCCCTCGCAGGTCTGGTGCACTCCTGAAGGCACTGCCTCTCCCTCTCTCTCTTTGTTTTTAGGTTTGAGGAGGAGGGAGGGATGGAAACACTACAGCAATGTAATGTATGGGGCTATTCCATTCTTTGACAGTGGGTCCTCCTCAATTCCCTCCTGAGTCGCGGTGGCTGTGGTGACTTCTCCCAGAATGCTTCAGTCACTTCTCACTAGCGCCCTCTGTTGGATACTCTTCCTCCTGTTGAGTGCAAGAGTCCTTCTCCTCGATTCCCTCCTGAGAGTCACGGTGGCTGCGGTGACGTCTCCCAGAATACTTCAGTCACTTCTCCCCAGCAGTTTGTGTGTGTTTGCTCTTTGTTTTTCTTTGTTTTTGTTTCTGGGTGTTTGTTTCCTGTTTCTATGTGTTTGTTTGCTGTTTGTGGGTTTTTACTGTTTGTGTGTGTTTGCTTGCTGTTTGTGTCAATTTGCTTGTTGCTTGTGGGTGCTTATTTGCTGTTTCTGTGTTTTTGCTGTTTGTGGGTGTTTGCTGTTTGTGGGAATGAAATTGCAGTTTGCGGGTGTTCCCTGTTTGTAGGTGTTTGTTTCCTGTTTGTGGTGCCTGTTTGCTGATTGTGGGTGTATGCTGTTTGTGGGTGTTTGCTTTTTGTGTCTGTTTGCTGTTTGTGGGTGTTTGTTGCAATTTGTGGGTATTTGCTGTTTGTTGCTGCTTGTGTGTGTTTGCTGCTGTTTGTGGGTGTTTGCTATTTCTGGCTGTTTGTTGATGTTTGTGTGTGTTTGTTCCTGTTAGTGGCTGTCTTTTTTCTGTTTGTGTGTGTTTGTGGGTGCTTGTTGCTGTTTGGGGGTGTTTGCTGTTTGTAGGTGTTTGTCTACTCTTTGTGGGTGTTTACTATTTGTGTGTGTTTGCTTGCTGTTTGTGGCTGTTTGATTGCTGCTTGTGGGAGCATATTTGCTGTTTCTGTGTTTTTGCTGTTTTTGCCTTTTGCTGTTTGTGGGGGTTAGATTGCAGGTTGCTGGTGTTTGCTCTTTGAGGGTGTTTGTTTGCTGTTTGATGTTCACTGCTCTTTAAGGGTTTTGGCGATTATGGGCATCCATTTGTTGTTTGTGGGTGTGAATTTGCTGTTTATGGGCATTTATTTGCTGTTTCGGGGTGTTTCTTGCTCTTTGTGGTTGTTTGTTTCCTGTTTGCAGTCATTTGTTTGCTGTCTGTGTGTGTTTGCCTTTTGTGTGTGTTCATTACCGATTGCAAGTGTTTGTATCCTGTTTGTGGGTGTTTGGTTACTGCTTCTGGGTGATTGCTTTCTGTTTGTGGGTGTTTGCTGTTTGTATGTGTTTGCTCTTTGTGGATGTTTGATGCAGTTTTTGGGTGTTTGTTTCCTGTTTGTAAGTGTTTGTTTGCTGTTTGTGTGTGTTTATTACTGATTGTCGGTGTTTGTTTCCTGTTTTTGGGTGTTTGTTCCCTGTTTGTAGGTGTTTGTTTGCTGGTTGTTGGTGTTTGCTGTTTGTGGATGTTTGCTGTTTTTAGGTGTTTGTTTGCTCTTTGTGGGTGTTTGTTTGCTGTCTGTGTTTTTTTGTTTCCTGTTTGTGGGCGCGTGTTGCTTTTTGCGGGTGCCTGTTTGCTGATTGTGGGTATTTGTTTGCTCTTTGTGGGTGTTTACTATTTGTGGGTGTTTACTTGCTGTTTGCGTGTGATTGCTGTTTGTGGGTGTTTCTTGCTGTGTGTGGGTGTTTTTTTCTTGTTTGTAGGTGATTGTTTGCTCTTTGTGGGTGTTTGCTGTTTGTGGGTGTTTGCTATTTGTGTGTGTTTGTTTGCTCTATGTGTCTGTTTGCTTGCTGCTTCTGGGTGTTTATTTGCTGATTATGTGCTTTTGCTGTTTATGAGTTTTTGCTGTTTGTAGGGGTTAGACTGTAGTTTGCTGGTGTCTGCTGTTTGAGGGTGTTTGTTTGCTGTTTGAGGTTGTCTGCTCTTTATGTGTTTTGGTGTTTGTGGGCCTCTATTTGTTGTTTGTGTGTTTGAATTTGCTGTTTGTGAGCATTTATTTGCTGTTTCTGGATGTTTCTTGCTCTTTGTGGGTGTTTGTTTACTGTTTGTGGGTAATTGCTTACTGTTTGTGGGTGTTTGCTGTTTGTGTGTGTTGATTACTGATTGTAGGTGTTTGTTTCCTCTTTTTGGGTGTTTGTTCCCTGTTGATAGGTGTTTGTTTGCTGTTTGTGGGTCTTTGCTCTTTGTGGATGTTTGCTGTTTGTAGGTGTTCGTTTGCTCTTTGTGGGTGTTTGCTATTTGTGTGTGTTTGCCTGCTGCTTGTGGCTGTTTGTCTCTGTTTGTCTCTGTTTGTGGATGTTTGTTATTTCTGGCTGTTTGTTGATGTTTGTGTGCAATTGTTGCTGCGTGTGGGTGTCCGTTTGTTGTTTGTGTGTGTTTGCTGTTTGTGTGTGTTTGTTGCTGCGTTTGGGTGCCTGTTGCTGTTTGATGGTGCTTGTTACTGATTGTGGGTGTTTGCTGTATGTGTGTCATTGCACTTAGTGGGTGTTTGCTGTTTGTTTGCATTTGCTGCCTTTGTGTGTCTGTTGCTATTTATGGGTGTTTGTTTGCTGTTTGTGTTTGCTGATGACGGTATTTTCAGTTTGTGCGTCGTCGCAGTTTTCTGCTTGTGGGTATTTGCTGTTCTTTGCTCTTTCTTTGCTGTTTGTGGGTGTTTCCATGCTGTTTGTGCGTGTTTGCTGTTTGTGCATGTTTGCTGTTTGTGGGTGTTTGCTGTTTGTGGGCATTTCTGCTGTTTGTCGGTTTTTGTTACTGTTTGTGGGTATTTTCTGTCTGTGTTGAGGTAGTTTGTGGGTCATTCTTTGCTGCTTGTACATGTTTGCTTGCTGTTTTAGGTGGTTGTTTGCTATTTGTGTGTGTCTGTTCCCTGTTTGTGGCTGTGTTTTGCTGTTTGTGGGGTATTGCTGTTTGTGGGTGTTTCTTTCTGCTTGCAGGTGTTTGCTGTCTGTAGGCGCTTGCTTGTTCTTTGTGGGTGTTTGTTTGCTGTTTGTGGTTTTTTGTTTCCTGTTTGTGGATGTTTGTTGCTTCTTGTGTCTGTTTGCTGTTTGTGAGTATTTGCTGTTTGTGGGTGTTTGCTGTTTGTGTGTGTTTGCTGTTTGTGGGCATTTCTGCTGTTTGTGGGTGTTTGTGTGTTGTTTATTTGTTTTTGCTGTTCATTGGTTTTTGCTGTTTGTGGGGGTTAGATTGTCATTTGCTGGTGTCTGATCTTTGAGGGTGTTTGCTGTTTGAGGTTATCTGCTCTTTATGGGTTTTGATGTTTGTGGGCGTCTATTTGTTGTATGTGGGTGTGAATTTACTGTTTGTGGGCATTTATTTCCTGTATTTAGGTGTTTCTTGCTCTTTGTGGGTGTTTGTTTCCTGTTTGTTGTCGCTTGTTTGCTGTTTGTGTGTGCTTGCTGTTTGCATGTGTTTATTACTGATTGTAGGTGTTTGTTTCCTGTTTGTGGATGTTTGTTTACGGTCTGTGGATGATTGCATACTGTTTGTGCGTGTTTGCTTTTTGTGTGTGTTTGCTCTTTATGGGTGTTTGTTGCAGTTTCTGGGTGTTTGCTGTTTGTGGATGTTTGCTGTTTGTAGGTGTTTGTTTGCTCTTTGTGGGTGTTTACTATTTGTGTGTGTTTGCTTGTTGTTCGTCGCTGTTTGCTTGCTGCTTGTGGGTGCTTATATGCTGTTTCTGTGTTTTTGCTGTTTGTGGGTTGTTTCTGTTTGTGGGGGTTAGATTTTAGTTTGTGGGTCTTTGTTGTTTGTGGGTGTTTTTTAGCTGTTTGAGGTTATCTGCTCTTTATGGGTTTTGGTGTTTGTGGGTGTATTTTGTTGTTTGTGGGCATTTATTTGCCGTTTGTCGGTGTTTGGTGTTTGTTGGTGTTTCTTGCTGTTTTTTGTGAGTCTTTGTTTCCTGCTTGTGGGTGTTTGCTTACTGTTTATGGGTGTTTGCTCTTTGTGTATGTTTGCTACCTATTGTAGGCGCTGGTTACTGTCTGTGGGTGTTTGTTTACTGTTTGTGGGTGTTTGCTGTTTGTGTGTGATTGCTCTTTGTGGGCGTTTCTTGCAGTTTTTGAGTATTTGTTTCCTGTTTGTAGGTGTTTATTGGCTGTTTTTGGGTGTTTTCTGTTTGTGGATGTTTGCTGTTTGTGGGTATTTATTTGCCCTTCTTAGCTGTTTGCCCTTTGTGTGTTTGCTTGCTGTTTGCATCTGTTTGCTTGCTGTTTGTGTGTGTTTATTTGCTGTTTATGTGTTTTTGCTGTTTATGGGTTTTTGCTGTTTGTGGGGGTTAGATTGCAGTTTGCTGGTGTCTGCTGTTTGAGGGTGTTTGCTGTTTGAGGTTGTCTGCTCTTTATGTGTTTTGGTGTTTGTGGGCCTCTATTTGTTGTTTGTGGGTGTGAATTTACTGTTTGTGGGCATTTATTTGCTGTTTCTGGGTGTTTCTTGCTCTTTGTGGTTGTTTGTTTCTTGTTTGTGGGTGATTGCTTACTGTTTTTGGGTGTTTGCTTTCTGCTTGTGGGTGCTTATTTGCTGTTTCTGTGTTTTTGCTGTTTGTGGGGGTTAGATTTCAGTTTGCTGGTGTTTGCTCTTTGTGTTTCTTGCTGTTTGCATGCATTTGTTTCCTTTTGGGGGGTAATGCCGTTTGTTTGTGTTTCTTGCTGTTCGTGGGTGTTTGTTGCTTTTTGTGGGTGTCTGTTTGCTGTTTGTGAGTATTTGCTGTTTGTGGGTGTTTGCTCTTTGTGTGTGTTTGCTGTCTGTGTTTATTACTGATTGTAAGTGTTTGTTTCCTGTTTGTGGGTGTTTGTTTAATGTTTGTGGGTGATTGCTTACTGTTTGTGGGTGTTTCTTACTGATTGTGGTTGTTTGTTTCCTGTTTGTGAGTGTTTGCTGTTTGTGTGTGTTTGCTGTTGGTGGGTGTTTGTTACAAATTGTAGGTGCTTGCTGTTTGTGGGTGTTTGTTGCTGCTTGTGTGTGTTTATCTCTGTTTGTGGATGTTTGATGTTTCTAGCTGTTTGTTGATGTTTGTGTGCGTTTGTTGCTCTTTGTGGGTGTCTGTTTGCTGTTTGTGTGTGTTTGCTGTTTGTGTGTGTTAGTTGCTGCATTTGGATGCCTGTTGCTGTTTGATGGTGCTTGTTGCTCTTTGTGGGTGTTTGCTGTATGTGTGTGTTTGCTGTTTGTAGGCATTTCTGCTGTTTGTGGGTGTTTGATACTGTTTGTTGGTTTATGTTGCTGATTGTGGGTGTTTGTTTGCTGTTTGTGGATATTTTCTGTCTGTGCATTGTGGCCATTTGAGGGTCATTCTTTGCTGTTTGTAGGTGTTTGCTTGCTGTTTTAGGTGGTTGTTTGCTGTTTGTGTGTGTCAGTTCCCTGTTTGTATGTTTTTGGATGTTTGTTTATGTTTGTGGTTGTTTGTTTGCTCTTTGTGGGTTTTTGCGATTTGTGGTTGTTTGCTGTTTGCTCGTATTTGCTGTGTGTGCATGTCTGCTATGTGTTGTTTGTGGTTGCTTGTTTGCACTTGGTGGGTGTTTGTTTGAGAGTGTTTGCTTGCTGTTTTAGGTGGTTGTTCCCTGTTTGTATGTGTTTGCTGTTTGTGGGTTTTTTTTGCTGGTTGTGGATGTTTGTTTGCTGTTTGTGGGTGTTTTCTGTTTGTGGGTATTTGCTGTTGGTGCGGTGCCTGCTGTTTGTGGTTGTTTGTTGGCTCTTTGTAGATGTTTTGTTGCTGTTTCAGGGTGTCTGCCTGCTGTTTTATCTGGTTGTTTCCTGTTTGTGTGTGCCTGTTTCCTGTTTGTGGCTGTTTGTTGCTGTTTGTGGGTGATTGCAGTTTTTGATTGTTTGTTGCTGTTTGTGGGTTCTTGTTGCTTTTTGTGGGTATTTGTTGCTGTTTATGGGTGTCTGCTGTCTGTGGCTGTTTGTTTTCTACTTGTGAGTGCTTATTTGCTGTTTGTGGCTGATTGTTGTTGATTGTGGTTTTTTACTCTTTGTGGCTGTTTGCTGCTTCCACGCATTTATTTGCTCTTTGCGGGTGCTTGCTGTTTGTGGGTGTTTGCTGTTTGCTACTTGTGAGTGCTTACTTGCTGTTTGTGGCTGATTGTTGTTGATTGTGGGTGTTTGCTGTTTGTGGGTTTTTACTCTTTGTGGCTGTTTGTTTGCTGCTTCCACGCATTTATTTGCTGTTTGTGGGTGTTTGCTGTTTGTGGGTATTTGCTGTTTGTGTGCATCTGATGTTTGCGGGCGTTTGTTGCTTTTTGTGGTTGCTTGTGGGCGTTTATTATGCTGTTTGAGGGTGTCTGGCTGCTGCTTTTTCTGGCTGTTTGCTGTTCCTGTGTGCCTGCTTCCTGTTTGTGGCTTTTTGTTGCTGTTTGTGGGTGATTGCAGTTTTTGATTGTTTGTTGCTGTTTGTGGGTTCTTGTTGCTCTTTTTGGGTATTTGCTGTTGTGCGTTTCTGCTGTTTGTGGATGTTTGTTTGCTCTTCTTGGTTGTTTTGTTGTTGTTTGAAGGTGTCTGCCTGCTCTTTTACCTCATTGTTTGCTGTTTCTGTGTGAATGTTTCCTGTTTGTGGCTGTTTATTGTTTTTTGTCGGTGATTGCAGTTTTTGATTGTAGCTGTTTGTGGGTCCTTGTTGCTCTTTGTGGGTATTTGCTGCTGTTTCTGTGTGCCTGTTTCCTGTTTATGGCTGTTTGTTGCTGTTTGTGGGTGTCGGTTTGCTGTTTGTGGATGTGGTTTGTTATCTGTGAGTGTTTGCTTACTGTTTGTGGATGTTTGTTGCTATTTGTGGGTGTCTGTTTGCTGTTTGTGGATGAGGTTTGTTATCTGTGAGTGTTTGCTTGCTGTTTGTTGCTGTTTGTGGGTGTCTGTTTGCTGTTTGTGGATGTTTTTTGCTATTTGCAAGTGCTTGTTTGTTGTTTGTGTGTGTTTGTTGTTTGTGTGTTTGTTTGCTCTTTGTGTGTGTTTGTTTGCTGTTTGTGGGTGATTGTTGTTGATTGTGGGTGCTTGCTGTTTGTGAGTATTTGCTATTTGTGTGCATCTGATTTTTGCGGTCGTTTGTTGCTTTTTGTGGTTGTTTGTTTGCTCTTTGTGGGTATTTCTTTGCAGTTTGAGGTTGTTTGCTTGCTGTTTTAGGTGGTTGTTTACTGTTTGAGTGTGTCTGTTTCTTGTTTGTGGCTCTTTGTACGTGATTGCTGTTTGTGGGTGATTGTTGCTGTTTGTGGGCTTTTGTTGCTCTTTGTGGTTTATTGTTGCTGTTTGTGTTTGTTTGCTGTTTCTGCGTGTTTACAGCTTGTGGGTGTTTGTTGCTGTTTGTGGTTGTTTGTTTGCTCTTATTGGGTGTTTGCTATTTGTGGCCGGTTGTTTGCTGTTTATTGGTGTTTGCAGTTTGCGGGTGTTTGCTGTTTGTTGCTCCTCGTGGCTGTTTGTTGCTGTTTGTGGGTGTTTGCTCCTTGTGTGTGTTTGCTGTTTGAGGGTGTTTGCTGTTTGTGGGTGATAGGTTGCAGTTTCTGGGTGTTTGCTATTTGTACATGTTTGTTTGCTGTTTGTGGATGTTTGCTACTGTTTGTGGTTGTTTGTTATTTTTGGCTGTTTTTCGCTGTTTGCGTGTGTTTGTTGCTGTTTGCGGATGTTTGTTTGCTGCTTGTGGGTGTTTGTTGTTGAGTGTGTTTGTTGCTGTGTTTGGTCGCTTGATGCTGTTTGAGGGTGCTTGTTGCTGTTTTGAGTGTTTGCTGTATGTGGGTATTTGCTGTTAGTGGGTCTTTGCTGTTTGTGTGCATTTGCTGTTTGTTGCTCTTTCATTGCTGTTTGCGGGTGTTTGCTGTTTGTTGGCATTTCTTTGCTGTTTGTGCATGTTTGTTTGCTGTTTGTGGGTGTTTGTTGCTGTTTGTGGGTGCCTGTTTGCTGTTTGTGAATGTTTTTTTGCTATTTTTCAATGTTTGATTACTGTTTGTGGGTGTTTGCTGTTTGTGTGTGTTTGTTTGCTGTTTGTGGATGATTATTTGCTGTTTGTGGGTATTTGCTGTTTGTGCGCGTCTGATGTTTGTGGGTGCTTGTTGCTTTTTGTGGTTGTTTCTTTGCTCTTTGTGGGTGTTTCTTTGCTGTTTGTGGGTGTTTGTTGCTGCTTGTGTGCGTTTGCTGCTGTTTGTGGGTTTTTGTTTGCTGTTTTTGTGTTTTAGTTGCTGCGTGTGGGTGCTTGTTGCTGTTTGAGGGCGCCTGTTGTCGTTTGTGGGTGTTTGCTATTTGTGTGAGTTTGCTGCTTGTGGGTGTTTGTTGCTGTTTGTGGTTGTTTGCTCTTTGTGGGTGTTGATTTGCAATTTGTACGTGTTTGCTGTTTATGGGTTTTTTGCTGTTTGTGGGTCTTTGATTGTTTTTTGAGGATGTTTGCTCTTTGTGGGTTTTGGTGTTTGTGGGTTTTTCCTTGTTGTTTGTGGGTTTTAATTTACTACTTGTAGGTGTTAGTTTTCTCTTTGTGGTTGTTTGTTCTCTGTTTGTGTGTGCTTGCTGTTTGTGGGTTTTGATGTTTGCGGGTTTTGATGTTTGTGGGTGTTTCTTTGCTGTTTACGGGTGTTAATTTGCTGCTTGTGGGCATTGA
Organism: Cetorhinus maximus; assembly: GCF_964194155.1. Taxonomy (NCBI): domain Eukaryota; kingdom Metazoa; phylum Chordata; class Chondrichthyes; order Lamniformes; family Cetorhinidae; genus Cetorhinus; species Cetorhinus maximus. The sequence continues at coordinate 47,049,428 of NC_135896.1, read as the reverse complement.
TTTTTAGTTTGTGGGTGATTGCTGTTTGTGGGTGTTTCTTGCTGTTTGTGAGTGTTTGTTTCCTGTTTGTGGGTGTTTGCTGTTTGTGGGTGTTTGCAGTTTTTGGGCATTTGTTTGCAGTTTGTGGGTGCTTGCTTGCTGTTTGTGTTTGTCTGTTTCCTGTTTGCAACTGCTTGTGAGTGTTTGCTTTTTGTGGGTGTTTGTTTGCTGTTTGTGGGTTTTTGCTGTTTGGGTATGTTTGCTGCTTGTGGGTGTTTGTTGTTGTTTGTTTGCTCTTTGTGGGTGCTTGCTATTTGTGGATGTTCCTATGCTTTTTGGGGTGTTTGTTTGCTGCTGTGGCTGTTTATTTGTTGTTTATGTATGTTTGCTGTTTGTGGGTGTTTGTTTGTTGTCTGTGGTCGTTTGTTTCCTGTTTGCATGTGCTTGTTCATTGTGGGTGTTTGCTGTTTATGAACGTTTGTTTGCAGTTTGAGGGTGATTGTTGTTGATGGTGGGTGTTTGTTTGCTTTTTGTGGGCATTTGCTGTTTGTGCATGTTTGTTTGCTGTTTGTGGTTGTTTGCTCGTTGTGCATGATTGTTGCTGTTAATGGGTGTTTGTTGCTGATTGTGGGTGTTTCCTGTTTGTGGGTATTTGCTATTTGTGCATGGCGGCCATTTGTGGGTACTTCTTTGCTGCTTGTGGGTTTTTCTTACTGTTTGTGTGTGCCTGTTTCCTGTTTGTTGCTGTTTGTGGGTGTCTGTTTGCTGTTTGTGGGTATTTGTTTGTTCTTAGTGCATGTATGCTGTTTGTATTGTGTTTGTTGCTGATTGTCGTGTGTTTGTTTGCTGTTTGTGAGTATTTGCTGTTTGTCAGTGGTAGCCATATGTGGGTGTTTCTTTGCTGTTTGTTGGTGTTTGCTTGCTGTTTGTGTGTGTCTGTTCTCTGAATGTTATTGCTTGTGGGTGTTTGCTGTTTGTGGGTGGTTGTTTCTGTTTGTGGGTTTTTGTTGCTATTTGTGGGTGTTTGTTTGCTGTTTCTGGCTGTTTGCTGCTTGTGCATGTTTATTTTCTGTTTTTTGTGTGTTTGTTGTTTCTGGGTGTTTGTGATTTTGTTTGCTTTTTGTGGGTGTCTGCTGTTTGTGGGTGTTTGCTGTTTGTGGGCATCTTTTTGCTGTTTGTGAATATTTGGTGCTGTTTGTGCATGCCTGTTGCTGTTTGTGGGTTTTTGCTTGCTGTTTGGGGGTGTTTTCTGCTAGTGGGCATTTGCTGTTTCCAGCTTTCTTTGCTGTTTGTGTTTGTTTGCTGTTTGTAGGCATTTCTTTGCTGTTTGTGTGTGTCTGTTTGCTGTTTGTGGGTGTCTTTTTTACAGCTTGTGGGTGTTTGCTGTTTATGGGTGGTTGTTTCTGTTTGTGGTTTTGTTGTTTTTTGTGGGTGTCTGTTTGCTGTTTGTGTTTGCCTGCTTGCTGCTTGTGGGTGTTTTTTGTGGCTGTTTGTTTGCTGTTAGTGCATGTTTGCTCTTTGTGGATGTTTGTTACTGATTGTGGATGTTTGTTTCCTGATTGAGGCTGTTTGTTGTTTGTGGGTGTTTGCTATTTGTGGTTATTTGCTGTTTGTGCGTGGTCACCATTTGGGAGTGTTTCTTTGTTGTTAGTCGGTGTTTGCTTGCTGTTTTAAGTGTTTTTCTTTGCTCTTTGTGAGTGTCTGTTTCCTTTTTGTGGCTGTTTGTTGCAGTTTAAGGGTGTTTGTTGCTGTTTGTATGTTTTTGTTGATCTTTTTGGGTGTTTGTTTCTGTTTGTGGATTTTTGTTGTTGTTTGTTGGTGTCTGTTTGCTGTTTGTGGTTGTCTGTTTGCTGCTTGTGGGTATTTGTTGCTTCTTTTGGCAGTTGTTTGCTGTTTGTGGATGTTTGTTTCCTGTTTGTGGGTGTTTGTTGTTTGTGGGTGTCTGCCCTTTGTTAACGTTTATTTGCAGTTTGTGGGTGTTTGCTGTTTGTGGGTGTTTGTTCACTCTTTCTGCACGTTTGCTGTCTGTGGGTGTATGTCTGTTCCTGTTTGTGTGATTTTGTTTGCTGTTTCTGAGTGTTAGTTGTTTGCTCGCATTTGTTTGCAGATGTTTGTTGCTGTCTGTGTGTTTTTGTTTGCTGTTTTTGCGTGTTTGTTGTTTTTTGTGGCCATTTGATGTTTGGGGATATTTGCTCCTTGTGGGTGTTTTTTTTTTGGCTGTTTGTGCGTGTTTGCTTTTTGTGGGTATTTGATGTTATTGGCCATTTTTTTGCTGTTTGTGGGTGTTTGCTGTTTGTTGGCAATTGCAGTTTGTGGGCGTTTCCTTTCTTTTTGTGTGTATTTGCTGTTTGTGGATTTTTGCTTGCTCTTTGAGGGTGTTCTCTGCTTGTGGGTATTTGCTGTTTGTGGTTCTGTCTTTGCTGCTTGTGTGTGTTTGCTGTTTGTAGGCGCCTCTTTGCTGTTTGTGCATGTTTGTTTGCTGTTTGTGTGTGTTTGTTGCAGATTGTGGGTGTTTACTGCTTTTGATATTTGCTGTTTGTGCGTGTCTGTTTGCTGTTTGTGGCTTTTTGTGGGTGTATGTTGCTGATTGTGGGTGTTTGTTTGCTGTTTGTGGCTTTTTGTGGGTGTATGTTGCTGATTGTGGGTGTTTGTTTGCTGTTTGTGGCTTTTTGTGGGTGTATGTTGCTGATTGTGGGTGTTTGTTTGCTGTTGGTAGGCATTTGCTCTTTGTGCATGGTGGCCATTTGTGGGTGTTTCTTTGCTGTTTGTGGGTCTTTGCTTACTGTTTGTGTGTTCCTGTTTCCTGTTTGTTGTTGTTTTTGCCTGTATGCTGTTTGTAGTGTGTTTGTTGCTGATTGTGTGTTTGTTTGCTGGTTGCAGGTATTTGCTGTTTGTGTATGGTGGCTGTATGTGGGTGTTTCTTTGCTGTTTGTGGGTGTTTGCTTGCTGTTTGTGTGTGTCGGTTCCTTGTTTGTTGCTCCTTGTGGGTATTTGCTGTTTGTGGGTGTTTGTTGTTTGTGAGCATTTGTTTACTGTTTGTGTGTGTTTGTTTCCTCTTTCTGCGTGTTTGTGTTTGTGGGTGTTTGCCCTTTGTTAATGTTTGTTTGCAGTTTGTAGGTGTTTGCTGTTTGTGGGTGTTTGTTTGCTGTTTGTGGGTGTCTGTTTGCTGTTTGTGGGTGTTTGTTTGCTCTTTCTGTGCGTTTGTAGTCTGTGGGTGTATGTCTGTTCCTGTTTGTGTGTTTTTGCTTGCTGTTTCTGAGTGTTTGTTGTTTTTTGTGGCAATTTGATGTTTGTGGATTTTTGCTCCTTGTGGGTGTGTGTTTTTTTTGGCTGTTTGTGCGTGTTTGCTTTTTGTGGGTATTTGATGTTATTGGTCATGTTTTTGCTGTTTGTGGGTGTTTGCTGTTTGTTGGCGATTACAGTTGCTGTTTGTGGATTTTTGCTTGCTCTTTGAGGGTGTTTTCTGCTTGGGGGTATTTGCTGTTTGTGGCTCTGTCTTTGCTGTTTATGTGTGTTTGCTGTTTGTAGGTGTCTCATTACTGTTAGTGCATGTTTGTTTGCTGTTTGTGGGTGTTTGTTGCTGATTGTGTGTGTTTGTTTACTGCTTGTGGTATTTGCTGTTTGTGCGTGTCTGTTTGCTGTTTGTGGCCTTTTGTTTGCTCTTTGTGGGTGTATGTTGCTGATTGTGGGTGTTTGCTTCCTGTTTGTTGTTGGTTGTGGGTGTCTGTTTGCTGTTTGTGGATGTTTGTTTGTTGTTAGTGGGTACTTGATGTTCCTGTGTGGTGTCTGTATGTGGGTGTTTCTTTGCTGTTTGTGGGTGTTTGCTTGCTGTTTGTGTGTGTCTGTTCCCTATTTGTTGCTGCTTGTGGGTGTTTGTTTGTTGTTTGTGGGCATTTGTTTACTGTTTGTAGCTGTTTGCTGTTTGTGCGTGTTTGCTTGCTCTTTCTGCGTGTTTGCTGTTTGTGGGTGTATGTCTGTTCCTGTTTGTGAGTTTTTGTTTGCTGTTTCTGTGTGTTTGTTGTTTTTTGTGGCCATTTGATGTTTGTGGATATTTGCCCCTTGTGGGTGTTTTTTTTTTGGCTGTTTGTGCATGTTTGCTTTTTGTGGGTATTTGCTGTTATTGGGCATTTTTTTGCTGTTTGTGAGTGTTTGCTGTTTGTTGGTGATTGTAATTTGAGGGTGTTTCCTTTCATTTTGTGTCTAATTTATGTTTGTGGGTGTTTGCTGTTTGTGGGTGTTTGTTGCTGATTGTGGGTGTTTGTTGATTTTTGTGGATGTTTCTTGGCTATTTGTGCGTGTTTGCTTTTTGTTGGTATTTGCTGTTGCTGGGCATTTCTTAGCTGTTTGTGGTGGTTTGCTGTTTGTGGGCAATTACAGTTTGTGGGTGTTCCTTTGCTGTTTGTGGGTATTAGCTTCCTGTGGGTGTTTACTGCTGATTATGGTTGTTGCTGTTTGTGTGTGTTTGCTGTCTGTGATTATTTGCTGTTTTTGTTTGTTTGCTGTTTGTGGGTGTTTCTTTGCTGTTCACGGGTACTTGCTGTTTGAGGGTGTTTGCTGCTTGTGGATGTTTGTTGCAGTTTGTGGGTGCTTGTTGCTGTTTGTGGGTGTTAGTATGTTGTTTGTGGGTATTTGCTGTTTGTGGGCATTTGCTGTTTGTTGTTTATTTTTGTGCTTGTTTGCTGTTGTTGTGTGTTTGCTGTTTGTGGGTGTTTGTTGCAATTTGTTGGTGTTTGTTGTGGTTTGTGTGTATCTGTTTGCAGTTTGTGGCTGTTACTGTTTGTGGGTTTTTGTTGTTTGTGGGATTTTGTTGCTACTTCTGGGCGCTTGCTTTTTTATGTTTGTTTGCTGTTTGTTGATGTTTGCTGTTTGTGGGTGGTTGCTGTTTGTAGATGTTTGTTGTTGTTTGTAAAAGTTTGTTGCTGTTTGTGGGTGTCTGCTCTTTGTGATTGTTTATTTGCTCTTTGTGGCTAATTGTTTGCTGTTTGTGGGTGTTTGTTGCTGTCTGAGTCTGTTTGTTGCTCTTTGTGTATGTTTTCGGTTTGTGGGTATTTGCTGTTTGTGGTTGTTTGCTGTTTGTGGGCATTTCTTTGCTGTTTGTGGGTATTTGTTTACTGTTTGTGGGTGTTGCGGTTTGTAGGTGTCTGTTTGTTCTTTGTGGCTGTTTGTTGCTCTTTGTTGGTGTCATGAAGCTGTTAATGTAAATAATATTTTGGAAAATATTTTTCTTTTAAAATTGATGTTTAGTCTGTGCGTGTGTTTTAATCAGAGTAAAGTCAGCTAGCCTGGGTGCTTTGATATGTATTAGTTTGAGATGTAAATGGAGAGTTACAGTGCCAATGCATTTTCTGAAAAGGGCATTCAAGAAGTGGGTTGAAAACTTGACGGCTTTCTAGTAGCTACCAAGCAATATGTTTATATTACTAATAAAATTTGGTACAATGAATGGGGTTTCATTGTTAAAAGGTAAAGTTCAAAGACACTAGTGGGACAATGAGAATTTGAATTCAGTCAGTGATGGTAGGTATAACTTCAGTAGTTTTCGGGTGTGCAGGGCAGAGGCAATGTAAGATCAAAAGGCCGCTACAAGCCTCCAACTGGCCCCACAGTGAAAAGAACCTCATTCTGAATTCGTGAGGTGGAAATGCTTTGCCTGGTGTTAGATTAAGTCTATGGGTTGCTGTTGCCTTAATGGAAATTAGTTTGGGGATTTGTTAAAAGTTATGATAGTAGTAATTTGTAGCCTTGTGTATATATTTTAAACTGTGTAAATTAATAAAATGTTTCAATTAGTTTAATGTAAAGCCTTGAGAACTGGTGGTCTGATTCCAGAATTTAGAGTCGCATCTCAAACATAACACTTAATATTATAGTTACGACAGTTGTTAAAGTTTCCCTCTGGGAATTTTAAATAATTCCACTTCACCAACTGCATCAGTCATAACGATTGTGGACTGAGCTGGGATAAATTATATTTTGAATTCCTCGATTGGTTAGGAATTGGTGAAATCTTAAGCTTACAAGCACAAGAGGCACTTTGGATTCAGATGCTGAGGTATTTTAGAAGTGGTGATACTGCAAGATTGCTTTGGCAATTGCTAAGACTTGTCTGGGAGTAGAAGAGACAACTCTGAGTGGGTTGGAGAAAATAACTAAAAGTAAGTTAACAGAGTTGGCAGATAAGTTACAATTGTGGTGACCTGTGGGACCTAGGAAATCTGATACAGTTAAAAGTATAGCACAGCATCTACAGTTGGAAGTGAAACCTGACACTAGTTGGCTATGATGAATTGGGAAACATTACTTAAAGGAATGATGGTGGATAGGCAATGGCAAACATTCAAAGAGCACATGGGTGAACTGCAACAATTGTTTATTCCTGTCTGGCGCAAAAGTAAAACAGGAAAGGTGGCCAATTCATGGCTTACAAGGGAAATTAGAGATAGTATTAGATGCAAGGAAGAGGTGTACAAATTGGCCAGAAATAACAACAGACCTGATGATTGGGAGCAGTTTAGAATTCAGCAAAGGAGGGCCAAGGGATTGATTAAGAAGGGGAAAATAGAGTATGAGAGTAAGCTCAGGGAACATAAAAACTGACTGTAAAAGTTTCTATAGGTATGTGAAGAGAAAAAGATTGATGAAGACAAATGTAGGACCCTTACAGTCAGAAACAAGGGAATTTATAATGGGGAACAAAGAAATGGCTGACCAACTAAATACATACTTTGGTTCTGTCTTCACAAAGGAGGACACAAATAACATACCAGAAATGTTGGGAAACACAGGGTTCAGTGAGAGGTAGGAACTGAAAGAAATCAGTATTAGTAGGGAAATGGTGTTGGGGAAATTGATGGGATTGAAGGCCAATAAATCCCCGTGGCCTGATAATCTACATCCCAGAGTACTTAAGGAAGTGGCCCTAGAAAAGTGGATGTGTTGGTGGTTGTCTTCCGAGATTCTATTGACTCTGGAACAGTTCTTACAGATTGGAGGGTAGCTAATGTAACCCCACTATTTAAAAAGGGAGGCAAAGAGAAAACAGGGAATTATAGACCAGTCAGCCTGACGTCGGTAGTGGGGAAAATTCTAGAGTCCATTATAAAAGATTTAATAGCTGAGCACATGGAAAACAGTGGCAGAAGCAGACAGAGTCAGCATGGATTTATGAAAGGGAAATCGTGCTTGACAAATCTACTGGAATTTTTTGAGGATGTAACTAGTAGAGTTGATGAGGGGGAGCCAGTGGATGTGGTTTATTTGGACTTTCGACAAAGTCCCACATAAGAGATTGGCATGTAAAATTAAAGTGCATGGGATTGGAGGTATTGAGATGGATAGAAAACTGGTTGGCAGACAGGAAACAAAGAGTAGGAATAAACAAGTCTTTTTCCAAATGGCAGGCAGTAACTAGTGGGGTACCGCAGGGATCTGTGCTGGGACCGCAGTTATTCACAATATATATTAATGATTTAGATGAGGGAACTAAATGTAATATCTCCAAATTTGCAGATGGCACAAAGCTGGGTGGGAGGGTGAGCTGTGAGGAGGATGCAGAGATGCTTCAGTGTGATTTGGACAAGCTGAGTGAGTGGGCAAATGCATGGCAGATGCAGTATAATGTGGATAAATATGAGGTTATCCATTTTGGTAGCAAAAACAGGAAGGCAGATTATTATCTGAATGGCTATAAATTGAGAGGGGAATATGCAATGAGACCTGGGTGTCCTCGTACACCAGTCACTGAAGGTAAGCATGCAGGTGCAGCAGCCGGTAAAGAAGGCAAATGGTATGTTGGCCTTCATAGCCAAAGGATTCGAGTACAGGAACAGGGATGTCTTGCTGCAATTGTACAGGGCCTTGGTGAGACCACACCAGGAATATTGTGTGCAGTTTTGGTCTCCTTATCTGAGGAAGGATGTACTTGCTATAGAGGGAGTGCAGCAAAGGTTTACCCAACTGACTCCTGGGACGGCGGGACTGACATATAAGGAGAGATTGAGTCGATTAGGATTATATTCGCTGGAGTTCAGAAGAATGATGGGGGATCTCATAGAAACCTATAAAATTCTAACAGGACTAGACAGGGTAGATGCAGGATGGATATTCCCGATGGTGGGGGAAGTCCAGAACCAGGGGTCACAGTCTGAGGATATGGGGTATACCATTTAGGACTGAGATGAGGAGAAATTTCTTCACCCAGAGAGTGGTGAGCCTGTGGAATTTGTTATCACAGAAAACAGTTGAGACTAAAACATTGTATGTTTTCAAGAAGGAGTTAGATATAGCTCTTGGGGCAAAAGGGATCAAAGGGCTGGGGAGAAAGTGGGAGCAGGCTATTGAGTTGGATAATCAGCCATGATCATAATGAGTGGCGGAGCAGGCTCGAAGGACCGAGTGGCCTAATCCTGCTCCTAGTTTCTATGTTTCTAGTGAGTCACAGCTGGAGGCAGTGAGACTTCGGTTACAAATGAAGACGCTAGAATTTGAACAAGTAAAGAAAGTGAAAAAGCTTGAATTTGAAGAAAAGGACAGAGAAATGGCTTTTAAAAGGGAATTAGAAATTGTGAAGATAGAGAAGGAGGAAAGAGAAAAAGAAAGAGAGAGAGAATTCCAACTGCAAATGTTGGCAGTAGGCGAGGAAGGATTTATCTCTATAGTAGAGCCCAGTGGGGATATGTTTTAAATTTGTACAAGCTCTTCCAAAGTTTGAGGAAACTGATATTGTAGCATTCTTTATTTCATTTGAGAAGCTAGCTAAATAGATGAAATGGCCACAGGAAAACTGGACATTATTATTACAGTCTAAGTTGTTGGGTAGGGGGCTTGAGGTATATGGTTCACTCTCAGAAGAAATGTCAGTGAATTATGATATGGTGAAGAAAGCTGTTTTGAATGTATATGAGTTGGTCCCTGAAGCATACAGGCAGAAATTTAGGAATATGAGAAAACAGCCTGGGCCAGCTTATATTGAGTTTGAAAGAGTAAAACAAAGTAATTTTGACCAGTGGACACAAACGTTAAAAATACAGACAACCTATGCAGCTCTTAGGGAAGTCATTCTTTTGAAAGAATTTAAAGATTAAATCCCTTCAGTAGTGAGAACTCATGTGGAGGAACAGAGAATTGATTCTGTAAGACAAGCAGCAGACAACAGCATTATAAATTAAAGCTGGCAAAGTTATCACAAGTACAAAAAAAAATTGATTTCATGCTTCAAAATGATATAATTGAGTCTAGTTGCAGTAACTGGAGCTCGCCTGTTGTACAGGTACCGAAACCGGATGGAACACAAAGACTGTGTGTGGACTATCGAAAAGTGAATGTGGTGACAAAAGCGGATTCATATCCCTTACCATGGTTGGAGGATTGCATTGAGAAAGTGGGACAATTGAAATTTATCACAAAGATTGACTTACTGAAAGGATATTGGCAAGTACCGTTGTCAGAGAGGGCAAAGGAGATATCAGCTTTCATAGTGCCAATTGGACTATATCAGTTTAAAGGTCATGCCATTTGGTATGAAGAATGCACCTGCGAAATTTCAAAGACTGACAATGAAAGTATTTGCGGGCCTAAGCAATTAGGCAGTTTATATTGATGATCTAATTGTTTTCAGTCAGACATGGGAGGAGCATTTACAGCACCTGGAAGGATTATTTACTCGACTACAAGAAACTACTTTGATGATGAAATTGGCTAGAAGTGAACTTGCAAAAGCACAAGTTACGTATCTAGGCCATTCCATTGGACATGTTGATGTCGCTCTGAGAGATGCAAAAGTCAAGGCTATCATGGATTTCCCAGTGCCTACAGCGAAACGAGAAATTTTGAGATTTCTGGGCATGAGTGGGCTTTACCGGAAATTTATACCAAATATTAGCCAAGTGGTTCCTCCACTGACTGAACTATTAAAAAAGAACAAGAAGTTTTAATAGATGCTGGAGTGTCAGAAGTCATTCGATAGTTTGAAAACTGTATTAACTATGACACCAGTGTTGGCAGTGCCCAATTATGCCAATCAATTCAAGTTGGCTGTTGAAGCAAACAATATAGGCATTGGGGCTGCACTGTTACAAGAAGATTACACTGGAATTGAAAAACCAATGGGTTATTTTTCACGGAAGCTGAATGTAGAACAGAGAAGATTTTCAACAATCGGAGAAGAGACTTTGAGTTTGGTGTTAGCATTGCAGCATTTTGAAATTTATGTTGCAAACAATCAAAAACAATTGTTTATATAGATCATAATCCTTTGAAGTTTTAGGACAAACTTAGAGACAAAAGTGCAAGGCTTTTCAGATGGAGTCTATTATTACAACCATTTAATCTACGTATTATACATACTGCTGGAAGAGAAAACCTGTTCGCAGATCAAGAGTTTGAATCTTAAAGGAAAATGGGACATTTAAAAAAAAAAATTGGACACTGAACTGAAGTGATTTCTGTTGATACCAAGGATCTGTGTATATATATATATATATATTTATGTTAATGTGTGCACCTGGTAATGTAATAGTGTAATAAGCATAGGAGATGGTGTGAGATGGGTTACTAAAATGAAGCCATCTTTTAGAATTATGATGATTCATTTTTCGATAAGGAAGGGTTTGTCATGAAGCTGTTATTGTATATAATATTTTGGAAAATATTTTTATTTTAAAATAAATGTTAAGTCTGCAGGTGTGTCTTAATTAAAGTCAGCTATTCTGGGTGCTTTGATATGTACTAGTTTCAGATGTAAATAGAGAGGTAGATTGCATTTGCATTTTTTGAATGGAGCATTCAAGAAGTGGGGTGAAAACTTGATGCCTTTCTAACAGCTGCCAAGCAATTTGTTTATATTACTAGTAAAATTTGGTACAATGAATGGGGTTTCATTGTTAAAAGGTAAAGTTCAAAGAGACCAGTGAGACAATGAGAATTTGAATTAAATCAGTGATGGTAGGTATAACTTCTGTAGCTTTCGGGTGTGCAGGGCAGAGGCAATGTAAGATCAAAAGGCAGCTGCAAGCCTCCAACTGGCTTCACAGTGAAAAGAACCTCATTCTGAATTCGTGAGGTGGAAATGCTTTGCCTGGTGTTTGCTAAAGTCTATGGGTTACTGTTGCCTTAATGGAGATTAGTTTCGGAATTTGCTAAAAGCTATGATAGTAGTAATTTGTAGCCATGTGTATTTATTTTAAACGGTGTAAATTAATAAAATGTTTCAATTAGTTTAATGTAAAGCCTCGAGAACTAGTGGTCCGATTCCAGGATTTGGGGTTGCATCTCAAACATAACACTTAACATTATAGGTTATGACAGTTGTTTAAAGTTTCCATCTGGGAATTTTAAATAATTCTGCTTTACCAACTGTACCGGTCATAACAGTGGGCAATGCTGTGTGTGAGGGGTTTGTTGTTGTTTGTGAGTGTTTATTGCTGTTTGTGAGTGTCTGTTTGTTGTTTTTGGGTGTTTACTTGCTGTTTGTGGGTCCCGCTGTCTGTGTGTGTTTGTTGCTGCTTGTATTTGTTTGCGTTTTGTGGGTGTTTGCTGTTTGTGGATATTTGCTGTTTGTGGGTATTTGCTGTTTGTGGGTGTTTGCTGTTTGTGGGCGTTTGTTACTGTTTTTTGGTTTGCTGTTTGTGGGTGTTTATTTGCTGTTTCTGTGTGTTTGTTTGCTGTTTGTGGGTGCTTGTTGCATTTTGTGTGTTTTATTTGCTCTCTGTATGTTTGTCTGCTGTTTGTGGGTGTTTGTTTTTTGTGGGTGTTTGTTACTGTTTTTTGGTTTGCTGTTTGTGGGTGTTTATTTGCTGTTTCTGTGTGTTTGTTTGCTGTTTGTGGGTGTTTGCTGCTTGTCGTTATTTGTTTGTTGTTTATGGGTGTTTTTTTGTTGTTTGTGGGTGTTTGCAGTTTGTGAGTGCTTGCTGTTTGTGGGTTTTTGTTGCTGTTTGTGGGCGTTTTTTGCTTTTTGTGGGTTTTCCCTGTTTTGGGGAGTGTTTTTTTGGTGTTTGTTTAATGTCTGTTTGCTCTTTGTGCGTGTTTGTTCCTTTTCTGAGCATTTTTGCTGTTTCTGAGTGCTTGCTTGCTGTTTGTGGGTGTTTGCTGTTTGTATGTTTTTACTGTTTATGGGTGTTTATTGCTCTTTGTTGGTAATTGCTGTTTATCTGTGTTTGTTGCTGCTTGTGGGTGTTTGATGCTGTTTGCAGGTGCTTGGTTGCTGCTTGTGTGTGTTTGCTGTTTGTGAGTGTTTGCTGTCTGTGGGTGTTTTTTACTGTTTCTGCGTTTTTACTCTTTGTGGCTGTTTGTCGCTGTTTGTGGACGTTTGCTGTCTGTAGGTGTTTGCTCTTTGTGGGTGATTGCTGCTGACTGTTGGTGTGTGTTTGCTGTTTGTGACTGTTTGCTTGCTGTTTGTAGGTGTTTGCTGTCTGTGGATGTTTTTTACTGTTTGTGCGTTTTTACTGTTTGTGGATGTTTGTTGCTGTTTGTGGGCGTTTGCTGTCTGTAGGTGTTTGCTCTTTGTGGGTGATTGCTGCTGGCTGTGGGTGCTTGTATGCTGTTTGTGAGTGTTTGCTTGCTGTTTATGGGTGTTTGCTGTATGTAGGTGTTTTTTACTGTTTGTGCATTTTTACTGTTGGTGGATGTTTGATGCTGTTTGTGGGTGCCTGTTGCTATTTCTGGGTGTTTCTCACTGTTTGTGGGTGTCTATTGCTGTTGGTGGGTGTTTCTTCCTGTTTGTGGGTGTTCGCTGCTGTTTCTGGGTGTTTCAAACTGTTTATGGGTGTTGGCTTATTGGTTGGGTTTTTTGCTGTTTTTGGGTGCTGCTGTTTTGGGTGTTTGTTGCTGTTTGTGGGTGTTGCTGTTGTGGGTTTTTGCTATGTGTGGGTGTGTTTGTTTTTTGTCCGTGTTGGCTTTTTGTGGGTGTTTATTTGCTGTTTGTGGGTATTTGCTGTTTGTGGATGTTTATTTGCTGCTTGAGGGCGTTCATTTGCTGTTTGTATGTGTTTGCTGCTGCTTGCGGGTGTTTGTTGCTGTTTGTGGGTGTTTGCTGTTTGTGTGCATTATTTGCTCTTTCTGTGTTTGTTTGCTGTTTCTTGGTATTTGTGGGTGTTTGCTTTTTGTGGGTGTTTCTTACTGTTTTTTGGTTTGCTGTTTGTGTGTTTGTTTGCTATTGGTTGGTGTTTGCTGTGTGTGGGTGCTTGCTGTTTGTGGGTTTTTGTTGCTGTTTGTGGGCATTTTTTGCTCTTTCTGCATTTTCCTTGTTTTGGGTTTTTTTTTTGGTGTTTGTTTAATGTTTGTTTGCTCTTTGTGCATGTTTGTTCCTTTTCCAGGCATTTGTTGCTGTTTGTCGGTGTTTGCTCCTTGTGTGTGTTGGTTGGTGTTTGCGGGTATTTGCTGTTTGTGGGTTTTTACTGTTCATGGGTGTTGTTGCTTTTTGTTGGTAGCTGCTGTTTGACCGTGTTTGTTGCTGTTTGTGGGTGTTTGATGCCGTTTGCGGGTGGTTGTTTGCTGTTTGTGGGTGTTTGATATTTGTGGTTGTTTATTAGCTGTTTTGGGTGTTTCTTTGCTGTTTGTGCATGTTTGCTTTTGTGGGTGCATGTTTGCTGTTTGGGGGGGTTTGCTGTTTGTAGGTGTTTTTTGCTGTTTGTGCATTGTTACTGTTTGTGGGTATTTGTTGCTGCTTGTGGGTATTTGCTGCTGTTTGTGGGTGTTTGCTGCTGTTTGTGGGTGTTTGCTCTTGTGGGTGTTTGTTGCTTTTTGTGGCTTTTTGTTGTTTCTGGGTGTCTGCTGTTTGTGGGTGTTTGCTGCTGTTTGTGTGTGTTTGCTATTTTGGGCCATTGCTGTTTGTGGCTGTTTGTGGCTGTTTGTGCAAATTTGGTTAGTTTGGATGTATGTTACTGTTTGTTGTTGGTTGCTGTTTCTTGGTGTTTGCTGTTTCTGGGTGTTTGTTGCTGTTTGTGGGTGTTTGTTTCTGTTTGTCTGTGCTCGCTGTTTGCGGACGTTTGTTGCTGTTTGTGCTCACTGGGGGCGTTTGTTCCTGTTTGTGCGTGTTTGCTGCTTGTGAGTGTTTGGTTCATCTTGTGGATGCTTGTTTGCTGTTTATGCATGTTTGCTGTTTGTGGGTGTTTGTTTGCTGTTTGTGGAGGTTTGTTGCTGTTTGTGGGAGCTTGTTTACTATTTGCGGGTTTTTGGTTCTGCTTGTGGGTGTTTGCTGTTTGTCAGAGTTTGCTGTTTGCGTGTGTTAATTGCTCTTTGAGGGTGTCTGCTCTTTGTGGGTGTTTGTTGCTGTTTGTGGGAATTTACTGTTTGTGTGTTTTAATTGCAGTTTGTGGGTGTTTGTTGTTTGTGGGTATTTGTTGCTGTTTGTGGGTGTTTACTGTTTGTGGGAGTTTGCTGTTTGTGGGAATGTGCTGTTTGTGGGTGTTTCTTGCTGTTTAAGGGAGTTTGCTGTTTGTGCCTGTTTGTTGCTGTTTGCGGTGTTTGCTGTTTGAGAGTGCTTGTTGTTGTTTGTGCGAGATTGCTGTCTTTGGGCGCTGTTACTTTTAGTGGGTATTTGTTTGCTGTCTGTGCATGTTTGTTTGCTGTTTTTGTGTGTTTGTTGTTTGTGAGTGTTTGTTTCTGCTTGTCTATGCTCGCTGTTTGTGGAGGTTTGCTGCTGTTTATATTTGCTTGCTGTTTGTGCTTGTCTGTTGCTGTTTATGGGTATTTGCTCTTGGTGGGTGTTTGTTGCTGCTTGTGTGAGTTTCCTGCTTGTAGGTGATTGATGCTGTTAATGTGTGTTAGATGTTTGCTTGTGTTGGCTGCTGGTTGTTATTTGTTTGCTGTCTGTGGGTGATTGCTTTTTGTGCGTGTCTGTTGCTGTTTGTCGGAGTTTGTAGTTGTTTGTGGCCTTTTGCTGCTTGTGGACGTTTCCTGTTTGTGGGTGTTTCTTGCTGTTTGTGGGAGCTTGCTGTTTATTACTGTTTGTGCGTGTTTGTTGTTTGAGAGTGTTTGTTGCTGTTTGTGCGAATTTGCTGTTTTGGGTGGTTGTTTTTTGTGGGTAATTGTTTGCTGTCTGTGCACGTTTGTTTGGTGCTTTTGTGTGTTTCCTGTTTATAGGTGTTTGTTGCTGTTTGTGGATGTTTGCAGTTTGTGGGTGTTTGTTCCTGTTTGTGTGTGTTTGCTGCTTGTTGGTGTTTGTTGCTGTTTGTGGGTGTTAGGTTCATCTTGTGGGTGTTTGCTTTTTATGCGTGTTTGTTTTTTGTGGGTATGTGTTTGCCAGTTGTGCTGGTTTGCTGCTGTTTGTGGGAGATCGATGCCTTTGGGTGTTTGTTGCTGTCCGTGCAAAGTTGCTCTTTGTGTGTGTTAATTGCTGTTTGTGGATGTTTGCTGTTTGTTGCCATTTGTGGGAGTTTGCTATTTGTGGGTGTTTATTTGCTGTTTGTGCATTTTTGGTTCAGCTTATGGGTATTTGTTTGCTGTTTGTGTGTGTTTGCTATTTGTGTGTGTTTGCTGTCTGTGGGTGTTGCTGTTTGTTGGAGTTTGCTGCTTGTGCGCATTAATTGCACATTGCGGGTGCCTGTTGCTGTTTGTGGGTTATTGTTGCTGTCTGTGGGTGTTTGTTCCTTTTTCTGGGAGTCTGTAGTTGCTTGTGTGTGTTTGCTGTATGTGGGTGTTTGCTGTTTGTCGATATTTGTTACTGTTTGTTGGTGTTTGTTTTCTGTTTGTGGGCGCTTGGCTCAGCTTGTGGGTGTTTGTTTGCTGTTTATACCTGGTTCCTGTTTGTGGGTGTTTGCTGTTTGTAGGTGTTTGTTTGCTGTTTGTGGGGGTTTGTTGCTGTCTGTGGGAGTTTAGTTCCAGTGGGTGTTTGTTTCTGTTTGTGGGGATTTGCACTTTGTAAGTGTTAATTGATGTTTGTGGGTGTTTTTTGCTGTTTATGGGTGTTTGCTGTTTGTGGGTGTTTGTTGCTGTTTGTGGGAGTTTTTGCTGTTTGTGGGTGTTTGTTGCTGTTTTGCGAGTTTCCTGCATGTGTGTGGTTGTTGTTTATCTGTCTTTGCTCTCTGTCGTTGTTTGTTGTTGTTGTTGGTAGTTCACTGTTGGTGTTTGCTGCTGTTTGTGGAAATTTGCTGTTTGTGCACGTTAATTGCTCTTTTCGGGTGTTTGCTGTTTGTGGATATTTGTTGCTGTTTGTGCACGTTAATTGCTCTTTTTGGGTGTTTGCTGTTTGTGGATATTTGTTGCTGTTTATGGGTGTTTGTTGCTGTTTGTGCGAGTTTGCTGTTTGTGGGTGGATTTTTTCTTTTTCTGGGTATTTGTTTGCTGTCTGTGCATGTTGTTTTCTGCTTTTGTGTGTTTGTTGTTTGTGGGTGTTTGTTGCCGTTTGTCTGTGTTCGTTGTTAGTGGGTCTTTATTGCTGTTTGTGGATGTACAAGCTGTAGTTGCTTGTGTGTGTTTGCTGTATGTGGGTGTTTGCTGTTTGTCGATATTTGTTACTGTTTGTTTCTGCTTGTAGGTGTTTGTTGCTGTTTGTGGATGTTTGTTGCTGTTTGTGCATATTTGTTCCTGTTTCTGGGTGTTTGTTTGCTGTCTGTGGGTGTCTGCTGCTTGTGGGTGTTTGCTATTTTTGAGTGTTTGCTGTTTGTGGGCGCTTGCTTGCTGTTTGTGGGTGTTTGTTGTTTGTGGGTGTTTCATGTTTGTTGGTGTTTGATTTTGTTGGGTGCTTGCTGTTTGTGAGCATTTGCTGCTGTTTGTGGGTGTTTGCTTGTTGTGAAGATTGTTTGCTGTTTGTGGAAGTTTGTTGTTGTTTGTGTGTATTTGTGGTTGTTTGTGGATGTTTGTTGCTTTTTGTGGATGCTTGTTGCTGTTTGTGGGTGTTTGGTGTTTGTGGGTGTTTCACGTTTGTGGATGTTTGTTTCTTTTTGTGGGCTTTTGTTTGCTGTTTGTGGGCATTTGTTGCTGTTTGTGGGTGTTTGTTGTTTCTGGGTGTTTCATGTTTGTGGGTGCTTGTTTGCTGTTTGTGAGCATTTGGCAGTTTGTGTGTGTTTTTTTGCTCTTTGTGGATGTTTGTTCTTGTTTGTTGGCCTTTGTTTGCTGTTTGCGTGCATCTGCTGTTCGTGGGGTGGGCTTGCGGTTTGTGTGTGTTTGTTGATGTTTTTGTGTATTTGTTGCTGTCTGTGGGTGTTTGTTGCTGTTCATGGGTTCTTGTTGATGTTTGTGTGTATTTGTTAATGTTTGTGGGTGTTTGTTGCTTTGTGTAGACACTTGTTACTGTTTGTGGGTGTTTGTTTGCTGTTTGTGGGTGTTTGCTGTTTGAGGGTGTTTCATGTTTGTGGGTGTTTGATTTTTATGGGTGTTTGTTTGCTGTTTGTTGGTGGTTGTTTTTGTTTGTTGGCCTTTGTCCGCTGTTTGTGTGCGACTGCTGTTTGTGGGGTGGGTTTGCTGTTTGTGGGCATTTGTTTCTGTTTGTGGAGGCTTGTTTGCTGTTTGTGTATGTTTGTTGCTGTTTATATTTGTTGCCGTTTGTCTTTATTTGTTGATGCTTGTGCAGGTTTGTTTGCTGTTTGTGCGTGCCTGCTCTTTGTGGGTGTTTGCTGTTAGTGAGTGTTTTCTCGTTGTGGGTGTTTGTTTCTGCTTGTAGGTGTTTGTTGCTGTTTGTGGATGTTTGGTGCTGTTTATGGGTGTTTGCTGTTCTGTGAGCATTTGCAGTTTGTGTGCTTGTTTGCTGTTTGTGAGTGTTTGCTGTTTGTGGGCGTTCGTTTCTGTTTGTGGGTGTTTGCTGTTTGTGGAACTTTATTTGCTGTTTGTGGATGTTTGTTGCTGTTTGTGGGTGTCTGCTCATGTGGAGGTTGGTTTTTGTGGAAATTTGTTGCTGTTTGTGTGCCATTGTTGCTGTTTATGGGTGTTTTTTACTGTCTGTAGGTGTCTGCCGCTTGTGGGTGTTTGTTTGCTATTTCTCAGTGTTTGCTGTTAGTGTGTGCTTGTTTGCTGTTTGTGGGTGTCTGCTGCTTGTGGGTGTTTCATATTTGTGGGTGTTTGTTTGCTGTATTTGTGTGTTTGTTTGCTGTTTGTGAACATTGGTAGTTTGTGCATGTTTGTTTTGCTCTTTGTGGGTGTTTGCTGTTTGAGGGTGTTTCATGTTTGTTGGTGTTTGCTTTTGTTGGGTGTTTGCTGTTTGTGAGCATTTGCAGTTTGTGTGCTTGTTTGCTTTTTGTGAGTATTTGCTGTTTGTGGGTGTTTACTTGCTGTATGTGGGTGTTTGCTGTTTATGGACATTTGTTGCCGTTTGTGGGTGATTGTTACCCATTTAGAGTGTTTGCTCTTTGTGATTATTTGCTGTTTGTGTGTCTTTGCTTGCTGTCTGTTGGTGTTTTTTCCTGTTTGTGAATCTTTGTTGCCCTTTTTAGGTGTTTGCTGCTTGTTGCTGTTTGTTGTCCGTTTGTGGTTCTTTGTTTGCTGTTTTTGGATGTTTGTTATTTTTGGGTCTTTGTTGCTGTTTGTGTGTGTTTGTTTGCTGTTCCTGGGGTTTTTCTGTTTTTGAGTGTTTGTTGTTGTTTGTGGGTGTTTGCTATTTGTAGGTGTTTGTTGCTATTTGTGAGTGTTTGCTTTTTGTTGGTGTTTGTTGCTGTGTCTGGCTGTTTGTTGTTGTTTATGGATGTTTGCTGTTTGTTGTGGTTTGTGGGCATTTGCCGTTTTGGGTCTTTGTTGCTGTTTGTGTGTGTTTGCTATTTTTATGTGTTTATTTGCTGTTTGTGGGTGTCTGTTTGCTGTTTGTGGGTCTTTGTTTGCTGTTTGTGAGTGTTTGTTTGATGTTTGTGGGTGTTTGTTTGATGTTTGTGGGTGTTTGTTTGCTGTTTGTGGGTGTTTGTTTGATGTTTGTGGGTGTTTGATGTTTGTGGGTGTTATTTGCTGTTTGTGAGTGTTTGTTTGATGTTTGTGTGTGATTGTTTGATGTTTGTGGGTGTTTGATGTTTGTGGGTGTTTGATGTTTGTGGGTGTTTATTTGCTGTTTGTGGGTGTTTGTTTGATGTTTGTGGGTGTTTATTTGCTGTTTGTGGGTGTTTGTTTGATGTTTGTGGGTGTTTATTTGCTGGTCCTGGGATTTTTCTGTTTCTGGGTGGGTTTTTTTTTGCTTTTTGTTGGTGTTAGCTGTTTGTGGGTGTTTCTTCCCTATTTGTGACTGCTGTTGCTGTTTGTGGGTCTTTGCAGCTTGTGGGCGTTTGTTGCTGTTTGTGGGTGCTTGCTGTTTGTGGGTGTTTGCTGCTATTTGTTGTTCTTTGTTATTTATGGGTCTTTGTTGCTGTTTGTGTGTGGTTTTTTGCTGTTCCTGGAATTTGTCTGTTTCTGGGTGTTTGTTGGAGTTTGTGGGTGCTTGCTCTTGGTGGGTGTTTGCTGTTTGTGTATGTTTGTTCGCTGTTTGTGGTTGTTTGTTGCTGCTTGTGGTTGTTTGTTGCTGCTTGTGGTTGTTTGTTGCTGTTTGTGTGTGTTTGTTACTGTTTGTGGGTGCCTGTTTGCTGTTTGTGTGTATATGCTGCTTGTTGTTTTCTGTTTGCTGTTTATGGGTGTTTTCTGTTTGTGAGTGATTGTTCCTGCTCTTGGGTGTTCTTTGCTGTTTGTTGCTGTTTGTTTGCTCTTTGTGGCTGTTTGTTGCTCTTTGTGGATGTTTGTTGCCAATTGTAAATGCTTGCTGTTTTGGGGTGTTTGTTGCTGTTTGTGAGTGTTTGCTGTTTGAGTGTGTTTGTCGCTGTTTGTGCGTGTTTGTTTGATGTTTGTGGGTCTTTGTTATTTATGGTTCTTTGTTGCTGTTTGTGTGCATTTGTTTGCTGTTCCTGGGATTTTTCTGTTCCTGCATGTTTGTTGCTGTTTGTGGGTGATTGTTGCTGTTTGTGGGTGTTTGTTTGCTGTTTGTGGGGGTTTTCTGTTTGTGGTTATTCGTTTGCTGTTTGTGGGTGTTTGCTGTTGGTTGGTTTTTGTTTGCTGTTTGGGGGTGTTTGCTATTTTAGTGTGATTGTTTCTGCTTCTGGGTGCTTATTTTCCTGTTTGTGGGTCTCTGTTGCTGTTTGTGTGTCTTTTCTTGCCGTTCCTGGGATTTGTCTGTTTCTGGGTGTTTGTTGCATTTTGTGGGTGTGTGTTAGCTGTTTGTGTTTTTTTGTTGCTGTTTGTTTGTGTTTGTTTCTGTTTGTTTGTAATTTTTGCTTTTATCTGTGTCTGTTTGCTGTTTGTGTGTGTATGCTTCTTGTGGTTATTTGTTTGCTGTTTGTGGGTGTTTGCTATTTGAGTATGATTGTTTCTGCTTCTGGGTGTTTTTTTGCTGTTTGTGGGTGTTCGTTTGCTGTTTGTGTGTGTTTGTTTCCTATTCATATGTGTTTGTTGCTGTTTGCGGGGATTTGTTTGCTCTTTGTGGCTGCTTGTTACTGTTTGTAGGTCAAAAACAAAAAATGCTGGAAAAACTCAGCAGGTTTGACAGCACCTGTGGAGAGAAAGACAAAGTTAACATCTCAAGTCCATTAGACTCTTCTTGAGAGTGGAAGGGGAGTAGAAATATCATGAAATATACACTGTTTGAGGGGGTCAGAACAGGCGAAGCTGGATAGACGGCCAGTGATAGGTGGAGGCAAAGGAGAGATTGAGAAAGATGTCATAAACAAAACGTCAAAAGCTTATTAATAGTGGTGGAACCGGCTAAAGGAGGTGCTCATGGTGACATTAAGAGTGGAAAGCAGAATGTGATGATGGCAGGACCAGGGGAAGAACCTTAGAAAGTGACAGATGGCCCTAGTGGGGGAGGGGTGGGGGGAGGGGACAGTGGTGGGATAAAAGATCAAAAAGGCTAAAAGCTGGGGATAAAACAATGAATAAAATGGAAATTTTTAAAAATAATAATAGTGAAAATAAGTGGGGAAAAAAATAAATAAATTAAATAAATAAATAAAAATTAAAAGATAAGAATGAATAAGAAAAAGGGGGGGGATCAGAAAGGGGTGGGGATGGAGGAGAGAGTTCATGGTCTGAAGTTGTTGAACTTAATGTTAAGTCCGGAAGGCTGTAAAGTGCCTAATCGGAAGATGAGGTGCTGTTCCTCCAGTTTGCATTGAGCTTCACTAGAACATTGCAGCAGGCCAAGGATGGGCATGTGGGCATGAGAGCAGGATGGAGTGTTGAAATAGCAAGTGACAGGGAGGTCTGGGTCATGCTTGCGGACAGACTGAAGGAGTTCCACAAAGTGGTCACCCAGTCTGCGTTTGATCTCTCCAATGTAGAGGAAACCACATCAGGAGCAGCACCCAACTGCTGTTTGCAGGTGCTTGCTCTTTGTGGATGTTTGTTGCCAATTGTTGTTGTTTGCGGTCATTTGGTTTTTGGGGTTGTTTGTAGCTTTCTGTTTGTGTGTGTTTGCTGGCTGTCTGTCAGTTTTTGTTTGCCTTTTGAGGGTGTTTGTTGCGTATTTTAGGTGTTTGCTGTTTCTTAGTGTTTGAATGGTTTCTGTAGATGTTTATTTGCTGGTGCTTGTTTGTTTGCTTGCTTTCTGTGGGTGTTTGTTTCCCCATCTGGGTGTTCACTGTTGGTTGGTGTTTCTATGCACTCATTCATGGGATGTGGGTGACACATGTAGGCCAGACCAGGTAATGGCAGATTTCCTTCCCCAAAGGGCATTAGTGAACCAGATGGATTTTTACGACAATGGTTTCATGGTCAAGGTCATCATCAGACTTTTAATTCCAGATTTTTTATTGAATTCAAATTCCACCATCTGCCATGGCAGCATTCGAACCCGGGTTCCCAGGACATTACACTGGGTCTCTGGATTACCAGTCCAGTGACAATACCACTGTGCCACCACCTCCCCTTGTGGGTGTTTGCTCGCTGTCTGTGTGTGTTCGTTTGCTGTTTGTGGGTGTTTGCTTTTTGTGGGTGTTTGTTGCTGTTTGTGGTTGTTTAATGTTTGTTGGTGTTTGTTGCCATTTGTTGGTATCTTTTGCAGTTTGAGGGCGTTTGCTGTTTTGGGTCTTTGTTGCTCTTTGTGTGTGTTTGTTTGCTGTTTGTGGGTGTTTGTTTGCTGTTTGGGGGTGTTTGTTTGCTGTTTGTGGGTGTTTGATGCTCTTTGTGGGTGTTTGTTATTTGTGGGTCCTTGTTGCTGTTTGTGGGTGTTTATCGCTTTTTTGGATGTTCATTTGCTGATTGTGGTAGTTTGTTTACTGTCTGTGGCTGTTTGTTGCCCATTTTGGATGTTTGAAGTTTCTTGGTGTTTTTTTGCTGTCTGCGGCTGTTTGTTGCTGTTTGTGTGTGTTGGTTGTTTGTGGGTGTGTGCTCACTGTCTGCGGTTGATTGCTGTTTGTGTGCGTTTGTTGCTGGTTGTCGATCTATGTTTGCTGTCTGTGGGTGATTGCTCTTTGTATGTTTGTTGCTGTTTGTGGGTGTTTGTTGCCCTTTTTGTTTGTTTGCTTTTTGTGTGTCTTTCTTTGCTCTTTGTGGCTGTTTGCTGCTGTATGTGGGTGTGTGATTGCTACTTGTTTGCTGTTTGATGTTGTTTGCGGTGTTTGTTTGCTGTTTGTGGGTGTTTTTTGCTGTTTGTGGATGTTCGTTTGCTTTTTGTGGTTGCTTGTTGTTTGTGGGTGTTTCATGTTTGTGGGTTGCTATTTTTGGGTGTTTGCTGTTTGTGAGCATTGGCAGTTTGTGTGTGTTTGTTGCTGCTTGTGGGTGTTTTTTGTTGTTTGTGTGTATTTGCTTTTTGTGGGTGTTTGCTGTTAATGTGTGTTTGTTAACTGTGTTTGGGTGTTTCTTTGCTGTTTGTGGGTGATCATTGTCTGTGGGTGTTTGTTTGCTGTTTGAGGATGTTTGTTGCTGTTTGCCATTATTTGTTTGCTGTATGTGGTTGCTTGCTTCTGTTTGTCGGTGTTTGTTTGCTGTCTGCTGGTGTCTGTTTCTATTTGTGTGTGTATGCTATTTGAGGGTGTTTCTTTACTGTCTGTGGGTGTTTGTTGCTGTTTATTTGTGCTTGCTGCTTGTTGGTGTTTGCTGTTTGTGGGTGTTTTATTGCTGTATGTTGGCAAATGCTTATTTTTGTTTGCTGTTTGTAGGTGTTTGTTGCTGTCTGTGGGTGTTTATTGCTGCCTGTGGGTGTTTAATGTTTGTGGATGTTTATTGCAGTTTTTGGGTGTTTGTTACTGTCTGTGGGTGTTTCTTTGCTGTTTGTGGGTGTTTGTTACTGATTGTGGGTGTTTGTTTCTGCTTGTGGGTGTTTGTTGCGGTTTTTGGGTGTTTGCTGTATATGGGTGTTTATTGTTGTTTGTTTGCTGTTTGTGGGTGTTTGTTTCTATTTATGCGTGTATGCTATTTGAGGGTGTTTCTTTGCTGCCTGTGGGTATTTGCTGCTGTTTGTTTGTGTTTACTGCTTGTTGGTGTTTGCTGTTTGTGGCTGTTTGCTGTATGTTGGCAATTGTTTACTTTTTGTTTGCTGTTTGTGGGTGTTTGTTGCTGTTTGTGGGTGTTTACTTCCTGTGTATGTTTGTTTGCTGTTTGTGGGTATTTGCTGTTTGTGGGTGTTATTTGGCTGTGTTTGTTGCTGTTTGTGGGTGTTTGCTGTTTGTGGGTGTTTGATGTTTGGGCATAGTTGTTGCTGTTTGTGAGTGTTGCTTTTTGTGCATATTTGCTCTTCGTGGGTGTTTGCTTTTTGTGGGTGTTTGCTGTTAATGTGTGTTTGTTAACTGTGTGTGAGTGTTTCTTTGCTGTTTGCGGGTGATCATTGTGTGTGGGTGTTTGTTTGCTGTTTGAGGCTGTTTGTTGCCCATTTTGGATATTTGCAGTTTGGTTGTGCTTTTTAGCTGTCTGTGGGTGTTTCTTTGCTGTTTGTGGCTGTTTGCCATTGTTTGTTTGCTGTATGTGGCTGCTTGTTTCTGTCGGTGTTTGTTTGCTGTCTGTGGGTGTTTGTTGCTGTTTGTTTGTGTATGCTGACTGTGGGTATTTGTTGCTGTTTGTTTGTGTATGCTGACTGTGGGTGTTTGTTGCTGCTTTTGTGTGTTTGCTGTTTGTGGGTGTTTGTTTCTGCTTGTGGGTGTTTGTTGTGGTTTTTAGGTGTTTGCTATATATGTGTGTTTGCGGGTGTTTGTTTCTGTTTGTGCGTGTATGGTATTTGTGGGTGTTTATTTGCTGTTTGTGATTGTTTGTTTGCTGTACTTGGCTGCTTGCTTCAGTTTGTCGGTGTTTGCTGTCGGCGGGCGATTGTTTCTATTTGCGCGTGTATGCTTTTTGTGTTCCTTTGCTGTCTGTGGCTGTTTGTTGCTGTATGTTGGCAATTGCTTGCTTTTTGTTTGCTGTTTGTGGGTGTTTGTTGTGGTTTGTGGGTGTTAACTCTCTGTGTTTGTTTGTTTGCTGTTTGTGGGCATTTGCTGTTTGTGGGTGTTTTTTTGCTGTTTTGTGGGTGTTTGTTGCTGTTTGTGGTTGTTTGTTGCTGTTTGTGGGGGTTTGCTGTTGGCGGGTATTTGTTGCTGTTTGTGGTTGCTTGTTGCTGTTTGTTGGTGTTTGCTGTTTGAGCATATTTGTTGCTGTTTGTGAGTGTTGCTTTTTGTGCGTATTTGCTTTTTGTGGGTGTTTGCTGTTAATGTGTGTTTGTTAACTGTGTGTGGGTGTTTCTTTGCTGTTTGTGGGTGATTGTTGTGTGTGGGTGTTAGTTTGCTGTTTGAGGCTGTTTGTTGCCCATTTTGGATATTCGCAATTTGGTTGTGCTTTTTTGCTGTCTGTGGGTGTTTCTTTGCTGTTTGTGGGTGTTTGTTGCTGTTTGCCATTG
This sequence comes from Cetorhinus maximus, assembly GCF_964194155.1. Classification (NCBI taxonomy): domain Eukaryota; kingdom Metazoa; phylum Chordata; class Chondrichthyes; order Lamniformes; family Cetorhinidae; genus Cetorhinus; species Cetorhinus maximus. Next base: position 47,024,710 of record NC_135896.1, on the reverse strand, counting down.
TTTGTTTGTTGTATGTGGCTGCTTGCTTCTGCTTGTCAGTGTTTGTTTGCTGTCTGCTAGTGTCTGTTTCTGTTTGTGTGTGTATGCTGACTGTGGGTGTTTGTTGCTGCTTGTGTGTGTTTGCTGTTTGTGGGTGTTTGTTGCTGTTTGTGGGTGTTTGTGGGTGTTTACTCTCTGTGTATGTTTGTTTGCTGCTTGTGGGTATTTGCTGTTTGTAGTTGTTTTTTATACTGTTTTGTGGGTGTTTGTTGCTGTTTGTGGGTGTTTGTTGCTGTTTGTGGGTGTTTGCTGTTGGCAGGTATTTGTTGCTGTTTGTGGTTGCTTGTTGCTGTTTGTTGGTGTTTGCTGTTTGAGCATATTTGTTGCTGTTTGTGAGTGTTGCTTTTTGTGCGTATTTGCTTTTTGTGGGTGTTTGCTGTTAATGTGTGTTTGTTAACTGTGTGTGGGTGTTTCTTTGCTGTTTGTGGGTGATTGTTGTGTGTGGGTGTTAGTTTGCTGTTTGAGGCTGTTTGTTGCCCATTTTGGATATTCGCAATTTGGTTGTGCTTTTTTGCTGTCTGTGGGTGTTTCTTTGCTGTTTGTGGGTGTTTGTTGCTGTTAGCCATTGTTTGTTTGTTGTATGTGGCTGCTTGCTTCTGCTTGTCAGTGTTTGTTTGCTGTCTGCTAGTGTCTGTTTCTGTTTGTGTGTGTATGCTGACTGTGGGTGTTTGTTGCTGCTTGTGTGTGTTTGCTGTTTGTGGGTGTTTGTTGCTGTTTGTGGGTGTTTGTGGGTGTTTACTCTCTGTGTATGTTTGTTTGCTGCTTGTGGGTATTTGCTGTTTGTAGTTGTTTTTTATACTGTTTTGTGGGTGTTTGTTGCTGTTTGTGGGTGTTTGTTGCTGTTTGTGGGTGTTTGCTGTTGGCAGGTATTTGTTGCTGTTTGTGGTTGCTTGTTGCTGTTTGTTGGTGTTTGCTGTTTGAGCAAATTTGTTGCTATTTGTGAGTGTTGCTTTTTGTGCGTATTTGCTTTTTGTGGGTGTTTGCTGTTAATGTGTGTTTGTTAACTGTGTGTGGGTGTTTCTTTGCAGTTTGTGGGTGATCGTTGTGTGTGGGTGTTTGTTTGCTGTTTGAGGCTGTTTGTTGCCCATTTTGGATATTTGCAGTTTGGTTGTGCTTTTTTGCTATCTTTGGTGTTTCTTTGCTGTTTGTGGGTCTTTGTTGCTGTTTGCCATTGTTTGTTTGTTGTATGTGGCTGCTTGCTTCCGCTTGTCGGCGTTTGTTTGCTGTCTGCTAGTGTCTGTTTCTGTTTGTGTGTGTATGCTGACTGTGGGTGTTTCTTTGCTGTCTGTGGGTGTGTGTTGCTATTTGTTTGTGTTTGCTGCTTGTGGGTGTTTGTTGCACTTTGTGTGTGTTTGCTGTTTGTGGGTGTTTTTTGCTGTTTGCAAGTCTTTGCTGTTTGTGGGTGTTTGTTGCTGTTTGTGGGTATTTACTACCTGTGTGTGCTTGTTTGCTGTTTGTGGGCATTTGCTGTTTTGGGGCATTGTTGCTGTTTGTGCGTGTTTTTTTTTGCTGTTTTGTGGGTGCTTGTTGCTGTTTGTGGGTGTTTGCTCTTGATTTTGGGTTTTTGTTTTCTGTTTTTGAATGTTCAGTTCATTTTGTGGGTGTTTGCTGTAGGTGGGTCTTTGTTGCTGTTTGTGAGGGCTTGCTGTTGTTGGGTGTTTGTTAGTTTGCTCTGGGTGTTTGTTTGCTTTTTAAAGCTGTTTGTTGCCCATTTTGTATGTTTGCTGTTTGGTTGTGCTTTTTTGCTGTCTGTGGGTATCTGTGTGCTGTTTGTGGGTGTTGGTTGCTGTTTGTACGTGTTCGTTTGCTGTTTGTAGTTGTTTGTGGGTGCTTGTTGCTGTTTGTGGGTGTTTGCTTTTTGAGGATATTTGTTGCTGTTTGTGGGTGTTTGCTGTTCTGGGTGTTTGTTTTCTCTGGGTGTTTGTTTGCTTTTTAAGGCTGTTGTTGCCCATTTTGGATGTTGGCTGTTTGATTGTGCTTTTTTGCTGTCTGTGGGTGTCTGTTTGCTGTTTGTGTGTACTGGTTGCTGTTTGTAGGTATTTGTTTGCTGTTTGTGGGAGTTTGTTGATGTTTGTGGGTGTTTTCCCTCTGTGTGCTTACTTGCTGTTTGTGGATATTTGCTGTTTTGGGTCTTTCTTGCTGTTTGTGGGTTTTGTTTTTGCTGTTTGTGGGTGTTTGTTACTCTTTGTGGGTGTTTGTTACTCTTTGTGGGTGTTTGTTTCCCAATCTGTGTGTTTGCTATTTCTTGATATTTGCTGTCTGTTGGTGTTTGTTTGCTGTTTGTTGGTGTTTGTTGTCCATTTTGGGTGTTTGCTCATTGTGGCTGTCTGTTTTATGTTTGTGGTTGTTTGTTTGCTGTTTGTGAGTTGTTGTTGCCCTATTTGGTTGTTCACTGTTTGTGGGTATTTGCTGCTGGTGGGTCTTTGTTTGCTGTCTGTTGGTGGTTTTTTTGCTGTTTGTGAGTCTTTGTTGCCCTTTTTTCGTGTTTGCTGTTTGGGGGTGTTTAGTTTGCTGTTTGTGGGTATTTGCTGTTTGGGGGTGTTTCTTTGCTGTCTGATGGTGTTTATTTGCTGTTCGTGAGAGTTTGTTGCCCATTGTGGGCTTTTGCTGTTTGTTGGTGTTTGATTGGTGTCCGTAATTATTTGTTTGCTCTTTGCGGGTTTTTACTTGCTGTCTGTGGGTGTTTGTTTCTGTTTGTGTTTGTCTGCTATTTGTGGGCGTTTGTGGTCTGTGAGCCTTTATTGCTGTCTGTGGTTGTTTAATGTTTGTGGATGTTTATTGCTGTTTTTGGGTGTTTGTTGCTGTCTGGGTGTTCCTTTGCTGTTTGTGTGTGTTTATTACTGATTGTGGTGTTTGTTTCTGCTTGTGGGTATTTGTTGCGGTTTTTAGTTGTTTACTGTTGTTTGTTTGCTGTTTGTGGGCATTTGCTGTTTTGCGTCTTTGTTCCTGTTTGTTGCTGCTCATTTGCTGTCTGAGTTTTTGTTTGCTGTCTGTGAGTGTTTTTTTTTTGCTGTATGTGTGTTTGCTTGCTCTTTGTGAGTGTTTGTTGCTGTTTGTGCATGTTTGTTGTTGTTTTTGGGTGTTTGTTTTCTGTTTGTGCATGTTTGGTTCAGTTTGTGGGTGTTTGTTGCTGTTTGTGAGTGTTTGCTTTTGGTGGGTGTTTGTTGCTGTTTGTGGGTGTTTTCTCTGTGTGTGCTTGTTTGCGGTTTGTGGGTGTTTGTTTGCTGTTTGTGCATGTTTGTTGCTGTTTGTGGGGTTTTGTTTGCTGTTGCTGGGTGTTTGTTTGTTGTCTCTGGGTGTTTGTTGCTGTTTGAGGCCATTTGTTGCCCATTTTGGGTATTTGCTGTTTGATTGTGCTTTTTTGCTGTTTGTGGCTGTTTGTTTGCTGTTTATGGGCATTGGTTGCTGTTTGTAGTAGTTTGTTTGCTGTTTGTGGGTTTTTTTTCTGTTTGTGGGTGCTTGTTGGTGTGTAGGTGTTTGCTGTTTGAGAATATTTGTTGCCATTTGTGAGTGTTGTTTTTTGTGGGTGTTTGCTGTTAGTTTGTGTTTGTTAACTGTGTGTGGGTGTTTCTTTGCTGTTTGTGGGTGTTTGTTGCCCATTTTGGATGCTTGCTGTTTGGTTGTGCTTTTTTGCTGTCTATGGGTGTTTGTTTGTTGTTTGTGGATGTTTGTTGCTGTTTGTCATTTTTTTTTTGCTAAATGTGGCTGCTTGCTTCTGTTTGTCGGTGTTTGTATGCTGTCTACGGGTGTTTGTTTCTCTTTGTGTGTGTATGCTATTTGAGGGCGTTTCTTTGCTGTCTGTGGATGTTTGTTGCTGTTTGTGTCTGTTTGCTATTTGTGGGTGTTTTTTGGTGTATGTTGGCAATTGCTTGATTTTCGTTTGCTGTTTGTTGCTGTTTGTGGGTGTTTGTTGGTGTCTGTGGATGTTTACTCCCTGTGTGTGCTTGTTTACTGTTTGAGGGTATTTGCTGTTTTGGGTCATTGTTTCTGTTTGTGGGTGTTTGTTTGCTGTTTGTGCATGTTTGTTGCTGTTTGTCGGTCCTTGTTTGCTGTTTGTGGAGTTTTGTTTGCTGTTTGAGGGTGTTTGTTGGTGTTAGTGGGTGTTTTCTCTCTGTGTGTGCTTGTTTGCTGTTTGTTGGTTTTTGCTGTTTTGGATCATTGTTGCTGTTTGTGGGTGTTCGCTGTTTGAGGATATTTGTTGCTTTTTGTGTGTATTTGCTCTTTGTGCGTGTTTGCTTTTGGTGGGTGTTCGCTGTTAACATGTGTTTGTTCACTATATGTGAGCGTTTCTTTGCTGTCTGTGTGTGTTTGTTTGCTCTTTGTGGGTGTTTGTTTTTGTGGTTGTTCATTTGCTGTTGTGTGTGTTTGTTTGCTGTTTTGTGGTGTTTCTTGTTCATGGGTTTGTTGCTGTTTGTTGGTGTTTACTATTTCTGGCTGCCTGTTGCTCTTTGTCGTTCTTTGTCTGCTGTTTGTCACTGCTTGTTTCTCTTTGTGGGTGTTTGTTTGCTGTTTGTGAGTGTTTGCTGTTTGTGAGTTTTTGTTGCTGTTTGTAGGTGTTTGTGTGTGATGGTTTGCTGTTTGTGGTTGTTTGTTGCTGTTTGTGTGTATTTGTTGCTGTTTGTGTGTCTTTGTTTGCTACTTGTGGTTGTTTGTTTGCTGATTGTGCATGTTTGTTATTGTTTGTGTTTCTTTGTTTGCTGTTTGTGGTTGTTTGTTTGCTATTTATGGGTCTCTGTTGCTGTTTGAGGGTGTTTTCTGTTTGTGGGTCTTTGCGGTTTGTGGGTATTTGCTGTTATTGCTTGTTTGTTTGCTATGTGTGGGTGTTTGTTGTTTGTGGTGTTTGTTGCCTATTTTGGGTGTCTGGTGTTTGTTTGCTGCCTGTGAGTGTTTGTTTGCTGTTTGTGGGTGTTTGTTGCTGTTTGTAGGTGTATGCTGTTTGTGAATTTTTTTTGCTGTTTGTGGGTGTTGTTTTTTGTGAGTATTTGCTGTTTGTGCGTGTTTGCTTATTGTGGGTGTTTGCTGCTCATGGGTGTTTGTTTGTTGTTTGTGGGTGTTTGCTGCTGTTTATGGGTGTTTGTTGCTGTTGTGGGTTTTTGCTGCTTGTGGGTGTTTGCTGTTTGTGGCTTTTGTTTCTGTCATGGGTGTTTGTTTGCTGTTTGTGGGTGGTTGTTGCTGTTTGTGGGTGTTGGTTCATGCTTGTGGGTGTTTGTTAGCTGTTTGTGGGTGATTGTTGTTTGTGGGTGTTTGTTACTGTTTGTGGCTGTTTGCTGTTTGTGGCTGTTTGCGGGTGTTTGTTGCTGTTTGTGGGTGTTGGTTCATGCTTGTGAGTTGTTGTTTGCTGTTTGTGGGTGTTTGTTTGTGGGTGTTTATTGCTATTTGTGTGTCTGCTGTTTGCGGATGATTGTTGCTTTTTGTGTGTTTTTGTTGCTGTTTATGGGTGTTTGTTTGCTGTTTGTGGGGCTTTGTTGCTGTTTGTGAATATTTGTTGCTGTTTTGAATGTTTGTTGCTGTTTGTGTGTGTTTGTTCCTCTTTGTGGGTGCTTGTTGCTGTTTGTTGGTGTCTATTTGCTGTTTGAGGGTGTTTGTTGCTGTTTGTGTGTGTTTGTTGTTTATGCATCTTTGTTGCTGTTTGTGGGTGTTTGTTTGCTCTTTGTGGGTGATTACTGTGCGCGCATTGGCTGTTCCAATATTACAACAGTGACTGCACTGAGGTACTTCATGGCTGTAAGTGCTTTGTGAAGTCTGGTTGTCATGAAAAGCGCTATATAAATTTGAGTCTTTTTCTCTTTTTACACAGAAATTTTCCATCTTATTGAACTGACCTAACTATTAAAATTACTTCAAAACTTTTCACACACTGCAATATGATATCTTGGATGAAATGTTTCCTGTCTGACTTTGAGGGTTGATGGACAGATATTGAATGACTAAATCTTACCTTTTTTTAGCAGCATTAAACCAGATCATTAACTAGTTTTCAGAGCAATACATTATATTAAAAAAATGACACAGACACATTTGCACTACTCATGTTAATCACTTTTATTCCTATGCTGTAACATCTTTTATAGTACTGTTGTATATATCACTCTGAAAGGGGCGAAAGTGTTTCCATTAATTATATGCAGTGTCAGTATCTGAACTGCTGGCTGCTAGTATGAACTCAAGTGAAAGTGCTTATCTTCATCAGTACTCTCTTCTTGCTGTTCCTCCGCTGCCTGCTCAGCTCTTGGGTACCTGAAAGGACAAAAGCACAATGATGGGGCTGTGATGCCCAGGGTTGAGGGTAAAGTCAGGGGTGCATGCTTACACCTTCAACAGCTTGTAAATCAGAGGGAGTGTGGGATGAAGGGGAGGTGGGAAGTGAGAAGGAGAATTAGGTATGAGGACACTGTCATCCTCAATGGTCTCGGCCCTTCGTTTTGGGTGCTTGCCACTAACAGGTGCTAGCCACTCACAATATTGACTCAGGCATCCAGCCAATCAACAATGCAGTTACTGTTGGCTAATAATGTAAAGTAACATGCAGCATGAAGATCACTAACTGACTGTTGTAGTCAATGTTGTACACATCACTATTGTATTGACATTACACATGAACCTCGTGCCCAGTTTTGGTGGCGATTGAATTTACCTTCCAGGATGCCTAGGTTGTTAGTCCAGCACGATAGCCATGACATGACTCTACCTATGGGCAGAATCTTGTGCTCTCACTGGTGGCGAGCTTGGAGGCAGGAAGTGCATTTACTTAGGCGGGATGGTGGCGTACCAGAATCCTGCCATCTTCTTGTCTCCACCAGTATTAAGTTCTGGGTGGGGAGGCCCATTTTTGACCTTGCCACCCCACTGCCAATGGAAGCCCTTACGTGGCCAATTAATGACCACTTAAGGGCCTCATCCCACCACCCATGGCATTAATGCAGTGGTGGGTGGGCCTGTTGCCTGATTGAGGGCCTGAACATTGAGAAGGCAGGATGCTGCTGAGGGCCACCCCCCCCCTCCCATCATTGCTTCTAACACCCATAACCCCCATCTCCCCATCCCCACCCTGCAAATCGCACCCCTTCACCCCACCACATTACTCACCTATAGCCTGGGTCCTCCAACATCCTTGGACTTCAGGGGTGGAGGGGTGGTGTCCTTCGGGTAGCAACTATGGCCGTCTCAGTGGCACTGCTGAGCGCAAGAGCTGCTGGCCTCTGATTGGCCGGCAGCTTTCGCTGGGAGGGACTTAAGCCCCACTGGGTCTTGATTCCAAGGGAAGGCCTATTGGTGGCTTTTCCACTGCCTGATTGGCATGTGGTTTGGTGATTCTTCCCTACAAGAGACACCACAGGTCTCCCACAGGCTCTCCAGCCCAAAACCACAAGATTCTGCATTCCTAAATTATGGATTTTTTGAGGTCCCAAAGGCTATATTATTTTATTGCCTGCTGTTCTGTGTATTCTTTTGCTGTCACCTGCTATTTGATTCATCTATTGGTGCATCTATTTCTCATTAATATGTTAGACTATTGCTGTTTGTTTCTCAATTAATTTATTGCTATTTGCTTTTGTAGTAATTTATTAATTCCCTGGTGCCTATTACTCCATTATTCTTTTGCAATTGGTTGTCAGACCCACTTCTGTATACGTTGAATCATTTTCTGAAGCCTGCTGCTGTATGAATTTATCGGTTTGAGTGATGGCTGGTGCTTTAATAATTTACTAACTCACTGCCTGCTCAGCTGAGCTGCAGTAACCTTTCATCCTTGACCTGAGTGGCGATACATGTGGTTTGTGTTGGTTGCTCTGGGCTGATTTTCTTTCCTGTAGCAGTTTAACAAGAAAAACAAAAAACACATTTTGCTGTAATTTATGGGAAGAAATTTCCCTCCATCGTGGGGGTTGTGTAGGGGTGAGCTCAGGCGGGCACGGACCCAATCGGTGCACCCAATTGGGTCCACGCCGCCATTTTACGTGGGCGGGCCAATTAAGGCCCGCCCAGCGTGACGCGCGCCCGGAAGCACGCACACAAAAGAGCGCAGAGATCTCCCTGCGGCACAGAGCTGCCTCAGGGAGATTAGTTTAAGTTCCAAAACTTTTAATAAAGAAAAGAAAAAATTTTAAAACAGGTCCCTCATGTGACAGTGTCACATGAGCTGGGACATGTCAATGAACTTTAATGAAAAAATGTACTTAATTTACAAAACCCTTCACGAAACCTCATGCTGTCTGTGGATGAGGTTCCATGAAAAATGCGAAGGCCACCTGGGCTTTTCGCCTGCCCGCCAACCTTAAGGTTGGACGGGCAGCTTTCTCAATAGTCTTAATCAGTTGATTAGTGGGCCTTAACAAGCCTTTGACAGTTCAGCTGGTGTGCAGCTGAGTCGGTTGCACGCCCACCGAACTGAAAATCTAAATGACGTGCGATGACATTGAGACGCATGCCCGATGTCACCCGTGTCATTTTATGCCTCGGCAAGCGGGCCCCGCCCCCACTCGCCAAGCCGAAGGTTCAGGCCTATGTTACCAAAGTTATCCATTTGATGTTTAATTTCAAATTACTGGAAATATTCTCTATTGGACACTGTTTTAGGATTTAATGTCATCACCCACTTTGGGAACTTTTCAACTTTCAAACTTTTCAACACTTTCCCTGTCTTGATAACCTGTGTACTTTGCAGTGAGAGATGAGCCAATACAGATACCAAACATTTGCTCTTTATGTTGTGGCTTTTATGCTCCAGCACTGCCTTCAGCCACCTGTAGGAATGCAGCTTTTCTCTTAAGGCATGGTGAAGTTTCCAGCGGGTAAAAGCTTTGTGCTTACGCTCGATAAGGTCCAGTTTCTCTTTATCGTTTTCATTAAACCAGTCACAATGTTTCCTGATACAGAGACCAAGGACCTCTTCACACGTGCTTGTTATGATGGACTATAGGGTCAACCTGGCACTATGGACACACTGTAGCTAATCACACAAAATCAGCTCCGCTGGGTGGGACAAGTCATTTGTATGCCTGACACCTGATTTCCAAAGCAACTGTTCTACTCAGAACTTTGCTGTAGGAGATTCCCAGGAGGACAGCGGAAACACTTTAGGGATGTCCTCAAAGCATTCTTGAAGAGATCAAACATCCCCACTGACTCATGGGAGACCCTGGCTTGTGACCAACCAAAATGGGGAATTTCTTTTTCATGAAGGCACTTAACATATCAATGGACTTTGCCAGGAACACACAAAGGCAACGTCGAGGCATCAGATAGAGCAGACAAACCTGCAGAAACCTCATCCGCTCAACCCTTTAAGCACCACCTGCCCCGCATGTGGCAGAGTCTGCAGATCATGCACTGGACTTATCAGCCTTCTCAGGACCCACTGAACTGAGTGGAAGCAAGTCATCCTCTAGAAGAAGGAGAATACAGATATAATCCATAAGACAAATTGTGACACTAATGATTCTGGTTTAAAATTTTGTACACTTTAAAAAAAAACTGCATTACTAATTGTCTTCTGCAGGGTGGGGACATAATTGATGTGTGCATTGGTGCAATGCTGTTGCTGACTTGACTGGTAAGAACACATATGGTTTGGACAAAGAAATAGCAAACTTGTGGAGGGAAATCTGGGCGTCTGAGGATCAAAGCAGCAAGTTTGAAGACTCATTTGGATCATTACGGATTGAAGCCACCAGTTTAGGATTGGGATAATTGTGGGATGGGAGAGGAAGATCATGGGAAAGGCTGGAAATTCCAGAGGGGAGGAGTGAGCTCTTAGATCACACATAACAGGAAAAAATATACAAAAACCTTTCTTTCTTTAAAACTTTAAACCTTTTTTTTCAGAAGTTTTCCTTTGTACTTGAAGATTTGATTTTGAAGATATATGCTTTGTAACCCCACAAGGGGTGCCCATCTGTGATGTGATATGTAAGATAGCTGCATGTTGAAGTGTTGAAACAATGCTTCAGATATCACAACTATTCTATAAAAACAAGATACACATCAATGTGTGTAGATTACTTAGTGATTGACATGTTACTGAACAGTATGAACTAAGAAGCTCAGTTGTGTGATCTTAGCTGGAGTGGCCATAGGGATAATACAATTCATGTCAATGTTCCTGTACTAACAAGGGGGAAATATCCCACCCAGGTTCCCATTCCTAATTGCTATTCAATGAGCTGTCTGGAAAGTCTGCCTTGGTTTTTGTTTGAGGGCAGGTCAAGGTTTTGATAGTGATGGTACGATGTTTATTTTCTGGTGACACTTGCTATTGAGGGTCACACATCAAGAATGCCCATTTACATATAAACATACGAACATACGAAATAGGAGCAGAAGTAGGCCATTCGGCCCTTTGAGCCTGCTCCACCTGTCAATAAGATTATGGCTGATCTGTTTGTGTTTCGAGTTCTACATTCCCATCTTCCCCCGATAAACCTTTGATTCTCTTGCCTAACAAGAATCTATCTACCTCTGCCCTAAAAATATTCAATAACCCCGCCTCCACTGCCTTCTGAGGCAGAGAGTTCCAAAGTCGCGCAACCCTCTGAGAGAAAAAACTTCTCTTCATCTCTGTTCCAAAAGGGCGACCCCTAATTTTAAAATGGTGTCCCTTAGCTCTGAACTCACCCACAGGAGGAAACATCCTTTCCGTGGCCACCTTATCAAGACCGTTCAGGACCTTATACACTTCAATCAATTCACTCTTCACTCTTCTAAACTCCAGTGGAAACAAGCCCAGCCTGTCCATTTAGGTAATATGCTTTTTATTCTTCCTGCCAAAATGAACAACTTCACATTTTCTCACATTATACTCCATCTGCCAGATTTCTCCCCATTCACTCACCCTATCTATATCCGTCTGCAACTTCCGTATATCCTCTTCACAACATATTTTCCTATCTATTTTTGTGTCATCTGCAAATTTAGCTACCGTGCCCCCTCATCTATGGCCCTTCCCGCCAGTGGGATTTTCTGGTCCCGTTGAAGTTAATGGCCTTTTGAACAGCTCGCCGCCTTTTCTGGCCCCGCCCCCACCAGGATGGAGCCGTAAAACTCCGCCCATGGAGTCAGGAAGAGTGAACAAAGTGATGTTGCAAAATGAAAAAAAAGTTTAATTCTTAGATCCCTTCATAACTTTTTTTTAGTCTTTTTACAGGTTGAGACTGATTTCTTGGGAATTGGTAGGATAGTTTTTATTCTGTCACTTTACATTTTGTGGGGAAGAGATCGCGCTGAGCTAATTGTCACACACCTCAGTTTAACTTCAATTCAGACTGAAGAAATGGGAATCCCCCTCGACGTCTCTTTCCTGGCTAGGCATTAAATAACAGGTTAAGTGTTTAAATCCAATTCCCGATGAGTGCGGGCTCTTAGAACTTTAAAAACTCATAATTCAGCATGAAATGGCAACCTTTAATTTGGGCTGGCTGATTGGCATGAAAGATTGAAAAGTTCACAATTGAGCAGTATGGTTACTCTTCTGCGATCATAACCGTCAATGTTGTTGAGGAACAGGCATAGTGAGCCTCTATTCTACATTTGGTTCATGCCATATCTTACGTGAGTGTGCGTTGAGACTTGTTGCCCAAGTATGAAGCATTCCAGTTCTTCAGTACATTGCATTTCTCCCTCTCTCTCCCCACTCCACACCCCTCCACCACTACACCCTCCCCTCCCTCCAATGGTAAATTGTACCCATGGTGTTGCAGCTGCAAAATAATTTACTTAGTGTTTCCTCTTGCTGGTACTTAATCGGTAACATGTTTGCTTAAATCCTATTGTTTTGCCTCTCTCAGCCCACCCAAGAGTAAAGGAATTGCCTTAAATGGCTAAGCTCATAGTTTCCCTGACCATCAGCATGTGCTTTACTTTCAGGCAGTTTTTATTTTAAATAATTTCTTGTGATCATCAGAGTGAGAGATGTTGGTGCTGGAGAACAGAACTCCTTCCATTTCAGTTATCTATTATCCACATCAAATACTGTCATCTATACCCCAACCAGGTGCAGATTTAGAGTGGCACATTTTCCATTTACCATGTACATCAGATCTGTCTAAGTGACCTTGGCAACCAATGCCAAATTGGGGTTTGTTTGTGATTTGGACCTGTGCCCATAAGGAATTGGGTTGACACTGCCCAAAGTCATTTTGCGTGGGGCTGTTGCAGCCAACAGAGGAAACATATCCCATTAATCCATACAGGACATGAACTTGGGTCTCATTGGTGAAAGGTCAATGTATAACCCACTTCCCCTGCTTACTTGCCCTTGAATTTAACTTTTAAATAATGTCAGTGATCTGTGTGTGTGTGTATTAACTCAAGCAGCTTTTGCAATAGCCAGCCGAAAACTTGCTTGCTAAGAAATTTGGAATCCATTTCAACAGCATGTTTTAAAACCAGTTTGAAAAGTGTTGCTAAATGCAAAGCATTCTGATTATCTGATAAGAAAGAGCCTTCCTGCTTAGTTGATTGAGAAAGAAAGAAAGTTGACACTGGTGGTTACAGAAAGTAATGGCTAAAATTGAGCTGTAGACTGATAATCACAGGAAATCACAAGCGAGCGCTGAATAAGTACAAAGAGAATATTACTCTCAAAGCACCAATTTTAACTGGAGCTGTAAGTGCATCACCCTGGGGCTGAAGCAAGCGATGGGCTCCCATTGCCTGAGGCCCAGGCCATTTTAATTCCCGGGCCTCATTTAAATTAGACAGTGATAACCCCTGCCCAAACTCAGAGACAGTGACATGGAGGCTGACAAGCGGGGAGTAACACTTCAGACAGCTGGAGCGCAATACTGTGGGGACCAGGTGTAACACTTCCTGACACTAGAATAAAGTGCTGGTAGTGGCAGGCAGGGTGGGATGGATGGGTGTGTGGTGTAATGGTGGTGAATAAGAAATTGGGGAAAGGAGGTCACAGATTACGCTCTGGGCTTGGAGGAGCACATCCTAGCCAAGAAAGTAACAAACAAAAACATTTTTAAAAACTTACTTGCTAGGCCTCTTCTGGCCCTGGATTGACTTTCTGTCAACTTTCCCAGGTTTGTGCCACACTAGTGTGGCCCAAAGTTAAATTTGCATTGTGTTCTGAGCAATATTACCTGTGAGGGCTTCCCAAAAAGCAGGTGTTAAAATATCAGTCATGTGCAGCACAAACTGAGAGGTAAGTAATCTGCTCCGATTTTAACCCCTTGCATGCCCCGCTCTTACCTAGCACAGGAGGGAGAGGGGTTAAAATAGGAGCTTAAGTATCTTTTTTGTTCCTTCAGTTGACTGCACTAACCAACTAGTCTGAAAAATGTTGTCCACAGTAGAATGTTGAATACAACTTCAATACGAGGTAACTGACACATGTGAATGTAGCTTGTCTGATGCAACAGTCCCCTGAGGTCAAATTGGTCCTGAATGTCCAGTCTCACCCTGTTCAGAGGCAGAAAGGATTTTCAACCTACTTAGTGCGATGTCTCTAGCATTTAATGTTATTGCTGCTGGGTTACTGTTAATTGTTTCCTGTAACAAGCCAACAATGAGCCCCCTAAATCTTTCACTTATGATACTATCAGGTGGTCTTCATTTTGAAGATACCATTCTGGCACTCTGCGTATTTCTAAATATTAATTGTAGACAGTTATTTAAATAAATGGTGATCTAATCCAGAGTCCACTGTAGGCCAGAATTCATCAAAAGACTCTTATTTTATTGACAAATAACAGACATCCTTTTAAACCATCCTGCAAGAGAAGTCATTTCATTATAATAGTGGTGGAGGGGTGGGGGTGGGGTAAGGGTGGTTGTGGGGGTAATTGGAGTTGAATTATTCTTCCACTTTTTCACTAAATAGAAATGCTTTTGAAAACTTCATCCTGGGCTAATGATTTTGTTTTCAGAAGAACCTCATTTTGTATCATATGCATGTCCCCTCAGTAAAGTAGATATTAATCATTTGGAGTACATACAGTGTGAAGCAAATTTATCCATCTTTATTAAGTCTGTGTACACTGGGCACACTAAGGTTGACACTGCAGTCACATAAGCCAATTTGTCTCCAATCTAAGTTCCTAACTCTTTTATAGGCAACTATGGGAATTTTAGAACAAGTTAATTATTTGTAAATTAACTGTTTCAGATCTACACCTAAAAGCATTAAATTGCATGATGTAATGATGCACAGTGGCATATACTACACGATGCTGTTCGTACATTTTCACATATGCAATCTGACTTCATCTAATCATACTTTGCATGTCTGGGATTTTTAAGCCAATGTCATTATGTGGTTAAGGAAGTCTCAGTCAGACATTTTTTCTTTGCTGAGTTTACCTCTCTCAGCGTTGACTCCTTGTTGTGGTGCTGATTGCCTTCCAGTCAAAGTCACAATTATTCGTCTTTGAACCTTGACAGAGAGTCTGGGAAGCTATTCGACTTCAGGCAATTTCAAGCTTGATCCTGAAGTCACACGTTCATACTTTTAGCAAGGGTTCGTGAATAGATATCAAGGGCAAAATCCTTGACTGTTTCCCCCCACCCGGCCTGGTTGAGATCAGCTAACCCAGTAGAGACCAAAGATCAAAGCTGAGACCTTCTCAGCTCAATGGTTTTACGGTTACTAATAACATGTATCAACCAAATGCCAACATTGTGTAATATGAAGGGCCCCAATTTTAACTTGGTGGAGACTGAGGGTGTGGAAAGCAGTGAACCACAGCCTGCATCACCTCATAAATTTTAGCCCACAGGGCTGATTTAAATGCCCCAACACTGACTCCTGCCTGAAGTCGGCATAAATAGCAGCACTCTCCTCAGGAGAATTGTCTTCTTCAACAGGATCTGAGTGCTGAAAAGGACCAAGAGTAAAGAGTTATGGTGGCACGGAGAAGCTTTACAGTAGCAGCTGACAATCTTCAGAATGCAACTTGAAATTGTTAAGCTTGCTGAATGTTCGCTGGAGGTGTTAGGAATGTTACAATTAATAACTAGCCACCCTGCTCAGATAAGCTGCCAGTCTCTTCTATCCAGATGCTTATGATTTTACCCAGACCACTAATCTCCACAGATTTCCGTTCTGTTTGGATGAGGCCCCTGAAGTCAGGTTCTCCTCTTCGCAGTTCTGGTTTTCTCCCTTGCATTATTTGCTACTCTGTCCTGCTGAGATGATAAGAGTTAGTGAGTGGACGTTGGGAAGAGAGGGTGTGTGGAACTTGTCCAAACAGTGTACCTGTTGGAGTTAATGCAAATTAAAATTGGGGCAGATGTAAAACAGACTGTTAGTACCCAGGTTCAAACTGTAAAAGGCAAATTCAGGAGTAAAGAAAGTTCTTCTTTACAGAGTGATAAACAATTACATAGCACAATGGGAGGAAACTTTAGGGTCATTCATGATAGATCATCCCTAATTAGCTCATAATTTTTCTGAACATGTTACTACTTTATCGGTGTGTTTAATTGATGGTGATGTCTGGTTCTCTCACTTCCTTGTGGTACTGCATGTAGTTCTGTTACTGCTGTAGGAGCATTCAGCAGTAATTCTTGAATAGCTCAGTACTGCCTTTCATTGTGGATCCTGATATCATCATTTCACAGTGGCTTTGGTTATGTCATTCTGTTTCTAGGATTTTTTCTATTAACCATTCTTTTTTTTAAAAAATTCATAATGGGCAAATTTATACAGCCCTAGTTTGGACACTTGGAGAATTGAGAATTTCAGTAAAGGCGATCTTGTTCATATCTAATTTACGCACTTTGACTTTGAATTTTTATTTATTTTTTTTGCTGATGAAGTTTAATCCATCAGGACAGAACTCACGAACCATGTTGTTTAACAGTTGGGAGCCATTGAATAGAGCATAAAACTCACTGAGTAAACAGACTCTGGAATTGCTATCTCAACAGATGTCTAGACTGAATACAGAAAAGCAATGGGAAAATATGAAAGATTTGCACTTTTTATCATGCTAGGCTATCCTTTTAATGGTCTGAAATGTACTCTGCCTTTTTATCCATTAGATGAGCGTTTTTTTAACTCACCTGAAGACTCTTCTACATTTACAGTCTTGATCTTTTACTTGACAGCTTGCCAGTTGGCAGATGTAACAATCTGACAAATACATTGTTTACTGATGGTTACATCTTCCAATCACAGCACTGCCATCTCACCTTACTGAACACAGATATAACTCATGCTACAGCATTTAATTCTGAACTGTAAAGGAGGCAAAACCATTTTACTTATCTTTTAAACTCTTCCTGCTTCCAGTCCAAGGTTCATGCTTTGTTGCACCTGGTGTAAATTCAGACAGTTGCTAAAGTCCAGCCGTCCCCTTAAAAATGTTAAAGATCTACCTGGGGCATGCTGTCAATGAGTCTACAACGCTGTCAGTTTTATCTTCCAAAGCAGCGGGTGAGTTCCTGGGCTCATTTCCTTGCCCATCCTTGAGGGCGGGAACGGAGATGGAAATTCCAGCCGTCCTATTCATCAACCATTTTTCCCAGGTCCGCCTCCATTTGGTCCCATGAACATCTAGCCCAATAAGCTTTAGGAAACTCAATTGTGAAAGTGGATGAGTGTGTCGAGCAAAATGTTGCAGATGCTGGAAATTTCAGATAAAAATTAAAAATGCTGAAAATACCCAGCAGGTCTGAAAGCATTTGTGGAAAGAGAAACAGAGTTTACATTTTAGGCCGTGACCTTTCATCTGAAGTGATAGGTCATAGGCGATCGATCTAAAACATTAAATGCGTGTGTGCCATGGTGAATTGAGTTAATGAATTTCAGAACCTACAAATTGAGAGAATCCGTTAAAAATTCAATATAAAATTAAGCACATGGTCAAAATGCTTAGTTTTGATTTAATTTGTGCAGAGGGTAGGTGTCTTCAATGCTTCATTGCTGCTGGTTCAGATATATTTGACAATGATTGATACAATAATAGTTGTATTACAATTCTCTTTTTTTTCAGTTCTTGTTTTGACACCCGACATCATTAGCCATATATTGCCAGCCTGAATAGAAATCATGGTCAAAAGTGTGAGAAATTATAATTTATCTTCGGTCTAAGCCAACATTATGTTGGTTCAGTGCCATGATATGGCAACTCGGAAGTTTCTGCAGCATTCAAATTGGTCTAGAATTAATGAGTGAGTGAATAAACTGAATGCCATAGTATAGACAAACCGTTAGACATTTGGCCTATGAAGACTGGTTACAACTTTTCCAGAATTTCTAGATGTCCTCTGATACAGGGAAATGACTGGGGCATTTATGATAGGATCAAAATGCCAGCAGGTCCATCAGGAAAGAAAATAATTCCACTGAACACAAAGGCAGGGGAGGTCATCACCGACTGCAATAAACAGTTGGAGAGGTGGGTGGAACATCACTTTAAGTTGTACTCTAGGGAGAGCACTTGTCACTGAAGAAGCTCTAGACACCATAGAAAACCTGCCTGTCATGGCAGAGCTGAATATCAAACCCACAGCGGAGAAGTTTAGTGGATTTATTGACTGCTTACCATTGGAAAAGCTCCAGATGATTCTGACCCTATAGAAGAACAAGGGCGACCGCAGCGATTGCAACAGTGATCGAGGCATCTCCTTGCTGAGTATCATGGGAAATGTATTTACCCATGTTGCCCTTGTCAGACTGCAGATCTTGGCTGAATGCATTTACCCCGAATCTCAGTGTGGTTTCAGAACTGGAAGATCTACAATTGACTTGATCTTCTCAGCTGCAAGAGAAATGCCATGAACAAAGGAGACCACTATATCCTGCGTTCATCGATCTCACCAAGACATTTGACCATGTGAACAGAGGTCGTCGATTTAAGCTGCTGGAAAGAATTGGCTGTCTGCCGAAGTTACTCAGTGTGGTCTCCACTTTCAATGACAACATGATGGATAAGGTCAGCTATGATGGGGCAACATCAGAACGCTTTGAGATGTACAGTGGGATCCAACAAGATTGCATTCTGGCACCGACATTCTTTGCATTCTATATTCTTCTCTTTTCTGCTGTCATATGCCTTCAGGTCATCTACAGAGGGTGTATATTTACATACCAGAACTGACAAAGGTAGGTCAAGTCCTCATTGGAAAACTGCTCTATATCACTGATGTCACACTAACATTCCACACTGAGGAATACCTTCAGCGGCAAATGGACAGATTCTCTCACGCTGTAAAGTGTTAGGTTTGACCACCAGCATCAGGAAAACAAATGTCATGATCCTGGACATTGCATACTGCCTGTAACTTGATGCTGAAATCCAACACAAGCATTGCAAAAGTTGTAGCTGTTATGTCCAAGCTGAGTAAGAGAGTTTGGAACATCAGCAACCTACTCATGAACACCAAACTGCTCTACTGTGCTGAGACCTGGACAACATATGTTAGGCAGGAGAAAAGGCTGAACAGTTTCCACCTTTGCTGCCTCAGATGTATTGTCAGCATCACTTGGCAGGATAAGGTGACCAACGCAGTGGTCCTGGAATGTGTTAATTCCATCAGCATACACTCATTACCAAGTCAACGATGTCTGCACTGGCTTGGTCATGTTCATCTGATGGATGACGGCTGTATACCCAAAAGACTTTCTCTCATAGGATGCGGGCATCGCTCGCAAGGCCAGCATCTGTTGCTCACATACCTCATTGCCCTTGAACTGAGTAGCTTGCTCAGCTACTTCAGAGAGCAGTTAAGAGCCAACCACATTGCTGTGGGTCTGGAGTCCCATGTAGGCCAGACCACATAAGGATGGCAGATTTCCTTCCCTAAAGGGCATTAGTGAACCAGGTGGGTTTTTACAATTGATGATAGCTTCATGGTTACCATTACTGAGACTAGCATTCAATTCCAGATGTATTTTTATTGATTGAATTTAAATTCTATTAGCTACCATGGTGGGACTTGAACCCGTGCCCCTCGAGAATTAGCCAGGGCCACAGTTTTACTACAACAAAAACAAAAATAAAAATAGCTGGAAAAACTCAGCAGGTCTGACAGCATTTACGGAGAGGAGTATAGTTATCGTTTCTAGTCCATATGACTCTTCATCAGAACTAAGACATATAGAGGTGAGGTGGAATATAAGCTGGTTGAGGGGGGTGGGACAGGTAGAGCTGGATAGAGGGCCAGTGATAGGTGGAGGCAAAGAAGAGATTGCCAAAGATGTCAAAGACAAAAGGACAAAGGGGTGGTGTTTTACTAGCCCAGTGACATTGCCATTAAGCCACCATCTCACCCACCTTCTGAACAATAAACTGGCCACTGGGTCACAGCTTCCTGGGCATCTTTAACTTCACTGCAAGCACACTCGCAAGTGAGATATGAAGATGGTGGATATTAACACAATTGCTGACGGCCGTGAACTTTAGAGGCTGACTATTTGGTAGGGCATTGGAAGAAGCGAGCAGAAACAGAAAGCTCAGCTGATTGAGAGGAGGGCCCAGATAAAGCAGAGGCTAGCGAATCCTGCACCTTCTCAGCCCACTGTCTTCCTCTGCAGCAAATGTGGCAGAGACTGCCGTGCCAGAGTGGGGCTCCTGAGCCACAACAGGTAATGTTTAATACAGAATTGGCCACTAAGGAGAAAACCATCGTTTCATGAAAGGCTGCCACGGATAGCAAAAATACAGGCTGTAAAATTCAGCTCCATACACATAGCTTCAGTGCTTTGGGTGTCATTTTCCATCTACTTCTGGCATGGCCTAGGCTGAATGTCATCTTGGCGAGGGCAATGGTGTGGGTGGTGTTACATACATGCACCAGAAGCATGCAGATCATGACATCAGTCAGTGCCTAACAGTGATTTAATGCCTGAACTGGCATCTTCAAGCTAGTCACTTTAGTTAATGCCCTCTCTTAAACACACACAACTGAACATGTATACACCTTCACAAAGGAGCCCCAGTACCACTGTTTAAGGCATTGCCATTTTGCAGATTATTTGCTTATAACATTTTCTAGCCTTTGCTGAAATTTTGGAAGAAGTATGGTATTTGGAGGCGTTGACAGAAGTTGGTAATGTCATCAGGGAGTGGTGCTTCCAGTTTCACAATGAAATGCATGTGCTCACAGATGTGTGATTCAACCAACCACTGCCAAACTCACTGCGTACAACAGATTGGAGATTCGATCCCTGGGATTTATTACACTCAAGTGTTGCAGCAACAGCTCACCCTGGTCAGCCCAGATGTTTTATGTTGTGAGCACAATGAGTGATTGCAGGCTTAGCGGCATGCAGGGATCTAACCCTGGTTACCATCCACAGCGTCAACGACTCAATGACGAAGGCAACAGAACACAAGGACACCCCAATCACCTCAGCAGCTCATCTAACATCCCTATACCCAGGCTTATGCGAAGGCGTTGGAGGATTCAAGGTGATGCAGTATTGTATCTATATACATATGCTACTCCATCCATCAGTGCCATGTGCAAGTGTAGCATTCACATCCAGAACAAGATGAAAGCCGAAGGATGGAGAGAGATAGCATAGTCCAAAAAATCCAGCAGTACATATATTGGTGTAGCTCTATCATGAGTGTCATCAAGAAAGATGGTTCTATGTGTATTTGTTTGGACCCAAGGCATCTGAATGAGTCTCTAAAACATGTCCTCACAAAATTCCCGTACTTGAGGAGCTGAACCCCAAGTTTGCAAATGCCAAATGGATCCAAAAAAAGCCCACAACTGCAGCGATAAGGTGCTGCCAACAGGTTAAACAGGCTGAGAGTGGGACTTCCACCCCTTAATGGGGGGACATCCTGCCCTCAAGAGCTGCTGACTAATCTGATTGGCAGGCAGCTCTAGCAGTCCCAGCAGCCATGAAGTGGGCGCTGCCTGGACTGCAGGCATCCCCAGGAAGAAGAGAAGATGGACGCTGGAACTAGGTAAGTCTGGCCTTTCTGGGTGGGGTGGGGGGGGTCAGGCACCCTCAGGAGTGGGGTGGGGGGGCGGGTTTTAGAGTCCAGGCAGGGTGGCACAAAGTGGGTGGGTGGGGGGTGGGGGGGTAACATTTGCGGGGTTGCCCCTGATGAGCAAAGAGCATCCCCCTGAATGTTGTGCCCACCTTCCTTCCAGCCTTTACAAAATTCTTTTTCAGAACGACTACTCCCACCCAGCTGTCCAAGCTAACTGTTTTATGGTATAGGCTGTGTGAAATAAGGGTCATTTGGATTGGCCTCAAGCTCTATTGCACGTTAATTATTTACTTAAAAGTGGTGGATGAGCTGCCAATTTTGGTGCCCGTCCACCCACTGTATTATAGGGACTGGGTTGGGGTGGGCGGGAAGGCCACCAAGGTGGGGGGAGTGGGGGGAAGGAGGTGCAATGGGGGCTGGCATTGTGCAGGGTTGGGGATGAGCCCAGACCTTAACCAGGGGCTGCAA
Source organism: Cetorhinus maximus (assembly GCF_964194155.1). Taxonomy (NCBI): domain Eukaryota; kingdom Metazoa; phylum Chordata; class Chondrichthyes; order Lamniformes; family Cetorhinidae; genus Cetorhinus; species Cetorhinus maximus. Next base: position 47,003,300 of record NC_135896.1, on the reverse strand, counting down.
GTTGCAGGGGCTTTCCACCCCTCGTATATTACGTCTCCACCAAATCCACCCCTACGGCGCAGGAGCCATAAAATCCAGCCCACTGTTTCCAGAGGTTACCATTTGAGCTTTCCATAAAGAAACCAGACTTAGAACTGACCTCTTTAGTGCCTATGGAGGTGATTTCATGATTGTAATGGATTACTTTTCCAAATTTCCCATCGTCTGTCAATTACATGATACATCTCATGTAACTGTCACATGCACATTAAGTTCGATCTTCAGTCTGTTCGGGGCACCACAGCAAGTTGTTTCTGACAACAAACCCCAATACACTGGACAAGTGGGGAGCCAACCATACCACTTCATTACTGTATTACCCCGACCCAATGGAATAGAGGAATGTATGGTACAAACTGTAAAAACCTGTATCGTGAACTATCATCAAACAAAATGCGATCTACACCTGGCCACGCCTCATCTTAGAGCGACACAGCACAGTGCAACCGTTACCTCACCTGCAGAATTGCTATTCAGCAGACAAAGTGTGGACAGCACTCCCCAGTCATCACTCATCGGTATTCCCAGAAGTACGAGATACATTGCTCAATAAATAGGGGAAGATGAAAGATGCCCATGACTGGTATGGGGGTAATGAATTACCCAACCTGAACATCAGACAGAGTTCGAGTACAACACCCAACTGATGGGTACATGGACTCCAGCAGAAATTGTCAGCATATGCCCAGAACTAAAATCGTATCAAATATGAATATCGAAAGGCAAGATAGTGCCGATGAAACAGATGCCAAATCAGAACAATACCACAACTAGGTACACTGAGCAGTCTTATTGTGAACAAAGCACAGTCTAAGATACAACACACATACAGCACCTCCAATCAGCATTCTGAAACCACTCAGCAGCCTCCAGCAAAGATCACCATAACTATGTCTGGATGGATAAGCAAACTGCTGACATGTTTCGGAGACTTGTAGCTTTATCTGTATAAAGGTTAATTTAGACATAATGTTATTTCATTTTGCTGTCATGTACGTACTTTGACTGTCTAAAGGTAAACCTTAAGATAAATGAGGGATATTGTGATATGATGGAAATGTACCTTTTGGAGAATATCTTAAACTGCTGTCAATCACTACCCACTTCGACAGGATGTGACGTGCCAGTCCCATGACTCGCTATCAGTGTACAGCAGCAGATGGTAGGAGTCACATATGTATAATTAGCTTCCTAGTTAACATTGTATTTATGTACAGGGTCTTTTCTTCAAATAAAGAACCCACTTTATTGTTTCACCAATCATTATCGCATGAATAGGAGTGTGCTTATGTCGACAAGAACGCTACAGCCTGAACTGCAGCATTACTTTTAAATGAAAATGGGCCAATTGGCCAGGTGGTAAACTTGGCAGCCAACTAGAGGTGCTGAACACCCCCAGGGGGAAGGAGCTGCATGTCTGGTGCCAGCAGCAAAGGCAGGCTGCAGTCATGTTGGGGAAAGTGGAAGTAAACGCTCTTCAATGGGCAGAAGTTTTAGGCTGGCAGGTGGCGCGATTGGTTCGCCCGGTTATGGGCATCTTTCACCTTCCCCTGTTTATTGAGAAATTAATGGCCAGTCAGCCTGAAACATGCACTGATAACCCAGGGGTGTCCAGCTGCTGCTCCTCCTCCCTCCAGGTGCCCAGGGACCCCGGCCTGACTCCTTGAGGGGAGGAAGCACCTGGAGGGACATCGAGGTGCCTGCTTCCCCCTTGTGTTGACGCTGCAAGAACTCACCCTCGGCTCCCGCGATGGAGTGCAGGTCTGCACACATCTCCGCATTCTGCTGGACCAGGGTCTCCATTGCGTCCGTCATCCTCCCCATGGAGACCTCCATAAGCGCATATGTGAGCACCATTTCATCAGAAAACAGGCAGATGCATTCCTCCGACTCGCGTGCCACTCTGCTGAGGGCTTCCAACAGCTCTGTGTGATGTTCCCCGACCTTCTGCTTACTCTCCAGGATGGGTTGGAATGCCAAATCAAGAAGTTTGTCATTTGGCTTGGACCTCACAGATGCCTGATCCCCAGCGGTCCTCCGGGTGCAAGGGAGCTCGCATGAACCTGCCTCCTGCTTCTTGCGACATGTGTCCATGCAGTGACCACCAGATTGTGAACCTGTAGAATAGAGCCTCCTCTAGATCTAGGTTCCACCGAGGTGTGTGTCTCTGCGCTGATGGAGGGTGTGGGTAAGCGCTGTGACAGGTCTTCCAGGCTGCTTATTTCCAGCTCTTCAATGGAGGAGGTGTCCTCTTGGCTGGAGCTGAGGGACTGACTGGCTGAGGGTGTCGGTCGCTTGTCAGAGCTCCCAGTAAACCAAAGTAGAGATAGGTTGTGCATGGCAGCAGAGTCAAAAGCAAGAGAGAGAGCACTCACATTTGCATTGAGAGAGGCATGATGTGATGCAGGATCCTCACAAGGTTGTTCACTGCTGACCTCACTGTCACTGCAGGCATGGTCCATGTCCTCATCAGTCAGCGCGATGGTACACTCCACAAAGTGAGTGAGGGGCCTAATGTGGACCACTCCTTCCCCCCGGTCTGGGACCTCTTCCTGCTGTTGTGAGCAGGCTTCTCTTGCATGCAAACAGGTGGAGACAGTGTGAGCAGGATCAATGGCACTGCCTGGAATGTTTGTGTGGTGAGTGGAGCCATGGACAGGATGAGGACGTGAACTCGAGAGGATATGAGCCTGATGGAGATGTGAGGGTGTGTGTCAGAGTTAATGGTGTTGTCCCTTGAGGTGTGAGATCCCTGTGGATGTGTGATGGGTTTGTGAGTGTGTGAGTTGAGAGTGATGAGAAGAGTGAGTTACCCTGGAGAAACGGATGAGACCATCCACGCTGTAGCGGCACTGGGTTGCTGTCCTCTTTTGCAGGGCATTGGCACTGACCACCGCTGCCACCGCCTCCCATGCTGGATTGGTGATGTAGCTGCCCATCCTGCAGCCAGAGCTGAGTAGAGGACATCATGCCAGGCCTCCACAGCATCCAAAAGACACTCGATGGACGCATCATCAAACCGGACGCTGCAGTCTTTTTGCCTTTCGGGGCCACCCTGTCTTCCTTGCAGCAGTTGTGGGCTGGAAGTACTGAGAGGTGTGCATGCGGCTGGATTTAAATATGGCGCCTGGCATGATGAAGCAGCGAGGTGATGGCGTGGCAAACGAAAGAGAGCCTGCCCGCCATGGAAACAGCATGCTTCCCGGGAATGCATACTTAATGTGGTGGGTTTGGGATGTTACGTCGTGAAAAGCTGTCATTGTGGCCAGCGGGTAAAACATCGCTTTGCCCATGCGCTGCTGCACTTAGTGCAAATCTGGGATGACTCCACCCTACGAATTTCAGGAGGCTAGATTCCAGAATACAGACTATTATATTTTAGCCAATAAGGTGACATTAAAGCAGTAGTAATTATGATTTGATTTAGTGTGCAATGTAGCTTTAAGAATAATACTTATTAGGGAAGATCACATGAGCTGTAGTAACCAATAGGAGAGTAGCGCAGGCTATCTCAGCAGACAGTGTAGAGATAGATTTGGAAGCGAAAACATACATGTATTTGCTGCTGAGTATATTGTGGATAAGCTTAATGTTTCCATTTAAGAAGTGTCTACCGTTCAACTCCATCACTAATAGTACAACTCGGCCACCCTACAACAAACTGGCGATGAGGATAAAACAGGATTGAACAGAAGAAATCAAGTTAAAAAGAAATTGGCACTGTACCTCACCCACTGATTGGAAGTAGCAAGCTCCATTAGAATTCAAAATGCCACAATTTGGGAGAATTGATCCTTTTGAACCAGCCACAGACAATTGGTCTCAATACATAGAAAGCCTCACATTCTTTTTTCAAGAAAACAGGATTATGGGGGAAAAGAAGAGGTGAGTGATCCCCTTGAGTACTTGTGGGAGCAAAACATATGGTTTGATTCAAAATTTGATGGCACCCAGTGCCCCAGATTCGAAGAATTTCGATGAATTAATGGACCTCATGAAGGGTCACTTCCAACCCAAGCCCTCAGTCACGATGCAGAGGTTCAGGTTTAATTTGCAAAATAGAGCCCCAAGTGAGACAACTGTATGCTATGTGGCAAATTTAAAGCAGCTAATGGAACATTGCGAGCTCGGTATGACGATCTCTTAATGACATGCTCAGCGATCGTTTAACGTGTGGTGTGAAAGAGGACATCATTCAGAAAAGATTATTGCCCAAAGTGAATCTGGGTTTCAGGAAGACGCTCGAGATAGCGCTGGCCATGGAAAGCGCTGTAAGAGATTCACAAGCAATATAGGCTGCACAAAATGGCACCGTCCTCCACCTCAGGCGGGAAACCTCAAGTGAAAATGGCACGAAAAAGTGAGACTCTGCCACAAAGCAGGAAACAGCCCCCACTAGCCAAAGAATGAAGAAAAATAACAGCAAAATTGAAGAATACTTTTAATAGAGATGGAAACCCAAGAAGCCCAATTAAATCTACAATGTAGAAGAGCCTGAAACAACAAATGCTGACATTTACTCATTGTTTAATCTGAAAGTTGGAAAGACAGAACAATATTTGTCGCAGTGAAAATAAATGGCAAACCTGTTAAAATGGAAGTGGACACAGGAGCTTTCACTCCGGTAGCTGGGGAACATACCATCAGATATTTGAATAATGGTGAACATCAATTAAGTTAAACAGCTTCAAAGCTAAAAACATATACGCGTGAAGAAATTCAAGTAAAAGGCATAAGCAGAGTAACTGTCCAATATGGAAGCCAATCGTCAAAGTTACCAGTGTTGGTATTGAGCGGCAGAGGACCAAGCCTTCTAGGGAGAAATTGGCTAAGGGAAATCAACCTTGATTGGCCACTAAGATTCCAAAAGGAAACTGGAAGTATTCCTGTTGTGAAAAAGGTGTGTGTAAGGACTCAACAACTTGAAGACATGTAGGCTATCTTAAGCCAAAACCTGGAAGAACAGCAGAAGAAACTCAAAGAGGCTCTACTTGATGACAGAGTTCAAGATGAAGTGAGTAACCTTTGCAGGGATAAAGAAAACCTGTTGAAAGGCCTTCACACAATACAAGATTCCTGAAGTCAAAGTTTGTACCTCTGGAAAAGTATGAAGAGAAATAGAAAGAATTCAGCACCTCTCTGAATAAACTGAAGAATGAGATGGCAGAGAAGACACAACAATGTTCAATTTTCCAGGAGGCAGCAAACAAATACAAAAAAGAGACAGAAGAGCTGAAGAATCAGCTAAATGAAGCCAAGGAGGCTTTGGCAGCGAAAGGCACAGAATTTTCCAAGGAGCAGAAGGATAATGAAATTTTGGGAGACTCAGCCACTGAGGCCAGACAAATTGAGCTTGCATCTGAGAGAAGGCTAGCCAACAGCGAAGTCTTAAAGAAGGCCAAGATTAAAGTCTGAGCTAGAAAGAAGAAGGCACATAGAAAGAAGATACAGAAATACTAATAAGGTTTTAATCCTGGTGGCATATGAATACACTTTCGTACATAGGCCTGGCAATCAAATCGCAAACGCTGATGCACTTAGTCATTTGCCTCTACAAGAAAATGATGAGAACGTCCCAGTTCCACAGGAACTTGTTTTACTGTTAAATTTCTTAGATCCCTCGCCGGTATGTGCTCGACAGATCAGAGACTGGACAAATCGGGACCGAGTCCTATCTCAAGTAAGAACAAGTGCTACATGGTTGGTCACAGGAGCTTGTATCTGATGAAATGAAATCATACTTCAACAGAAGACATGAAATAACCATCCTATTGTGGGAAGCACAAGTGATAGTTCCTCCAAAGGAAAGGGAACCACTTTTAATTGAACTACACAGTACCCATCCAGGAATTTCCAGAATGAAGACCATGGCACACAGCTATCTATGGTGGCCAGAGATGGATGGTGAAATAGAGAGTTTAGTAAAGAACTGTGTGCAATGTCAGCAACTGCAAAAGTTGCCAGTGACAGCTCCATTACACCCATGGGAGTGGCCAAGTAGACCCTGGGTGCGGTTACACATTGACTATGTTGGATCTTTCCTGGAAACAATGTTTCTGCTCATTGTCGATGCCCTTTCAAAATGGTTGCATGTATATGAGGTGAAGTCACCAATGTTAGGCACTGCAATTGACAAACTACATCAGAGATTTGCCATTCACAAACTACGAGAAGTAGTTGTTACGAATGCTGAGTTTCAACGGTTTATCAGCCTCAACGGTATCACTCATGTGAAAACTGCACCGTACCACCCTTCCTCAAACGTACTGGCCAAAAGGGAGGTCCAAACATTCTAGGCAGGCATGAGAAAGCTAACTGGTGATTCCTTGGCAACCAAGCTAGCACGCTTTCTTTTTCATTACAGGGCTACCCCTCACACAACAACAGGTGTCACACCTGCGAATTTATTGTTGAAATGCTGTCTCAGGGCGAGATTGAGCTTAATAATGCCAAATTTAGAGGGGAAGGTGAAAAGGAGTCAGGGAAGCCAGAAAGCTAGACATGACTGGCATAATCATGAGAGCAAATATACTGTGGGAGAGCTGGTATACATGAAAAACGTCAGGGAAGGACCAAAGTGGTTACCGAGTGAAATAAGCGCGGTGACTGAACCTGGTGGAAGATGGGAGGCTGGATCACCTGTAGACATGTGGACCAGTTAAGGAGGAGAGAGACAAATCACCAAGATATGGTTCCACCAGTGACCATGACCGGGTCTGCATTTCCTGTTAAGGATACTCAACCCAGGACTGATATGTCTGATGTTCCTGTAAGAGTTGAGGATACAGATCTACAAGTGTCCACCGAAGCACCTGATGTTCAGGCAACTCCAGAAAAGGAGGTTCCTTACAAAGAATCTGAAGTTGTGGAGCTGTGACATTCCACACGTACCAGGAAACCACCTGAAAGATTGAACTTGTAAATTCCTTAATCAGTGTAAATATTACATTGTCTCGAAAAATATGTACTTGTAAATATAATATGCATAGCTGAGTTAAAGGGAGAAGAATGTAGTAATTATGATTTTATTTCGTGTGTAATGTACCTTTAAGAATAATACGTATTAGGGAAAATCACATGATCTGTAGCAACCAATAGGCAAGTAGCGTGGGCTACCTCAGCAGACAGCGTAGAGATAGAGTTGGAGTTGAAAGCACAAGTGTAATTGCTGCTGAGTATATTGTAAATGAACGTAATGTTTCCACTCAAGGAGTGTCTGCTGTTCAACTCTAAATTACTAATAGTACAACTCGGCCACCCTACAACAAAAGCACAGCTATTTCTGCTCAATGATATTAAAGATCTCTGTGCACAAAATAGTAAAATATTTTCAACTGATTTGTGAAGTGGGCTGAATTTGACCTGAGGTGTGTTTTTTTGTATTCCAGTGAAGCACTTTATGCTCAAAGTGTATGTCCATGTAATGGTGGCATTTACTGATAGTGTAGAGAGTGATGTCTAAGATACCTGAGAAAGGTGATGTAAAAAATGCATAAGTAGATTACCAAAAGGAACATGTACAGCTTGATATTATTAGCAGCAGGTCATGTGAGGATTGTATCATAGGGCTCCTATAAATCTTTTCAAGAAACCTGATTGTTTCAGAACTGGATTTGACAGCCAAAACATTTTTCTGTTTGTTAATTATTTAACATGAGAGAAATGCTTTGCGCCGTCCAGTGTGTTTATTCATCTGCGATAACTGATTATCACTCATTATCACATCATGTCCTGTGATGATGCTACTTATGGCATGTCTAGTAACCACTTGGTTGTACATATTTTTGGCTGCAGCAACCACTTTAAATATTTCTGTACTGCCAATCTTTGCTTTCTAAGCATGCAAGCCTAATTTGTGCCCTCCATAATTCCTTATACTAAATATTTAAAACATGCATGTGCAGAAATCTACCAGGAGCACAGAATGTTTCATAGTTAAGTATTTATTGACCACATTAATTTTGTTTTTCACCATTTTTTTCTCCTTTCTCCCCCCTCCCCTCCCTCCTCCTCCGCCTGAGTGTACAGGTTTCTCACTGTAATATGCCTATTTGGGCAATGGTTCTTTCAGGTACCTTAGCCAGGTGCCTATTGCTTTCTGTGCCTTGATTTGGGTGTACAAGCAGAGTATTTGATACTCTTTAGATTTAAGCAGGCTCAGTTGAGTCTGATTCTTTCCTCATCCAACATCCATTCACACACAATTCCTGCAGGAATAGGATTGGGAATACTGCCGAATGTGCCCCCCATCCCTCCCCCCAGCATTTCCAAATTCAGGAGTGTTGATTCAATAGGTTTTAAAGTCCAGGTTTGCCTCAGTTAACTTAGGAGAGGCCAGGCATTAAAGTGAGGATGTTCTTGGCCTCTATGGCTTCCCTACTGCCGCTTCTCCTTTTAAGTGAATGTGCAATCTCTGCTGCAGCTCTCCCGGAGTTCAGAATTACTTTTGGAAAAAGGGCAATACAATGGGGAAGAAATTTCAACCAAAAAAATAAGGCATTAGAGTTAACGGAGTAACTGCTCCATGAGCCAGGTCATGGCAACCTGAGGCTTGAGTTAATTTCAGCTTTGGGCTTCATTTATATGTAAAATGGACACTCCCACTGCAGCCTGAGGGAGGGTAGAGAACTAGGTGGCTCATACGTGGAGATGGAGAGGAGGTCAGGTCTGGGAGGGGGAGACAATCCTGGGTATGGGGGCCTTGGCCATGCCAGCAACAGGCCAGAATATTTTTATGAGCCCAAGAGGAACACAAATTGAATTTCTCCTGCAAAATGGCCAAACCAGTCAATTCTGGTTCAGGCATAGCCATGGAGAATGCACTAGGGTTCCCTGGTGCATTCTCCATGGCAACACCTCGATCAATGTGAGTTGACTTGCCAAACAATCAGCACCCTTTTCTCATGCAGTATGAATTGTTGTTCCCTTTGAAATTTGGTATTCTTGTGTCTATCCTGATGAGTTCAAAACAAAAAGTTTTGGCAGCATGTCTCTTTTTCAGCAATACTGATATTACACTCCAGTTACTTGTGACCTCCTTCGAACCAATTACAGATTCCATGTTAACTCTGGTCTCGCCCAGTGCTTCTTATGCCAAAATAAAATCTGGGAAATTTGTCGCAGTGTACATCCCCCATTCCATTGTCTCCGTTCCTTCTTCAGGCATAAACTGCCATTGCAATATCAGCACTTGAATACATAAAAAACAGAGTCCTCTATTTATTTTAAGCAAGTATGTGTGCTTCTATAGGAATCTAAATTGGCAAACTGCTCAAGGGGATCACAAAATGTAAAAGCGCTCATACCTTTGATCATTCTCATGGATGAGTCCCAATTCCCTAAACATAATGCTCTTATTGAGATCATGATGAATTTGAGCCAAAGTACCTATGAAAATTAACAGCAAACCTGTTTGGTAATTGCTTTGAACTACAAATGTGGCTCGGTGTCATATTTGATTTATAATGCTCCTGTAAAGAGCCTGGAGATGTTTTATCATGTTAAAGGTGTTATATAAATATAAGTTGTTGTTATCATCAACTGTTCTAAAGCCACTGGGAGGGACCAGCAATGCTTCCAGAATGTTAGGGCATGTTCAAATACTGTTAGAGTGACAGAGTGAGTAGACTCAAAAGGTAAGTTGAAAATCATTATCCATTTCATTGGCAGCATGGATGCCAAAATGTGACATGCCACAAGGCAGCAAAACTCTGAATTCATTTCAACAGGGTTCCCGGACGCAGCATGCTTTTGTTAATCAATAGCTCGAAGTTTAGCCAGGGTCCTGGATGATCCCCTGTCATGGCAAGAAGTCCTGCATGCTGAAAATGAGCAACAATTCTGCGGAAGTGAAAAATGTGCTTATTTTGGCAATCAAGATTTTCAACCTGTCCGCTCTTTCCAACATGTCTCCTATGTTCTTTTTAGAGATTTCAGAATTCCTTGGCCTGTGGGATTTTCAGACTATCAACTCTCATATTGAAGAGGACAGATACTTCTTTTTATATCTTGGAAAAGGCTTAGTGGAATTTCATGGATTTTGAAAACTGGCCTCTCAAATTCAAAAGGGAACTGTTAGTCAAACAGTGATGATTTCTGTATATACATGAAAATGATGTGCTAAGCCCCTCTTAAGACTGTTACCAGGGGGACTATAACAACAAACTTCACAACACCACTTCCAGATAGGCTTGGTCAAGTATATTGGGACTAAAATTTCCAGTGCACTCATAGAGTAATTTCAACAGGAATCTGTTGGGAGGGACAAATCAGATCTCAGCCTTCTGTTAAAACAATTCAGTTTCCATGGAGCCCTTTTGGAGTTGCTGCCTGTCCCAAACACTAACATGCTCAATGTTCAGTCCCATTCACGACTCCTCAGATATCGAAGCAGCCTGTGTCCATATGCAGCAAGGCCTGAGCAATATTCAGGCTTGGACTGATAAATGGAAAGTAACATTCATGCCACATAAGTGCCACAATGACCATCCCCAATAAGAGAGAATCTAACCATCTCCCCTTGACATTGAGTGGCATTGCCATCACTGGCTCCCCCAATCTCAACATCCTGAGGGTTATCATTGACCCGAAATTGAACTGGACTAGCCATATAAAGACTGTGGCTACAAGAGCAGGTCAGAGGCTGGAAATTTTGCAGTGAGTAGCTGACCTCCTGACTCCCCAAAGCCTGCCCACCATCTACAAAGCACAAGTCAGGAGTGTGATAGACTAATCTCCACTTGCCTGGATGAGTGCAGCTCCAACAACACTCAAGAAGTTCGACACCATCCAGGACAAAGCAACCCATTTGATTGGCACCACATCCACCACATTAAACATTTTATTCTGCCATTAATACATTTTGCTATTTCACTTTCAGACAGTGCTGATCTTTATTTTGCTATTTACACCTACTCTGGACCAATCCTTTGTTTCTCTAGTACTATCATCACCACTCCCTTTGCCTTTGGTTCCATTATATCTTTGTCATTTAATCCCCCTGCTCCCTGAATTATCCCTGACATTCCCTCTTGTTCCACCTGCCCCATCCCCCTTTTTCAACAGCATAAAACCCATCAGGTCTCTACTTCTCTTCAGTTCCAAGAAAGAGTCATATTGGACATGAAACATTAACTCTGTTTCTCTCTTCACAGATGCTGCCAGGCCTGCTGAGTTTTTCAGCACTTTGTTATAATTTCAGACCTCCAGCATCCACAGTATTTAGCTTTTACATTAAACATTCATTCCCTCCACCATCGACACACAGGGCAGAATATTGCTGTCGGCGTGGGGATGCGGAGGCGGGCCCGACACGCTGATGTGTAAAATGATGCGAGATGACGTAGGGCGTGCGTCCTGACATCATTGTGTGTCATTTTGATATTGCGTTCGGCAGGTGCGCGCCTGAGGCAGCTGCGCACCCTCCGAACTGTCAAAGGCCTATTAAGGCCATTAAGAAAGTAACTTACCTGATTAACAACACTGCCCGTCCAACCTTAAGGTTGGTGGACAGGTGAAGAGCCCAAGCGACCTTCGCATTTTCCAGGAAACCTCATCCACGGGCGGGATGAGGTTTCCTGAAGGTTTTAATAAAATTAATAAATAAGTTTGGCTAACTTCACAAACATGTCCCAGCTCATGTGACACTGTCACATGAGGGGACATGTTTAAATAATTTTTTACTTTAATTTTTAAAAACTTTTATTATCTACTTAATCTCTCTGAGGCAGCTGCATGCCTTGGGGAGATTGCTGTGCGCTTTTGCGTGCATGCTGGCAGATGCACAAGGTGTCTCCCTAATGATGTGGGCACCTGTTGGGCGTAACTAAATGAAGTTAGCTCCCTCTGACTCCACGTACTTTGGGTTGGGGGAGGTGAGTGGGTCAGTAATGCATAAGAAGTAGGAGTTGGAGTCGGCTATTTGGCCTTTCAAGCCTGCTGTGCCATTCAGTAAGATCATGGTTGACCTTCTACCTCAACTTCACTCTCTCACACTCTCACCATATCCTTTCATTCCCTTAGTACCAAAAATCTATCGACCTCTGTCTTGAATAAACTCAATGACTCAGCATGCACAGTTATCTGGAGTAGAGCATTCAAAAGATTCACAACCCTCTTTTTGAAAAAAATTCACCTTGTCTCAGTCCTAAATGGCCAACTCTTATTCTGAGACTCTGAGCTCTTGTTCTAGATTCCCCAGTCAGGGGAAATATTTTCTTAGCATCTATCCAGTCAAACCCCTTAAGGATTGCATATGTTCCAATTAGATCACTTCTCATTCCTCTGAACTCCAGGGGAAATCAGGCCTAGTCTACTTAATCTTTCCTCATAGGATGCATGTGGACGTCTCTTGGCACTTACCCCTGGCACAACAGTTTTCTTTAGTTTTAGCTTTCTTTTGAGCCCCTGAAGCCCAGTGACTGGGTTTTAAAGAGAGAGAGAGAGAGAGAGACACTAAAAATTTAGACAAAAATAGTTAATTTTTGTAACAAGGAGAAATAGGATTTCACCATGTAGAATTAACCTAGAAGTTTGATTACACCCATTTTACAGGTACCTAAAGAATCCAATATGGCAGGTGATGTGCACACGTTCATTCCACATTGAATACACATTGCTTGTTGTAGGGCCTTTTGAATAATTAGGCTGCCTTAGTGCCTAACCTGCCACTTGATAAATTCACTCAGCACCTCATGGCAACAAGGACCCTTCAGCAGTGTTACTTAAAGGGCGCATTAACTATGTGGAGATGTTGCTGATTTGTTGTTTTAAGCTGATGGGTCATTCTTGCTCTATCTTTTATCTTCCACACCTGTTTTCTGACTTCTGCCAAGGAATTTTTGCCAGTGCTGTCTGCATTCAAAACATTTTCTCTGCAGCCGTTGATGGTCCAGTAGATCCGCCTCTGGGGCTGGAGGATGAGAGGCAGCAGGAAAACAGGCTGGAGACAGCAGGCACCATTGGCAGAAGAGGGAGGTGGAGGACAATGCACAGGGACTCACAGTGGGCCCCCAACGAACATTTCCGCTACCTTAACTTCACTGAGGAACACTGCCTCAGGAGCCTTTGCATCACTGATGGGACTGTCACCGAGTTGCCTGTAGTTGTCAACACCACTGTGATCCTTATCTTCTCTGAGCTGTCTCCTTCCAGGCTCACCAGGTGACATTACCAACATCTCCTAGTTTGCTGTTCAGTTTTATCAGGTAGGTCACTAAGGCTCACTATGCCAGAAGGAGCAGTTACAACTCTTTCCCAGTGGTTATGGCAGGCTTCCCCCAGGGTCCAAGGTGAAGACTGTACCTACATTTCATGCTCCCAGTCACCATCCAGGCATCTTTCTGAATTGAAAGGGATGCCATACCCTTGATGTCCAATTTGCCTGTGTCCATGGGCAGCACATCTTTATTTTACACTGTCATTTCCTATAGATCTATCACAGCAAAGGGAAGGAATCACTTCTGTGTTGCTCCCAATTGGCTGGTCTAAAGTTGTCAGGAAGAAGCATAAATGGAATTTCAGATACACACCCTGTGAAATGACAGTGGGAGAGTGATACCAGCTCTGAGGAACTTCTGGACCAAATCTTTATTTTACACTGTCATTTCCTATAGATCTATCACAGCAAAGGGAAGGAATCACTTCTGTGTTGCTCCCAATTGGCTGGTCTAAATTTGTCAGGAAGAAGCATAAATGGAATTTCAGATACACACCCTGTGAAATGACAGTGGGAGAGTGATACCAGCTCTGAGGAACTTCTGGACCAAATAGATTATTTATTTATAATAGATAATCTATCAAATCAAGGCTTGGCAGGGCAGCTGTGAACATGTGAACATGTGAAATGCGCATCCTGTGACATGTGGGAAGTTGTGGACAATTCCTGTACCTAGATGACCACATGTGGCAAGGGCAATGGTTCATTAGAGGAGTGCAGCCAGATCCAAGTCCTTGGCACCACAGGTGGCTCAGCTGCACAGGAGAGGAGGAAGAAAAGTAGAAGAGCAATAGTGGTAGGGGATCCAATAGTTAGGGGAACAAGCAGGCATTTCTGTGGTCATGGATATGGCTCCAGGATGGTTTGTTGCCTCTGTGGTGCCAGGTCAAAGATGTCACTAAGGGTCTACAGGAAATTCCTTTGGGAGAGGGTGAACAGCCAGTCATCATTGTCCATACTAGTACGAATGACATAGTTAGAAAGAGGGACGAGGTCCTGAGTACAGATTTTAGAGAACTAGGAAAGAGATTAAAAAGCAGGATTTCAAAGGCAGTAATGTCAGGATTAGTCCCAGTGCCATATATTTGTGAGTATTGAAATAGAAGGATAGAGTAAATGAATAGATGGCTGGACAGGTGGTGCAAGAGAGAGAGGGCTTCAAATTTCTGAGGCATTAGGACTGGTTATGGGGAAGGCGGGACCTGTACAAGGCAGATTGTTTACAACTTAGCAGGGCCAGGGCCAGGGCCAATATCCTCATTGGGAGATTTGCTAGTGCTGTTGGGGAGGGTTTGAACTAGCTTGGCAGGCGGATGGGAACCTGAAGGGAATTCAGAGAGGCGAGAAACAAAGCTGGTGATGGTAGGAAGAAAGGTACTTAGCAAAAGTGGAAGGCACTGGAAACAAGGGCCAGCATCAAATAGGTTCAAAATACAGGAAGAAATTTAAAAATGAAAAATTGAAGGCACTCTATCTGAATGCACAAAGCATTCACAACAATGTAAATAAATTGATGGCACAAATAGAAGTAAACAGGTATGATCTAATTGGTATTACAGAGACATGTCTGCAGAGTGACTAAGGCTGGGAAGTGAATGCTCAAGAGTATTTAACATTTAGGAGGGATAAGTAAAAAGGAAAAGGAGGTGGGGTAGCATTGTTAATAAAGGATGAGATCAGTACAGGACTGTGGAGGCTCAGTCATTGAGCATGTTCAAAACAGAGATTGATAGGTTTCTAGATATTAAAGACATCAAGGGGTATGTAGATAGTGCATGATAATGGTGTTGATGTAGAAGAGTCATGGTCTAGTTGAATTGCGAAAATGCCCAAGGGTCCGAATGCCCTATTCCTGCTCCTATTTCCTTAGTTCCTATTAGTTCAAATTACAACTTCTTTGTTTCTAAGTCCTTGTCTATAAGCTTTGCTGCCTGTACCTTAACTCCCAGCAAGTTCCATACTTCTGCGTTTGCTGACCTACAATGGCTCCTGTCTGAGCAACACTGGCAAATCAATTGCTGGTAAACTTACAGCTTTGATCTTACAAAACAGCTGGGTAAATGGTTGTACTTCCCACATATTATATACATGCAAATTCATTCTATATTAAGTCACCATGTCCTCAGGATGCCCTGGAGTACATCATATATCAATGAACTTTTTTAAAAAAGTATTATAACATTTCAAGTAGGCAAATGCAGCAGGCAATTTACATGCTGTCAAGGTCCCACAAACCGCAAATAAAATGAATGACCAGTTCTGTTTTTGGCCAACACCATAACAACTCCCTGAACTTTTTCAAATAGTGCAATGGAATCGGTCACATCCACCAGAAGAGACATTGGAACTTCAGTTTAATATATTATGTAGAATTAGCACTTCGAACAACACAGCACTCCTTCAGTGCCCTACTGAAATGTCAACCTAGAGCAACCTGCTGAAGTCCTGCAATGGGATAAAACCCACAAAATTCTGATTCTGAGACAAAATATTATTGACTGAGCCAAGCTGACTCTCTGGCCCAACATCTGATTTGTGATGCCTGCTGGGTTGTATTAATGGGATCATGCCTTTCATGACTCTGCAATGCAGAAATGCAACACTCCCACCAATAAAATTACAGCATCTGGAGTGAGAAGTGCCAAAAGACATTAAATTCATGAACTGTAATTCTCTACCAGTATTTAGCAACAATGCAAAGATATAATAAAATCTAGGCACCTGATTAAATATTTTGCCATTAGTTTTTGAAATTGCCAGTTTAAAATCCTGAACCAAGCAAGTACTTTGTTTCAGATATTTTCTTTTGTTCAGGCAAAATCTGGGCAGGTAGACAGTTAAATTGACTGCACCCTTAATTTGGACCTCCACTCAAGCAGCAAGGAACTAAAGCCAAAGGATCATTCATTAAATGTGAAGATGAGCCCACTGGACTCCTACTCCAACATTAAATGTGCCCTAAGTGGGAAAGTTACCATGGCTTTCCCATTAGGTAAGACCACAGGAAGAGAATTCAGGACCAGGAGGCCATTTAAGGTTAAGATTTATTTTTCCCCTTTTGGGGCTAGGAGGAGCAAGAATGCTCCTCTAAATTGCTTTAACATAAAAAGTGGATTTCTTTTTTTAAAAGCTGCATCCAACTGCAAAGGACAGAGAACGCATGGAGGAGGACTGAACTGGTAGAAGTTCCTTTCTAAATCCAAATTATGGATGGTGCAGGAAATCTAGAACAGAGATTTGTTTTAACATATCTGTTACATTCAGAGAGAATGCAAATTTGTGTAGAAAACATAACTTGCGAGTTGGAACACACAATTAGAAAAGCATAAGACAAATACATATTTAACTATTTTATCCATCTGCAGAAATGAATCCAAGAACAAACCATACAATCTGGGATTACTAATGCAAGTAGCAGTCCGTAATTGTTGCAATATTCAGTTAATGAATGCAACTGGCAACCCTTTGGAATATAACCCTAGATAATTCAATCTTGATATATAATGCTTTTCATATGGGTATGGCTGCCTCCTTAATTCTTACCACCCATATACTTCTATCCTATGATCTTGCCAGTGTTTCTCAGAGCAGCCAATAACTGGCTAACTAGACTTCATACAGTTTGCTCCCTAATACAACATAACCTCTCCAATTTCAAATGCTTGGGACCAAGTAATTTCCAAATTTTGGAATTTTCTGGATTATAGAATGACGTTTGAATGGCTAAGCACATGAATTGGAAAACACTGTGGATATAAATACTCACCTGAAACATAAAACAGAGGTAAAACATTATAAAGATTTAATAAAAATTTTATGACTTACCCAAATAGCGAATCTTTCAGATTTTCACGCTGCTTCTTGAAGTCATAAACTGTTGAGACACCACACCTTACGCCTCACACAGATTTTTTCTGCTGTACTCCTATCTAGTTTCTTTATGATTTCCACCTTTTCTGATATTGTAAGTGTAACATGCTTACATTTTGCTGCACTTTTCTTAGATGCCGTGGTGAGGATTTAAAAAAATAAACTATACCTTGCAAATGCAAGGGTCTCCCGGCAGGGAAAAAGCAGTAAAAAACTGGGAAATAAGAGTACTGGTCTGAACTGGCATTCCATTTTAAGGTATACAAGAACAGCTCAAAAGCACCGCTGTAAAAGGAGAGGAGGGGGGAGAGAAAGAGGATCATAGAGAAAGGAAAACAGCGAGAGAGAGAGAGAGAGAGAGAAAGAAAGAAAGAGAGATGGGGAAATAGACTGAGAGAAAGATAAAGAGACCAACACACAGAGGAGAGAGGGAGGGTGATATGGATAAATAGACTGACAGACAGTAAGACCAAGAGAGACAGAGACAGTTTAGAGAGAATTGAGTGACCTTGCAACCTTGTGCTGCCTTTTCCCTGCTACACAGTCATCGTATCAGGTGAGCAGATGCCTTCCCAATTTGTTCCTTGTTAGCAAGTCCCAACACGAACTCCAGCACCATAATTTTCAATGCCCGGCACACCAGGGCCCAACCACGCCAACAACTGAAAATCTGGCCCTATGTATCAAATAAAGTTGTGTTCATTTTAGATCTGATAAAGAAGGACATGTCTCTATGGATATTTGAGACTTCTGTTTTCACACAGAACATGTCATTCCAAAAGCTGCACTTTAAGACTGCAGCCTCTGTGCCAAGGGATAAGAGAAGGATCAGCTGATTTATCGGACAGACCACCTGAGAAATTTGGTTAACATCTGCAGGTTTGAAAGTGCCCAGATGGCTAATTAAAAGGATTAGGTCATGTTATAAGTGTGTTTGGATTGACCCCTCAATTGCGCAATAATTCAACAAACCAGAAATCACAGAACATGCACTAAATAACATTACAGATCTGTTCATGCACGAGAACTAAACAGGAGTAAGTAACAGCTCTCAGGCAAAGTCTTCAAAGAACAAAAATGAAACCTCCACACAAGTGTGATGCAAATGTGCTGTTTTACAGCCTCTGCTTCCCTCCCAGGTCAGTGGTTGCGAATTTACCCCCTGTTTTTGATTTTAAAAGCTCAGCATTTAAAAACTTTTATTCGGTGCATGCTCATGTTCATTAAAATGGGGCCCTAGGAATTGGAACATGCCACAATTCAATACATCTCACGCCACACAGTTGGGGGCAGTAGCAGGACCATGGTATATTCATCTGTTGGCCTCATTAAGATTGTATCAGTTGAGCTGCATGTGCTGCCCATGGCCCAACCTCCGCAGACTGATAGTGGAAGGCAGAGCCGGCTGTGGGCCTCGAAAGGCTAAGGGCATGCAATTGAGAAAGGGTGGTGGGGAGGTGGGGGTGGGAGTGGGGTTGGTGGGCACTGGTGTGGACAGGGTGGTGGGGAGGCGGGGGTGGGGGTGGTGGGTGCTGGTGTGGACAGGGTGGTGGGGAGGCGGGGGTGGGGGTGGTGGGTGCTGGTGTGGACAGGGTGGTGAGGAGGCGGGGAGAATGATGGGCACAGGTGGTGGACAACTGGTGGTCTGCAGTGGCCCACAGATTTAATGTGAAACAAGGGGAAGAATTTTCCCCCTGTTGAGGGGAAGTGCAGGAGCGGGCGCAGGTGGGCACGCTTCTAATTGGCGCCCCCAATTAAGGCCCACCCAGCGTGACGTCTGTCAGGAAGCGCTATGCGCTCCCTGTGCAGGTGGGGGGGATTCCCTCAACTGGCAGTGCACTCTTTCGCACATGCGCACGAAAGAGTGCACTGATCTCCCTGGGACTAAGTGCTGCCTCAGGGAGATCGGCTCAGATTTAAAACTTACAACATAAATGTTGAAAAAATTTCCCTGACATGTCCCCTCATGTGACACTGCCACATGAGTTAGGACATGTCCATCACTTAAACTCAGACCTTTATGAAAAACTTAAAAACCCTCATGAAACCTCACCCCGCCCATGGACGAGGTTTCATGCTTTTTCTGAAGCCCGCCAGGGGTCCCGGCCTGCCCGCCAACCCTAAGGTTGGACGGGCTGGTCCATTAATGATGTTAATGAGTTTTTAAATGGCCTCAGTAGGCCGTTGACAGGTCAGCGGGCACACAACTGATTCGGCTGCACCCCGCCGACCTGAAAATGGAGGTGACGCGGGGTGATGTCGATCCCGCGTCATTTTACACGTCGGTGAGCAGGCCCCGCCACCCCCCCACGCGCCGACCTAAAGATCTTGCCCAAGGAGCCACAATACGATATGTTGAAAAAAATCTTACCTTTCAGCTGGCCACCTTTAGAACTCCCTTTAAGAATCTCTAGTTTACCTTCACAAAACGGTCTGTAACAGGTGTTGGGCTCCCTATTTGCATATGCATAGGTCCTAATTTTCAAACGCTAATTGGAAGAAGCACTGAGGATAGCAAAGGGACAGAATATACTCTGGTTGAGGGACTTCAATGTCCATTACCAAGAGTGGCTCAGTAGTACCACTACTGACCCAGTTGGCTGAGTCCTAAATGACATAGCTGCTAGACTGGGTCTGCTGCAGAGGTGAGGGAATCAACAAGAGGGAAAAACATACTTGACCTCATCCTCACCTACCTGCTTTCTGCAGATGCATCTGTCCATGACAGTCTTGGTAGGAATGACTGCACAGTCTTTGTGGAGATGAAGTCCCTCCTTCACATTGGGGATGCCCTCCATCATGTTGTGTGGCACTACCACCATGCTAAATGGGATAGATTTCGAACAGACCTAGCAACCCAAAACAAGGCATTCATGGGGCACTATGGGCCACCAGTAACAGCAGAATAGTATACAACCACAATCTGTAACCCCATGGCCAGCATATCCCCCACTCTACCATTGCCATCAAGCCAGAGAATCAACCCTGATTCAAAGAAGATTGCAGGAAGGCATGCCAGGAACAGCATCAAGCATACCTAATAATGAGGTGTCAACCTGGTGAAGCTACAATATAGGACTACTTGCATGCCAAACAGCAAGAGCAACACGGGATAGACCAAGCTAAGCGATCCCACAACCAACAAATCAGATCTAAGCTTTGCAGTCCTGCTACATCCAGTCATGAATGGTGGTGGACAATTAAACAACTAACTGTTGAAGGAGGCACCACAAATATCCCCATCCTCAATGATGGGGAAGGCCAGCAAAACATTGCAAAAGAGAAGGTTGAAGCATTTGCAACCATCTTCAGCCAAAAGTGCCAAGTGGGTGATCCATCTCGGCCTGCTCCTGTGGTCCACAACATCACAGATGCCAGTCTTCAGCCAATTCGATTCACTCCACGTGATATCAAGCAATGACTGAAGGCATTGGATACCATAAAGGCAATGGGCCCTGACAATATTCCAGCAATAGCACTGAAGACTTGTTCTCCAGAACTAGTTGTGCCCCTAGCCAAGCTGTTCCAACACCGACGTCTACCCAGCAATGTGAAAAATTGCTCAGGTATGTCCTGCCCACAAAAAGCAGGACAATTCCAACCTGGTCAATTGCCACCACATCATCAATCTCAATCATCAGCAAAGTGATGTAACACGGCATCGGCAGTGCTTTCAAATGGCACTTATTAGCAATAACCTGCTCACTGATGCTCATTTTGGGTTCTGCCAGGGCTACTCAGCTCCTGAACTCAATACAGCCTTGGTTCAATCATGGACAGAAGAGCTGAACTCCAGAGGCGAGGGGAGAGTCACTAGCCTTGACATCAAGGCAGCATTTGATTTGAGTGTGGCATCAATAACTCCAGTTTTGCTAGGATTCCATGAGAATCAGCAGGAAACTCTCCACAGGTTGGAGTCATTCCTAGCACAAAGGAAGATGGTCGTGGTTGTTGGAGGTCAATCATCTCAGTTCCAGGACACTACTGCAGGAGTTCCTTAGGGTAGTGTCCTCCTGTGCTTTTCTGATGATTGCACAATATTCAGCAACAGTCATGACTCCTCATATACTGAAGCAGTCCATGCCCATATTCATCAAGACCTGGACAACATTCAGGCTTGGGCTGATAAGTAGAAAGTAACATTCACGTCACACAAGTGCCAGGCAATGACCATCTCCAATAAGCGAGAATCCAACCATCTCCCCTTGACATTCAATGGCATTACCACTGCTGAACACCCCCCCCCCACCACTCTCAACATCCTGAGGGTTACCATTGATCAGAAACTGAACTGGACTAGCCATATAAATACTGTGGCTGCAAGAGCAGGTCAGAGGCTGGGAATTCTGTGGAGAGTAACTCACCTCCTGACTCCCCAAAGCCTGTCCGTCATCTACAAGGCACAAGTCAGGAGTGTGATGGAATACTTTCCACTTGCCTGGATGAGTGCAGCTCCAACAACAATGGAGAACCTTGACATCATCCAGGACAAAGCAGGCTGCTAGATTGGCACCTTATTCATCATCTTCAACATTCATTCACTGTCTCCACCACCAACGCACAGTGGCAGCAGTGTGTACCATCTACAAGATGCACTGCAAGAACTCACCAAGGCTCCTTTGACAGCACCTTCCAAACCCATGACCTCTACCCACTAGAAGAACAAGGGCAGCAGATGCATGGGAACACCATTACCTGCACGTTCTCCTCCAAGCCACATACCATATTGATGTGAAAGTATATCGCCATTCCTTCACTGTCACTGGGTCAAAATCCTGGAATTCCCTTCCTAACTGCACCACATGGACTGCAGCAATTCAGGAAGGTGGCTCACCAGCACCTTCTCAAGGGCAATTAGGGATGGGCAATAAATTCTGGCCTAGGTCAGCAACATCCTGTGAAAGAATTTGTTCTGGATACCTATAGAAGAGCGCTAACAATATTGTGGATGGCGCACTTTTGGTTTGGAATGATCGAACACCACCATATTAGATCCTTAAGTGGCCATTTTGCGTCTGTAAAAAAGATGCTGGCTGATTTAATGTCTATTTGGTAAAGGCTGTGTGCTAGTGAGCTATTATGACCAGACGTTTGATTATTGGTTTGTGCATCTCAACCAGGTTAGCAGTAGGAATCTACTTTGGACCCCTGGATAAAGTGGAGAAAATCTGCCATGGCTCTTGCTTCTCATTTCTATCCAGGAATTCTTACTGGAACTGCACCTGTGTGGATGTTGAGTAACAGAATGGGATGGGGCCATCTGTGTTGCTGCTTTCTAATGATGGGCTCGCTACCAACATTCACTATCTATGAAGAATGGCCACTGGAAGGGAATAGTGTCCAAACTGAAGGAAAGGCAAATGGTACAGCCTTCTGCTTTTTGTATGCATGTCCGCATCAAATACTCTCAAATCAGATAGAGAAAAGATTAGTCTTTACTCTGCCCCAGCAAGATACTTTGCTCCCAAACTAGACTTTGCTCCCAAACTAAGAAAGGCACCCAACTATGCTCATATGAGTCGTTCTCTAGATTATTTTACAGTTCATGTTCAATTTTGATCAGTTTCTACTGTGAATTTCTGAATTAATTTCAGCCAGCAGAGCCTTTCATCCAATTAGTCTGCAATGCGACTTTTGATCTAGAAATTGGTCGTTATTTTCCTACAGACAGTGTTACCAAGTCCATTTCCATCTTTATGCTTGGTCAGTTCATTTCAGGTATGTTAGACTCTGTTTATGCATGCTGTGAATCGTAATAAAATCAGATCAAGACAATTCAGTGAGTCTTGGGATGTTTTCCAACAAAATATTCAGATTAGAAAATACTGGTTCACAAAGAACTGGTGGTAGTTCTCAAAATCTGTCATTAAACACATAGAGACAAGGATCAAGAGCTCTATAAGTCATAAATGACTAACTACTGGGCAGATAAAATTATCCTTTCTATTTGTCACAGGTTTTTTTTCCCTTTGATTTTTTTGTGTGAAATAACTGAGGATTTTTTTGTGGTGTGCGTGACACAAATTCAACTGACAAAGCTGTAATTAATTGATATTTGATTAACCATATTGTGGTTGAACTATAGGAAGTACCAATCCTTCAGCAATAATTCATCTCAAGTATGAACTATTCAACACTCCTGCACTCTTTTGACTAAGGTCAAATCAAGATATTTTATCCAGATATTTAGAAAATTACTCATTTAAGGAGTTTTAATGTTGATTTGAGATTAGCATTGCTGAACTTGTTCCAGAACTCTACAGTGTTTTATTGAAATAACAAGGGAACAAAACCCATAAACAACTACATGGTAATAAAACCTCTTAAACATGAAAGAATTCTAATGTTTTATGAGAGGAAGTGACACTTGGGTAGAAATGTTCTTTTGAATTCCTTGTTGTTGATTCTGAACAGAACGATGAAACACAAGATTTACAACATTACTTTTAAGTAGTTAAGAGAGGAAAGGGGCATACAGTGCTAGATTCATAAAAATGAATCACAGAAAGCATTTGGGATGAGCTAATGACTTCCCAACAATCTAGGTCAGATCTGAACCTTTAAAATGTTTACTCCTTCCTCCAGCTCAATAGCAAAGTGAAAATTTGGCTCATCTTCAAGTTTCCATTTCCCCATTGGAAAACTGATCTATACAAGAATGACCCTAGCAAAGGTCAAGTTAGGCTTGGTTTGACCAAACTGCCCTAAGGTTTCTGCAATAGCAATCGTCTTTCAAGTACGTTTTTTTTGTCAAATCAACCATGGTGCTGTGCAGGCTTGGTGATTTGTTTTTTTTTCCAATTTGATTTTAAAGCTCACTATTATTCTGTATAGAAACTCTATTTTTTGAAAATCTATAATTTTGGTTTATGCTTTGTTTAAATTCTTGTTTTTACCATTCATTGGGTAGTTTCTGCTCCATATACTTACATATGCTAAATTCTGTTGTTTCTTTAAACAGTTATAATTTTTGTGCACAGTTGGTATGTGACAGATGTTGGACAAAGAAATACAGTTGTTATTTCACACAGGAAATAGTAGAAGTTTGTGCAGCAACAATGTAGTCCCTGCCCGAACTTTAATTGATTTCTTCACTTCAGTAATTAGGGTGTTTATAATAGGATATTATAGAAAATATCATTGGCAGTCAGCAAGTTAGATTTCCTTTTTTTGGAGGGGGCTGGTGGGTGAATGAAAATATATACACTCATCAAGATGAAGGATGACAGTGCTGGGGAATGGAACATTTGTAAACATTTGCAGAGCTCCCCAGCCACCAAAATGCAAACAATGTGCTGAAGCCCCAGCTCAGAGGAGAATTCCTACTGCACATTTGTTTTTCCACACTCACTGTTTCCTTCTGGCCCCAGAGGGAGATAGCCAAATTAATTAGTTCCAATTAATGGTGAATTTGAAAGGACTTTTGTGCCGTGGACTCCCATCCATTGGGACTGGGATTGTCCAAATACATTTCACTTTTGACCTTTATCTGACTACAAATGGAGAGATCCTTTGTCCCATTGGAGTTGGGTTTAAGCCCAGGAATGAAAGTTTATTTCGACAAATAGCCGGTTTCCTTGTCTCTTTTTTTATAAACTATTGTTGAAATTTGTTAATTCATAACTAGTTGCAGTCATTAAATCTATCCCAAATGTAATCATGATCTCTATTTTCATTCTCTCTTTCTTGACTGTTGATTAGAATAAATTAATTGATATAAACGCTGGAATCTTATCACTTCAGATTAATATTCATTTTTATGGCTGGAAGCTGAAATTCGAAACCAATACTAAGAGGGCTATTTTCCTGCTCTAGTCCCAGCAGTTTAGGTTCAAAAGGGCAGAATTTTCCATGTCCGCTGGCGTTGGGCGTATTCAGCAGCATGAGAAGACAATATGGCGAGAAGGCCAAAAATCCATTTCACGACATCGTGAAACCAGTTTGCAAATGTCTGCTTTGCCCGTCAATGGCGGGCCACACTTCCTGCTACTGGATGTCAGGAACCTCATTGTAATACATCTGCATATCATTATAAGCCAATCCCTCCCACACTGGATCATCCAAGCACGTGTTTCACAACAGCACATATAAAGCGAAGACTGCACTTTGAGGGGAAATCTGAGGCAAGTGCCAGTAACATTGCGCGGCGCTCATGAGGGTCGCCTATCAAAGATCAAGGTTGAGGCGAGTTGGTGGGGCGGACGCCAGAGGTGTACTGCAATTGAAGGTAGTGCACAAGCATGTACAGGGTGGGGGAGGGAAGCAGCCATTACACACTAGGGGAACTTTGTATAAAAACTGACCATTCCTCTGTAGCTGAGACAGTTCACATGCAGCCACGTGGACATGCTTAGAATTGGGCCTCTAGCTGATCTGCCCACTCAAGCAACACAGAGGCATGAAAGTGCCACCAAGTGCCCCAGAGCTTTTCACTCCTTGGGTACAGACTGCAAACTAATGAGCATTTTAGTGAGCTGCAGAACAGTTGGACGACTGGATAAGTTGTACAATCTCCTTGCGAAAACTCGCCAAGGAGCAGTCACTGGTGGAAGCGCTCACAGCCCCTTGCAATGTCATCATCCCGGTTTGGACCAGCCTCCCCCATGGTTCAAGCTAACAGTGCAGCCTTGCAGTGTGGGTTAGGAGAATGCCTGCGCCTGAACTGAGAGCACAGCACACAGTCCAGTGGGCAAAGCTGCTGCCAAAAATCAGTCAGGTGGAGTGGGGCGGAGGTGGGTGGGGTTTCGGGCAGCCATGCAGCGCACTAAACTCTGGCCAACCAAGTGGTAGCCAGCACTCTCCGGGATGCATTAAGGGGCCTTCAGACTTAACCAGGAGAGGTTCTTAGAACATCCAAGCTAACCCACGCATCTCTCTCTTTCATTTTGCAGGAGGAGTACATCAGGAGCATGGAGCCTGGTGAACTAGCTATGCCTTGTGGTGCACAGAGAGCAGAGACAATGGAGAAGAGAGCAACGGAGGCTCCTGGCTGTGCAGAGGGGGGAGCAGCACCCTCAGGAAGAAGGGCAGCTGCAGCTCCCGCACAAGCTGCTGAAGAGCCACAGGGAGCTGTCGCTGACCGGCACCTAGCTAGGCACAGGGTCTGTAGACACCGCCTTTCAGTCCTGCAGATGACCAAGAACCAGTGTCGCCAAAGACTGCGCATGGCTAAGGAACAAGTCGGTCACATCTGCCAGTTACTATAGGATTTGGCACCACAGGGACATGGAGGGCATTGAATGCCAGTGGCTATAAAAGTGACCACAATGCTCAATTGCTACACCAGTGGCTCCTTTCAAGACTCCACAGGTGACCTCAGTGGGATGTCACAAGCCTCCACCCACAAATGCATCCATAAGGTCACGGATGTCATCTTTGCGAAGGCACACAACTTGCTGCATTTTGCCCAGGATCAGGAAAGCCAGGAAGCAAGAGTGATTGGATTTGCCCAGATCTCAAGTTTCCCACAGGTGCAGGGTGCCATCGACTGTACTCACGTGGCACTCAGATCTCCGTCACAACAAGCGTCAACTACATCAGCTGCAAGGGCTTCCACTCGCTGAATGAACTGCTGATGTGCGACCACCACAAATGCATCCCACAGGTCTGCGCACAGTTCCTAGGGAGTGCCCATGATTCCTACATTCACAGTCGATCATCGATCCCTGATGTCTTCCTGGGTCCACAGAGGCTGCAGGGATGGCTCCACAGGGACAAGGGCTACCCGCAGAGGGCATGGCTGATGACACCTGTGTGACGGCCTCAGGCTGCAGCAGAGTGAAGGTATAACGAGGCTCATGCTGCAACTCGCACCTTGGTGGAGCAAACAATCTGGATGCCGAAAATGAGGTTCCGGTGCCTGGACTGACCTGATAGAACCTGGAAATATAGGCCACAAAGGGTGTCATACATCGTAGCTGCCTGCTGTGCCTTTTGCAAACTGGAGCTGCAACGGGAAGAGAAGTTGGCTGAGGAGGAGATGCAGGAGCTGGGGGTTTCCTCAATGAGGAGGACGTTGACAGGGATGAGGGTGAGGAGGCCCTCGAAGGCGACAATGACAATAATGAGGCTATCGCAATGGCCAGGCAATGCAGGCGCGCTCGGGAGGCCCTCATAGCTGCTAGATTTGGAGAGGATGATGACGACATGCAGTGAGGAGGTATCATAGATCCTCACATTGCATCATTGAACGTTTGACTCCAGTCTGACTTATGGCAGTGCATATACCCTCTGTAATAATGCTCCTGTCATGGAGACGCAGCAGAGGCCCTAATAGTCACTCGATTGCAGGAGGATGATGACGACATGCAGTGAGAACATTCCAAAGATCTTCACATAGGAGACAGACATTCACAGAGACTGCCTGGCCGAGGACAGCTCGCTTGCGTACTGTGATCAGGGTCATATCATAGAGATGCAGCCATGAAATTTTAAATGCTCCTTTGTCCGCCTTCAGCACCTGACTCCTTCAGGAGCACAGCGCCACCGGTCACAGATGCTGACGAGATGGGAGCCAGTCCCTCCTTAAAGGTGCTGAGAGCACACAGAGAGAATGACGGAACTCTGTGGCGCCTGCCCACAACATTCTGGCAGCAATGACAAGCACCATCGAGGTGCTGGCATCAGTAATGTGCCCAGTGAATGTGAGGCCAGACCATCACTTTGGTCTGAAGGCTGCACAGAGCACAGGGAAGAGGCCCTGGACTGAGACACCTGCCTTTATCTTGCGCAGAAAGGTTTCACATCTGAGTGACATGAACATTGCTCATCAGAACAAGGACCCATAGGCAGGGAAACATTCTTAGGAGTTTATTTATAATAGTGAACATTATGTACAAGTGATTAACACCCGTGCCCAGGCTGTGTAACTACATCTTCTTAATTTTCAATATGAATTTCAATGTCAGTGTGATGCTTGGTATGTAGGCCATACATCCCAAAGGCTGGCAGATTGTATCAAACAGCATGTCCCAGCCTCCTTTTGCAACAGGCTGTACCAACCAGCTCGTGCTTGAAAAACTGAAAACAGTGTCCAACATCAGATGTGATTCTGCGATTGAAGATTATTTAGCAAATGTCCTAAGAATTACGCTGACAATCAATTTAAGATTGCCAGTTGGGCTCACAATGTGGCACATATATTAATACAAAGAGCCCTGTTCTTTGCAGACAGAAAAAACATGTACATACATTGTGCCTGTTTCAGCAAAACAAAATAAGTGACAGCCATTCGCTGACTCATGCCTCAGGGCAATGCTTTGACCAATCATTGTCAAGCTGCCTGGTTTAAATTTCAAACAATGCATGGCAGTTAACTGTCAGTCACCATCAGTGGTGCATTCCCCATGGCAATGCCACTTGCCAACCAATCAGCACTCTCTTCATATGCAGTATAAATTGTTGTTTTCCCCCTTATATTGGTATTCTTGTGAGTGTCCTGATGAATGTAAGACAAAAAGCTTGGACATGCCCCTTTTTTCAGCACAACATTTTTTCTGTGGATTCCCTGAGGACTTGAGGTGCCAGTCTCTGAGCTGGTGCTTGTGCTGTGGCGGTGATTGATGCAGTGGATTTTTCCGTATTTTCCGCCTCGAAATGCCTCACATGATTGAAGAGCTGTGTCTGAGGTATGAGTCGTACCTGTGAAGGATGCAACAGTGTGGGTTGTATGAGTGTCAGTGGATAGTCAGATGATGGGTGCAGTGTATTGATGTTGTGATGCTGGCGGTAGTGCACTTTTTGAGAGGGGTGCTTGTGAGATGGGATCTTCCCTAACCACTTGTGCCAAATTGTTAGATTTTTCACAGCATCTTGGCCATGTTCTGGGTACAGTGCTCCTGGCTGTGACTTTCTTGGCAATCTCCTCCTATATTCTCCGCATTAATTGCCTCAATGGCCTCCTCCCCCCTCCACCCACACAACCCCCGACAACACCCACATAGGCACAGGACATCCTTCTTTCACTATATCTCTACCAGGACCTTCTGTGCCACATTTGTGAACCTGTGAGCCCTCTCCCTCGGGTCCTGAACCATTCTGATATGGTGCTGTTGTCTGTGAGCCATGTATGGAGGCTACATATTCCATTCTAGGAAAATTGCTCTTAATCAGTGCTTGACTCATAAATGAGGGTTTACTTTTGGCACCCCAAGTGCATTTACATCATGGTAATCAGCAATTAGCCCCAAAATCCTGTTTAGACTGGCCAATCTTATTAGCATAGCATCCACTTTGTTCCCATTTTCACGCTTTCCCCAAAATAACTGCTCCAATTTTTAGCCAGCTAAAACCAGAAGGAAGATTCAGGCATTTTCCAGAAATTCAGAATTCAATATGAATTCTGCAATGTTATCCTCATGGACCTTCAAATAAAAAGTATTTTGTGCCAAATTTATTTTCACAAATATTCAGTTGAAATATTCTGAGCATTTTGAGGAGAACGACGAAATACAGAAGACAGATGCTCTGATTTTTCACCCTATGAAAATAATTTGTGTCAAACTCTTCTACTTAAAAACCTGGCTACCCTCTGACTGACTCTTCCATCTAGCCCTCCCCCTCAGCATCAGGACTGAGGGATCATTGATAGAGTCAGCATTCCTCACAAACTATCTTCTGTGTTTAAGAAAGATTTTTAAACTATCTTCGCTCGTAGTAGTGCAGCCTAACAAAAATACTAGAAGTCATGTATCAACAATGCTGTAAGGTGCCCTTTTAAAATGCTTCCAGATCGTCCAACTAAATTTAAAAAAAACTTGCATCCAATGAGAATTTGACAAGTATTTTGAAAGATCTTCGTGAAGAGGTCTTTACTAGACCTCTATTTATTTGTTTGCAGACACCCAATAACAAAATGCTTTAACACACATGATTGTATCATTTGCACATGGTGGCAAGACACAAAATAGTGCTCATTTCTTTTAGCTCTTCTCTTTCCATAATCCACAAAATGTTTGTTTGTTTTTTCTAAAAACTCTTCTTTTAACTTATAAAATGTATCAAATTTAAACAAACTTAGGACAGAATCATCCCAGATTGGCACTAAGTGCGGTAGTGGGCGGGGAAATGGATGTTTTACCTGCCGGCCACAATGGTGGCTTTTCACACCATTACCGTTCCCACCTCATTAATTATGTAACCAAAGGAAACATGCCGTCTCGTTGGCGGGTGGCCTCTGATTGGCCTGCCATGCCATTACCATTGCGTTTCCTCACTCCGGGTGCCGTATCTAAACTGCAGCCACCCACACAGTTCTCGATGCTTGCAGCCCAGGACTGCTCCAGTGAAGACATGGCCCTGAAACCAAGAAGAGTTCAGTGAACCATCACTGGAATGCCTTTTGGAGGCCCGCTGTGATGTCCTTCACCCCTGCCCTGGCCACAGGAGGTCCAGCAAGCTCACCACGCCGGCTTGGGAGTTGGTGTCAGTGGTCAGTGCCAAAGCTGCACAGAAGAGGTTGGCCACCTAGTGCAGGAAGAGGATGAATGATCTCATCTGTGCCGCTAGGGTAAGACAACCATCTCATCACTCTTAAACTCACACACTCACAAGGCCATCACACATTCACTGGCATCTCACTCACTGCCAGCTCAAGGGACATCACCACTCACTTTTTCACACACCGTTACATCTCCATCTGGTCTCACCTTATCTGGTGACTGCCTCCTCAGCCCTCACCATCTTGAGGCCACTTGCACAGATCAACATGTGCCCCCACACAAACCCTGGGATACCGTCCTTCCCCAGTAAAGCCCTGGCCCTGCAGCCTCTTCCCTTGCCTGAGGCCACGTCTCCCCCTTCCCCAAGCAAGCCCTAGCCCAGCAGCCATTGAAAAGTGTCCCCCGCTTTACGTAGGTAGAGGTAGGTAGAGACTTGCCCTTGAGCCTCCCCACTAAAAGTGATGTAGTGCTGCTTGCGAAGCCTAGCACTGATGACCATGAGTGCTGCCCAAAGCAACATAGGCAAAGAAAGCTTGAAGTCCCAAGCGAAGTGCAGCTCGCCAGGTGCACGTCGCTTATGTACAGTTGTGAAACACTTCACATGCAATCACACCGACGTGCCCGGATGGTCCAGCGTGGGAGGATGATTTCAGTGAGCAGGGCTTATAATGATATGCAGATGTATGAAGATGAAGTTCCCAATGCCTGGCAGCAGGGAAAGCGGCTTGCCATTGATGGCGGAATGGACGATTGCAAACTGGTTTCAAGACAGCGTGAAACCAATTTTTGGCCTTCCTACCATATTGTCCGCTCACGTCTGCCATGATGCCCGACACCAGCGGGTACATAAAACTCTGCCCTTAGTGTGCCACAATGGCCATTAAGAGTAGATGCTAGATCACCTTTCATCTTAGATTTAGCAAATTTTTCAAACTAATAAACTTCAAATTAAGAGGAAAATAACCATTGTATTTGATGCCTTCAAAATGATTTGTGATTATAATCCCAGTACATCCTCTAAAGTTGTTGGTAAACTGCTTTTCATTTATGTCCACCTACCAAATTCCTGTGGACCATCGAACAGTATTCTTTTGCATAACTGCCTGAAATGAATGCTCTTAATTGAGTTTCTTTTAGTTAGAAATTCAGTACTACTTTAGTTATAGCTAACAGTACTAATGTCTTCCAATACACTTTTCCTTTCCACTTCAGTCACATTCCTGCACAGTCCCCATCTCCTGTCTTAAGCTGAAACCTATTCCCCCTCCTTCCAATTTCCCCCATCTTTGTTTAAATAGAATTCTTAATCATTCCATTTTCAAGTGCTGGCAATGAAGCCAGAAGTATTTCATGCTTGACATGGGTTGGGATGGATATTTTAATCCATGAAACTTGCTGGGGGTGAGTGGAGTGAAATAAGTGAAGATCCTGACCATTTCAAATGGGATGAATTTTCAGTTTTCAAATATCCACCTACTTGGCATATAAAGCTAAAGTAAGTGTTTTCATTACTACTCCAGTGAAATGTTTCAAATATAACCAAATTCCAGCCACTCTGAATTTTGGAAGGATTGGAACTGCTGGCTGGCATGGCTCAAGTGGTTTAATGTGAAGAAAAACCAATGTGAAAGGAAAACCAAAACAAAGGCTTGGAATTTGATTCACGCTTGGGAATTAGAAAATAAAGTATCAGTTTGTAGCACGTGGATGGTAACAGGCATGACAAATGAAAAGTGAAATTAGGTGCTAGAAAAATGTAGGTAATGTATGAGCATTTTATCCCAAGTGTCTAACCAACATTTGTTTTGCTAATTTTCAGAGCGTACTTAATGCTGCCATCGTTTGTACACAAAAGGGAGATCATTCATACATCAACCTGACAGATTTAGTTCTAGCCCTTGGATTTAAGTGCTTTAGTACAATATTAAAACCAGTCTTTGGAACTGATCAGTGGCAGTCAACACAACTTGAAAGATTTAGATCTTTTATGTCCAAACAAAAGATAAGTGAAAAGAGCTGCACAATTTTAAATAGCGATCTAGACTTTCTGCTTTCTCACTGCTGCCTTTTCAACAGACCTGTACTGGGTCCGTGCTGGGTAGGCAGGAAGTCATTCGGGGACACAGTTTGCTGTTCTTCAGGGGCCAGGTCTATTGGACCAAATGATTCCCACCATTACATCAATGCAAATAAGGGAAACACTTTCCCAGGATTTTAACTCTTCAAATACTGAGCACATGAGTTATCCATTAGACTCTGTCCATCATTTAGCATTTAGCGAGAGGGGGCTCCAGATAAAAACAAACAGGCAACTTGCACTCTTAATGTATCCCATCAGTGAAAAGAAAAGCTTCCTACTAAAATCTTTTAAAAACGGGCAGTTCTCTGGCCATCTCCTTTTCCTGCTGTGGTGTTCCCCTGAAGCCTGCAGCAGCATTCTCCTCTTCCAGACCGCTGCAATTTTTGCAGTAGAGGCTCACTTCCCACATCCGAATGATGCTAGGGCTGGAAGCATGACTAGGGTCAATGGGGGTGACTCCAGAGTCGGAGAGAGACCTGCCCCAGCAGAGATGCACAGCAGTCAGTGTGAGTGAGAAACAGCGTGTTCAAATGCCTTAAAGCACTAAATATGTGGACCCAAGTTTTTCAGTCTCCAAGTCGTCAGAGGGGTTGTAAGTTGGCAGTTGAGTGTCAGGGGCCCCTGGAAGTCCTGATGGACAGACATACATGGAAATTGCCCGGGAAGTTTAAACTTCCTATGGGCTGATTTTCTCTATCCTGAACACTCTGTGAATGTCTCCAACACTTGAGCTCAGGGCAGGCACTTGGGTCAGATACACAGGACTTATCTGCATCGTTATCCAGGAAATGTTAATTTAATACCTAAGCCCAGATTTTCACTCTGGGTCGGGTACGCAGAGACAGAAGAATTCCCTGTTCTGCGAACCCAAAATTGCCACCCACAATTGGGATTTTCATTCAGTGGGGTGCAAGCTGGATTGGAATTTGGGCATGCCACCCCTGCAATGAGTGCAGAAGCTGCTGGGTGCAGAGGCGGGCTAGGCAGATGGCCTACATCTGTGCTCTGGCACTTTAAGTTATTTAAAAAAAGATTAAAACAGAAAACAGCCCTCCAGTCCTCACACCTCACATACCCATGCCCCATCCAGGCCAACCTTTGCCTCCTTATGCCCCTCTACCCACCCCCTATGGCACTCTAACCACCTATACCCCCCATATTCCCATGGCCCTTTATACTACCTATGCCAAATTAGTGCCAATTCATGTCAACCTATGACCCCTACCCTTCACCCTTATCCTTCCATGCCAACTCACCTAGTATCTTTGGACAGTTCTTTGATAACCTTGACAGTTTCTTCACAGCTCTTTGACAGTTCTGACAGTTCCTCAACAGGTAGGCAAATAAAATCAATGCGGTGACCTGCCCACTGATGTCCTGTCTGGATTCTGTTATTTTTCATTTTAGCTGCTCTCCTGAGCAGTTGACAAAGACACCCACTTGAAGTCAGTAAGGCCCTTCTTTAAATATGCAGCTTATTGTGTTTTGTGCCTCAGGGATATATGAAAATGATATACCAGCTTCTATGGGTGGGATTTTCCTGTCCCACCTGCTGCCAGGCTCACCTGGTCCCGTCAAAAGTCAATGGACATTTGACTGGGCTACCACATCCCTGTGGCGGGTCCC
Source organism: Cetorhinus maximus (assembly GCF_964194155.1). NCBI lineage: Eukaryota > Metazoa > Chordata > Chondrichthyes > Lamniformes > Cetorhinidae > Cetorhinus > Cetorhinus maximus. The sequence continues at coordinate 46,969,030 of NC_135896.1, read as the reverse complement.
ACCATGGTGGGGCTGGAAAATCCCGGCATATGTGTGCAACAGGAACTTAATCAATGCTTTAAAATGTTTGCTCTTGTTTCCAGCCACTTGCCTCAGTTTAGTCTTGTTTTCTAAGAAACAATACCAAGGCTTAACTAATCACATACAGAACAGATACCTGACACACATAATCAAACACGAAACAATTGAACAATTGATCATTACATTTTTCCCCCTTGTAAAACTAAAAGACCTTATTTTAAATGAAACCATCGAGTCATTTCTTCGCATTCAGCTTGTCCATTTTCTTTAAGTACAGAAATAGCCTATGAGATATGAAGGTCTCTGATGACAGCACTGTGATCTACGAACTTGAGATTGTGGTTCTGTGTGATCAAGTCAATGAGGTGGATGATCAAGATTACAGTTGCTCAGTATTGATACTTATGACATTGATGACAAGTGACGCAGATACCCACAATCTCGATTGAATCTTCCTTAAAATGACTTGGTGCTTTACCATTTGTGATGGTATACACATGCTGTACTTCACTCTCAGGGAAAGTCTCCTCCATATGTCGAAATGATAAAGTCTTCTTCGACCTACAGATCTTTGCAAAGTGGTTTCAGTTTAAGTAGGAGTCACACTTTTTCCCCTCAAGCTGACATGGTGTTGTGAATCAAGCGCTGCCGCAATCAGGGCACATTTTTAAGACCATGAAGGGGGACATGTTGATGAGACTTCTGAGGTCTCTTTGTCCATAACCCTCACACTGGAACAGGATGGGGAAGCTGTATCTGCGATCCTGCATCTGAGAGTGCATTTCTAACATGGCAGATTTGATTTGGACCACCAAGGTCATGGCTTTTCCAAAGGTTAAATCATCAGGAGGAGGCATTCCCTAATTTGTGGAATTGAAGTCTTCTATTAATTGGTCATGAATTAGTTTGTTAGTTAGCGTGCCAAATTTACATGTAGAAGCCAATTGCTACAGTGTTGCCGCATATTGTTTGATTGTTCATTATTACCCTCACATCTCGAATGGAGTGCATATCATTCAATCTTCACACTTTGCTTTGGCCTGAAATACTAGAGACCACACACCGCTGTATCAACATAGATGTGTCTTCTGTGAGCTGCTCGAATATTCACCGGCCTTCTGCTCTGAGACAATGTACAAGTGTCGCCTTCTTGCAGATCGCTCCTGCATCTGACTGCCCATCCCCATAGTGAGCAAGCAGGTATTGAAGACCAAAATCCATCGATCCCACAGCATGGGTGTATCTTGCGGTGGAGTAAATTTAAATCTTTCTCCATCATCCTGGGCCAGAAATTTCCCAACCATCGAGGGGGGTGGGGTTGTGCGGGGGCAGAGGGGGTGGGCACGAACCCGATCGGTGCCCCCCGATCAAGGCCACACCGCCATTTTACGTGGGCGGGCCAATTGATGCCTGCCCAGCGTAACATGCGCCGGCACCCTGTGTGAGTGAGGGGGATTTTCTAAGTGGCTCCCTGCGCTCTTCCTGCGCAGGGATCTCCCTGAGGCACAGAGATGGGACATGTCAAAGAATAAATGTATAAATTTTTATTAGATTTTAGAACAGTTCATGAAACCTCATCCCACACTTGGATGAGGTTTCATGAAAAATGTGAAGGCCTCCTGGGCTCTTCGCCTGCCCGTCAACCTTAAGGTTGGATGGACAGCTCTTTAAATTGAGTTAATTAGTTTTTAACAGGCTTTAATAGGCCTTTGATAGTTCGGCGGGTGCGCAGCCGCGTCAGCTGCACGCCCGCCGAACTGACAATCTAAATGATGCGCGGGGACATCGGGACACACGCCCGACATCACCGCACATCATTTTACGTGTCGGCGAGCGGGCCCCGCCCCCTGCTTGCTAACAGGAAAATGCTGTCCCTGGTTTCAATACTTTTAAATGTTTGCCCTCAAGCTCCCTGCAGCTTGCCTATAGATGAGGTTTTTTTTCTATGTAACCACACCCAGATTTAACTAATCACATACAGAATAGAACAGATACCAGACACACATAAACAAACACTGAGCAATTGAACATCACAGCTCAAGATTATTTGGCTCCAACTGTTATTTTAACCGTGGCCTGAGAGGGCAAGCCACTGTGGCTTTCCTATTGGATAATTAAGGCAGTCGAGGCCCAGAAGCAGAAGAGGCTATATCCAAGGTAGCTTTTTACTTTCCTCTGTGGGGCCTGGAGGGGAAGGATAATCAATGAATTGGAATTATTTGTGGACTAAATTTGAATTTTCAGACTTAGGTCTGTATTAATGATTAACTGCTTAATTTCTAGTTCAGACGGTTAGTGGGCTGGTGTTGTGTTATTGGTTCTTAACACAAATGTACCAAACACTGTAATGATGGTTGGTAAACTAAATGAAGGTTTTTTTACTGAAGAATAACAAGACTCAGGAGAGCTCTTCTACACATGTGCTAGCTGCTGACTAATACTGCTCCAACGACTGTAACACATGTTTGCTTACACCACTTCCTGTGATGATGTATACTAAACTATTTACGTATTCAGTAGTATGTTACACAGTATTAAAGCAAAATCACAACTGGTGCTATCCAATTTCTCCCCTAGATACTTTTATTGCCATTACTTATTACTTCTTTGTAGTTAGAAAATGAAAACTTAAATCATCATAATCCGCTCTATGTGCATTGTGCAAGGGGAAACAAGAAGACAGAATTTTGAGCATCTCTAATACATAGATTTTAACTTCAGTGCAGCAGTCCAAAACCAGCTCATTGCAGCAGGACACCTGTTCAGGGCATTCACCTCAAGGTTTTAATGAAGCTTAAGCTTAAAATGATTTGGGCTTCTTCACAACGAAGGTAGCCAAATGAGTTCCACAGTTGATTCCCCAAAATTGAAAATTGACTGCAATAAGCCACATGTGCTGCTATTTGCAATGATGGCTTTGCATACCTGCTTCTGCCAAGCGCAGTAATCCCCTACTACTGCAGTTCTCTCTGCTTCACCTATCTTCTTACTCAATTCCTTCTCTATGCTTTCTCTAAAACACTCTAGCCATACTCCATGTAAAAATTACTAATCTTTACCCTGAGCTACTGACCTACTGCTCAAACTGCAGCCTACTTCCACCTGCTGCTTCCTGCTCTGGCCTTCTGTCTTCTATTACTTCACTTTACCATCTGTCCCATCTGCTCCTCCTTCCTCATATCTACCATTGAGTAGACCAACCACTGATGTTGGAGTTCATGAACACTGAACTGAACACTGTTCATTTCACACTCAACAGCACAGCTCCTGGCCTTTCTTCTCTTTTACGACTTTGCTGCTCCTGACACAAAGCCCCATAGCTCCCTACAAGCACTATACTATTTCCACTCCACCTCTATCAATTCGTCCATTCCCAATGCCTTTCTCCAATCCTAAGCTCTGCTTCCACCCAAGCCTGTGTCAGTTCCACTTTCCATTACTAACTATTTTATTTCAATTTACAATTTCAAATTGAGCTTTGAAGTAAGTTATTGTGCTCTTACTAAAGATAAATTCAAGAGCCACTTTGTGATTAATATACCCTGACTCCTTATAAATATATATATAATATAAATAAATATAAATATAAATAAGATGATATTAAACTAGATCATGGATTAGTCTCATTGAACTACAATAGCTATGTAGACTTTAAGTAATTTGATGTTTGTAAAATCTTTGGTCACTAAACATTGCGCTAGACAAGTCAGTAACGTTGGCTGTTTGCAATATGTATATATGTTAGCAATTAAAAGGAACTGCCTTGCTGTTCACATTGCATTTTAAATTTATTTCCCACAGTAATTAATTGAACACAAAGGGCCAGATTTTCATCTGGGAGGTGGGAATCTGGAGTCTGAGGATTGTGAACCTGCCTCCTAACAGCAGTGCCCACTCACACTATTTTCATGGCAGAGAGTCAGGGATGAGCTGGAATGAGGCCTACTGCCTCCTGTGATAGGCCTGAGGTGCAGACGCAGGCTGACTGATGCCAAGGCGGCCAGGTTAAAAGGCCCACCTCTATTCACTGAGATATTGGTCCAGTTCTGGAGATGAGTGACCCTAACCCTCACCCTCTACCCCACCCCTCAAACTTCCCTTAGCCTGCACCTCCGCTCACACTCCATATCCCCCTCATCCCCCCAACAGTCATAACTCCATACTGCCTCACCTCCATATTGCTTAATCCACTTACCTAGTAGCTACTATAAATTGCAAGCCATATAATACCGTTGGGAAGTTTTTGAGAAGTTCGTAAACCTATCAAGACAAACAAACAGTACTTGAAAACCCACTTTTAAAAAGTGGATCTTAACATCCCACCAATCTGTGAAAATAAACACACTCATATTCCCCTGACAGTTGTGTCAAAAAACCCTTCTGAGCAGAATCCATTAGTGGGGTTGGAACTCAGCCAAGCATTCATAATGAGATTCCACTAAACAACTGTATCAACAAAACCTTCTGAACTGAATATATTAAAGCCTTTGAAGACAGCCAGAAGCTCAGCCATCTGTTAAAGCTTTGAAACAGAGAAACAGATGGATGATCTGAATGGCAAGGAAAACATGAAAGCTAAGGGGACATTTCACGTAATCAAATCTGAATTTTGCTATCGCGCAATTCAGAATAATACTTTATCCAATGGCTCATGTTTTCTAATGCACCTGAAGATTTTTCCACTTTCACAATGCTATTCAATTTCATGGCCAGTTACTTTTTTTAAAAACAAAGCTCCATTATCACCCCCGGTATTAAAAACATGTATAACTTATGATACAGTATTTTACTATGACATGTTCCTGACTCCAGACCATGGTTCACCTATGGTTGATGACATCTCTGAGCTTGTATGGAACACATGGCCTTTCAGAATTAGCCAAATCCTTGAAAATTGGGGAAGGTCTGAAATGCCCATTTCCACAATGTACCCGCCAACATTCGAGCAGCTGGGTGTGGGCTTGCAACCTGCCCATTTTCCCATGTGGATGAAAATTAATGGCGCTGGGGATTTGGGAGTGGGGGATGAAATCCCAGAAATCAGACCCCGTTCTAATTTTTAAAGTCCATCCTGACAGGACTCAGCCCCATAATGGGACAGGAAAATCTGATCCAAGTCCTTTCATAATTGTTTTAATACAAGTGATCCAGTTAGTCAAGTTATGATTTTACTTAAATAACAACTGTTTGAGAAGTAAGTGTATAATCTAACTGTGAAAGGAAAATGAATCAGAAATAGCACATCAAACGGCCAAGTTTGCAGCATAGAAGAACTAATAATTGATATATTCTGCATTGATGGTTCCGTCACTTCTGTCACCTTCTCCTGATGTAAATTGCCAATTTATAATGATAACTTTTTTTATTCATTCATTGGGTGTGGGCATTGCTAGCTAGGCCAATATTTATTGCCTATCCCTAATTGCCCTTTAGAAGGTTGTGATGAGATGCCTTCTTGAACAGCTGCAGTCCATGTGGTGTAGGTACACTCACAGTGCTGTTAGGGAGGGAGTTCCAGGATTTTGACTCAGCAACAGTGAAGGAATGGTGATATATTTCCAAGTCAGGATGGTGAATGACTTGGAGGGGAACTTCCAGGTGGTGATGTTCCCATGCATCTGCAGCTCTTGTCCTTCAAGATGGTAGCAGTTGTGGGTTTGGAAGGTGCTAAGGAGCCTTTGGGAGTTCCTGTAGTGCATCTTGTAGATGGTTCATGCTGCTGCCACTGTGCATCGGTGGTGAGGGAGTGAATGTTTGTGGAAGGGGTGCCAATCAAATGGGCTGCTTTGTCCTGGATGGTGTTAACCTTCTTGTGTGTTGTTGGAGCTGCACTCATCCAAGCAAGTGGAGAGCATTCCATCACACTCCTGACTTGTGCCTTGTAGATCATGGACAGGCTTTGAGGAGTAAGGTGAGTTACTCACCATAGGATTCCTAGTCTCTGACCTGGTCTTATGGCCACAGTACTTATATGGCTAGTCCAGTTCAGTTTCTGGTCAATGGTAACCCCCAGGATGTTGATAGTGGGGGATTCAGTAATGGTAATGCTATTGAATGGCAAGGGACGATGGTTAGATTCTCCCTTGTTGGAGATGGTCATTGCTTGGCACTTGTGTGACACAAATGTTACTTGCCACTTGTCAGTCTAAGTCTGGATATTGTCCAGGTCTTGCTGCAGTTGAACATGGACTGCTTCAGTGTCTGAGGAGTCATGAATGATGCTGAACATTGCACAATCATCAGCAAACATCCCCACTTCTGACCTTATAATGCAAGGAACGTCATTGATTAAGCAGCTGAAGATGGTTGGTCTTAAGACACTGCCCTGAGGAACTCCTGCAGTTATGTCCTGGTTGGCTTCCAGCAACCACAACCATCTTCCTTTGTACTAGATATAATTCCATCCAGCGGAGAGTTTACCCCAATTCCCATTGACTCCTGTTTTGTTAAGGCTCCTTGATGTCACACTCAGTCAAATGCTGCCTTGATGTCAAGGGCAGTCACTCTCACCTCACCTCGGGAGTTCAGCTCTTTTGGACGAAGGCTGTAATGTGGTCAGGAGCTGAGTGACCATGGTGGAATCCAAACTGAGCAGCAGTGAGTAGGTTATCACTAAGCAAGTGCTGCTTGATAGCACTATTGCTGACCCCTGCCATCACTTTACTGAAGATCGAGTGTAGACTGACCCAGCAGTAATTGGCTGGGTTGGATTTGACCTGCTTTTTGTGTACAGGACACACCTGGGCAATTTTCCACAGTGCCAGGTAGATGCCAGTGTTGTAGCTGTAATGGAACAGCTTGGTTAGGGGCGCAGAAGTTCTGGAGCACAAGTCTTCAGTACTATTGCTGGAATTTTGTCAGGACCTATAGCCTTTGCAGTATCCCAATGGTTTCAGCCTTTTCTTGATATCATGTGGAGTGAATCAAATTGACTGACGACTCGCACCTGTGATGCTGGGCACCTCCGGAGGAGGCCGAGATGGATCATCCATTCGGCACTTCTGGCTGAAGATTGCAGCAAATGTTTCTGCCTTATCTTTTGCACTGATGTGCTAGGCTCCTCCATCATTGAGGATGGGGAATATTGTGGAACCTCCTCCTCTAGTGATTTATTTAATTGTCCACCACTGTTTCCAACTGGATGTGGCAGGACTGCAGAACATAGATCTGATCCATTGGTTGTGGGATCACTTAGCTCTGTCTATCACTTGTTGCTTTTGCTGTTTGGCACGCAAGTAGTTCTGAGTTGTAGCTTCACCAGGTTGACACCACATTTTTAGATATGCCTGATGCTGCTCCTGGCATGCCCTCCTGCACTCTTCATTGAACCAGGTTAACCCCTGGCTTGATGGTAATGGTAGAGTGGGGGGTATGCCGGGCCATGAGGTTACAGATTGTGGTTGAGTACAATTCTGCTGCTGCCCACAGCGCCTAATGGCGACTAGCCTTGAGTTGCTAGAACTGTTTGAAATCTATTCCATTTAGCATAGTGGTAGTGCCACAAAACATGGAGGGCATCCTCAATGTGAAGGCTTTGTCTCCACAAGGACTGTGTGGTGGTCACTCCTACCGATGCTGTCATGGACAGATGGACCTGCAGCAGGCAGGTTGGTGAGGATGAGGTCAAGTATGTTTTTCCCTCTTGTTGGTTCCCTCACCACCCGCTGCAGACCCAGCCTAGCAGTTATGTCCTTTAGGACTTGACCAACTCAGTCAGTAGTTGTGCTACCGATCCACTCTTGCTGATGGGCAGTGAAGTCCCCCACCCAGAGTATATTCTGTGCTTTTGCCACCCTCAGTGCTTCCTCCAAGCAGTGTTCAACACAGAGGAGTACTGATTCATTAGCTGAGGTGGGGTGGGGTGGTGGTACTTGGTAATCAGCAGGAGATTTCCTTGCCCATGTTTGACCTGATGCCCTAAGACTTCATGGGGTCTGGAGTCAATGTTGAGGATCCCAGAGCAACTCCCTCCTGACTGTATATCACAGTGCTGTCGCCTCTGCTGGGTCTGTCCTGCCGGTGGGACAGGACATACCCAGGGATGGTGATGGTGGTGTCTGGGACTCTAAGGCACAATTCCATGAGTCTGATCATGTCAGGCTGTTGCTTGACTAGTCTGAGACAGCTCTCCCAATTTTGGCATAAGCCCCCAGCTCTTAGTAAGGAGGACTTTGCAGGGTCAACAGGGCTGATTTTGCTGTTGTCGTTTCTGCTGCCTAATTCGATGCCGAGTGGTCCATCAGGTTTAATTCCTTACAGACTTCATAGCGGTTTATACAACTGCATGGCTTGCTAGGCCATTTCAGACAGCATTTAAGAGTCAGCCACATTGCTGTGAGTCTGGTGCCAGTCCAGGTAAGGACAGCAGAATTCCTTCCCTAAAGGACATCAGTGAACCAGATGGGTTTTTACGACAATCAACAATGGTTTCATGGTAATCATTAGACTTTTCATTCCAGATTTTTATTGAATTCCAATTCCCGGGAACCCAGATCCCCAGAGCATTACCCTGGGTCTCTGTATTACCGTCCAGTGACAATATCACTATGCCAGCATCTCCCCATAAATATTAATCAAGAATATAATGCTCCAAAGAAAACAATTGGTGAAGTATAGAACTGGAGCCAATCTTCACACACTTTTATTTCCAGAGTTACACATTATAAGCATACACCTCCTAACCCAACAACGACCATTTTAGTCTCTCCATTAAGGGCTCAAGCAAATAACCAGTTAATTCTCACAACCTGCACAAAATTAGTAAAGAACAACACTATTGTAATCTAATTGGTTATGGCATCTTATTTTGTTTCTGTGTGTGTGCATAAAATTCATTATCAAACTGAGAGGTGACTGCCTTGACATTATACTTAAAAATGCTACAAACATTCCTAGTCAGTTGTAATTCTGACATCCACCTTCATTACCAGTATAATACCTAAATTCAAAATCAAAAGTCACAATAAGTATGCAGGTGTGTGCATGTTCACAGCTTGTTTTTCTGCATATGGCCAAGTGAATGGTCCTGTATTTGAAATGTTCCATGTTTACTAATATTGAAGTAATGAATTGCAGTTGCAAAGAGATTTACGTTAGTACCTAAGGTGAGCAGTGGATAGATTTGGTCAGATATGTGCAAGTAGCAGCTTAAAATGCAAAGCCATGATTTTCTCACTGACCTCTTTTGTAGTTTACCATGATGTGTGGTTAATCATTCCACTCCAACTGCATGCTCTTAACTTGATATATGAAAGCAATATTTACTATACCATAATAACTTATTTTTTTCACAGAATTCCTGAACTTACATTTAAGGACAATCCAGTGAACACCAGCTGCACAAATTCATGTCCTTGCATGTTATTTTGAAAACAAATTTGTGCTCACAGTGGGACAAGTTACTACTGGAGAAGGAGCATTTCCATTTGAAATATCTAGTTCCATCACCACGTTACATACATCAATTACATTATGTTTAGATGCAGAACAAAACTCATTCTATTTTGCCTCAGTCTTGACCTCAGAACACTTTTTATTAAAACACTGTAATAGGCCTAAAAACCTGGGTGTATGGGGGAAGATGGGTGGATACAAGGAACAATCACTGCGCCCGAATGGTAAATACCAATTAGTATTTGAAGCTAGGCCTTGGATTTCATTTCCATTGAGCCGGCGAGCTGCGGACAGTAACAAGCAGCTCACCAGCCTTCAGGTAAATGATGAAAAGGCAGGTTGGAGACCAATGATATCCATAAGGCAAGAGGATGTAGTGTGTATTGTGTCCCCCCAGACAATACCAGTTGGTAGTCCTGGTGAAAAGCAACCCTGAGGATAAATGAAAAAATATCTTTTGGGACTGGGTGTGACCAAGTGATCAAGGCTGGAAACTGAATAATAAAGTGTATTTGACATTTTGGAAGGATACAAAGTAAGGAAAGGAAGTGGGGTAGCTCTGCTAATGAAGGATGAAATCAATACAATAGCGATAAATGATCTTGGTTCAGAGGATCAAAATATAGATTCAATTTGGGTGGAGATAAGAAATAAGAAGGGAAAGAAGTCATTGATGGGAGTGTTTAATAGGCTGCCTAACAGGAACTACACTGTAGGACAGAGTATACATCAAGATCCAATGGGGGCTTGTAAGAAAGGGACTTGAATAATTGTGGGTGATTTAGTTTTTGTATAGATTAAATGAATTAAATTGGCAAAGCCTTGATGATGAGTTCATAGTGTATATTTTGGACAATTTCTTAGGAACCATTCAGGAAATGTGCTACTTTAGACCGGATAATGGGAGGAAACATCCCAGATTTGCACTAAGTGCAGTAACGGTTAGGAAAAGGACACTTATGTAGTTCCATCCCAATCCCACCTCATTAATTATGCATTCCTGGGAAACATTCAGTTTTGATGGCGGGCAGGTTCTCATTTACCCACCACACCATCGCCTCACTATTTCATCATGCCGGGCACCATATTTAAAGTGCAGACACGTGAACACCTCTGTGCTCCCAGGCCAGGACTGCTGCAAAGAAGACATGGCCACAAAAGGCAAGAAGACTGCAGCCCCCCAGTTTAATGATGCTTCCCTCGAGCACCGTTTGGATGCCTGGAGGCCCACTGTGATGTCCTGTACCCTCTCTCTTGGCAAAGACCAGCAAGCAAGGCCACCAAACCAGCATGGGAGGCAATGTCAGTGGTGGTCAGCAAAAGAGGACAGCCGCCCAATGCCGCAATGGGATGAATGATCTCACCTGCTCCGCCAGGGTAAGTCACTTTTCTCATCACTCTCAACTCACACACTCACAAACCCATCACACATCCACAATGATCTCATACCTCAAGGGACAACACCACTAATAGTCTCACATACACTCTCACATCTCCATCAGGCTCATATCCTCTCGAGCTCGTGTCCTCATCCCATCCATGGCTCTACTCACCACACATGGCAGTGCCATGTGTCCTGTTCACACTCTCTCCATCTGTTTCCATACAGGAGAAGCTGGCTCATAGCAGCAGGGAGAGTTCGCAGACCGAAGGTGGACTGGCCCACATTAGACCCCTCGATCACTTTGAGGAACATGCCATCGTGCTGACTGGGAAGGACATGGACCATGACTGTGACGACAGGAAGGTCAGTAGTGAACACCTACGTGTGGATCCTGCACCACATCATCCCTCTCTCAATGCAAATGTGAGTGCTCTCTCTCCTGCTTTTGACTTTGATGCCATGCACTCATTATCTGCAGAATCACGCATGGCCCGACTGTGTACAGCTGAACTGCTATTGGGGCGGGGCGGGGAGGTTGGGGTTGGGTGGGGTGGTGGGTGGTGGGGGTGGTGGGTGGTGGGGATGGTGGGCGGTGGGGATGGTGGGCAGAAATGCAGTGGGAGGACTTGCAAAGCCTGTAAATGAAGCTGAAAGGCACCTTAACACAATATTTAGTGAAAGTGATTATATTTTCAGATTGTAAAGTGACAAAATGTTTTCACCCGTACAACCAACTGTGATCAGAATTTCTTAATTTTTAGACTTCTAGGTGCTGTCCTGACATCTGCAGCAGGGGTGGAGACAGCCTGTGCAATGGTTAGCCCTGTTGTCTTTGGCGACTTCGGCATGGGTCCTCTGAAGACGCGAGGCCTTGGGGGCCCCGGTTTGCTTTAACTGTCCTCCTGTGGGCCAACTGTTCCCTCTGTGGTGACAGAGGACGAGGTTGAGGGGGTCACAGGCAAAGGGGACTCAGAGGGAGAGGACAGCCTCTGAGATTCCTGAGTGGATGACCCAGGGATGTCCAGCTGCCGCTCCTCCTCCTTTCGGATGCTACAGGTTATCCTGAGGTCCCCCAGTCACCCATTTCCTTTCCCCTATCAATGTCAAACCCCCCGGCATCACCTTCCACCTGCCCACCGTTACCTAACAACCACAGCCCTTTGCTTTCAGGAATGTCCAGGTGAACGTGAAAGTTCCCTTCCTTTCCGAAAATCCCACCCCATCCACATTAACCTCCTTGACCTCTTCCTTCCCACCCCCAGGGTCCATGTCTGCCTCCAAGTCCCTGCCAACCACCCTCACCGCCCCTTCTATCGATACTGCCGCACCCTACCCCTCCCACCTACCGCCTCACTCTGCCTTCAGTTTTCCTCCTACCATGCCCACTCTCAGTTCGCTCCTCAGGAGGCAATCATCAACTTCACAGAACCTCTCATTTCACATTCACCTGGACATCCCCCCCCGCCACCTCCGGACTCCTTCCTCCCTCAGAAATCCTCCCCCCCGCCGCCTTGGAACTCCATCCCCACCCACCCCCCAGACTCACCCCCTTGTAATTTCAACCCCTCCCTTGTAACTCCTCCCCCCCTTAGTCCTTCCCATTTCCTTACTGCTTCCCCCTGCCCCAGACTCCTTCCCTTACACCTACCTCCTCGGTTGCCATCTTCTCCCCTGTTAACCCCTCCTCCCACAACACACTCTCCCCACAAAACTTTTGTTCCCCCCTCCCAGCGTCACCCCATTCAGACAGCTTTGTTCTCCCCCTCTCCCAACCTCACCCCTCCTGACACACCTTCCTCTCCCAGTTGACCCTAGACCTTCTTCTCCCACCCCCTCGTACATCTTCTCCCAAACACAGCTGGACTTTCCCCTCCACTCCCTCAATGATCACCGTTGTGAGCAGACCCTCAATGGTGACTTTCCACCTTCCATGAGCTGCTTCGCAGTGGAGCCATGTCCATTAGAATCCACCCAGCATGCAATGGGCATTCCTCCAGTGTCCCGTTGCTGTCGGGCTCCAGCATCTTCTGCTCCTCGGGTGTCCGTGATGTGAGCAAGGCCCTGACGGGCAACTCCCAACTTCTGCACATCACACTTTGTCAAGACGTGTTCTTCATTGGCATGTTTTCCTGCCGATGTGCTTGGATTATCCAGCATCAGGGCATGATTCTGGCAAGCAGGGCTTATAATAATATGCAGATGTATAACAATGAGGTTCCTGATGTCTGATGGTGGGAAACACAGCCCACCATTGATGGCCAGACTGGATGATTGCAAACTGGTTTCACGATGTTGTGAAATTGATTTCCTGGCCTTCTCGCCATATTGTCTGCTCACGCCGCCAAACATGCCCGACACCAGCCGCCATGGAAAAGTGTGCCCAATGTGTAATAAGACAGGATTAAGTAATGATCTCATAGTAAAGAATCATCTAAGAAAGAGTGATCATAACATGATGGAATTTCACATTCAGTTTGAGGATGAGAAACTAGTATTTTAAACGTAAATAAAGACAATTATAAAGGTATGAAGGCAGAGAACAGTGAACTGAGAAAATAGGCTAAAAGGTAAAATAAGCATTGGCAGATATTTAAGGAGTTATTTCATAGCTCTGAACAAGGAATTTGAGAAAGAAATACTCTATGAGAAGAAATGTGAGCAAGCATCTGCCAATGCTTATTTTAAGATGAAAGCTCGTGGGGCAGGATTTTCCCTCCGTCGGGGGCGAAGTTGAAGGGCACAGGCGCGCTTCCGATTGGTGCCCCCGATTGGGGGTGCGGCGCTATTTTACGTGGGTGGGCCAATTAAGGCCCGCCAAGCATGATGTCCGCACAGAAGCGCTATGCGCTCCCTGTGCGGGCGGGGGGAGAATCCCAAAATCGAGAGAGCGCTCTTTCGTGTATGCGCACAAAGGAGTGCATTCATCTCCCTGAGGCTAAGTGCTGCATCAAGAAGATTGGCTCTAAATGTAAAAAAGCTAAAAATAGAATAATAAAATTTCCCTAACATATCCTCTCATGTGACACTGTCACATGAGTTTGGAGATGTCCATAATTTTTATAAAAACTTTATTAAAATTTTAAAAAACCTACATGAGACCTCATCCCGCCTTAAGACTGGATGGGCAGGTCCTTTAATTACTTAATTGACTCTGTCAATGGCCTCAATTGGCCATTGACAGGTGGGCGGGCGCACAGCTGATTTTGTTGCGCCCCCGCCTTCCTGAAAATATAATGGGGTGCGGTGATGTCAGGGGTTCCGCCGAACATCACCGCATGTCATTTTACGCATCAGGGAGGGCGCCCCGCCCCCACTCGCCGACGCGTAAAATCTTGCCCATGATGTTGGGGCAAATATATTAGCATAGATAGAGGATTAGCTAACTATTAGGAAATGCAGTGGGGATAAATGGTCATTGTTAGGTTGGCAAATCATCACTAGTAGAGTGCCAAAGGGGTCTGTGCTGAGGCTTCCGCTACTTACAATCTATATTGATGACGTACATAAAAGGACTGAGTGTATTGTAGCCAAACGTGCTGACAATAGAAAGACAGGGAGGAAAGCAAGTTGTGAGGATGACACAAAGGGCTGGATTTTTATGGTCCCTTTTGGGACTAAGTGGAGTCAAGCAGGAAAATAAAATTAGCCTGGGTGCAGATCCAGAAGCCCCACCCCCCTTTCCAGCCTGGCGTCAGACCTGCCTTTTTAGCTGGTGCAGAAAACGTGTGTGTCAGGAACTGCACCGCTGCTATTCAGAAGTTGTCAGCACCATTCTAAAAATTCTGGAATTTATTTCAAGGTGGCCTCATTTTGGAAGCCCTCTTGCAGAAGGTGTGAACCATAGATTGGAGGTGGGAAGAGTATGATAGAGGAGTAAAAATGGTGTTGCTTCTGTTATAGTTCATCATGAAATGTTGTACCCTGACTACTATATATGTTTACTAAAGTGAGTGATGACAGTCCTGTGATTGGAAATGGTAAATGGCCATTCAATAATGTGGTTGCCAGATTGTTACTTCTGACTACTGGTAAACTATCAAGTGAAAGAATGGCATTGTTCAAATGGAAACATTTTCAGACATATCAGAATAGACTATCTGCTGGATAGAGTGATATTATGTTTGGACAATATTGAAAGGCTAACCCAGTGTGAGATCCAGAGCTAATTGTTTAAACACTCACCATGGCTTTCATTCATTCTTTTCAGATCAGCTCAGCCACCTGTTTTGCTGTTTGAAAGCCTTGACAAGTGTATGAGTCTCTGGCTGCCTTCCAAAGCACTAATGGATTCTGCAGTGCAGCGCTTGTTTATTCAACTGTCTTATGGGATGTGAGTTTGATGGATTTGACAGATTTATGAGCTTCCTAAGCAGATGATGTTGTTTCTACTGCCTGTTGAAGTGCTGTTTGTTTATTTTGACAATTTTATGAATTTTTCAATACCTACAAATGTAATTATAGGGCTTCTGAGCTCTGTTTGTAAAGTGGATACTGGGTTAGTAGGTTGCGGGGGGAGGGTGATGAAAGGGGGTAGGAGGGTGGGGGTTTACGAGTATGAGGCAAACTTTACACTGATCTGAAGAATAGCACCGATGTTTCTAGGAAGGACGCAGGCCTTTTAGCCTGATCACCATGGCATTGGCCCACCTCCAGTGGCAGGCCCAACTCCAGGCCATCTTGGTCTCCAGGACTTAAAAATTCCACCTGCCAGCATTGTCAGAATGGAGGTAAGATCAAAACATCGGATTTAATCCTGACTCCTACTTCATGCTTCTAACAGGCAAATTCTGACCAAAGAGTCTGCAAAGAGAAGTAGATAGGTTAAGTGAGTGGGAAGAAATTTGGCAAATGGAGTATAATGTGGGAAAATGAGAGATTTCCCACTTTGGTGGGAAGAATAGAAAAGCAGAATGTTGCAATACAGCGGGATCTTTGTGTTCCCTGATTTGAATCACAAGAAGTTGACATGGAGGTACAGCAAGTAAATAGGAATGCAAATGGAATGTTGGCCTTTATTGAAAGGGGTTGCTACAATTGCACAGGCCATTGTTCAGACCACACCTAGAAAACTGCATACAGTTTTGGTCTCTTTATTTAAGTAGGGGTATACTTGCATTGGAGACAGTTCAGAGAATGTTCACTAGGTTGATTCCTGGAATGAAGGAATTGTATTATGAGAAAATATAGGTTGGGCCTATAGTCATTGGCGTTTAGAAGAATAAGAGATGACCCTATTGAAACATACAAGATTCTGAAGGGGCTTGACTGAGTAGATGCTGAGAGAATGTTTTTCCTCTGTGGGTTGTAGGGTGGGGGGTGGGGGACGGAATCTAGAACTGGGCGACACAGTTTCAAAGTAAGGGGTCTTCCATTTAAGATGGAGATGAGGAAGAATTCCTTCTGAGGGTGGTTAATCTTTAATTCTCTACAGTAGAAGCTAGGTCATTGGATATATTCAAGGCTGAGATAGGCAGATTTTTGATCTACAAGGGAATCAAGGGTTATGGGGTCAGGCAGGAAAATGGGGTTAAGGCCACAATCAGATCAGTCATGATGTTATTAAATGGCAGAGCAGGCTTGAATGGCCTATTCCTGCTGGTATTTCTTATGTTCTTGTGGGAGGAGCAGGATTGCTCTTTAAAAGTTTATTTTTGAATGAAAGAAAATATCAAATGGCAAGGGTCACATGACCACTTCCATATACAATTTGCAATGTCATAAACAGTCTCCAATTCAGATAATTATCTCTTCTCCTATTCCAAGGGGAACCAATTCCTCTCTGTAAAGGCATTCTATTTCCGGACTCAGTTTGTCACCACAGACAAGAGACAGCAATGACAACGCAACAATTTCTGGTCTGATTGCCGATCTTATTGTGCAATATGACTAAGCATGAACTTTTGTTTCCTAGTTTGTTAGCAACAGTCTGTAATATGTCAGAAGTTTCCCAATCCTTCATGGCTGTAAGTTGCACATTGGCCCTAACACAACCTTTAAAATTTGCAAAGCAATATGCAAGGTCAAAAAATAAAAAAATAGAAGTAATCCTTTCAGCAGACTTTGTTCAATCATCCATTCATAATCACAAACTCCTGTTAATTTCCTGGTCTCTTAACAAAGCTTCTACAGAGCACTATCCCCCGTTAATAAGTTGCATCACTCCTTTAGTTGACTCATTACCTAGACAAGCACTAGCTATAAAATACAATGTGCAAGTGTCGATTTCCTGCATGATTGTTTTTCTTTTATGAACATACGGCTGCTGTTTGGAATTCAGGTTTTGTCATAAAAGGAAAATCAGAAATCAATCTCTCTTGCAAAACCCACATCACCCTAAACCACTTGGCTAAAAAAGTTAATTAACTCAGATACAAAAATAGGCATAGATAAAAGCACAAGATTTTTTGCCTTTTCTCCTTCCTGAATGGCTGTGATTTATACTGCAGCATGGTATGAAGACCACTTTAATTCCCCCTAGTTACTGTTCTTTGTCTGTCAAGATCATGAGCCCTGAAAATGCACATTTCTATTTACATTGGTGTTGCACCCCAGAGGCCGTGTTACTGTCCACCGGTGGCCTACACTGCCGACCCATAACATGGGAGGAAATGTCAGTTAAATTGCAGACCCCTTCTAGGTCAGTCAAGGCAGTGAAAGCACCCCTTTAAGACTCTTTCACTTTCCCAACTGTAATTCTCCTGGAAGCATGTTCCTTTTTGTAGCATTCCTCAGTTCCTGATCATGTCCTCAGCAACAGGTGCTGGGCTTTGTGATTACAGGCCAGACTTCTTGAGACTAAAAGTATCATGAAACAACCAGCAAATCTCAGATTGACATGGAGGATTCTTTAGAGCTGGCCACACACAAATTGGGACCTTCAAAGAGCCATAGCCTATTTTGTAAAGAAAGTTGAGGGGATTAATGGTAGCAGCTCACAACTTGTGTGTCACCTATTGCACCCTGCGTATCCCAATTTTTTTTTGCTCCAGCATTTGCCATAAGCTCTGGAATTCCCCGTCTCTCTTTCCTCCTTTTAAGACACTCTTTAAGGCCTACTTCTTTGATCAAGCTTTTGCTCACCTGTCCTAATATCTCCTTAAAAGCCAAGTTTTATTTGAGAACACTTGTTGAATGTCTTGGTATATTTTCCTATGTTAAAGGCACTTTTTAAATGGTAGTTGCCTTTGTCCTCCAAAGAACCCAGCAACATGTAACCTTATCACAATACTGCCTTCCTGTTGTGGCAAACTGGATGAATTCCCTACGTCGCCTCTGATGTGTCAGTTATTTGATGGCTGCATACCCAGATGACAACCTAGTTGATATTATATAAGTTTTTTTATGGCTGCTTGAAGTGAGCTGGTAGCATAAACATTGAGTGTCAAGGTTCCCTTTGGAGCTTCATGAAGAGTTGTCTGAGCAGATGATCTTGGCTGTAGGTTTTCATGCAGTAGCTGGCACCATTCTCTTAGACCTATTTGGTGAAGCGTCAATAACTTGACCAATTTCCTCATAAGATTCTTTCAATCTGTAAATGCTTTGTGAAGATGGTATCCATCAGGACACAAACTCCTAAAACACTCCCTCATTCTCCTTTCCTCGATCCATTAAACTTGAATCGAACCTTAGTTAGATCACCCTGAGCTCTGGTTTCCGTATTCCAAAAATTAGATAGAGACACTGAAGAAGGTGCAAAGAATATTTACAAGGATGATACCAGAACTAAAAGGTTATAACCATCAGAAAGGTTAGACAGTCTGGGCCTCTTTTCTCTAGAAAAGACAGCCATGAGGGATGACCTACCAAAATTTTTAACATTGTGGGCTGAATTTTACAGCCCCACACCACCACCACAGCCCCCTGCACTTATCCAGGCAAGTGGAGGGTATTCCATCACACTCCTGACTTGTGCCTTGTAGATGGTGGACAGGCTTTGGGAGTCAGGAGTTGAGTTACTCACTGCAGGATTCCCAGCCTCTGACCTGCTCCCGTAGCCACAGTATTTATATAGCTAGTCCAGTTCAGTTTCTGGTCAATGATAACCCTCAGGATGTTAAAAGTGGGAATTCAGTGCTGGTAATGCCATTGAATATCAAGGGGAGATGGTTGGATTCTCTCTTGTTGGTCTAGGGGTGCCCAATCTCTCCAATTCTCTAGGGTGCCCAATCCCTTCCTGCCCTAAAAGCCCAGGAATTACCTTAGTCCAGGGTCCATTGCACTTCTTCCCAGGGCCTGCTTACAGTCTCAGCCACACCCACTATGAAATTCTGGTGTTGCTGGGACTTCTGGAGCTGCCAGCCAAACAGATTGGCCAACAGCTCTCAAGGGCAGGAAACCTCCCACTGAGGGGCGGAAGACCCACTCTCTGCTCATTTAAGCTGCCCTCAACAAGTTATTGTCAGCGGTCTTAAGTCAGTCAGTTTGAAACCAACTCTTGTAATACGGGGTTTGGGTGGAGCAGGGGTGAGAAATACATCCTACCCTGTAATATTCAGCCCAATGAAAGGGTGCGATAGGAAAGAGAGAATAAGTTTCCATTTGTGGGAGGATCTGGTGACCAGAAATATAAGATAAGTCACTAGTAAATCCAATAGGGAATTCAGGAAAAACCTCTTTACTCAAAGTGATTGGAGTATTGAGCTAGCTAACATTCTGAATAGTTGAGGCAACTAGCATTGATGCACTTAAGGAGAAGAGAGATAATTAAGCTAGGGAGAAAGGAATAGATGGTTACACAGATAGGGTTGGATTAAATAGAGAGGGAGTTTGTGTGGCGCATAAACATTGGCACAGATTGAGCTAAACACCAATTTGCATTAATATAGCATCTTTGACATAATAAAATATCCCAAGGCACTTCACTGGGGCATTATTAGACAAAATTTGACCCAAGCCATTTAAGGAGATATTAGGGCAGATGACCGAAAGCTTGGTCTAAGAGATGGATTTTAAGGATTGTTTTAAAGGAGAAAAGCAAAGTAGAGAGGTGGAGAGGAGTAGGGAGGGCATTTCAGAGTTTGGTGCCAAGGTCGCTGTAGGCACATTCACCACTGGTGGAGAGATTAAAATCAGGGATGATAAAAGGGCCAGAATGAGATGAGCACAGATCTTTGAGCTTTGTGAGAAGGAGGAGATTACAGAGATAGGGAGGGGTGAGGCCAGGGAGGCATTTGAAAACAAGGATGAGAATTTTAAACTTGGGTGTGCTTGACTGTAGTTCAGCGAGCGCAGGGGTGATGGGTGAATGGGATTTGGTGTGATGACATGAGTACCAAAGTTTTGTATGACCTCAAGTTTACAGCTGGTAACACATGGGAGCCATGCTGCCAGGAATGGATTAGAATAGTCAAGTCTGGAAATAATGCTCTTTCTCCTCTTCCTGTAAAATTATAAACAAGGAACAAGTGAAAATGTTTTTCCCAAACTCCTTAATGGATTTATTTGTGACCGTCTTTTTAACTATTAAGATTGGATCCTCCCACAACTCAAAACTTCTGTGGTTAAACCATTATTCGAGAAAGCGAAGAGGGTTAACCCAGGAAACTATAGGCCAGTCAGATTAACAGCAGTGGTAGGGAAGTTAGGAGAAACGATTATCAGGAACAAAATAAACTTTTATTTGGGTTGTTCAAGGAAATGTGTCTGATTAACTTGTTTGAATTCTTTAGTGAGTTAACAGAGAAAGTTGGTCAAGGTAGTGGAATAAGTGTTTTATATATATGGACTTATGGAAGGCATTGGGCAAAGTGTGACACAGGAGGCACGTTAGGAAGATGGAAGCTCATGAAATTAAGGGGAAGATGGTGGTATGGACATTTCTGACTGAATGTGAAGGGTAGCGGTAGAAGCATGTGTTTTAGACTGAGAGGTTGTTTGTAGTGGTGTTCCCCAAGAATCAGTTTTTAGTTGGTTATTCCCTTTTCAATTTTTATAAATAACCTAGACGTGGGTGTAGGGAGCAGCAGTGTAAAGTTTACAGATGATATGAAATTTGGGAACATAATAGACAGTGCCAAGGATAGTTGTACACTTCAGGATGACAAACTGGATGGTGAAATGGTCAAAAGGATGATAGATGCAGTTCAATGTGGAGAAGTGTTAAGTTATGCACTTTGGGAGGACTAATCTGGAAAGATGCTGCACTATAATTGGCACAATTTTAAGAAGTGTAGAGACACCTTGGTTTCTATGTACATAAATCCTTAATGGCGACAGGGTAAGTTGAAAAGTGATTAAAAAAGCATATGATTACTGTGACAACCCAGAAGCAGCACAGTACAGAAAATTTGTAATTTCTTTAAAATGTCTGTGGAATCAGCAATTGTTTAAGAATTTTTGAAAAGACTTTTAAGAGTTGGCATCAATTGTAAAGGGATCAATTGTACATTTCTTGGATAATAAGAAATACTGGTGCATGTGACCTGGGGACCCTTGACCTGGAAGCAGCACCAACAGGAAGGAAGTCAAGACACAAAGAAGTAGCTGGCAGGCACAAAGGAAAGCTACAAGCAGAGGAGAGAGGGACAATACCTGGTGAAAGAGAACTGTTTGCAATATTGGGTAACATGGGGCTTAGTTGGGGAAGTTGGGTGATCAGCAGTTTTGTAGAAATAGGATTCAGGGAGCAGGAGGCGGGTCTCATGGACGAGATGAGCTCGGAGAGGACATGTGGGAGATAGAAGAAACTAGAGGAAGATGCATGTTCAGGGCTAGGGCAGGGAGGAGCACTAAAGGAAGTTTGGTTAGGAGGGCTACTGGAGGGGAGAGACACAACAGAGACAGCTGATCAGATTGTCTCGATCTTAGTGACAAAGAAATCCATGAGCACCTCAGTCTTGTTGTTGGAGGTTAAGGTGGAGGAGACAAGGAAAGGAGCTTAAGAAGACAGTTTGTAGGAAAGAAAAGAAGCTGGGGGTTATCTTTTCATTCCAGTAATAGTGGACAGTTTTAGCAGGCAAGAGCAGGACCCGATAGTGTTTTACGTGGTCCAGCCAGATCTGGCAGTTAATGGTTAAACCAGTTGCCTGCCAGGTCCTTTCAAGTCTGCATCCCTTTGACTTAAGGGAGCACAGATAAGGGCCATACCAGGGAAAAAAGCAAGGATGTGCAAGAGAGTAGTGGTTTTACTGGGAGCTAGGACATCAGAGATAGGAACACCCTCCCAGCTTCCTGCCTTCACCCCCATTAAGTCCATGGCAGGAAGGCCCACTGGAAGGGCCTCATCCTGCCACCATTGGTATTAACCCAATGGTAGGGCACGGGGCAGTGATTACGCAGGAAGCCTGAAAAGCAAATCCTGTTGGTGTTTGCTTGTGGGCTCCCAAGGGTGGGGAACCTTCATTCAAAGGCACTCAGTGCCTATTCAAGGGACCTGATATTGGGAAGGGGGCAGCGCTGAGAACCATCGCCTGTCCTTGCTGCTGACACCCACTAATACCCCCCTTCCTAACGACCCCCATTCATCATCCCTCACCTGTGTGACTGGATCCATCCACAATCCTAGACCTTGGGAGCTAGGATTCGCTGGCATCTCTTGACCTCTGCCCCTGGTGCCCTTGATCCCAGAGAAGGCGTGCTGCTGGTCTGTCAAGTGCCAGAGTGACTCTTAATTCGGCGGGCATTCTTTAAAAGAGGCAACGTGTGGCTCTCACCAGCTGGCCAGCCAGAGGGCTAAACCCCTGTCACCTCAATTAAGTACCTCCCAAAGAGTTAGCACAGATACAATGGGCTGAACTGCCACTTTCTGAGCTGCAAGTTTCTATAATTCTAAGAAATTGTCCATTGGGAATCTCATAGCTATAACTTAAACCACTTACTTTGTGGGATTAGGAAACAATCCTAATGGTTTCACAGGTCTTCAGGCTGTCAGAGGCAAGGTCAGTTTCTTTAAAATGAAAATAAAGAAGAACTCCAAAATGTATGCAAATTCAAGGCGTGAATGTTTCTTGGCAGCTCGATTCTTTGCTGCTGGGCGGGGGGAGGGGCGGAAGGGGGGCATCCTGTTTGTGTTTGGCCCTGTCATCAATATTTACAGGGGCATATTTTCCAGTGGGGTTAACTAGATAGTGATCAGGAGCAGGGACCCCAGACTGATTTTATCTTATTTTTAGCCAGAAGCACTAAAGCCAGCAGTAACACTACTACTGCTGCCATCCTAGATGAGATCAGTTCAGTCAGCACAAACCATGAGTCAAAGTGGGGTTCTGCTCATCATTGTGGCTCCATTATGTCTTTTCCTCCTTCTGCAATATTAATTTTTAAAACCTATTTTGACACTGTGTATTATCACCTGGCTTGATTTGCCTTGTCTTTTACTCTTTCTAACGTTAGTTTTGCCTACACTATGGGCCTTGGCCCTTCACCTTGAATTCTCATTAATTGAAGAAAAACTGAGCCATTGGATGAGCTAAAAAATTATCAATGCAATTTCTGAAACTTCTACTTGATTAGTTAATAACCTTTTAAGACATAGGAACCAGAGTAGGTCATTTAGCTCCTTGAGTCTATTCTGCCATTCAGTGAGATCATGGCTGATTCAAATTACTGCAGCACTTTCTTAAAAGGTCTTATAAACTTGCACTGGGAATTTCCTCTGGTTTCTTCCTGAACAACTCATTAAGGGTTTAGAATATTGACATAGTTTGAGCATGAGAACAAGTAGTGTTGGACTAATTTATAATGCAAACCATTACAATAAAGAGAAAGATCACAGTCTAACACAGGCGTTGTTAGCACTGTTACCCAGTCTGTACTGAATTAAAGTACAACTTAAATGAAGAATGACAGAAGGACACAATGGTTCATTGAGAAAAACAGGCATTAGACTAAAATGTTTTTGATGAAAACTAATCTTTATAATTTCTTCATATTTCAAGAAACAAAGCTTGCCAAACCCAACTGTATTGTTGGCAAGAGGGGCATTGTATTTAAAAGAAATTTAAGTGTGGTTAAGATTTGGCAAAATCATAGGAAATGCACAAAACCTGTTTCAGACCTCAGAATGCATGAGCTATTACTGGCTACCAATTACTATAGAAAATGGAAATATAATACAAAACAAATAAACTTCATTTCAGAATAGCTAAACTGTGCTCAATCTTACCTTCCATACTTTTGCAATGTGGTGACAGGATTGCATAAGTTGTCATTATGTTAATTGAAGTGGACAGTGGAGAATAAAGCACTACTGCCAATTGGGAAGGAGCTATAAACGTAGGCTAACTTATATTTAAAAAGAAATTTCCAGAGTAAAACCATCATGGATTTGTTTTTATATGCACACACATCAATCATTATCTTAAAAAAATCACATGTGAGCCTAGAGTTTTTCCAGGAGGATGAGAGCCTCCCAAGCAATTTATGTCATGGTCTGCTAACAGCAATTTTTTTGCTAATTTCAAATGCTAACTCCAAGGAAAACAATTGTAAACATAAGAGGGTGGCTTCCAAGTATAATTTAAGGTGAACTCCGTTAAACTCAGAAGTATGCAAACGACATGAAGTAAATTACAACTTACATTTTTGTAATGCCTTTAATGGAGAGAAGTATCCCATGCTGCTTCAGAGACATTAGAGAAAAAATACATGTTCCTCAGAGCACAACAAAATGGGAAAATAAAATCTCAAATCATTTTCAGACCTAATACAGACAACTTAAAATTTCTGCCCCCAGAAATATCAATTAGTTCTTCTAATGGAAATATGTTGCATTCTGGAAGTGTAATGCTCTCAGTAAAAATACACCCAAAACACATGTGCAAAACAAATCATGCAGCAGATTAATAGGGCTTTGTTGAACTGCAGTGCTTGTAACTCCTACAACAATGCTTTCTAGTACTGTACCTTGTTAAAGTGTCAGCCAATTAAAGAAAAATAATAATTTGACCTTTTCCCTGATTTTCAGCTGAAACATGCCTGGAATCTTGGCTATAGAGGATAAGGCTCCTAACTGTGCTGGAATGAAGAAGTCATTAAAAAGATCAGACATGAATGACAAGGGCAGAAAATTGGGGCGGAGAAAAGGAACTTCTCGTTAGTGTTAATGCAGTTAGATGATGTTAGTGGCTGAATTCTCTGCTCAAGGATGAAGGAACTGACAGCAGCACCCCCTATAGGAGATGACATCAATGAGCCTAATTGAAATGTCCTTCATGCTGGTGTATGTTGCACTATTGGTGATTAAGGAAAAGTAATAATTCATCCCCCCAACTCAGCAGTTTTTAGATTCACTTACGCTTTGACCTACTTCAATGAAAACTCCAGCAGCAGCAACAGAGATGTTTGATGGAGTCAAATTTATCCTGGAGAATTGTCTGGTACTGAATCCTACTCTGTTATGTTTGGCCAATTCACAGAGAGTAGAATCCAGTACATGCAGCTATGTATCTGAGCCCCACTAAAAGAGGGTATGTTTTGCTAAAGTTTCTAGGGCTACTACTAATTTCCTATGCTATTTCTGCATCTCTGTTAAGACAAGTTCAAAGAGCTCATAGCTTATGATCATGCCTGTTTCTGAATATTGAGTGTAGTACCTATCGTGTCTAGGATATTAGGCTTGTTTGTTATATTTTGTTACCACTAGTGTAATGTCAGCATTGTTAAAGAAGTTTTGCAAAAACTAATGGTACAACTGTTATTGATAACTTTTAAAATGAAGGACACCATTAGTAATAATTCTTCTTCTTGAAATATTTAAAACTCCCTTTTGCTTTCTAAAATTTTCACTGCTTTTAGAGCGATTTATTAATCTGCTAAGGAAGACCAGGTCCTAATATGAAATAAAGCAAGGTTTCCAGGTACCGACAAGTTAACATTTAGCTTTTAAAGGCTCAGATGCATCTTGTTTAAAGTGGAGAGAGTAGATGGAGCTGCTTTAAATGCTTCACATTGTGAACGCTAAGGAGCATTAATGTGCAAGATCATTCCCATGGTCTGTGTGGCAATGCTGGGAGGCAGCTCCTATAAACAGATATGAGGTGCTTCCTTAGAGAGAGGGAAAAACCCACACAGCTCTTGGGCACCTCCTAGTGCCCAATTTAATCAGCAAGGGGAGAGAAGTGAAAATAGCCCATCAGATAACAGGGCACAGGGAAAAAGAACATGATTCATTTACAGTTTTTTCAAAAAAGTATTTTTACTGCCAGCATTAAACTTTCATAATGCAACATTTTTCCAATAGAAGAATTAATTGATAATTCATATTTTTGGTTGCAATTAAACATTGGAATGTAAACATGAATAATTTATATGGTGGTAAATGACTATGGGAAAGGGAAATGTAAATTCAAATAAATAGAAGATCCTGTGTTTAGAAATTTACTGGAATAAGGTAAACCAGTAAACTCAACAGTCAATAAAAGCATTTACAGAGAAGATTGGGTTTCATTGGCTGAGATTTGCAGCTATATGTCAAGTTCCTGTCATAAAACCAGGGTAGAGGCAGATTACAGACTATATACAATGAGGAAATGTGCAAATGAATCTAACCATTACATAGCAGCAAGATCTAAACACAATTTAATATTTTACTGCTGTGGCAGTAAGGAACACATGTGCAGTACTTCCATTTGTGAAACAAATATTGATTATATGAGAGAAAATTGTTAGTCCATTCGCACTTTTTGAATTCACATGGTTGACTGAGAATGGCAAGCATTTCTGCACAAAAATTATAAATATATTAAGTTTTAAAAGCATGAAAATTAGTTCTTTGAAATTTCAGATTGAGAAATACTCTGTGATTCTGGTGAATTAAGTACGTGGTTTGGCCTGGAAAAGGTAGTTTTATGGAGATGAAATTTTGATGAGGGACTGGATATGAGGTTATATTTGCTTAGAGATGAAGGGGGCAAAAATGTGATCTAATTAATGTATCTAAAGTGATGAAAGGAATAGACAAAATAGAAAGGGAATTATCAATTCTCCATTAGAAGAATCGAGAAAAAGGGACATAGCAATATAATTATGTTAAGACAAGATTTTGGATGTGAAGGCAAGGATGCAACTGCAATACGTGCAATAAAGAGAAGGCCCAAGGCTCATCTGAAATCGGACCTCATCTAATTTTCAGGGTGACCCACTAGTGACCATCATGCTCCTGTAGGCAACTCACATTTCTGCAGAAGTGACTTTTAGGCCAGCTGCTGTGCCAGTATCAGCCTCAGGGATGGGGCAAGGTGTGGTAGTGATCAGTGTTGGCAGCAGCCCTCAAGAGTGCTGTGGAGCTGAGGGGAATACGTCTGCTCCTCTTGGTTCCCCTCTTGATGGCGATCGTCTGCTAGGACTGATTCATGTCGGCAAAACCTACGTGGAGCAAACTGTGCCTGGTCTGTTCGAGGCAGCCCAGTTTCTCAGAGGAGTCCTAAAACCAACATTAGCCCCAGCATTAGGGGCCTTATGCCTGTTTACATGACTACACTGGATGCCTGAAAAATTGTCCAACCCACTATCGAGTTAGACGTCTTTCAGGTGTCCTTGAGGCACAAGCTGTTGGTCTCCCAAACTGGTCCTCATTGGCCACCAACATGGAAGCAATGAAGACCAATTACCAGGCCATAATCTTATCATTAGAATAAAAGCAGTCAAAGCAATTCTGAATTTATAAACCTTCACAAAGCTCATTGTGAAAACTGTAAAATACTACAAGGTCATGGACAAGAATCATTCCTGGTTTTAAAAAGGGAGAGAGGTACATGGGAAGTAAGAATATTAATCAATATGGAGAAAGGACAGATAATCATGTTTGGAAAGGTACAGCTACATGCCTAACAATATGACACACACAGGTTCAATGAGCTAAAAGGCCTATTCCTATTCATAAGAGGACTTCCCTTAAACAAATTTGTATATAATGTGGCTGCTAATGAAGATTAAACAGCACAGCAACAGATCATGCAAGGTCATCCACAATTTACTGGCATATTAAGAACCAAGAGAATTAGTCTTGAGCAGCAAAATCCAGTGAAGGGCGACTTACTATTGTACACTGGGACCAGGACCAGGTGTATTATGTGACACCAACCACAACAGGGAGGGATGATAATGGGTATGTGGGCACTGGGTACAGGAGTCAATTGTGCTGTACAAAAAGCAAATGTTTCAGCTTTTAACTTTTCATTTTAATGCATTCTTCTCCTTCAGATTCACTTATCTGGCACTGTGCAGCTGCAGTGTTGCTTAAACATTCCATCTATATTACAGGACAGCTGGTTAATTAGCATAGAAGTAAAGGGCCTAATGAGCCAAATGCACAGCTTGTGCACAGGTTCCTGGCTCCTTTTGTGCTCGTCACCTGCATTGGCATGCACTGTGTGCCTCGGGTATATTGAAGACCTAGGGCTCTGAGCTCGATTTTCAGGAATTGAGTCCCCACCATGATATCATTATACTTAAAGTCAAAAGGATACATTTTGAAACTGAAAACATCTGTATTCAAAGAGAAAATAAAATTCTGATTCCATGGAATCAGAATTTACAGCACATGAGGAGGCCACTCAGCCCATTGAGCTATAGCGGGTGCTAGCTTTTCAACTTGAACCATTTAAACTTATCCTATTTCCCTGCCCTTCTGTGTATACCCTTCCTTTTGAAATGTTTACCCAGTTTCTTTTTAACTTATGTCATAGCCTTGGCCACAATTGTGTGAAAATGTTTTTTCAAACCTCCCCTTTCTTTCTTTTAATCATATTCCTCTCGGTACCCATTTACAAACCAGTAATCTTTCATTCTTTTCCCTCTCTTTTAAATTTGTTAAATGTCAAAATAAATCATCTCAAATTACATCAATACATTTCTAGTTTTATCAAATATGATTTGCAGCATTTTAAGTTTTGTATGAAGTACAGATCACAAAGTGCAAAATTTTATCGCAAATGTGCAAATGCTTTCTGTTGCTGAAGACATTTTGACCTTGAAGGGTTAACATTTTATTCAAGAGGAGTAATGAGTCCAAGAGGAAAGTGGGTTTGAAATCTCTTTAAAGCGCACACAGCATTTGGAAAATTTAATTATGTTAAACCTTTCAAGTTAGCTTGATAAGAATTTGTAGCCAGGATTAGTGAAAGGATACTGAACGCACACATTTTTTTTTAGAACTATCATATGTCAAAAGAAGCCTGTTGCAATGTGAGCTGTGCAGTCTCTTTCTTTTCCTATATCAACGATTAATTCCCACAATCTCATGAATTCTTAAGGAAGAATTAGCAAAGGGTGGATCAAAGTGTATAATTTTGCTCTAAACCTCACCCAATGAAATGAGGAATCCAAGACAGATCATTAAACCATAGGTACTTGCTGACAGGAAGGAAACCATCTGGAGAACAACTTCTGCTAATTATGCTGGAACGTACTAACAGGAATAAAGAGTAGCCCTTAATGACCTTTCCCTTGGTGGCAGAATCCACTGCAAAGTGGACGTTCCTGGGCTTGAGCCAACAACTAATAGCTGGTAGTGGCACAAAGGGCTCACACCAACAGTTAATAATCAGTCTTTACTCATAGAAGTATTCCAAGCATCCTCTGAACAAATCCCTCTAACACCTGCAAATGACAGAGTTCTGAAAATATTCGGTGAGGGCTTCATTTACAACTGTTGATATGATTTTGTCAGAAAAATTCATGCTTCCCAGCCCACTTAGAATGAGGATTTGCAACATCCCTCAGAATTAGTCAGTCCAGTGAGCATGAAATGTATGTTTTTCTTTTTAACAGGAGAGCAAGCTTGAGAGGGTGCTCATTAAGGAATTGTAATAAAGTTTATTGAAGTCACCATTTTAATTCCTGTTGTTTCGAAGCATGCAAGTTAGTCAGAAGAATCAGTCCTATAATAAAACACTGAGAAACCTGTGCCTCAAAAGATGATTGTATTCAACTCACTCCACAAAGAAAAATGCACTTTCTAATAAGGGGTATAACTTTTTTGGTTTTTTTGTGAATCCAGCCCAATGTTTATATTTTCCCTTAATTCCCCCACCCTGGCCTCACATTTCTGGCTATGGTCAGCCAGTAAGGTGGTGAGGCAGATAGAAAAGTCTGTAATGATTTCATGGCACTATAAACACTAATTAATACTGTTTTAAATTGTCTCTAAATTGAACATTTTTATTTGTTTTCATTCAGTTTTTGAACGGAATTGTTTTTACATATTGCCTTTAACACCAAAGTTGTCATTTGCCAAACGACCTTCTCACTGTACTAATCAAGATTCATACTTTGATTCCCCAACTGTAAAACTTCTGAGGTCCGAGTCTCCCCTTCTCCTTAAACCTAGAATTCTCAAAACCCAAACTCCAAGACAACTAATTGTAACCATTAGATATATTTTCAACTTCCCTCATTTCTTTTCAACCACAGAGCTGTCTTGCTGCCTTATTTCTCTTCAAAACTTTCAATGAAGAACTAAGTTTAATCTTGTGACAAGCTTTACAATTGCTGCTCCATGAGGCATTTTGCAATGTATACCATAGGTTTACATCCACAGATAGAATTAACCACAGCATTCCATGTTTTACTAGTTGAGATGTCCTTTAGTGCAGCAGGATGCAGAGAGTTTCTTTTCTCACTCTGATGGGAGGTGCTTTATTTCACCCAGTAGCCTTGGAAAGGAGTGCCAATACTCCTCCGCTTTGTGGTTGAGTCTTGAAATCATGAGCATTTCTGGATTCAAGCCAACAATTTTTGAGATGTGAAGCACATTATAATCTCTGCCCCAGCAGACTACACAAAACAGCTTTTATTAAGGAACAATAGGAAGTTAGGAAAGATTTAATTGAAAGTCATTGGTTTAGTAAATAGTATTTTGACGCCATAATGAAAAGAGAGGCCCTATGAAATATGAAAATATTATATCCACAATGAATTGCATTAGCTGTACAAATTGTATGTTGAAAGCTACTTGTATTGCTTATAGTTTCACATTTCTTATGCTGAAATATATAAATAATTATATAACAATTTTAAGAAAAACTGAATAATTTAACATTTCCACCTTCTCAGTTTTCACCCCTCATTCCTGGACTCAGAACAATCCAAAGCCATTCAGGGCAATAGACTTGATGAGAATGGCCGACTTTGTTATGAATTACCCATTCAAAAGCTGAACTGCCAATTTTCTACAAAGTTATGATTGAAACATTATCATAAGAGTTGCTATTGGTTTATAAGCAATTGCCTAGAAACACAGGAACTGTTGCATCTGCATTTTTGCTGGTCCTACCATTACCCATGGCTCATAACCCTGAGCATGGCACCGTGACCTGGGCCTCGGATGACTCGCAAAAGGCCAGGACTCACCCCCTGATGTCTCAAATGGCCCTACTACCTTATGTTGAGTAATGTTAGTTGAAGGATGAAAATGAATAGGATATTGAGGAGAATTCTTCAGCTCTTCTTCCAAATAGTGTCATGGGATCTTTTGCATCTTCCAAGGAAAGTAGACAGGGCCTTGTTTTATTGCCTAATTTGAAAGATGGCATTGCTCCTTCAGTACTGCACTAGAGTGTCAACCTTGTTTTTATGTCTGGAGTTGTACTTGAACCCACATCCTTCTGACTCAGAAGTGACAGTGCTACCACTGAGCCACAACTGACATTGGGCCTGAATGATGTTTCTAGCAATAACATAAAATGGAAGAAATTGGATCAGCGTTCATTGATTTCAAAGGACAGGAAAGTTGAGAGAGGTATAATATAGGCAACTAATCTGAAATTGCCTGTTTATCACAAGAAGTTAACATTATGCTCATGGTATCACGTAGCCATCAGAACTCTTCATATAAACTCCATGACCTTGATGAACAGGAAGGATTTGTACTCTTAGGTTCAGGGGTATCTAACCACAGAAATGTCATTATGCTTGTCAGTTACCATTATCCACGAAGCAGCAATGATGCCTCAGTTGTGTGGCATTTTTCTGGGTGTCCATGCAATTTGACAAGAGAAATATTTGGGTGGGTGTCTCTTGGGAAACTAGGGCTATCCTTTTCATCCATGGCTGCAGATCCCAATGAGAAAGCCTCTAAAAGTAGTGGAGCATCTTGGCTTGGCTGTTTCTGTTTCCTGTTCCTCTGTTCCTTCACCTTCAAGTAAAGTGTGCTGTGCAGCTTAGGCACATTGAAAGATTCTATGCAAAAGGCAATGATTATGATCTATGCTTCAAAAGGTATCTCACAGAGAGTGTAGAAGCCCCCAACTGAGGTTATGCCATGCTTGATTGTATATTTTTCTTGTGGGGCGCAAAGTTGAAGACTTTTTTACAAATTTATTCTTTCACGGGATGTGGGTGTCGCTGGTTAGGCCTGCATTTATTGTCCATCCCTAATTTCCCTTGAAAAGGTGGATGTGAGCCAGCTTCTTGAACCACTGTAGACCATGTGGTGTAGGTACACCCACAGTGCTGTTAGGAAGAAAGTTCCAGGATTTTGATCCAGCGACAGTGAGGGAACAGTGATATAGTTCCAAGTTAAGATGGTGTGTGGCTTGGAGAGGAACTTGCAGGCGTTGGTGTTCCCATACATTTGCTGCTCTTGTCCTTCTAGGTGGTAGAGGTCACAGTTTTGGAAAGTGCTTTCGGAGGTGCCTTGGTGAGTTGCTGCAGTCCACCCTTGTAGATGGTACACACTGCAGCTACTGTGTGTCAGTGGTGGAGGGAGTAAATGTTAAGTCAAGTGGGCTGCTTTGTCCTGGATGGTGTCAAGCTTCTTGAGTGCTGTTAGAGCAGCACTCATCCAGTCAAGTGGAGAGCATTCTATCACACTCCTGACTTATGCCTTGTAGATGGTGGACATGCTTTGGGGAGTCAGGAGGTGAGTTACTTGCCTCAGACTTCCCAAAAGCTCACCTGTTCTCATAGCCACAGTATTTGTATAGCTGATCCAGTTCATCTTCTGATCAATGGTAACCCCCAGGATGTTGATAGTGGAGGATTCAGTAATGGTAAACCCATTGAATGCCAAGGGACGATGGATGGTTAGATTCTCTCTTGTTAGAGATGATCATTGCCTGGCAATTCTGTGACGCAAATATTACTTGCCACTTATCAGCCCAAGTCTGAATGTTGTCCAGGCCTTGCTGCACACGGAAACAGGCTGCTTCAGTATCTGAGGAGTCATGAATGGTCCTGGACATTGCACAATCATCAGCGAACATCCCCACTTCTGACCTTACGATGCAAGGAAGGTCATTGATGAAGCAGCTGAAGATGGTTGGGCCGAGACACTTCCCTGAGGGACACCTACTGTGATGTCCTGGAACTGAGATGATTGACCTCCAACAACCACAACCATCTTCCTTTGTATAGGTATGACTTCACCTCATGGAGAGTTTTCCCCCAGATTCCCATTGATTCCAGTTTTCCTAGGGCTCTTTGATGGCAGTGTACTCGGTCAAATGCTGCCTTGATGTCAAGAGCAGTCACTCTCAGCTCACCTCTGGAGTTCAGCTCTTTTGTTCATGTTTGGACCAAGGCTGTAATGAGGTCAGGAGCTAAATGGTCTTGGCGGAACCTGAACTGAGTGTCAATGAGCAAGTTATTGCTGTTTAAGTGCCACTTGATGGCACTGTTGATGACCCCTTCCATTACTTTACTGATGATTGAGAAAAGACTGATGGGGCAGTAATTGGCCGGATTGGATTTGTCCTGCAGGACATACCTGGGCAATTTTCCACATAGCCGGGTAGATGCCACTGTTGTAGCTGTACTGGAACAGATTGGCTAGGGGAGTTGCTAGTTCCGGAGCACAAGTCTTCAGTACTTTTACCGGAATGTTGTCAGGGCCCAAAGCCTTTGCTAAGTATCCAATGCCTTCAGCTGCTTCTTGATATCACATGGAGTGAATTAAATTGGCTGAAGACTGGTATCTTTGATGCTGGGGACCTCAGGAGGAGAATGAGATGGATCATCCACTTGGCACTTCTGGCTGAAGATGGCTGCAAAAGCTTCAGCCTTGTCTTTTGCACTGATGTTCTGGGTTTTCCTGTCATTGAGGATGTGGATATTTGTGGAGCTTTCTCCTTTAGTGAGTTGTTTAATTGATCATCTGCATTCACGACTGGATATGGCAGGACTGCAGAGCTTAGATCTGATCCAGTGGCTGTGGGATCGCTTAGCTCTGTCTATTGCATGCTGCTTCCACTGTTTGCCATGTAAGTAGTCCTATGTTGCAGCTTCACCAGACACCAGGTTTAGGCTTAGAATACATTTACCTTAACCTTACAAACTTTATCTTCAATAGGTGAATGCTACAAGGGAGTTGGATGACCATTTTGGCTTGGTCCATGTTCTACAAGAGCATCTCCAACTTTTCAATTTGCATGTACATTACGCAGGGAAATAATAAGCCTTTGTTATGATGCAGCCCATAGTAAAATAGCCTACTATGCTCACAGTGTGGCTCGCATGTGAAAAACAGACCATTAGGCAAGTTTGAAAAGGGTTGCTCGTGCCCATGAGGTCCAAGTCCAACATCAATTGTTATCTTCGGAAGAGATGGGGAGGAAGGGGTTAACTCGCTTTACTTTACAGATGCAGAGGCAGTGCCTGCATAGATTATACTACTTGGTCAGCATTTCAAAGGAGGGTCAGTAAGGAGTTCCTGCTGTGAAGCAGGAAGTGTTTGTGATCGTCCGCTCCACCCGCCAATGGCGGGCAGTGTTTCCCGCCATCAGACGTCAGGAACCTCATTGTAATATATCTGCATATCATTATAAGCCCAGCCCACCAGAATCGTTCCCCCCCCACAGCGCCCCCCCCCCCCCCCCCCCCCCCGACCCCAAACCCCCCATGCCCCCAAGCTGGATTGTCCACCCATGCACGCCAATGTGCTTCACAACAGCATGTAAAAGGTGTGCAGTTGGAGGCCTGAACTTTGAGGGGAACTCGGAGGTGAGTGCACAGTAACATTGCCGAGTGCTCGCCCGGGTCGCTTGTTGGACTTCATGGTTGAGGCGCGTTGGCAGGTGTGGTGCAAGGGCTGCCCTGCAGTTGAAGATAGCGCACAAGTACGTGCAGGTTGGGGGGTGATTGTGTGAGGGAAGCGGCCACACATTAGGGAAACCTGTATAAAGTGACCTTTCCTCTGCAATTCAGACAGTTCAGGCACAGCTACATTGATATGATTGGAGTTGGGCTTCTAGCTTATCTGCCCACTCAAGCAACACAGAGGCATCAAAGTGCCACCAAGTGCTCCAAAGCTTTTCACCCCTCGGGCACAGACTGCAAAGTAATGAGCATTTTAGAGGACTGCAGAATAGATGGACAACTGAGTACGTTGTACAATCTCCTCGCTAAAGCTGGCCATGGAGAGTCACTGGTGGAGGTGCTCACAGCTCCTTACAATGTCATCATCCCGGTTTGGACCAGTCTCCCCAATGGTTCAATCTAACAGTGCAGCCTTGCAGTGCAGGTTAGGAGAATACCTGCGCCTGAGCTGAGAGCACAGCATGCAGTCCAATGGGCAAAGCTGCTGCCAATCAGTCAGGTGGAGTGGGGCAGAGGAGGCTGGGGTTTCGGGCAGCCATGAAGCGCAATAAACTCTGGCCATCCAGGTGGTGGCCAGCACTCTCCAGGATGCATTAAGGGGCCTTCAGACCTAACCAAAAGAGGTTCTTAGTACACCCATGCTAACCCAGACATCTCCCTCTTTCATCCTGCAGGAGGAGTACATCAAGATCATGGAGCTTGGTGAACTAGCTATATATCTCGTGGCTTACAGGTAGCGAAGATGACTGAGAAGAGAGCAACGGAAGCGCATGGCTGCGCACAGGGAGGAGCAGCACCTTCTGGAAGATGGGGGTGACTGGATCTCCTGTATACACCACCAATATGCCACAGCAAGCTGTCACTAGTCAGCGCCTAGCTAGAACCAGGGTCTATAAACGCCACCTTTCATTCCTGCAGATGACCGAGAACCAGTGTCGCCGAAGACTGCGCATGTCTAGGGAATTGGTCGGTCACATCTGTCAGTTACTGCAGGATTTGGCACCACAGAGACATGGAGGGCATCCACTGCCAGTGGCCGTGAAGGTGACCGAGGTGCTCAATTTTTATGCCAGTGGACCCTTTCAGGGCTCCACAAGTAACCTCTGTGGGATATCACAAGTCTCCACCCACAAAGGCATCCATAAGATCACAAACGCCATCTTCACGAGGGCACAAAACTTTGTGCTTTTCATTCGGGATCAGGACAGCCAGGATGCAAGCCAGCCCCACCATAAAGGTGCTGAGAGCACACAGAGAGAATGAGAGAACTCGGTGATGCCTGCCCGTGATATTTTGGCAGCAATGACAAGCAGTGTCAAAGTGCAGGCACCAGTAATGTGTCCAGGGAGTGTGAGGCCGGACCATCACTTTGGTCTGAAGGCTGCACAAAGCACAGGGAAGGGGCCCTGGACTGAGACACCTGCCTTTATCTTGTGTAGAAATATTTCACATCTGAGTGACACAAACACTGCTCATCAGAACGAGGAGCCATAGGCTGGGAGACATTCTTGGGAGTTTATTGACAATAATGAACAATATGTACAAGTGATTAACACCCATACCCAGGCTATGCAACTACAGCTTCTTAACTTTTTTAGCCCTGCCGCTATGTCTTGTTGCCTCCCAGCCATCCACAGCAGATGTGGAGGCAGCCTGCTGACTGCTACGTCCTGTCTGTGATGACCTTGGTGGGCATCCTCTGGATGACTGAGACCTGGAGGGCCCCAGCTTGCTTTCGGGGTCCCGCTGTGTGGCAGGGGCACCCTCTTCAGCCCGCAGAGCTGGAGCTTTTGAGTTCACAGGAAGAGGGGATTTGGATGGACCGGACACTCCTGGAGTCACCTGGACAGATGGTACCGGGGTGGGGGCGGGGATGGGGGTGCGGTGTGGTGGGGTACACCTGCTTATCCCTCTCCCTATAGGTTCCCGAGGATCCCTGGCTAACTCCTTAAGGGGAAGGGGTAGCTGGAGTGAGATCGAACTGCCCCGCACCCCTCCCACGTACACACTGTTG
The DNA here is from genome assembly GCF_964194155.1 of Cetorhinus maximus. Classification (NCBI taxonomy): domain Eukaryota; kingdom Metazoa; phylum Chordata; class Chondrichthyes; order Lamniformes; family Cetorhinidae; genus Cetorhinus; species Cetorhinus maximus. The sequence continues at coordinate 46,932,245 of NC_135896.1, read as the reverse complement.
GAGGCCAACTATGGCAACAGCGATGGAGTTGCAGGAGTGACATTCTGGACCAAGGTCTCCATGGCAGCCGCCACTCTACCAGTGTTGATCCCGGTGCTTGCCAACGTTATCACCTCAGCCTGAAGGTGGATGGACTCCTCCATCGTGACTTGCAATCTGAGGAGTGCAGTGGACATTCCTTCCTAATGTTCCCAAGCTTGACTTTGCAGCTCCAGCAACTGTGACATGACAGAGGCTCATCATCTGGCTTGGACTCAGCAAATTTCTGGCCTCCAGCAGCCCTCCGAGTACCGGACACCTGGGAAGTCCCTACTGCCGCCTGCCGTGGATCAGACAGTGTGATGTGCTCACCAGATTGTGATCCCGAGGCTACTGTAAAACTAGGTCCCACCGGGGTGTTTGTCTCTGCGCTGGTGGAGGGTGTGGGTGAGCACTGTGACGGGACTTCAAGGAGGGTGCCTCCTGGTTCCTCTTCAAAAGCTTCTTTGGGGCTTGATTGGAGCCCTGGGTCGTGGACTCCATTGGCTAGTACCCAGATGTGTCTGCGGAAGCAAGGGGGGATAATTAGTGCATGGCAGTGGCCTGTGAAACAGGACACATCACTCACAGCATGGTTGTCTGATGGATGTTGCACTGCTGGATCCTCACTTGGTAGAGCAGTGCCAACCTCACCATCAGCACAGGACCGGTCCAGATCGTCACTGGCCAGCTGGATAACTCTGTTTTCAAAGTCTGTGAGGACCTTGATGGAGAGGGTGTAAGCAGGACGCCTGCCAAGCCAGGTAATATGTATCCCTGGCATGTGTGGGTGGTGAGTGATCCCATGGATAGGATGGATGAGGATAATGACAGTATGTGTGGGAGAGTGAATGGTGATGTCCCTTGAACTGGCAGTGAGTGAGGGATCTGTAGATGGGTTTATGAGTGTGTGAGTTAAGAGTGACTTACCCTGGCAGAACGGAGGAGATCATTCATCCTTTTGTAGCATTGGGTAGCTGTCCTCTTTTGAAGGGCATTGGCACTGACCACTGCTGCCACCGCCTCCCATGCCAGATTAGTGAGGTTACTGCTCATCCTGCAGCCATAGTGGGGTAGAGGACATCACAGCGAGACTCCACTGCATCCAAAAGGCGCTCAAGGGACGCGGCATTGAACCTGGGTGCTGTGTTTCAGGGTCATGTCTTTGCAGCAGTGGTGGGTTGGAAACACTGAGAGGTGTGCATATGGCGGGACTTTAAATATGGCGCCCAACGTGATGAAGCGGCACGATGATGACATGGCGGGCAAATGAGAGCCTGCCCTCCATGGAAACGGCGTGTTTCCCAGGAATGCATAATTAATCCGGCAGGTTTGGGACGATACGGCGTGAAAAACATAATTTTACCCACCCACTACCGCACTTAGTGCAAACCTGGGATGCATGTGGCCCATTGTGTTGTATTTAATTTTATTTTGTAAAAAGGGACTATTCAGTCTTACAGAATGTTTTCATTGTCCTGTCCATAGCAGATAAGATACGAGTGTGAAAATGCATTAACCAGCTGTTGCCCCAAAAATTTTCATTAAATCAGATTCCACAGTTAACAACAGGCTTACCGTGTATTCGAGGTTTATCTCTTGGCTCTGTCCCAAAATATACAGTTGTAGGGTTTCTGGAGGTTTAAAAGGTGCCAAATATATTGGTTGTGTTTAAAGTAGCCTTGTCATTCCTTCAGGAATTTTCAGGCATCTCAGTTTTTGTAAACCTCTGCTTTGAAAATTCCATTTCCCCAGCGAATATCATAACCCCTAGGAAACCTTTGACTGCAGCAGATACAGTGTCAGCTGCAGCAGCAAATCAATGCAAGCTCCTTTAGTAACAACTCTAGCAGAGGTAAAAGTGCCTGAAGAGTAGTAATACAAGTGATTGAGACATAGCTGAAGAGGTTAATGGGACACCGAGATTATACATTTTCATGCTCAACCAGTGAGAAAAGCTGGGAAGGGGAATGAGGTCCATGACTAGAGTAAGGAATTTATAGCAGGACCCTCTAACCTAAGTTGAAGAAATCCTGACACATGGACTGTGCAATTCCACTGGAGAAGCATTCAGGCAGCCCAGTGGTGGTTGTAGCTCTGAGAGTTTCAGAGAGTATCACTGACTGTTGTCACTGTAGATGTGGAACCTGATCACATGGATGACATTCCAATGGACATTACAGAGATGAGGAATAGAAGGGGACCCGGAAGGGAACCTAGGGGCACTCCTGAGGTTACTGAGAAGAGAAAGCATTATAGAATTTGCTCCGCCTGCATTGAGAAAGGTAGGAATGGAGCCATGCAAGGATGGCACCAAGAGCTGGATCATTGAAGAGATAGGAGAGAAGGATGGGGTGATTTACCATTGCAAACATGGAGTCGGGCAAGGAGACATAGCGTGCTATGGTCAAAATGACCAAGGGTGTTATGTCCTGGACAAAGTGGAAACGAACGAAGAGATTCAAACAAGGATTGTGCATAGAGATGAGCGTGCAAATGGACCTTAAAGAGGGAATTGTGATTAGAAATGGGGTAGTGTTCAGTGTGCAGTGGGCTTTTTGTGTAAGAGGACAATTATGTTAATTTTGAAGGACAAAGGAATAATGAGTGGGGGAATGGGAGCCTTTGTCGTAGCACTTTTTAAATTTCTTTTTAAAAGTGTAACTAGTCACATTATTCTCTGATTAGATGGCTGGTAAATCTGTCTCCTAATCACTTGATCAGAATAACAATGCCTCTTTAGCAAATGTTAATCAGTTATTATCATTTGGTGTAATAGGCTGAAAAAAGTGAGGTTGATTGTTCGTGACCGGGGGAACCATTTGGTGCGAATTGTAAAAAATTATGTACCTGTATGTTTTGTTGCCCTTACATAAAAGGTCACGGGAACAGTGAAAGTGCCAGCTTGTGAATGAATCTCAACAATAACAAATTACATGCTACAAGGATTCACTTGCACTAAATGTAAGGACAGTTTCTCTCTCTGCTAGCAGTATGATCTTATCTGATTTCCACTATGATGGATAACTGCCCTGTAGCAGTAAATTTGATTGCATACCCTAATTATTCATTATAATCACACCAGCTTTAAACATAAATCTGTCAGCAAATAAAAGGAAACATACTGTAGGAAAACAATCTTTATAACTATCATATTTTGTTACAAAAATGAAAACATTCAGTAAAATGATTTAATCCTCATTTTATCCTTATCATACATTATGGACAAAGGTTTATTGCTGCTAAATACTGTTAATGCCACTATGAGTGATACATTAGTGCTGCATTGATAAGGTGATTTAGTATAATCCTTCAGGATTTTAGAACCACTATTGAGAGGACACACAAATTCCATCTAACATGATACACCAAATAGCACCAGTGATATTTCTGGATGGGAGGTCACTCAACATGCAGGCTTCTTGTGAAAACACCTTAGAGACATTGCTGTGTTGGCTTCACCTCTCTTTCCTCCTAATTCACAGGCAAACTTTGATCACAGTCAGCGTGAGGGAAAATAATAAGAACTGGGAAGATTATAATTTGAGACCTCTGATCAATGGTTCTAGGCTTGGCAGAAGTCCCAAGTGGTTTGCATAACTCTCAGTACGGTGTGAGTGGACCTTTCTTGCCAGCACAAAAGCATGAAGGAATATTCAAAAATTCTTTAAATTATGGTTTTAATACCAGATCTAGAAAGACAAATCTGTCTATGAAAATGTGACTGATGTAAAATGGTATTTCTGGTAAAATCACAAATTTTGAGATTTTTTCGAGGTCTTCAAGATGTTCACGGATATTATGCTAATGAAAGCTTTCCACTTTTGATATCAAGGGGATGTTTTTCTACTTGCATCCTGTAAAAAACATACCTTTTTATTTCTGTTGGACTGTTGTAAAGAATATATTTTTTTATTTTTCTCTATTTCTGTTGGACTGTGGATTACAATTACAATGACTGCAGTTTGAAGGCCAAGTCCATTGGAACAGTGTGAGGATATATACAACGTTGCAGCCCTGGAACAGAGTGTGCCTTGAAAGGCAGGATGGTGCCAGAAAGGAGTCCTGGACCAAGGAAGCTGCCTGACAACAGCATTTTAATTCATTCCTGACCAGTTGACCAGGGTTTTGTGTGAGAGCAGTTGGCAGAAAAGCTCCTAGCCTGAGAGAAACAAGACCTAAAACTGCTTTCACCTGTGTGTGGAATATTCCAGTAATTCCACAATAATACCTAGCTGGCTTTTTCTCTTCATATCTTTATAACTTGTTCTCTCTCTCTGAAAACCCCTGTCAAGAAAAAAAGGGGAAAATCGCCATTAGAGGCATTGGGCAGAATTTTGCCCTTGGCGTGCAGGAACTGCCTCAGGGAGATGAAGAATATATTGAAAAAATTATTAAACAGCAGAAAAATGTAATGAAACATGTCCCCTCATGTGACTCTGCCGTGTGAGCAGGGATACGTTTTTAATTAAAAATTAAAGTTTTTATTTCATTTGTATTTGATTTTGGAAATCTCATCCCGCCCATGGATAAGGTTTCCAAAAAAATGAAAAGGCCACTTGGCCTTTTCATCTGCCCACCAACCATTAGGTTGAACGGGCAGTAAAAAATTAAGGACAATTGATAACTTAATGGCCTTAATAGGCCTTTTAATTGTCAGTGGGCGCACTGCCGGCTCAGGCACGCACTATCACGTGACTACGCGTTGATGTTGGCGCACTCAGCCGACATCAACGCACGTCATTTCACACTCTGTCAGGTCGGGCACGTGCCCGCCCGCTCACCGAGCTAAAAATTCTGCCCATTGAAAAGCAAGTGCTCCACCATGAACTAAAGACTGAGAGTGCTGGAAGACCACCTCGTGTCATCAACAAAGAACTGAAAGGAATTTGGAAGACATTGATCAAAATCAACCCATCGAATCCTGTACTTCGGAATTGGTGCTATTGAACTGTTTCATCCCACCCTTAAAATCCATGTTTTGTGTGTCTTGTGTGTCGTGTGTGTGTGTGGATTTAAGAAGGGGGTAAAGTTAAAGTTTGAGAGTTAGAAGTTAGCAGTTCATATTTCTTTCTTTTGCCACTAGTTAAAGACAATTTGTTCAATAAACAGTTATTTACTTATTAAGTTTACAACCATTGTGCTCGTATTCTATTAACCTCAATTAAATAATTAGGTGGGTTGATCAAACTTTTTCACATTTGTCACGGCTCAGGGAGCAGTGGGGCTTGACATTGCAGCACACCATCCCCAGTGAGTTGTGACAATCCAAAATGGGAATTGAATGGGCAGTGTTCTGCCAGTGAGTTAACACCTTGTAGGGGCATGAAAGTAAATAGAAAAGCAGCCATGGTGGGCACTGGGTCATTGCAGCAAATTGACCTTCATTACATGTATGCAGCTGTGGTAATTGGAGGTAACAGTTTTGGCAGAAGTTTTATTTGTATGGATGAGCATTTGTTGACCATGTGATGTGATATGATAACCATGGGTTGAAGACATTCATAGGGTGGGATGGTGGGTGCAAGGCTAGGTCTGCTGGTAAGAGTGATTACTGGTTCTGTGGGATGGTGTGGGACAGAGAATAATTCAAACAAATCATTCCTCAATAGACTGCTAGTACACTGCTCTTGTGGCCCTTGCTCTCCCTCAGCAGCTTTGGCATTCTGCTTGAATGTTGTTGCACTGGGAGCATTCAGAGAAGATCAGTGAGGATGACACTGAAAATTGGAATAATTAATGTAATATTGTATTAGTTTTTGTAGTCAATATACAAACATTTTGTTCCCTTTTATTAGATTTGTAAAGACAGGCTAAAAAAGCTTCATAGTACATGAAATTTAATGTGTCTTACTTAGACTGAATAATAAGGATGACATTGGTTAACATGTACACAATACATGGCACAAATACCTTTCTGTAGTCACTATAGGATCATAATCTCCAACTTCACTCTCAGCCTTCTGAAGAATAATTGATGCACAAAATATAATTATGGAAAGGCTTCACCTCCTATTAACTCTACTTTGCATTACTTATTTTAAAAAATCATAGAGAAAATATTTTCCATTCTCAGTAGTTTAAATTTTCAATTTTCAGCTGTGTATTTCAGTGTGTATTTAAACTAATTGGTGCTACTCACCAAACTTCATACTGAGAAGGAGGTTGAAGTCTGTTGCTCAGTCTTCCAGTGCCATTCATATATTTTCCTTGATTGAATGACCACCAAGTGACACTGGCACCTGTAGAAATAACTAAATGTTGATGTATTTTTGTCTATTCTCTATTATCAGTGATGAGTGTTAAGTGTAGAACAGCAATTTACGCTTTCAATAAAAGAAAAATAGAGCAAAATATCCCCCAAGACAGGTTGTCCCATCCTCCGAATTGAGGGGATTGCAGACATGAGCTGAGCATTGTGGAAAGATAATGAAAAATGATGATCAAAATAAGAGAAATATCATGTAAGTAAAATGAAATTAGATTATACCAAACCAGGAATGGCAACTGATTTTCATAGCTTAATTTATTGGAGTAGCTACATTTTCCATTAATTACAACAGGATTTTAAATTTAGCAATAAATCCACAGATTGACAATTTTGCAACTCCTTCACTGCCCAGGATTTAAGTTTACATATATTCCTTTCATCTCACTTCTGTGAAATGGCCATATAAATCCACACATGGCCAATGAACAAAATCTTTATCTTATATTAATGAGGACTATTATAGTGTGGTACACTCAATGCCTATGTATGATTTTACATTATTTTTCAATTATGGATTGTCTTTTGCAGTTGATTTTTTTTTACCTACATGTCAACAACCAAACATTTTTTGTAAATTTTACAATTACAGAAGAAAAGTGATTTGTTTCTGCTTTTTAATCCTGAGGCAGAATCTTCTGCTCCTGCTGGTGATGATCTTGGAGACAGGAACAGCATGTAACTAGGCGAGATGATGGTGTACCTGAACCCCACCACCTTCCTACCTCCACCAGAATTAAGCTCTGTGCAGGAAGGCCCATGTTCAACCTTCCTACCCTGCTGCCAATTGAGGCCCTTAAGTGAACAATTAATGACCACCTAAGGTCCTCATCCTGCTGCCGCTGGGCTCGGCTACAAGTGGTCCTATCACCATTTGGCATGTATGACAGATGAAACTGTTGGGCCGCTTGTCACCTTGGGTGGTGGTGGGGGTCCCTCCATCAATGGCAATCAGTGCCTGATCGAGTGACTGGACATCGGGAATGGAGGGACCTGCTGAGTGCCACCTCCCTGCCCTTGCTTCTGAACACCCTGCCCGCCTGTCTCCCCATGATCCTCATCCTGAGAAACTAACCCCCGCCACACCCAACCCTTGGCCTTTGTCCTCGGTCCTCCACAACCCTGGGACTCCGGGGGGTGCCCTTCCAGCAGCAGCCATGACCTCCTCAATGGCGCTGCTGAATGCAAAAGCTGCCAGCCTCTGGTTGGTTGTCAGCTCATGCTCAGCAGGACTTCTGCCCCCAGGGTCTTAATTCCAGGGGAAGGCCCGCCGTTGGCCTTGCCACTGCCTGATTGCTTTGTCGATCAGTGGGCCTTCCCAAAAGGATGCAGCGTGGGTGCCTTGTCAGCTCTCCAGCCACAGACGAGAACCCCAACGCCTCATCAAGATTGCTCCCTCAACCTTTTAGTTCTTGCGCCTTCCACCATTTCACAGCTACAAAAACACATCGCTTACTCCCACAGGCTTTCCACTTTGCATGTGGCTATAATACAGCTGAAGAAATAAGAAATTTCAATGTGGCATTGGAGCTGGCTTCAACAAATGTAGCAAACCCTTTAAATAGTGTTTTCAACTCAAACCACAGGTGATCCACTCTGTGCACTGAAGCCAGGCAATTTTGAAATATTCATGTAAACAGATTTCCAGACAAATAGTGCAACAGACTCCTGTTAAGCTTATGGTGCTTAGATTACCAGAATATTTTTTGATTTCTAATTTCTCTCTGTCAGGAATTTGTTGATCCGTGTCTCCAGAAAGTGAAAGACACTAATTTTATTAGTGTCGTGCCATTCCTGACGCAGAACCGGAAGCGAGCGCCACTTCCACCCTCTTGCTTCTTCCCCTTTCCCACATGATTACAATTAAAATTGAAAGTGTCGGCAGCCTGCAGGGGAAATAGGTATGATTCCATAGCGGAGGATGCTTTTCCGTGGTGAAACCCTCCATCAGCTGACAGTGCTGCAGGTATGGGAGAGCAAGGGTGTTATTCAAATTTAAATTTCACTTGTAAATATTTCACATTACATTGGCTTCACTTTATTCATGTGTGCATCATCGTTATTTGTTGAGACTAGCTTAGTCAGAGAGCTAAATGTACTGCCATGCCTCATGCTTGGGACACACTGAAGGTTATAGAGGAGTTAGACAAGTTTCCTTTATTGCAGAATAAACAATGTTGTGTTTTTTTTTTGTGCACTCTTTATTGAATGTTCATGTTATTATCCAGTGTTGTACTCGTCACTCTGTGGGACATGGCTGAATTTGCAGGCTCAGCTGGCCCTCCCTTCTACACATTGTAAAGGACATTGTCTGAGATCACTCTCAGTGGGGATAATTGGAAATGTTGTAGGTGAACACAAAGCCCTGTAAGGACTCTGACAGCCTGAGATGGACACACGTTTGGACAGTACTGACCCCACCCTTTAGGCCCTTCATTTTCTTCCTCGACCAACTATTCCCACCATCCCCCCACTACACCCAGGGGCCCAGGCTCTTCCCACTTCTCCATGCCCCGGGAACCAATCTCTGTCCTCCTCTGGCTCCCACCTTCCACTCCTCCATACCCCGGACCCCACCCTCTGTCCTCCCTTGGATCCCTCTTCCACTCCTCCATGCTCCAGACCACACCCCACACCCACCCCCTACCGCCTCACCATTGACTCACCCTTGCCAATCCTGAGCCTCCATGCAAGCTGTCGTCCTCCTGCTCCCCTCCTTCGTGCCATCAAGTTCAACAAGGAAAACTGCTGCCCTTACACAATTGCACAAAGCCAACTAGTGCATGCTACCTTTAAACAAATCTGAACTGGCTGCAACGAGATTCTCGTTCCACCGCTGATTTTATCTTGAAGGTAGGAATTTATTTTTAAAAAGGTTTAACACTAATGAGTATTCATAGCATGCAAACGTTACAAGTATTAGCCCCCCAGAGGCCGGTATGAGACCCGACACGCTGAAACACGCCACTGACTTTACCTCTGCATTTCAAGCCATCATGAAATTGAAACTTCACCCCTAATTCAGTCACCCCACACGCCACATTTCCCAATCTAGCAGCTCCATAAAGTCCTCCCACTGTCAATGCTCTTAGCCCATTTCCCCATTAAATTATTATTTGATTTACTATAGATAGGCTATAGGATCAAGCACCTTGGATCTGTGCCTCGTTGTGTCACCATTTGTGCTATTATTATTATTAATGCAAATACTTTGGAAAATAAATAAGCTTTGTCTCCTTTTAAAGAAACTGTGATGTAAGCCAGTGATTTGCTACCAAAGATAACAGATGCCACTTATTTTTAGGTGTTAAAATCGCTCAAGGTGAATGGGCCAAAATTTGGCAGATGGAGTTTAACGTGGGTAAGTGTGAGGTTATCCATTTTGGCCGGAAGAATAAAAAGGCGACATATTATTTAAATGGAGAGAAACTTCAGAATGCTTCAGTGCAGGGGGATCTGGGTGTCCTCGTGCATGAATCGCTGAAAGTTAGAATGCAGGTACAGCAGGTAATGAGGAAGGTAAATGAATTTTGGCATTTATTATTAAAGGAATAGAGTACAAAAATATGGAAGTGTTGTTGCAACTGTACAAGGCATTGGTGAGACTGCACCTGGAGTACTGTGCACAGTTTTGGTCCCCTTACTTGAGGAAGGATGTAGTTGCATTGGAGGCAGTTCAGAGGAGGTTCACTAGATTGATTCCAGAGATGCGGGGCTTGTCTTATGAGGAGAGATTGAGCAGTTTAGGCCTATACTCGCTAGAGTTTAGAAGGATGAGAGGAGATCTAATTGAAGTATATAAGATGCTAAAGGGGATAGACAAAGTAGATGTGGAGCGGATGTTTCCCCTTCTGGGGCATTCTAGAACAAGGAGCCATAGTTTTAGACTAAGGGGTGGTAGATTTAAATCAGAGATGAGGAGGAATTACTTTTCTCAAAGGGTCGTAAATCTGTGGAATTCACTACCTCAGAGTGCAGTGGATGCCGGGACGCTGAATAAATTTAAGGTGGAGATCGACAGATTTTTAATTAGAAATGGGTTGAAAGGTTATGGGGAGAGGGTGGGAAATTGGAGTTGAGGCCGAAATGAGATCAGCCATGATCATAATGAATCGCGGGGCAGGCTTGAGGGGCTGAATTGCCTACTCCTGTTCCTAGTTCTTATGGTATATTTACTGTCAGGTTGTATTAATTACTCAGTGCTAATAGCTGATGTGGGAAGTCTTGTGGTGCAATGAATAGCGAGTTCAAGTCCCACTCCAGGAAGGGGCACCAATAACGTGGCCAAAAAGGTTGGACATCAACTTGTAATTCCTTCCATTGTAGGCCAATCCAGACTCCTTGGGAGGCCGTTTGGCTCAGTTGGCTGGATGCCTGCTGTGATTCAGATTTGTTCGATCCCCATTCTGGCTGGGGTAGGTTTTGGACCTGTCTCCTTGCTCTACCCCATTGGAGGTGGCAGGTCCGACCTGCCTTCAGGCAGAGAACTCAAGGAGGAGAATAGCTGACGGTAATGTTGCAATTAGCTGTGCTTGAGAGCCAAAGCAGTAGAAAAATGTCCAGTTATTATTTTCTCTTTGCTACAAAATGAGACATGCCATTAAGCACCTTACTTTCCCCAAGTCCAATCAAGAACAGAGATAATTTTTGTATAATTTTGTTCTGGTTTTGTTCTATAGATAAATTGTCAAAAGAAAAGTACATTTCCAAAAATTGCATTTATTTGGTTGCACAATATCTTTTGTAACTGGCAGAAAGGCTGGTAACCAGAGGGCACAGATTGAAAGTGACAGCTGAGTTGATGAGACTTGATTGTTTTAGATTCTGATCTGGAATGTACTGCTAGTAAAGGTGGTGGAGGCAAATTCAATAGGAACTTTCAAAAGGGATTTAGATAAATACATGAGTGGGTGAAAGTTGCAGGACTATGGGGAAAGAGCAGGACAGTGAAACTAAGCTGACAGAGGCATAATTGATCGACTGGCCTCCTTGTACACCATGGGCAGGATCATTCGTCCCGCAGGCGGGCGCTCGCCCGACCCGAACAGGAGTGACATAGTGCACAACAACGTCGGGCAAGCATCCCGACATCATCACGCACTCTCGCGATGTTTCACTCAGTGAAACATCGCAAGGCCACCAGCCACCACCAAAACAATGGTCACCTTCAGCAAGGTAGGCTATAGGCAGGCGGTTTGGAGAAGATCTCACAGGAGAAATGGAGAGTGGAAGCCTAAAAAGGAGGCAGGAAAGCAAGCGAGGTCTAAGCAAGCGAGGCCTAAACATTCTATGGGGCCTGGAGAAGCATTTCTGCTCCTTCCAACCCCGTAAGGAAAGTGAAAGAAATTACCTGTTTGAGTCTTCTCTGATCCTGGATCCTCTTCCCACAGTCTTCGCTTGGTTAGCTAAGCCAATGGCTTCCCGCTCAGACCACAGTTAAAATTGCATTTGGGGCCCAAGGTTATCATCAGGAGTCCCAATCAATAACCTGTCAGAACTAGTAAAAATGACCAAAGAGTGAGAAGATTGCAGCTGCATTAGTCATCATTTTCTAAAGCTCTCTCAATTCAGGAAACCTATCTCTGGATTGGAAAATTACAATGTCACTTCATTGTTTAAGAAAAGAGGGAGGGAGAAACCAGGTAACTGCAGGCCTGCCAGTTTAACATCAATTCTAGGGAAGCTGCTGGAATCAATCATCAGAGACAGAGTGACTGAGCACTTGGACAAGTATTAGTTGATCAAAGAAAGTCAGTGTGGATTTGTCAAGGGTAGGTCATGTCTGACTAATCTAATTGAATATTTTTTAGAAGGTCACTAGCATGGTTGATAGGGGAGTGTCTATGGATGTTATCTATATGAACTTCCGGAAGCCATTTGAAAAGGGTCTGCACAAGAGATTATTAAAACAAATGAGAGTGCACAGAATTGGAGGTAACCTTGTGACATGGGTCGGTAATTAGTTGGGAAGTTGGAGACAGAGAGTAAGGATAAAGAGTTAGTTCTCTGATTAGGGGTTGTGACAAATATTGTTCACCAGGAATCTGAACTAAGGCCTCAGCTTTTCACCACATATATTACTGGATTGAATGGAAGGATAGATAGTTGTTAATCCAAGTTTGCAGATGACACATAACAAGGCACATAGGTTATGTGGATGGGAACAGGAAGCTGCAAAGTGACAATGGGCATTATTTAATGAAGGTGACGAGGATCTTGCCCGCTGTCTGAAGAGTTGGCGAGAGTCCTGCGTTGCTTCTTTTCAGGAAGGCCCGCTGCATTAAGTACCAATCAGGCGCTTAATTGGGTAGCAACGGGCCTTCCAAGTGATCAAGGAGCCTGGGGATTTAAGTCCCACGTGCCGAGAGCTGCTGGCCAATCAGAGGCTGGCAATTCTCTGTTGCTCAGCAGCACCATGCTGCTGGACTACACCCACCTGAGACCTTGGCTCAAGGAAGGAGCCAGACACAGGTGAGTGATGGTGGATGGATTCATGGGATGGAGTTTTACAGCCCCATCGCAGCAGGGGCGGGGCTGTAAAATTTGGCTAATGGGGTGGGGGACGTGGGGGAGGAGGAGGAGGGTAGTTGGCAGCAAAGACAGGGGAATGGCTCTCAGCAGGACCCTTTTCTTGATGCTCAATCCCTTGATCAGGTACTGAGTGCCTGACAGCGAAGGACCAACCCCAGAAGACCACATTTTCGGGCTTTTTTTTAATGCATTCACGGGATGTGGGCTTCACTGTCTGGGCCAGCATTTTTGCCCATCCCTAGTTATCCTTGAGGAGGTGGTGGTGAGCTGCATTCTTGAACCACTGCAGTCCATGTGTTGTAGGTACATGTCCCACATGACGAGCCCCCTGCCCACCATTGGGTGAATATCAGCTGCAGCGGAACGAGGCCTTTAAGTGGGCATTAATTGCCACTTAAGGGCCTCAGTTAGCAGTGGGGTGGGAAGGCTGTCCACGGCCTTCCCGCCATGGACTTAATCAGAGCAGTAGCGGGAAGGCACTACCATCCTCCCGCCTGATTAACTGCCCTCCCGCCTCCCAACTCGCCAAGGGGAGGGCGTTAAATTCCACTCATAGACACACTTAGCAAGTGTGCAAAGGGAGGTAACATTTAATGTGGCTTCAGTGTAAGCTTATCCACTTTGTATCTGAGAAAGACAAATCAGAATATTAACGATGAGAGATTAGGAGACGTGGAGGAGAGTTATGGATGTCCATGTACAAAAATCCCTATAAGATAGTGCACAGGTACAAACTATAATCAGAAAGGCTGTTTGGAATGCTGACCTTTATCTCAAGGGGGTCGGAATTCAAAAGTGAAGAAGTGATGCCTCAGTTGTTTGGAGCCTTGGCCAGACCCCATCTGGAGTACAGTTTTACTATGGAACGTTAAGAAAGATATATTGGCCCTTGAAGGGGCACAGCACTGATTCACCAGAATGTTCCCAAAGCTTAAAGGGATAAATGATGAGAGTCAGCATAAGCTTGGCTTGTGTTCCCTTGAGTTTAGGAGGTTGTGAAGTGATCTATTAAGGTGTTTGAAATGATAAAGGATTTCAATACAGACAAACTATTTCCTCTTTGGGGGAATCCAGAACAACAGGGCATAATCTTAAAATTAGTATGAGTGAAATTAAGAAACGCTTTTTCACACAAAATGTGGAAACCTGGAATTCACTGCCCCAAAAAGTAATAGATGACGGATCAATTGAAATTTTCAGACTGATTTTTGTTCGGTAAGGGCATTATGTAATGGATATGGAACAAAGTTGAGTAAATAAATTGAGGTACAGGTTCAGTTGTGATTTGATTGGATGGTGGATGAAGCTTGATGGAGCTGAATAGCCTAATCCTGTTCCTATTTTCTTATGGGCAGAATTTTCCCGTCTTTGGGCGGGTGCAGCGGTTGGGCTCGGGAGCGGCCGTTAAACGGTCTGCCGTCACCGATTGGGCCCCAACTGCTATTTCATCCTGGCTGGACAATTAACGGCCAGCCAGCGTGAAACGCACGCTGAGGAGCTCCGTGCTGCTGGGGTGGGGACAGGAGGAGCGCTAGCGCAGAAGTCTGCGCATGCGTGGGGAGTGCGCACTGAAAGCTCCCTGAAGGCAGGGAGCTGCCTCAGGGAGTTGAAGAATTGTGGACGCAAAAATAAACATTTTAAAAGTGAGAGAAACTTGTCCCCGCTTGTGACTCAGTCGCATGAAGAGGGACATGTTTAAAATGATGTTTGAAAATTTTTACGTATTTTTTAATTACTTCTGGAGACCTCATCCCGCCCATGGATTAAATTACTTACCTGCTTCAGGGTCTTAACAGCCCTCTTAATTGTCGGCGGGCACATTGCTGACTCTCGCACACAACTGCTGACCAAAAGATCGCCCGATTGCATGATGACCTCGGCACACTCGCCCGACATCATCGCACATGATTTTACCCCCAATCGGGTCGGGCGCGCGCCCGCCTGGGGGATGTAAAAACCTTGCCCTATATGTTTCCCAGTGCCACCTACAGTTTCCCAGCTACATAAAGATCAGAACTAAAGACAATGTGGTAAATTTTGGCTTTGTACTACAGCGTAAAATGGAAAAATAGCAAATCAACAGCCTGATTTTCATCTCTCCCACTTTTTTCATGAACCAGGAATGATAGAAAACAGACTACCTATCACTCATTTTAAACAAAATCTTCCTCTAATAATCCCATTGGTATACTCTGCAGTGCTTCCCTCAGCTCAGCTCCAGATTTTATATAGAGCTTGCCAGTTTAAATGGACAACTGTGCCAGTGAGGCTGGATTCACGGGCCGATGCATAGGGTAATTGTGAGCTATTAGATCAGCTGTTTATCTGTTGCAGTGTTAGCTGATCTTGCTGTCAGAAATAATTGGGTGAGCATGACTGGAGAGGACCGAGGTGGCCAGGCAAACATTGAAAGATAGAACAATCAGCAATAAGCAATAATGATCGAACTGGAAGAAATAAATAGGAACACATCTGTAAAGGGCAAAAAGACAAGTTAAGATGTTTCAATATGTTCATCACAACTATTCTTCTGAAGGATGCACAGCCAAAATGTCATAGCTTGCCCTTTCCTCTTTACAGATGCTGATTGGCCTTTTTGCTTTATGCTAAATATACAGTAATTTGGGATTCTGTTTTCACTGGAGAGGGGCCGTCACCCATTTTGGCTGATAATCAAGGTGCTATCACACTTCAAAAGAAGAAAAGCTTTACAAAACATATACAATCTCAATCTATGTTAAGTTTTGTTCTGCCTGGTAATTATAACATGTTTAGTATTTATAATGATATTGAAAGTAATCTTTGAAATAGTAGAGCAAACTTTTCTGATAAAAAAAAGCAATACAGGATACATTAATTAAATAATTAAATGAGCATAAAGAGAATGGCAGTCCAGTATTTTTGTTAATTCTGAAGCAGCAAGATCTGTTTAGGAAAAATGTGCATAAAGGAGAAGCAGATGAGAGTAAGAAGTAGGGGTACTGAAACCTTAATTACCTTTCAGTTTATAATTATGAACTATGTTTACTGCAATTTGGGGTCCAAAAGCTTGAAATCTTGCAAGATTACATCTGTTTTGTCTACTGCCTAGATGAAACATTTGGAGAGTTTTGAGATTTAATCTTAAACAGCAAAGGAGAACCATCTAAAAGTGAATTCTGAAATTTTCCACTAGAAACAGAAGATTATGGTTCATTACAGGAATGTTTTTATAATTACACCTCGGTTTGAAGAGTTTGTTGGAGAATTTACCTTTATTTCTCTCAAATCAACATTCATGAAGCAACAACAATTGTACTCTGACTTTTAAGTGAAACCAACTCCAGGAAATTCTCTTGTCTGTGGATCAGGGATTTATTTTACAAGTACTACCCTTGTTCCAGATGCAATTCTTTATCGTGGTTTTGCTAAAAGGCTCATGTCCAACTGCAGCTTTATCTTTAAAAATAAAAGACTTCTGCAACACTTTGCACCCACTCCCCCTTCATCATTGTTCTATATAAAGGCAGTAAGTTGATGATGTGAACTGGTATAAAAGATTAATCACATTTTTTTAAGGAAGGCTGAGATCAATAAATGGCTACCATGGCAGAACAATGCTTTGAATTGTTCCCAGATTTTTATTGAGTCATTGAGTTACTGATCTACACAGCGACTGTGTAGATTTTTGAAGCCAGGAGATAGAAACGGTGTATGATCTGTCCATCAAACACTACTTAAAAGTGCATGCTGGCCCTGTTAAGTCTCCATTTTATTCCCGCTTCTATGTAACGCAGACTGGGTGACCGCTTTGCGGAACATCTTCGGTCTGTCCGCAAGCATTACCCAGACCTCCCTGTCGCTTGCCATTTCAACACACCACCCTGCTCTCATGCCCACATGTCCGTCCTTGGCCTGCTGCATTGCTCCAGTGAAGCTCAACGCAAACTGGAGGAACAGCACCTCATCTTCCAACTAGGCACTTTACAGCCTTCCGGACTTAATATTGAGTTCAACTATTTCAGATCATGAACTCTCTCCTCCATCCCCACCCCCTTTCCGATCCCAGGTATTTTTTGTTTTTGTTTGAGAGGTTTAACAAGTTTGCTTTGGTGATGAGAGACCCTTGTGAGGCAATGGGTAAGCTGGAGGAATGGTGGGAAAGCAGGGCTGGTCAAAAAAATGAAAAAAACCAAGAGCAGGTCTGACCACTTCAGCCTGTTTTTTTAGGGAATTACAAGGGTGGAAAAATGAACTGCTATCTTGAGGAAAGAATTTTAACTCAAGAAGCGATTACAATATAGTCGCTTCCTCCATCGTGCCTTCCTTTTTCAGAAGATGAAAATGGAACTTTAGTCAGGTTCCATTTGATTTTTTGGAGAAGAAATTGTGAAATCACTTCTTCTGGTGGCCTTTTATAACTTTCATCAAATCTATCTCACATCTTTTAAGAATTATAAATTGTGTTGCTGGAGCAAATGGGCAGATTAGAAATACACTAATATTTTGGAGCATGTGCTCAAACATGCTGTAACACTAATTTAGGGTAATTTCTACCCAAACATGAAGCAACGTAAAGGAATATAATGTACTTACATGCAAAATTCTGTGTATTTTGAACCATAGCACATAGTTATTTCACTTTGGTGGAGCCTTTTATAGTATTTCCTCCCTGATGCATATTCCCAGTATTTCTGCATCTCAGTGGCCAGCTAACAATGTGCACCTGTGTTGCATCATGAAATATCTTACATGAGAATGCATTTTGCGAACTATAGTTCTGTACAAAGTTACAGTGCAGCAACAGAGCACAAATCATCTTGACTCTTTTAAGCCATAAATAAGGCTGAGTGTGAAGTGATACAGGCTTTGTCTGCAGTACATTTCCCAAAGTAATGTTAAAAATGTCAGTTTTTTTACTTGTTCTTTCAATGTGGCAATACTGATGGGGCTGTACTTATTACCCATTCCAAGTTGCCCCAAGCGTACTAAGAGTCAATCTCAGAGTACAGAACAACAGTCATACATAAACCAGACAAGATAGAGAGTACCACGTTTCCTTCCTGGAAAGATAGTAGTGAATCAGTTGTATTTTTATAACAATATAGCAGTATTTTTGGCCACAAATAGTCATTTTCAATTTCATAACTTGCCATGGGTGGATTTGAACTGATGGCATCTGGATTGCTAGTCCAGTATCCTAACCAATAGTCTCCCATATCCTTTGCCATTTGATTATAAAATGAAGCGTGCTTTTTTTCTGAACAGATACTTTTAAAAGTATTTCCCTTGGTGAGAAAGCCCAAAACAAGGGGTCAGAACCTTAAGATTAGAGCTAGAGTATTTAGGAGTGATGTCGAAAGCACTTATTCACACAAAGGGAAATCTGGAACTCTTGCCCCCCACCTTGGGAAAATGTCAACAAAGACTTCTATTGAAACTGCATGACCAGATGGTGATTTTTATTCTAACCTACATCAGATGGCCTGTTAATCAAGGGAGTCCAGCAGAGGATTTTTTTAAAACTCTCACTAACTGCTTCAGCCTGTTTTTTCAGGTTTAAAGAGTAGGGCATTTAAAACACTTCAGATTATGATACTTAAGCGGACCTTATCCACCCTTTAAGAGCGCTTATATTTACTCCATCAATTCATGACTTCCCCTCTGTGGGTCAAGCCCCTTGCAACAGCCAAAATAGGATCTGTTTGAGCATTAAGTTCAAATGGCCCTGCTGAATTCAGGCTTCCCTCCTGTATGAATCACGCCACGCCTCCTTGCACCTTCCATCAAAAATTGGATCTGTCGGAAATGGGGGTGGGACTTACGATTCCAGGTCCCACCGACCATTTTTAAAGGTCTGTAGAGTCAGGAAGACGCAGCGAAAATCTGGCCCTAGGTTAATTGAAATTATAAATCTGCGATTGATAGCTTCTTGTTAGGCAAGGGTGTTAAGAGTTACGGAATCAAGGCCAGTTGACTGAATTAGGATACAGATCAGCCATGTTTAATTGAATGATGGAACAGGTTCAAAGGGCTGAATGGCATCTTCCTGTGTCTTAAACTCACCAATTCATTATACTGAAGCATGCCAAGCAGGGAGACCCTTACATTTTGAGTGAGGACAGAATCAGACAGACATATCTGTGACCTGACAGTAGTTGAAGAACCTGGGCCACTTATTTTTGCCTTTGAAAAACTATTTTCATAGTTTTCTACTGTATTGGCTAGATCATGCTGATTTTCTTGATTTAGTTCACTTCATCACCTTAATGGGTTCACAAATATGGACAAAATAAATACATGTTGTGAAAACTGCCTTCTAGCTAATCATGTACCATGTTAATTATATTGCAGTCACCCATTGATAAAACACACCAGATATGTAAAAACAGTTACAAATTGGAAATGAAAATCCAGTTGTGTAAAAAGACAGCATTTAGGTCAGGCAGTAATGAAGATTAAGTAATTAAAACTTACATGTTAGCCAAGGAAAATGACATGTTTTAATCGGAGAACTTGCTGCTGTCCCCAGAGACCTGTGGCTGCAACCTTACTGTCTAATTCACTGTTTTATGGTCATCCTCAATTTATGGGGTAAATGAAACAAATTGTCTATACATTCGTCTACAAGTAAGTGCAGGCTATAACTCCATTTAGGGAGTTTGAGGATTGTAGGAACCACTTAAGCTTTGCTCTCACAGTTTATGACACTGTCTGTCTGCTGGATTGTGTTTATACAGAGGGTATTTCATAGAGGAATGTATCGTTTTAAAGCTCATTTTCATAACCTGACTGGCCCCTCATCCTGCTTAGCATTCCACTTTTATTTTAATATTGCCTGCTTGTGGTCCTGTTTGCATTACATTTCGTAGCAGGGGCCGCTCACATGAGTGAAATTGGTTGGCACATGTGTGGTAAATTACTGAATAAACAGCAAGGGGCAGGTGATGTCGGATGTCAATTACATCACCATGCAACTCTTGAGGAAAGTAAATGATGGCTGGGTGAAGATGCAGGTTTCGAATAGAGAGACGGTTTACAGTTACACAAATACAAGTATTGGAGCAACAATAAAAGGACTAAGTTTTTATACTTCACATTATTTATACCTGATTTATACTGGCTGCCATTAGCCATGGAGACCCAGTGCAGCGTCCATGGTAGTGTAGAGTTGCTAGTCACATGGTTATCCTCCAATGGTTCAGAAAAAAACACATTTGGTGATAATCTAACATTTCATTAAATTTGAATAAAGCAAAATCTAGTCTTCCTGCAATGCTCCAGGGAGAGTTTCTTTTAACTCAATTTAAAACAATTTCTGAAATATTTACTGCACAAATTGCAGAAAACTTTAACCTTTAGAAAATTATCTTTCCTCCCATGACCAACACAATCATTCCTGTGAGGTGGTGCAATTGATAGATAGAATAAGGAGGCTGCATATTCCTCAAAAATTAAGTGCCTAAATGGGGCAAAGGAACAGAAATATCAAGAGGTGCAGATACACAAATCGCTAAAAGTAGTGATGCAGGTCACTAATGCCAAGAAGAAGCAAACAACTCACAGCGGTACATTTCTAGAGGAAAGGTAGTGAAAAACAGAGAAGAACTTTAGTTAAACCACATTTGGAGTATTCGGCACAGTTTTGAGGCAGGATTTTCCCCTTTGTGTCAGGAAGCATGAGCTGGGCCATTTCCTGATGTTGCGTTCTCAACTTCTGAAAGTCACCCCATTGATACAGAATTTTCTTCTTTCAGTGCTGGGCTCAGGCTGGAGTCATGGCTACCGCGTCCTGAAGCAGGCCTGATGGGGAATGAGGGTGTGTGGATGCTGAGGCCACCAGGTTAGAAGGCTCACCTCCATTCATTGGGACATCAGTTCTTCACATGGTTTTGAGGCCCCTCAGCCCCTCCCTATCTCTATATCCTCCCCAGCTCTACCAACCTCCAGGACTTCCACAATCCTCCATGATTTTAATTAGTTCACCATTGCTGATCATGTCTTCAGCTGCCCAGGCCCTAAACTCATGAATTCCCTCCACTTTGGACTGAAAACATGTAGAACAGGCTGCTTTCTAAATGATGAAAAACTAGAAACAGTGGAGGGCCAAAAAAGATTAGGGGTCCATGTACATGGATCATTACAATGTCATGAACAGGTACAGGAAATAATCTAAAGGCTAATGGAATGCTGGCCTTTATATCTGGAGGACTAGAATACAAGGAGGTGGAGGTCATGCTTCAGCTATACAAAGTTCTGATTAGACCACAGTTGGGGTACTATGTTCACTCTGGATACCACACCTCAGGAAGATTAAATTGGCTCCCCGTAGATTATCAGAATGATAGATTCTTTTCACATAGCGAGTGGTTCGGGTCTGGACTGCACTGCCTGGAAGTGTGGTGGAGGCAGGTTCAATCGATGCATTCAAGAGGGCATTAGATGATTTTTTGAATAGAAACAATGTGCAGGGATATGGGGGAAAGGCAGGGCAATGGCACTAGGTCATTTGGAGAGTCAGTGCAGACATAATGGGCCAAATGGCCCCCTCTGTGCCATTAAAATTCTATGATTGTGATCCTGTGATTCCAAGCAATTAATTACAAGGAGAGATTACAGAAGCTTGAAAATTCCTTGGAATTTAGATGGTAAGGCTAGAGGACATAACTGAAAAATTAGAGTCAAACCTTTTACGAGTGAACACGTCTACATGCAAAGGGTGGTAGAAGTTTGGAACTATCTTTTGTAAATGTCAGCTAATAAAAGGCTAATTGTTAATTTTAAATCTGATACTGATGGGATTTTTGTTAACCAAGGGAATATGGAGTAAAGGCAGGTATATCCTACATTACAACAGCGACTACATTTCAAAAGTACTTCATTGACTGTAAAGCACTTTGTGATGGCCGGTGGTAATGAAAGACATTCTATAAATGCAAGTCTTTATTCTTTTTTTATGGAGTTGGGTCACAGGGCAGCCATGATCTAACTGAATGGTGGAATAGGCTTAAAGGACTAAATGCCTTACTCCTGTTCCTATGTTCCTAGCTAATCTGATATATGACCTTGCGGCATGAAGCCTGGTATGGTAGACTATAACATGCTGAAAGCACCATGGAAGTTTCCTGGCTAGTGGACATTCATTTGCAGGATAAAGCGATTGGCATCACATAATCACATACTGGCTGCATGTTAATGGATGAAACTCTTTTGCGTTCATAATATTGAGAGGGGCCTTGTACAGGGTTATGAGCATCATGTGCACTAAATGATTCTCACACCTATAGAAAACTTGCCAGTCTATCGAATTGGATAGCTGTCTTTGTTCCCTGGTTCCATTGAGAAGGGAATGAACAGTGCAGCAGTGTAGAGAGAATAAGAGGGAAACTAATAAGGGAGAAAACCAACAGCACATACTGAAAGCCAGTGCCATCAACATGGCTGAAGCCATGGCCATCAGAACCCTTTGCCTCAGAGTGCACAAATACACCTTGAGAAGTCTTTCACAACCTGGATCCTGCACATATATGCTTGAAGCAGTCAATGAACCAGTGAAAATACCGCCCTGTGCTCACTGAAATTTATGTCAAGAGTGCCAGTAGGAAGCATGACTTTACATCCATGACCTTCATGTACATGCTAACAGTACTGCAGCAATTGTGATTTGTATTTACAAAGTGCTTAATTGTGAGATATACAAAGTGAAATAAAATGAAACCATGGTGAATCTACCAGTGATCGAGGCAACTTGGCACCCTGCACTTGTAAACACTCTGACATAGTGCCCCCGTGTTGCCTTGGAGGAGGTGGAGGCAGGCTGCTCAACTCTCATGTTTTATGGCATTGAGAAGCATGGTGGATGGCCTTGAAGTGCAGGGACTGTTTGGAGGCCTCCTTCAGACTGCGGCCTCTGCATTTCCTCAGGAGCAGCCGTTGTCACTGGGACAAGCAGAGCAGATGAGGGCTCTGGCAGAGGGGCAGGGGAATTAGTAGAAGATGAGGGTGCTAAGACGCTCTCAGAATGTTCACCCTCCTCATTAACCTCCACAGCCCTAGGTTGACCTTCAGGTGAGGATGATAGGGCTGGTGCGGAGCAGTTGTCCAATCCAGCAATTATTGTGCCACCAGTGCAGATGTCCTGTTAAGGGAAGCTCCTCATGTATACTATGGATTTCAGCCCTCGTCATCTGAGCAGACTGATCCTGGCTATTGAATGAGCCTTGTACCCTTTGCAGGGACCTACTCTTGCATCCACTCTGACTGATGCTGCATGTGTCTGACCATGAGCTTGGCCATTCTCTCGTGGTTGGAGCTCATGCAGTTTCCCTGAGACAAAGTAGAGCTCATCACCACTACGGACTCCTCTACTCGCAGTGCGTGTGCTTGCATTGCTTCAGGGAACTCTGCCAAATGTGAACACACCTGTTGCTGATGTTTCAAACATCATGCCCCATAAAATGACTCCTGAGGCCCTACCTCTCTACCTACTGGAACATCATTGTGACTGCCCTCCCTCCTCTGAGGTCGACTGTGCACAGATCTCTCTGACTGCACTCTGGTGTGGTGCCCTTCACGATGTGTCACCGACTCCAAATGCATGCTACATCCCTCGATGTGCTAATATCTGTGTTGGCGGAGCATGGGCTAGTCAGATGTGGCACTGCTTCCTCAGACACCTCTTTCTCCTTCTGATGTGCAAGGGTTGAGGTGGTCCGAGGCTGGTGGGGGGAGGGGCGGTGAGCGAGCGGCACTGGGCCCTGTGTGAGAAACAAAAGGAGGTAATAAGATTTAGCCCTGTACATTGTGAAAGCACTCTCTGATACACGCCATTGACTTTAGCCTCTAACCATAATCACACTGTCCTTATCATGCAACCCAACCTTCACACTCCCTGCCATGCCAACATCCCCTTATGCTCAGTGAACTAACAGGATCACCTCCACCATTACCACCATGTTCCAAATGCCTCTACCAGCACCTTTAGCAGCTACTACAGTTGATTGTCCCGACAACCAGCGGGGTGGGCACCCTCACTACCTCCATGGCTGTCTCCTCCACGTTCCTGACCGGCCATAGCCTCACAGCCCCACTCTCAGTCTGGGCCACTTCCCTGGCATTATTGGCCCTCTTGTTCTGCAGATACAAGATACAGAGTGATGTTAGCCTAATATATAATGCCACCAAGGGAAAATCTCTTGAATGTGGCACTGCATCACAATGGACATTCACATCTCTACTGTGTGCACCCACAGGAGCAACTTGGACATAAAAGCCTCCATGTTATTGGAGAGGTATGTGCCAGGTCTCCCATCATTGGTGCAGCATTCAGATGTGAACCATCACTTGGACCTTGTCTGCTTGTGCCTTTAATTCACCTTGCCGGAGCACAGCAGACCGTGAAACCTCTTCCTATATTGAATCTACGATTGGCCATAGTCAGCTGCTGTGCTCATGGCAGAGGCTATCTCCTACTATGCCTCTTGGTGACTGTGGGTGGGTTCTGCTGGCCACTAGGGTATCAGCTGCTGCGCTATTATTGGGCCTCCTCAACCAGCATCTGGAGGACCTGGTCACTGAAGCAGGGCGCAGCCTCTCCTGCTCCTTCCCCACTTGCCCTGCTTTGTGACATTCTGGCATGACAAATGGAAAATGAAAAGGCATGTATGGCTTCCAGCTTCTAATGATCTGACACACATATGTCTGCTTACATACACAAATCATCTCATCAATGCTTAATAGTTTTGGGGTCGGGCTGGGGGAAATATAGCTGGACGAATACAGGATATCCTGGCTTTAGTTCCTGTCACTACCAGAAGGCATGTTGTGCTCACAAATACAAAGTGCCTTGCTTGCCTGCTCCCTCTGAGCCACACCCTTCTGTCCTGACATTGTACAACCGTGAGGGTCCGGCTCAAGCTCAATTGCAATGCCGCACCACGAGTGTTGGGTAGAAAGAGGGTAGGTGGAATGGGAAAGGTTTGTAGCAAATGTGGTGTGTATCAGTCAGCCCCTCAGGCACTATACTAACCTGAATAAATGCAGAATAACATGAGCAACTGATGGTGCCAAGATGCTGCCAATCCATGGTTATGTCTTGTGAAGCGTTTCCAGCCTTAACCTTGTAAAGTGTGTTACATAGTGAATATGCTGCAGTAATTATTATATATCCCATGGAAAGCCCATGATGGGCCTTCCCTTCCAGTGTCAGCAACCAGTTGGACAACTTTAACAGTTAGTGCTCAACTGACTTTTGATTGACATCTTCCTGAGCAACAGCAACACTTGCATCCACTTCCTGCCTCACAGCAAGAACTCCTTACAGGCCCTCTTTTTAAATGCTGACTGAGTCACGTAACCTACACTGGACCTGCCTCCCCTTCAGTACTGGTTCCAGGGTTGGCAGGCCTGACTCCATTATGCAACCTCCCCACAACCCATCCCCCCGCCCACCCCCCGCACCCCCACACCCGGAGTGAAAATTTGGCCATATGGGACAGTTTCTCCTGACTAAGGAGCAAAAGTCCAGACCAGGAGGTCTGACCACAGTCAACCCAGCTGCTCCTGCCTTTGTTTTTAGGTTTATAAATGTTGCACCTTGCTCTCAGTAAGACTCAACCTGGGCCCCCATTCTCCATGGTATCCAAGTCACACAGGCTTGTTGTTGGGCAGAACCTATAACAGATCACGTGACCCTCTTCACCACTCCATTTTACATTGAATGAAGGCGACAGTCCAAAAGATAATGATCTTATAAAGCCTCATATTCATAACAATAGGATTCCTGTTAGAAAATCCATGGGCGGCACCTTCCGGTTGGCGAGTGGGGCGGGGGGGGCGGGGCCCACTCGCCGATGCGTAAAATTACGCTGGGTGACGTTGGGCGGTGTCCCAATGTCATCCCGCGTCATTTACATTTTCAGGTCGGCGGGCACCTTAATTGGCCCGCCCACGTAAAATGACGGCGCGTCCCCGACAAGGGGCGCCGATCGGGAACCCACCTGCTCGCGCCCACTCCTGCACAACCCCCCCCCAACGGGGGGAAGATCCTGCCCCATGTTTCCACCCAAAATTGTACTTTTTTCAGAGATTAAATTAATATATTAGCAATATTGCTGACAGAATGTCCAAAATGCCGAACAGCTTGATTTATAGATAAAGCAACACCAACCTTCAGCTGTTCCAAACAAAATGGCCTCATGAATGCCTTAGTGATGCTCAACTGAGTGGTAGTAATAATTTGATGGGGAAGGTGGGGAAATGGGTCAGAGAGGTTAGCTGTTCCCATATGACTCCATTTCAATGTGCTTATGATATGATTTAACCCAAATATAGAGTCAAATGATTTTAAAATCTGCGAATATTTTGCTTGAGCTTTCTGATTCATTTAATTGGCTTAGGCATCATTTACTTTGCAAAAGCACAGAATGCTTTCATTTTACCTTTCTCTCCAAACCCTTGTGTACGGAGTATTACATGGAGTATTAATTGCTCCCCTGAGCACTCCTGTCTGATTGATGATCATTTTGGACTGTTTCTTATTTATGTTGCAGTAACCTTGGCCAAAGTGGAATCCCTTCAACAACAAATTTCACTGGACATCAATCCTCGTGCAGCTTCTTTTCATATTCGGCTGAACTGCTGCAATGTTTATTTCCAGATCACAGAAAGAAAAGATTCAGCCTTTTTTCAGGACCGATCATCTTTTTTAACGAATATAGATTTAGTATGAATGTCTTAAAGTTCAGGAGCCTGAGATGTACAACAGAGGCACTTTGTTGATTAATTATTTCAATTTTAAAATTAATGAAGCTGCTCTTAACTGAGAATTTTAATTACCAAATAGGGATAGTGTGTCTTTAATAGAAATTAGCACTGGGAGAGTTAGAAGAATGGAAAATAATTTAATAGAAACATGCTGCATTAACCTTTAACCAGACCTGGAAAACTATCCTGCTGCAGGCTTGTGTTTGACCCACATAATGGGCTATTCTGGAGCTCATTACTGCTGCAAAGCTGCAAAACCCCGTCAATGACAATGACGTTCATCTGGCATCTGTATATAATAAGGGAAGTATTTGGGCCGTAAAAAAATTCTATGCTGTTTAAGCTAAACAATATTGCCTTTTTTCAAACTAACTGCCTTTGGCATTTCAAGTTAATGCTTCCGTTCAAAAACACAGGCTTGGATGCCTTTATTAAAATGAATTGGCACTTAGAGGGAACATGGGGGATAGAGTGTAAAAAAGAGATAACATCTATTAAATTTGTTACTTTACAAATTATTAGTCTGTGACTGCACGGAACTGTTTAACCCCCAGTTTCTCTTGTGTTTGGAGTTGTGTATTGACATATATGTATGGCATTGAAACATACCGGTAATAGCTCTGTCAAAAATTATAATTCAGTATAATGTGAATTGCATTATAAATAGAAGGAAAAAATATTTGTTGAAATGATAACTTTTTGTGTTCAACTATGAACCAATGTTGTTTCTTTCGCAGAGGCCATATTTGGCATTCCATCCATCATTACTGTTTTTAGTTTCTGGTGCTATTCGCACTTCATCAGAGCATGGTGATGACGTGTGAATGCGAAAGTCAATTTTAGCGGTCAGTAAAATTTTACAAGCAATGGACCAATTGCAAACATTGTACATGTACTTTTACTGCTTAAAATGCTGGCTCTAAATTTATTTGACTTCTTTTGTGAGCTTCCGTTGTAAATCAACATGCTGCCAATTTTTTGAATGGTTCCTGGTATGGGACCCATTTCTGCCTTGTAATGGTTGTTCTTTAGTTCACGATGCAATCTGAGGCCCCCCCATGTGTACACTCTCTGCACTTAGAACAAAATC
The DNA here is from genome assembly GCF_964194155.1 of Cetorhinus maximus. Classification (NCBI taxonomy): domain Eukaryota; kingdom Metazoa; phylum Chordata; class Chondrichthyes; order Lamniformes; family Cetorhinidae; genus Cetorhinus; species Cetorhinus maximus. The sequence continues at coordinate 46,904,595 of NC_135896.1, read as the reverse complement.
GAAGAGATGTATCTGTTTCCAGCCTTTCCTGCAGATTCATCAGTGCAATAGGGTGCATAGGATAATGAACAGCAGAAAGATGACGAGGAGGAAGGGCAGGGAGGAAGGAAATTCTTACTTGTGGGCAATGAGGATGTTGTTGTGGGAGAAGAGGGTGTTGTGGGCAAGGCCACACAGGACACAAGGAACAAGATCCTGCCCTATGTTCCACAGCCACACCCGCTCCGATCATAACCACAAACTAATTAGAGCAAAAAATATTACATAACTTGCAGGGAGAAGGAAGAGTAACAAGTACAAAATTATATAGGAGCAGGTGAAGGAAGTGATTCCATTTAGGAGCACTTAGGGAATCACCAAACACAGAGGGTTGAACCTTCGGTCGTGTGGATATCACTGTCAGATTGCTACTGCGCTCTTTTTTACTTACCTTAACCTGGAGCTGCACATTTCTCGCCTGGACTTCCAGCCCGGGACCGCTGAGAAAGGTGCAGTGTAGCTGCTCCTGGAGGCCCTCAGTGCAGTGCAGGGTCGTCAGGGGAAACAAAGCCACGCCCCCTTTTTACAGCACGGGCTTACCATAAACCGGTAAGTTTAAATGTCCCAGCCAGTTTGAAAGGAGCGAAGGTAAGTGTGTAAGGTATGTGGGTAGGATTGGCTGGGGGTTCGGGGCTTCGGGTAGTCATGGGAGGCTAATCGGGGGGGTGGGGGAGTCGGGGTGGAGGGTTAGTCACGGGGTGGGGGAGTTGATTGGTCAGAGAGTAGTCAAGTGGTCAGGGGGGTAGAAGGGGTGGGGGAGGTAGGCGAGGGTAGGGGTTTATTGGGGGATTGGGAGGGTGGGGGTTAGCCAGGCGATCACTCAGGGTAATCAGCAGGTGGGGAGTAGTCAGGAGGTGGGAGATCAGTAGGCCAGGAGGGTAGTCAGGTGGCCATGGGGCAGTCGGGTGGTGGGGGGGAGGTAGCTGGAGGGGTGTTGGGGGATTAGGGGTGGGGGTTAGTCAGGTGTTCACTAGGGGTAGTCAGCGGGTGGGGAGTAGTCGAGGGGTGGGAGGTCAGTAGGTCAGGAGGGTAGACGGGTGGTCAGGGGGTAGTCGGGGGGTTAGCGGGGTTAATTGGGGGGGGTGGGGTGTAGTCAGGTGGTCAGGGAGATAATCGGGGGAGGGGTGTAGTCAGGAGGTGGGGGAGTAGTCAGGAGGTGGGGGGGGGTAGTCAGGAGGTGGGGGGGTAGTCAGGAGTATACTCGAGGGATGTCCAGTGGGGGATCCGGGGGTTCAGTAGCATAGTAGTATAGTTATCCAGGAGTTAGAACTGATTTTAATGCTTTTAACTTTCCCTGGACAACTATTCTGCTAGGAGAGTTGGAACCATCCGAAGTCTCTGACTTTAAATTGGGGTTTTGGAGGATTCCAGACACAGGGTAATTGCCCAACAGAAGTTGAAACTTCCCGGGCAATTCCCGTGCAGTCTTTGCGTGCGGAGTTCTGAGGGGACCCCAGTGCATCTTCCGGAGTACCTCCAGGGTATGACCCTCTGGAGAAAGGAAGATCTGGGCCCAACGAATACAGAAGCGCTCACTGATATTTATCTTACGCCCTCGGTACCAGTCGTACAACAATGTCTTTCATACCACAAAACTTGAAAGCCTACAAACAGAGAGTTAATATCTATAGTTAGTTTGGAAAATCGTTTATGCAATCTACCCAATTTCAGAACTGGTTATCCCCACCACACTCAGAGCAAACAGAGCACCTCAGAAGTTTGACTAAATCCGCCCCCATAAGATGTAGGACAGAAAGGTACTGACATAGCCTTATTCCCTAATATGGCTCGGGTCCTCAATGAAATACTTAAATGATGAAACTTATATTGTACTTCAGTGCCTGTAATACAGGAATGGTGCATTGGTTTGTCATTTTAATTAAATTTTACCCCTCCTTTAATATCCCAGCAACTGTTACCTGCTGAATTTGTTGGTCTATTTTTCTTACTTCACAATGGTTACATGTCTGCACTTTATTAACCTGATTATTTAGTCTATATATGAATTTTTCAAATCACACTGCAATTAAGCCTTCAGGCCATCAAATAGTTTCTTGAATAAAATACCGTTATTATTAAGAAAAAGAAGCAGACATAGAGCTGGATTTACGTTGGACCGAGGAGATGGAATCCGAGGTGGCGACCACAAAGTTGCCATTGGAGAGCGACATGCTTGTTTGCCAGCACCTTCCCGCTGCCAGGTCATTTTGTAAGAGACTGCTTCAGGGTGGGTGAGGGTTATGGGGCTGATGATGGCTACCAATGTGCAAGCCGCAGGTGGCCATTCATGCCAACTAAAGGGCCTATTAAGACTACGCTTCAGGCACCAATTGAAAGCTTCCATTTGGCATGCTGACCAACCCCCACCCACCCCCCAGCCCACGCTGATGAGGCCAAAACCCGGATCATGAATGAAGACAGCCACCTGGCAGCAGTGTGGGGGCAAATGTTCCATCTTGATGTGTCCCCTCTTCCTCCTACCTACATCAGCAGTGCCCATCTCTGATGGTGCGGCTGCCAATCTTCCAGTGTTGGAGAGCCTCCTATTGGTCCACCCATCATCCTTAATTGGATGGCGAACACATCATATGCCCACTAACTGGCCATCTTCTTGAAAATTGTGTCAGGTGTCAGGCATCAATGTGGTATGGGGTCAGGACCTGGAGATGCTCCCAACATCAAGGTCCTGACACAAAATGAAGATTCAGCCCACAATGTTTGGCCGCCACCCCTTTGTACTTAACAGAGATTTTCTGGGGTGTCCCCAGTGGGCAGCACTGGGCTTGTGCCTACGCCTTCACCTGCACCCAGAGTAGGTGCTGGCCCAGCATTTGGATTTTGATAAGGAGGATAGTGTGGGGGGTTCCTGACTTCCTGGTTCAGTTTCCTCCCAGCAGAAGGCTTCTGAAGAAAAATGGTGCAAGAGATAACTCTGGGACTTGCACAGGTTGGAAAGGTCTGTGGAGGTGCTAGAGTGGACCAAAGACCTGTGAAATAATTTCTCTCCTCTAACAATGTTCAGATCTTGGGGCCTTCTGGCTCCTCCTCTGCAGGAGCCAAAGAGGCCTACAGTTACAATCCTTTACAATTTATATCTCCACCTTCTCGTTGTCCCTCCAAGGAGTGGAACATGACCAGGCATGTGCCTGATGATGTCCATGGCATATCATGAAAAACTGGAAAGGGACATGGTAATGTGCGAGGATAACACAAAGAAATTCTTCCAAAAGTATATTGAGAAGAGCCTAGTTGATTAAAACTCAAAGTGCCTTGAGTGGAGTTGAATATGAGGATGCACCAGAAATAGTTAATATACTAGATGACTATTTCTTGGAGAGTGGAGGGTAGTAGCATGGATAGGAAGTTGGCAAAATGGCAGAAAGCAGTGCCTAATGGATGAACTGCAGGTGTGTAAGCAGCAACATCTGCCAAGAATAATGTTGGAACCAGTGCATTGGACTTTGCATATGATTTTGGATGGCTCAAAATCTGCAACCAACAAAGTAACAAGCAATCCTGTAAACTGTGAAGAGGACCGTAAGCAACTTCCAAGAGGACATAGGCTGGATCAGAATATTGGGCAGATAAGTTTTAGAATGATTAAAGTTAACAGTGAAAAGTAAGGTGATCCATTTAAGAGAGAAGAGTAAGAAGAGGAAATAAACACAAAGAGAAGCAGATGTTAAAGATACAGGTAAATAAAGCTGCAAAATCAAATGGCACAGGGATCTTAGAGTTTATAAATAGTGCCAGAAAATACAAAAGCGAAGGGTATTGCTGAAAAAAGAGACATGTCAAAGCTTTTCGTCTTACACTCATCAAGACACTTCGCAAGAACACCAATATAAGGGAAAACAACAATTTGTACTGTATGTGAAGACACTGTGTGATTGGTTGGCAAGCGGCTTTGCCATGGAGAATGCACCAATGATCGTGACTGACAGTTAACTGCTTAGCATTGTTTGAAAGTTAAAACAGGCAGCTTGACCCTGATTGGTCAAGCCATTGCCTGAGGAATGAGTCAGTTAATGGCTGTCATTTATTATGTTTAGCTGAAACAGGTGCAATGTGTGTACATGTTCTTTCCGTTTGCAAAGAACAGGGCCCTGTGTATTAATATATGTAGCTTCCGGTGCACACAAATGCACCACATTGCAAGTCTGACTGACAATCTTAATTTGGTTGTCAGTGTAATTTTTAGCTCACTGAGGATTATTTAACAAATGATGTCCAATCGCGGAATCACATCTAATGTTGGACACTGTGTTTTCAGTTTTGCAAGCACGGACTGTTGGGTACAGTCTGTACCCTGCTCATTGTGAACAGCGGCTGGGACATGCTGTTTGATATGATCCACCAGTCTTTGGGATGTACGGCCTACATACCTAGCACTAGTCAGTAATTAGGGGACAGAAATTCAACAACATCGCCAAAAATGAAGGGCGAAGTTACAACAATTATTTGTACGTAGGCGGCTGTTAAGTAATGGAATTCCTTATCAGAAATGGTGGTGGAAACTGAATTACAATAGCTCTAAAAAGAGAATTGAATACGTCTTTTAGTGACCCAGCCACAAGCATGATGCACTAAATGCTTTCTTAGGTTGCTGTAAAATTCTATATTACTATGAAAGGAATAAATCTTCTGCAATAGATAATTATAGAGAAACAAAGGTCAACATTTGTGAAGCAGTGTTTGTCATTGTGAGAAAATCAATGAACACTAGGGAGGTCCCAACAGAATTGAGAGCAGAGCACACAAATTGAGGGCAGAATTTTCCATGCCCTCTGGCACAGGCGTCATGGCAGGCGTGAGTGGATAATCAGTTTCATGACGTCGAGAAACCAGTTTTCAATCGTCCGCTCCACCCGTCAATGGCAGGACGCATTTCCCCCGGCCACACATCAGGAGCTTCATTGTAACACATCTGCATATCATTTTAAGCCCAGCTCCCCAGAATCATCCCCCAATGTCAAATTTATCACCCTCATCAACGAGAAAACATGCTAGTGCGGAACACGTCTTGACAAGGGTGACGTGCAGAATTCAGAACTTACCATCAGGGCTTTGTTCATATCGCAAAAGATGCTAGAATGTGAGAGCGCTGGGACCCTGGAAGAACACGCATCACATGCTGGGTGGATTAATATGGACATGGTTCCACCACGAGGCAGCTCATGGAAGGTGGAAAGTCACCGTTGAGGGTGGGCTTCGGGACTTCAGTGTTTTGGCCATGATCTGCTACAGGTGATAGTTGAAGGGGTGGAGAAGAAGGTGTGGGCTTGACTGGGGGAGGAAGGTGTGCCAGGGGGGCTGGGAGAGGAAGGTCTAGGTCTAACCGTGAGAGGAAAGTGTGTTAGAGGGGTGAGGTTGAGAGAGGGGTAACGAAGGTGTTAGGGGTTGAGATTGGGAGGAGGAACAAAAGTATGAGGGAGGTGAGGTTGGGAGGGGGGAATGAAGGTGTCAGGGGGGAGGGTGAGGATGGGAGGGGGGAACGAAGATGTCAAGGGGATTGAGGTTGGGAAGGGAGAGGGAGTATGGGGGAGGAGGGTGTAACAGGGGAGAATATGGCAACTGCGGAGGTGGGTGTTAAAGAGGGATGGGAGGTGTAAGGAAAGGAGTTTGGGGCAGGGGGAAGGAGTTCGGAGCAGGGCAGGATTTTGGGGAGGAAGGAGTTCCAAGGGGGAATGGAGACCACGGGAGGAAGGAGTCTGGGAGGAGGAAGGAGCCCGGGAGGAGTAAAGAGTCCAGGAGGAGAAAGGAATAAGGAGGGGAGAAGGAGTAAGGGTGGAGGAAGGAGTAAGGGGGGAAACGGATCAGGAGGGGGAAGGAGTCAGGGGAGGGTGAAGGAGTAAGGGGGATGTCCAGGCGAACGTGCAAGGGAGGGGGTCTGTGAAGTCGATGATGACCTCCTGGAGAGCAAATTGAGGGTGGACGGGATAGGAGGGAATGATGAGAATGAGAGTGGGCAGAGTGGGTTGGTAGGGTGGGAGCGGTAGGGTACGATGGTAGTGGTAGAAAAGATGGTGAGGGTGGTTGATGGTGATTTGGAGGCAGACGTGGACCCTGAGGATGGGAAGGAGCGTATTGGGGAGGTCAATGCGGATGGGGGTCTGATTTTCCGGAAGGAAGGGAACGTGCAAGTTCACCTGGACATCCCCGAAAGAAAAGGGTTGTGGCTGGTAGGTGATGGTGGGGAGGCGGAAGGTGATGCAGCCAACAGTGATGGGGAAAGGATATGGGTGAATGGGAGAGGGGAAAAGATGGGGGAGCTAAAGACAAATGGTACACACACCATGCTTCTAAAACTGAAAGTGAAAGTAGACAGGTGCTGCATGGGAGTCACTGGGCAGAGACACAGGTCAGCACAGATGGACAACTGAAAAAGAACCCCAGCAGGCAGCATTGAAAATGCTCAGGACACTGAGATGAGTGTGATGGAGGAAGGATCCATGTACGTGGGAGAGTGATTGCAGGAGGCTCCAAAGGGCCCTGCCACACACACACCTCCCCCTCCAGAATCACTCATGGGCCGGCTGTGTGCAGCTGAACTGCTAACCGGGGGGGATGCAGGGGGAGGACTTGCGAGACCTGTCAATGAAGCTGAAAGACACAATTACACGTTACTCAGTGAAAGAGAATATATTTTCAGATTATAAAGTGACAAAATGTATTCACCCATTCAACCAATTGTGATCAGAATTTCTTAACTTTTCTAGGCCTAACATTTCTAGGTGCTGCACTGACATCCACAGCAGGGGTGGAGACAGCCTGTGCAGTGGTTGGCCCTGTTGCCTCTGGTGACTTCGGCAAGAGTCCCCTGGAGAGCTGTGGCCTTGGAGGCCCCGGCTTGCTTTGGCTGTCCTCCTATGGGCCAGCTGCTCCCTCTGTGATGACAGAGGACAATTTTGAGGGGGTCACAGGCAAAGGGGACTCAGAGGGAGAGGACAGCCTCTGAGATTCCTGAGTGGATGACCCAGGGGTGTCCAGCTGCCGCTCCTCCTTCCTTCGGGTGCCCGAGGACCACGGCCTGACTCATTGAGGGGAAGGAGCACCTGGAGGGACGTCGAGGTGCTTCGTTTCCCTCTTGCGTTGCCACTGCAGGAACTCACCCATAGCTACTGCGATGGAGTGCAGGTCTGCACACATCTCCGCATCCTGCTGGACCAGGGTCTCCATGGCATCTGCCATCCTCCCCGTGGAGACCTCCATACGCGCATAGGCACCACTTCATCAGAGAGCAAATGGACACAATCCTCCCACTAGCGTGCCACTCTGTTGAGGGCTTCCAACAGCTCTGCGCGATGTTCCCACACCTTCTGCTGACTCCACGATTAGTTGGAAGGCCAAATCAAGAGGCTCGTCATCTGACTCGGACCTCACAGATGCCTCTTCTCCAGCAGTCCTCTAAGTGATGGGAGCTCGGCTGAACCTGCCTCCTGCTTCTGCGGACACATATCCTTGCGGTGACCACCAGATTGTGAACCCAAGCCTGCCCTAGATCTAGGTCCCACCGAGGCGTCTCTGCGTTGTTGGAGGGTGTGGGTAATCGCTCTGACAGGTCTTCCAGGCAGCTTATTTCCAGCTCTTCAATGGAGGAGGTGTCCTCTTGGCTGGAGGTGAGGATGTGGATGGAGCTGAGGGACTGACTGGCTGAAAGTGTCGGTTGATTGGCAGAGCTCCCTGTGAACCAAAGTAGAGATAAGTAGTGCATGGCAGCAGAGTCAAAAGCAGGAGAGAGAGCACTCACAGTTGCATTGAGAGAGGGATAATATGGTGCAGGATCCTCATGTGGGTGTTCACCACCAACCTCCCCGTCACCACAGGCACGGTCCTTGTCCTCACCAGTCAGCATGACGGCACACTCCTCAAAGTGAGTAAGGGACCTAATGTGGGCCACTTTACCCCCAGTCTGGGACCTCTCCCTGCTGTTGTGAGCCAGCTTCTCCTGCATGAAAACAGATGGAGAGAGTGTGAGCAGGACACATGGCACTGCCTGGAATGTTTGTGTGGTGAGCAGAGACATGGATGGGATGAGGACACGAGCTCAAGAGGATATGAGCCTGATGGAGTTGTGAGGGTGTGTGCAAGAGTTAATGGTGTTGTCCCTTGAGGTGTGAGATCCCTGTGGTTGTGTGATGGATTTGTGAGTGTGTGAGTTGAAAGTGATGAGAAGTGTGCCTTACCCTGGCAGAATGGATGAGATCATTCATCCTCTTTCGGCACTGGGTTGCTGTCCTCTTTTGCAGAGCGTTGGTGCAGAGTGTTGGTGCTGACCACCACTGCCACTGCCTCCCATGCTGGATTTGTCACATTGTTTGCTGGCCTTTGCCCAGAACAAGGGCAGAGGACATCACTGTGCAGCTCCATGGTGTCGAAAAGGCGTTCCATGGGCATGTCACTGAATTGGGGTGGGGCTGCAATCTTCTTGCCTTTAGGGGCCATGCCTTCTATGCAGCAGCCCTGGGCTGGAAGCGCTGAGAGGTGTGTGCATGGCTGCACTTCAAATATGACGCCTGGCGTGAGGAAATGGTGAGGAGACAGCATGGAGGGCAAATCGAAGGCCGCCCTCCAGCGAAATGGCGTGTTTCCTGTGAATGCATGCTTTATGAGGCGAGATTGGGACTTTACAGTGTCAAAAGCTGCCATTGCAACCGGCGGGTAAAACACTCTTTTACACACCCACTACTGCACTGAGTGCAAACCTGGGATGACTCCACCCTGAGTTCCATCTTGAAAAAGGATGAAAGTCCTGGCAATTATAGACCCATTACCCTGACCTCAGTAACCAGACATCTAGTGGAGTCTATAATTAGGAATAAAATTAAAGATACCAGAAAGAAAATCATCAAATAAATACCAGCCAAGGTGGCTTTATAAAGGGTACCATATGCCTGACTGACCTCATAGATTTTCAAGGAGGCGATATCTCACAGAGTTGACAGAGATAGTTATATGAGGTACTGAGAATTTTTTGTGTGGAGTGTTAAGTTGGGTGGGTGCTTGTCAGGGCAACCACGCTGCCTGCCAAATGGCATCAGTGTGAGGACCAATTAGTGTTTGTAGTCATGCCCCATTAGCATTGAAAAGGCAAGCTGCTGGTAATAATCATGATTCTTATGGGCAGCTCACCATTAGGGAGGGTGAGAAATTGGGCAGAGCAAATGTTGTTCATGGGCCTCCAGCTACTTCTTATAAGGGAGGTCCGGAAAGATTGAAGTGGGATCAACTAAGCAAGTTATTTTAGTATAGGAGAAAATTAATTAGTACATCTAGCAGGAAAGAATTGAAGTCAAGGAGGCCTTAAGTTTCAAAACTCACAAAAAGGGTCAAGAGAAAATAGTGTCATATCACTTCTAGCTTTTCCTGCTTTACAGTAAATGACCTGGACTGCCCATGATTGGTGGGCTAGTTCAGAACCTTCAGGTGGCTGCACTGGTTCTCAGGAAAATAGCATTGTAGTCTTAACTGTGTCATTTGACCCTTACTTTCGTACATTCATGACCCTGCATTTTTAAAAATGGGGCGGTAAAATGGGGTGAAAATCATTCTACCTTGACTTCAAAAAGGCCTTCAATAATATTGCATAGCAACTCCCTTACAGACTAGGTTTAATGAATGTCAACTGTAAGGCAGCAATGTTGGGTAGTAACTTGGTCATAGCTGTTACAAGGGCTGGATTACAGTATCTAAAGAAGCAATGAATATAATGCTCACTAGGTTTATATATACTGAAACACTAGCTGCTCTCGATGTTCATAAATGATTACATTGTGGTTTCCAGGTGAAGTAGTTGAATTTGCAGATAACTCCAGGCTAAGGGAATATTCAGAGATGGAAGCCAAAACATTACAAAGAATGCTCAATGGTTTGCACTGAGCTGATCAGTAGCAAATGAAATTAAATATGGATAAATGGAAGTTATTGCTTCTTGGAACTAAAGTTGTGAGATGCATGCAGCTCATGATAGGATAAAAGTTGCAAAGTAGGAGTTCAGAAGAAGCCCAGACATCTTATTCCACTCACCACTCATAAGGGGATAAATCCAAAAGAAGCTTTCCATCCTTCACCTGGCAATGGAAGAGAAAGTTAGCTGCAGCATGTCTACATTAGGATGGGCAGTTTATTCTAAGGCAGCATTTTGGGAAATACAAAATAAATTGGGCATATTAAGTAAGTGGACAGAATTATAGCAGATGAAATGTACAGCAAATGTGAAGAAAAACTGACCAGCATACTTAGGGTGGAACCATCCCAGAATTGCACTAAGTGCAGTGGCGGGCGGGAAAAAGAACATTTTACCCACTGGCTGCAATGGCGGGTTTTCACACCGTATCACTCTAATCCCACCTCATTAATCATGCTTTCCTGAGAGCCATGCCGTTTCGCTGGCGGGCAGCCTCTGATTCACCTGCCATGCCGTCACCTTGCCGCTTCCTCATGCCGGGCGCCATATTAAATTGCAACCGCGCGCACACCTCTCAGTGCTTCCAGCCCAGGACTGCTGCACAGAAGACGTGGCCTTGAAAGGCAAGAAGACTGAAGCCTCCTGGTTCAGTGACTTACACCCGGGATGCCTTCTGGACACTGTTGGAGCCCGCCTGCTTTTTTCTCCTTCATTTACTTACCCGGTTTCCCCTTGAATTAATTTTTCTATTCACTTCAACCTTTGTCTGTGGTAATAAGCTCCACATTTTAATCAGTCTCTGAGTAAAGAGGTTTTTCCTGAATTTCTTATTGGATTTATTTGACCATCTTGTATTTATGTCCCCCAGTTTTGATACATTCACAAGTGGAAACATCCTCTCTACGTCTACTCTATTGAACCCCTTCATAATTTAAAAATCTTTTCTTCATGAATGCTGCTGAAATAGGATGGGTGTCATTGATAGGGATCTTGGGGTCTAAGGACAGCCGACACTCAATTTGCCCAACAAATTCAGAGCACAAATCAACAGTATATGCCTCAACAAACATATCAACAAACATAGACATATTAACTTCTTAAATTGATATTTGGCCTTCAACCCTTGTTTCAACGTAATCAGTATTTCACAAGGAAAAACATTTTTTGTTACTAGGGTGGTCAATATGAACCAATTTGACCAGTCAGAAGGCACAGCTGGTGCCTATCAGAACCAAACAGTTCAGTTAGACAAGAACTGAAGTCTGATGGAACCAATGAGCAGGTTTTCCCCATGGGCTTCTGAACCCTCCCTGAGGCTGAAATGTGGGTCAGAAACCGGCACTGTACGGGAAACGGTCACTCATTGTGATTTTCTTCAGTACGGCCAATTGATTGCCAGAGGGTGGGCTCACCATCTCATCCAGGACAGCGGGCGGCCTCCTGAAACAGGGGCCTTAGAGTTAGGAGCAGCAAGCTGCAAAAGAAGGGAAGTAATGAGAGCACTTCAGAATAGAGACTCCCTCTTTCCAACTTTTGAGAATTTATATTAAAAAGTGACTTTTGCAGCCAGGCTGCTGGGCATGGGGGGGTGGGGCCCCACTACATGGCAGACTCTGACTGTTGTAGCACTCAGATAGGCAGAGGGAGTCTCTAGGCCTGCCGATGTGTTTACCTGCCAGTCTGCAGCCAAGTGGCCACCTCAAAGCTCCTAAACCGGCCCCCCGCCACCTGTGGGAATCTGGAGTCTGACTGGAAAATCCCAGCCAGTCTCCATTGATTGCCTTAAGTGGCCCTTAATAAGCTGTGTCAGCTAGCCACCATGTCTGTGTGGGTAGCCATTCCACCACACCACCACAAGCACTAACCACCCCCCACCCCACCCAATCCTGCCTCCTCAAAGATTGCAAGGGTTTGGTGGGGGGTGGTTTGGATGGAATGGAATTAGGAAACTGTCATGCCCCTCACTGGGTGTATATTTAGCTCCAGCCTGCCTCCATTTGTGGCCCCGGTGGAAGATCAAAATCCTGCCCAATATTTTCCTGCCTGGCTGCAAAAGTGCCAGCTGTGCCTTCTGACTGATCAAATTGGTTCATATTGACAACCTCAGTAAAAAAAAATGTGCACTAAGTTTAGGTAGAAAAGTTTAAATTGAGCTTAAAGCTTCTAAGAACCGTAGTTACAGGTCTTTTTTCGGGGGGATTTTTCCCCAAAGAACATATATATGACAGATGGTTAAAATAAAGCTTTTTGAAAAATTTCACTTCCCTTAAAGGAAATTTCTGGACCATGTATATCTGATGTCTTATGTGAAGGTATTATTTTCTTCGATTCTCATTGCAGCTCCTTGTTTGTGATAAGGAGAATGTTCACTGGCGCAAATGCACAAACTGACTTGTTTGAACATTTCTGTCATTGACCTGGTGGAACCTTGCTGCATGACCCTAAATGTCAGGTGGTATGTGCACACTCATTCCATGCCAGAAGTGTGCCACATGCCATATTGGTAAGGGAACCCAGGGGTTGTCCAGCTTGCCTCCCTGAAACTGCCACTAAGCCAAACCTGCACAAAGATTGATGAAGATTTGATGTTTTGTAAATGGACTTATAAAAGACATGGCACAAAATAGATGTTAGCAAGATTGCACTCCATTGGGATTCAAGGGTCAGTAGCAACATGGATACAGAATTGGCTAAGGGACAGAAAGCAGACAGTAGAGAGGAACAGACTGGAGGGAAATGAACAGTGGTGTTCCCCAGCAGTCAGTTATGTATATTATTGACCTGGGCTTGGGTATGGAGGGAGTCAATTCAAAGTTTACAGATGACATAAAACTTAGAAATGTAATAAACAGTAAGGAGGATAGCAGACTACAGAAGGATATAAACAGACTGGTAAAATGAGCAAAAATTTGTCAGATGACATTTAATGTAGAGAAGTATGAAGTGATGTATTTGGGAAGGAAGAATGAGGAGAGGCAATATAAACAAAGTTGGTAAATTTTGAAGGGGTTTCAGGAACAGAGGGGAACCCATACAGAAATCTTTTGAAGTTGGCAGGTCAAGTTGATAAATTTATTAAAAAGCAAATGGAATCCCGGGCTTTATAAATGGAAGCATAGGGGCAAATTTTCATGAAGGCAACAGGAAGCGTGATTCAGGGAAGTTCCCAACCCCGCAAACCCATCTCGATTAAGGAGATTCCTGTCCACCATATTTCCATTCTGGGGAGGCAGGGGCAGGATGGTGTCATGCTCGCCACCTCCGAAGACAGGCTTGAGGTGGCAATGGAGGCAGCCAGATAAGGAGGCTGGCAGTCTAGAAGACCCACCTCCAATTACTGGGACATTGGCCCAGATGTAATCATGACTGTCAGGCCCTCAAGCCCTTAGCCCTCACACACACAACCCCTCCTCATTCTCATGCCCTCTCCGTGTCCACTCATATCTCCCATGCCTCTTGCATGGCCCTGCCCCCTCCATGGGGCCCTCCATGACCCCTCAAATCTCCCATGTCCCTCAATTGCCCCATGCTCCCTCATATCTTCTATGCCACTTCCATGCCTCTATCAGGCCCCCATGTATCCTCCATATCCACTCTCCCTGTATCCACTATATACAGAACCAATGAAACATTGGCAAGTCTGGCATGTTTTTGAAATGATTTTGAAACCGACAATATAAACAAAATAAACAAAAACATAAGCAAAGATTTGAAAATTTTCTTTTGAAAAAAAACTTCCCAGCTTACAACCTTTTATAAATGTCAATCAAACACAGTCATTCGCAGTATCAGTGTCAAAAGCTTACATCCACTTCAGACTTCTTTGCTTTATGTAGATAAACAAACAGCCATTGAAAAACCACATCAAAGAAAGGTTTGGAAAGACAAATGTCTGGCCAGCCTGCTTTTATGTATACAGTTGCCAGATAGCCTCGTTATGAATGCTTGGCTGAGCTCCAAGAATGACTAATGTACTTAAATGAACAGGCAACGTTGATCCAGCTGCAGAGGGGGTACATGCTTTGTATGAGTTACAACTTCATTAACTTGTAATAGGTTACTTTTTTCTTTGATGTGGTTTTTCAATACCTGTGTGATTACATACACAAGATTAAGAGGACTAAAGTGGATAAAGGTTTATGACATTGATACAATGAATGGCTGTGGTTGATTGACAGCTTTATGACAAGATAAGGGGGCCAATGTATTTCAATAAAAATGTTGAATGGCTGTTTTTATTTGCTTTCCCACTTGGAACTAGTGCTCCAACATGGTTCATGACTCCTCTGTAGTGCCATGAACCAAGTCTCCTAATGGAATGGGCCTGACTCTATCAAAATTCTGGGAGGGTTTGAAATTCGTATTCCCAAAATGAAGCCAGCAATGATGGGAGTGCTGCATGTGGGCACCCTTATCCCGTGCTGGTAGAAATTGCTGGAAACAGGAATGAGGTGAGAATCCTGGAATCAGGTCCTGCCTGCCATTTTTAAAGGCCTCTCAACTCAGCCCAACATGGCAAAAACATGGGCTATAGAGTCCAAAGCAAAACAGTTATGGTTAACCTTTATAAATCAGCGATTAGGCCTCAGCTGTAATACTGTGCCTAATTCTGGGCAACACATTTTAGAAAGGATGACATGTCCTTGGAGAGAGCACAGAAGAGATCTACTCGAATGGTAGCACAGATGTGGGACTTCAGTTATGTAAAGAGACTACAGAAGCTGAGATTATCCTCCTTAGAACAGGGAAGGGTAAGGAGATATTTAATGGAGGTACTCAAAACTATAAGGGTTTTTTTTAATGCTCAGTCATGGGATGTGGGTACTGCTGGCAAAGCCAGTATTTATTACTTATCCTTAATTGCTCTTGTGAAGATGGTGGTGATCCACCATCTTGAACTGCTGAAGTTTGTGTGGTGTAGGTACACCCACGGTGCTATTAGGTCAAAGTTCCAGGATTTTGAACCAGCAACGATGTAGGTATATAGTGTTCCTATATACCTACTGCTCTTGTCCTTCTAGGTGGCAGGGATCACTGGAGTTGATGGAGTAAATAAGGAGAAACTGCTTCCACTGACCAAAGGGTCAATAACCAGAGGGCAGAGGTTTAAAATAATTAGCAAAAAATAAATAAACAGGGGGGTACGATTTGTTATGATCTGGAATGTACTGCCTGAAAGGGTGGGAGAAGCATATTCAAAGGTAACTTTAAAAAGAAAGTTGGATATATATATATGTAAAGGAAAATTTGGAGGTCTGCGGTGAAGGACTATTTGGATAACACTTTCAAAGGCCTGACACAGACATCATGGGCAAAATGGCTGCTTTCTGTAATATATAATTCTATGGTCAGCTTTAGCTAGTTTTCTAGGTTGACATGTATGGACAAAACAAACAGAATGATGAACTATTTGGCAAACAGTACAATACATGTCAAATTCTTTAGCGTTCAGGTCAGACCAACACCTTGAGAATTGTGTTCAGTTCTGTTCACTGAGATATAAAGCAAGAGGCAAGCACTAGAGACAGCTCCAGAAAAGAATAGCAGTATTGATCCCCAGCATCATGGGTCTGAGTTATGAAGAGAGACACGACAATCTTGAACAGGAGGTAACTTAGACTTGATCTTATTGAGGCATATAACGCAATGGGAAAGTAAATCTGGAAAATTATTTTAAATTAGGTTGCAAGGTTGATGGCCTGGGGACTCTGAAAGTGGTGCGTGCCCATAGAGAACAATAACTTTAATAAAAGAAACTCGAACTTCCAATTGATATAACTGAAAAGATGGCACAACGAAATTTCACATGTTAAGGCTTTTTCTGCAACAAACAATGACAGAGCAACATTGACCAAGAACTATTTATGTAGGCAACTTATACTTTAAACTACCAAACAGAATTTTCCCCTTTTACCTTTAACACAACTGAAAGTCCCACTTGCTGAATCTTAGGTAGACATTCAATTCTCCCAGAACCAGTCCAAAGTGACCATTAGCTCCCAAGGGCTGAATTTTGCGTTTGTCGGGCAGGTGGGCCCGACTGACTCGGCAGCGGGTGGGCAGCCGATCCCCGCCGCCAAAACAGGCCGCGCCGCCATTTTGCGCAGGCGGACCAATTAAGGCCCACCCAGCGCGTTTCAGACTCCCGTGTTAATCGGGAAAATTAAATCGGCAGCGGGCATGTTCAGACTGCTGGTTCCAATGGGGAACCGACAGTTTGTATAAAGTGCAGCCAGGCAGCCTCCTTTAGGCTGTTGACTATGGCCAGCAACTGGGCAGGACAAGAGGTGCGGGCAGAGGAGGAGGAGGAGGGCAGGCTGCAGGATAGGCCAGCGGGGGGGCCACTGTGCCCTTCGGTTCTCAGATGCCTGCCTTGCTGTCCTCCTGCAACAGGTGACCAACCATCAGGAGGTCTTGTTTCCGGAGAATGGGAGGAGGAGGGCCCCCCACATGACCAGGCAGGCGTGGCAGGAGGTGACGGAGGCTGTAAGTTCCCATGATGCTGTGCGGCGCACTGGGACGCTGTGCCACAAGCGCTTCAATGATTTGTTGCGCTCTGGAAGGGTCAGTACCATGTCAGCCTTGGCCATTTTACCCAGCAGGTAGCCTTAGCCTTTGAGGTGCCCCCCCACCCCCAATGTCTTAGTGTCGTTAATGCATTGGGCATTTGGCACACGCTGGGTGGGCAAAAAGATAGTGACCATGCTTACATCAGCTTTAGTGGTTGAGGAGAAGATGGGTTCTCCCTGCAGCATGTGTTGGTGTTTGTCGCATTTAACTAGTCTGGGAGCAACCTACAGGGGAGGCAGCACGACACATACTCAGAACTCCAACACATGTCATATTGATGGTGATGAGATGGCGGAAGGGGAGCCTCAAGGTGTCGCGGCCAAGAGCCACCGGCTGGCCTCGGCGCCGCACCTAGTTGCGCCTCCTTGCCATGGGCGCTAAGACCCCTGTGTTATTCAAAGTGATGGACGCTGAATGTGTCCAAGGTGTCCGTTGGGGGAGGGGGTTGGGAACAGCTGTACTATCTTCTGGGGACTGATCACCAGTAGTGTGGACAGGAGCCGCTTGAGGCCTCAGATGGGCCACTGTAGTTGGGGTGCAGCGTGCGTGTGCAGAGTACATGAGCGATCAGCCCCAATAAATGCTCTTCTCTGTTCTGCAGGCAAAAACTGAGAGCAAAATGCGGGAGCGCCAGAGGACTGGTGGTGGGCACGCCCTGTTCCAGCGCCTCACCGCGTACGAGGAGCAAGCCATGGAGCTGGGGAGGAGGCAGGCAGCCAGGTCAGCAGGTGTCGGTGAGGCTGGGGTGCAGTGGCCAGGTATTTGAGGGCCACAATCCCATCCACTCTGTCTCCCCACCATCGAAAGCACTGATGGTTGCTGCAATCGTTAATGCTGCAACACTGCTCATTCACAGACTGATACAGTCAGACGTGTGGGTCATACACAAAGGTCCCTCGGCCCCTTGAGGATGCGCATCTCCAGCACCTTCTAAAGTCGCCTTATCCCATTTGTGACCACTATCCCCATGGCCTAATATGCCATAGCATCGCTGCTGCACATCCAAAGACTTATTGCACCTTAGGAGGGTTTGTACCTCCACCACCCTTTCAGCCAGTGTGTCCCACATTACTCTGTCCAAAAGGTCCTCAGCACCTCACCTGTCAACCTCATGGCACTCAACTTAAATAAATGCCACCACGTTAGTCATCCCTGTGCCAAGGGGAAATGTTGCCTTGTGTCCACCCATAACGGTATGAAGATCAATAATGTGACCTGTCAATCTCCTGTGCTCCACGGCAAATGTCGCAAGTGTTTGCAATGTTTCCTCATCACTGCAACTCTCCAGGCCAGCATGCATCCAGGTCAGGAACCTCTGCACTCTGCCCACCCCAATGCCATCCCTCCCATGAAGTGCAGGTCACAACTGGACGCAGAAGTGCAGATGTGGCCTCGACAGCGTTTTCTGCACTTGCAACATGACCTCCCTTTTCCTACATTCTATTCCTCGGCTAATAAAGGCAAGTCTGGCTTTGACCTTGTTAAACGCCTTATGTTCCTGTTCTGCTACCTTAATGGGTCTGCCCAGCAAGGTCCCTGTAATCATCATGACTTCCCACGGTCCTACCATTACTCATGTATTCCCGTACCTTGCTTGTCTTGCCCAAGTGCTTAACCAAACACTTATCCACATAACATTCTATGTAGCATTCCTTAGGTCATCTGACCAGCCTGTCTGTATGTGCGTGTAATGTTTGGGCCTCCTCTTGACTATTTACCACCCCATCAATGTTTGTCTCCTTAGGTTCTTGAAGGGTGAGCGACTTATGAGGCTGGAGGGGAAAGGGATGAAAGGTGTTACTGACTGAACGCTAACTGATGCACTGTCTTTGTTGTTAATTTCAGCATCACCACTGCATGGCCACCAGCAACACATCCGGAGCCCCCACTCCATACCTGAGGGCCAAAACTTGCAACTTGCGTCACATCCTTTCAGCGAGCCAGGCTCCAGCGCAACGACAAACACTTCGGTGGGGATTATGATGTCGTCTAGTGTCCCGGGGCACAGTGGAGAGGGCACTTCACAATCGCTGGAGGAGATGGCACGGACAGAGAGTGCCGATGGCACCAGCAGCCGGAGGACTGCAGGGGACCTAGCACATGCTGAGTCCAGCAGTGATGATGTGCCTCTGGAGATGTCACCAATGCAGCAGCTGCAGGACATCTGGCAAGATTGCATGAGGTGTGCTTCAGTTGGTCTCTGTGGTGGAGGAGTCCAGGCAGAGTGTCAGTGAAGGCATGAACCTCAGGACAGAGCTTCAGGCTTCCTCCGTTAAGAGAATTGGTGACTCTCATGGAGAGGGGCTTTGATCGGATTGAGAATCTTCTGATGGGGTTATGCTCTGACCTGCAAGCCCTCACAGCGCTAATGGCCACAGGCACCAAGTGTCGCTGCTCGGTGCCCATCCATCTGCGGTGAGCAGGGAGGTCCAATGTGACCTCACATCAGCGCAGCAGCTGCCTGTCGTCGCTGCGGGCTCCTCTCACGGCGCTCCGGATGAGGGCAACAGCTCCTCCACCCCTCTGCCAGTGACCGTTACATCCATTGAGGTTGCGACAACTGGAGAGGTGCCAGTTCTGGAACTGGCCACTCCCTCCCAGGCAGGATCATCACAGGCTGCACAGGCCAGAGGACGACCGCCAAGGTCATCGAGGCCAACAGGACAGCAGAGTCAGCAGGCTGTCTCACAAGCCACTCCGACCGATGGGGCGGCACCTAGACGTATGTCTGAGCAACGTTTGTGGTTTATTTCGGACAGAATAAAGTCCACTTTTCTGACCATGGCTGAGGGTGTTTCCTTTGTGCTGCATTTGTATGTTTCGCAGACATATCATGAGTGTTTGAGTGGACATTGATGTTTCTGTACTGAGCCTTTAGTTGCAGCTGATGAGGTGGAAGATGTAGCACCTAAGTGCCATGTGTGGAAGTGCCAGGCAATGCTGCTCCTGCTGATCCATGTGGAGCTAGCTGAAGGTTTGTTGGATTAAAGTGTCCCGGGTGTCCCTGCCTCCTTGGTGTAGTAGTGGGTCGGCGTGCTGCCCCTCATCATCACCCTGTGCTTCCTCATCCTCTGAGCCACTGCTGGATTCTTCATGTGCGTCAAGGTCTTCTTCGTCAACTGCATCCCCCCTTTCCAGTGCAAGATTGTGCAGAGTGCAGCATGCTACCACTATCACAGAGACGTGAACTGGGGGGTACTGGAGTGCACCTCCTGAGCGGTCCAGGCAACGGAAGCGCATCTTGAGAAGACCGATGGCTCTCTCCACCACAGCCCTTGTGGTGCCGTGGCTCCTATTGTAGCGCTGCTCAGCTTCTGTTCTTGGATGGCGGAGAGGCGTCATGAGCCACCTTCTGAGGGGATAGCCCTTGTCACCCAGCAGCCATCCATCCAGCCGAGCCAGAGCACTAAAGAGCCCCGGCACCTGGGAGTGTCTGAGGATGTAGGCATCGTGGGAGCTGCCTGGGTACCTTGCACAGACTTGTAGAATCAGCATCCTGTGATCACACACTATCTGCACGTTCATGGAGTGGAAGCCCTTCCTGTTGACGAAGGCACCGGGCTCACCTGCTGGCGCCTTGATGGCCACATGTGTACAGTCTATAGCACCCTGGACGCGGGGGAAGCCAGCAATGGCCACGAAGCCTCTGGCTCGCTGTGTCTGACTTGCTTGGTCGCAGCGGAAGTGGATGAAGGTCAATGAACACCTGAACAGAGCGTCTGTGACCTGCCTGACACAAGTGTGGACAGCTGATTGGGAGATACCGCAAAGATCACCCACCGAGTCCTGGAAGGAGCCAGAGGCATAGAAGTGGAGGACAACTGTGACCTTCAGAGCCGCTGGCATGGGGTGTCCGCCCACACAGTTAGGGGAGATCTCAGGGCCAATAATCTGACAGATATAGTTGACTGTCCCCTTGACAGTCAGAGCCTCCTTCGGCACTGCACCTCAGTCATATTGAGGTAGCTGCTTCGCCGCCTGTATACCCTGGCAGAAGGATAGTGGCGTCTTCTGCGGCCCCTTCCACCTTAGACAACCCCTTAGCCCTGCGCCCCTTGTGCCTGCGCCTGGCCTCCCAAGGTGGCTCCCCTGGAGGCTGATTGTCCACTCCTGGCCTCCTCCTTATTCTATCCCTCCCTTCCTCCTCAGAGGAGCTGCCTCCAGTGGAGATGTCAGAACCCTTACCCAGGCTAAATGGAGGCCTCTGGAAAGCTGCAGGCCTGATAAAGATTACTGTCTGCAGACTGCTGAGCTGAAGCTTCAAAGTACAGAGAAAGCTATTGGAAATCGATCTGAACTGCTAACAATCACACAGGCAATTTTAAAGCACTTTCTGCATTAAATACTTCAGAAAAAATATTAACAACCCCTCTGAGCCCACATATCCCACCCGTGGATGAGGTTTGTTAAAAAATCAGTTACCCGCCTGCCCGTTGGGCCTGTGCACCGAGGTGAAGATCGCACGGGATCCTCAAAATCGGTTTCAATTGCCGAGTTAAGGGCCTTAACAAGGCCTTTAATTAATGGTGGGTGCACGTCGTGCTTCATAGCGCCCGCCCACCTAAATATCGCGATGCCGCCCGCTGATGCCGGGACGCTCACGCGACGTCAGAGAGCTACATTAAGCACTGACGTGTGGGCTCCGCCACCCACACGTCAGCCATAAAATTCTGCTCCAAGGGTTTACTTCTGTTCTTTTCCTTTCCCAGCCTGGTAACTTTAAACCCCAGAACTGTCTTTCATGGTGAGGGTTTTCCTGGAGATTCTTCCTCTAACGCAAGCTAGGCAAATCTTACAGCCTTGTTTCAAATCATTATCCTCCAAGTACAAGCTCCCAACTGCATTCCTGTAAGATGAACCATAGATACTTTTGGTTTCCAGCTGTTTCCTCTATTTTGGAACCTCAAAGATTGTCTGTGTTGGTGATTTTTCAGGGATATCTTCAAAACCCTCCCCCTCTCAATGCCTATCTCCATGGCAACATGAAACACATGGGCCTTGTATCCAGGAAGAAGTTCTGATTAGCTATTCTTTAGACCACAACTCTCTTTTATCTTGGAAGTAAATGGACAGTTTAAAGCATAACTATGTGCAACAAAACATTCTTGACACCTTTCTGGGACTTTGGAGATCAGTAGTCTAATCATTGTAAACACAAATCCTGCTGCCATTGTCTCCAAGTGTTAACACCTTACACCTTCATTCCAGCAAAACAACCTGGGCCTCCCTTTAATCTTTAACAGTGACATCACCCAGGTCCATTATTATGCAGAATTCAGAACAGGTCATATGACCCTCTAAATTATATTCTCAAGGCGTAGTCCCAAAATATAACAATCTTATATAATCATTTGTAACAACATAATAATAAACCAGAAATATTTTGCATATGTTTCTTAAACATAAAGGACTCTTATTTAGAAAGAGGTGTGCAAAACTATGAAATGGTAGGTAAATTATGCTTCATTTATAATATATATTGTTGAAAAGAGAGACATGTTGCCAAAGCTTTTTATCTTGTCATGAAGAAAGCAATGGGGAGCTTCCCAAGCTCTGGATGTTTCAAAAAAACACACAAGGCTTGAATATATTTGTTTTGTGTGCACAGAAGGGTCCCTGTGTACGAATGTATGTCACTACTAACAAGTGTAAGTGAGCCATGCTGTGACAGATTATCATAAATTGGTTGTTAGTGTAGCTATTAGCATACTCAGGATTGTTCAGCAAATGCTGCCTAATCATGGAATCACATCTAACAGTTGGGTTTGTTTTGGGTTTTGCAAATGCGGGCTGGCTGAATACAGTCTGTTCTCTGCTTATTAGGAACAACCAAAGGAATATGCTGTCTCCATGGCAAAACCTCAGCCAATCAGAGTCAACTTACCAACCAATCAGCATCCTTTTCTCCTGTAGTATAAATTGTTATGATCATTTGAAATTTGGCATTCTTGTGTTTGTCCTGATGAGTGCAAGACAAAAAATTTCAACAGCATGCCTCTCTTTTCAACAATAATGAGTTCTGTACTACCAAGCAACTGTTTATATTATATAGCACAACCACCATGGACTTTCCTACTCTAGGGGCAGCGCTGTAACATGCTGCTAGTGTTGCTGGTGGCTACTCCTACCAGGAGATCAGTTTGTCATGGTATGGCACTCTTGTATGTCTCCTCATACCATCTTCATACATCCACTGTAGCTCATCTGCAACCACTCTGTGACACCCATTATCCAACTACACCTAAGTTGATCCCTTTTTCTGTGGCCCTCCACTTTGCCCTGTAGAACAGATCTCTGCACCTTTTCACCTCTGGTCAAGTGGCCAAATTGCTGACATTTTCTTTACTGGAAATCACTTTTTAGAGTTTGTTTTGTTCTTCCAATTTCAAGCAACTTTCCATTTGTCTTATGATCTGTGTATGGAACTTTTAGCATCCCTCTTAGCATCCACAATTCAAAGGCCTCTATTTTCTTCCATGGATCTTTTTGCTCAGTCTTCTGAGGAAAGTGGATTGAATATAGCATCTTATAAGCATTTTCCTTGCTTCAAGCTTGAGTTTTTTTTGTTGTTTATCTTCACAAAATTATTCCTGACTATCTATATTCTTCTCCTGACTTTAGGGTCGCATCTAACAATTTCTGTCTAACTCACTGTTTCTGTCTTTTTGGTTTTCACACTCACCTGATGTTATAAACCTCTAGCTTTTACATGATCTACAATATTTTGCAGGACCTCTTCTGATTCCGCAAGTAACGCTGCATCATCAGCGCACCACAAATTTGTTATGTTCTTGCCTCTAGTTTCTACCTCTAGAATTTTACCACCACAACATGAAGGAGATGCAATATGGACACCCATCTCTGGAAGCGTTTATTTCCTGCACTGATTGAGCATAATTAAACCCAGGGATAAATGTAAATGCTGCCCTTATAACATGGCCACAGGCTGCCATTTCTTTGAGCTGCAGGTGGGTTAAGTGATTTTTGAATTGCTGGCCTGGGTAAAATTTTCTGCTGAGATCAAGGGAGGTCTGAGGCTGGAAAGTTAAAGTTGTAACTGAGATTTTTAAGCAAATTGTGCAAGGATTTCGGCAAAGGTGTTTTGGTATCACTCCACAGTGTAAACAAGGTGGATATCAGCCTACAGAACTTCTGCTTGAAATGGTTCCGACTGTGAAATTCAAACGTGCCACTAGAAAATAAGAAACATTCCTCCTCGGTTTTAGTAACTGATTTTGGCTCCAACCCCTTCTAGCAATTTATGGAATATTCCCCAAATACCCAGTTTGTAGCTGATACCGCTGTTTGTGTACTTTAAATGCAAACTCCTTATAAGGTCAATCTAAAATCAGATCAGTTCAAGTTTGCTTTGCCCAGGCCAATCTTATAATTAGTGCCCAAATAATAAAAGTATATTTAATGAAGGAAAGATTTATAAGTACTGAGAAAATAGCACTGCGCATTTTTCTTGGGCTCGTTTAAAATTATAAAAAGCTTTGGGCAAAGGTTAGTTTGTGTTAAAAGGTTATGTTGGACAGATCTGAATAATTATTTATGAGTGCATCTGCCTATCAAGAGGTATTGTCATTTTACTACAGAGTACGTAGTGTTATTGCCAAGCGAAAAAAATAAGCATGCTTGTGCTTGTATTACTTTAACTGGTGGTATACATTCCCCCCACTGAAAGGAAAGAGCTGGAGCAAAGTAATAGAAAAATAAAAACCATCTTTGTTCGGAAATGAGATTGCAGCTGTGTAACTGGAGCACACAACCATAAATCAGAATGTCAAATCTGAAACACATGATCTTTGCAAGTTCTCCATGTGTGCTATAATGTGATTACAGCCTGGTTACTATTATGATTTAAAACAACATCCTTCATGCTAGAAACAAAATGTGGAATGTGAGCAGCCCGGGGGACAGTACAATAAGCTGCAAATTTGGCCCCTTACAGTTAGAAGGATGTGCCATGGTACCTCAAGTGTCAGTCTAGCAGGTGTGAGGGTGTGGGAGGCAGGGTCTCAGGTAACAGCAGTAGAAGAATATAAGGGGAAAATTAGCTAATGGATACAATGCCATTTTTCTTCTTTCAAATGAGCCCATTTTCATCTTTTATGGAATCCAAAGGCATGAAGAAAATGGACTCAGGTCAATCTGGACCTGCTGCTCTGTCAGACAAATAGATGTCTCAGATGGTATTGTCATTGACCTCCCTGTAAATTAAAATTCCATTAAATAAATCTGCAAAAAATTTTAAACATGTCATGTTAGTCAAAACGGACACTTAATCCCAGCAATACACAGCCAGGCCTGTTGCCTAGAGTTATTAAGAGTTCTGAATGCAGCTGTGTTCATTCAGCAGTTCAATTCATCTTAAAATGGGCTTCACTCCAAAAAATTTGTGTTAAGCAATAGAAATAAAATGTGATAGTAAGGAAATTGTTTTTTTCAGTTGTACAAGTTCTTAACTTTTTTACTTTGGAAATAATTTATAAGTGATACCTGTAACTGAATTTAGAACAGGTTGCTATTAAGAGACAACTACTCTCTAATTGTTCATGCTCTGCTCCAGTGTGGTCCTGTCAACACTTTCATGCTTTTAATCAATAAGAGTCTGTTTCACACTTCAATTTACACAAGAAATATGTTATTTCTGTATTAGTTTACATCCAGAATAATAAGTAAGTCTATCCATATGCACTATTGGAGGATAGTGTCAGTATTGAAAAGCGCTTTATTAGAATGCAAACCTCAATCTTTTAGTTATGTTTGCACAGTCACAAGTGGGCACTCAAGACCAGATTACATACAAAAAGGCAAAGTTCAGTACATTAAGGTAAAATTGAAGGTTGTGTTTTAAATTAAATGGTATTAATGCAAAAAATGTTGACACCCTTGTGACATTTTGCATTATAATTAGGTTTGCCAACTCTGATTGGACGCATTCCTTAAGGTTTGAACACATGGCAGCCAGCCATGTCACATCCAGTTACATAACACCCGATCATATATAATCTAATCATATGATACCCAATTACTGAAGTTTACCAATGTTAGTGTACCTACCTTCTAAAGGCTGTGTCCTCTTTAAGTTGAATGCCTTCCCTTGTAGTTTCTTTCTTCTTAAACAGGTGCAGAGCAGAGAGAGAAAGGGAGGGGAAAAACAGGTATAGAAGAAAAGAACAAAGAATGTGTTATTGAATTCTTTAGGCATATATATATGTTTGTTTGTCATGTTTGCATGCTTTCTCCTTTGTAATTTAGTTAACCTACTTTAAGTATTCATGGGGCAGAATTTCCCCCCATTGGGGGGAAGTTGAAGAGCGGCCTCCAATCGGCGCCCCCGATCAGGGGCGTGCTGCCATTTTACATGGGCGGGCAATTAAGGCCTGCCCGCGTGTCGTCTGCACGGAAATGCTATGCGCTCCCTATGCGGGCAGTGGGGGGGGGAATCCCCAGAGCCGAGAGTGCGCTATTTCGCACATGCGCACGAAGGAGCAAAGTGCTGCCTCAGGGAGATCGGCTGTACATTAAAAAATATTAAAAATAGAGAAAAAAAAATTCCCTGACACATCCCCTCATGTGACACTCACATGAGTTGGGACATGTCCATAACTTTTAAAAACGCTTTAATTAAATTTTTAAAAACCTACATGAAACTTCATCCCACCCATGGATGAGGTTTCATGCTTTTTCTAATGCCTGCCAGGGCTCCCGGCCTGCCCACTAACCTTAAGGTTGGATGGGCAGGTCCACTAATTACTTTAATGACTCTGTCAAGCCCTCAATTGGCCATTGACAGGTCAACGGGCACACAGCTTGATTTTGCTGAGCCCCCGCCTACCTGAAAATTTAAATGGGGCGCGGCAACATCAGGAATTCCGCCCTACGTCACCGCACGTCATTTTACGCGTCAGCGAGCAGGCCCCACCCCTTCACTCGCTGACGGGAAAATCCTGGCCATGAATCCTGTATACACCTTTTTACGCCCCTCATCTCTCTCTCCCAATATCACCTATTGTGTTATGCTGTTATCAGTTCTGATAGTCAACAATGAAGTTGTTCACTTTGGCAGGAAGAATAAAAAAGCAGAGTATTGGTTAAGTGGAGAACGGCTGCAGAATTCCAAGCTGCAGAGGGATCTACATATTTCATTGCATGAGTCACAAAACGTTAGTATGCAGGTACAGGAAGTAATTAAGAAGGTTAATGGAATGCTACCCTTTATTATGAGAGGAATTGAAGATAAAAGTAAGGATGTTATGCTTCAGTTATACAGGGCATTGGTGAGACCATGGGTGTGCAGGCGTGCGCCCAACCTGCTCGAGCATCAAATAGCACGTGATGATGTCAGGCGAGCGTCCCGACGTCACCACGCACTTGCGCGATATTTCAGTCGGCGGGCGCATGTGAGAGTTGGCAGCACACCCGCCACCAATTAAGAGGCCTATTAAGGCCATTAACACAGTAATCAACGGTGATTTTTTGATGCCTGCCCAACATTATGGTTGGCAGGCGGGCGAATCGACCAGGCGGCCTTTGCCTTTTTGAGGAAACCTCATCCAAGGGCGGGATGAGGTTTCCGATATTAATTTACAAAAAGATAAAAATGTTTGGACAGAATTTACATCAACCATATGTTCAGGTGACTGATCCTGATACATGGACATTTTTTCGGCATTTGAAAATCTTTATTTATAGCTTTTGAATTCTTCAGCTCCCTGAGGCAGTTCTCTGTCTTCAGGGAGCTTTCTGTGAATGTTCCCCTGCACCCACACTGACTTCAGTGCTTGCCCTCCTCCAGCTCCTACCCTGGCAGCGCTGAGTATTTCAGTGCGCTTTTCACGCTGGCTGATCGCTAATTGGCCAGCCAGCATGAAATCATGGTTGGGGGCCAATCGCGGGCAGCGGTCCATTCCCCAGCCACTCCCAGGCCCGTCGACCACGCCCGCACGCCAAACTCAAAATCCTGCCCCTCATTTCGAATTTTGTGTGCAGTTTTGGTCTCCTTATTTAAGGAAAGATGTAAATGCGTTGGAGGTGGTTCAAAGGAGGTTTACTAGATTGATACCTGGTATGAGCGGGGTGTCTTATGAGGATAGGTTGGACAGACTGGGCTTGTTTCCACTGGAGTTTAGAAGAGTGAGGGGTGACTTGATTGAAGTATACAAGATTCTGAATGGTATTGACAAGGTGAATGTGGAAAGGATGTTTCCTCTTGTGGGTGAGTCCAGAACCAGGGGGCACTGTTTTAAAATTAGGGATTGCTCTTTTAGGACAGAGATGAAGAGAATTTTTTTCTCTCAGAGGGTTGTGCAACTTTGGAACTCTCTGCCTCAGAAGGCAGTGAAGGTGGGACCATTGAATATTTTTAAGACGGAGGTAGATTGACTCTTGTTAGGGAAGGGGATATAAAGTTATTGGGTGTAGATGGGAATGTGGAGTTCAAAACACAAATAGATCAGCCATGATCTTAATGAATGGCGGAGCAGGCTCAAGGGGTCAAATGGCTTACCTCTGCTCCTACTTCATATGTTCGGATGTATCTCCCCTTCTCCATACAATCAATTTTTTTTCTTTTCTTGTGTATGTGTTCCCCACTGCCTTTCCCTCGACTTATGACATGTTCCTTAAATCTTGCAGGCTATTTTTTTGATATACCTACATGAAGGGCTAAGCCCAAAACATTGCTATTTTTCATTTGCTTAGGGACGCTGCCTAACTTGGTGATGTTTTCGCCATCTTCTATGCAATAGGTCTTGTCTATTTGTAGTTTACACCGGATTTCTGATTCCCACCCTCTCAATTCTCTCTTTCAGAATGGGTAGGAATTGAGAGTTGAGCCCTGAAGGTACCCAGGTATGAAACAGACATACAAAAGTTATTTCCTCCTGGGTCACAATTAATCCTTTTAACAAGTTTAAAAAATGACATACCTTCCAAGGTTAAAAGTAATCAGAGTGACGTTGTAAAAGGAAGAGGACAGGTATGCATTGACCTTCTGGACTGGCTACATCAAACATGCAGTGCACAGATGAGTTTATGTCTAGCTTCAGGTCAAAGTTGTAGATACCCCCAGCTCAGGTCTTTGGAATACTCTCTCATATAAATATAAACTGCACTCCAATCCGTTCTCCTACTCTCCGTTCCACAGATGCTCTGTTACCACCAGTCCACATGCAGTAACTTCGATCAGCTTGCACACTTGGGCAAACCAAGCAGCCTCCTCCAACTGGCACAAAGAGCTGATGGTCCCGATTATGCATCTGCACGAACTGACCTTTGCACCAAACTCTTCTCCTGAGTTGCCAGCAGAAACATTCACAAGATGAGTAGATCCTCCCAAGCGAAGTGGGTGAGCTGGCAACCTAATTCCAATGGACATTTCACCCAGCAAGTGAGAACTCTCCACTTGTTGCTTATCACAAATGAAGTCTTTACACAAGTAAGTTAAAAGCCACCAAGCCAAAGGCTGATGGCCCCAACTGTATTATTAAGTATTTTCATTATTACTCCTTTGTCCTGCTTCTCTCATTGAAGATCACCTCTGTCACTGGTAACATTTTCCCCTGTGAAGCACTTGGAATGTTTTTTTGGCATTTTGGTGCCATAAAATGCCTGGTGCTGGTGTTGTGTTTTTTTAAAATGAATATCCAGGAGTAATTGTTGAACAAGTTATTCCTTTAAAAGCTGGTAGTATTCAGTCAGAAAACTTGGCGTATCTGAGTCCAGCCTTCCACGAGGATGGAATTCTCATTTGGAAACCATTGTAATTGGGTATTTTGAGTAGAAGTTAATTTAGGAAGGCATTCCTTTGCAGTAATTTCTCGTCATGCCTGACCTGATCGGGCGCAAAATCACGCACGATGACATCAGGCGAGCATCCCAACGTCATTGCTCACTTTCGCAATCTTTCAGTCGACGGGCGTGCATGAGTGTCAGCAGCACATCCGCTGACTCTTAAGAGGCCTATTAAGCAAATAATTAACTTGTATTTTTCACTGCTCACTCAACCGTTTAGTTGACAGGCAGACGAATAGGCCAGGTGGCCTTTGCATTTTTTACAAAAACTCATTCACGGGCAGGATGAGGTTTCCAATGGCAAATAACAAAGTGGAAAAACTTTTTCAACTTCATTTCAAACATGTCCCTCTTCATGTGACTGAGTCACATATGCGGGACTTGTTTATATCATCTTTAAAATTTTTATTTTTGTTTCTCCAATTCTTCAGCTCACTGAGGCAGCTCTGTGCCCTCAGGGAGCATTCAGCACGCACTCCCGGGCAGACTTCCGCGCTCGCCCTCCTCTCGCCCCCACCCCGGCAACACTGAGTGTTGCAGCACGCACTTCATGCTGGCTGCCCGTTAATTGACCAGCCAGCGTGATTTCGTGGTCAGGGGCCAATCACGTGCAACAGACCTTTTCCCGGCCGCTCCCAGGGCCGCCCGCCGTGCCCACCTGACGAAAGAAAAATCCTGCCCCGTGACTTTAAGTGAGACAACTTTAAGTAAATCATGGGTTCCCATAGGAACTAATGTTAAAACCGGAGTTAGGTTCCTTCAGACATTTCTTGCCCAGAAAAGCCAGTGTACAGGCTGAAATATTGTACTGTACATATGCAGTACTGGGCATTCCTAGCTGAAATACCTTGCAAAATAAAATAAATCACTAAATATAAAAGAAATACTGTATAAAGGCAAATTAGATAATACTCACCAGTCTCTGTTTCTTCTTAGGGAGCTCCTCGGGTTTGGGGTTGACTTGCTTCCGTTCTAGTTCAATAGATTCTGAGATGGCTGGTAAGTTCAATGTGCGATCCATAGAAAACATGTGGAGCAGGTGTTCTTGGAGAGTCAGTTGGGTGAGTTGTTTGGAGGATTTTGCACACTCTCCGCCACCTTGATTTCACCTCTGCATGTTTCCAACGAAGTCTCTCTCTGTTTAGTGCCTTGCCAAATGAACCTTCTTCAATTTTGGTTGGTTGCCATGATGAGATGTTTGAGCTCTTCGGGGATGCTTTGAGGACATCCCTGAAGTGTTTCATAGGAAGTGGTTTGGTCGATTAGCGTCTCTATGCTGGGTTCTTTCACCGGCATTTTAATGGCCTCTCTGCCTCAGCTGCTGCAGAGTTGAACAAGGGCCAGACTTGGCTCTTGGAAATGGCAGAGCCCAGCTCCTGAAGGGTAAACACTGCACACTGTATTTTTCACTCAAACAAGCCCTGAGACAAGGATTTGTTTGGATAGCCTTCTTGGAAAAGTTTGTTTCAGAATTTTTAAAGAAAAAATCATGAATCCTTTGATTGCAACTGAACGCCTCTCCCCACATTCGATGCAGAATGGTGCCAACTGGGTCACGGGACCCAATGTCAAACCAATGCAAAACAACTATGTGAAAATGACCAAAAACAACGTTGTGAAATGACACAAAACAGCACAGAGCAATGACAAACAGTGATGATGTGAAACAATGTAAATCGGGAACTCCAGCCCTACAAACTGTGCGACTTTAAAGTGAAACAACTTAAAGCGGGGACTTAATGTATATGAGTATCTAACTTGGTAGTTAAATATACCCAGAAAGTGAAACAAATACTCCTTTCTCAAAATGCAGGTTAATACACCACAATTATGTTTTGTTGATAAATGCCCTGGCTCTAATAAGCAAACAGGTAAACGAATCTGCTGGGTATGATTTAAATCCCACCCGTCAATGAAAGGAACCCAAGCTAAGTGTAGATAATCGGGTGGATTTTAACTCCAAGCAGGTTTACTTGGTAGGTTGCATCCACATCTGGAAAACCTAAGCCGAGCAGGGTCGCACCTGCCTCACCCAGACCATCTCAGTTTCTCTCCTAGGTCCTAAAAAAGGTCTTGGTCTCCTCCTTAGTGTGTGCAGAGGTTGATACCCATTTTGGTTGGCTGAAAATGCCCTGATTCCAAGATCGGTTTGGATGTCTTTCAGGCACTCTTGAGATGTCGGTCTAAACTGGCGTTTGTTGTGCATGTTTTATAGAGTCTATTTCTACCCCGCTGTATTGTAGATGCAAATATGAATGATTTTTTTTTCATGCTTAGTACAATGAAATAGTTTACTTGTTTCGCTTTTAGCTTGAATTGATGGGTTAACAACCAATCACTTATGGTTAGTAAAGGATAGAATTGAAATTAATCTGTACAGTCTCAACCCAACTCCAGGGTAGAAAATTATCCGTGATTCATTACTTTTGGCATTTGCCCATAGTTCATTATGATAGTTGGAACAAAATATTACTACTGCTGTGATGTTGTTAAACAGAATTAACACTACAGCTTGCTGTACCAGTGTTGTTCATTACGGCACAAAACATTGGCCTGAATTCTGTGGTCAGCAGCAAATGAACAGTGTTCGCTATTCATTATACTTCCCCACAGACTTTCTGTGGACTTTTAGACTAGAGCTTTTGGTATTTAGAGAGTTAAAATTGCAGAGCGTCCTCTACAGAAAATCTGACCCTTGTAGGAACAGGGCAAGCAATGGTGCATCTCCTTAGCCAATCAGATTGAAGAATCCTTCCTG
The DNA here is from genome assembly GCF_964194155.1 of Cetorhinus maximus. Taxonomy (NCBI): domain Eukaryota; kingdom Metazoa; phylum Chordata; class Chondrichthyes; order Lamniformes; family Cetorhinidae; genus Cetorhinus; species Cetorhinus maximus. Next base: position 46,872,520 of record NC_135896.1, on the reverse strand, counting down.
ACACACACAGGGCAGGATTTTCCCACAAGCTTCAGATTCCCATGCCCACGGTTGGCAGGAGCCAGATCAAGGGAGCTATTTTCTCGAAGGTAGCTTCCTAATTGGCTGCCTCTGAGCTCATAATCCCATTAACAACAGCGGATGGACTCCCATTGGGGCCAGCCAATCACAGGGCTGGCAGTTCTTGAACCTCGGAAGCTCCACCATGAAAACCGGGCACTGTTGAGGCAGTTCGGTGACTAGGAGGGGGCCTCAAAGTGGATGTGTCCTTGGGATGGAGTGGGGGGGTGGGGGGGTGGGGGTAGGGTTAAAATGAACTCTGAGGGGCCAAGCTGGTACGCCTCTCTGGTTGGAGGGAAAACATCTCTGGTGAAGTGTTTGGGTTGTGGGTGCTTTCTTTGCTGCCAGCAGCCACCTCTTTGATGGATGGAACCTCTGATTCTGATAGGCAGCCAGCCTGCTGCGGGGAGGCTACCTCCATTGAGATGGCAGCCCCACCCCCCTCATGTGGCAAGAGACCAGTCCACCACCGACAAAATGTCAGCAAGGGCAAATAATTGCTCCTAATTGGGGCCTTGATTACTTCAATTGGCTGCCCTCCTTGGTTAAGTGGCAAGCTGATCCGAATTCCACCCTACGCCCAGGAAACTTCCCAGAGACAGGGAATGTGTCAGGAGCCTCAAAGCTTGCCACCCTAGGACTGGGAAAACTTTGCCCACAGAATCTAAACCAGCAAGTGTAAGTTAGAATAGTTCAATATAAAATCATGTACAGAAAGGAAAATAGAGTGAGGGAAAGAAAGATGGGATTAAGAGAGAGAAAGGTAAGAGTCAGGAATAAGTAATAAACTATTACTTGAATTTCTAAAAAAATCTCCAATAAATGACTTATCTTTTAAAAGATAAGTTTCAGTGCCAGAGCGGTCATTTAGAATTAATTAAGACTCACCACGCCATTAAAATTTGACACTCTGGACAAGCCTAACCTTTACTGGCATGCTTAGTGCCTAAATATTACGTAATTACCACAAATTCATGGCTTTCAATGTGCTCATGCTCTCCTCACAGTCACCTCTACTTAATAAAGTATGTAATGCTAGAAAGATCATCATAGAGGTTCAAGGAATAGCATCAGATCGTGTGTTGACTTTCTTGATCAGTTGCTGAATCTTTTGAAATTCTGCCCTGCATCAGAAAACATTTTCAGTGGAGAATATATTCACCCTATCTTTCTGCCGTAATATAATTGTACAAATGGGGCAATTTCATGAAATTCATGGGGAGTTTGAGGGCCGGACCAGTAACTAGCAGTGATAGGAAATTCACAGGGTATCACTTTATGTTTCTATTAGTAATGGTGAGCAATATTAAACTTACTGTAAATTCTGGGCTATTATATGTAAAGCTACTGACAAAGGAAGCTCTAGCAATCAATGTTTTAAATGTTAAGGACCTGTTATCAGATCTATTCTATACCCTCAGTGGCCTGAATTTTTCAGTCAGTGGTGAAGCAAGGGCACTCACTACTGATCTCGAAGAAAGCCTCACTGAGAAATTTAGTGACCTCTCCCGCTGTGCAGTGGATCACAGCATTATTTAATGGCGATTCCCAGCATGGCGCTGCAGTGATGTCATCAAGCTGTCTAAGCAGCCAATCACATTCAAGGATTATCATGGAAAGCCAACCAAGAAATGAAAAGCACTAAAATAGAATCACTTCTTAGAAAGTTTACATGTAGAAAAGTAAAGATTGGGACATACACATGGGGTAAAGGTAAAAGCTGAAATATCATGAGAACGTTTTTTTAAGGAAATTTGAAAGGCATAGGGTGGGAAAAGCAAGCCACCATTGATGGGTGGAGCGGATGATTGCAAACTGGTTTCACAACATCGTGAATCTGATTTTTGGCCTTCCTGCCATATTGTCCACTCATGCCTGTTGGCGTCAGGCATCATGGCTGGCCGCATTTCCGGCCACCACACGTTGGGAACTTCATTTTAATATATCTGCATAAGCCCAGCTTGCCGGAATCATCCCCCCTCACTGGATCATCTGAGCACATCAGCGTGATTGCACGCCGACCCGTTTCACAAAAGCATATATAAGGCATGCACCTGGCAAGCTGTACTTGGAGGGGGACTCGAAAGCGAGTGCACAGTAACGTTGCGCAGTGCTCGGGAGAGTCGGCTGTTCGGCATCAAGGTTGAGGCACCGGGCATTCAGGCAAGAGCACAGGAAAGTCATTTTTTCCCGGCTGACTGGCAGTGTGGTGCCAGGACGAGGGCTGCACTGCAGTTGATGATAGTGCACAAGCATGAGCGGCTTGGGGGAGGGAAGTGGCCACACATTGGGGAAACCTTGTATAAAGTGACCATTCCTCCACATCTGAGAAGGTTCAGGTGCAGCTACATTGACAGGCTTGGAGTCGGGTCTCTAGTTTATCTGCCCACTCGAACAACGCAGAGGCATGAAAGTGCCACAAGTGCTCCAGAGCTTTTCACCCCTCGGGCACAGACTGCAAACTAATGAGCCTTTTAGTGGACTGCAGAACAGTTGGACGAGTGGGCGCATTGTACAATCTCCTTGCTAAAGCTGGCCATGGAGCAGTGATTGGTGGAGGCGCTCACAGCCCCCTGCAATGTCATCATTCAGGTTTGGACCAGTGTCCCCCATGGTTCAAGCTAACAGTGCAGCCTTGCAGCATGGGTTAGGAGAATGCCTGCGTCTGAGCTGAGAGCACAGCATGCAGTCCAGTGGGCAAGGTTGCTGCCAATTGGTCAGGTGGAGTGGGGCGGAGGTGGGTGGAGTTTCGGGCAGCCATGCAGCGCACTAACCTTTGGCCATCCAAGTGGTGACCAGCACTCTCCAGGATGCTTTAAGGGGCCTTCAGACTTGACCAAGAGAGGTTCTTAGTACATCCAAGCTAACCCAATGCATCTCTCTCTTTCATCCTGCAGAAGTAATTCAGGAGCATGGAGCCTGGTGTACTAGCTGTATGCCTCATGGCTTATAGAGAGCAGAGACGAAGGAGAAGAGAGCAATGGAGACGACTGGCTGGGAAGAGGGAGGAGCAGCAACCTCAGGAAGAAGGGGCAGCTGGAGCTCCCGCCATCACTGGTCAGTGCCTAGGTAAGCCCAGGGTCTGTAGACGGCGCTTGTCATTCCTGCAGATGACCGACAACTAGTGTCACCAAAAGCTGCGAATATCCAAGGAACTGGTTAGTCACATATGCCACCTGTTGCAGGATTTGGCACCACGGGGACATGGAGGGCATCTACTGCCAGGGATTAGGAAAGCCAGGAAGCATGACCACTGGGATTTGCCCAGATCTCAGGTTTCCCACAGGTGCAGGGTGCCATCAGCTGCACTCACGTGGTGCTCAGGTCTCCGTGGTTTCCATTTGCTGAATGTTCAGCTGGTGTGCGACCACCACAAATGCATCCTGCAGGTCTGCGTGTGGTTCCCAAGGAAGTTTACGACTCCTACATCCTCAGTAGGTCTCAGATCCCTCATGTCTTCCAGGGTGTATAGAGGGTGCAGGGTTGGCTCCTTGGGGACAAGGCTACTCACAGAGGATGTGGCTGATACACCCGTGCAGTGGCCTCAGACTGCAGAGCAAAGAAGATGTAACAAGGCTCATGCTGCAACTCACACTTTGGTAGAGCAAACCATCGGAATGGTCCACCGGCCTGGTAGAGCCCTGCAATATAGTCCACAGAGGGTGTCGTGCATCGTCATCACCTGCTGCACCCTTCACACCCTGGCACTACAACAGAGGGGGGACTGGCTGACGAGGAGATGGAGGAGCTGCACGTCTCCTCCAATGAGGAGGACGTTTATAAGGATGAGGCTGAGGAGGTCCTCAAAGGGGATGATGACAATGAGGCCCTCGCACTGGCCAGACAAGGCAGGCACACTTGGGAGGACCTCATAGCTGCTAGATTCATGGAAGATGATAACGGCAAGCAGTGAGGAGACACCATTGATCCTCATATTGCATTTGTGAATGTTTGCCTCCTTTCTAGCTGATGGCAGTGCACATACCCTCTGTGATAAGGCTCCTGGCATGGAGATGCAGCGGATGCCCATAGTCCCTACATTCCAGGAGGATGATGATGACATGCAGCGGAGACACTCCATAGATCCTCACATAGCTTATGTGAATGTCTGACTCCTGTCTGGCTGATGGCACCTCGCTTGCGCTCTGTGAGCAGGGTCATATGGAGTTGCAGCAGGGAAATTTTACCTTCTCCTGATCCTATGGCATCCTACGTGAGCTGAACCTTTCAGGACGACACTGTCACTAGACACAGACGCTGATGAAATTGGGGGACCAGTCGCACCTCAAAGGTGCTGCAAGCACACAGAGAGAATGAGGGAACTCTGTGTTGCTGGCCCAAGACATTCTGGCAGCAATGATAAGCCCCGTAGAGGTGCAGGCATGACTGATGTGACTCATGTGCTGGGAAGGTTGCACAAAGCACAGGGAAGAAGTCCTGGACTCAGACACCTGCCTTTATCTTGTTCAGGGACCAAGGTTTCACATCTGAGTGAAACAAACATTGCTCACCAGAGCAAGGAGCCATAGGGAAGGAGGCATTCTTGGGAGTTTATTTACAATAGTGAACATTATGTACAAATGATTAATACCCGTGCCCAGGCTGCACAGCAACATTTTCTTAACCTTCCCAACCCTGCCGCTATGTCTTGGTGCTCCCCCAACATCCACAGCGGAGGTGGAGGCAGCCTGCTGACTGCTACACCCTGTCTGTGATGACCTTAACGGGCGTCCTCTGGAAGGCCGAGACCTGGAGGGCCTCAGCCTGCTTTCGGGGTCCTGCTGCCGGAGCTGCTGGGTCACAGGTAGAAGGGATTCAGATGGGCCAGACACTCCCAGAATCACCTGAGTGGATGGCCCTAGGTATGCACCTGCTGATCTTCCTCCCTATGGGTTCCCAAGGACCCCTGGCTGACTCCTTGAGGAGAAGGGGTAGCTGGAGTGAGATTGAGCTACCCCGCACCCCTCTCACGTACACACTGTTGGAGGCCAACAATGGCATCAACGATGGAGTTCAGCCCGCACAGCAGTGCAGGACTGATGTCTCCATGATGGCCACCATCCTACCAGTGGTAACCGCGGTGCATTTGTATGCCAGTGCTATCACCACCTCCATCGTACCTTGCAATCTGAGGAGTGCAGCGGACGTCTTTTCCTGATGTTCCCTAGCTTGCCCTTACAGCTCCAGCAATTGAAACGTGGCTGAGTCCAAAGGTTCATAATCTGACTTGGACTCAGCAGATTTCTGAACTCCAGCAGTCCTCCAAATGCCGGAAACCTGGGAAGTCCCTGCCGCTGCCTGCTATGGATCAGACAGTGCGATGTCCTCACTAGATTGTAACCCCGAGTATACTCTGAAGGCCCCACTGAATTGTGTGTCTCCACAGGTGGAGGGTGTGCGTGAGCACTGTGATGGGTTTCAGCAGATTCCTCTTCAGACGTATCTTCGGGGCTTCAGTCGAAGACCTGGGTCATGGAATCCCTTGGCTTTTTCCCAGATGTGCCTGCGAAATCAAGAAGAGATAATTAGTGCATGGCAGTGGCCTGTGAAATAGGACACATCACTCACAGCATGGTTGTCTGATGGATGTTGCACTGCTGGATCCTCACTTGGTTGAGCACCGCCGACCTCACCGTCAGCACAGGACCAGTCCAGAGCATTGTGGGCCTTGATTTCAGGCATTCCTCCACCAGCCTGCGACCTCTCCCTTTTGTTATGTGCCAGCTTGTCCTGCATGGAGACAGATGGAGAGAGTGTAAGCAGGATGCTTGCCAGGCCAGATAATAAGTATGCCCGGCATGTGTGGGTGGTGAGTGGTCCCGTGGATTGCATGTGGACAATGAAGGTGAGTACGAGAGAATGAATGGTGATGTCCCTTGAACTGGCAGTGAGTGAGATCCCTGTGGATGTGTGATGGGTTTGTGAGTGTGAGAGTCACTGACCATCACTGCCACTTCCTCCCAAGCTGGATCGATGATGTTGCTGCTCCTCCTGCTGCCAGAGCAGGGGTAGAGGACATCACGGCGGGCCTCCACAGTGCCCAAAAGGTGTTTCAGTATCACAGAATTGGGAGGCTGCAGTTTTCGTGCCTTTTGGGGCCCTGTCTTCTGTGCAGCAGTCCTGAGCTGGGTGCACTGAGAGGTGTGTGTGCAGCTGCACTTTAACTGTGGTGCCCGGCATGAGGAAGTCGCGAGGTGGTGGCACGGCAGGAGAATTGGAGACCGTCCACCAGTGAAACAGCATATTTCCCAGGAATGCATGATTAATGAGGCGGGATTGGGACGATGCAGTGGGAAAAGCCGCCATTGCGGTCGGCAGGTAAAATGTTCCCTCTCTCGCCCACTACCGCACTTAGTGCAAATCTGGGATGGTTCCGACTGTAGTTTAAAAAATCTAGCAATTATTCTTAATGTTGACATTTAACAAACCTCCAAGATATATAAAATGTTTTCCTCAGGGCCAGGTCTATTGTTCAGCAATAGTTATTACAGGTGGCTGTTAAAAGCCCAATTAGACCTGATTGAACAAAGTGCTACCTTTAATGTGGTACCTAACAGTGATGTGAGAGCAAAAAAAGGGAGCTTCTTGGTACATCAGCTCATTTCACTGATTGCTGACTAGGTCTAGGTGAGAGAGGGACAGATGGCAGAACAATGAGAGACAGGCCACAACTTCTAGAATTCTGTATTCACTGCACTTGTGCCATTTCCTAAAATTGTGGTCCGTTTGAGAGGGGTAACTACGGCAAACGCTGACAGTTCCTCATCAAAGACCCCTTAAAATCCAAGCCATTAGCATTTATTTCTGAAGTAATATTTTAAAGCTCTTTCACACAGAGCTGAATGGAATCCATTTGCTTTGTAAGAAGGAATTCCAGTGATAATGGCCAAGACAACCCTACAGATCGTGTCTACTACCTAAGCATTGATGTCACTGTGTTTGGTTCATTTTAAGAGTGATTAAGAGCTGTCTCTAGTTAAAAGAAATATTGAGATCCTGCCAAGAATTTGCTGCAATGTGTCTTGCCCAAGCTATAAAATTTAGAACCTTATCTGTCTGTGACTCTTCCTATTATTTAACACTTAATTAAAAAAAGACCAACGACAGGCATCTCTACATTTTAAAGTGGTACTGGGTCTGGCTTAAGGCATTAAAATGACAAAAGGTTGCTGCCCAAAACATCTTGGCTGCTTGCCTTGACCGCTATTTAAATCCTAGCATAACATTTCCATTGCAACTAACTTGGATGGCTTAGAAAAATCCTAATCGCTATGGGAGGCAGCCATTTATAAACAGATATGGTATTTATGACAAGGATTTTTGTCATTCCTTAAAATCTCAAAATAGCCGCTACCACAAATTGAATGGTTAGAAGATTAACATGGATTTAAATTAAAAATTATTGTGATGGAAGCAGATTCCGTAGGATTTTTCGAAGGGCAAAGGGCGAATTTACTGGGTTATGGGGAAAAAGCTGGGGCATAGGTCTAAATTGGACAGCATTCAGAGAGCCGACATAGGCACAATGGGCTGAATAGACTTCTTTTGTGCTGTAAGATTCTATGGTTTTATTAAACTTAATTTCTGCAGTTTTTCTCCCTCCTTAGGTACATTTAAGCCTTTCTTCAAGTCATTACAAAATGCTGAGTGAGCCAAATGCAGTTCAGTATCGTTCTGGGACCTGGAAATCTGGCCATTTTACATGCTGAAGGCACTAGTTCTATCCACAGTCATTTTACCAGATGAGTACCAAGTTGTTTTGTGCAAGGTCCTCAGTACCATAGGAGCATACAGCCTGCTGACCTCCTGGGCGCCGAATACCACAAAATTGCTCTATCTTTTTTAGACGTGTAATATGAAATAGTTACAGTCTGTTGGGGATATCACTTTTCAAACTGAATTGTTTTAATTAATCACTGTTTAAACAGCTGGATATAGCACATACTTGTCCCAGAGTTCAGCATGTTTTCGTGTGCTAGATAAGTAGGACTCAGCAAAACAGTATCCCTTAGCAGTCCTGTTTCTTTAAGGTTTATGTTAGGAGTCGGTTAGCTTCAAAAACAAAAGAATGTTAAGGGAGTCAAAAGGTCTGTTATGGTTTGTCACTTTGAAAGATTTCTATAAAAATCAAACAGAATAGTTTTAAATAATACAGAAAACATTCTAAATATTCTACTGTTTGACTTCTGCTTTAATTTAACTTATTCAGCATTATTTTTATAGATATTCAACGTGCCTTTTAATGCATTTTCAAGAGGGCCAACATATTTGTAGGAAAAATGCCTATTTGCATGAGGTTGCCAAAATATTTTGGTCCATGACCTGGGCACAAAATGAAGGCCTGTTGTGCGATCCTGTGACTAAAAACCTCTCTGCTGGAACATGAAAGAGCTGGTTTCACAGCCAGGTGAAGATGTACACTTAACCTCACTGATCGCTGGTGGTACCAAAGAACCAGATCAAACGTGAAAAAAAATTGGATTCTAAAACCCAGCATGAGAGCCTAGCAAAAAAAAAAAAGACACAAAAAGTCTATTTTAAAACACAGGACAAAGCCATTTTCTTTTTTTTTTCTATGTTTCACTTTTCCAACTCAGGCTAGAAGATACGCAAAAAATAGAGGACACGTTCCCCTCAGTGCGCCCACCTCAACAGCACAGATCAACAATAGCTGCTCACAGAATTAATTACACTGACTTCTGGGTACAATGCTAATGTCATCACAACTTTGCGATGGACTTGGTTCGTAGATTGACGATGTGTGCAGCTGAAGGCCTGGTTTCTCCATATTTTGGATTTCCACTGACCCACTGATGCACAAACACAGGCTGCTCTGGGTGACACTCTTTTTCTCTTTAGCTGCTGGCTTTGCTAACTCAAGTTTTGGCTTCTTTTGATTTCCCCTTTTTTAAAAAAATCTCATTATTTCTGTTCCATTCAACGTTTAAATCCTAAGTTTTGAAGCATATTTCAGTAGCTGCCACCAATTGTTACAAATGTGGCTCTGCTGTGGGTATCTTCCTGGCTTCTAAGCATTTTACTTTTATCGAAGCGGTATGGCTCACCCAATCGATACCTATTTGTACAACAGCATGGCTCAGGAGTGTAACAATAGTATCCTCTGTAAACAGCATTGAATAATTGTGGGTTTCATCAATCTCTTCGAAGGTGGACTGAGAAAAACCAAAAATAAATCATTAACCTGCTTCGCTCCACAGCTAGTAAGCATTCAGAGCAACAGTTAGGGTCAAATTCACATAGTCCAATCACTTGAACTTGATTTTGAACAATTATACAAAATACTGAAAACACGACACTTGAGTGCATCATATTGTTTTACAAAAAAGCTAATTTCTGATTACTCTCTTCTGCACTTCAGTGTTTACTGCGTGACTGTTTCCCCACACACTGGGCAGAATTTTACGAACCATGGGCGGACACGTGCCCGACCCAATCGGGCATAAAATAACGCTCGATGATGTTGGGCGAGCGTCCCGATGTCATCGTGCTCTCGCGCAATATTTCGGTCGGCAGGCGCATGCAAGAGTCAGCAGAGCACCCGACGACAATTAAGAGCACCCGACGACAATTAAGAGGCCTATTAAGGCCATTAATGTATTAATTAAAAGCAATTTTTTGCTGCCCTTCCGACCTTAAGGTTGGCACGTGCACGAATCAGCCACACGGCCTTTGGATTTTTGAGGAAACCTCATCCACGGGCGGGGTGAGGTTTCTGAGGTTAATTAAAAATAAATGTTTTGACAGAAATTTTATTATCTACATGTTCAGGTGAGTGAGTCCTATGTAGGGACATTTTTTTTCTGCATTTCATAATCTTTATTTTTGTTTTTAAAATTCTTCAGCTCCCTGAGGCAGCTCTCTGTCCTCAGGGAGCTTTCACTGTGCGCTCCCCTGGGCCTGCGCTGACTTCAGCGCCTGCTCTCCTCCCGCCCCCACCGCAGCAGCGCTGAGCCTTTCAGGGCGTTTCACACCGGCTGGCCGTTAATTGGTCTGCCAGTGTGAAACCGCGGTCGGGTGCTGATTGCGGGTGGCGGCCCATTTCCCGGCCACTCCCGGGCCCGCCTACGGCTCCCGCCCGATGACCCGAAAACCCTGCCCCACTTTTTCACATAAACTGAGTGAGTACCTGTGGGTGATTTTGATTTTGAGTGATAGTGTAAGATGGTTGCTTTCAATCAAGCCACTCATTCTACATCTCTCCAAAGTTTAATTTTCATCAACTGGAAATTAAGATCAGGACAGATGTATAACATGCAGCTGAGTTGATATTGTCTATCTTACACTGTCACCCAAAGTCAAAATTCCCACTTTCCACTATGTCTTTGTCACTCTCTTCTTTCCTTCTGCTCACAGCCAATGCAACCAAAGACTCCCAGCACAATTGGCCTGGGATGTCATCCCATTGCCAAGGTAGTCTCGTAAATTGCTTATTACTTACATGTCTATGGGTAAACAACATCCTCCCCAGCTCATTCGCAATTTAACAACCAAGAGTAAATATATGAACACATTGTACTTTAAAAAAGCTAATGTTAAAAGTTCCAAATCCTTTCCAGGGAAAAATAGTCAGAAAATGCCAGTACATGCCAGACCATTTTCTAATGACATGGATCTAAAGCACAAAGCTATTGTTGGAGAATGATCAGATACAAGATGATTGATGTGGGAGATGGAGATTTGTCACATTGATGCAGTAGGAGTTACAGCTGGAATGGCTTTCTGAGTAAAATGGAAGAAATTTCACTCAGTATCTAACCATGCTGAACTTGACCTGGAGTACTTGATGCTCATTTTGGCTGAGTAACTCAAATAGAAAGTATTCTATTCTTCCACTATAATCTTCCTCATGTAAATTCAAGATCAAGGTACTATTTTGGTGCATCCTGTAAAAGATCTTAGCCAGTTAAAGGCCAGCATCACTTGTCAGCAAGATGGCAGGAGGTACCGTGGGCTTGGAGTGTCAGCAGCCAGATCTAAGAGGGATAGTCTGATGGGGACTGAGAACAGAATGGTCTTTAAAAAGGTGGTGTAGACTGCCTGGAGGGAGGCACTGGAAACAATGGGTGGAATTTTACGGCAGCAGGATTTTACATTCCCGCTGAAGCCAATGGAGTTTAGAATGGCTCACCGCATTTTACGGCCCTGTCCCCACCGCAACGGGGCCATAGAATCCCAGCCAATAAGTACAACCATTACCATCTCAAGATCTTCCACCCAGAATAAAAACATTCAATAAGCTCAGATGGTGGTCAAGGTAATTCAAGGCTCTAGTGCCAACGTACATTCTCTAAAAACCATACAGGCTGGCTCAGAGTCCTAATCTATTTTACACTCCCTCTTCCCAGCACCTGGGTGTGAGAGACACTCAAATCTTCGCCAAACACTCAAGCACCTTCTTTACTCAAAACCACTCTCTCAATTCAATTGTCTGTGACAAAAGTTTCTGCTAGTTTTCAAGAATACTTCATGCAAAAGAACAAAACTTTGTCACTTCTCATCATCGTGGCAGGCAGGACCTCATATGGGAAAGCTCTCCGTGACACTTACAGGCCTGTAACATTGGGCGGAATCGCCCCAGATTTGCACAAAGTGCAGTAGCGGGTGGGAAAAAGTTGTTTTACTCGCCAACCACAATGGTGGGTTTTCACACTATATCGTCCCATTCCCACCTTATTAATTATGCAGCCACAGGGAACACGTCGTCTCGCTGGCGGACGGCCTCAGATTTGCCCGCCACACCATTACCTCGCCGCTTCCTCACATGGGGTGTCATATTTAAACTGCAGCCACGCACACGCTTCTCAATGCTTGCAGCCCGGGGCTGCTCCGATGAAGACATGGCCTCAAAAGCCAAGAAGAGTGAAGAGCCCCGATATAGTGTTGCATCACTGCGATGCCTTCTGGACACCGGGCAGGTCTTCTACGATGTCCTCTACCCCGCTCTGGCCACAGGAGACCCATCAATCTCACCATTCTGGCTTGGGAGACAGTGGCAGAGGTGGTCAGTGCCAATGCTGCACACAAGAGGTCGGCCATCCGGTGTAAAAAATGGATGAATGATCTCATCCGTGCCGCCAGGGTAAGGCAACCATCTCATCACTCTAAACTCACACACTCACAAGGCCATCACACATTCAGTGGCAGCTCACTCACTGCCAGCTCAAGGGACATTACCACTCACTGTCTCTCTCACACACACCCTCACATCTCCACCTGGCTTCATCTCCTCTAGATACTGTCTCCTCAGCCCTCACCATCTTGAGGCCACTTGCACAGATCAACATGTGCCTCCATACACACCCTGGGATACCCCCCTTCCCCAGTACAGCTCTCACCCTGTAGCCTCCTCACTTGCCTGAGGCCATTTCTCCCCCTTCCCCAAGCAAGCCCTGCCCCTGCAGCCGTTGAAAAGCCGCCCCGGCCTTACAGCTGATCTGGTAGGTAGAGACCTACCCGTGAACCTCCCTAAAAGCGAAGTGGTGCTGCCCACGGAGCCTGGCACTGATGACCATGAGTGCTGTCCGAAGCAAGGTAGGCAAACAAACTTTGAACTCCCAAGCAATGTGCAGCTCACCAAGTGCACATCACTTATGTACAGTCGTGAAATATGTCAGCACCCGGATGATCCAGCGTGGAGAGATGATTCCAGCGAGCAAGACTTGTAATGAGATGCTAAAGCATTGAAATTAGGTTCCCGATGTCTGGCGATGGGAAACGTGGCCTGCCATTGATGGATGGAGCAGACGATCATAAACTGGTTTCACGACGGCGTGAAATCAATTTTTGTTCTTCTTGCCATAATGTACCCCACTCCCGCCATGAAGCCCGATGCCAATGGGACTGGAAAATTCCGGCCAATGTCTTCTCTCTGTTCAATGGAAAAGAAACGGTCTACAATCCATGCCATAGATGTACAACTGAAAAAATCTCAATCACCAAAAACCCTGGCTCTAAAGGAAGAAGAACTGTTAGATCTAATAGGCAAAAGTACAAGAGAGCTGTTTGGGGAGAGCAAGGTTGGAGGAGACCTCTGGAAGACTTGGCAAGGCATTTATCATATGTCGTTTTAGTTTTCTCAAAGCTTTACATTGCCCAGTATTGCACTGTCTAAGATAAAAGCAAAATACTGCGGATGCTGGAAATCTGAAATTGAAACAGAAAATGCTGATAAAACTCAGCAGGCCTAGCAGCATCTGTGGAGGGAGAAACAGAGTTAACATTTCGAGTCCATACGGCTCTTCTTCAGCTCTGACAATAAAGCTTAACAATAGGATACTGTGTGGCTTGGAGCGGTACTTGCAGTTGTTGGTGTACCATGCATCTGCTGCCCTTTGTGGTGGTAGAGGTCATGGGTTTTGAAGGTGCTGTAGAAGGAGCCTTGGTGAGTTCCTGCAGTGCATCTTGTAGATGGTACACACTGCTGCCACTGTGCATCAGTGCTAGAGGGAGTGAATGTATAAGGGGTAGATGGGGTACTAATTCATCGAGCTGCTTTATACTGAGTGATGTCAATCTCCTTGAGTGCTGTTGGAGCTGCACTCATCCAGGCAAGTGGAGCCATCACACTCCTGACTTGAGCCTTGTAGATCGTGGACAGGCTTTGGAGTATCAAGAGGGGAGTTACTTGCCTCAAAATTCCCAGCCTCTGACCTGCTCTTGTAGCCACAGTATTTATATGGCAAGTCCAGTTCAGTTTCTGGTCAATAATAACCTCCACAATGTTAATAGAAGGGGATTCAGAGATGGTAATGCCATTGAATATCAAGGGGAAATGGTTAGATTCTCTCTGGTTGGAGATGGCCATTGCCTGGCACTTGTGCAGCACCAATATAACTGTCTACTTACTAGCCCAAGCCTGGATATTGTCCAGGTCTTGCTGCATTTGGACATGGACTGCTTAGAGTATCTGAGGAATCACCAATGGTACTGAACATTGTGCAATCATCAGCACACATCCCCACTTCTGACCTTATGATGGAGAGAGGGCCATTGATGAAGCAGCTGAAGATGGTTGGGACTAGGACACTACCCTGAGGAGCTCCTGCAGCGCTCCCCTGGGATTGAGATGATTGATCTCCAACTAACACAACAACCTTCCTTTGTGCTAGGTATGGCTCCAACCAGTGGAGAATTTACCTCCTGACTTCAGTTTTGCTAGAGCTGCTTGATGCCACACTTTGTCAAATGTGGCCTTGATGTCATGGGCAGTCACTCTCACCTCACCTCAGAAGTTCAGCTCTTTTGTTCATGTTTGGGCTAAGGTTGTAATGAGGTCAGGAGCTGAGTGACCCTGGCAGAACCCAACCAGAGTGTCAGTGAGGAGGTTATTGCTGAGTAAGTGCCATTTGATAGCACTGTCGATGGCACTATCCATCACTTCACTGATGATCGAGAGTAGATTGATGGGGCGGTAATTTGCTGGGTTGGATTTGTCCTGCTTTTTGTGGACAGGACATACCAGGGCAATTTTCCACATTGCTGGGTAGATAGCAGTGTTGGAACAGCTTGGCTAGGGGAGCAGCTAGCTATGAAGCACAAGTCTTCAGTATTATTGCTGGAATGTTCTCAGAGCCCTTAATCTTTGCAGTATCCAGTGCCATCTACTGTTTCTGGATATGACGTGGGGTGAATCGAATTGGCTGAAGACTGTGATGCTGGGGACCTTCAGAGGAGGCCAAGATGGATCATCCACTCAGCACTTCAGCCTTGTCTTTTGCACTGATGTGCTGGACTCCCCCATCAATGGGGATATTTAAGGAGTTTTCTCCTCCAGTGAGTTATTTAATTGTCCACCACCATTCGTGACTGGATGTGGCAGGACTGCAGAGCTTAGACCTGATCTGCTGGTTGTGGGATTGCTTAGCTCTGCCTATTGCATTCTGCTTCCACTGTTTGGCTTGCAAGTAGTCCTGAATTGTATCTTCACCAGGTTGACACCTCATTTTTAGGTGTGCCAGGTGCTGCTTCTGGCATGCCCTCCTGCACTCTTCATTGAACTAGTGTTCATCCCCTGGCTTGGTGGTGATGGTAGGGTGGGGGATATGCTGGGCCATGAGGTTACAGATTGTGGCTAAATACAATTCTGCTGCTGCTGATGGCCCACAGGACCTCATGGATGCCCACTCTTGAATTGCTAGATCTGTTTAAATCTATCCCATCTAGCACGGTGGTAGTGCCACACAACCGATGGTGGATATCCTCAATGTGAAAGTGGGACTTTGTTTCCACAAGGACTGTGCTGTGGTCACTCCTACTAATGGTGTGATGGACACTTACATCTGTGACAGGTAAATTGGTGAGGATGAGGTCAAGTATGTTTTTCCCTCTTGTTGGTTCCCTCACCACCTACCGCAGAGGCAGTCTAGCAGCTATGTCTTTTAGGACTCGGCCAGCTCGGTCAGTCGTGGTGCTACCCAGTCACTCTTGGTGATGGACATTGAAGTGTCCCACCCTTGACATGCTCAGTGCTTCCTCCAAGTGGTGTTCAACATGGAGGAGCAGTGATTCATCAGCTGTGGTAATCAGCAAGAGGTTTCCTTGCCCATGTTTGACCGGATGCAATGAAACTTCATGGGGTCCAGAGTCAATGTTGAGGACTCCAAGGACAACTCCCTCCCAACTGTATACCACCGTGTCACCACCTCTGCAGGGTCTGTCCTGCCAGTGGGACAGGACATACCCAGGGCTGGTGATGTCTGGGACATTGTCTGTAAGTTATGGTTACCTGAGTGTGACTATATCAGGCTGTTGTTTGAGTAGCCTGTGAGACAACTCTCCCAAATTTGGCACAAATCCGCAGAGGTTGGTAAAAAGGACTTGCAAATTCAACAGGGCAGGGTGTGTTTGTCGTTTCCTGGTGCCTAGGTCAATGCCAGGTGGTCCATCAGGTTTCATTCCTTATTGACTTTTCTGTAGCAGTTTAATACAATTGAGTGGCTTGCTTGGTTGTTTCAGTGGGCAGTTCAGGGTCAACCATATTGTTGTGGGTCTGGAGTCACATGTAGGTCAGGCCAGGTAAGGACAGCAGATTTCCTTCTCTAAAGGACATTAGTGAAACTGATGTGATTTTATGACAATCAACAATGGTTTCAGAGATATAAAAATTATGGTCTGGAAATTCACGGATTTGGGAAGACTCTGTGGACCTTCAAAAATGGCAGGAGGGACCCATTTGCAGAAGTCCTGCCCGCATTTCCATCAGAACCAATTTTTGCTGGCAGAAGAAAGGGGTGGGGTGTGATTCACACATGAGGGTAACTTGAACTCAACAGGGTCATTTGAACTCAATGCTGAGTTCAAACAGGCTTCATTTAGGCTGTTTAACCAATTTATTGGAGATTTTTGAAGCAGTAACATGCGCTGTGGATAAAGGGTGGATGTACTGTACTTGGCTTTCCAGGAGGCATTTGATAAGATGCCACATCAAAGGTTATTACAGAAAATAAAAGCGCATCGTGTAGGGGGTAACGTGTTAGCATGGACAGAAGACTGGCTGGCTGGCAGAAAGCAGAGAGTATGCATAAATGGGTCTTTTTCTGATTCACAGGATATGATGAGTGGAGTCCCACAGGGGTCTGTGCTGGGCCCTCAACTTTTTACAATTTACATCAATGACTTAGATGAGGGGAGTGAAGACATGGTAGCTAAATTTGCAGATGACACAAAGATAGGTAGGAAAGTATGGCCAGAATTTTTTACTCATGTGCAGGTGCACGACGGACATGCTCGAGTGTAAAATGACGCGCAATGACATCGGGCGAGTGTCCCGACGTCTTCGTGCATTCACGCGGTATTTTAGTCGACGGGCATGCACGGGAGTCGGCAGCCTGCCCCCCAACAATTAAGTGGCCTATTAAGGCCCTTAAGCAACTAATTGATTGGAATTTTTCGCTGCCGGTCCAATCATTTGGCTGGTGGGTGAGTGACCAGCGGCCTTTGCATTTTTGATGAAACCTCATCCACAAGCGGGATGAGGTTACGACCAGTGATTAAGAAAAACTTTTTACACTCATATTTAAAATGTCCCTGCTCATGTGGCAGACATGAGGGGACATGTTTTCATTATTTAAAAAATATTTTTATTGATTAAAATCTTCAGTTCCCTGAGGCAACTCTGTGCCTCAGAGAGCTTTTGCTATCCACACCCGCACATATGCACGAACTTCAGCGCTTGTGCTCCTCCCGCCCACATCCTTGCAAAGCTGAGCACTGCAGCACGCATTTCACGCTGGCTGGATATTAATTGGCCAGCCAGCGTAAAATTGCGGCTGGGGACCAATCGCAGGCAACGGTCGGCTTCCCGACCGCTCCCGGGCCCACCCGCCGCGCCCACCCGACGAGGGCAAAATTCTGCCCAATGTTGTGAAGAGGGCATGAGGCAGTTGCAGATGGATATAGATAGGTTGAGTGAGTGGGCAAAGATCTGGCAAATAGAGTTTAATGTGGGAAAATGTGAAATTGTTTACTTTGGCAGCAAAAACAAAAAAACAGGGTATTACTTAAATGGAGAACAGCTGCAGAATTCCGAGGTGCAGAGGGATCTAGGTGTTCTAGTACATGAGTCACAAACAGTTAGTATGCAGGTACAGCAAGTAATTAAAAAGGCTAATGGAATGCTAGCCTTTATTATGAGAGGAATTGAACATAAAAGTAAGGATGTTATGCTTCAGTTATATAGGGAATTGGTGAGACCACACCTAGAAAACTGTGTGCAGTTTTGGTTGCCTTATTTAAGGAAGGATGTAAATGCATTGGAGGCAGTTCAAAGGAGGTTTACTAGATTGATACCTGGAATGAGTGGGTGGTCTTATAAGGAAAGGTTGGACAGACTGGGCTTGTTTTCACTAGAGTTTAGAAGAGTGAGGGGTGATTTGATTGAAGTATGCAAGATTCTGCATGACCTTGACAAGGTGGATGTTGAGAGGATGTTTCCTCTTGTGGCTGAGTCCAGAACTAGGCAGCACTGTTTTAAAATTAGGGGTCACCCTTTTTTGGACAGAGATGAGGAGAATTTTTTTCTCTCAGGGGGCTGTGCAACTTTGGAACTCTCTGCCTCAGAAGGCGGTGGAGATGGGGCTCATTGAATATTTTCAAGCAGAGATAGATAGATTCTTGTTAGGCAAGGGAATCACAGGTTATTGGGGACAGATGGAAACGTGGAAATCGAAACACAAGAAGATCAGCCATGATCTTATTGAATGGCGGAGCAGGCTCAAGGGGCCGAATGGTCTACTCCTGTTCCTATTTCTTATGTTCTTCTGTTCTGTTGCGAGGGCCATAACCCACAGTGTGGGAGTCATGAATTTGTGCAGTAGACGTAAACGCTCTTGAAGGGTGGGTAAGGCCTGTTTAGCTATTGTGATCTGAAGTTATTTAAATCCCCAGCCCTTTAAAGATGAAAAAACAGGCTAGAGGCATCAGTACGAGATTTAAAAACACTCTGTTCTAGCATTTTCAGTAGCTGTTTGTTGAATTTTGTGCTATTAATGAATGCCTGGCTGATTTCTAAAAGCTAAAGTTATCTCAGCAGAGGGGGCTATGTGTTCACAGTTTGATTGACAGGTTAAAGATATTATTAAAGGATTAGCTGTCTTTAATGTGGAGTATGAATAGAAGTTTGTTTTTATAAGAAATTAAGCACTTGAGATTCAAAAACTTTGAATGGGCTTTCATGAATGAGGGTTTTTGTTATTATTATGGCTTTATAATGAAATCGATATTAGATTTTTAGAACTTTATTTTATTTCACCTCCATATGGCTCCTGAGGTCTGCCCAGGGTGGATACTGGGTGAGTTGGTGTGAATTGGCATGGGGGTCATGATGGGTGGGGGCATGAGTTGGCATGGTGATATAAAGGGCTTTGAAGGTTTTTGGGTCATGAGTTTGCATGGGAGGTAGAAAGGACCATGAGGGTAGGTGAGGTGCATGAGTTATCAACCCCTGAGTTGGCATGGAGAGCATAAAGAGCCATGGGGGGAGGGGGATCAGTGGTGGTGAGTGAGTGTGAGATGTGAGGTTTAGAGGGCCTAAATCTTATAACACAACTGGAATGAAGTCCCAGAGAACTGAGGCAGGCCTTCTAGCCAGCCCACCTTGGAAGCTGCCCACTCACGTGACTGCCTACGCTTTGCTATTGGGGTCAGTGGGCCTGACTCCATCTCGCACCCGCCTCCAGAACAAAGATTTCAACATTCAGGCGACCTTTGTTCTGAGTGGGGGACAAGCAAGTGGGGAAATTTCTCAGCTCGAGCTACCTGGTTCAGTAGTGAAAATTCGGGCCTTTGACTCTTGAGGTCCTGTTTTTAAATTTAGCTTAGTTCCTGGTACTCTCCAAACAGGAGCTCTGGCCTAATCTTTCCTATTTTGTTTGTCCTAACATGGATCCCATCAATTGGATTCTCCCCTGTTTTCATCAATATCTTTTCACAAGCTGGTTGGAGATGTTCCCCATCATGGCACCAGGTAGACAACATATCATGTGGGACTCTCAATCCTGCTTCCAAATCTATCTCCCTAATTATTGGATCTCCTACAACGCCACATTAGGGTTCCTCTCCTCCTTCTCCTCCCCACTTTGAGTAGCTTCCTGTGTCAAGGTGCCATGGTCAGCATTCTGGCTGTCCTTCTGACAGTCTTGATCCTTATTCTCACATTTAGCAAGTACGTTGTACCTGTTGGAGCAGATAAATTTCTGGAGATCCTTGTTCTCTGCCTCACCTGTGTTTCCCTTGCTCTGTACATTATCAGTCGCACCAACCCCGTGCTGACCCTGCACCTCTCTACAAAGTGTGACCGAGGTCTGGAACAAAGTGCACAGATACTTCTCACTCCTTACACGTCATAGTGTCTCCAATTCATACTCCAACTCAATGACCCTGAGCCGGAGAAATTTGAGACAGAGACATTTACAGCAGATGTGCTCACTCGGGGCAGTCTCACTGCGCACAAACTCCCACATACTGCGGTCCAGACACACTCATAGCAGATCTTATCATCTCACTATAAACATGCAAATCATTGCTCTTTTGTACATTTTCAGGGCACAAAGTTAGTGTTTTGACCTCTGACTCTCTCCCTGTCTGGGAATTGGACTGTGGGTCTGTTAATTAAATCAGCTACTGCTCTCCCAAAAGTGAAGTCCTATAAGAGAACATATCAATCCCCTCTTAGTCTCAATGACAAATCTGCCTCTCCTGATGATGTAACAGAAAGGATGCCTAGTCCTTTGAGAATCTTCAACATTTTACCAATACCAGCTAATGGAAGTCTTCAAATCTTGAACCTGAGTTCATATCAGAAGTATTATATAATTTAATCAGGAAATCCCTGCTAGGTCAAATAATCGTGACAAGCACCTTATATCCTTATCCTTAGGATTAATTATAAAGTTCTGTCATAGGTAAATGCAGCAGCCAAGCTGTGCAGAGCAAGGTTCCACAAACAGAAATGATCTTGTTACATTACGAGGCCTCCCTAAGTTTTCCAGATTCTGTATTTACCTTCAGTTGATATTTGTAAGTCTTTTTCTGAGATATTTAGACATTGGGAAATGCTCAAATTTCACAGGCTATTTCCTTGGTGGGCTAGTTGGGTTCAAATCGCAAACTCATTTATAAACATTATAGGGTTACGTTTTATACCATACAGATGGGAATGATAGCCCAGCAAACCCAGAAGTGGTAAATGCAAATTACACCATGGCAAGTTGTGAAATTGAATTAATCTGGTGAGCTATGAGTTCACCAGTAAAAATGACTATGATAGATGCCATATTTCTCATAAAAACAATTAGATTCACTGATGTCCATAAGGGAAGGGAATCTGCCCCCTCCAACACCTCCCCCTTTTGGTCTGGCCTACATATGATTGTGGTGCACACCATATGACTGGCCCTTGATGCCCTCAGGCCGACTAAGAATGGACAATAAATGTTAACTTGCCAGTTTTCCCCACATTATAAGGACTTTGGCCGAAATTTTCAATAAGACAGAGTGGCTCTCTGTCATTACAAAAGTGGTGGTAGAGGCCTGAGTCCAGAAGCCCCGCCCCTGAACACCTCACCTACCATTTCCGCAGGAGGGTGGAATGGGAGCGGGTTCTAAGTTGTACATCCATGGTTCACGAAAACAGCTGCACATGTTAAAGTGCAGCTGCCTCAGGATGATCTGATTTCTGTTAGTGGGATGTCCAAAACATGACCTGTGCACTTTAGACCTGGTAGGAGCAGGTCTAAAGCTGCTGAGTTCTTTGGAGAGGTTGGGTACCCATTTGGATATGGTCTCATGGTACCTTTCGGGGAGGTCAGGTGCCCTTTGGGAGAGGTAAACTGCACTTTGGGATTGTTAAAAGTTGACACGAATAGGTGTAAAAAGTGTATAAACTCATCAGAACTGTCATGTTCAATGGAAGTGTTAAGCTCATTAGAACAGTCAAGAGAGCTGTCAAAAGGAGTTATCAAAAAGAACTGTCTAAAGGAGCTGTCAATAGAGCTGTCAAAGTGAGCTGTCAAGGTATTTAAAACTCCTGTCCTTTTGAAAAAAAAACTGTCTGCAGAGTTTAAAAAAATGTGTTTGCTATTTCACATTGTTGACAAAAGCCTGAGGATTATCATTACAGGATTAGTGCTGCATGACTGTTTTCACTGGTTTCATTATCACAGTGGGATGCCTGTCAGTTCACAGTTTGATTGACAGCTCCAGTTGGTTATAAACTCTTTGAAGTGGTACTATGAATTCCAATGCTTGTTTTATAAGGGATTAAAGGAAGTTAAATGTAGTGAATGTTGTTTTATTAATGAGAACATTTTTTGATATAGCGAAGTCACCAATAGACGCTTAAGAACTTTATTTAATCTCAGCATGAGTCCTGAGGTCTGCCCATTGTGGAAACTGGGTGAGTTGGCATAGTATGTTTGAGGGCAAAGGGTGGTGGTTGAGAGGCATAGGTTGGCTATAATTTGGTATAGGGGCTACAATGGGCCATGCGACGGGCATAGGACATAGACTCGCACAGAGGGTATGGGGGGTCATGGGGTGGGTAGGGAGGCATGAGGTGGCATGGTTTGCAATGATGGGGAATGGGGAGCATGTGGGGTGTAAGGGGATGTGAGGGGTGAGGGTTGGAGAGCTTTTTTTTGCTTTATTGTTCCTCATTGCTTCGACAAAGTGCTGGTGCACTCAAGCAAGCCTTCTGCCCAGTCTGCCTCCGCACCTGGCAGCCTTCACACTATTTCCAGGGTCAGCCACCTCAACTCCCATCAAATGCCCACCCACCAGAATGAAAATCCAAAGTTCTGGGGCATTTTCCCAAGTCGTGTTTGCGAAGCAGAGAATTGTCCCAGTGCAGGCCTTTTTTCAGGCCTTTATGTTTACATGAGGAAAGTTTGTTCTGCAAGACCATCAAATTGTACTTCAGCAATCTAAAATAAGGCTATTACCCCATAAGACTGACATTTCATGGCTTCTATTTCAAGTAGGTCACTTCTCTTGCCACGGTTTCTATCGCCTGAATATTTCCCTCATCAGGCGAGTGTAATCAGCGGGGCAGGGAGCAGTCGGGAAATGGGCCCCCAGCCGTGATTGGCCCCGACCGTGAAAAGCTCAGCGCTGCCGGGTTGGGGGCGGGAAGAGGGTGGGCGCCGACATCTCTGCGTGTGCGGGTGAGCGCTTCCACTGAGCTCCCTGAAGGCAGACAGCTGTCTCAGCGAGCTGCAGACCTGCAGATAATAAAAGAAAGCACAAAAAAGCTGCAAAAAGTGTCCATGCAGCACAATCAAGCACCTGAAAGCACACCTCATAAAAATGCTGTCCCCAGATATTTATTTTTATTTAATTTCCTAACAATGTTTAAATGTTTAAATTTCATCAAACCATGTAAAGGCCGCCTGGCGATTGGCCCATAAGGTTGGATGGGCCACGAAGAATCATTGACAAATGCGCCATTAATAATTTTCCCTGTTTGCTCAATAATTGTTCTGACTCCTTGCTCTATTTGTTAGTGCGAAACACACTTTATATATAGAACTATAGAACACTTGATCTCTACAGCAAAAAAGGAGGCCCTTTGGTTCAATGTGCCAGCTCTTTGCTACAGAAATCCAAAACCAATTGTATAGGACCATAGGAATTGCTAGATGAAAAGAGGGAAAGTCCTTCCAGCTCGCAATTTATACCTATCTGGCAGCTACATGATGCAATAATGGAGTTATTGACTAATTTTAGCAATGAATTTCTAACAATTAGTTGACAACAGTGCTGGGGCCTCAACATTTTACAATTTATATCAAGGACTTAGATGAGGGGAATGAAGGCATAGTAGCTAAATTTACAGATGACACAAAGATAGGTAGGAATGTATGTTGTGAAGAGGACATAAGGAGATTGCAGACGGATATAGATAGGGTGAGTGAGTGAGCAAAAATCTGGCACATGGAGTATAATGTGGGAAAATGTGAAGTTGTTCACTTTGGCAGGAAGAATGAAAAAGCAGAGTATTACTTAAACAGAGAATGGCTACAGAATTCTAAGGTGCAGAGGGATCTATATGTTCTAGTGCATGAGTCGCAAAAAGTATGCAGGTACAGCAAGTAATTAAAAAGGCTAATGGAATGCTAGCCTTTATTATGAGAGGAATTGAACATGAAAGTAAGGATGTTATGCTTCAGTTATACAGGGCATTAATGAGACCACACCTAGAATAGTGTGTGCAGTTTTGGTCTCCTTATTTAAGGGTGTAAATGTGTTGGAGGCGGTTCAAAGGAGGTTTACTAGATTGATACCTGGAATGAGTGGGTTGTCCTATGAGGAAAAGTTGGACAGACTGGGCTTGTTTCCACTGGAGTTTAGAAGAGTGAAGGTTGATTTGATTGAAGTATACCAGATCCTGAACGGCCTTGACAAGGTGGATGTGGAAAAGATGTTTCCTCTTGTGGGTGAGACCAGAACTAGGGGGCACTGTTTTAAAATTAGGGGTTGCCATTTTAGGGTAGAGATGAGGAGACATTTTTTCTCCGAGGGTTATGCACCTCAGAAGACAGTGGGGTCGGGGTCGCTGAATATTCTTAAGGCGTAGGTGGATAGATTCTTGTTAGGCTAGGGAATCAAAGGTCACTGGGAGTAGATGGGATTGCGGAATTTGAAACACAAACAGATCAGCCATGATCTTATTGAATGGCAGAACAGGTTTGAGGGGCCGAATGGCCAACTTCTGCTCCTATTTCGTATGTTCGTATGTTCGTAACAGACCTAGACATGAGTCGTGATAGAAAGCTTTGGGGGCCATGTGTCCAAGCTTATCCGTTCCTTCCAAGCATACTAAACTCACTGTATGTCATCACATTTTCACACCCTTCCCAGAGCCCTTCCACTGCTTTAAATGTTTATGCAGTTTTTCTTTAAAAGATGTAATGATTTTGCCTCACATAGCCTCTCTGGCAAAGCAATCCCTGCTCCAACAACCATCAGTGTAAAGACATTTTTCCAAATGGGGTGTGGTGGCTGGCAAGGTCCCATAGTGTTAATGTGGGAGAAGTATCCCTGCTCCTTCTGGCTCACATTCTGGTTAAGTAAACTATCTCAATTTTTTTAAAGAACATTGGTTTGGCTACCGTTTGCTTTAGTGCATCACGCACACGGTGTGAAACACGAGTGTTGCGCAATCCAAATTCTAGACTATTTGTAAAAAGTAGTAAGAAGCTAACAGAAGGACACAGATAGCAACAAAAGGGATTGAAAAGTCTGGGGAATTTTGTAGAAATCAGAAAGAGAGGTCAAACCAGTTGCCCCTGTAGTAAAATGCACGTGTCAAACTTAAATAACCTATTTGCATTGTTCTATCAAAACTTATTATTTAAAACAAACACAGTTACATTTACAAATTCGTAACTCATAATCACCAACCTTTGAAAGTTTTCTATATACTTGTTTATATCAGCATTTCAAATATAGGAAGGGATTTTTATTGTCATATGAAAAAGAAAGGGGAAATATTCACATTTTCTAGAATTCTATTTCACAGAATTATCTTAAATACATTGAACTTGATAGGAAAGCCAGAATATTCAATGTAGTGTTTTACACATACACATATTTTATATTTACAGGTACAGTGTCTCAAATTCAGCTGTCCAAAAACCGGAGTTGTCTGAAAACTGGATATTTTTAAGGTGTGCCAATTTTAATTGAGTAAAATTAAACTTACCTCGAACAATCTGGCAATGTGCTGCATCGGCACCAACCAAACAACCCACAGCCATAACAGCCCAAACTGAAATCCAGCAAGATCTGAAATCTGGCCTGACTAGATCCCAAAAATGCATTCATGTCATATGTATATTAAAATAGATAGGATTTTCATGCAATGGGTTATATTTTATCCTGTTTTAATTTTCAATTAAATAAAATAATTCCTTGATGTTAAACGTTAATAATGTAATTATGTAATCTTTCTGAGCTTTGCTCCTGAAGATGTAATCATGAATGATGTTTTAAAAATGCTTGGATTATGTTCTCCATATTTTCCTATTCTGTAAGCCAAGAATACTAATTGTAGCATAGCCTGAAGAGAACACAGATACTTCCAGAATTTCCTGATATTTTGACGGTGGAATGTTTTTATTAGAACACAGATGTCACTCGGAAAAGAGGAAGGATTTGGTAACATGTTCGTACCAGTAACGTACTTATCCTCTATTTCCTGCTATGTAGGAAGAAAGCACGTCAAGCTTCATTGTTTGTTATATGGAAAGATTCAGTAAACCAGGCATTTCTATTATAAACACTTTGTATAATTTCCACAATGTTCTATTTCAACTAAAGCCTAATTTCACAACCCAGCAGTACAGCTTCAAGCATTCCTGCATTCCCAAGTAGTGGACATCAGAGAATGAAAATAAAAAATGACAGGCTAACAGGGTTAAGCAAAACTGTTTAATTACTTCTGGAGAGCGTGGGCTGTAGGAGCAGTGTGTGCCTGCTTTTCCTCTCCTAGAGAGATTGCACGCAAAAAAAATCCTACAGCGAAGCACAAGGAAAGCATAGAGCAGGTTGTTGGCCCTCAGCTGTGTTTATGAACAAATGGTCCCTGGACACTCCTCCTCTGAACCCTGCAGCCTGTGTGGAATGACTCCCTGCCAGCATCTGGGGCCTGTGCCAACCCAGAGCCCCAACATCTGCTTCAGCTCCCATGCAACAAACAGCAAAACTATCTTTTTGTGTCCAACCTGCCAGACCACAAGCATTCCTGCATACATGTATTCCTCATCTGCAACAACATGGTGAGCTCTGCATTCTAGCTTGCCTGTAAAAACAAGTCATGTATTCTTTGTAAAAAGAATGTATTTAAAAGCTAAAGGAAGAACCATGGCCATGTGTTAAATATAAGCATGATCTTGTTTCTATCTATAATTATGCAGAAATTACCAGTGCAGTTTTAGAGCTGTGGAAATTCAAAGACTGATTTGTGAAAGGTGGGAAGAGTTACTTTCAGCACCTTGGTCACCAACCTATTTTTTTTAACTGTTCTTTAGGAATTTTTTAGTCTTCCTGCGTTTCTGAATTTCCATCTGTCATTATATTGTAGATTTAGTGCCAGCACCTACTGGGAGCAATACAGGCCCAGGGTACCTATGTTACAATGCCAGCTCTGCTTCAATATCGTTGGTTGTACAGTGATATCTTGTTAGGCAAAACAGAGCTCTGCATGTGCATGGTGAAATGCATATGCAGACTTCTCTTCAACAACATTTGCATGCTGATTATATTTTTAACATTAACAAAGAGCTGATAGGGCAGTGGGGTTTCTGTTAACATCATTTAAATGTGCTGAAAGAAGTGACTGCCTGAAGCCACGTGCAGCCTGAGCAGTGGGAGTCTAGATCCTGGTTATGGTTTCAAAACTCTCCTCTAAATTTGGATCATTCAGGTTTTGCATTTGTTGTGCAATATAACTGGTCTTTAAGAGAGAGATTACTGAAGATAAAAAGCTTTGAACTTCTCCTTGCAATAGCTTTCTTGTTCTATCTCCACGGCTTTTGTATAAGAAGGCCAAGCTGAGCTGAAACTCCAGTTTCCTTTTCATATGGAATAAACATGCAATTCCTTAATGAGCTGTCATGCTCTGACCTTAGTAGGACCTTCTCTGTTTAAACAAACCATGTTGGTCCTCCTGAAAATTGAAACCCCATCATTAAATCTCTAACAATAACAATGTACTGACTGGTCACATGGTTTCCTACTGAAACATAAACAAACAGAATGAGCATGGCAGCCTGAACTATCCCATAAAGCCCAGTCTGATTGCTGCCAACTACTTTTGCTTGTCAGCTGTTTGATGACAGAAAGATGTACACAGCCTGTCACACAGAGCACCTGCAGAAGTGCAATGGCAGGAAAGTGATTAAATGCCATTGATTTAATGTGCTGTAGCCCTTTTGACCTGTGACCTATTCTCAATTTAATGTTTTGCATAAATATTTTAGTCAATTCATTTGCATTCTAGAATAAATTATGTTGCTTTATTGCTAAAGGTATTCTTTTTAGGAATTACAACACCTATGCATTATAAATCTAAGTGTGAGCAATTTTCCAAAGAAATAACAATAACATTCATGCCAGTGGCTTAGCACAATAAAAAAACTGAAATGTGCTGCACCATGGCCTGTGTGGAGGCAGGATCACACTAAATAACTCCTCGGACAGGGCGGGCTTCATTTTAACCCTGATGTTTAGGGGGGAAAAGCAATTAATCAAAACTTTGTAAATGCAGTATTGAAAAACTATTTGCAATATTCAGTCTTATTGCATATTGATCTTTGTACATATTTATGACAATCCCTTATTTTCAAACAAAGGTGCTTTTGAAAACACAGAGAAAGGATGTGTGGCGCCCTGGTATTTTCAACTGCCTGGTGATTTTACTTTGTTAGCTTTTTGTAACAATTCTCAAGGACATTTGAAACCAATATGAAAGTGATTTTAATATGTATACACGTTATTTTTCTATTGCCTTAGCCAGCACCCTTTGGTGTTCACCCTTGTTATTGATACACAGAAATGAAAGCAAAATGTTTAAAATCATTCTGTTGATAGCAGTAAGGTCTTGCCTTTTCAATGTGAACTAAAATGGTGGCCCTCCCCTCACTCCAACATCATGATAGGTATCAGTATTATCTGAATGCTCCACACGAATAGAAAGTTCGATCTGCAAAATTATTCTGCCTTTTTATTAGAAAAATGTGCCAACACTCTGTTGTGATCCAACTTATTAGTAGAACTTTGAAAATGAGGTACATGTTTTCCAGATTTTAATTAGCTGCCTCTACATGCTTTGAAAACTAGATGCAAAATACGACAAACAATAGGTAGGGATTTTTCCCCAGCTTTTAGTCAAAGTGTCATGGTGTTGCACATAGGGAGTCAAGATCAAGAATAGTCTCTAGCTGAAGAGGGGTTAGAAGGCATGGGATAATTGAGACCATACCATGCGACCATTCAAGCACCATTTTAAAGTCATACAATATGTCTTAATATTTATATGATATTTGATCTTGCTCATAGTTATTTGGGAAGTGGAAAAGAGTTGGTTAGCATGTAGGAGTTCTTCGGCAGTACAGTCTGAGGAGTTCAGAGACACAAAACAGAGGTACCAGAGCACTGCCTCTGGCAAAACAGTTTAATTACAGTGTTTCTTTAAAAAGATGGCCTTCATTTGTCTTCCTTAGTTGCACTAAGAAGGTCTTGAACCACCTGTAGAGATTTGCTAGGCCACTTCAGAGGGCAATTAAGAGTCGACCACAGTGGTGTAGGGCTGGAGTCACATGCAGGCCATACTGGGTCAGGAGAAGAGGCTTCCTTCCCTGAAAGGAAAAGTGAACCAGTTGGCTTTTTACAACACTCAGACAGATTCATGGTGACTTCTATTTGTTTTAGTGGGTGCAAAGTCTCAAAGTGCATGGTGGGAATTGAACATACATTCTCTGTGATTTTTAGTCCAGGTCTCTCAATTCTTCATTAACTTGTCCACTATTCTACTGGAACCTTTGACAAGTTTATACAGGTAGTTTTAAATATAAATGTGGATGTGGGAATTTATAATGGAAAATTGGCAGGAAGGATGTGCCTACATAAGATTTATAGTATATAAAAAGAAACCAGTTGTTGACCTGGAGTCTTATAAGCAGATACAATTGTCCTTGAATTGACCTCTTGAGTTTAAAGGCAGCTACAACTTGGGCACTGACCTTAAAGGAACAGGCTTGTTTATCAGTTAACTATTACAACGGTGCTCTAGACACAACATTTTGCATGAGCAATGCCAAGGGAATTCAAATTATATTTTTAGATACTGTGGTTGGTTCATCCCAAGTCTTGTTTGTTATTCTATTATTCCAGAGATTTTGTAATTTTTAGCAACAGTTTTATGGTACAAAATGCCTTAAACAAAGTATTTTTGGAAGAAATAGTGGGGTTAAGTCTCTTTTAGCTGTGGATTGAGAAAGAAATGGGTAAATCTGAAGATTGGTTTGTGTTGCATAATTGAAGTGTGACCAAATATACCTCTGAAGAGTAATCTGCTCTTTCTCAATATTCTGCATATTTCAAGAGATTATTGTTTTAGAAGAACATTCAAGTATTGAGATTTTCTGTTCTAGTTTTATGCTGCAGATATTTTACTCATTTTAGATCTATTTGTTAATTGTGGATTAGGAATGGAGCATGTTGGTACCACTGAACTACCAGTTATACAGTTCACATAGTAAAACAATATATTTTGACATTGGAGGCATCAGATTTTGCTACATCTTTGTTAAAAGTAGAAAACATTATAATAGAAAGGAAGCGGCTTGTGTGATAGTGTCTGAAAAGTTGACAGCTCGTGACCAATTAGCTCATATTAGCATTTAGGAAGATTGTTCTTGGGACATGCTGGTCATATCCAGCATTAACTATACAAAGCAGCTGGAGATGTTAGTCCTTTAAATGTGTGATTAATTGTGAGGTTATGCTGTGTTACACGCCTCATCAATTTTCTTTTGGGTTTGAAGTGCCTTCTGAATGGCCGCCACTATGACTCTATTACGCTTGGATTGTCAGCAGGAAAAGCTGTGCTAACACAGCTGCTGATGAACACTATACATGTAAAACTCTGCGGGATGTTGGACCACTGAGATACTAACTGACTAGTGGGATTGACCTGTCACGTCACTGCTGGTCCCCTGACAAGATTTTAGACCCGCCACATCCATTGCTTTGACAGACTGACAAGTATGGGTGGAACGATGAGCTTGATAAGAGGAGTTTAGAGAAGCTGGCTGTGCAAACAGTGGCTTCCATGCTTTGAGGTGACTTGATTTTAGCAGGAGTTGTTGTGATACTCACAGAGGTACACTTCCTCATGCAGCTGTGAGAAGATAATCACAGGTTTAAAGGCTGTTATCGAAACGTGTCCTTGTTTGCCATCTTCTGACTCCTAAGAGACATAGCCGTGGAATGAATCAATGGAAGGAACTATAATACAACAATGGATAACTAAAATTTAGCCATGGAATTACCAGGATACAGGTTTAAGAGAAAAGGTAACTAGGAAATATTTTATCAAGTGGAAAATTCTAGAATTGCAGAATGAAGCCTGGTGATTCTAACATTAAAAATAATTTTATAAAATGTAGTATAGTAGAGCACATGCATTCAAAGAAGAGCAGGGGAGTTATCCCTGGTGTCCTGGCCAATACTTATCCCTCAATCAACATCATGAAAAGAGATTATTTGGTCTTTAGTACAATGCTGTTTGTGGGAGTATGCTGTGCGCAAATTGACTGCCGTGTTTCCTATATTGCAACAGTGATTGCACTTCAAAAGTACTTTATCAGCTGTAAAGTGCTTTGAGACATCTGGGGGTCATGAAAGGCGCTACTTAAATGCAAGCCTTTCTTTTTCACATTGAACTATCATGAATGATTGAACAGGGTGGGGAACTTTTCTCTAGAAAAGAGAAAGCTTAAGGGTAATCTAATAGCTATCTTTAAAATGCTGAAGGAATTCAATGGGGTAGACATCAAAAAGATATTTCTATTTGTGGGCAATCCAAAACTAGGGGCCTTAATATAGGATAGTCCCCAATAAATCCAATAGGAAATTTAGAAAAAATTTCTTTACCTAGAGAATGGTGAGAATGTGGAACTCACTACCACATGGAGTGGTTGAGGTGAATAGCATTGATGCCTTTAAGAAGAAGCTTGATTAGCACACGTGGGAGAAAGACATAGAAGGATAAGTTGATGAGGTGCGATGAAGTAAGTTGAGAGGAGGCTCATGCAGAGCATAAACAGCAGTGTAAACCTGTTGGGCTGAATGAGATGTTTCTGTGCAGTTATTATTTGTAATTTTATGTAATTATGAAATAATACAGCACAAGGGCAGCCATCATTTTTTTTATTCATTCATGTGATGTGGGCTTCACTGGCTGAGCCAGCATTTATTGCCCATCCCTAGTTGCCCTTGAGATGGTGGTGTTGAGCTGCCTTTTTGAACCGCTGCAGTCCATGTGATGTAGGCACACCCACAGTGCTGTTAGGGAGGGAGTTCCAGGATTTTGACTCAGCGACAGTGAAGGAATGGTGATATATTTCCAAAGCAGGATGGTGAGTGGCTTCGAAGGTAGCCTCCAGGTGGTGGTGTTCCCATCTAACCGCTACCCTTGTCCTTCTAAATGGTAGTGGTCATGGGTCTGGAAGGAGCTGTCTAAGGAGCAATAGTGAATTCCTGTAGTGCATCTTGTAGATGGTACACACTGCTGCTACTGAGCATTGGTGGTGGAGGGAGTGAATGTTTGTGGATGTGGTGCCAATCCAGCGGGTTGCTTTGTCCTGGATAGTGTCAAGCCTCTTGAGTGTTGTGGGAGCTGTACTCATCCAGGTAAGTGGGGAGTATCCAATCACATTCCTGACTTGTCCCTTGTAGATGGTGGGCAGGCTTTGGGGAGTCAGGAGGTGAGTTACTCATCACAGGATTCTTAGCCTCTGACCTGCTCTTGTAGCCACAGTATTTAGATGGCTAGTCCAGTACAGTTCAGTTTCTGGTCAATGATAACCCTCAGGATGTTGATAGTGGAGATTCAGTGATGGTAATGCCATTGAACATCAATGGGTGATGGTTAGATTCTCTCTTGTTGGAGATAATCATTGCCTGGTACATGTGTGCCACGAATGTTACTTGCCACTTATCTGCCCAAGCCTGGATATTGTCCAGATCTTGCTGCATTTGGACACAGACTGCTTCAGCATCTATTCTAGTCTCTCCCACAAGGGGAAATATCCGTTCAGCATTCAGCCTGTCAAGTGCCCCCAGGATCTTATATGTTTCACCTCTCACTCTTCAAAACTCCAATGGGCACAGGCCCAGCCTGTCCAACCTTTCCTAATTATGTAACCCCCTATCCCAGGTATTAGTTGAATGAACCTTCTCTGAACTGCTTCTAACGCATTTATATCCTATCTTAAATAAGGAGACCAAAACTGTACACAGTACCCCAGATGTTGTCTCACCAATGCCCTGTACAACTGTAGCAAAACATCCTTATTTTTATATTCCATTCACCTTGCAATAAACAATAACATTCCACTTGCCTTCCTAATCACTTGCTGCACCTGCACACTAACTTATCCTGACTCATGTACCAGGAAATCCAGTTCACTCTGTACCTCAGAGTTCTGCAATCTCTGTCCATTTAAATAACATGCTGCTTTTCTATTCTTCCTGCCAACATGGACAAGTTCACATTTTCCCACATTATACTTCAACTGCCAAATGTTTGCCTGTTCACTTAACCTATTCATGTCCCTTTGCAGACTCCTTATGTCCTCTTCACAACTTAGTCTCCTACCTATCTTTGTGTCATTAGCAAATTTAGCAACCATACATTCAGTCCCTTCATCCAAGCCATTGATATAAGTTGTAAATAGTTGAGGCCCCAGCACTGATCCCTGTGACGTTCCACTTATCACATCTTGCCAACCCGAAAAAGACCCATTTATCCCTACTCTCTGTTTCCTGTTAGCTAATTAATCCTCTATCCGTGTTATCCCCTACACCATAAGCTCTAAGTTTGCATAGTAACCTTTGATGTAGCATCTTGTCAAATGCCTTCTGGAAATCTAAGTGCAGCTCATCCACAGGTTCCCCTTTATCTATGTTGCTTGTTACATCTTCAAAGAACTCCAATAAATTAGTCAAACATGATTTCCCTTTCACAAAACCATGTTGACTCTGCTTGACTGCATTGAGATAAGTGTCCGCTATAACCTCCTTAATAATGGATTCCAGCAATTTCCCTACAACAGATGTTAAGCTAACTGGCCTATTGTTTCCTGCTTTCTGTCTCCTTCCTTCCTTGAATAGAGGAGTCACATTCACTATTTTCTGATCTGATGGGACCTTTCCAGAATCTAGGGAATTTTGGAAAATTAAAACCAATGCATCTGCTATCTCAACAGTAGCTTCTTTTAAGACCCTAGAATGAAGGCCATCAGGACCTGAAGACTTGCTATTAGTTCTAATACTTTTCTCAGTACCCTTTCCCTGGTGATTGTAATTGATTTAAGCTCCTCCCTCTCCTTCACTTCCTGATTCACAATTATTTCTGGGATGTTATTTGTATCCTCTACAGTGAAGACAGATGGAAAATGTCTGTTCAATTGATCCGCCATTTCTTTATTTTCCATCATTAATTCCCCATTCTCATCTCTAGAGGACCAACGCTCACTTTACTTATTCTTTTCCTTTTTAAATACCTGTAGGAATGCTTACTACCTGTTTTTATATTTCTCTCGTACTGTAATTTCTCCTTCCTTATTAATCATTTAGTCATTCTTTGCTGCCCTTTATAACCTGTCCAATCTTCTGACCTTCCACTCATCTTTTTGGGATTATATGCTTTTTCTTTCAATTTGATTCTTCTTTAGTTAGCCACAGATGGTGTATCCTTCCCTTAGGGTCTTTCTTTCTCACTGGAATATATCTTTTCTGACTATTCTGAAATTTCTCTGTAAATGTCTACCACTGCATCTCTACTGACCTATGTTTTAACCTAATTTCCCAAATCACTTTAGCAAGCTCTGTCTTTGTGCCTTCATAATTTCCCTTAATTAGGTTTAAAACACTAATTTAAGTCCACTCCTCTCTCCCTCAAACTGAATGCAAAATTCAATCATGTTATGATCACTGCTGCCTAGAGGCACCTTCACTACGAGGTCTTTAATCAATCCTGTCTCACTGCACATCACCAGATCTAGTATAGCCTGTTCTCTGGTTGGTGCTAAAATATGCTGCTTTAACAAACTGTCCCAAAAACACTCTATGAACTCGTCATTCAGGCTACCTTTGCCAATCTGCTTTTTCTAATCTACATGTAGATTAACATTACCCATGATTATCACTGTACCTTTCTCACAAACCCCTCTTATTTCTTCCTGTATACCCCATCCTACAGCGTGGTTAGTATTAGAGGACCTATAAACCACTCCCACAAGTGACTTCTTACCTTTACTATTCCTCATCTCTACCCAAACTGATTCTACATCTTGATCTCCAGAACTAAGGTAATCTCTCTCAATTGTACCAATGTCATCTTTAGTTAGCAGAGCTACCCCTAGCTTCCTGTTCTTCCTAAATATCATGTACTTGAATATTCAGGTCACAGCTATTGAGTTTGTGTCGGGCTCTTTCAGTCAACAATCTAGTTAGTTTCACTCTCCCACTCTTTCCACATATCCCTGCAATTGTTTTCTCCTTCAATTATTTATCCAATTTCCTTTTGAAGGCTACTATTGAATTTGCATGCACCACCCAGTCAGGCAGTGTATTCCAAATCTTAACCACTCGCTGCATAGAAAAGTTTTTCCTCATGTCATTCTTGGTTCTTTTGCCAATTCTCTTAATTCATGCCCTCTCATTATTGACCCTTCAGATATTGGAAACAGGTTTTTTTTTACTTAGTCTAATCCAACCCCTCATGATGTTGAACACCTGTATTAAATTTCCTCTTAGCCTTCTCTCCTTTGAGGGGAGAAACCCCAGCTTCTTCAGTCTATCCACACAACTGGAACTATTAAAAGGTGTTAATAACATGGTTGTTTTGCATGTTTGTGTATGCATTTTCTGTCTATATATGAAAAATTCTTCTTAGATTCGAGCCTTGACAATGAAAATGGATAACTATTCCAACATTTAAATATGCAACAAAGTATGCTTCAAATATATTTACCATTGATATAGTCCAAAGAGCAATTAGTGTGGGAAAGTTTACTTTATACTTTACAAAAGCAGGCGTTTTCCTTTGAGAGATATTAGTGTACGTGTTTGATTTACTACGGATGTTTTGTCTGTACTGCATCATTTCAATCTCTCCATTATTCTCTGTGCTAAATGACTGTTTATATTTATGAACATTTTCAGCATTCTGATGTCTTTGAAGGCAGACACTGTCACTTGAAGACAGGAATTTTGCCCCCAGCTGTATAGTTTGGAATAAACCAGTTATTTATCTAGTAAATAGTGTATGAGAGTGCTCGTAGGTTTCTGTTTTTTGGTGTGTTAACATCCAAACAAATGCATTCCTTCATATATAGTGACACTGTTAGTTTACAAGTCCATGTGTTCACTTACATTTTTTAGAAAGCGTCCACTTTTTAAGTTGATGCCCGTAATTCTATTGACTTCACAGAAGCATATTTTTATACTTTAAATCATATGTAATTTCTTTTAATTTGTGCATTACTAGAACCTAATTTCTCATTCTGCATCCTCGGTTCCCAGCAATAATTGTATAGATTGGAAGCAGGTGTAGATAGTGTGCAGTGGATGAGCTAAATATGCCCACCACCTAGTTATACATGATCAGAAGGAATAGGAGTGTTTTTAAAGGAAAAAGTTGTTATTCATTTGTTTTGGTCTTCTATCCTGCAGAACTTTTGCAGTTTGTACAATAAGAGATACAGAATTAACAAACGCACTGTCTGGAACAAAATATCTCTGCAATGAGTTCAGAGCCCTCTCTGCGGACTTGCATGATTTACTAATAACTACCCAACACTATATACAGGTCAATCAACCCTAGTAGTCAAAAATGAAACCATGTGAGGTATAAATTGTAAATGCCATTCTATCATTTATACAACTGCTGGTTATGAGAAATGTAGTTATTGTAAATATTTGTTCAAAATAGCATCTCTTGGACTTATGCCTAAAATGTGTATTGGACAAGTAATTACCATTTTGCAAAACCTCACAAACTGCTTATTTGAAACGTGCAGTTTTTTTGCAGCCTGCATCTGTTTCCCATGAGGTAAAATGAGACTTCAGATGAATCCCTTCCCCTCCGTATCATGGTAATTAAAGAATACGTGTAAACAGTTTTTTTTTCAAACTTACCTTCACTACCTCTTTAACCTCACCCTAATTGATTTATCTTCTTCTGACTATATGGCTCAAAACCAGTTGGGCCTGGAGGACAATACGGACTGTAAATCTTCATTGCTGTTTTGGTGCCAATTCATAATCAACTGGAAAGGGCAACATCCAAGAGGGTGAGGGTAAACTCCGCTCTTTCCATTTTTCTTACATCTCATGCTAGGCCTTCATTCTGTGAAGCACTAGTACTACATTTGGAAGTAACTACTAAGGTTCACCAATGGCACTGTTGGTGGGAACATAGATTCTACAAGTAGGAGCATAGAATAAAAAAAGTAAGAGGTTACACTAAGCTTCTACAAATGGTTAGCCGCTGTTCGAATATTGTGTCCAGCTTTGAGCGCCCTAATTTAGAAAGAATACCAAAGCCCCCTAAAGAGATTTCAGAAGTTCATTCAGATGATTTTGGGGATGACAGGCTTTAGTTATGAGGAGACACTAGTGAAACTGGGACACTTCGCACAGGGATTGAGAAGGTTAAGAGGAGAGTTAATAGGGTGTGTTTAATGTTATCAAGGATTTTAATTCAGTGTAGGCAAAAACCTTGCCACTGTTCACCACCAAAAGCATGAAGATGATGATTAGGAGAATTTACTTTGACATACAATAGCCTTTAAAAGGGAAGTGGATAAGTATTTGAGAAAATAAAATGCATCTGATCTTATTATTTATGTACTTTGTTTGACCTCCTAATAAAAAGAAATCCCACCCCAAAATAATCTGAGATTGAGCCAATGTAATTAAATCCCAAATACAGTTTAGTTTATCAAATGATGGAGCAAACTATTGTTACTAACATTATCACATGGAAATCCCAGGATGCTCTAATGGGCAAAGGCACCATGCCAATGTTGAACTAAACCACATGGAGTAGAAAGTTTCCCACCCAACTCAGCACAGAGCTGGGGTTAAACCTGCAACTTTCTGTTCTATATGGCATGAACAAAACTGTTTCTCCAATGTGGAAACTTCAAGGTATTTTGAATTGCAGCTATAAAATGATTAAATATGACTATTTAGAAAATTGCTATCAAAAACTTTTATGCTGGGCAGTGGTTGGGTTACTATAATTGACCTCAGTTTCCCAAATTTAAAGAGGGGAAAAAATCAGCAGGGGTAAGGTCAACGCTGATGATCTTATCTCCTGTAACCCCTTAAATCTGCCAGATAAGGGTGTACTTAAATTTCAAAATCTTGCCTGCTCATGCGAAGCAAATGGCAGACCTGAGTGGGAGTCCGAAAATAATTAGAGCCCTAAACAAACCTTTAAAGTCTTTCTTGTCATTTGTTTGTTTTCCCTTTTGTGATTGGAGCGACACACAAAATAGCTCGAGAAATAGATCTGAGGGCATGCTTTAGGTTTGTTAAAGCCTTTCTCACCAATTAGTTCATGTCTATCTTTCATTACTGCTTGTTCCTCTAAATTCTGTCTCTAGTTTCAAAAAGAATGACAAAACTGCAAAATGAAATAGCCTACAAAAGGAATGCATTTTAGAACGCAAAATTTTAATTTCACTTCTAAAAATGCAACAGGAGAGATAACAAAAACTGGAGAATGGATACAAAAGGAAGCAAAGGATATGAAGGAGGCAGCCAGAGAATTAAAGAGATTCTCTTCTAAACAGAATCAAGAATAGTAAGCAATTATGATTGGACTGATGACTTCCTAAGTGCTTGTGCCTTGCCTTCCACCTTCTCAGGTGTCGGTCTTTATTTCACTTTTTAATTTGCAAATTTTATTCAAGAGAAAACTAAACCTTAAGACATGGACCTTAATATCATTCCTCGTCTTCTGAACCTTTCGGTACTGATAAACTATTCAATGTGTATCCCCTCACACTTTCCAAATGTGTATTATAGTTGGAAATAAAAATCTTGACTAATTCTTAATTATTAATTCTGCTTTGGAAAGGGAAAAACATGGCTCTGATAATAACTCAGAGGTGTGGTCGGATCGATGGAGGGTGGGGGAGGGGAGGAAGGTGGTACAGGGGCATAATCAGGTGTGAAACCTGGAAGAAGTCTTGGCACATTGGAATGTGTAATTTCAATGTGTACATTTCACTCTAATTTTACGTACGGGTTGGGCTTGAATGTGCAAGAGCAGGTTCAGTGCGAACCCACGTGGTGCCATCGCAACTGGAGCATTTAAAGGGTCAACAAAAGGAGAGAATTTGGAGGAGTTAGGAGTTGCAGCAAACTGAGGGAGAACTGTTGTGATGGGTTCAGGACAGACATGGGCTGCAGTCAGATTCAACACAGTTTGCAGGACCATTGTGGTGCAACCCTGGATTCAGCGAAGAAAGCACTTTAATGATCTATCCAGGTAAAGTGCATACAGTTGCACGTTCACCTGCATACTCTCGTACACATGACCACCCCCCTCCCTCCCCACATTCTGTCTTGTCAAGCCTACTCCATCACATCACTCCTCATAGTGCAAGTGCACCCATCTTTCTCTTCCGTTGCATTTCCTCAAATCCCCATCCGTCCACCACTGCCACGCTCCCTGATAGTCCGCTTTCACCAAATGCACTCCATCCACATGCCATTACAGTCACTCATAGTCTGTTCTTTACCCCATTGCAGGAATGTTAGGGAGAAGACGAGAGGTGATCCTTCACAGATTTCCAAGTTGACAGGGCTGCAGAGGAGGGAGCGATAATATTGGCATCCCTGACCATTAGAGGTTGAATGACTGGCACATTTCAGCTTCCTGGTGACACAGTTAAATATCAGCAACTTACATGTCACACAATGCTCAGTCATGTTGATATGATTTCAATAGCAAGTAAATTATGAACACCTTCATCATGTTAAGTTGCAAGCTTCTTAACATGACAGAGCTAATTCATTTCCTTTCTTACCAGGGCAATCATGTGTATAGCAGCAGTGCATGGACCTCATGAATGATGAATCCTCAGAGGAGCTGATTCATTCTGAGGGTGCACTGTAACAGGATTCATGCTAACCATACACCAGCTCAGATACTCACACTTCAGTAGGTCCAGTTAGACAGATATTTGGGTTTTCATCTGGTGGCTCACAGTTCACATGAGCAAGAACAGACATTGTTGGCAGGGATAGCTATGGAGAATCCACAGGGGAGGGCACAGCCTTTCCAAGGTCGATTCAGCTGGACACAGATGCTGCAAGAGGAGGGCTATCAGTGAAAAGGATACTCATTAAGGGGCAACAAAGAATGTGTGATGTGCTGACAGGTCTTCCAAGGGCAATATTCCCACCTTCCTTTGAATGGTGACTTTCAGGGAACCCGGGAGCTCTATGCATGCAATGTCAAATTTAAATGCCAATGAAGATCCTGTTCAAATTGTCTTATTTAAATATTATAAGTAGTAACCCATCTCTCCAGAGGTGGGTTACGCATACGTATTCAAATGCACCCAAGTTAAGCTCAGAAGTCAGTGGGTTGGAGCCAGCTTCCAATCTCGTTGCCATTTCCGCCAATTTAACAACCATTCCAAACCCCAACCCACACACTCAACACTATTAAAATTCCACTCTGTACATCTGAATCTCTAATGCACTTTGGAAAATCATTTTTTGGCTCATTGGGATGCATTAATTGTTAAATTTCTGACAGTCACTATATTCAAAATATATCCCAAGGCTTATCTTTAACTATTGCCTACCAATTCATACCGAAGGAGTATTGTGCTCAAGAAGTTCAGTCCATTGGCAACAGAAACCTATGCCAGTTATCACGTGGCATTTCTACTTGCCAATGGCAGTGTTGCTGCCTTTGCGGTTTATGGAAAACAATCTTCATCACAAGGTTTCGGGCTTGAGGATTTCACATCTTCATTTGCAATATGTGACTGTCATCAAGGGTGGAACTCTTGCCATCAGCAGCTTTCTGATATACAGAGGCCTTGAGAGGAAGTGTTTTATTGCAAATGAACTCTTACCTAGCTCCCTGATGAGTCATTGCTTAAAGTACTCCACTATGTAGTCAAAACTGTGAAGTCAAACCGGCTTTAGTTCTTAGTCTGAGTTGGCTAATCTCAGCCAGGAGCTAGACTTGACCACGCACTCTTCTCATTTACCGAAGACAAAGATCAGCCAGGTATCCAATTCCTGTCTGTTTTCCAGTGGTCTCTGTTGTAAAATGTATGTTGACAACAAAATTGGCCTTGACAATAGGACGCTCCCCATAGTCAAATAGCTGCTGCCACTCACTGACTCAATGCACACATGAAAATTAGTCACTCAGGCAAGTAAACAGGGACAGTAGCAACCTGTGATGCATACATCTTCAAATGGCTCCTTTCAGGAGGCAAGAAGAGAAATTTAGAAAAATGTTAAAAAGCTTCTGGTCACTGACATCACAAAGCAGAACCTATTTCCTGCTTACTTAATAAAATAAATCACTCACAAAAGTTGAATGAAGGCATTCTGTATATTTCAAAATGAATTAGTCTTAGGACATGATAAAACAAATATGACATGCAAACCTTTGTCTTAATTTGATAGACTATAACCTCTATGGTAGCTGAGGTTATCCTTGCGTGTGCAGTAATGGTTTGACCCTGTGACTTCAGGCATTATAGCACACACTGTGACTTCTGTAGCTCAAAAGGCTTTAATTTACTGCTTCAATTTCTAAACACAGTCAACGTTTGAATTTTATAAATCAACATAAACAGGATATGAAGCCTACTAAATCAAATGCCTAATGTTGACTGTCAGTATTAAAAGATTACAATTCAAACCATATTTCTTAAGAAAGAACAACAGAGTTAAGAGAGTTAGGATCGAGAGATGGCAAAATCTGTTTCCTTGGATAAGAAAGTGCTGTTTCAATCATCTTGTCAAGAACTAATGTGTTCCACTGTTCTAATCTCTTCCCAAGGACCTGTTAAGAGAAAAATCTAGCAAGTCTGCATTAGTGATATATTGTCACTGAGAGTCAAAAACAAAATCTGGGTTAGATATCTGACATTTATCTTTTACAGTCCAAGCTTTCACTAGAATTGAGCAAGTCTGCATATAACATCACTTAAAACCCCAGTGACTAATTTATTGCATCAAATTCATAATGTGGGGGTCAGCTGGTGAAGTAGAGGCATACATGAAAACAAAACTCAATGTAGTAATAAATATTTAAACTGAAGAACATGTTTGAATAATAACTCTAATCGTCAATCTTAACCACACAGTTTAATGGAATTCATGGTTTAAAATAACACATTCGTACCGACAGTATTCCAAGTTCACTGCAGACTAAATTTCGATCAACTGTTAGACTTGCTGCAAATTAGGCCTAAATGGGAAACCTGAACATTTTAAATTTGATTTGAATTTTTATCTGATAATAACACATTATTTAGCAAGAGTACACAATGCTGGGCTAAAAATTATTTTTTCTCTCTTGGATAACATTCCTTGTTACTTTGCAATGCTCTGCTCCTTCTGTCAACTTGCCAAGATGGATGGTGCTGGAATTAGGCTTTATCTTTGTCACTGTCTCTATGGTCAGCCAACAGCAGGACCTCTTTGTGCTTTATTTCCATCTGTTTGCTATTTTAATGAAGAGGTAGCTATACACCAGCAATAAAAAAAGGATTAACTGAGCATTTATCTGTGTTTAGTGCTTTCTGAATACTGCTACTATCCAAAAACGAGTGCACGAAAATTCAAATGACGGGGAGAGAAGTAGCTAAGGCCTCGTTAAAGGACAATCATGGAATCTCAGACAGTCTTTCGCCTAATGTAATTCTGAAGCAGTCATGCATATGGCAGATCTTTGGTGGAAAAGGAAAGACTGCTGGCTAGCTTCTTGAAGATGAGAGCTACATGCTGCACAAATGGTGTCTCTCTGTAATCCTCCTATTCCAGCAGCGAGCAGCATGTAATGAAGCAAATGAGTGTACCAGAACCAGAGTAATACATTAGATGCTTGGACAAATCATATGATGTTTATCTAATGTTCCACAGAAGATTTGCAAAATGATAACAGTGTGTTGCATAATAACGCCAGGGGCCTAGACCTCATATGGATATTGAGCAGCTTCAAACTGTGAAAGAACAGAAGACGTTCCTAACACCCCCTCCTCTTCCATCAGCATCGTTTTTCTCCTTCTGTGGTTCCTGTTACTGCAGTGGATCTACAGAAAAGGGTTGAAGATAAAATTGGGCCAGCAGCGCTCCCTCGGCATAAAGAACTCGGTGGAGTAGGAGGAGGTGTGTCACAGGGATTCCAGAGCAACAGTCTAAATGCTCAGTTACTAACCTGCACCAGCATGATGCTGCAGAACACATCCCACAGCGAAAGCCGCGTAAGTGCCCAGGAGCTCAATGATCTAAATGTTTTCAATGGGTATGAGGGTTTAAAAAGTGGGAATGTCCCATCTCCTCACATTGCAAGGATGTTGCCAGGAAGGAATCATTTTAACTATGAGGAAAGATTGGATAGACTGGCTTTGATGTTTTTTTTGCAACAGAGGAGGCTGAGGTGAGATTTAATTGATGTGTATAAAATTATTAGAGGTCTAGATAGAGTGGGTGGGAAGGACCTGTTTCCCTTAGCAAAGGAGTCAATAGCCAGGGAGCATTGATTTAAAGTAATTGGT
This sequence comes from Cetorhinus maximus, assembly GCF_964194155.1. Lineage (NCBI taxonomy): Eukaryota > Metazoa > Chordata > Chondrichthyes > Lamniformes > Cetorhinidae > Cetorhinus > Cetorhinus maximus. The sequence goes on along the minus strand of NC_135896.1, from coordinate 46,829,384 downwards.
GGGGACATTAGTGAGAAGTTGAGAACTGTGTTTGGGGTCTGGAATTCACTACCTGAAAGAGTGGTAGAGGCATAAACCCTCATCACATTTAAAAAACACTCTGAGGTGCCACAACCTGCAGGGTTGCCGACTGGATAACTCTTTCTCAGCTGGCACGGACACGATGGGCAGAATGGCCTCCTTCGGTGCTGTAAATCTTTCTATGCTTCTGTCGAGCAGCGCTCCTTTAGCAGGCTTTATGTGTCAATTTGCCTTGGAAGAAGATAAAATGAATTAGTGTAAGATTAGCAGCTAGGGAGTGTCCGCTAAGTGGCGTAGGAGAGGCTGAAGTATGAAACGTAGGGGCATAAGGTTATTAAAGTAGAGAAATAGCTGCTAAGGTTTGTGCATTAAAGTAATTACTATTTGGGGAGTTGGGTAGCCCTGGTGCAAGATGCCAAGTTACGGACATAAGTAGAATGCAGTGTGAAGGGTTAGTTGTGGCAGTGTTGCTTTAAGAGACTGAAGAATGTTCTCCCCCACCCCCCTCCCAAGGGTAGGCAAGGGAGAGGATGTCCAGTATTTACCTTGCCAGCCCTGGTAAGGTTTTTAAACTTTTTGCACCATTGGTCTGCAGCCCTGGAGGCATGGGAGACACATAGTACATTTGTCGGTTGCTTGGTGGCACCCCACCCAGGAGTCTGTGCCTCCTGTCTTTGAGTTACTTCAGGTGGGTATGGAGGTCTGAAACGGTGACATTCTGTGTTTTTCTTCTCTGCCTTGGTGCCACGCCCCGCTGCCTTCTGGGTCTAGATGATGTCAACCTCGTCATATTTCTGTGCATGTATAAAATAAATATTGCAAAGATATGTAATGAAGTTATTAGAGACTGAAGTAAAAATGCTGTCCCTCAGCTGAAAGGTATCGATTGAGTTGTCTGCTGAGAGGTTTCCAGGTAGTTTAAGTGCTTACACCCATTTTACACAGACTTACACCAATGACTATGCTAATGAGAATACAATTGAAGAAACCCAGGAAACTCGCCTGTAACTCCCTCTGCAGGCCACTGGTGGATGGAATTTCTTTTAAAGGGGCTAACACAGCGTAACTCATTCCAAGGAAATTCTAGCCACAATGATCTAATTTGACAAAAATGCTGCATTCTTTCCTTTAACAAATGTACCTAACTTACCAATCCAAATTTATTAATGGCAAGTGCAATTGGTTGATCTATCTGCAAGATACAATTGTTAGTTCTACAGAATTGTATTCACCTTACCTTAAGTGGATTGCTAGTTGTTGTTCAGTAACTTGCATTAGTTGCAATATTCCATGTTACAAACCACAAAAGCCAAATGTCATACAATGCAATGCAATTGCCTGTTAGTGGTTTGCTCAACATATATTTTATGCAAAATATATTAAACAAACATAAACACATAATATAATTTTAAATACAGTATTTTTGTGCAAATCTCACTTATATATATCAAAAAAACCAAAGAACATCCAGTATTTCTGAATGTTAATAAATAAATAAAAATTGATCTTCTGCCAAACATTTACCCAACATTCATGCATGGGCTTTTACTTGTGTATGCAAGTTGTCCAAATCAAAATGCAAAGCGTATACAGACAACTTTTTTTTCTTTCATGTAAAGGTAACAATAGTAGATAAACAACAGGTATGTTCTGAATTAAGCATGAAGTATTTTAGAAACATAGAAAATAGGAGCAGCAGTAGGGCCCTTCGAGCTTGCTCCGCCATTCAATATGATCATGGCTGATCCTCTGTCTCAATGCCGTACTTCCGCTCTCTCTCCATACCCCTTGACGCCTGTAAAAGCCAGAAATCTATCTATTTCCTTCTTAAATATATTCAGTGACTTGGCCTCCACAGCCTTCTGTGGTAGAGAATTCCACAGGTTCACCACCTGCTGAGTGAAGAAGTTTCTCTTCATCTCAGTCCTAAATGGTCTACCCCGTATCCTGAGACTGTGGCCCTTTGTTCTAGACCCCCCAGCCAGAGGAAATATCATCCCTGCATCCAGTCTGTCCATCCCTGTCAGAATTTTATACGTTTCAATGAGATCTCCTCTCATTCTTCTAAACTCCAATGAATACAGGCCTAGTTGGCCCAATGTCTCCTCATACAACAATCCTGCCATCCCAGGAATCAGCCTGGTGAACCTTCGCTGCACTCCCTCTGTGGCAAGTATATCCCTTCTTAGGTAAGGAGACCAAAACTTCACACATTACTCAAGATGTTGTCTCACTAAAGCCCTGTGCAGCTGCAGTAAGACATCCTTGCTTCTGTACACAAGTGCTCTCGCAATGAAGGCCAACACACCATATGCCTTCTTAACTGCTTACTGCACCTGCATGCTTACTTTCAGTTAAAAGCAAAATACTGTGGATGCTGAAATCTGAAATAAAAACAGAAAATGCTATAAAAACTTAGCAGGTCTGACAGCATCCGTGGAGAAAGAAACAGACTTTCGAGTCAGAGCTCTGAAGAAGAATCATACGGACTCGAAACATTAACTCTGTTTCTCTCTCCACAGATGCTGTCAGGCCTGTTGATCTTTCCAGCATTTTCTGCCTGCTTTTAGTGATTGGTATACAAGGACACCCAGGTCCTTTTGTACATCAACATTTCCCAGTCTATCACCATTTAAATAATACTCTGCCATTCTGTTTTTCCTACCAAGTTGGATAACTTCACACTTATCCACATTTTACTGCATCAGCCATATATTTGCCCACTCACTCAACCTGTCTGAATCGGCTTGAAGCCTCTTAATACCCTCCTCACCACTCACATTCCTGCCAAGTTTCGTGTCGTCAGCAAACTTGGAAATATTACATTTGGTTCCCTCATCCAAATCATTGATATACATTATGGATGGCTGGGGCCCAAGCACTGATCCCTGTGGTACCCCACTAGTCACCGCCTACCACTCCGAAAAAGACCCATTATTTCCTACACTCTGTTTCCTACCTGCTAACCAATTCTCAATCCATGCCAATATATCACCCCCAAACCCATGTGCTTTAATTTTACACATTAACATCTTATGTGGGACTTTTGGCTTTCTGAAAATCCAAATAAACCACATCCACTGGATCTCCATTATCTATTCTGCTAGTTACATCTGCAAAAAACTCCAGTAGGTTGTCAGATATGATTTCCCTTTCATAAATCCATGCTGACTTTGACTAATCACATTAATATTTTCTAAGTGTCTGTTATCACATCCTTTATAATAGACTTTAGCATTTTCCCTACTACTGAGGTTAGGTTAACCGGTCTGTAATTCGCTGTTTTCTCCCTCCATCCTTTTTTTAAATAGTAGGGTTACATTTGCCACCCTCCAATCTACCAGGACTGTTCTAGAATCCACAGAATTTTGGAAGATGACAACCAGCATACCCATTATTTCCATGGCCACCTCCTTTAGTATGCTGGGATGTAGATTATTGTGCCCTAGGGATTTATTGGCTTTCAGTCCCATTAAATTCTCCAGCGTTATTTTTTTACTAACACTAATTTCCTTCAATTCCTCCTTCTCACTAGACCTTTGGCTCCCTAGTATTTCTGGGAAGTTATTTGTGTCTTCCTCCATGATGTCAGAACTAAAGTAGTTTATTATATTATTAAATGTGGTTAAACAGTCATTTGAAGGCAATGCTCCTGAGTTAGGAGTTAGCCCATATTCAGCCAAATCTTTAGACTTGCTGCTTCACTATTTTTAACAAAACTAAAACTTTTATAATGACTGCATTTATGATTTGGTATAAACATCCAAGAATTGGAAATCATTTGTGCCATTGATTTTATGGAGGTTATTTGTGGTTTTGTTATTTAAAAGGCTCTTGTCATTGTTCACAGTTTTTTGGGATGTTTTACTTTGGATTTCTGTAGATCCTGTACATAACATTAACGTTAGGCTGAGGTCCCCCGCACAGATTTGGGGGGTGCCCCAAGGATGCACTGGGGAATCCCTCTCAGAAGGTCCCAGGTAAGGGTTTGCACACAATTGCCCAGAAGTGCACACTTCCTCTGGACAATTGCGCTACACTGGGAACCATCCAAAAATACAGTTTAAATCGCAAACTTAAGAAGGTTCCACGAGGTTTATACCAATAGCTACTAAAACCTCTTCTAACTTCAAGATAAGTCTTGTAAAGACCCAGACCCCTGCACCCCCCACAAGGGACTCCCCCCACATCCCAGTCCCCTCCATGGGGCTCCCCCACACCCCAACCCTCCCACGGGACTCCCCTTACAACCCTGCCCATCCTGACCTCCGACTTCCTCACTCCCCCAACCACCGACCACCCCCCCATCCACCCAACTCCCACCACCAGATCCCCCACTCCTGGCCTTCAACCTCCCCCCTGCCACCCCACTACCCCCAATTCTCCCATTCTCCCACCTCCCTAACTTCTGATTCCCCAGCCCCCGACCTCCAAATCCCCACCCCCCGACCTCTGAACACCCCGCCCCTCCGACCGTCCCACCCACCATGCCCCCATAACCCCCATCCCCTGACCCCTCCAACCTCTGACCCCCCACTATCCCCCCAACCTCCCTCACACCTGACCTACGACCTCCCCCGCCCACCCCCGCCCACCCCCGCCCCCCCGCCCCCCACCCCCCCAGACCTCCGATCTCCCCCCAGCCCCATCCCCAACCTCCCGGATCCCCGGACCCCCCACCATCCCCCCAAACCCTATCCATGTTTCAGATACTTACCTTCTCCCTGGTCTGTCAATTTCCCTGGCCCTTTAAACTTACCTGCTTTGCAGCAGCAAGTGCTGTAAAAAAGGGGGCATGGCCTCTTTGAATCCACCAGAGCTAGTCTTCGCTGGGGCCTGCGAGGAGTCTTTCAGTACAGGCCTCAAGTGAACAGAAGTGTCAACGTAATTTTCAAGACCAGGTAAGTAAGTATTTATTTCTTCTAATTCCTGTGGGCCAACGCTTTCCGACGCTAGCCAGAAGTTACGGCCCATTGTCTCTGACTCCTTTGTAATAATTTTTCTTTCTAGAATAATAGGGTCCCTTTAACTTAATCTTGTATAATTTGTTAGAATTTCTCTGCTGTTAGGTAGGTGGCTGTTTAAAACGTGAACCCCAGGAATATCTAATGTAATTCAACAAAGATATGCTATTTTTGAAGATAATGTGTAAAAGCGTGTCCAGGGAAAGACCGACATATTCTCCAATGACAATTTGATAGGCCCCTGTTTCCTTCTCTGCTGAATGTTGTTTCCTTACTTCTAAACTGTTGTAGAGATTATTTTGCACGCAGGGAAGGCAGTAATTCTTTTACTGAAGTCCATTATGCGGACTATTATTTTTTGATAGGCATCTAGCAATGCTTTTGTATGTTGGTTTCTGAGACTTGGTTGGGTCAAGTCATATTGCCCATTTGTGTATTCTTCAATACTCATGACGGAAGTGTTGTTTCAATGTCTTTTGCTTGCCGTAAAATCTGGAATATAAATTTCGCCAACGCATAAATTATCCAATTTTGCATTTGCTACCTCATAAAACAAAGAAATCTAAATATCGTCCTATCACAGGTTATCTCTTCTCTAACCACCACCCTAGATGTTATCTTTGTTAAAGATCAAACCAGAGATGTTAACATACATCATTGTTACTTTCATCTTAGCTCCAGAGAGCTGCTCGTTTCAATCTTGTGCTACATTTATACTGTATTACCAGTCTGAACACTATGCCCTGCTCCTAACTGTCTGGAATTCCAGTTGTCCTAAGAAGAAAGATCTCGGCTCGTACGTGGTTACATACATTCGCAGAGCCCGTCTTCCAGCAGGTGGCAGCACTTGCACTGTCTAAACATTTAAATTAACTTCAGGTAGATTGAAAAAAGTGTCCCCGTGATCCAGCACTTATTAAATTTAGTTTGACCTGCACTCAAATTCCATGTGGTGTTGAAGTTCAGAGCATCAGATTGCCTTCTCCAGGCGAGGGGGTTGGGGTTGCAGGGTAGAGGTAGTGGTCTCACACTGCTGAAGTCAGGTCAAGCCCCAACTCTGGATTAACAGTCTCACTGTGAGGTTCGAGTAAAGCAAAACTGTTCTGCAGTGACACCAAAGTTGTAGTGTGTAAACATGAAGAAGCATGCTATACGGTAATGTTCATAAGTTCATCAAGCCTATAAAATATCACTGAAAGCAAGCATACATGTGCAGCAAGCAGTTGAGAAGGCAAATGGTATGTTGGCCTTCATTGCGAGAGGACTTGAGTACAGGAGTAAGGATGTCTTACTGCAGCTGTACAGGGCCTTGGTGAGATCACACCTGGAGTATTGTGTACAATTTTTGTCTCCTTACCTAAGAAAGGACATACTTTCCACAGAGAGAGTGCAGCAATGATTCACCAGACTGATTCCCGGGATGGCAGGATTGTCGTATGAGGAGAAATTGGGCCGACTAGGCCTGTATTCACTGGAGTTTAGAAGAATGAGTGAAGATCTCATTGAAATGTATAAAATTCTGACAGGGATGGACAGGCTGGATGCACAGAGGATAGTTCCTCTGGCTGGGGTTCTAGAACAAAGGGTCACAGTCTCAGGATACAGGGTAGGCCATTTAGGACTGAGATGAGGAGAAACTTCTTCACTCAGAAGGTGGTGAACATATGGAATTCTCTACCACAGAGGCTGTGGAGGCCAAGTCACTGAATATATTTAAGGAAATAGATAGATGTCTGGGCTCTAAAGGTGTCAGGAGGTATGGAGAGAGTGCAGAAGTACGGTGTTGAGATAGATGATCAGCCATGATCATATTAAATGGTGGAGCAGGCTCGAAGGGCTGAATGACCTACTCCTGCTTCTATTTTCTATGTCTATTCATCAATTTCTGTGTTTCTGCTTTTCTGATGACAAATCATATTTACTCAAAATTTTTGTAGATGTTCAAAGTAGAGCCCATTCTTTGGAACTCTCTCTCTATATTCTTCCTCCTTCGCTTTTCTTGCCTTTTAAAAGCCTTCTTAAAACCCATATCATTCCAACCAGATTTCTTGCTGCATGTGTGAAATAGCTTGGAATATTTTTGACATTGCATGGCATGGAAACAAATCATCAGCCCAACAGCTCCATTCTAGTGTTTATGCTGAGGAATGAGCCTCCTATAACCTTCTTTGTCTAACCCTTTCAACATTTTCTTCTGTTCCTTTCTCTCTCATGTGTTCATCTAGCTTCTCCTTAAATGCATTAATGCTAGTCACCTCAACTACTCCTAACTACAGGAAGCTTCTCCTGAATTCTTTATTGATGATGGTGTATTGATGTCTTTTAGTTATGGTCTCTCCCGCCCCCCTTACCCTTCCAAGTGGTACCTTCTTCTCCCCATTCAGCCTATAAACATTAAAGGTACAATATGAATGCAGGCTGTTGCAATTGAACCACTTAAGTACTGTGCGGTGGTGATGATATCCCTGATTTTGATCTGTGCAGGAGCTATGGGATTATTGCTAAAGGGACGTTACATTCCCCAACACAGCTGCTTACCCCTTCCAGCAGTAAGCCTGTTATAATTTTATATTCAAATTTTTCACTGGCACTGACAACTTTCATCTGCATAAACACGAGAAATCAGCAGACAAGTAAAAGGAAGAAAACAGTTAAGATATATTTTGTAAATTATTTACAGGTAGTGGATTGCTGTGCGTTAACAGTTTTTGTTTGGTATTCTAACAAAGGCAGTTTTCCCATTTTATTTTTATAAATAATTATTTCTACTCCTCCTTTTATGTCTGTAAACATTAGATAGTGCTGAACCCAAAGAGAATTATTCCTGGTAATATAGTTAACAACAATCTGTCTTTTATCATGGATGTGTTGTAAATATTTGGTAATGTCTTTATGGTTTGAACTCTATTGAATTCTGTATCCCACTAATTTGCAACTGGATGCATCCATTTTCAGTAAGATCCAGGTTCTCTGTGACAAGGTAAATTCCCCAAACTCTTCCATAAAACAATGCAGATCCTGGCAGATTTTGCTGACAATCTGTAAAATTCAAGTGGAACCAGAATGAAATTTGGTTCACATTAGATTTCCCCTTGAATGGGAGTCAGTCTAAACCAAGCAGTAATATTGTTTTAATGTAGACCCCCTTTCAGGGAGTCCTTATTTTTAAGGTTGTTGGCACCCTAGAACTCCTCCAGTTTTCATCGCAGAATGGATTTTGAGTACCTCACTTGTAGCAAGATTAAACATGTGGCCATTACACTTGAAACTTTCCTCCCTCCCTCCCAATGCTCTAATAAATTCTCTGTTTGCCACAAGCACACTGTACAGTCAGAGTCAGCATTCAACCTGCTTGTGACCTATAAAAGTAAGAGCTGTAATATTAATGAAGCATAAGAGTCAATCAGTTGTTAAGTGCATGCCTGTCAGTGTGCTGAGCTCACATTGCTTTCTGGTATTTCTTACAGAAAGGAGAAAAGTTTTGGCTCACTATCTGCAAAGTTCCCTTTGTCTTTCATGGTAATTTGTAAGAAACATTATAGGGCACTGTGGGCCGGATTTTTGCAGAGTTAGGGTGAATCCGTGGACTTTGAAAAATGGCAGAGGGAGCAGGATGCGAAGGCCTTGCCTCCATTTTTGACAGATCCAATTTTTGCTGGCAGAGGGAAGGGGGCAGGACATGAATCACACAAGAGGAAAACTCCAATCAACAGAGCCATTTGAACTTAGTGCTGACCCCATTTTGGAAGTTGAAATGGGAGTGTGGGAGTCACAACTTGATGGAGTAGGCGTAAAAGTTCTTGAAAGGAAGATAAGGTCTGTTTAACTGTATGATCAGAAGCTATTTAAATCCCTTCAACAGAGTACTGACCATATTCAACCAGCCTGTACAAGCAAAACTCAGAAAATAATGTCTAACATTAGGTGTGACCCCAGAGGTGGTCAGCATCTGCTGAACAATCCAGAGTGTGCTAATAGCTACACTAACAACCAATTAAAAATTATCAGTCAGGCTCACAATGTAGCTCACTTATAATTGCTAGAAGCTACATATATTCATATACAGAGCCCTGTCTTCTGCAAGTAGAAAGAACATGTCCAGGAATTGTGCCTTTTTAAATTTTTTTCAACAAAAGCATGAGGAACAACAGCTCTCTGGTACATTCTCCATGGCAACACCTTGACCAATCAGATCTGACTGGCCAATTCTTTTCTCATGCAGCATAAATTGTTGCTTCCTTTAAAATTGTTATTCTTGCATCTGTCCTGATGAGTGCAAGACAAAAGGTTTCGACAGCATGTCGCTATATTAGTTTGTTCAAAGGTGTTTTTCATCTCCACATGGCTCCTGAGGTCTGCCCGCAGTGGATACTGGGAGACTGATTATGGGAGGTGGCATGGGACCTATGAGGGGGCAGGGGTTGGGACATGAGTTGGCATTAAGTTGACAGGGAGAGCTATGAGAGGGAGTACTGGGTGAGGGGCATCAACTGGCATTGAATTGGCATGAGGACTATGAAACGGCATGGGTCCAGGCGGATGGACGGGGTGACTGGGGTGAGGGACAAACTGAGGCGGACCTTCTAACTAGCACACCTCAGCACTTGCCTGCCTCCATGGCTGCCTATGCTCTGCTTCCATGATCAGCAGACCTGATTTTATCCTGCCCCCCACACCCCAGATTGAAAATTGAGTATATCAGGGCACTTTTCACCGAAGTAGGTCTGGTGAAGCATCCTCAGGAGCCAAAATACTGCCGTGTGTGTCTTTATTATGTTTTCACTGTCATTATCAAAAACAAATCAAGCTTTTGTCTCCAGTTAACAAAGTTGAATGGAAATCAAGGAAAAGGAGGGGCAGCATTGGCTTGATAACGGGAGCATAAGGAGAAGGTGGTTTAGCGGAACAGTAATTCTGAAAGAAAAAAAGGTACAAGTCCTTTATAATTTAAGAATGGCACAAAATATTGTTTCAATCAATAGTTTAAATTTTTCAGTAATGTAATTCCAGCATTTTGAAATGGGTTACCGATATATTTTGTTCTTTAGCTAAAAGCTTAGTTTCAAAGGAAAGTAGATTCTTGCCAATTGTGTTCAGTTTTTCAGTTTTTAAAAATTTTTCTGTTGTTTAGTTGCTGGATATTTTACTTTTTTATGCGCATTCTGAGGTGAGAAAGATTCAGGAGTTTGTATAGGCAACTGGGATGTTGGAAAAATGCTGGTACATGCATGTGTAAACGTATGTATAAATTATCAGGTATGCTTTCATGGGTGTACTTTGAGGACTCTGAACACAATCTTCATAAATGTATAATGACAATCTACAGCTAACGTACACATGCTTAAGGAAACAGTTGGTCTGATCAAAAATCCCAGACTTATTTTCATGTATAATAAATTAATCTAATTGGTGTCCCTGTGAACGACACTGAAGGAGATGGTTCCTACAGGCACCATGGAGACAGTGCCTCATCCAACAGTAATAGAAATGGAATTAGACTGGCCCTCAGTGTGTTCTGGTCACGGTTAGGCACAGCAGGTCTGCATTACCACCCACTGGAGCACTTTTACATTATACCCAGTACAAGCTTCCTTCAGTCATTGGGGAAAGTATGGTGTTCAAATATTTAACTGCAAACCCAGGTTTAAAAACAGTTTTTGATGCATAAGCTTGTGAATTTACAGCTAAGTCTTCTGCCTGCTATGAAATTCACCCCAGAATACAAAATTGTACCACAATATAAATACAGTTATGGATAACAGGCGGATAAATTTTTAGAAATGTATAAATATTTCCAAGAATTAATTATGGTATTCTTTGTTTCCAAACGATTCTGCGAGGACATTGGATGAATACACTGTGAACTTTATGGCCAGAATTTTCACGTTGGCGTGCGGGGGCGGGCCTGGCATGCCAACAAGTAAAATGGCGCACGGTGACGTGAGGCATGTGTCCCGACGTCACCGTGTGTCATTCAGATCTTTCGTTCAGTGGGCGCGTGCCGGAGGGTGTGCACCCGCTGAACTGTCAAAGGCCTATTAAGGCTATTGAAAAACCAATTACAGTAATTATCAATGCTGCCCGTCGAACTTAAGGTTGGAGGGCAGGCGAAGAGCCCAAGCAACCTTTGCATTTTTCAGGAAACCTCATCCATGGGTGGGATGAGGTTTCCTGTAGGTTTTATTAAATAAATAAATAAATTTTGCTCAATTCATAAACATGTCCCAACTCATGTGACAGTGGGACATGTGTAAATAATTTTCATCTTTCCTTATTAAAAATTCTGAATATGTACTTAATATCCCTGAGGCACCGAGCTGCCTCAGGGAGATTTCTGCACTCTTTTGCGTGCATGCGCAAAAGAGCGCAGGCTCCGACTCTCCCTCTTGCCCCCACCCACACGGATAGTCCTGAGCACTACTGGCCGTGCTTCACACTGGGCCGGCCTTAATTTGCCCACCCACAATTGGCTCCGTGCCCACTCGCGCCCACCCGCACCCACCCGCGCCCGCTCTCGACTGGCCTGTCTGACATGGGGAAAATTCTCCCCTATAATTTATTGATACTTGCATGTTTTTGTCAACTCCAGACTTGACTATTCCCAGAAATTGTGGGGAATCAAGAGTCCATTGAGAGGAACTTAAAGTAATTATGGGCTGAACTTTCAGCTTGGTGTGCAGGCCCACGCCCGACACACACGAGCATGAAATAGCACGCGATGACATAGGGCGAGCGTCCTGACGTCATTGTGCAGTCACACCGATATTCCGGTCGGCGGGTGCACACGGGATTCGGCAGCGCACCCGTCGACAATTAAGAGGGCTGGGAAGCCCATTAATAAATTAACTAAACCCAAAGCAGCCTTTGGGTTTTTGAAGGAACCTCATCCCGTTTCTGATGTTAATTAAAAATAAAAACTGTTAAACCTTAATTGTAACATGCCCCTGCTCATGTGACAGAGTCACACGAGGGGACACGTTTACCTTAATTTTAAAATCTTTATTTTTAATGTTAGAAACCTTCAGCTCCCTGAGGGAGCCCTGTGCCTTCAGGGAGCTTTCAGTGGGCGGAGCCTCGTGCAAGCGGTGACTTCCCCGCTCGCCTTCCGTTAATTGGGCAGCCAGCGTGAAATCGCGGTCGTGGCCTGAGTGCGAGCGGCGATGGGTTTCGCAGCCGTTCCAAGCCCTGCCCGCCACGCCCGCCCAATGAGGTAAAAATCCTGCCCTGTTAGAGAGAAATAGTAATACTAAATTGTGTTACCAACTTAGAGTTTGGAATCAAAAACAATTTCTAAATTTGCAGATGTTGCCAAATTTGGAGGGTGGGGAGGGGGTGGATAATTAATATTCAGGAGCACTATGTTAGTTGGATCATTTGAGGTTAAGTACATACAGGTGGAGGGCATCGATTGGATGGTTATTTAAATACATATAAAGAGATAGGTTTGTGGCACAGGGGTAGAGTCGGGAGATATGTTTCTGTAATGTCTCACTCTGTGAATAATTCTATTCCAGGGCCTGAATTTTTGGCTTGGCGGGCCGGCGCGATCAGCGGGTCCGTGACCGGTCAGGAAACGGGTCGCCAACCACGATCGGTCCCTCACCGCGATTCCACACTGGCTGCCCAATTAATGCCCACCCAGCATGAAACATGTCCTCCCAATGGTCGGGAAGGGCCGGGTGGGGGTGGGGGCCCGTCAGCCACTGGGTCCAATGGCGACCCGGCAGGTTTTTTAAAAATGGCACAGGCAGCTCCTTGAAGCCTGCCAGGAAGAACGTATATTCTGCGTTGTGAACACTGAGGTTATGGCTTCAAGTGCGGCTGGAGACGCCAGGCAGGAGGGCAGGTTGGGTGGGCACTCGGCCCCCCCCCAGTTTTCAGATAAGTGCCTCGCGGTCCTCTTGGAGGAAGTGGCTGCCAGGAGGGACACCCTTGTCCCTAGAGATGGAAGGAGGAAGCCACTGCACCTTAAAAAAAGAGCTTAGGAGGAGGTGGCAGCCGAGGTCAGCAGCCATGACGTTGTGCGGCACACATGGGTGCAGTGCTGCTAAAGGTTTAATGATCTGCTGTGCCCAGAAAGGGTGAGTACCGTGTTGGCATGGATCAGTGTGGAGAAGTGTTAAGGGCTGAGCCCCCATGGAGCTCAGGGATGTTAGAGTCTGGGTGCCAATGAAGCCAGAGCTGGCCAAGGGGGTGAGTTCTCGCCGCGTGGACGGAGTGCCTTGCGGCTCGAGGGCCACGACTCGGATGTGCCCTGCAAGGTGTTCCTCATGTGGGGTTGACCAGGCTGCAATGGTGCTGCAGGTAGAGGGTGAATGAATCAATGCTCCTCTGTCCTTTCAGGAGAAGACGACCCATAACAACATTGAAGGTCGCAGACAGGCGGAGGCTCCCCAAACCTTCTAATCCTAACCAGGTATGAGCAGGATGCCTTGGAGCTGGAGAGGCTCCATGCACCTCAGTCAACCGGTCGTGGAGAGGCTGGGGTGTCAGATGAAGCTAAGAGTGCAGTGCACTGAGGTGAGAGTTTCGAATGGCGCAAACATTCTTATGTAGTCTTATCAATGATGGGACCCTCAAACCTGGAGTTGCCATTGATCATTGAAAGATGAGGGCACCATGATGCAGATCTCCATTGTCTCACCAGGGTGCCTGGCATGCACAGTGACAGTGTGATGACTTAAACTAATGACATGTTGTTGTTCTCCCTTTGATTCACCAGCATGCACTCAAATCCAGGGCCCTGAAGAGCCACCCTTGATGCCAGAGGACCACCAGCTTTACATGTACCTGCATCACACCCGTTCTGTGAACCAGGCACCAGCACTGATACCAGCACCTCAGTGGGCGTTAGATTCTCGGCTAGAATGTTGGAGCATTGTGGTGAGGGCACTTCATACATACTTGAGGAGCAGGTGGAGGCAGAGAGTGCCCAGGGCGTCGGCAGTCAGAGGATTGCTGGAGACCAGGACGTTGCTCAATCAAAGGCAGATGATGGGCCTCTGGAGTCGTCCATTAGGCAGCAGATTCTGGATGTTCAGTGGGGTGTGCGGGAGGATCTGGCGGAGATCCATGAGGGTATGTGTGCCATGGTCTCTGTTGTGGAGGAGTCCATGCGAAGCATCAACACTGTGTTGACCCTCATGGCCAAGTGCAGTGCCTCCTCCATTGGAGATAATGGTGACTCTCATGGAGAGGCAGCTCCAGAGACAGAGTCAGGGTTCCTGGGGTTGCGCTTGGACCTGCAAACCCTCACACAGGCACTGACCTCAGGTGGTTAGTGCCAGTGTGGGAGATGGATGAGGCACCCAGTATCCCAGCTAGGTGCCCGTCCATCAATGGTGAGCAGGGAGGTCCAGAGCGACCTCTCATTGGTGCGCGGACTGCTGGTTGTCTCTGCGGGCTCCTCTCAGGGTGCTCTGTATGACACCAGCCGCTCCTCTGCCCCTCTGCCACTGACCGTGGCATCCGATGAGGCTGCAATGACAAGGGAGATGACAGCCGTGGCACTGGCTGCTCTCTCCAAGGTCATCAAGGCCAACAAGGCAGCAGAGTCAGCAGGCTGCCTCCAATACTGCCGCCAGTGAGGGGGAGGGGCACCAAGACGTAGCATTCGCAAAGGAAAGTTTAAGGCACCATCAGCACAAGAGGGACTGGTCACGGGTGATCTTCTATTGTGTAATGTTTTATTTACGTTTTCTGGTTTGGGAATTAAGACCAGAGAAGTTGATGTTAACTTTTTTGGATTGTCAAAATGAGATCAATTTTGTTTTTGTCATAATGGCCTGAGTATGCTTCACCTTTATTCTTTCTGGTGCAGGGTGCGCCAGTATGTAATGCTGGATGTGAGTGGCTCTAAACTTTATTGCACAGGCACTGAGTGGACTTTGGGTTCAAATGAAAGGGTCATTTCAGACATCCAGGATGGAGGCGGCAGCCCTGGCATGAGGTGGAAGCAGATCTTTGGCAGCTTAGCTGAAGGAGTGTTGGATCAAGGCATCCCTGGGGATACAGAGGTCTGGCTCCATACCCTCAGTGTTCTACTCACCATGCTCCTCTCCTGATTCACTACTGGATTCATCCTATGTGGCCTGTGGAGCTGTGTAAAGATCCTCTTCCTCCAGTGGGTCAGCCCTTGCCAGTGCCAGATTGTGGAGAGCGCAGCATGCAACCACGATCAGTGACACCTGCTCTGGGGGATATTGTAGTGCTCCCCCTGAAATGTCCAGGCATCAGCAGCACATCTTCAGAAGACCTTTGGTCCTCTCTACCACCGCTCTTGTGGAAGCATGACTCCTATTATGATGATGCTCTGCCTCTGTTTTTGGGTGGTGGATAGGCGTCAAAAGCCACCTTTTCAATGGATAGCCCTTGTCATCCAGCAGCCATCCATCCAGTCGGGCTGGAGCACTGAATAGCTTCAGCACCTGGGAGTGTCTCAGGGTATAAGCGCCATGGGAGCTGCCTGGGTACTGTGCACAGACTTGCAGAGTCTGCATCCTGTGATCACACACTATCTGCACGTTCATGGAGTGAAATCCCTTCCTGTTGACGAAGGCACCCGGCTGACCCGCTGGCGCCTTGATGGCCACATGTGTGCAGTCGTTTGCACCCTGGACACAGGGAAACCCAGCAATTGCTGAAAATCCTCTGGCTCACTCAATCTGACTGGCCTCGTCTGTACGGAAATGAATAAATGTCATTATGCACCTGGACAGAGCTTCTGTCACCAGCTTGACGCAACTGTGGACAGCTGATTGGGAGACTCCACAAAGATGCCCCACTGACCCCTGGAAAGAGCCAGAGACATAGAAGTTGAGGGCCACTGTGACCTTCAGAGCCACTGGCATGGGGTGTCCACCCACACAGTTGGAGGTGATCTCAGGCCGAATCATCTGACAAATGGAAGTCATGGTCTCCCTGGAGAGACGGAGCCTCCTTCGGCATTGCACCTCAGACGTATTGAGGTAGGTGCATTGCCGCCTGTAAACCCTGGCATCAGGATAGTGGCATCTTCTGTGGCTCCTTCCACCTTGGACTACAAGCTGGCCCTGCACTCCTTGTGCCTGCGCCTCTCCTCCCACAGGTCGCTCCCGTGGAAGCTGTATTGAGACATCTGGCCTCCTCTCCCTTCTGCCCTTCTCTTCCTCCTCAGAGGAGGTGCCATCAGCGGAGACCACAATCCCCATTACCAGGGTTACAGAAGGCTGTCTGATAGCTGGAAGGGTCCACATGGTCAAAATCCTCCGGGAGCCTTGGAGACACCAACGAGTCCTGAAGTGAAGCCTGGAAATGCTAAGAATGAAGCTCAGAACTGAGATAAAGCTGTCAAGTTCAAATAAGCACCAGCAGCAAACTATCTCCTAAACTCCTCACTACTCACACTGGCAATGCTGCTGACCCCATTTAATCCCGCCCTTGGATGAGGTTTTGTAAAATGTGGGCGGGCTGCCTGCCTGTCCATTTTGCCCGTGCGATGAGTGCGAAATCGCATGGGCAACGTAAAATTGGCTTCAGTTGGGTTTTTAGTGGCCTCTTAGTTGATGGCAGGCGTGGCTCCGACTCCAGCGCGCGCCCACCGACCTGAAGATTGCGCGCGTGCGGGATGACATCGGGACGATCGCCCGCACCTTCTCGCGTTATTTTACGCCCGATTGGGTCAGGTGCGCGTCCACCTGTGAGGCGTAAAATTCTGGCCCAGGTAAAGACTGACTCTGGTTTCTTCTTTCACCAACTGGTCACATGGAATATAACAGACTACTATAAATTATAAGATTTTAATAAACTTGCAGAATGGACATATAATTGGCAAATGAATTTCAACACAGGTAAATGTGAAGTATTATATTTTATCAAGAGAAGTAAGGAGGACACGTATTGTAAAAACATAGTATATGAACAAATGAATCTCAGAGTATAAATATACAAATCACCAAAAGTAGTGTTGCAAGTTAATGAAGCTATTTAAAAAAGCAAACCAAGCATGAGGATTTATTTCCAGAGGGATGCATTGAATAATAGGGAAGTGATGGTAACTTGTATCGAACTTTGGTTAGACTGCCTTGGAGAATTGTGTACAATTTTAGTCAGCATTTTATGAAAAGGATGTATTGTAAAGGATGCAGAAAAGATTTACAATATTATACATATCAAGGAGGGGTGAACAGATTGGGTTTCTTTTCTCTTGAAAAGAGACGGTTGAAGGGTGACCTAATGGAGGTCTTTAAAATTATGAAAGGCTTTGATAGAGTAGCCACAGAATGTTTCCACTTGTGGGGAGGAGAAAAACCAGAGGCCATCGATACAATACAGTCACTGAGGAATCAAATAAAGGATTCAGATGGAATATCTTTACCCAGAGATTAATGAGTATGTGGGACTTGAGACTACAGAGTGCCATTCAGGTGAATAGCATAGATCATAGATGTATTCAATGGGAGGCTAGATAAGTATATGTGGCAGAAGGGAATATACAGTTATGCTGATAGCATTAGATAAGGAAAGACAAATGGAGCATAAACATATTTATACTCAGTGATGGCAGAGCCCAGCACATTAAAACTGCCAAGTGGATGATCTATCCCAGCCTACTCCTGAAATCGCCACCATCACAGATGACAGTCTTCAGCCAATTTCAGCCAAACACTGGCATCCCCCTAGCAACGTGGAAAATTGCCCAGGTATATCCTCTCTGTAGAAAGCGGATCAAATCCAATCTGACCAATTATCACTCCATCAATCTACTCCCAAATCATCAGCAAAGTGATGGGAGGTATTGTTTACAGTGCTATCATGTGTCACTTACTTACCAATAGCTCAGTTTGGTTTCCACCAGGGCCTCTGAGCTCATTACAGCCTTGGTACAAACATGCTTAAAATCTTTCTCTTTCACAAAGGGTTTGGTCAAATATCCTAACTTGTTCACCTATCTTTGGCTCGGTGTCAATTTTGTCTGATTATACTCCTGTGAAACACCTTCAAACATTTTACTACATTAAAGGTGCTATAAAAATGCAAATTGTTGTTGTTTTTGTTGTACAAATTATTTAAGCTAAGTAGAGGAAACAGAATCAAATTAAAATAATGCCCATCCATACAGCATTAAATTTATACTGACCTCACATTAGTAATCCTGAATATTAACATATTCGTACAGGCACTTTTGAATGTTGCCATTTCCCTGAAGTCCTTTCTTCAGCTCAGATCATTGAACAGTCTGGGAGTTTAGTGTTAATATTCAGGTTGTTAAAACGTTTGACTAATTTTCCAGGCTATTATGCGTGAGTTAATTAAGATCTTTCATAACATAAAACTACACAAATCAGGTTAGTGTGCTGAGAACAAAGGATATTAATTAGATTTGCGGAGAACTTGGTTAGTATGCTAAACAGCAAGGGGGCGATGTTTAACTCCTGCCAGAATGGGACATGAACTCAGCAGGGTGACTAAGCTGCTCACCTGAAGCTGGACCATTTTCAGGAGCAGGTCCCATTAGCCTCATTCCAGCAAGCTCCCGTGCATTTGGAGGCAGGCAGCTCACTACACCAGGACCTTATAGCTCAGTGGCTGCATAAGAGTGCTGAGCCAAGCCAGGAGGCAGCAATGAAGTGTGTGCAGGATATAGGGTCAGGGGCAGCAGGTAGGAGTGTACTAGGAAAAACACCCTGCGGCTGGCAACAGGCCACAGTAGTTTGTGGGGCCAGGAGGAGCATTTCTGCTCTCATCTTTGCAAACAAAAAACCCACAAAAAGTTCCAGGACTTTTCTGGAGCAATCAAGATCAATCTCCACAAGACTTGAGAAACAAAGCTCTGTCTCAATCTGCCTCCTACAACTAAGCCGATAAGGTGGATTCAAAATTGGCTTAGATGTAGGAGACAGAGGGTAATGACAGAAGGATGCTTTAGTGACTGGAAGCCAGTGTCCAACCACAGGGATCTGTGCTCGGTCCCCTATTATTTGTCATTTATATAAACGACATAGATGACTATGCGGGGGGTAGGATTAGTAAGTTTGTGGATGACACAAAGATTGGCTAGGTAGTTAACAGGGAGGTTGAGTGTCTTGGGCTACAGGAAGATATAGACGGGATGGTCAAATGGGCAGATAAGTGGCAGATGGAATTTAACCCTGAAAAGTATGAGGTGATACACTTTGGAAGGAATAATTTGACAAGGAAGTATTCAATGAACGGCATGGCACTAGGAAGTTCTGAGAAACAAAGGGACCTTGGTGTGTGTGTCCATAGATCTCTGAAGGCAGAGGGGCATGTTAGTGGGGTGGTGAAAAAGGCATATGGGGTTCTGCCGAAGGGTCATGAGGACTCGAAACGTCAACTCTTTTCTTCTCCGCTGATGATGCCAGACCTGCTGAGTTTTTCCAGGTAATTCTGTTTTTGATATGGGGCACCTGCCTTTATCAATCGAGGCATAGATTACAAAAGTATGGAGGTCATGTTAGAATTGTATAGAACCTTGGTGAGGCCACAGCTGGAGTACTGTGTGCAGTTCTGGTCGCCACATTAGAGGAAGGATGTGATTGCACTGGAGGGAGTGCAGAGGAGATTCACCAGGATGTTGCCTGGGATGAAACATTTAAGTTATGAAGAGAGGTTGGATAGACTTGGGTTGTTTTCGTTGGAGCAGAGAAGACTGAGGGGCGACCTGATTGAGGTGTACAAGATTATGAGGGGAATGGACAGGGTGGATTGGGAGCAACTGTTCCCCTTAGTTTAAGGGTCAGTCACAAGGGGGCATAAGTTCAAGGTGAGGGGCAGGAGGTTTAGGGGGGAATGTGAGGAAAACCTTTTTTACCCAGAGGGTGGTGACGGTCTGGAATGCACTGCCTGGGAGGGTGGTGGAGGTGGGTTGCCTCACATCCTTTAAAAAGTACCTGGATGAGCACTTGGCACGTCATAACATTCAAGGCTATGGGCCAAGTGCTGGTAAATGGGATTAGGTAGGTAGGTCAGGTGTTTCTCACGTGTTGGTGCAGACTCGATGGGCCAAAGGGCCTCTTCTGCACTGTGATTCCATGAAGCTTTTACACAGTTTGAACTTCAGATGATATAATTTTTTAATTAAGGTATGGATTATTGTAAATATTATCATGATTCAACTTCAAAACTGTTTCCTAAATGTAGTACTGTTTGACTTTCACAGGAGGAATATTAACCATTACGTTGGAATCCATGTCACAAGTTTTTTATAGTATATTTTTTCTTATTCATTCAACACATTGTTCAAACTAGCCATCACTAAGGAATTTAAAACCTATTGTGAAAAATAATGGATAAAAACATATGTATTATTGCAGTGCCTGCTCAGAGTAAATTGAGCATAAACTGGAGATGCATACCTCACAGAAAGACCTGTTACTTGTCTTAATCTTAAGTATCTTACTTGCGTGCTGCAGGGCCGTAGCTAAAGATGAACTTGAAAAGCTCTTTCTCAGCTGACAATTCATTGAGATACTTACGACTGCAGGCAGTACTTTAAAGGAATTTAATGTACCTGTAAATGGAAGGATCAAGGCAATAGTACAAAGAATCAATCCACAATTTCACTGCAGGTGTGTGAGATGCAAACCAGGTGGCTGAAAGACTGCTTTGTCTGAAGCTGTCAGTCGGGAAAACTGATTAATCTCATGCCCCATCCCCACATTCTCTTTTAACCATGTTAAGAGATCTCTTTACATCAGGAAGTCCAGAATGACATGGCTGTGTACTAAGCCTAGTTAATGTGTTCCAGGGTTTAAACAATTTAGGATAAAAGTGGATAATTGGTCAAAGCAGATTTTAAAAGCACACACAGGTGCCTTTGAAATCGAGGTCAAAAGTCAAGTGCATCTTATGTCAGTACCAGTGAACCTTTCCTAAGAAGATCAAGATTTTTTCCCAGAATTCCACAGAAGCCTCAAGGGTTCTGGTGCTGATTGGTTATGTATGTTCCAAATGTTAGGAAACTGATATCACATGTGTATATTGTCAGCAACCCAAGCACTTTCCCAGCTGATTGCTGGGAAGAAGGCTAATGCGTTGGCCATTGGTTCAGGGGTTAATTGACAAAACACAATGCTGACCTTTAGCTGAAGTACAACTTTGTGATTGGGTGGGGTGTCTGGTGCCATATATATCAATGTGGCTTATTAGGATTAATGTTTTAAGGACTACATTAACACTACAGTCTCAAAATAAAACAACAAAAAATAAATTATGAACAAATTATAGCAGCAAGTTCTTGCATCTTTTCTGGGATCTCGGGCCGAACCTAATCCACAACAATAAGGACTACATTTTGCCTTTGCCAGTTATATTGTGCTGCAGTAAAATATGATGGGATCGGGCAGTATCATCCCAGATTTGCACTAAGTGCGATGGCGGGCAGGTAAAACGACATTTTACACATATTTTAAGGCAAAAAGACTGCAGCCCTCAGGTTTACTGACATGTCCCGCGAACGCCTTTTGCACGCAACGGAGGCCTGCCGTGATGTCCTGTACCACCGCTCTGGCTGCAGGAGGGGCAGCGGCACCACCAATCCAACATGGGATGGGAGGCAGTGGCAGCAGTGGTCAGCGCCAATGCCCTGCAAAAGAGGACAGCCACCCAGTGCCGCTACAGCATGAATGGTCTCATCCGTTCCACCAGGGTAACTCGCTCTTCTCATCAATCTCAATTCACACACTCACAAGCCCATCACACATCCGCAGGGATCTCTCACCTCAAGGGACAACACCACTAACTCTCACACACACCCTCACATCTCCATCAGGCTCATATCCTCTGGAGCTCGCGTCTTCATTAGGCCCACATTAAGCCCCTCACTCACTTTGAGGAGCGTGCCATCATGCTGATGACGGTGACGTCAGTGGTGAACACCCACCCCAGGATCCTACACCACATCATCCCTCTCTCAACACAACTGTGAGAGCTCTCTCTCCTGTTTTTGACTCTGTCGCCATGTACTAATTATTTCTACTTTGGTTCACAGGGAGCTCTGCCAAGCAATTAACACCCTCAGCCAGCTAGTTCCTCAGCTGCATCCAGGTCCTCGTCTCCAGCCAAGAGGACTCCTCCTCTATTGAAGAGCTGTAAATAAGCAGCCTGGAAACCTGTCACAGCGCTTACCCACACCCTCCACTAGCGCAGAGACCTCGGTGGGACCTAGATCTAGAGTAGCACCGGGTTCACAAACTGGTGGTCACCGCAAGGACACGCATCCGCAAAAGGAGGAGGCAGGTTCAGCTCCACGGCACTCAGACAACAATAGGGGAGAAGGTGTCTGTGAGGTCCGAGTCAGATGATGAACCTCTGGATTCGGCCTTCCAACTCATCCTGGAGAGTCAGCAGAAGGCAGGGGAACATCACACAGAGCTGTTGGAAGCCCACAACACAGTGGGTCGCAAGTTAGAGGAGTGCGTCCGCCTGCTCTCTGATGAAGTGGCGCCCATATGTGCACTTATGGAGGTCTCCATGGGAAAGATGGCGGACGTCATGGAGACCCTGGTCCAGCAGAACATGGAGATGCATGCAGACTTGCACTCCATCGTGGTAGCCATGGGTGAGTTCCTGTAGTGGCAACATGTGAGGGAAACGGGCACCTCGATGTCCCTCCAGGTGCTCCTTTCCCTCACGGAATCAGGCCGCGGCCCCCAGGCACCAGAAGAGGAGGAGCAGCAGCTGGACTCTCCTGGCTTATTCACTCAGGAATCTCAGATGATGCCCACTCCCTCCAAGTCCCCTTTGCCTGTGAGCCTCTCAACCTCATCCTCTGTCACCTCAGAGGGAGCAGCTGGCCAATGAGTGATTCTGGAAGGAGAAGTGTGTGTGGCAGGGCCTTTCGGAGCCTCATGCAAGCACTCTCCCACAGACATGGATCCTTTATGTATCACACTCACCTCAATGTCCTGAGCATTTTGAATGCTGCCTACTGGGGTTCACTTTCATGTGTCCATCTGAGCTGACCCGCATCTCCGCTCACCCAATGATCACACTCCCATGCACCACCTGCTCTCGCCCACCATGACTTTCGATTCACTTTCGATTTGGACAGCATGGTGCTAATTCATTTTACTTTTGCTCCCTTGTCCTTTCCCCTCCCCTAGTCACCCATTTCCTTTCCCCATTCACAGCTGACCCTCCCCCCCCAGGCATCACCTTCCACCTCCCCTCCGTCACCCACTAGCCACAACCTTTTTCCTTCGGGGATGCCCAGGTGAATGTGAACGTTCCCTTCCTTCCCAAAAATCCCACCGCCATCCACATTACCCTCCCCGACCTTCTCCTTCCCATCCCCAGAGTCCGTGTCTGCCTCTGAGTCCCCACCAACCACCCTCGCCATCCCTTCTACTACTACCATCGAACCCTCACCCTCCCACCCTACCACCTCACTCTGCCCTTGGTCATACTCACCGTTCCCTCAATCCACGCCCACCCTCAGTTTACTCCCCAGGAGGCAGTCATGGACACATCAGACCTCTCTCTTGCACCTTCACCCAGACATTCCCCGCTCTAGACCGGTCCCTTCCCTTAGAACCCCTTCCCCTCTCCGGCCCTCTTCCCTTTCCCCCTTCCCCCTCCACCCTTAGTGCACCCAACCTCCCACCCCCCCCCCCCCCCCCGCCCCCCACTGGACTCCCCCCGCTTAGTCCTTCCCCCTTCCTGACTCCTTCCTCCAGACTTACCTCTTCCTCCAGCCTCACTTCTTCCATCATCCTTACTCCCTCCGCCTTTCTGACTCCCTCAGACACCCTCACTCCTTCCTCCAGCTTTACTCCTTCCCCCTTCCCAACTCCTTCCTCCACCATTACTTCTTCTTCCACCCATACCCCCTCCCCTCTCCGCACTCCTTACTCCACCCTTACTCCCTCCCCTCTCCATACTCTATCCTCCACCCTTACTCCACCCCCTCTCCGCACTCCTTCCTCCCCCCAGATTCCCACCCCTCTCCACACTCCTTCTCCCCTCCGCATTGCTTCCTTTATATCTTCCACCCCCCTTACACCTACATCCCCAGTTTCCATCTTCTCCCCATTACCCCCTCCTCACCCCATACTCCCTCGTCCCCAATCTCCCCTACCTGACACCTTCATTCCTCCCTTAATTTCACCTCTCCGACACCTTCATTCCCCCCCTCCCAACCTCACCTCCCGACACCTTCATTCCCCCTCCCAACCTCACCTCCCAACACCTTCATTCCCCTCCTCTCAACCTCACCCCCCGGCACCTTCATTTCCCCCCTCCCAAACTCACCCCGCCCGACACCTTCATTCCCCCCTCCCAACCTCAACCCTGACCATCATCCATTGTGAGAATCAATGGTGACTTTCCAACTTCCGTGAGCTGCTTCGCAGCAGAGCCATGTCCATGAGAGTCAACCCAGCATGTCATGGACATTCCTCTAGGATCCCATTACTGTCAGTCTCCAGCATCTTTTGCTACTCAGATGTCCGCAATATGAGCAAGGCCCTGATGGTAAGTCCCGACTTCTGCACGTCACAGTTGTCAAGATGTGTTCTGGGCCAGCGTGTTTTCCCTTACTCGGACAATCCAGCGGGGTGGAGGTGTGATGAGTCTGGTGGGCTGGCCTTATAATGGTACGCTGATGTATTACAATTAGGTTCCCAATGTCCGATGGCAGGGAACGCGGCCCGCCATTGACAGGCTGAGTGGAAAACTGCAAACTGGTTTCACAAAGTTGTGAAACCGATTTTTGGCCTTCTCGCCATACTGTCTGCTCATGCCATTGAACACGCAGCCACAGAAAATTCCGCCCATTGTCATGCAAGCTGCAAAACATGAGAACATAAGAAACTGGAGCAGAAGTGGACCATATGGCCCATCGAGCCTGTTTCACCATTCAATACGATTGTGATGACTCAATGGAGCAGACTGGTTTCTTCAAGAAACAGTTAAATATTTTTACAGAGACGTTTTTAGTGCTTGCACGCTTGACCAGATTTCCCATTGGAAAAGCCCCACCCCCTTGATTGCCCAAGCTAAGAGTTCACTGGTTGGAGCCCCCACAGTACATCACATGACCAATTGGAAGGAGGGACTGACCATGCATCCAGTTACCACATTTCCTCCCCCTTTAGTTTTTAACAATTACTCTTACAGAAAAATGTTTAAACAATCCAACAAACATATATACAATTTCAGGTGATTATAAAACAAGTCTCTGAGGTGCTCTTCTTATACGGCTAGAGCAGCATAGCTCTACCACTGGAGGTTCCTGAACAGGATCGACAGGATCTAGAACTGCACTGTGAGACACATCATCAGAACTGGGCAGTTCAGGATTTGGCAACTCTTCTGAAACATCTGGAAAGTCTGTTCTTGGTCGATCACACACCTCAGAAGTCGACGGTTCAACGCTAATCACATGTTGATCAGTTAATTGTTGGAATGCCTCTGGCATGGATGTGATCTATGTGCTTACCAATGATTCTAACTCCCACTTGTACTTGGAAAGATAATGGACCAGTGGCTCCATTGAAACAACGGCTCCCAGCAGGGTCCACTGCCTAAAATTTGCAGGTATACCATGTCACCTACACTGAGTGTGCGAGCTTTACTGTGCATGTCATGGTTACATTTCTGAGTATTTTGGTTCTGCGCTACCTTCCCCTCTAAATTTGGAAACAACAAGTGTAGACAGCGTTTCATAATAACACCGACGGTGTTGAACCCGAGGTCAATGTGGCATTGTACGATAACTGAAGAGAAGCCAGGAAAGTCGAGATTCCATAGTGCCTTCCAATAATTTTTTCATACCTGACTTAAAAGTTTGTACTGCCCTCTCGGCTAGACCACTCAATGAGGGATGCCAAGGGGCTGTTTTAATATGTTGGATTCCATTCAGATCCATAAATTTCTGAAACTCTGTGCTGGTAAATGACAATTTCACGTATGCTGAAACAGTGGCATAGTTCTTGATAGTTGTGCTCAATGTTGGCGATTTGACTTCATACACATCCATCCATTTTGAATGTGCATCTACAATCAACAAGAACATGATACCTAAGAATGGCCCTACACAATCTATATGTAGTTGAACCCAGGGATGACCAGGCCACTCCCACAGATGCAGGGAAGCTGAAACAGGCAACTTCTGTTGTTGCTGACAATGGAGACAGTGCTTGACCATGCTTTCAATGTCACTGTCAATGCCTGGCCGCCAGGCTTAGCTTTGTGCAAGCATTTTCATCTTTGATATGCCTAGATGTGCACTGTCGAGCTCTAGCTAGAATGCCTCTCTGCCTTGTGATGGTACGACAACTCTTGAACCCCACAACACAATTCCACCTGACAGCTTAATTCCTTGTCTCTGACATGGAATAGTCTCAATTTTTCAGATACAGGCAAGTTTGGTCATCCTTGCAAAACAAAGTCTTTGACTTTCGACAATATTGGATCTCTGTTTGTCCAATTTCTAATTTGTTTCATGCACGCAGGCGAAGAATCTAAGAAATTCAATATTAACAGTAATTCTTGTGGAACAGGAGTATTTACAATATTATCTGGTAACCGGAGATGACTGAGTGCATCTGCATTTGCAATGTGTAGGCCAGGGTGGTACATACGCAGATAATGTCAGAGCCAAGGGTTGTATTCTTGCTGACGCTATTGGCGGAATGGCCTTGTCTTCGCTGAATAAACCCATTAATGGTTCATGGTTCAACACAATGATGAAATGGCAATCATTTAGGTACTGGTGAAACTTTTTTTACACCGAATACTACTGATAATCCTTCTTTTTCTAACTGAGAATAGCCCTTCTTGGCTTGAGAAAGGGCTCCTGAGACATAGCCAATGGGCCTTTCTGATCCAGTTTCCATTTTATAAGATAACACAACTCCTACACTGTAAGGAGAAGCATCACACATTAATACCAGCTCTTTCAATGGGTTGTAATGTACCAATAAACACAATGAAAGCAGCAATTTATTTGCTTTCCTGTTGTGCACCCCATGACCAACGGTGGTTCTTTTTTAGCAGTGAGTGTAATGGTGCCAAAACAGTTGACAAGTTGGATAAGAAGCAGCTATAGTAGTTCATCATACCCAGGAAGGACTTAAGTTCTGTTACATTGGATGGTGATGGTGCATCTTTTATTGCCTGACCTTTATCTTTTACCAAATGCAAACTCATGGCGTCCACACTGTGACCTAGATAAGTGACTTCTGGTGTTTGAAATGTTAATTTTTCCTTCTTTAACCATATGCCGGCTTCCATGAATCTTCTCAGCAGCTCCTCCGGGTTGGCCAAGTGTTCAATATTGGCTGACCCAGTGATGAGAACATCATCCAAATATACAATCACTCATGGGAGTCCTTGCAGAAGGCTCTCCATTGTTCTATGAAAAATAGCACATGCTGACAAGACTCCAAAGGGTAGACGAGTGTACTGATCAAGACCCTTGTGTGTGTTAATAGCCACCTATTCTCGCGAGGTGCTATCCAGTTCTAATTGTTGGTAAACACGGCTCATATCCAATTTCGTATAGAACTTGCCTCCAGCCAGTTTGGCATATAAGTCGTCTATCCTTGAAATGGGGTACTTATCTTGTTTTGCTGCCTTATTCACGGTCAATTTATAATCTCCACAGATGCGTATGGTGGGGTCAGATTTAGCCAATGGAACTATGGGTGCAGCCCATTCCAAGAATTGGACAGGTTGGATGATGCCCAGCTTTTCTAACCAGCACAGCTCTGCAACCACCTTTTCTTTCAATGTGTAAGGCACAGGCTTGGCCTTAAAGAAATGTGGTGTCGCCTGAGGATCAACATGTATCTTGGCATACAGGCCTTTTAACCTCCCTAATTCATCCTGAAAAACCATGTTGCATTTCCTTAGAAGTTCTGGGATTCCATCTGATTTTAGGTGAAATGTCTCAGACCAGTTGAGTTTGATCTTCTGTAGCCAATCCTGACCTAAAAGACAGGGTCCCTCTCCTTTCACTGTTATTATGGGCAGTCTGTCGCTTATAAGAGACTGGGGCAGTGGCAATGCTCTTTACTTGAATAGATTCTCCCATGTAAGTTCTTAATTTAGAGGTTGTCCGCTCCAAGTTTATTGACTGTCTTCCTTTGTTAAGGAACCTGAAAGTGTGCTCTCCTACCACCGTAGCTGAGGCACCAGTATTCATTTCCATTGTCAGTGGCTTCTCATTCACTTGTACTGTCACTGTAATAGGTTCAGCCTTCACCGCAGTCACATTATATAAAGAGTAAACGTCAAGAGCAGCAGCTTCAGCCTTTGCTGTACCCGTTACTTCTGTCATGTTTGTTTGCTGTTTTGCAGACTTTGTCCGGCATCGCCTAACCACATGGCCCTTATTATGACAATAATGGCACTCTGCCTCTTTGAACTTACAGGTATCTGCTCCGTGGTCACCTCCACATCTGTAGCAATTTTGTCTTGAAACCGATGATGAAGTGTTTCTATTCGGCTTCTTAATGTTTCTCACTGTGGCCATTGAATCGCGCTTTAATTCTGCAGTCCTGGCTTTCACTCCACACTCGGTGCCATTATCCATGTGTTGCAGAGCCTGTGAGTCTCTCGCAGCACTTTCCATGCGAGGGTGATTTCCAGGGAGCTTTTAAAACCGACATCGACCTCAGCAAGCAATCGGCGCTGAATGGTGTCTTCCCTGACTCCACATACTAAACTATCTCATAGCATATCGTTTAGAACATCTCCAAAGTCGCAATATTCTGTTAACTGCTTAACTGTTAACTTCTTTTAACTACATAGGTTGCGATGGACCCTCCCGGGCCCAAACTCTTGAATTGAGTTTAAAGTGCTGCGTTATCAGGGATGGCTTCGGCTGGAAGTGTGTTTTCACTGGTCCACTAATTCGCTATATGACTTGGAATTGGGCGCGCTCGGGGCAGTCAGGTTGTGAATCAAGTTATATATTTTACTGCCACATGTACTTAAGAGGATCACTTTCTGCTTTTCCTCAGCAATTATTTCATTTGCTACAAAGTAAAATCCGAGGCGCTCAACATACTGACTCCAATCTTCAATGTGAGCATCATAAGGGTCGATTCTTCCAAACAGCAGCATGACTGGTGAGTAGTTTTATTAAAATTCAATTTACTCACCATAATAGGGCGAGGTGCAGAGTCGAAGTTGACCCCATCTTCATCACTAAATGTGATGACTCAATGGAGCAGACTGGTTTCATCAAGAAACAGTTAAATTTTATTACAGAGACATTTCCAGTGCTTGACCGGATCTCCCATTGGAAAAGCCCCACCCCAAGGATTTACCGAGCTAAGAGCACACTGGGTCGGAGCCCCCACAGTATATCACATGACCCGTGATTGGCAGGAGGGAGTGACTATCCATCCAGTCACCACAACAATCATGGTCGATTGTCAGCCTCAACTTCATTTTCCAGCCCCCTCCTCATATCCCTTTATTCCCTGAGAGCTCCAAAATCTGTCTATCTCAGACTTAAATATATTCAATGATGGAGCAATCACAACCCTCTGGGTTAGAAAATTCCCAGCATTCACAACCTTTTGAGTGAAAAAGTTTCTCCTCATCTCAGTCCTAGATGATCTTCCCCTTATCCTGAGACTGTGCACCCGTGTTCTAGATTCCCCAGCCAAGGGAAACAATGAGCAGTATTTTTAGGTCAGTATGCAGGCGCGAGTGTCAGAAGCATGCCCACCGACAATTAAGAAGACAATTGAACTTGTTAAAGTCCCAATTGTCCCCTATTTTCCGTGGTCTGTCCAACCTTGTGGTTGGCAGATGGGCGAATCTGCCAGGCAGACTTTGCATTTTTGGTGAAAACTCACCCTAGAGTGGGGTGAGGTTCCCGTTATTACATAAAAAAATAAAAATGTATTTTCATCATGTGTATGTTCAGGTGACTGATTCTCATGCGTGGACATTTTTCTCCAGATTTTAAAATCTTTATTTAACTGTTTTGAGGTCTTCAGCTCCCTGAGGCAACTCTCTGCCTGAGGGAGCTTTTATTTAGCTCTCGCCTGCGCCCGCGCTTACGTCAGTGCCCACCCTCCTCCCGCCCCCACCCCGGCAGCACTGAGCATTTCAGCGTGCGCTTCACGCTGGCTGGCTGTTAACTGGCCAGCCAGGGTAAAATCGCGACCGAGGGTTGATCCCAGGTGGTGGTCTGTTCTGCGGCTGCTCCCAGGCCCGCCGATCATGCCTGCATGCCAGCTTAAAATTCCTGCCCAATGTCTCAGTGTCAACTCTTTCAATTCCCTTCAGAATCTTGTATGTTCCAATGAGATCACCTCTCATTCTTCTAAACTCCAGAGAGTTTAGACAATTAATTCAGCCTCTCATCTTGGGACAACCCTCTCAGCCGAGAAACTAACTTAGTGAACATTTGCTGTACCACCTTCAATGCAAGTATGTCCATCCTTAATGATGGAGACCAAATCTGCACACGGTATCCCAGGTGCTGTCTCACCAAAACCCTGTACAACTGTAAGCAAGACTTGCTCATTCTTGTACTCCAATCCCCTTGTAATAAAGGCCAAAATGCCATCTGCCTTCTTAATTGCCTGCTGTACCTGCATGCTAACTTTTTGTGTCCCTTGTATGAGTACACCCAAATCCCTCTGAACATCAACATTTACAAGTTTCACCCCAACTCCATGAGCCCTTTTCTTGTGCCTTTTGTGTGCACTTTATCATGTGCCTTTCGAAATCCAAGTACACTACATCTATGGGTTCCTGTTTATGTACCCTACTAGTTACATTCTCAAAAAAACTCTAATAAGTTTGTCAAACACGATTTCCCTTTCTTAAAACCCTGTTGACTTTGTCTGATCATACAATGATTTTCAAAGTGAATTGTTAACACTTCCTTAATAATAGATTCCGTTTTTTTTCCCAACAACTGATATCGGGCTTTGTAGCCTGTGTTTCTCTGTTTTTTCTCTCCTTCCATTCTTGAATAGCAGCAATGCATCTGCTAACTTCCAAGCAGCTGAGATGTTCTGGAATTTAGGGAATTTTAGAAAATCATAACCAGCTACCTCTTTTAGAATTCTAGGATGGAGGCCATCAGGTCCCAGAAATTTGTTGGATTTTAGTCCCTTAAATTTCTCCAGTACCTTTTTTCTGCTGATATTTATTACCTTAATTTCCTCACTCTTATTAGCCCTTTGTTTACCCTCTATTTCTGGTATGCAATTTGTGTTCTATTATGAAGACCAAAAGGTAGTATTTCATGCACCCCCTGTGCCAGGTTTGGAGGTAGGGAGGGCATTTAATTGGGAGGGATGGTGGCAGGTGGCGATCCCGCTACCTTTCTGCCTCCACCCTGATTAAGTTTGTGGCTGGAAGGCCCGTGGACAGCCTTCCCACCCTGCCACTAATTGAGGCCCTTAAGAGGGAGTTAATGCCAAATTAAGGGCCCCATCCTGCTGCCGCTGGCAGGCCTGTCACCACATGGGGAGCACAACATCCCAGCCTGGGCATCTTTGCTTGTGGTCTCTCAGGTGGGGGTTGTGGGGAGATGTGGGTCCCTCATTCAAAGGCAATCATTCAAAGTGCATGATTGAGGAACCAGGCATCAATTAGGGGAGAGCCCACTGAGAGGCACACTGCTCCCCTTGCTGCCCTACATCCCCCCTCCCCCACAACCTTTACCCCATGAATCTCCTCCTGCCATCATTTATCTTTGGCTGGGTGGATCCACGATCCTAGGGCCCTGGTGAGTGTTGTTCTGGCAGCAGCCACTCCCTCCCTGGTGGTGCTGCTGAGCAAAAGAGCTGCTGGCCTATGACTGGCTAGCTGCTCTCAGTGGGTGGGACTTTTGGCCCCTGGGTCCTGATCCCATAGAAGGCCTGCCAGTCACCTGTTAATTGCCATAATTGGCTCTTAATAGGGTGGGTCTTCCCCAAAAGAAGCAAATGGGCTCTCTCACTGGCTCTCCAGCAGGCGAATAAGATCTCCATCGCCTTCATAAAATTACCCCAAATTATCTATATCTCTGCCATTTCCTCATTTCCCATGATAATTTCTCCTGTCCCTGTCTCTGGGGGACAATTGTTTGCTGCAGCTACTCTCCTCCTTTCTATTTACTTGCAAAAGCACTTACAACATGTTTTCCATATTCCTGGCTAGCTTACTCTCATATTCTATTTTTTCCTTTTTGATCAACATTTTAGTGGCCCTTTTGCTGGTTTCTAAAACGTTCCCAATCCTCAGACTTAATAGTATTCTTTGCAACATTTAAGCCTCTTTTAATCTAATACAATCCTTAACTTCCTTAGTAAACTTGTGGAGTTTTTGTGTTTTTAATGAAATGTATTTTTATTGAACATTTTGAATTGCTTCTTTAAATGTTTCTCACTGATTATTTACGACCATACCTTTTAGTCCATTTTCCCAATCAACCTTAGCCAGCTCTCCCTTTGTACCTCAACTGCTCAAATCTGACACAGATTAGATCTAAATTGTCAATTGTGTTCAGAAAGGCCACATGATTGGGAAATTCAAATATTGCTGTGCCTGTTGTTGTGAATTTGGAATTAAGGCATATTCATTGGTGCAGCGTAGAGAAAGTTCCTTTCACCCTCCACCACCAACCACCGCCCCCCCCGCCCCCACTTTACTTTCTTCCTATCCGGTGAAGGCCCTTACTTTTGATGGAACACAGCCCACGAATACCTCACCCATCCTTCATGCACAAGTCAGGACAATGCCTTTCAGCAGACTATTCCACTACTGAAAGCAGCACATCTGAGTCTGATTGCACACACATCTGATGTCTATTTATGCATATTTTCCAGCAGGAACCATTGGATAGTGATCGGGAACAGGAATTCTGGATGGTTTTCCTCCTTCTTGTGGTTACTGAGGTTGATTATAGTAGCAAACTGCCGCCCTAGTTGAGATCAGTTAACTCAGCACAAAACAGAGATTAACTTGCAAAGTTCCTGAAAATGAGTTCGAAGAATAAATAGCCATAACTAATCATTGTAAATATCCATTTCAAAAACTGCAAAGCTCTGCTGAAATCCAGAATAACTGCTTCCAGTATATTAGTTTTCGGTTTCAGCCCAATAAGTGAAAAATCTTTTACTTTACACACATTCTAATATATCAGGCATGATGTTAGTGTTGGCACATTCAAATCCTGCAAACATTCTAGACCTGAGTTGAGATTGGTAAAAGAATTTTGACAAAATTGCATCTCTTTTTGATATTAAATTGCATAACAATAGTTTGCAGCTGGAGGTAACTGTAACTGGGGGCAGATGTCTTGTGAATTTGACTCTGAGGACACAAAGAGCTAGGGTGCCAATTGCAAGGCAGACATTTCCAACAACCTATTACATGCTCCAAGAATCTTGATTCCGCAATGAACAGCCAATTTTTCATTTGGACTGGTATCTACAATGGAAATCGATGACAATGCTACCTAGGAAAGCGTTTCAGAGGCAGGAGAAAAATAGTGTGAAACTTCATTGCTGGTAGCCTACACACAGTTCATACTGGCAAAGAATGTTGAGCTAAAACCGTAATTGCTTTTATATTTCTGACTTAAATGGTAGCAACTCATGTAATGCTGCTCCTGACATGACCTTGTAGAGGACTAACAACCCAACGAGAGCTCTTCAGTGTTGTTCAAGATGGAATTTTGTTTGTAATCAGACATCTCACCCTGTCCACCGCTCGATGTAACTTTGGACTTTACTGTTTCTTTCCCCAGAATTGATGAAAGTATCTGAAAGTTCAGTGGGTGGATCCAACTTTACTGAACTCCAGATGTGATGAAGAAACAAAACAGATGTTTTTAGCCAGGTCTGCTGAGTAATTGCCATGGCAGATTTAAATTTTCTGTAAGAATTTTTCAGTTAACTGGATTATAAGCCCCACTGAGCTCCATAAAGTATAAGCATGCAAGACCTTTTATTCTTTTTCTTGGGGCTTGTTCTTGAACCTTTGATATCATTGGAGGTAAACATCTGGTGGGCGCGTCCTTTGCTGGATGTGAGCCTTTTAGGTGTCGTGGAGGATGCTGCCAAGAAGATTCAGAAAGAGGTTTAATAGCACTAGTGCATGCAACATGTTGCTAAATATACAAAGAATCTGGCTGATACCTCTCTAATTGTCCCATAATGCCCCATAATCATCCTTTTTACAATTACAATATTCTTTAAGCCAACCACTACGTTGTCCATCTTCCTTATTACCAGAACTGCACATGGCAGTTATTGAAGGATAATGTTTCTTTCTTGTTAAAAGAACTCCCTTGTTATGCTTCCTTACTGTATTTGGCTTCTGTATATTGACAGACATTCTATTTCATCTTGTAGCTATTTGTTTTATTGCCCATATTGAGTCAATTAATCAATAAGCTATTTCTGTTTTGTTTTAGGTTTGCTTTTATGCATTGCAAAATAGGAAAAGATGATCAGTGTGAAATTTAAGTCGGTAGTGCCTGTTGTTTGGTTGTCACAGGTGCCGTTTGATATCCAAAAGGGCATCATGGCATGTGCGCATGCTGTTGGGGCAAATCACCCTCGATATCATATTGCTAACAACATTAGTGCATGCTCGGTGAATCGCTGCTGGAAGTATGCAGAGCAGGCAGATTATGATGTCAATCGGTGTCCAACACTGATTTGACACCAGAGCCACCATTTTTGAATTCAACACTCTGGCTAACATTTTGTCTCAACCTCACACTGCAGAACAAGTGTTCAACAGAAGAAGGAGGATCCCCCACCCACCCCCACCCCCATCCCCAGCAGCATTATTTAAAAGAGTCAACATTTACTTACAGGTTAGTTGCTTGATTTCTCTGGCTGTTGCGTCACTTCTACAAGTTTTTGGTGTTTTCAATAATGATTCAAAGTTGCCAAGTGTGTGAGGGTGCAGTGGAGTGCATGAATGTTAGGTATGAGCCCTGATTGTTAGAGGTTGTTCATACATGAGTGATTGGTTTCAGTGATTTAAGCAGGGTCCGTGGTTAGTGATGCAGCTGGTAGGATTTGTAGATGCATTCACTGAACTTGACTGCTCATGTGAAGTCATTGAAATTCTTCTGGTATTGTATCCAGATCCTTAGAGCATGTCTCCTGTCATTGATCCTCACAGCTATCTGTTCCCATTGCCTTCTGAACCCTCTGTCCCCTGTCTTTGGAGGATCTCCTGACCCCCAGGACATATTTTCTACTTTCCACCTCCTCCACCAAGGCCTCCAGTGCAGCCTCCAAAAACCTTGAACCTGCATTCTTTCCCAAGTTGTGCTTATTATTCAATGCTTCCCAGGTCAGACTCACTTCCTGCATGATTGCCCGCAACTGCTCCAACCACAATGTACCCCCACTTTAAGAGGTTCAGGCTGGGGTTGGTGCTAGCCACTCACAATGTTGGACTCTGTTCAGACATCCAGCCAATCAACAGCATGATTAGCACTTGCTGCGTGCTGAAATCATTTAAAACAGCAGGTAGTATGAAGTTGTTGAGTCTCCTGCTTTGCAGTCAATGGGCGTGGGTTAGTCAACATTATGATTCTCATGCCTGGTTTTGGGAGCTATTGAAGTAGCCCTTATTGTCCTGGAAAATGTGAACCATTTTCCATATCTCGACAATAGCAGACATGGACGACAAAATTAATGATCTCCTCCAATGTGCCAGCTCAGGCTTCGGCTGACTGAGGAAAAGAGTATTTGAGGGCCAGGATCTTAAATCCAACATTAAGTTCTTGGTTTCCCAGACAGCAGTGATCCCTGTGCTCCTATATGCTTCAGAGGCCAGGACAACCTACAGCAGGCACCTCAAAGCACTGGAGAAGTACCACCAGAGATGCCTTCTCAGGATCCTCCAAATCCCGTGGCAAGAAAGACAGTCCATAGCAACACCCTCTCCCAAGCCAACATGCTCAGCATCGAGGTGGTAATCACTCAGAAGCAGCCCTGCTGAGCAGGAAATGTCATTCATATGCTTGACACCAGACTTGCAATGCAACTGGTCTACCAGAACTCAGTTGTGCCAGGAGACTCCCAAGAGGACTGTGGAAACACTATAAGAATGTCCCCAAAGTATTGCTGATGAGGTCAAACATGGCCGTTGACTCACGGGAGTCCCCGGCTTGTGACCGACCAAAATGGAGAAGGTTCATTCGGGAAGGCACAGAATACATCGAGAGACTTCATTGGGAACACACAAAGGCACACAATGGAGGGAGTGCAAAGACCTCCAAACAACCCATCTATCCAATCCCTTCAAGCATTCAGCTGATTGCAGATTGGACTATAAGACATCTCAGAACCCATTGAACCGGAGTGGAAGCAAGTCATCCTCAATCCTGAGGGACTGCCTAAGAAAAAGAAGGAGGTCATCTGCAATGCTCTTATATCCATGATAAATTGTTTGGAAAGCTTTTGCCAGGAGAAGAACCTTTTTGCCATGTTGCTATCACATGAATGAACTTGACACGATTTATGTTGTTGCACTCTATGTTTGTGAACAAACAAAATTTCATTAAGATTTAACCCCATGAACTTGTTACTTTGTTTGATGTTCAGTTCTGCTTCTGTCTGGATATGTCATTTTTCCAGATTGTACGGTTTCACTTTTAGGTTAGCTATTGGGTGAGAATTTATTCCTTCCTTGCTTTCGTTCTCTATGCTTCTATTAATAAAGCCTATGATCTCCTTTGCTTTTTCTTAAACAGCCTTCTCGCTTGTCATATCACCCTCAAAGATTTCTGTATATACAATTATGTATCTCTCTGTTGTTGTAGGCCCTTTAAAATTGTATCATTTAATTTACATTGCCTCTCCTTATCCTTCCTGCTAAATTGTATTGTTTCACTCTTCTACATACATGATAAAATCTTGCATTCAATAAAGCCACTGTATTCTGCAGAAAACAATAACAATGGCATACATATCACTATCAGCCCCCTTCAATAAGAACTCAAGGTGAGAACCATTGCTCAATAAAGGAGAGGTCTATTGGCTTTGTTCAAACATTAGCTGCCATATTAAATAAAACCCTGTAAATTGTAAAATCCATTATAATTAATACATTTACTTTAAGGTCTAGAAATATATATATTTCTATTCAATGTTTCTCATTCTAACTGGCAGTGTTTAGAGTTGCTGTGGGTACCCATACAGTTTATTCATCGACTTAAGATCTATGCCGCTCTGAATAAAACACAATATTTACACTAAATCAACAGATAAATCATGAAGGAACAATTTACTTGGTACAATTCTTCTCTACCCATCATTGCCAAATAGATTTTTAAACTGTATTTAAAATAAACCAGCTGTATGAAATAGTTTGGATTATCATCGCAATTCAATTTGATATCACCTTGAATGAAAATACTGGATAATGGATCTAGTTGAACCATTGTCACTCAGTGATATTACCTTATTTATTATTATTGCTTTGTATAGCAGATTGGGGAAGTTTGGGAATAGAAGTGCCTGTACCACTGAATTAACAGTGCCAGGAGGGAAAAGGAGGGAAAGGCTTCCAGGTTTTATATGTGTCATGGACAGAATTTGTGTGTTCCTTTTTATTTCCTGTGATCAGTATGTTTGTATGTAAAAGGTGTGTGTTTTCTTCCCTTCAGAGTAATTGTCCTGCTTTAAATATATCCAGAAACTAGCTTTTAGTGAGCTTTTAAAAATAAAGAAGGTTATTTATTATCACACCCTTGCCTCGGAAGTTTAAAACATAACATCTCACTCTCTCGTCTCATACACACCATCATGCATGCAAAGGTTAGATACAGATGGAGGTAAAACAATACAATTACATCTTTTGTGGCAGGCCTGTAGTTTCTTAGATGATTTGATGTTTTGGTTGAAGCAAAGGTGTTGTAAAGCAGAGGATTCTCGGTAGGCTGCGAGGCTTCTTATAGTTGAACTTCCGAGGAGGTTAGTTCTCAGGTGAACTCAAAGTTGGAACAGGTTGGGGGTAGTCTTCTCCAACTTTCAAGGTATTGCTGTTTATTACCTCAGCTGCTTAGAAGAATTGTAGCTGGTCAATGGCTTTCTGATGGAAGCCTGTCTCTGCAGCACAGTTTCTTGCTGTTATTTTAAAAGCATGCAACACTGTGGCTTCTGAATCGTGTGATTTGCACAAGTTCAAAATCTTTTTTCCAACAAGGGGTGATGGGTTGATTACATATCCTGTGTTGTCATTTGACACCTTAGAATTCACATTTGTCTAACACACATTGAGTTTTGATATTTCTTTTCTCCATGGTGAAACAGAAAGGTGAATCAGCTGGAATGCAGTAGTTCTTTTGTTGATAATCCATCCTTAAACAAAGGCATATGTGAATTCCTTGGATGGCTATGAATGTCCACACTTAATTAGGTATTTGCTTAAGGCTCAGTACTGCCTGGAGCTTGAAATGCCAAAGGGCACATGATTTGCAGCAGCCATTTTAATAGTCCATACGTTTGAAAAAATTTGAAGTGTTGACTGAAAGTTCATAATATACTGGAACGTTACAAATGAATAAAACGTTATACCATTTTAAATTGTGTGTTCCCTAAATATTTGGATCTTTTGTCCAAAAGAAGAACTTCCCTGGAGGCAAATTCTCCATACCCATAAAAATCATTAAGACCCCTCTCAAGTCCCCATCTACCTCTACTCTAGACAGTAATATCTAATATCAGAATAACAACTTTTCCTTATAGCTCAGCCCTCAAAGTTTAGCAATCAGCTTCACATCCCTTCCCGGGATTCCTTGCAATAATTTTATATTTTTTCTTGAAGTGGAACTCAGCACCCCAGGCAAGGACATACCAGGCTTAGATGCAGCTTCAATACCACGTCCTTAGACTTATAAATCACACTTTTTAAGTATAAATCTCAAACTTGCTTCTTACAAATCTCTTACTTGCTTCACCCTCTAGAAAAAGTGGACTAGGGGTGTGAATGCCCTATCCACCAAATCTCTCTGCTGCTGGCTTATCTCAAGTGCAATGCTATTTAAGGGGCTGGATTTTGCAATCAGCAGCAAAGCAATAGTTCTCACTACTGACCTCAAAGATAGCTGCCCACAAAGATCTAGCAATCTCTCTGTTTGGGATTTCCCCTTTCCTGTCATCAGTTTGAACCTAGTGTCAAGTCAAGTAGATCTAAAGGCGTCCAATGACAGTCATGTCATCAAGCACAACAAAAAGCCCAACACATTTAAGCAGTGCTTCCAAAACCTTTTCCTGGAGTGATCCCATTATAATGCCAAAGATTTTGCGTGACCTCGGGGTGCAAATTTGGGGGGTTACGAAGGCTGTTGAATGGGGGTGGGGAGGAAAGGTTTCACTTGTTGAGTTGGGGGGTGGTGTGAAAAGGAATTGAGTGTATCCCATCTTCCCCTTCTTCACCCTGCTTCTCCTCCTCCTTCAGCCCCCATTCCCCCCTTTTCACCCTCTATTTCCCTTTCCTTCACCCACCATCTCAGCTTCCTTGACCTCCAAATCCTCCACCTTCACCCTCCATCTCCATCTCCTTCATCCACCATCTCCCTCCCCTTCATCTCACCATCTCAGCTTCCTTCACCCCCATATCCCCCACCCTCGCCTCCTCTTCTCCCTCACCTTCACACCTCCAGCTCCCTCCTTCACCTGCCCCTTCTCCTCCACCTCTCCATCTCACCCTCCTTCAACCCCCCATCTCTCCCTCTTTCACCCACCTGTCTCCTCCTGGGAAGAGTTGATGAAGAGGCAAGGTTTCTCTGGAAAAAACGCCTAACTATTCACAGGCCTTTTTTTGCAGCAGCAATCAGACCTCAGAGAGCAGTCAGTTAGGCCACACCCACCAACAAAAAAAAACACCAAGATTTAAAGGGGCCTCGCAGCTTCCAGAAATCAGTCCGAGCTCCTAGGTAGCCATTGCTGCCTCAGGGCTTGTGACCCCAAAATCTCATCTTGCAACCCCACTGGGGGTCATGACCCACAATTTGGGAAGATTTGCATTTAAGTGGTCTGTAGTTTTGTGGGAGTAGGGAAGAGAGAGCAGGAGATAGGCCTCATTAACAAGATAATGAAGAGAGATAGAAGAGAAATTAGAGAAAGATTCAAGTTCAAGGCTAGGGCAGGAAGGAACTGGAGAGAAAGTTTTGTCCAGTAGATGAGTGGAATGAGGGGATGCAGCAGAAGCAGCTGATGGGATGGTTTCAATCTTAGTAGCAAAGAAGTCCATGTGCTCTTCACACTTATTGTTGGACGTGAGGAGGCCATTAATTCAATTGGTTAGACAGCTAACGTGTTTCAGAATAACAGCAACAGTGTGGGCTTCAGTCCCTGTTCAGGCTGAGATGGACTTGGGGCTTTCCGCCTCACCCTGCTCATAGCATAAAGCTGTGTTTGGCGATGCTTAAATTACCTGGATGCTACCAGGAGAGGAAGAGGGTGGAGGAGACAGGGGAGAGGGGTTGAAGACAGCAGTATGCAGTAGGCAGTTATCTTTTCATTTCAGTATGATCCTGAAGTAGTTTTAGCAGGCAAGAGCAGCACCCAATAGTGTTTTATGTGGTCTAGCGAGATCTGGCAGTGAAGCAGTTATCTGTCATGCCTTAAAATGCATATGCCTTATAATTTAATAATTGCGAAACATCAGAATAAATACTTGAGTATATTTTGTAAAGTTTTTGCTTTAACCAGGTTGTGTGCTTCTAGCATTGCCTCTCCATGATCAACAGTCAGAACATATAATTCAAGTAGGGTGAACTGGGAGATGTGTTTTCCTGCATTAAGCTAGATGATATTGTTAGTTCACTGTCTGCAGTAAAATTGTAACTGTGTACTTCTATTGCTACTTTGCAGCACTCCATTTTTTTTTTATCCCATCACAGGACTCATAAAGCTTCCAACTTAATGAAGTGAGTTTGAGTGACAGGCAGCCATGGAACTCCATCTTGTTGAAGTCAAGTGCTCAATGCACCTGGACTTTCCAATTGGCATTATTTTAACACTGGCAATAATAAATGAATGGCTTACTGTCAGTATGAAGGTCAGGAAATCAAAGTTCAAATTTCTGCAATATGGATTATATTTTTTCCAGTTGATTTTGACAGCGATTGAAAGAATTTTACACAAGTAGAATGGAAAGACCACTTAGATAGAACTGGTCCAGTCATAAGAAATGCAAACATGTTTTTAAAACAATTTACTTCCTCTGGAAATAGTAGTTTGTCTCCTTTCCCTTGTGAAACCACATTTTGATGCCAAAATTCTGGTACAATACAAATTAACTCCCACACATCACTAGAGGCTGTTACTAGAGTGTAAAGTTTATTATTCAAAGCAGCCAAACTTTTACAACATGAATTCCTCTGACTGAGAATTGAAGTGGAGCATATTTGGAGGATCCAGGATTACTAAATAAATACTTTTAGTTGTATATACAGCACATTGTGCTTTGGCATGAAGCCATAACTCAACTCCCCACTGAATCCAGAATCTGTCCATTTATTATGTGAATGTTTCAGCTGAGTCAGCATTCAACATGTGAAGTGGCAGGCTGTTCAATAAGCTATCCAATCCAAGCACCAAATTACATTTAGTTTACGGTTTCCTTAATTCAGTCTCATTTTGTACATATTTACCTTTCTCAAGCTCTTTAAAACCTCGTACTATTTTGTTGGGAGTGAGCCGTTGATTCAATGGTGGCCTTCGCAAAATGTTTGAGCCCCAGTCCAGGCAGCTCCGGTGAGCAGGACCTAGAATCTGAAGGCCAATTTTAGCTGGGGACTCATTCAGTACAGCACAAGAGAGAATAACATAGGACAGTCACCCACCTGACACCAGCGAGAGTGACTTCAGAGCTACTGGGCAGGAGCAAGGATTGAGTCAGAAGCCCATTAGGGGCCCAAGGAAACAGTTCTGGTCACTGCACTACTCTCAGCATAGTTCAGTTATCATGATTGGTCTGTCCTCCTGAATCCAGAAGTTAAAATGCCTTTGCACCACCAATGGGTTAAAAGCTGCTGTGTTGCCTCTAATACTGGGTTGGTATCCAGAAGGGTACTTGCATCCAAACATATGACCCTCTGACTCCGTGTTAATATTCCCTCCCCTGAGTCAGAACAATTCAGAAAATAAATTAAATGTCTGAAGGGGTTGTCAATTATTCAGAACGTTTGTCCTGTTTGTTTAAAGCCCATTTGTCTTTCATGGCTTCAGGATGTCATGAAGTGCTTCACAGCCAATGACTGTTATAATGTAGAAAAAGGCGGCAACCAATTTGCACACAGCAAGGTCTCACAAACAATAATGTGACTTTAATGCGAGGATAAATATTGGGTAAGGAGAATACACCTGCTCTTCCCCAAACAGCATCATTGAATCTATTACATCCACCTGAGAAGGGAGATGGGGCCTAATTTTAATAACTTCTCTGAAGACTCCCTGAATGCAGCATTGAGGTGGCAGCTAGTTATATATCAAGTCTGTGGAGTGGGACTTGAACCCACAATCTGCTGGCACTGAAGCTGTTATGTGAATAGACAATATTTTGAAAAAAGTTTTGATATTATGTTTCCTCAAAAGGGAAATCCATGAGTGCCTATAAGTCTTAAGGTGCTGTGAGTGAAGGCATAGCTGTGGAGGTCACAAGGAAGATAATAATGCAGTGGAAACATTTTCCAAGTTAATAGGTCCCTGGTTTGAGAGTTGCCTAATGGCTTTCGCAGCTGGCATCAGGCTCTCTTTGACTGTCTCTTCAAGCTGTTCTTATTCCTCTTGATGATAGAAAACTATTAAGATGCTAGAAATCACAGTCAGCAGCATTACATGAATCCCTGTATCTATCCAGGAAACTGGAGTGATCATTAAGGAATTATCAAAAATGAGACTGTGTGGATTTGGAGGCAAGCTTTTGACAAGGGTTGGTCACTGGTTGAAAAGTAGGAAATAGAGAGTAGGGAAAAAGGAAACGTACTTTGATTGGTGGGGTGTGACAAGTCACGTTCCACAGGGCATTTTAATAGGGCCTCAGCTTTTCACAATCTAGGTTAATGACTTGGAATAAGGCATGGAGAGTTCTATATTCAAGATTGCAGGTGACGCTAAGTTAAGAAGCACTGTAAATTGTGAGATGAGAGCAGGAGGTCACAGACTAAGTGGGTAAAACAGTGGCAGCTGGACTTCAAAGTGGGGAAGTGTGAGATCATCCACTTTAGATCTGAGAAAGTCAACTCAGATTTCCTTAATGGGAGACATTACAAGCTGTACAGGAGCAAAGAGATCTGTATGCCCATATACACAAGTCATAAAAGCTAGTCTACAGGTAAAAAATACAATTAATAAGGCTAACAGTCTTTGTCTCAAGATTTTTCAAACTGGAAAATTAAGAAGTAATGTTTTGATTGTACAGGGGCTTAGTCAAACCCCAGAAGAAGTACTGTGATCAGTTTTGGGTACTGCACCTGAGGAAAAATATATTAAAGAAAAGAACTCGCATTTCTATAGCACCTTTCATGACTTCTGGATATCCCAAGGCACATTATAGTCAATTAAATATTTACGTTGTAACATAGGAAACACAGCAGCTACTTTGTGCACAGTAAGGTTCCACAAATAGTAATGAGATAATGACCAGATAATCTCTTTGTGATATGCTTTTTGCCACTGTTTCGAAACTCTAATAAGCTCAAGGAGTGAATAGTCAGGGTTAGTTTTACTTATGCATAAACTGCACACTTCCCACTCTCAACATCTGAGAAAAATGAAAAAGGAGATAACATTTATTTAACTCTGGCAGATTATTACTTGCCCTGTTCTCCACACTTTCTTCCTTGCAGTTACAGGTGCTAAGATGGAAAGGCTTCAAATCAAAATAGTCCATGTGCAGCTTTTTATTTGATTTGGACCAAATCATTGATAACTTCCTCAGCTTCCCATTTTTTGCATTCTATTGTAATTTAATTATCATTAGGAATTGTAATGTAGAAGGTATTTATCCAAAACTGTACACTACATTCAACTCTAATCATGCTGTGTCCACATTTTTATTGTTGAAATTTTAGCCGTTTAATCTCAGTTGACATTAAGCAAAGGTCTGTAAAAGGCCATTATATTGCCCAGTGGAATAGAAATATAATAGTTCTGTCATGTAAACAAATGGTATATGCGGTATGTTGGTAGTGTTTCACAGATTTCCACAGTCCCACATGGTTAGGTAGTTTGGTATCATGTTCTTCATTTCTCAGGTCTCTAAGGACTGGTCAGAATGTCTGTACTAATGACATCATCACTCCTTCCTCCAAGAGCACATTTTATGCTTGTGCCTTTATTTATCTAGAGAATCATATTTACATTACCATAGACCAGGTTTTCAGGGACATGATTTTTCAATGAAATTATGCTACTTTCTTCAGAATGTAACTTAAGAATTTTTCCAAGAACTTGAGGATTAGAAAAGGAGCTGTACCACAGAATTATTATGGTGTTCAAACGGTGCTTTATGCACTCTT
Organism: Cetorhinus maximus; assembly: GCF_964194155.1. Taxonomy (NCBI): domain Eukaryota; kingdom Metazoa; phylum Chordata; class Chondrichthyes; order Lamniformes; family Cetorhinidae; genus Cetorhinus; species Cetorhinus maximus. The sequence goes on along the minus strand of NC_135896.1, from coordinate 46,784,939 downwards.
CTTCTGACTGCCCCAATAAGTTTTAGCATCTTTGTTCACTGCAAAGAATAGTCAATCCCAATCTGGTCCTCACCCTGCATCCTAACACATGGATACTTTCCAACAAAGTCTCTACAGAGTAATTATAAATGGGAACACCAGATAATTTTTCACTTCGCTGGCATAGAGAGACTGTGGATAATCATAGAGCATCAGCTGCTGCCCAGCTGAAGCCTATTAACTTAGCACAGATCCAAGATCAAACCTGATGCCTCCTGGTACTAATGCACAATATGTTATACACTAGCATTTTGTTAATTGGTTCTCAGAAGTTGGATGATGCTGATAAGAATACATTTGGTGTCCAGTTGCCCTGAGAAGGTGTTTGTGGATCTTTTCCTTGATCCACTGCAGTCCTTGTGATGAACGTGCTCTCACAATGTTGTCAAATAGGGTATTTGGGTTTTGGCTCAGTGACAGTGTTCCCAAACAATTAGGGGCTCAACCTCAATCTTGGACTGGCTCCCTGGTGGGCCTCACTTTCACCCCTATCTGGAAAATGGTCAGACCAGGCATACTTTGCCAGCCACACATCAGATCCCAATGAATCCTCAGGATATCTAGAACCGGGGGTCACTATTTAAAAGTAAGGTGTCGCTCATTTAAGACAGAGTTGAGGATATTTTTTTCTGTCGGAGGGAAGTAAGTCTTTGGAACTCTCTTCCTCAAAGGGTAGTGGAAGCAGAGTCTGAACATTTTTAAGGCTGAACTAGATAGATTCTTGATAAGCAAGGGAATGAAAGGTTATTGGGGGTAGGCAGGAATGTGGGACTGAGGTTACAACCTGATCAGCCATGATCTTATTAAATGGCGGAGCAGGCTTGAGAGGCCGAGTGGCCTACTCCTGCTCCCAATTTGTATGTTCGTATGTAATCAGAGCTCTAACTTTCAGGGCCCCCACTAGTCCCACTTTCCTTATGTAGTGACATTGTTGGGATCAGGCACAAGTGTAATCCCCAAAGGGGCTCAGCTAGCTTTTGGCTGTTTCTGCAGACTCCGATTGAACCTCTGGTTAGGGTCCACCAAAATTACACCAAATTTTCAAAACTGCTATTAAATAAAAGGATACCACCTCATCCATTCAATTTTTCCTTCAATTATTTTGTTTTTGTTTACAGGGATGTTGGTTGGGAAAATTACTAGACTGAAATGTTAGATCTGGGAATGAATGATCAATTTTAGCAATGCCGGTTTGCTCATTATATTAACAATTATGTAATCATTCTGCTCATGGCAGAAATCTACATACTATGGTCAAAATTGAAGCAATTTTTAACTTTTCAAAACCTTGGATAACAGTGAAAGCAAATTAGCTTATTAATTATGTTTTGCAGTTTTTTTTTGTCTCTCTCTCTTCAACACAGCTATGCCCACATCCAGGATTTCCTGCTAAATGAAGGGATTTTGTTAAGGCTGTTCTGGAATCAGTCACTGGGAAATATTGCAATCGTGTAGGGTTGGTTGCCATCTCCGATTTCCTCTTCCAGGTCCAGTATAAACAGGCCATAAGTCAAGGACCCATGCGCACTGCATTAATATGTCACCGCTAATTTGAAGCTTATGGTCCTGATATTCTTGTTTAAAGTCCAAATTTTTAATCACTTTAATCTTTCAAAGAAATTGTAGTGCATATTTTTTTCAAATTAATTTATATGCCGTCATTCAACAGTATAGCTCCTGAATATTTTTGATAGGCCCCCTGATAATTCAGCTTAAAAAATTCATTTTTCAGCACTGGGTATCACGGCAATTCTGAAATTGGCTCCTCCTTGTTTTTGTGTGTCTACTTAGGTGACCAATTCTGCTTTTCAAAAATATTCCTCAATTATCCATTGTACCATTATTTTTCATTCATTTATGTACCACAAATAGCCATTGCAAAACAGTAAATGCTAGATCTGTATCCACATAGTCCCATTTTCCTGGCATTGTCCTCATGACCTTTCACTCAGATATTTACCCACTTCCCCTTTAAAAACTATTATGAATTCTTCTTTCAATATTGCCTCTGATAGGACACCCCATGTCTTAACAGCACTCTGTACAAGAGGAATTCTACCAGTCCCTTCCATTGTCTTTTTGGTCACCAGGAATTTCCTTGGGGGGGCAGCCCCCACTCAATCACTAGAACTTAGGCAAAAGATTGGCGGAACCTCCTTTTGGGTGTGAATCTGGTGTTTCAGCCAAAAATATAATGGCCCATCAGGAAAGCCCCAAGGAAATTCCTGGTGACTGTCTCTACTTATCAACTCATTGACTAGTGAAAATAATTTCTTGTTGTCTACCTTATTAAACCCACACACAATTTTGAACACGTCTATTAAACCTCATAATTTTATTTGTTCTAATGAAAAGAGCCCTTGGTCTTAATACATCTATTCTACACTCTCTGCATGGCCTTTACATCCTTCCTAAAGTAGGGGGTGTAAAACTGCATACAATATTCTAGCAGCAGCTCAACCAATGATTTGTATAGTTTGTACTTTATAACCCTGTTTATAAAACCTCAGATCTCTTATGTTTTCTAGAAGAGAAAATCAAATTATCAAAGAATGAAATACAGGGAAAACTATTATTTTTTTGACTATATACACTTTGGGGCAGCAGGGGAGTGGAGTAAGCCAAAACATATGCTTCATGGCCCTGTTAAAATAGTAATTAAGAATCTCATCTGATTCAATATAAAAAGGTCAAATACAGTTGAGAGAAGACCAGTGAAGTTGGCAATTTTACTTAAATGATTGTATTATAATAAAGTATTCTTAATATTGAAACAGGAATAGCAAACTGAGTAGATCTACCCTGTAATAAAGAAAAACGAATGGGTTGAATAGCACTCCACAGGAATAAACTGCAAAGTTCCTGAGACTGATTCGTTGATTCTGTAGGCATGTGTCCAAGAATTGCAACATTTCCATGGAAACAAATACAAATATTTGGCATTTTAATCAAGAATTATTCCATAAATAATAATTGTTATTTAACTGTAATATAAACAGTTACAAAGCTGTTGAATGATGTACATTCGATGGGGCAAGAAACTGAAGTGAAAATAGCACATGGGATATTGAGCGATATCCTATATTGTCTGAAAGTTAAATCTTTATCAGGCTTGCAGCTTGTATTATAATTCATATGATTAACTTGCCATGATGAGAGCATATAGTTAAAACCTTCAAGTCAGCATGAAATAAGCCAATTCTGACACATTGGGTAAGGACTGAGTTCATGCCTTCCTAGTGCTTGCTTAAATTTGATGAAATTGCTCAAAGTTCATATGCTAAGTGTTTCCTGAGATTTAAGATGTGTACATTGGTCTGATTTATATCCAAAACTTGGTTCAGTTGGCATAGCTGGTTCAGATAAAATTATCCTGTCTAAGCTCCAGCATGCAAACATGAAATCTGAGTTTCAGCTACTTTAAGCATCCCTGAACAACACCAAAAAATGTAAAGGGAGCTGTGTAGCACAATGGGTTAGCTTTGTCAACACTCGAACATATCTATGGATCCCTCTGTTAACTGTTAAGAGAAGACTTTAGCAAAATGCACTGGAGCAGCATTGATCTATCTCCTGACAAATATGAATGTATGGTGCAATAACATCTGGAACCACTTCAGCAATTGCATTCAGTGAGATGATTGCCTAGAAATCGGATCACGCCCAAAAAATAGGAACGGGAAGGAATTGGGGGGAGGCAGGGCATGGTCTACCCGTGTCACTCTCTATCAATGCAGGCTGCACACAGTGTGCAGGCTGCCTACTAATTACAATGAATCGTCAGTGCAATCCATTGACTGCACACCTATCTAGAGGAGCAATATTGAGCATCCAGGAATCTACGTAAAGGCAGCCAGAACCTCTTAAAGGGAATGTGTATTCTGGCAGTAAAGACAATGGAACAAGCAGAGGAAAGAATGACTGAAGGAGGGAGGAAGCAGACACTGAGGTTCTCTGATCCTGCACAGGAGGACTTGGTACAGTCAGTGGTGTGATGAAGGGATATGGGGCATCGACTCAGGAGGCAGAGAAGAGATTGCTGAGCACATCAATGTCAGGAGCATTGCACCAAGAACTTGGCTGCAATGTGGAAGATTAAGTGATTTCATGAATTGTTGCCATAGCAGCTCAGACTTGGTCATCTTGGCTTTGGGAGCCATGGTTGAAGGTGTCTTCCAGGACATCACATTACTGCTGCACTCTTTTCTTTATCAGACCCCAAAGGTGTTTACCCAGGCAATTGGCCTTGGCTCCATAGCAGAGGCATTTGCTGACCCCTCTCAGCACGATAGCATACCTGCTCCCTCAGCAAACACTCAGCCAGTAGCATTGCTGGTGCCACTCAAGCCAGCCAGTCCAGACTGCTGAGCCCATGCTGAGAGACTGTGATCTGCAGCTGAGTCTGCAATGTCACCCTGCAAGGCCACATAAAGCATTGTGAAGGAAGCTCAGCAAACCTCCAACTCCCAAACTGTAGCCATTGGGGAAGCAACTTGTAGGAATGCCAGGTTAGGAAAACAAGCTCACACAACAGACACAAAGGGAGAGGGCAAGAGAGAGAGTGTGGCAAATGAGACACCGCAGTGGGGGAGGGAGAGATGGCGGCGGGGGAGGGAGAGGCCATGGGGGAGTGGGGGGAGGGGAGGGTGGTGAGAGAGACCGCAGGGGTAGGGTGGTGGGAGAGACTTTGAGGGGGGGGGGGGGTGGGAGAGATCATGGGGGGATGGGAGAGACCATGAGGTGGGGGGGGGGGTGGGAGAAACCTTGTGGGGGGGGTGAGAGAGACCATGGGGGGGGGATGGGAGAGACCATGGGGGGTGGTGGGAGAGACCTTGGGGTGAGGGGAGGAGAGACCGCGGCGAGGTAGGGAGGGACCATAGTGGGGGTGGGAGAGACCATGGGGGGGCGGGTGCAAGAGACCATGGGGGGGTGGTGGGAGAGACCATGGGGGGGCGGGGTGGGAGAGACTTTGGGGTGAGGGGAGGAGGGACCGCGGCGAGGTAGGGAGGGACTGTAGTGGGAGTGGGAGAGACCATGGGGGGGTGGAAGAGACCATGGAGGGGGTGGGAGAGACCATGGGGGGGGTGCAGAGAGGCTGCGGCAGGGTAGGGAGAGACCATGGGGGGGGGAGAGAGACTACAGGGGCAGGGAGGGTGGGAGAGACCACAGGAAGGGTGAGAGATACTGCGGGGGGACGGAGAGATCACGTGGCGGGAGGGAAAAACCACAGGGTGGGGGGAAAGACTGCAGGGAGGGAGAGACATCAGGTGGGGGAGGGAGAGGCCATGGGGGGGCAGAGACCACAGGGAGGGAGAGACCATGGGCTGAATTATCCCCCCGTCGGGGGCGTTGTGCGGGGGAGGACGGGAGCGAGGGTGAGCCCGATCAGCGCCCCTAATTGGGTGTGCGCTGCCATTTTATGTGGGCGGGCCAATTAAGGCCCAGCGTGACACGTGCCCAGAAGCGCTGAGCGCTCCCTGTACGGGCGGGAGAGGGGATTCCCTGAGTCATGGCCTGTGCTCTTTTGCGCACAATCTCCCTGAGGCACACAGGTGCCTCAGGGAGATTAGTTTATGGTTTAAATATTTTAATAAAGAAATTAAAAACTTTTCAAACATGTCCCCTCATGTGACAGTGTCACATGAGCTGGGTCATGTCAATGAATTTTAAAAAAAATTTTATTGAATTTTTAAACACTTCATGAAACCTCATCCCACCCGTGGATGAGGTTCCATGAAAAGTGTGAAGGCCGCCTGGGCTCTTCGCCTGCCCGCCAACCTTTAGGTTGGACAGGCAGCTCATTTTATTAATTCAATTAGTTTTTCACAGGCCTTAATCGGCCTTTGACAGTTTGGCCAAACTGAAAATCGAAATGACACGCGGTGACGTCAGGACGCTCGCCCGACGTCACCGTGCTTCATTTTACATGTCAGCGAGCGGGCCCGGCCCCACTCGCTGACCCGAAATTCTTCCCCATGGGGAGAGGGGGAGACCACAGAGTGGAGAGGGAGAGACCATGGATGGGGGTATGCAGGGAGAGACCACATTGAGTGAGAGACTGCAGGGAGTCTGAAGGTCAAGGATTGAGGTTTCCTGATTCTTGGGCAGCTGGTCTGCTTAAGGAGCTGGTCAGAAGCACTCCTGGCCCACAAGCAGCACTGGAAAAGCACTAACTGACTGGGTTCGACTGCTTCCAACTAACTCCCTTTAGTGTCATGAGCCCTGACAAACCTGACCAGCGTTAAATTTAAATGGCTTCCAAAATCTGAGGAACCCATATTAAAATCCCCAACCGACCTCTCAAGAGTGGCTTACTCAGATGTCTCTAAACCCATCGTGATGTAACCGGAAGTAGGCATTTCATGACGGGCTTGGTCAGATTTTATATTTTTACTTATTTAACTCTCACTCCAACCTGCTATTACTCCTCATGGGGAGGGAAGGGGGGGGGTTAAAATTCTCTGGTTACTCTAAACAGCAACATTGCCTCTTGATTAGAGCATTCCACTGGTTAATCATGGACTGCCACTAATAATCTCAAACAAATATACTGTGTAAAGCTCTGTCTATGTGAAGTCTTTCAATTAATGCCATCTTTAAGCTGAGCTCATATGTCTCATGTAAGTGAAAATAAATGATATTTACCTCTATCACTGGTGAGGCCACTTTTGGAATTTGCAATATGTATGCATTTTTGGGCTCCCTACCTTCAAACAGGAATTGATTCATTGGAGACTTCAGAGAAAAGCAACGTGGATATTTCTAGGACAAGGAGGTCCAAGTTATATTCATAAAACTGAACTTGTTTTCATTAGAAAAAAACTGACAGGAAACATAATTCAAGTTTTTAAAGTGCTAAGAGGAATGGGTAATGTTGATGCAAGCAGGTTATTTTACTTGGACTGTGAGCACAGGACTACAGGACAAAAGCATAAAATTAACAAACCTCAAGCAAGACTTGAGATTAAAAGAAATTGTTTTTTTCCCATGGAGTTAGAACTAAAAGAATCAAACTCCAAATAAAATAAGCTACTGCTATTGATTAACTACTTAAAAAAAAGAACTAGAGGATTATGCAATTAGGAGTGAGGTTCAGTTTTACCATGATAAGTACAGATGGAGCTAATTAATTGCCACACAGAACATGATGGTCCCTGAGCTGCTGACACCATAGAAATGTCAAGTTCTAGAAAGACAACAAGCCTACGATGTTTGATGGGAAAACAGGGGTATTTTGGGGTTTTGCTGAGTTATCTTTGGAGACAAGGAACTGTTTCAAGAATTGTGGTAATGTGAGGTGCAATACACCTTTAAAAGAATGTGAGCAGATCGACCATGTGACCGTATTACCCAATGGCTGTGTAGTGCGGGCTACAATGTTAATCAGCAGTTTAGAATAGGTTGGAGAAGCACACGTTGTGTTAGTGCTCTGTTACTTGTGTTAATAAACAGCATGTGCTTCATCTTATATTGGTCTCTGCGCCTGCAGTATATTGTTTCCCAACTCACCCACCGGTAGATAGGCGTGCTACCATGTTTGTAAGCAAAGCAACCCGACAGAAGGAACATAACAACTGGCAATGAGGCAAAACACGACCAGTCAACAACACCAAGGAAAGCCGCGAAAATTCCACTCAAGTGAATCAGCTGTGCCTTGCAGGTCGATTGTAAGTACGGCCCTCACCATAGTCGTCGAAGTGATCTCCCTCCAGTATACCACAGTTTGGCTGCATCGAACCGTTTGATCAGACCACCGATGACTGGTCACATTATATTGAACTCCTTGTGTTCTTCTTTTCGGCCAACAACGTATCAGGGGAGGAGAAGAGATGGGTGATCCTCTTATCGACATGTGTCAGTAAAACATATGCCCTAATTCATAGTCTAATGTCACCCAACGCCCCAGATTCCAAGAGCTTTGATGAGTTGGTAAACCTTGTGAAAAGCCACTTTCAGCTGAAACCCTTGGTAAGGACACAGAATTTTAAATTCAATTCGAGGTGTTGCGCCCCTGGAGAGACAGTCACTTGCTAAGTAGCAGCCTAAAACAACTGACAGAGCACTGTGAGTTTGGGATGTCAATTCACGCTATGTTAAGAGACCAATTAGTATGTGAGATTAATGAGGACACCATTCAAAAAAAGAATGTTGTCAGAAACGAATTTAGACTTCAGCAAGATGCTGGAGTTGGCGGTCGCAATGGAGAGCGCAGTCAGGGATTCAGAAGCAATCAGGGGAGCACAAAATGGCGCCATCCATCGCATCGGGAGGGAAGCACTGGTTAGAAGTGGCGGGGAACCTCAGGGCTGCACGGAAAGGCAGGAAACAGCCACCATTAACAGACCAGCAAAACGCAATGGTTTAACAGAGAAAACCCACATTTGTAATGGCAGAAATAGAACCAGACAGCCTGCAAACGAATGACAATTTAAAAGAATTGACTGTTTCTACTGCCATCGTAATGGACACATTATGAAATATTGTAAAAACAGATTGAGACAAAATTTTAAACAAAAAGATTGAAATCGTGAAATCCACATAATAGAGGAACCAGAAGAAACAGAGTCAGATATTTATTCACAAAAATGGGTAAAACAGAGCCAATCTACGTGACAATGGAAGTCAACGGAAAACCATCCGAATGGAGGTGGATACAGGGGCTTCTACAGCAGTTATAGGGGAGCATACGTTCAAATATCTGAATGGAGGAGACCACTCATTAAATCTGGAAAATTCAGATGCTAAATTAAATACATATACTGGTGAAGATATACAAGAGGTAGATGCAAGGTTCCAGTACAGTATGGAAACCAGTCTGTTAATTTACCTCTAATAGTGATAGCAGACAGAGGACCGAGTCTCCTTGGAAAGAACTGGTTAAGAGAGATTAATCTTGAGAGATTACTGAGATCTCAATCAGAAGCAGGAAATATGCTGTTTGGAAAAAGGAGTATGTAAAGACTCAACAAAAGGAACTCATAGAGGTGATGCTTCAGGGCAGAGTTTGAATTGAAGTCAGTAACCTCCAAAAAGAAAAAGAAAACCTGCTGAAGAACTTTCGCATGTTGCAAGATTCCCTCAGATCCCAATTTGTACCGCTAAAAAGGTATGAAGAAGAACAGAAAGAATACAGGATATCTCTGGTCCAGCTGAAGAATAAATTAGCCGAGAAAACACGATAATGCTTAATTCTCCAGGAAACAACTAACAAATATAAAAAAGAAATGGAAGAACTGAAAAATCAGCTACGTGAAAGCCAAGAAGTTTTAAAACTAGAGACCCCTGAGTTTTCAAAGGAGCTGTCAGATGAGGAAATGCTGGAAGACTCAACCACCAAGTTCACACAAGTTGAGCTCATACCTGAGCTTAGTCTGGCCAATAGGGAAATTGAAAAGAAGGCCGAGATTAAAGTCAGCACTGTCAAGAAGAAAACCCATCAAAAGAAGACACATAGGAAGAAAAAGTGGAATTACTGACAAGGCCCTGAAAATAGTTTTTTTAACACAACAGGGAGCTGATCGTACCGTGTTGAATTTGGCCTTGCCCAACACCCTGATTTTGAGAACCTTCCTGACAGTTGACCTTCATATTGTTGAACTAGGAGGGGAGGGGCAGCAGGAGTGCATGCGATTGGGCCCGCAAGAGGGTGAAAGCATTCCCATTGGAGTCTACACGACATGTGGAAGGAACTCCCTTTGGTTTGGAAGTACCTATAGGATCTGTTGAGCCTGAGAGAGTCGAATAGACAAACTTACAGGTTCCTACTGGAGAGCCTAGTGGACAGATAACTCCTGAGAGGGGGGCTTCGGATAAACCACCCAAAGTCTTAGGACGACGATGTTTGACATGTTTGAAGAAGCCTCCAGAGAGACTGGGTTCGTAAATAGTTTATTTATGTAAATAATCGATATATTGTAAAGATTGTAAATTGTACTTTTGAGTAAAGGGGAGGGATGTGGTAATCTGAGGTGCAGTACACCTTTAAGAGAATGTGAGCAGATTGACCACGTGACTGTATTACCCAATGGCTGTGTATTGCGGGCTACAATGTTTATCAGTAGTTTAGAATAGGGTCTGGTTGGAGAAGCACACATTGTGTTAGTGCTCTGTTAGTTGTGTAAATAAACAGCATGTGCTTCATCTTATATTGGCCTCTGCATCTGCAGTATATTGTTTGCCAACTCACCAACCAGTAGATCGGCGTGCAATCATGTTCACGAGCAAAGCGACCCGACAGAAGGAACATAACAAGAATCATTACTCAGGATGTTAAAATGGAATGGCTAACGCTCATGATAGAGCAGGTTGTTCCACAGATGTGGAAAGAACAGTCTTCATGTACTGAATGACCTTTTTGCCTGCTATGCATCACTATATTCCTGCCATGCATCGTTATATTCCTGCCAAATTTAAATGCTGTAGATTCAAATGTCTCCCAGAGCTTTTTAGCTGAATTCATGGGGCAGGATTTGGCCCTCGTCAGGCTCCCATTGGGCCCTGGAGCGGTCGTGAAGCTGACCGCCGCCCGCGATCGGGCTCCAAGAAGCCAGCATGGAACACGTGCTGCAGCACTCAGCGCTGCAGGGTTGGGACGGGAGGAGCGCGAGCGCGGAAGTGTGCACATGCACGAGGGTGCGCTCAGTAAAAGCTCCCTGAGGCACAGAGCCTCAGGGAGATGAATATTTTTAACAATAAAAACATATTAAAAATAATGAAAATATATCCCCTCATGCGACTCTGTCACATGAGCAGGGACATGTTAAAAAAAGTGTTAAAAGTTTAAATCTCATCCTGCCAGTGGATGAGGTTTCACCAAAAATGAAAGGCCACTTGGCTTTTTCGCCCGCCAGCCATCCAAACGGTTGGATAGGCAGTGAAAAATTCGAGTCAGTTGGGTTCTTAAGGGCTTTAATAGGCCACTTAATTAATGGCGGGTGTGGCTCCGAATCCCGCATGTGCCCGCCTACTGAAATATCGCACGAGAGTGTGATGACACTTACCCAATGTCATCGCCCGTCATTTTACGCTCGTTCGGGTCAGGCCCACGTCTGCCCGACAAGCGAAAAATTCTGGCCATGGACTCTTGAGGCAGCTCTCGGCCTCCTTTTCTGGGCCTGTACCTTAAAACTTCAAAACAATCCATTCCTACTGCTGATTCTACCACTCACAAGAGACTTAAATAGGGTTCTTCTGCTTCTTAAACAGAAGGTACAATACTTCATTCATTTTATGCTAATATAATCAGATTACTTTTGGTGTAATTTAAGGAATAATTTATTTTTGAGTCAAAAACCATTTTTTGCAGCATGTACCCGAGTTTGTACAATAATTTTTATTTTGTTGTTTATGGTTCTCATGACCCATTACGGACACTATAATCACTATAATTACTCCATGAGCAATATGTTTGGGCTTTGCATTCTCGATACAGCAGTTTGCCTATTGACAGTGCAAATTGAAAATTCAAGGGCTGAATTTTATGTCCCGCAGGGTGGGTGTGTGTGCACCTGGCCCGATTGAGCAGAAAATCACGTGAGAAGACATTGGGCAAGCATCCCAATGTCATCACGCACTCGGGCGATATTTCGCTCGGCGGGCGTGCACAAAAATCGGAAGTGCACCTGCTAACAAGTAAGAGGCCAATTAAGCCCATTAATGGCACAATTGACTCCAATTTTTAGTTGCTCGTCCAACCTTACAGTTGGTGGACAGACGAATCGGCCAGGCGGCCTTTTCATTTTTCATCGAACCTCATCCAAGGGCAGGATGAAATTTCCACGATGAAATAAAATAAAAATAAATACCTGTGGACAGCATTTATATCAGTTATATTTCCAAGTGATAGATTTTGATGCATGGGCACTTTTTTTCAATTTTTAAAACCTTTAGTTTAGCTTTTTCAGATCTCCAGCTCCCTTAGGGAGCTTTCTCGCGGTGCTCACCCCCAACCGTGGAAACGTAATCGCCTGACCTCTTTCCGCCCCCACCCCGGCAGCGCTGAGCTTTACAGCGCATGTTTCATGCTGTCTAGTTGTTAATTGGCCAGCCAGTGTGAAATTGCGGTCAGGGGCACGTTTTCCAACCGCTCCCAGGCCCGCTAATTGGGCCCGCCCGCCAAAGGTAAAATTCAGGCCCAAGTCTGCAGCACAGATGGCTTTCCAAGCACTACCAACCTCATTATAACACCCTCCTCAAAATACCCACTGTCAACCCCACCACAGTATTTGTAATTTACCCTCTCATTGCCAACATCCTTTTCCTCTCCAAGGTTTCCAAACATGTTGACACTTTGCAAATTTGTGCCCAGCTTTCCCACACAAGTTTGAATCTCTCCAATCAGATTTCAGCCCTGTTACAGCACTGAAACGACCCTTATCGAAGTTATAAACAGCGTCCTTTGTGACGACGGTGCAGTAGCCCTCCTCTTCCTTCACGACATCTCCGCAGTTTTTAACATGGTTGATCATGCCATCTTCCTATGACATCTCTTCTCCATGATGCAGCTGCCCTTCCTTGATTTCACTCTTACCTATCCAACTGTACTCAGCTTAGTTCCAGAAATAGCCCCTGCACCTTTACCTCTGGAGTCCCACAGGGAGCCATCATTGGTTCCTTCCTTTTCCTCACCTATAGGCTGCCCCTTGGCAACATCACCCTATGACATGGCAACAGGTGCAACATTAACACCAACGACATCCAAACCTACCTTTCTATCAACCCTCTTGCCCCTCTCCACTCCCGCTATTATCAGACTGCTTGTCCAAAATCTAGTCGTGGATGAGCCACAATTTCCTCCAGCTGAAGACTGGCAAGACCAAAACTTTGTCTTCAACCCCTGCCACAAACTCCGCATCCTCATCATCAATTCCATCTCCATTCCCAGTCACTCTCTCAGACTAAACCGCACTACTCACAAACTATTTGACCCTGAGCAGAGCTTTGACACCATAAATTCTCCACCACAAAGTCCACCTAAATCCATCATCATAACATCAGTCATCTTCACCCACCAACACCATCACCCGCTGCACCAGAAACCCTCATCCATACCTTTGTCACTTCCAGTGCTTTGCTGGCCACCTTCCCATCCTCAATTTTCCATACATTTCAGCTCATCCAAAACACTGCTGCTCATATCCTAACCCACATCAAGTCCTGCCCACCCATCGCCCCTGTGCTTGCTGACATTAGCTCCTAGTCCCTAATGCCTCGAATTTAAAATTCTTACCCTCATATTCAAAACCCATCGTGGTCTTGGCCTCTTTAACTCTGTAACTTCCTCCAGGTCTACAGTCTGCTGAGAACTCGGTGATCCTTCAGCTTTGGATTCTGATGTATACCCAAACATTTGTACCCACGCCTTCAACCTTCTGGCCCTAAGGTCTGGAATTCACTTCCTAAACTTCTCTGTCGCTCCACCTTTTTCACCTCCTTCAAAGACCTTACCTTTTTGACCCAAGTTATTGGTTCCCTTTCCTAAATATATCTTCTTTTTGGCTCAATGGTAACTTCCATCTGATTATGCTGCTTTCAGCACCTTGGAATGATAGCAACATTAAATAAAAAGTCATAAAATCAAACACAAAAGCAAAATAACATGAATGCTGGAAATCTGAAATAAAAACAGAAAATGCTGGATATTCGCAGCAGGACTGGCAGCATCTGTGGAAATAGAAATATAGTTAATGTTTCAGGTCTGTGGCCTTTCATCAGAACGGAGAAAAATTAGAAATGTAATGGTTTTGAGCAAGTGAAAGGGGGGAGGGAGAAGAAAAACAAAAGCATTTCATCATGTGCTTTTATCTTCTTGTCAGGATGAAGGATCACAAGCTTCAACAACTCATGGGTGCTAACACCCCTCTGGATCCTTCTTCCCTTGCCCTTTCCTGTGACCCCATACTTTCTTTGAACCTTACCTCTTACTGTGTATTCTTGGTATCTCCTGACCTTCCCCTCTCTGACTCTGAATGATTTGTCCTCAGCAAAGGTCTCAGATTCATCCCTTTACACCCCCAACTCAATGAATTTCAAGCTTAGCATGATGCTGAGTTCTTCTTCCATTGCCTTCAGCTTTGCACCAACTTCTTTGGCTCAGAGTCATGTCCTCACACAGCAGACCCTTTAACCTGTCCCCAGTATTCTCCCACCACCTGGACCCCTCTCTCTGGCCTCTTCCTTCTCTAGATTTGTTCATTCAGAACTGCCAGTGTGACATTGGCCATCTCAATTTCATTTCTCCCCTCACTCCCTCTAACCTATTTCCCTCTGAATTTGCAGCACTCTGTTCTGTCAGGCCCAATCATAACATTGTCCTCAAACTTGCTGACAAGGGTGATGCTGTTGCTGTCTGGTCTACCAACCTCTACCAAAGCAGAGGCCAAATGCCAACTCTCTGATGCTTCCCCTGGATATGACCCGAATACCAAACATCAAGCCATTATTTCCAGGACTGTCACTGACCTCATTGCCTTGGGAGATATTCTCTCCATAGCCTCCAACCCTGAACAGCTTGTGTCTATCTCCTTCCCAAAATCCATAAACAGGACTGACCATTCAACTTATTGTTACAGCCTGTTCCTGCCCCACTGAACTTATTTCTTCCTATTTCAAATCTACTTTTTCTCCCCTTGTCCAATCTCTTCCCACCAATATCCATGACTCTTCTGATGTCGTCTGTCACATCAACAGTTTCCACTTTTCCTTGAATGAAGGGCCAGCCAATTTCCATCCACCATCACCTTCCTGGAATGAACTTGTTCTCACATTGAACAACTTCTCCTTCAACTCCTTTCACTTCCTCCAAGTAAAAATTGTTGCTCTGGGTACTCACATAGGTCCTAGCTCTGTCTGACCTTTTGTGTGATACATGGAACACTCCTTGTTCCAGTCTGTTGGATCCTTGGTCACTAGTTTAGTTGGACTAATGGATCCAGGTTGCACGCTTGTTTTGGGATGACCAAGTTGGCACCATAGACATAGCAGATCAGTAGACAGTTCTTATGTAGAACACATCCTATTTATTTAAAGGAACTCAGCAGCTACTCACAACTAAAACACTGTCTCTACATTACAGACTCTTACTCTAGACTACTCACTACTAACTACATACTACTAAGGTTGCCCATGCTACTCTGTCATTGGATAATAAGATCATATGATCTTCTACTATGCCATTCTTCTTAAATGTATATTACACATCAGATTATCACATTCTTCCCCCTTTACTCAGAAATATATTCTACAGTTACAATTACAATTTTTCTCAAAATATCACATTATTTACAGAGATAAGTAATTTACAAATTCAGTCTTTCTGGGGGTTTCCTTATGTCTGTAGAACATCTCAGCTCTTCAGATGTTTTGTCAGGAACCTCTTTTTCGGGTGTTGTCCAAACATCAGGTTCTTCGGTGAGCACCTGCAAATCTGTTTCCTCAACTGTTGCAGGTACAGCCGATCCTTCAGACACATCTACACTCAGTTGAGTTCTTTCGCCAGGAGATGTTGATGCAGTCGTGAACACTGGAGGAATCATTTCTTGATACTTTGTTTCTTTCCTCCTCATATGATCTATATGTTTACGTATGATTCAGTTTTCCACTTTCACATGGTAAGAAAGAGGTCCAGCAAAGGCACTTATTTCATCTGAAAACCACTTAGGTCCTTCACCAAAGTTTTTCATATATACTGTCTCTCCTGCGGTAAACTTTCTGTCACGACCGTGCCAATCATGTACAATTTTCTGACTTCCCCGACTCCTTTCTACCTTCCTCCCCTTAAATTTGACATTACTAAGCTCAATATCATTCTAAGATGGCGATTCATCAACAATTCAGCAAATGTAACACCTGGGCCAGGATTTTCCCGTCGGCGAGCGGGGGGCGGGGCCTGCTCGCCGACGCGTAAAATGACGCACGGTGATGTCGGGCAGAACTCTCAACGTCATTCCGCACCATTTAAATTTTCAGGTAGGCAGGGGCTCAGCAAAATCAGCTGTGCGCCCGCCGACCTGTCAATGGCCAATTGAAGCCATTAACAGAGTCACTTAAGTAATTAATGGACCTGCCCGTCTAACTTTAAGGTTGACGGGCAGGCCAGGAGCCCTGGCGAGCATTAGAAAAAGCATGAAACCTCATCCACGGGCAGGATGAGGTTTCATGTAGGTTTTTAAAAATTTAATTAAAGTGTTTTTAAAAGTTATGGACATGTCCCAACTCATGTGACAATGTCACATGAGGGGACATGTCAGGGAACTTTTTATTTTTTATGTTTAATATTTTTTAATGTACAGCCAATCTCCCTGACGCAGCACTTAGCCTCAAGGAGATGAGTGCGCTCTTTCGTGCGCATGCGCAAAAGAGTGCACTCTCAGGTTTAGGGATTCCCCCCCCCACCCGCCCGCACAGGGAGCGCACAGCACTTCCGTGCAGATATCACGCTGGGTGGGCCTTAATTGGCCCGCCCACATAAAATGGCGGTGCGCCCCCAATCAGGCCCCCGCGCGCCCGCTCTTCAACTTCCCACCCAACGGGGGGAGAATTCTGCCCCTGTTGTCCTGTGAGGGGTTGTCCTGTAATGGAAAAGAAAACAAGAAAACTTGCTAATTTGGTCGCTATGGAGTCTCCAGTTAATTTCTTCATACCATTTTTGAACTGCTCACTCAGCCAGTCCATTTAAAGAAGGGTGGTATGGTAAAGATTTTACATGAGTAATACCTTTGAGGCTGAGAAACCATTGAAACTCAGCACTCATAAATGCCGTGCTGTTATCTGATACAACCACTTCTAGTAGTCCATTGATGGCAAAACTTTGTCGTAGTTTGTCAATTGTAGTAGAAGATGTTGGTGATTTTACTTCATATATGTCCATCCATTTTGAGTGAACATCAACAATAAGGAGAAACATTGTTCCCATAAAAGGTCCCACATAGTCAATGTATAATCGCACCCGTGACTTTCCTGGCCACTCCCACGGGTGTAACGGAGCTGCTGGAGGTAACTTTTGCACTTGCTGACACTGCATACAGCTTCTCACTAAGCTCTCTATTTCTCCATCCATTCCAAGCCACCACAAATAGCTGCGTACTATTGCCTTCATTCGGGAAATTCCTGGACGTGGTCTGTGTAGTTCAGTTAACAATGGCTTTCGTCCTTTGGGAGGAACAATCACTCGAGCTCCCCACAATAAGATATCATCCTGGCTGGTTATCTCATATCTTCTATGAAAATACGGTTTCATTTAATCAGATTCCTGTTCTTGTGACCAACCGTGAAGAACTTGATCTTGTACTTTGGATAAGACTGGATCTCGACTTGTCCAATCTCTGATCATCTAGTACATACCGGTGATGAATCTAAGAAGTTCAATAATAAAACAAGTTCTTCAGGAACTGGAACATCCTCATCATTTTCTTTCAAAGGCAAACGACTAAGTGCATCAGCGTTTGCAATCTGATTTCCAGGCCTGTGGATGAAAGTATACTCATACGCTGCCAGAATCAATGCCCATCTCTGTATTCTTGCTGAGGCTATGGGTGATATAGCCTTGTCCTCGCTGAATAACTCTAGCAAAGGCTTATGGTCCGAAACAATAGTAAAATAATGACCATGTACTTACTGGTGAAATTTCTTGATACCAAATTTGATTGACAAGCCTTCTTTTTCTATCCATGAGTACCCCTTTTCTGCTGTGTTGAGCGGTCTTGAGACATATCCAATAGGTCATTCTAAACCATCGTCCATTCAATGGGAGAGCACTGCTCCCACTCGATAAGGAGATGCATCACATGTCAGAACTAACTCTTTTCTTTGGTCAAAATGTACTAATAGGGTAGCTGAATGCAACAGCTGTTTCACTTTTGTGAAAGCTTCTTTCTGTGTTGTTTGCCAAGGCCAACACTGGTTTTTCTTGAGTAGGTAATACAAGGGTGCCAGTTCTGTCGACAAATTAGGCAAAAAGTGTCAATGGTAATTGATCATCCCCAAGAACGATTTTAGCTCCGAGGTGTTCCTTGGTGCTGGTGCCTCTCTAATGGCTCTCACTTTTTCTTTAACCGGGTGGAGGTCCTGTGCATCTACCCTGTGACCTAAATAGACTACCTCTTTCGCTTGGAATGTGCTCTTCTCTTTTTTTAAACGCAATTCCACCTGTGAAAAATGCTTCAAAATTTCTTCCAACGTTGTCAAATACTCCTTTTCAGTGAGCCCTGTTACTAGAACGTCATCTAAATAAACTACAACACGAGGCAATCCCTGCAGTAAATTTTCCTTTGTCCTCTGGAATGTGGCACATGCAGAGGATACACCAAAAGGCAAACGGGTATATCGGTACAACCCTTTATGTGTATTAATTGTGACAAACTTCTAGTAGGCCTTCTCTAACTCCAATTGTTGATAAGCATGGCTCATATCAAGCTTCAAGTGGGTGGTTCCACCTGCTAACTTAGCATACAAGTCTTCAATTTTTGGTATAGGGTGTCTGTCTAACTTACCCGATTCATTGACAGTCAATTTGTAGTCTCCACAAATTCAAACACTTTTGTCAGGCTTAAGTACTATTGGTGCTGCCCATTCCGAGAACTGCACAGGCCATATAACTCGCAGTTTCGCTAATCTATCCAATTCAGTGTCTACTTTTTGCCGCATTGAAAAGGTACTGGCCTTGCCTTCATAAATCAGGGGGTAGAGACTGGATCAACATTAATTTTTGCTTGTAGCTCTTGGATCTTCCCAAGTTCATCTTGGAAAACTGAGGCGCATTTTTGTAGTAGCTCAGGTAACCCAAAGACTCTTAGTTGTAAGATCTCAGTCCAATCCAATTAAATTTCTTTCAGCCAGTTTCATCCAAGGAGACTTGGCCCCTCACCCGCTACCACCATCAAGGGTAATGTCACTGATTGACTTCCATACTATACAGTAACCCTGCTTCTGCCTTTAATTTTGATGTCTTCTCCTGTGTAAGTTTTCAATTTGGCATCCGTTTCTTCCTAATTTAATTTACATTCCCCACGATTCAGGTATTTAAAAATATGCTCACCTATCACCATTACTGAAGCTCCTGTATCCATCTCCATTCTGATAGGCTTATTATTCATCCTCACAGTTACATAGATTGGTTCTGTTCTTCCTACTTTTCAAATTATACAATGAATAAATATTACTTATTACTTCAGGCTCTTCTATGTTATGAATCTAAAGGGGTTTTTTCTTTTGATTGAAAGTCTGCCCGATTCTATCCTTGCAATGTCTCATGAGGTGTCTATTTCGATGACAGTAAAAACATTCGATTTTTTAAAACTCTGATTCATTACAAGGTTGTCTGCTTCCACCTCTGTTACCATTATTCCATGTTTTTGCTGGAAAGTCATTTCTTTTCATTTATTTGTCAGAATACGGTGGCTGCTTCCTGCTTCTCATCAGAGCTGTGCATTTTCATACCCTTTTTGGCTGAGGCTCCTCGCCCAATGTGGAGGATGGCACCATTTTGCGCTCTCTGTATGGCTTTCAAGTCCCGCACTGTGCCTTCCATAGTCAGTGCAATTTCCTGCGCCTTCTGAAAATGCAATTTGTTTCAGACAGTAATCCCTTCTGAATCAAATCTTCATTTATGCCGTACACCAAACGATCTCTAAGCATTTAATTTATAGAAGTACCAAACTCACAATATTCTGTTAACTGTTTCAGACTTGCCACATAACAAGCAACTGTCTCCTGGGGCTTTATTTCTTGAGTTAAATATGAACCGTTGCATCTTTACCGAGGGCTTGGGCTGGTAATGATTCTTCACAAGGTTCACTAAATCATCAAAACTTTCTGTATCTGGGGCACTGGGTGCCATTAAACTTCGGATCAATCCATAAGTCTTAATCCCACACGTGGATAAGAGGATCGCATGCTTCTTCTCTTCCCCCGCAATGTCATTAGCTTCGAAAAAGAACACGAGGCGTTCAACATAATGAGACCAATCATCTGCAGTTGGGTCGAAAGGATCAACTCTTTCAAACTGCGGCATGCTTTGAGGGGGCTGCTTTGACGATTAGGACGAAAATTCTACTTCCAATTACTGTGCAAGGTATGGCCCGATTCCGGTTCACTTGATTTCCTTCCTCGCTTTCTTGCTTTTTACCTCGTCCTCCCTTGCTTTTACTTGCTTTTTTCATCTTGTCACCAGTTTGTTGGATCCTTGGTCACTAGTTTAGTTGGACTAATGCATCCGGGCTGCACGCTTGTTTCAGGATGACCAAGTTGGTACCATAGACATAGCAGATCAGTAAAGGATTCCTATTTATTTACAAAGGAACTCAGCAGCTACGCTTGTGTACTTACAACTAAAACACTGTCTCTACATTCTCTAGAATACTCACTACTAACTACAGACTATTAAGGTAGACCGCGCTACTCTGTCGTTGGATAATAAGATCATGTGACCTTCTATTATAATATTCTTCTTAAAGGTATATTACACATCAGATTACCACACTTGTAGGCCCCTTCGCTCACCTCTTTTTCTAATACATTGATAACTGTATGAGTGCCATTTATTCATCTTGTCCTAAACCAGAAAATTTCATTGACTTTGTTTCCAATTTCCACCCTTTTCTCACCTTCACATGCTCCATCTCCAACTCTTCCCTTCTCTTCCATGATTTCCCTGACTCCATTTCTGGGAATAGGCTATCAACTAATATTACCATAAGCCCACTGACTCCCACAGCTACCTCAACTATATTTCTTCATACCCTGCTTCCTATAAGAGCTCCATTCCAACCTCCCAGCTTCTTTGTCTCCGTCATAACTGTTCAGCCGATGCAACTTCTATACTAGCACTTGCAATGTGGCTTCTTTTTCCTCAGCTGAGGATTCCCCGCATTACTATGGTTGACAGGGCCCTCGACTATGCCCATTCTCTTTTACGCATTTCTACCCTCACCTCTTCCCTCCCTTCCAGATCCAGAATAGGGATTCCCTTTTCCTCAGCTTCCACCCCACTAGCCTTCGTATTCAATGGGTCATCCCACACCATTTCTGCCACATGATGTCACCACCAAACACATCTGCTCCCATTTTATTTTGTGTTTTTTTGTTGGTTCAATTTTTTCTTGTCTGGTTCTTAATTCCTTCACATTGCACTTAGACAACTGCTACCCTGTCATTCACACCTCCTCTAGACACATCTTTGGTTCTCTGGGTGTCCCATTTCCACCTCCTTTGGCTTTAATCACTTCTGAAGATTAGCCTTTTGGTGAGGTTCTAAGCAACTACTACCAGCACCCAAGGAACTGTAAGCCATCCTGAAGCAGTGCTTTTTGGAGAGAGTGTTCAACAAATAAAATTGATGGATTTATTTTTAAAATTAGTTCTTACCCTTTCTCCTGTATATACCAACAGCATCTTCTTAATAGTGCACAGCTGCTGTTACATCAGCAATTTTAATGGAAAATACCAAGTCCATTTTTATATTAAATCCAATTTCATCTTGAACTAAATCCCACCAGTGGCCTGCCTATCCCAGCTACACCCTGCCATAACTCCCCAGCTGGACCATTGCAGGAGCTGTTTAACTCCATGTTCAGTGAATTAAAAATATTTGAAAATGATGACTACACTCGAGTGGTTTCACAAAAACATTTGTGTGCAAGTAGTAAATGTTTCTGTCTAAGCAGGATTTCACCAACTGGAGCAGCCGCACCCTGCAGAAGCCATCTCCAGGCCACATTGTCTGAACTGGAAGTTGTACAAGCACCCGTGGTGGCTGTATTGGTTTAAAATAGATTGGTTCAAAATGAATCAGCTCCTTGTGTGTGTAGGAAGGAAAATTGATTCCAGACAGTCATTCAGCAACTTGAAATGGCGTTTAAATCTCTGCTGGTAGACATTTGCTGACATGTCGGGTAGGGTTGTTACTGGACTAGTAATCCAGAAGACTTAACAATAAATGTGCAATTACATTCTATCATAGCAGTTTGATCATTTGAATTCAGTTGACATATCTTAACAATCTAGCACTACCCATATAAATGCTGGCAGAATATGGCTATTAGTCTGATGCTGGCACAGCAGAAACAGATTAGTGACCTTTTGAAAAGGAAACTTGCCATCCTCAGCTGGTCTGACCAATATGTAGGGTTGACAACTCAGGTTGGAGATATTCCTGGAGGTTTGAACATGTGGCATTCTAACCATGTCATGCTTGATCACATGACACCTGATCACATGATTTATACAAATATTATTGCACTTACCATAGAACTGCTGGGCTGCAGTTACGCATCTTTGCTGTGGTTTCAAAGCAGCTATTGTGTGAAAAGGCTCTCCATGATCAGGCAAAGGAAGGAAATGGAGGGTGGGAAATGGGGATAACCGAGGGGAGGGAAGAGAGGAAACCAAGAAGACTCCCCCCATTCTGGGAAACTCCTGGTGAGAAGGTTGGGCACCCTACCAATATGTGATTCCATAGGAACATAAGAAACCATAGGCCTTTTAACTCTCCATGCCCACTCAGAGTGACCGACTCAGGAAATAAAATAGGAGACGCTTCGATGATGGGACGGGATGATGGATTGGTTGCTGGTGAAAGCAGGGGAATCCTTAATAATAATCCACTCAATAAAAGAATTCAGTTCTATGTGCAAGACACCATTTAACAACTGACGATTGCACTTCCAGAAAGATTTGTAACCTTTTTACTGCAGTTGTGCAGTCATAAGGTAACAAAGATGCCACAGTTCAAGGACAGAGTTCCTGTCTGGGGAAATTGGAAATCATCCAACTATAAAATTAGGCCCCTCGCAACATTACAAATCCAATATATTTTACTTACAGTCAACCACCTCGATCTCTTCGCAGTTCCTTGAACTCCTCGCTACTCCTTGACCTTCTCACTGCTCTTCAACCTCCTCAATTCTCGTCAACATCCTCGCTGCTCCTTGTTCTCACTGCTCCTCGATCTCCTTACTGCTCCTCAACCTCCTTGCTGCTCCTCAACACTCTTCGCCCTCTCACTGCTTCTCATTGCCCTTTGACCTCCTCACTACTCCTAGATGCTGCTTGCTCCTCCTTGCTCTGCGGCGATGTTCCTTGCTCTTCCATGTCACCTCTGGCTGCTCCTCAATGCTCCTGGCTGCTCCTCAATGCTCCTTGATGCTCCTGGCTGCTTCTCGACCTCCTCACTGCTCCTCCAACTCCTGGTTGCCACTCAAGGACCTCATTGCTCCTTCAGGATTTTGTTGCTCCATGACTTACCAAGTCAATAATGTCAGAAATCTGCCAAATGTCACGAATTTCTCATGTCTGAAAATACCATAAATGTGAACCTTATTTAACTGTAATAGTTTTGAAATGTCCAGACTACTGTCTAATGGTGAAACCAAGATACTTCTCTCTTGCTACTACAGCTTTCAGCAGACTAGGAGTGGATCATGCAAAGGCTATAAATTCACTGCATGACATTTGGTGATTATATTTTACTTGCAGTTCTGACTTTATGAGATCAACACTATACCTATTCCTACAATCATCCCACTTCCATCCCATCAATGAAAATGCTCACTCGACTTGAGTACTTGATGGGATTATGCTCAAGGCCAATGAAACCCAATGTGCAAAGGTTTCTCAAATTCATGCATGATCTAAATATCTGATTCCATTTCTCTGGAACTGATTTCTCCTGATCAACATTCTTTAACAATGATGTAAGAATACAATATTCTTCATATAGACCATTAACTGACAGTGTGTCTTGAAGCTGGTAACTTTTTGTGCACTCAAGTAGGGAGTCAAACTTGAGATCTTCACAATTCAAGTTCAGACACCACAGGGAAAACAATGGGTTGTTAGTTGTCAGGTCAAACCGCTTCTCAAGATACTAACTTGTTGCCTGGATTCAAGTGATGAAGTTGCTTGTTACTTCTTCTGTTTGGTCACCGTGAAGCTGAGTTGGTGGCCAAAGAAACGACCCATTGACATTCTGCAGAGATTACTATGTAAATGCTGAATGACATCATACAGTTTAGGTGCGAGCGTTTACATGGACTATAGCTTTAGGTTGGTGTGTTAAAACGTGAGGAACAAGTTGGCACAGAACATTATATAGATGATGACAACATTTGTATTGGCAGATTCATTATCACATTCATGCTGCTCTTCATCCATCGTAAGGTGTTTCTGCTTTGAACAACCCGTGCTGCTCAAATAGGAGAACAAAACAGGCCATGCCTTCAAACTGGGATCCACAGCTTTAATCAATGCTAACCAGTGTGTAACTACATGCTTGATGAGCACAGCCCACTCCAGATCAACAAACTCTTTGAGGCTTTCACGTCACATTGCCAATGAGAAGAAGTGACCATACATTTTCATCACCACAGCATCTATGTCAACATCAAAGCAGCAACTCGACCTACTTTCAACGCAATGTTGACAATGTGAGCAAGGTAACCAGCTATGAAAAGCTTTGGGTTCTTTCCAGGAAATATCGTGTATTCAGAGTGGTAAATTCCAAAATTGGTATTGGTGTTATCAGCTGAAAAATCTGACACTTGTTCGAAGTCCTTTTCCAGGGCTATCAGAACTTGATCTGCAATAGAATAGCCTCAGCAGATTCAAATGGATGTTCAGAAAAATCGAGCAGTTTGGAAACACCTCCATTTTCGGCATTGTAGTACCAATTGTAGTTGGGAGGGTAGTCGGGGGTTTCCTGTGGGAGGCCGAGAAGATAGTCAGGGAAATTGAGGGGTAGTCAGGGGGTTGTGGGGGTAGTCAGGGGGTTGCATGTGGGGTTGGGACAGTGGTCAGGGGTGGGAGAGTAGTTGGGGGAATGGGGGTTAGTGATGGGACTTCTCAGTCAGGGGAGTGGGGGTGTAGTCGGGGGTGGGGGTGTTGAGAGAGTAGTTGGGGGATCCCTATGCGGTGTTAGGGTGTAATTGGGGCGGGGAAGGGGGGTAGTGGGGTGTTGGGGGGTTAAGTGGGGATGTGGGTGTCCCATGGGGGTTTGAGGTTGGGGTAAGTACTATAGTTACCTAGGAGCTAGAAGTGTTTTTAATTCTTTTAACTTTTCCTGGGTAACTATTCCTGTAAGACAGTTGGAACCATCTGCAGTCTCCAATTTAAATCGGAGTATTGGATGGTTCACAGTTCAGGGTAATTGCCCAACAGTAGTTTGAACATACTGGGCATTTGCCGTGCAATCTTTTCTTGGGGACTTCTGGGCAGGGAATTTTGGTGGTGGGGAGGAGCTGGGGGGCAGTCCCCCAGCACATTGTTGGTGTACCTCCCAGGTCGGACATTGAAAGTTATGAGCCCCTATTTCCTTTATTAGAGGTGTCCAGTGCAACTGCAAAAAGAAAGGTGGTGATAAGACTTGCAAAGAATGTTTGTGACAATTTGCTCTGCTTTTGTTCATCCACATGATACCTTTTTAGCAAGGGAGGAATCAGAGTACAGCTGGGGCCCTAGTTTCAAGGAACAATTCACTGTGCAATACGTGCCGCCATGTTTCACTGTATGATATACAGTTGCCACTTCAATAAGTGATACTTTTTCTGCTCCCTAAGAATCATGGTGAAAAAAGCTTTGATTCCTTATCCTTGACTAGCAATCACCCTGCAACTAGGAGCTAAATTAAAAACCAGAACTACAAGATTGAATGCATGGCTCAAAGATTGACATGGGAAAAATGGGTTTCAATTCATGGAGCACTGGCACAAATACTGGGGAAAGAGGGAGCTATACTCTTGAGATGGCCTTCACCTGAACCATGGTGAGACCAGTGTCCTGGTGAATCATATAACTAGAGCTATACAGAGGGCTTTACACTAAATAGTGGTGGGGGGAGTGTTCAAGCGAGGGGAGATTTGAAAAGTTAAAGAGAAAGAACATGGCAATAGTGCAGGGTAATGATAACCAGAGTGTGACAGGAAGAGAGAAAATGCAAACTAAAATGTGCACCTGTAAATAAGGTCAGAGTAGGCAAAAATAATAAAAGGACAGAATTAGATGCTCTTTATCTGAATGCTCACAGCATCTGTAGCAAAATGGGTGAGTTAATAACACAAATAGAAATAAATGAGTATGCTACTATAGCCATGAGAGAGACGTGGTAACAAGGTGACCAAGGCTGGGACTTGAATATTCAAGTGTATTTGACATTTCAGTAGGAGGTGGGATAGCTCAGTTCATAGAGGATGAGATCAGTACAATAATGGGAAATGATCTTGGCTTGTAAAATCAAGATGTGGAATCAGTTTGGGTGGAGATAAGAAATAGCAAAAGCAAGAAGTCACTAGTGGGAGCAGTTTACAGGTTCCCTGACAGTAGCTATACAAAAGGATAGAGTATACATCAAGAAATAATTCGGGATACTGTAATAATCATGGGTGACTTTAGTCTTCACATTGATTGGACAAATTAAATTGGCAAAGGTAGCCTGGGAGATTAAGTCATAGAATATATTTTGGACAGTTTATTAGAACAATAAATTCTGGAACCTGCCAGAGGCCAGGTTATTTTGGACCTGGTGATGTGTAATGAGATAGGATTATTTGAAGACCTCACAGTAAAGGACCATCTAGGCAACAGTGCTCATAACATAATGGAATTTCACAATCAGTTTGGGAGTGAGAAATGTGAGTCCAAAACTAGTGTCTTAAACTTAAATAAAGTCAATTATAAATGTATGAAGACAGAGTTGGCTAAAGTGGACTGGGAAAATGAGTTAGAAGGCAAGATGGTAAAGAAGAGGTGGCAGACATTTAGCGAGGTATTTCATAACTCTCAACAAAGATATTTTCCATTGAGAATGGAAGACTCTACCAGAAGGATATGTAACTAACTAAGGAAGTTAAAGGTGGTATCAAATTGAAAGAAAAGGCATACAATGCTGCAAAGATTAATGGTAGGCCAGAAGATTGGGAACGTTTAAGAAACCAGAATACTAAAAAACATAAAGAGGGAGAAATTGGAGTATGAGAGTAAATTGACAAGAAATATAAAAACAGAAAGTAAAAGCTTCTACGAGTATATAAAAAGGGAAAGAGTAGCTAAAGTGAGCATTGGTCCCTTAAAGGGTGAGACAGGGGAATTAATAATGGGAAACAAGGAAATGGCATTAGCTTTGGACAAGTAGTTTGTATCTGTTTTCAAAGTAGAAGACACAAAAAACATCAAAATCATAGTAAAAAGTCAAGAGGCAAAAGGGAGGGAGGAATTTAAAACAATCACTATCGCTAGAGAAAAAGTAATGGGAATGCGAATGGGACTTAAGGCTGACAGGTCCCCTGGGCCGGATGGCCTGCAACCTAGGGTCTTAAAAGAAGTGGCTGGAGGCATTGTTTGTAATCTTCCAAAATTCCTTAGATTCTGGAAAGGTTCCAGCAGATTGGAAAACCGCAAATGTAAAATCTCTGTTTGAGAACGGAGGGAGACAGAAAGCATGAAATTCTAAGCCACTTAGACTAATATCTGCCATTGGGAAAACACATGAATCCAATACTAAAGAGGTAGTTGCATGTCATTTAGAAAATCATAATACAATCAGGCAGAGTGAATGTGGTTACGTGAAAGGGAAATCAGGTTTGACAAATTTATTCAAATTCTTTGAGAATGTAGCAAACAGGGTGGATAAAGGGGAACCAGTAGATGTAGCGTATTTGGATTTCTGAAAAGCATTTAATAAGGTGCCATGTAATAGGCTACTCCACAAGATAAGAACTTATGGCGTTGGGTATGATATAATAGCATAGATAGAGGGCTAACTAACAGGAAACAGAGAGTTGGGATAAATGGGCCATTTTCAGCATAGAAAACTGTAACTAGTGGAGTGCTGCAGGGATCGGTGCTGGGGTCTCAATTATTTACAATCTATATTAATGATTTGGATGAAGGGATGGACTGTTTTGTAGCCAAGTTGCCGACAATGCAAAGATAAGTAGGAAGCTGTGAGGAGGATGTAAGGAGTCTGCAAAGAGATATTGATAGGTTAAGTGAGTGGACAAAAATTTGGCAGATAGAGTATAAAATGTGAGCTTGTCTACTTCAAAGGAAGAATAGAAAAGCAAAATATTATTTAAGTGTAGAGAGACTGCAGAATGTTGGGTGCAGAGGGATATGGGTGTCTGTATCACAAAGAGTCAGCATGCAGGTACAGCAATTAATTAGGTAGGCAAATGGAATGTTGGCCTTTATGGCAAGGGGGATGAAGTATAAAAGTAGGAAAGTCTTGCTACAACTGTATAGAGCATTAGTGAGCTGATACCTAGAATATCTGCGTACAGTTTTGGTCACCTTACAGAAGGACATACTTGTACTGGAGGCAGTTTAGAAAAGGTTTCTGTTGATTCCTGGGATGAAGTGGGTGTCTTATGGGGGAAGATTGAGCAGGTTGGACCTGTACTCATTGACATTTAGAA
The DNA here is from genome assembly GCF_964194155.1 of Cetorhinus maximus. Taxonomy (NCBI): domain Eukaryota; kingdom Metazoa; phylum Chordata; class Chondrichthyes; order Lamniformes; family Cetorhinidae; genus Cetorhinus; species Cetorhinus maximus. The sequence goes on along the minus strand of NC_135896.1, from coordinate 46,756,500 downwards.
GAATGAGAGGTGATCTTATCGAAACATAAATTTCTGAGGGACCACACAGGGTAGATGCTCATGGGGCAATCTAGAATTAGTGGACACAGTTTCAAAATAAGGGGTCTCCCATTTAAGATAGAGATGAGGAGCAATTTCTTCTCTCAGAAAGTCGGTAGTGTTTCCCATAGAGAGCAGTGGAGGCTGGATCTTTGGATATATTCAAGGCTGGAGTTGGACAGATTTTTGATTGACAAGGGAGTCAAGGGTTATGGGGGGCAGGCAGGAAAGATCAGCCATGATCTTAGTGAATGGCGGAGCAGGCTCGAAGGGCCAAATGGCCTACTCCTGCTCCTATTTCTTATATTCTTATGTTCTAATTACATTTCCCTTGTGTTGTTTTTCCACGGAGTACGGTTTCATATCACTCAGCATGGCCTATTGAGAAGCATTTGTAACAGATAGTGCTGTATGCTTCATGTTTACTTCCAGTGTAGGATTTCTGCGTGCAGTTATAGTTCCAATCTTGAAGCCATTCCTCCCTAAACATCCAGCACTCCCCAGCAGTCTCCCAGTCGCCCAAGGAATACAGGACAGATGACATCACAGGAAGCCAAAGACCCAGATGAAATTACAGGAAAGGTGAAATTATGGGACAACAAAATATGGGACGATTGATCAGCCTGAGCCCATTCTGCCGCTCAATAAGATCATGGCCAATCTTGTATCTCAACTCCATCTTCCAGCACTGTCTTCAGTCTATTCTGATACCCACATATATGTGTTTACTATCAGTTGTCTTGGTGATAAGGAGCAAGCGATCCAGATGACTTTACTCATCCTAATAAAGGAGCACTAAAATCAAATAGCAGTACCAACTATAAATCTGGCTCACTCAACACAAGCCTGAAAATGAAGCATGGGTTTGGTCTGCAGGCAGTTCCTTTATCCTCTAGGAAAATAAAATCGAGAATTTTAAAAAGTAAACCATTTTTTTCTCTCTATTTATTTCTGTTGTACTTTGACCACTGTGGTCCCAGCACCAACTAAAGTAACATCATTATCCGAGAGAAATGAACTCCTCCCAACTTCCTGACATCCTGTGGTGAGACAGCCTGTGATTAGTTGCTGCAGTTTTTACATTTGGGGGCTTCACCAACATTTTTTTCATCCCTGGTGGCCTCTTTGAAACTAAAGCGCAGTTACCAAAGTCCAGCTATTTCACTTGACAAAAACTGAAAGCCCTTTATTATTTTAAAGAAGTGGCAGAGGGCCTTTGCAGTGTCAGCAGTTTCAGTGAAAGGCAAAACTGTTTATTTGCCTCAATACCAGATGACAACAGCAGCGCTATACATAACATGTGATACTGGCTCCAATATGATAAATGCATTGTAATAACTTTAATAGCTGAACACTGTCCTTTCAAAAGTTATTGCTGCTACCCTGATGTGATTAATGATACCAGCATGTAACAGGTTCATATATGCTGTCACCAGTGCTAACAGGGAAACAGAATCAAACTGAGATGAAAGCTGAGCATACACATAAGGCCTTATCGAAATGTAAAAGGTACAGTCTAATAAAATCCATGTGAGTACCACAGATTCTATACAGTAGAAACAGGAAAGACATGTCATAAACAGTAATCTTATTGCTTACATAAAGAGTTTGTGTGCATGGCAACATGGTTAGCTAGACTCATAATGTAATGTTTCATTGTCCACAGCCTATTTTTCCATCTACTCTCACTATGTTTCAAACCTGCAAAAAAATGTAAACCTTATAACAAAAGGTCAATATTTCAGAAAGAAAAATGAATACCATGAAATAAGAGTATATATACAACTAAATTCACAGCTGTGTCATAAATTCAAGTCATTGAACACAGAATGCTTTGATGACAGAGAGTGAAATGAGTGAATGAGTTACTTTACAATGAAGTTAGTTTAGTTAATTTGTAATATTCTTACAAGATGCTTACTCAATTTCAGAATTGTCTTTATACTTTTAAAAATCTCACTAATGTTAGAGCCAGTTGTAAAGTAAGGCTTCTGAATGTATAACATACCAGTAGGCCTAGCTAGCAGCCTTTTACAAAAGCCATAACTTTACTTAATTGACTCTGAAGTCTGTCAGCCCACTTAACTGACCTCTTAAGTGACCGCAGAAGTTCACAGGTCATGTAAACATGACAAGAAGCATGCTACAGTACCCCTTTTCTACTTGTTAATTTCTCATTTCTATCCCATTTGAGAAAACCCAGGAGAATTAAATTGTCAATTATTTATTTTTATAAAACATGAATAAATAGCATTAACTAACTGCATAAATTTTCATGAAGCTAATGTTTTTTTTAATTTATTCCTTCATGAGATGTGGGCATCGTTGGCTAGGCCAGCATTTATTGCCCATCCATAATTGCACTTGAGAAGGTGATGGTGAACTGCCTTCTTGAACTGCTGCAGTCCATGTGGTGTACATACACTCACAGTGATGTTAGGGTGAGTTCCAGGATTTTGACCCAACGACTGAAGGAACAGCGATATAATTCCAAGTCAGGATTGTGCATGGCTTGGAGGGGAACTTGCAGGTGGTGGCATTCCCATGCATCTGCTGCCCTTGTCCTTCTAGGTAATAGAGGTCACGGGTTTGGAAGGTGCTGTCAAACAAGCCTTGGTGAGTTGCTGAAGTGCATCTTGTAGATGGTACACAGTGCTGCTACTGTGCATCGGTGGTGGAGGGAGTGAATGTTTAAGGTAATGGATGGGGTGCCATTCAAGCGGGCTGCTTTGTCCTAGATGGTGTTGTGCTTCTTAAATGTTGTTGGAGCTGCGAGTGGAGAGCATTCCATCACACTCGTGACTCTTGCCTTGTAGATGGTGGACCAGCTTTGAGGAGTCAGGAGGTGAGTTACTCGCAGCAGAATTCCGAGCCTCTGACCTGCCTAATTCAGTTTCTGGTCAATGGTAATCCCCAGGATGTTGATAGTGGGGGTTTCAGAGATGGTAATGCCATTGAATGTCAAGGGGGATAGTTAGATTCCCTCTTGTTGCAGATGGTCATTGCCTGGGACTATTTTGGCGTGAATGTTACTTGTCACTTATCAACCCAAGACTGAATATTGTCCAGATCTTGCTGCATATGGACACAAACTGCTTCAGTAACTGAGGAGTCACAAATGGTGCTGAACATTGTGCAATTATCAGTGAACCTCCCCACTTCTGACTTTATGATGGAGGGAAGGCGAAGATGGTTGGGCCTAGGACACTATCCTGCATAAATGCAGCGATGTCCTGGGACTGAGATGATTGACCTCCAACAATCACACACATCTTCATTTGTGCTGGGTATGACTGCAACCAGTGGAGAGTTTTTCCCCAATTACCATTGAATCCAGTTTTGCTAGGGTCCCTTGATGCCACAGTCGGTCAAATGCTACCTTGAAGTCAAGGGCAGTCACTCTCACCTCACCTCTTGACCTCAGCTCTTTTGTCCATGTTTGTACCAAGTTGTTCCCACGATTCATGGGCAGCTATTCACGTCACTGACGCAGAAAAGTGCCAGCCACTATACTGATACTCTTTCGAGTTATCAACAGTCACAGATTGCAACTCTTTTCGAGTACAAACACAGTTCTTGGTTTCCGGGAGTGGGACATGAACCCACAACCCTCTGATTCAAAGGCGAGGGTGCTATGAACTGAGCCACAGCTGACACCTCCAAGCAAGATTCTGGGTTGTCTGGATTACCAGTCCAGTGACAATACCACTACACCACCACCTCCCCCTCCACTATACTGATAGCAGGGCAGATTACTTTGCTGCTTTATTAGCCGCACAACTGGCAGGGAATCGTGAAAAAAAGAGAAAGGAACTTGACATTGGTTTCACATTGGACCACACTAAGTGTGTCAAACTACCAAGGGCACCTGCAGATGCACTGAAGAGCTGGTCTCTACATCAGACTGAACACAAGTACAAAAGCCTCTTTCCTAGTTCCTCAGTGCCAACACCATGGGGCCCAAATGAATTCAGGAGCTGAGTGGCCCTGGCAGAACCCAAACTGAGCATCAGTGAGTGGGTTATTGCTGAGTAAGTGCCGCTTGATAGCACTGTCGACAACGCCTTCCATCACTTCGCTGATGTTCGAGAGTAGGCTGATGGAGTGGTAATTGGCCGAATTGGATTTGTCCTGCTCTTTGTGGACAGGACATACCTGTGCAATTTTCCACATGCCAGTGTTGTAGCTGTACTGGAACAGCTTGGCTAGAGGTGTGGCTATTTCTGTAGCACAAGTTTTCAGTACTAATGCTAGAATGTTGTCAGGGTCCATAGCCTTTGCAGTATCCAATGCCTTCAGCTGTTCCTTTATATCATGTGGAGTGAATCGAATTGGCTGAAAACTGGCATCTATGATGCTAGGGTCCTCAGGAGATGGGACTTCATCTCCACAAGTACTGTGCGGTAATCACTCCTACCAATGTTGTCATGGACAGATGCATCTGTAGCAGAAACATTGGTGAGGTCAAGGTCAAGTAGGTTTTTTCCCACTTGTTGGCTCCCTCACCAGCTGCCGCAGACCCAGCCTAGCTGCTCTGTCCTTTAGGGCTCGGCCAGCTGAGGAACTGTGTATTGATGTTCACAGAATGCAAGTCACAGTTTGTAGCCTTGACAGGCCAGTGATGGGTGATGCTGCAGAGATGATGGAGTGGATGCCAAGTGTGTCCTCTAAATATTCAGTGCACCAAAAATGTGCTGAGGCAGTCACTGAGGAGGATGAGGTTGCCACACAACTCATGCACTCAGAGCCCTGAGCCATGGTGCTGTACAAGCTGAATGGATACCTCCATTCTCAGCCCATGACTCTGCACTGCCTCAGGGAAATCTCTCAATGGAGGAACTCATCTATTGCTGCTGGTCTAAGTACAGCCTCCCTTCTTGTGACTCCCCAGGCCCTGCATCTGTGCTTACCTGAGCATGGCTGTGAATGGAGGCACCTCCATTAGCAACTTCACAACAAACTTGACCACCATTCTGCTATCTTTATCCAAATTGCTACACTGCTCTGTGGCCTAGGCTTTTCTCTTTAGATTTAGAAATTTCTCCCCACTTGAACCTGCCCTGCCCTTTTTTAGTTTAACGTTCAATCTACAGCCCTAGTTTATGATTCACCAAGACATGGTCCCAGCATGGTTTGTGGAGCCTCTTTCACCAGTACTGGTGTCAGTGCCCCAGGAATCTAAATAAAACAAAACATACTGCTCAATGCCCATAAAAACTTAATATGACCGCTACTCAATGACAAGGTATCTGTCCAACATTTCAACATCTACCCTAAAAACCCCTGGCCCTCATAACCATCAGCATTCCTCACTAAATTTGGACTGTATCACAGACAAGTGAGGCAACAAGCTGACACAGTTACACTCACTGAATCATACCTCCCAGCCAATATTCCAGACTCTTCCATCACTATCCCAGGGTATGCCCTGTCCCACTGGCATTCAGCTGGGAGGGAGTGGCCCTGGAAGTTCTCAACATTGACCCTGGAGTCCACATAGTCTCAAGGCATCAGCACAAACATGAGCAAGGATGACCCATCACCCTCCCTGAACTGATGAATCAGTACTCTTCCAGACTCTAGGTCGGGGACTCCAATGTCTATCACCAAGAGTGGCTCGGTAGCACCTCTACTGACCCAGCTGCTGAGTCCTGAAGGACCTATCAGCAGGACTGGGCCTGTGGCAATTGGTGAGAGAACCAGCAAGAGAGAAAACATACTTGGCCTCATCCTCACTAATTTACCTGTTGCAGAAGCATCTATCATGACGGCATTGGTAGGAGTCACCGCTACTTAGCCCATGTGGAAATGAAGTCCCATTTTCACACTGAGAACACACACCATTGTTTGTGTTATGAAGTACTTCCGTGCTAAAACGGAATGGCAATTCTAAACTGGACATCCTGAGGCACTGTGGGTCATCAACAGCAACAGAGTTTTATTCAACCATAACATGTAACATCACGGCCCGGCATGTCCCTCACTCCATAATTATCATCAAGCCAGGGGACCAACCCTGGTTCAATGAGGCATGCAGGATAGTATGCCAGGAGCAGCACCAAGCATACCTAATATTGAGGTGCCAAGCTGGTGAAGCTACAACATCAGGCTACAAACATGCTAAAGAGTGGAATCAAAATGCTATAGACAGAGCTAAGAAATCCCACAACCAATGGATCAGATCAAAGCTCTGCAGTTCTGCCACATCCAGTCCTGGGTGGTAGTGGGCAATTAAATAACTAATTTGAAGAAGTGGCTCCACAAATGTCCTCATCCTCAATGATGGGGAAGCCTAGTATATCAGTGGATAACCAAGCTGAAGAATTTGCAACCATCTTCAGCCAGAAATGCCAAGTGGATGATCCATCTTAGCTTCCTCCTGAGTTCCCAGCATCATAGGTGCCAGTCTTCAGCCAATTCAATTTATTCCAAGCAATATCAAAAAATGTCTGAAGGCATTGGATCCTGCAAAGGCAATGGTTCCTGACAACATCTGAGTCATAATACTGAAGACTTGTGCTCCAGGACTAGCCCTGCCCTTAGCCAAGCTGTTCTAGTACAGCTACAACACTGGCATCTAGCCATCATTATGGAAAATTGCTTAGGCATGTCCTGTCCAGAAAAGAGCAGGACAAATCCAACGCAGCCAATTACCACCCCATCAGCCTACTCTCAGTCATCAGCAAAGTGATGCAAGGTATTGCGGACAATGCTATCAAGCGGCACTTGCACAGCAATAGACTGCTCATCGATGCTCAGTTTGGGTTCCACCAGTGGGACTCAGCTCAGACCTCATTACAGCCTTAGATCAAAAAAAGAGCTGAATTCGAGAGGTGAGGTCTGAGTGACTGCCCTTGACCAAGTGTAGCATCAGGGAGCCCTTGTAAAATTGAAGGTAATGGAAATCAGGAGGGAATGGTTGGAGCCATACCTAGCACAAAGGAAGATGGTTGTGGTTGTTGGAGGTCAATCATCTCAGTCCTGGGACATTGCTGCACGAGTTCCTCAGGGTAGTGTCCTAGGCCTAAACGTCTTCAGCTGCTTCATCAATGACCTTCCCTCCGTCATAAGGTCAGAAGTGGGGATGTTCACTGATGATTGTAAGATATTCAGTCCAATTTGTGATTCTTTAGATACTGAGCCAATTCCAGCCTGCGTCCAGCAAGACCTGGACGACATTCGTGCTTAGGCTGATAAGTGGAAAATAATATTCACATTACACAAGTGCCAGGCAATGACCATCTCCAACAAGAGAGAATCCAACCTTGATGCTCAACAGCATGACCATCACTGAATCCTCCACCATCAACATCCTGGGGGCTACCATTGACGAGAAGCCGAACTGGACCAGCCAGGTAAATATTGTGGCTATATGAGCAGATCAGAGACTAGAAATTCTGCAGCGAATAACTTACCACCCGTCTCCTCAAAGACTCTCCACTATCTACAAGGCACAAGTGAGAAATGCAATAAGAATAATCTTCATTTGCCTGAGTGAGTGCAGTTCCAACAACACCCAAGAAACTTGACACTATCAAAGACAAAGCAGCCTGCTTGATCAGAACTCTATTCATCACCTTAACCACTCACTCCCTCCATCACTGGTTCACAGTGTCACCCATGTGTAACATCTACAAGGTGTACTGCAGCAAATGGTCAAGGCTCCTTCAACAGCGACTTCCAAATCTACAACATCTACCACTTAGAAGAACAAGGGCAGTGGATGCATGGGAACGCTACCAACTGCAAGTTCCCCTCAAAGTCACACACAGTCCTGATTTGGAAATAAATCATTGTTCCTTCACTGACACTGGGTCAAAATCCTGGAACTCTCTTTCTAACAGCACTGTGGGTATACCCACCACATGGACTGCAGTGGTTCAAGAAGGTAGCTCACCACCACCTCCTCAAGGGCAATTAGGGATGGGCAACAAGTGTTGGCCTTGCCGTTGATTTACATATCCCATGAATGAATAAAAAAAAGTTTGTTCTTACTTCATCTGGCATTTTTAAAAAGTAAGATTAAATGAGGGATTGATAGTTTCACCAACCAGAATCTTAGATTTAGAGGCAGGGTTAAAATTACCTGTGTGAGGGGAGGAAGTTGGGGGAGTGGGTGGAGTAGCAGTGTGGGTTGGATGCACTGCTTTTATCACCATTATAACCTGTAAGTTTCACATTTTTCTTTCTATTTTCTCCAATCACCTGAAGATACTGATTCATGCGTTTGGTTCCAAATACACTTGTTCCATTCATCCATTCTGCTCCTATATATATATATTGACTTCTCACAATGATTCCACCCTGGTAGCTCATCAAAGTCACCATTAGTCACAGAAAATGCTGAAAAAACTCAGCAGGTCTAATAGCACCTGTGGAGAGAAAAACAGAGTTAATGTTTTGAGTCCGTACGGCACTTCTTCAGAGCTAAAGAGAAGTAAAAATGTGATGAAATTTATACTGTTTAAAGGGGGTGGAGCAGGTGAAGCTGGATAGAAAGCCAGCGACAGGTGGGGGAAAAGAAGAGATTGATAAAGATGTCATGATCAAAAGGACAAAGGGGTGTTAATGGTAGTGGTACTGACTAAAGGAGATACTGATGGTGGCATTAAGGTAAGAAAGCAGAATGTGATAATAGCGGGACAAGGGTGAGCACATTGGAAAGAACAACATGAACAAGTGACAGCTGGCCCTGGTGGAGGTGGGGTGGGGGAAAGGACGGTGGTGGGAAAAATGATCGAAAATAGGATAAATGGTGGGGATAAAACAATTAATTAAAATGAAAATAAATAAAAATAAGTGGATAAAAAATAAAAATTGAAAAATAAAAATGAATATTGAAAAAAGGGGATAAAAAAGGGGTGAGGATGGAGGAGAGAGCTCATGGTCTGAAGATGTTGAACTCAATGTTAAGTCTGGAAGGCTGTAAAGTATCTAATCAGAAGATGAGGTTCTGTTCCTCCAGTTTGTGTTGGGCTTCACTGGAACATTGCAGCTTGCCAAGGACAGACATGTGGGCATGAGAACAGGATTATGTGTTGAAATGGCAAGCGACAGGAAGGTCTGGGTCATGCTTGCGGACAGACCGAAGGTTTTCCGCAAAGCAGTCACCCAGTCTACGTTTGGTCTCTCCACTGTACAGGAGACTACAATGGGAGCAGCGAATGCAGTAGACCAAACTGAAGGAGGTGCAAGTGAAGCGCTGCTTCACCTGAAAGGAGTGTTTGGGCCCTTGGACAGTGAAAAGGGAGGAGGTAAAGGGGCAGGTGTTGCACCTTCTGCAATTGCATGGGAAGGTGCCGTGGGAGGGGGATCAGGTGTTGGGGGTGATGGAGGAGTGGACCAGAGTGTACCGGAGAGAACGGTCCCTATGGAATGCGACGGGGGTGGGGTGTGGCAAGTGGAAGATGTGTTTTGTGGTGGCATCATGCTGGAGTTGGTGGAAATGGCGGAGGATGGTCCTTTGAATGCGGAGGCTGGTGAGGTGAAAAGTGAGGACAAGGGGGACCCTATCATGGTTCTGGGAGGGAGCCACCAATATTCCTTACAAGCCCACCAACTCCCACAGCTATCTCGACTACAGCTCCTCACACCCTGCTTCCTGTAAGGACTCCATCCCATTCTCTCAGTTCCTTCACCTCTGTCACATCTGTTCCGATGCTGCCACTTCCCAAAACGGCGCTTCTGCCATGTCTTCCTTCTTCCTTATTCGAGGTTTCCCACCCACTGTGGTTGACAGGGCCCTCAACCGTGTCTGACCATCTCCCGCACCTCTGCCCTCACACCTTCCTCTCCCTCCCAGAACCATGATAGGGTCCCCCTTGTCCTCACTTTTCACCCCACCAGCCTCCACATTCAAAGGATCATCCTCCGCCATTTCCGCCAACTCCAGCATGATGCCACCACCAAACACATCTTCCACTCCTGTCAGCATTCCGTAGGGACTGTTCCCTTCGGGACACTCCTCCATCACCCCCAATGCCTCATCCCCCTCCCACGGCACTTTCCCATGGAATTGCAGAAGGTGCAACCCTGCCGTTTTACCGCCTCCCTCCTCACTGTCCAAGGGTCCAAACATTCCTTTCAGGTGTCATTTGCACCTCCTTCAATTTGGTCTACTGCACTCGCTGCTCCCAATGCAGTCTTCACTACATTGGAGAGACCAAACGCAGACTGGATGACCGCTTTGTGGAACACATTTGGCCTGTCTGCAAGCATGACTTTTTTCTTTTCTCTTAACCCAGGCAGCTTTGAACCCGGCCTATTGTTATCCTGGCTGAGACTAGCTGCCTCCTACAGATCATGGGTTGAATCTATATGCTTCCTGTAGGGGGAAATCCAGAACAATATTAAAATTAGAACTAGACTGTTCAAGCGTGAAGTCAGGAAGCTCTTTTGCAATCAAAGGGCTGTGGAAATATGAATTTGCTCCCCAAAATGCTGTAAATGCTGGTTCAACGAGATTTTCTCGGCTGTCAACAGGTAAAGGTGTCAAAGGATCTAGATCAAAGGCAGGTAAATAGAAATGAGGAACAAATCAGCCACAATCTAATGAAATGGCAGAATAGGTTTGAGGGACTGAATGGCCCTGTACAGTTCAGCTGCTGACTGATAAACTTAGTACACTAAAATAAAACCCTTTGTTTGCATTACTAATAGTCTATTCTAATCTGCAAATCTTTCCCACTTCCTCAGGTTTTATTAGATTTAAGATGATTGCTGAAAGAAGCAATGGTGACTTGAGGAAAAACTTTTGTACGCAGTGAGTGGTTAGGATCTGGAATGCACTGCCTGAGAGTGTGGTGGAGGCAGAGGCAGTCAAGGACTTCAAAAAGCAAATGGATAATTGTCCGAAGAGAAAAGCTTTACAGGGCTACAGGAAAGGTGGGGGAGTGGGAATAGCTGAGTTGCTATTGCAGAGAGGCAGCACAGGTACAATGGGCCAAATGGCCTCCTTCTGTGCTGAACTGTTCTATGATTCCATATGCATTATATGAATGGTTCTGTTACAAAAGCTGGTCTGTTGCATCTACTCAGGTTCAGTGACGCAAATCTTTCCCTTAACTGGTCTGTGATCCATATTGTGGGTAAAAATGGCTTTTGCCCAAAGTCTTTGTTTTACCCAAGATGACCTCAGAGGTCGCATGACTATGGCAAGCCACAATACACAAGAGGCAGCAATGCACAGAGGCATTTCTCCAAACATCCCCCTTTTCATTAAAAGAGAAAACACACATTGCATATATTATCATTTGCAGTTGCAAGTTACCCACAAACATGGTTTATAACAAAAGTCATCAAGGTGAATAGAAAACTGTTCATTCTAGACTGTCTCAATTTTGTCTGTCTCTACACATGCATTGCACACATAATCTTCAAAACTTTCAGGTCTTCTAATGGTACGGGTGCAGGTGATTGTTGGCGTTTGTCTGGTATTTTCTGATTCCCTGGGTAACGTTGCCTCTCTGGGGAATGTCATTGCCGTGGTGAGTGTTGCTGCTGATTTTTGTTGAATGCGTTGAATGTTTGCTCCCTGATTGGCTCTCCAATTCTCAACTATGGTAATAACCTAGCAGCTTGATCAAAGTGAAATTTGGCTTTCTGTCGCTTCACTTTGATTTTTTCACTCACTGCAGTTACTAATTCTGGCTTCAGTAGTGTTTTAGCTATTGAAAGAGTAGTTTGGGTGTGGTGTGACATTAGTCGCTGGACTGGACTGCTTTCCATGCCTTCAGTCGGTGTGTTTCTCCACTCTAGGATCATCTTGTACACATCTGTGCTGGATCTATTTGATTTTTTTGGTGATCCCTTTGACCATTTTCACCCCTGCATCGGCCTTTCCATTTGACTGGGGTAGAGTGGAGATGATGTATAGTGCTGAATTTTCCATTCACGAAGTGCTCGAATTCTTCACTCATGAACTGAGGGTCATTGTTACTCATCACAATGCCGGGAATGTCATGATGACTGAAGTGTGCGTTCAGGCATTCTATTATCTCACTGATAGTTGCTGATGTCAGTTTGTCTAACTCCCAGTAGTCTGAATAGTAGTTGACAGTGACAAAGCAATCAGTTCCACAGAGAGTTAAGAGGTCTACTGCAAGCTTCATCCATGGTCTGTCTGAGATGGCATGAGTCATGAGCAGCTCTTTAGTTTGCTTAGCTTGATATTCATTATAAGCACTGAACTGGCTGATGTGGTCCATAATCTCATTGCTCATGTTTGGCTAGGATAGCACTTCTCTTGCCATCCTCAGTCTAGACTTGATTCGTTGATGGCTTGCATGGATGTGCTTCAGCATCTCTTTTCTCGTCTCCTTAGGGATGATGACTCAAGGTCCTTTTTACAAGTTGCCATCTTGGGCAATGACTTCATCTCTATATGCCTAATTATCACTTAAGGTAATGGGTGTCCTTGATGCTTTCCAGCCATCCTTTCATCATCACTTCCTGCAGCACTTGGAGAGTTGCATCTCGTTGCATAGTTTGCTTGACTCGAGCAAGACACTTTTCTGTCAGTTTCAATGTGTCTGCTGGGTTGATGACTTCCAGAGTATGCCGTGCTGTTGCTTCTCATTGAATAAGGAAGATTTCACACTCTGTACTCGCATCAGCAACTTCCTTCAAAGGGAGTGTGGCTCTCGACAGTATGTCAGCAATATACATCTACTTCCCCTACTTGTACTTCACTTCCAAATGGTATCTCAGCAAATGACATAACACCCTATTCAGATGCTGTAGAGCAAATAGAATTGGTTTGAGAAAGATGCTTTGAAGTGGTTTGTCATTCGACTCTACCATCACTTTCTGTCTCCCAAACAGGTACTAATTAATGGCTCTCCAACTCTCAACTCTGGTAATGACCTGCTCACGAGCAAAGACAAAAGCCAGGCACCCTTTCTCAATCTGTATGTACTGTCATTCAGTTTGCCTTACTGCTCTGGATGCAAACACAACTGGTTGGCCTTGCTGCCTGAGAATTGCTCCAAGTCCTGTTTCACTGACATCACACTGCATTATTAACATTGTGGTACCTCAGCAGTGGTGTTGTCATCACTAGCTGTTGGTTCAAACGGCCTCCAGAGCATAGCCAGAAAACTGCTGCCTTCATTCAACTTCATCTGCCAGTATCCATCATTGGCATCTAGGGTGGGAAAAGACCTTTGCTTTGGCAAATTGCGACAAAATTCCTTCAATGGTTGGCATGGGGTAGTGAGATTTTTTCAAAGCTTTATTGAGGTCCTTTGGATCTATGCACACTCTCAGCTTTCCAGGTTTTTACACTGCTCCCATGCTGCTAATCCAGCCTGTCAGAGTTTTCACTTTCTTGATTACTCCCATCATTTTAAACTCCTCTAACTTGTCTTTCAGGCTGGACTTGAGGGCAGCTGGAACTCTCCTTGGAAGATGCCAAGCTGGCCCCAGACTCTCATCTACTTCAAGATGATGATCACCAGGGAGACATCCAAGACCTGTGAAAACATCTTTGTAATTGGTCCGGATCTGTTCAGCAGTCAATTTTTTGGTGCTGTCCAAAACACTGCAAACTGCTTCTTGGTGCATGGAGGGTTACCAGTTCAAGCTTTTAACTTGTTTCAGTTCAGATGAGTGGATTTTGCTTAGTGTCTACTATCTGAAACTGTAGATCTACTTCCTTCCCATTCATTGGGTTCTCAGCTTAGTTTGTCCTCTTGGGGTGAGCATTGTTCCATCACAAGATAAGGCTGGAGCATTTGCTACAATTGTCAGCCAGAAGTGCCAAGTGGATGATCCATCTTGGCCTCCTCTGGAGGTCCCCAGCATCACAGATGCTAGTCTTCAGCCAATTTGATTCAGTCCACTGAAGGAACTGGATAGTGCAAAAATTATGGGCTTTGACAATATTCCAGCAATAGTCTGAAGACTTGTGCTCCAGAACTTGCCGCGCCCCTAGCCAAAATGTTCCAGTACAGCTACAACACTGGCATCTACTCAGCTATGTGGAAAATTGCCCAGGTATGTCCTGTCCATAAAAAGAAATACAAATCCAACCCGGCCAATTACTGTCCCATCAGTCTACTCTCGAACATCAGTAAAGGAATTGAAGAAGTCATTAACATTGCTATGAAGCGGCACTTGCTGAGCAATGACCTGCTCAATGATGCGTAGTTTGGGTTCCGCCAGGGCCACTCAGCTCCTGACCTCATTACAGCCTTGGTTCAAATACGGACAAAAGACGGAACTCCCGAGGTGAGGTGAGTGTGACTGCCCCTGACATCAAGGCCGCATTTGACTGAGTGTGGCATCAAGGAACCCTAGCAAAACTGGAGTCACTGGAGATCAGGAGGAAAACCCTCCGCTGGTTGGAGTCATACCTAGTGCAAAGGAAGATAGTTGTGGTTGTTGGAGATCAGTCATCTCAGCTCCAGGACATCACTGCAGGAGTTCCTCAGAGTAGAGTCCTCAGCCCAACCATCTTCAGCTGCTTCATCAATGACCTTCCTTCCATCATAAGGTCGGAAATGGGGATGTTCACTGATGATTACACAATATTCAGCATCATTTGCGACTCCTCAGATACTGAAGCAGTCCGTGTCCAAATGCAGCAAGACCTGGACAATATCCAGGCTTGGACTGACAAGTAACAAGTAACATTCGCACCACACAAGTGCCAGGCAATGACCATCTCCAACAAGAGAGAATCTAATCATTGCTCTTTGACATTCAATGGCATTACCATCACTGAAGCTCCCACTATCAACATCCTGGGGGTTACCATTGACCAGAAACTAAACTGGACTAGCCATTTAAATACTGTAGCTACAAGAGCAAGTCAGAGGCCAGGAATCCTGTGATGAGTAACTCACCTTCTAACTCCCCAAATCCTGTCCACCATCTACAAGGCACAAGTCAGGAGTGTGATGGAATACTCCCCACTTGCCTGGATGAGTGCAGCTCCCACAACACTCAAGAAGCTTGACACTATCCAGGACAAAGCAGCCCGCTTTATTGGTATCACATCCACAAACATTCACATCCTCCACCACCGACACACAGTAGCAGCAATGTGTACCATCTACATGATGCACTGCAGGAATTCACCAAGGCTCCTTAGACAGCACCTTCCAAACCCACGACCACTACCATCAAGAAGGACAAGGGCAGTAGATATGGGAACAGCACCACCTAGAAGTTCCCCTCCAAGTCACTCACCATCCTGACTTGGAAATATATCGCTGTTTCTTCACTGTCATTGGATCAAAATCCTGGAACTCCCTTCCTAACAGCACTGTGGGTGTACCTGCACCACATGGACTGCAGCAAAGCCCACATCCCATGAATGAACCAAAAAAACATAGCCTCAACTTTATCTTTGGCTTCATTTTTGGGTCAGCACCTTGAGCAACTTCACACAGGTCTGTGAAGCTCATGCTGTTGCATGTAGCGCTGGTGTCTATCTACACTTCACCTTAACTTGATGCTCTCCTTCTGCAGTCAACATTCCAATAGTTTTTACCTTGAAACTTGACGGTACAAACCTGTTCTAGGGTGTAGAGTGATTCGTCAGAATCATTGTCCAACATCTCTTCAAGCGACCATCTTTATAGGCTTGCTTTTCTTCTTTCCAGAAAAACTCTTGTGTGCAAAGTGGTTCAGATTCTCGCAGTTAGAGCACCGCTTTCCCCATGATTGACATGTGGCCTTTTCTTTTGTGTGGTGTCCTCTGCAATATTTACATCCAGTACTCTGGCCTTGATCATTCTTCTGGCTTTTCTGTAAATAGTTCTTCCTTGTCTCAATTGTCTTGTAGGAGGCCTGAACTGCCTCTCAGCATTGTGCAAAACCTTATCAGTTCTCACATCAATAGTTTTTTGAGAGTAAGTTTCGCTGCTCTCAGCAGACATGCTCTTATGCGCAACCTCTTGTTCCTAAAACAGTCTATCTCTGATCACATCATCCTTCAGTTGCTCAAACTCACAAGGTTCAGCTAGATATCTCAGTGCAGTCACATACTGATCAATGTTCTCCCCCTCTTCCTGAGCTCTGGTGTTGAACACATAACATTCATAAATAAATTAATAGAGGGTTAAAAGTGAGTCTTTAAGGCCTCCAAAATTTCCCCAGTCTGGCTTTTCTTCTCCTCAGTAAGGTCTGGGGGCGTAATACAGCTTACAGCACTCTTTCTCTGACACTGTTAACAGAGTTGTTATTCTCATTTGTTCAGGTTTCTTGTTTAACTCTGTGGCAATTTCATAATTCTGCCATTGAGACTGGAAGAATTTCCAATTCACTTTCGAATCAGCCTTCACTGGTGCAGGTGCAGGTACTGGAATATTCAAAGCCATACTGACTCAGCCAGCAGTCAATGTCCTGTACAAAGTACTGAAATTTTAAGTATCCTCTGCTGTTTCTTATAGCAGCTGGCTGTCCTACAGCTATCAAAATCCACCCAACTCCAGCTGCACATTTCGGCTGAACACTCCTGAGTTCTAAGTGGTGTGTAAAAATGGCTTCTGCACAAAGCCTTTGTTTTATCCCAGGTGACCTCAGAGGTTACATGACTATGGTAAGACACAGTACACAAGAGGCAGCAGTGCTCAAAGGCATTTCTCCAAACAATCTGGTTGCCTGCCTTTTTACAAAAGTAGACACCTGCTTCCCTATATCTGCTAACATGGTGATGGGACAGAGAGAACTGTAATAATGACCTGGGCACAATCTCCATGTTTTAAGTTTACATACTGCTAAGAGCATTCAAAAGGCAACAGAGTTAACATTAGGTGAGGTGTCACTTGATTCAGTTTTTTAGATGTTTTATTCCACAGTAGGTAAAACATACAGAGCACTGTGTACGATGAAAGTTACTTTGCACAATCAATTCAACTTCTGTTTGTGTAATGTTACAAAATTAAAAAACACATATATGCGAGCTCAGGTTGTTGGACCCTTACTGTAAAAGTATAAAATCTTCTGTGCACTGGAAAAGAGAAGGTTGAGAGTTGCTATGGTTCTTGTTTTCAGGATTATAAAGGGGTTGGATAAGGTAGACCAAGACACCTTGCTCAGAACAGTAGAAGCTGAGGAGGGAGGATATTTTCAAAACTAATCTGCAGAAATACTGGATCATTTTAATCCTCTAAAATGATAGGTTTGGGTTGGGTGAGAAGTTGTCCGCTTCCAGGTGACCAATCAAGCTAGCAGTCGAGCAGGAAACCAGCAGTGAAATTTGAAACATGTCCCACCGGCAAACCCAGACTTCCAGGTTTCCTATCCACAACTGCTCTCACCTCTCCAAGCCACTCACCATCCTGACTTGGAAATAAATCGCCATTCCTTCACTGTCGCTGCGTCAAAATCCTGGCACTCCCACCCTAACAACACTGTGCGTATACCTACACCGCAGGGACTGCAGCGGTTCGAGAAGGTGGCTCACCACCACCTTCTCAAGAGCAATTATGGGCGGGCAATAAATGCTGGGCTAGCTGGTGATGCCCACATCCTATGAATGAAAGAAATAAACTTTGAACGCAACTCCCCATAAATAACAGGGTCATTATCCAATTGGTGCATTGTCAATCAGTGGAACAGGCTCCCTAGGGAGACAATGGAAGTAGTTAGCACTGATTTGTTCAAATGAAAATTATATTGAATCATACCATCTTAAAGCACAGAAGGAGGTCATTTGGCCTCTCGTGCCTGTGCCATAGGATGGCCTCTGCCTGCTAAGAGTCTCCTGCTATGGGACAGTGCATCGTACTCGGGCTGACCAGCTGGAGTTGATGGGATCACAGGCAGAGGGGATCTGAAACAGCAGGACACCTTGGACTGTCCTGGGAGGATGCCCCTGGGGTATCTGGCTCACACTCCTCCTCCATTTGGGTACCTGAAGGCCCTTCCCTGACTCCTTGAGGAGAAGGGGCACCTGAAGGGAGGTTGAGGTGCCCCTCCCCCTCTCCCCTTACCACTGCTGGAAAGCACCCATGGCTAGAGTGATGGTGTGCCGGTCTGAGCGCAAATCCAAAAACTGCTGGACCTGGGTCTCCAAGGCAGCCACCACCCTTCCCATGGAGACTTAGTTGTACTCACATGCCAGAGTCACGACATCAGACAGAATGTGGACAGACTCCTCCATCCTTCATTCCAGTCTGGTTACGGCCTCTGACACCTCGGCTTGATGTTCCCCTGCTTGCCTTTGCACCTTCAACATTTTTCTCAGGGCCGATTCCAGAGGTTTGTCATCGGACTCGGACTCTGCAGGGGCCTAGACTCCAGCAGTCCTCAGAGTGTCAAAGACCTCGGCTGCCACTGCCTCCACCTGCTATGACACGTTGGTGAGGTGCTTAACAGATAGTGACCTGAGCCTATTCTAGAACTTGGACCCATGGAGGTGCATGTATCTGTGCTGGTGGAGGGTGCAGGTGAACGCAGTGATGGGTCTTTATCCGATGGTTCCTCGGCATCCTCATCTGAGGTGGTCTAGGAGCTGGGACTGGGGCGCCTGCCCAAACTCTTCTTCTGCCTTTCCTTGCTGGTGGCTGGAATAGAGAAAAGAGATAATTAGTGTTTGATTAGGAAAGCTCCTACATAATAGGTCATTCGCAGTCATTGTCCGCATTTGGCCGATGTACACTGGATAGACCCTCACAAGCTTGTTGTGGGAAGCCGCTCTTGCCTTCCGTGCAGGAACAATCTCTGTCCTCACCAGCCAACTCTGCAGCCAGCTCCTCATGGGAGGAGAGTATTCTCAGCTCCGGGGTATCCCCTCCAGCCTTGGCTCTCTCCTGTCGATTATGAGTGATCTTGTCCTGCATAAAGACAAATGGATTGACTAAGCACTATGAGGTAATGATGGGATGAACAAATCACTGCCCACCCCACCACAAAATTCCAACAAGTTCCTTGTTGACGCTGATAATTAATGAGTTGACAGGCAGAAAATCGGGCACAAAAATCTGCCCTGCCACCCAGCGGGAATCACACCGACTTTCCCGCCTGCCACCACAGTCTCCAGAATGGAAAATTCCAACCAGTTTCTCCTGACTTGTTCTATCAAAATATAATTTTGAATACCTTTATTAGGTAACCCATTAACCTTCTCTGCTCTAAGGAGAACAATTTCAGCTTCTCCAGTCTCTCCACATAACTGAACTCCCTCATTCTGGTATCATTGTGGTAAACCTCCTCTATACCTTCTCCAAGGCCCTGATGTCCTTCCTAAAGTGTGGTGCCCAGAATTATCAATTTGCCCTGTCACCTTCAATGATTTGTGAATATCCCTCTGTTGCTCCACCTCCATACTACCATTTAGATCATACTGCCTCTTTATGTTATTTGTGCATCATTTCTCAATTATCCATGATAAATTGCATCTGCCATGTGTCTGCCCTTTTCACAGTCTGTCATTGTCTTCATTAGCCTCAGCCTGTTCAGGCGCAACCCCTATGGTTTGTACAGGTCCCTCCTGCCCCAGAACTGTTAGTTAAGGCCCCAGGAGCCTGAAGCCATTCCTTCTGCACCACTCCTCTAGCCACACATTTATCTGCACCATCTTCCCATTTCACTAGCACATAGCACTGGGGGTAATCCAGTGATTACAGTTGAAGTCCTGTTCCTTAATTTTTTTAATTCTTCAATCTTTTTTCTGAAACTCTGCCTTTAGAAGCCCAACTCTTTTCCTATGATGCCAAAGGTTCCAATATAGACCACAACCTCTGTTTGTTCCCCTTACCCTCGCAGAATGTCCTGCACATATTCAGTGATATCATTTACTCTTGCACCAGGAAGGCAACATACCATTTGATACTCACATCTTGGCTACAGAAACTCCAGTCTAGCCCCCAATTATCCAATTCCCTATAACAATTGCATTATTACACTTTCTTGTACTCCCCTGTGGATCTGAGTCTCCTGTTGTGCTGTGGATTTGCTTCTAACCGAACTCCCAGAATTGTCATCACCCCCACAACACTGAGTGCTGATTTGTGTCATTATTTCAGAAAATAATATTTTGGGATATGCTATATTAGTAATTTAAGACATGACATATGATAAGTGTAGTAAGCTTTGGAGGATCAGGTAACTTTAGACCTTTGGTTCTGTTGCGACTGGTCCCCGGACGAGATTCCCCAATTTGATGTGATCCCAGACGAGGCACACTAAATTGTTATGCTCCTGACTGAGGAGTGGTGAACTAGCTCCCTTTCTTTATTCAACCCCCTCTGTTGGTCCCAATAAGGTTAATTTTAAAAGGATCCCTTCGCTCACGGATACCTTTTCCCAGTCCGAATGTATTTATGTTTTAAAAAGGAGCCAATTTAACCAGGTTGTCTTGAGTCAAAGAAAGAGTGAAATTATTAGTTACTAAATGAGAGTTACTAAATGAAAGCGAGAAAAAATAATAAAAACATGTAACACATACAGACAGATTAGAAATGAGAAATTGAGTCCAAAAATAAAAGTTAAAAGGATATACCAATCAGTCCTTTGGCTTGTCCGTGAGGTGAAACGTTGCAGTCATTAAGTTGGGGTGATTTCGGTAGCACTGACTTTGGCAGTTGAACAGTTGGTTTGGAGATTCTGGGTTCTGCATGTTAGCTGAAAGGAGTTGCCCTGTTTCCTTTTTGACTGTAGCTTTGCTGACTTGTAACTTGCTTCCAGCAATCAGAGAGGAAATACTTTTTTTACCTGCAAGCACAGGGATGCCCAGTTGGTGTTCTTCAGTTGTGACCTCCACAGCATACACACACCAGAACAGAACACCAGACTAGTACACAGAACTAGGGTTGCAGTGGCTTTTTTAACTCCTTTCCCTGTGTATTCCTAGAAGGGAAAAAACAATCAGATTTAATCCAGATCTGTTTTCTTTCAACTCAGTTCATGTTCACAGTCTGGGATATAACTCAACAGGAGGTGGTTTCGGCTGAGATGGTAATCATTTTCCATTATTTCTGAAAACACAGGAGATTACAGTTCACTGGGGTTTTCCACACTTCATGTCTAGGTCTGTTGTAGACTATTTGGTAGGGATTGATAGCTAGGATTTGTCAATAACTCCATTATCATTGTGTCATGTGACTACTCTGATAGTAGACAGTGAACTAGATGGACCTTTCTTGTCTAGCAATACCTACGTCAATTTCTAAATTACCTCCCTTTAAAGACCAATGGAGATCAAAGACAATGTCAAGGTGCTAGGTGTCTCCTGATTGACCAGACATTGCTAAAGAATGGACCATTTTCTGGAATCATTGCAGATCAACTGCACATCCTATGGTTGAATTATCTCTCCTTTTCCTTATTGATGAACAATTCAGCATGGGGCTGTTCTTGACAAAGGATCATAGATCTAAACCATCAACCAAACTTTCTCCACAAATGCTACCTCACCTGCTCAGTGTTTCTGGTATTACCTATTTCAATACCAACATGGGGATGTCTAGGGAAACTGCCCCCTTTTTGGGTCCGCTCTTGCCAAAAACAGCTTATCTGTGTCCTATTAGTAAAACAAATGGCCACCGAAATGTGTAATAGATTTTCACGCCAGTTTTAAATATGAACCTCCAGAATTTTGAACATTGCTTATTTATTCATTCGTGGAATGTGGGTATCACCGGCTAGGCTAGCATTTATTGCCCATCCCTAATTGCCCTTGTTCAGAGGGCACTAAGAATGAACCACATTATTGTGGGTCTGGGTCTAGAGTCACATGTAGGTCAGATCAGGTAAGGACAGCAGATTTCTTTCCCTAAAGGACATTAGTGAACCAGATGGTTTTTACAACAATCATCAATGGTCTCATGGTCATCATCGTACTTTTAATTCCAGATTTTCATTGAATTCAAGTTTTGCCATCTG
Organism: Cetorhinus maximus; assembly: GCF_964194155.1. NCBI lineage: Eukaryota > Metazoa > Chordata > Chondrichthyes > Lamniformes > Cetorhinidae > Cetorhinus > Cetorhinus maximus. The sequence continues at coordinate 46,734,627 of NC_135896.1, read as the reverse complement.
CCATGATGGGATTCAAATCCAGGTCCCCAGAGCATTACCCTGGGTCTCTGGAATATTAGCCAGTGACAATACACTATATCACTGCCTCCCCGCTTTCTCAGGACCTTAATATTAATAAGTATTAAACAAGGAAAGGATCGTGGTTGACAGTTCAGTTCTCTATCATTTCACAGCCTGCCACTGTGTATTAGGTTAGTTCTCCATCAATACCAGCTAGGCATAAAATGAACTATTACATGGGTGGAGCGTATAACGGAAAATCAGGTGAGATTGCATAACTGTACAGAAGCCTGACCTATGTTTTATCTTCCTATCCTTCGAAGTGGAAGAAAATCAGATAGCCCCATTAAGGGCATGGATTCTACTGTGCAGCCCCCCCCCCCCCCCCCACACACACAACTGATTTTCTTCAGTCAGGTATTACTTTATGATACAGGGACTACAGAATAAAATCTACCTCAGCACTGTCCACAGATACACCGGCCATTTAGCTGATTTACTGTAGGGCTGCTAGCACCTGTGAAATCATATTCTGACATGAGTTATCTCCTTCAGAAGGTAAAATAATGAGCAGGTAAAATTGTAAAACAAGAGGCAGAAAATATTTTGACTTCTTCCGTTACTTCAGCACAGGTGGAATTCACAACATTATATGGTCATGTAAATCAAATCATTTTGCAGCAGTTTTAAAAGTTTTACACACCAGTGTTGTGCATTTCTGCAGCAATTCTACTGTGCTAGTACAAGTTATTATGTAGCTAAATTTTGATTTTGGTAAAAATCAGAGCCAATGTCTTGTCTGGACTTTAAGCTTTCCGCCCAGAAACTGCTAATCACTAAATTCTTTGCAAGCTGACGTTGCTTCTCAAGCAGCCAATTTAATAACATCAAAGCAGACAGATTAAATCTGGCATTTTTTTTACATTGAACATTACAGACATTTTTAAAAGCAAGAGCTAAATTGATTTGCAGTTTAAAAGCTTTGGCGGACTACAGTTTGCTGGCACCTCGAACAAGGTATTCGTGAACTGGCTACTCTTGTGAGCAGCAACATCAGCATGCAATTAATTTTTTGTGAACAAGAGAATTTGGCTTCCAGCCACAAACTTCTGGTGACACATGGCCTTTAAAACCCTAGTGTCATCAGGAATTTCCGTTTTGCAAAACAGAAATTCTTGACTGTAAACAACGCAGCTGAGCAGCACAATCGAAGATGGCAGTGGAAACACAAGTCCACCACAGATTTTCCAGCTGAGAATTCGTCCTTCAATGCACTTTTAAAGTACCCAACTATGGGATCATAAAGATCAAGTGGACTTGAATTTTCTCTGCTGTCATCTTTTTTGATTTGCCATTCGGTCAGCAACATCTGTTTTGCTATTTGGACCCTACATATGAAAATCAATGGCATCAGCCACATTCAAATTTTCAAAGACACAGGCATCTTCAATTGGATTCTTAAAAGCAACGAGATACTTTTGGAACAATTTTATCATAGTTACTGTTCATTTTAGCTCATGTATATTTGTTCTAATTGGCGTAACAAGAATAAAAGATTGCTTCAATAACACACATTCTTCCCACATTCTTCATACAAGTAGTGTTTGCCATGTGTAATGTCTCTAGTTTACTCTTTAATCATATTCCTTCACTCCAAATCACAAAAGCTAATGTCTCCTGTATCAAGGCATCAATATTTTTACTGCAATATTTGTGGCAGAATAGCCAAGCTTATTAACTAAACCTGCAGGATAGTTCCATGGACTGTTTTACAGCCCTTCAGCCTGGCTTGTATTACATGCAAAATGATAAAGTCTCACTGTATGATAAAGGCTTTAATTTTTGAAAAAAAAACCCTTTTTGAGTGATGTATCTATTTTTAAATCATTTTTCAAACATTTCACTGGCTTTCACAAAAAAGCTCTGTAAAATTGGCCTTTATGGGAAAACAAGCAATGAGCTATTGTCAAATTCAACATATGTTTTGAGCTCTGACCCACTTTCTCCACCATTTAACACCCACACAGAAATACCACTGGCGAAGTAACAGCAGCACATTCCTCAATCTGATGGGGTTCCCAGTAAATAGCAATTTCTCAACTTGTTACAAAGAAGCATATGTTAACTCAATAGACTCCCACATCTGCCCAGCTAGAGACTGGTAGTAAAATCTTAAGTTCTTGGCCTTGAGAAGGGATATTTGGTGCAAAATTCAGCTCAGCAGTGCCCATTGTTTAGATGTCACAGGTGCTGTTTTTGTGTTCAAAATGGCATCCACAAAGCATGCATACAGTTTTGCGCCAGATGCCACATTGGTGAGGACATTAGTGGCAAACAGTAAATGGACACCAGAGGTAAGCAGAGGAAGCAGATGATAACGTCAATCAGTGTACATGCTGATTTGATGGCAATGGTGCCATATTGGAGCTCAGGTCCAGATTTTTGCTCCTGGGTTAGGTGTGCAGAGAAAACATAGAAAAGAAAGAAAATAGGAGCAGGAGTAGGCCATTCAGCCCTTCGAGCCTGCTCTGCCATTCATTATGATCATGGCTGATCGTCTAATTCAATAGCCTGCTCCCGCTTTCTGCCAATATCCTTTGATCCCTTTCACCCCAAGAGCTATATCCAACTCCTTCTTGAAAACATACAATGTTTTGGCCTCAACTACTTTCTGTGGTAGCGAATTCCACAGGCTTACCGCTCTCTGGGTGAATACATTTCTCCTCATCTCAGTCCTAAATGGTCTACCCCGTATCCTCAGACTGTGACCCCTGGTTCTGGACTCCCCACCATCAGGAACATCCTTCTAGCATCCATCTAGTCCTGTTAGAATTTTATAGGTTTTTAAGAGATCCCCCCTCATTCTTCTGAACTCCAGTGAATATAATCCTAACCGACTCAATCTCTCCTCATATGTCAGTCCCGCCATCCCAGGTATCTGTCTGGTAAACCTTCACTGCACTCCCTCTATAGCAAAAACCTCCTTCCTCAGATAAGGAGACCAAAACTGCACACAATATTCCAGGTGTGGTCTCACCAAGGCTCTGTATAATTGTAGCAAGGCATCCCTGCTCCTGTACTTGAATCCTCTTGCTATGAAGGCCAACATACCATTTGCCTTCTTTACCGCCTGCTGCATCTGCATGCTTACCTTCAGTTGGGAGAATTGACAGCTCTGTGAACATAACCTTTAAAAACGGCCTCCCGTAGTTGAGATTTTCATTCCAGGGGTACAGCTGGATTGGAAGTCGAGCCCGCCATGCAGAGGCTACAGGGTGTGGAAGCAAGCTGGGCAGAAGGCCTGTCTCTGTTCTGCAGCACTTTGTTTAAGTTACTTTAAAAAAGAGTAAAGCAAAAAGTAGCCCTCCAGCCCTCAGACCTCATCCCCTTATACATTCCGCAATCCCCATCCATGCCAACCTATGCCACCTCAAGCCCCACACACAACCTCCATGGCTCGTCATACTCGCTCTGCCAATCCATACCCTGTACCCACCACCCTTTGCCCTTACCCCTTCCATGCCAACTCACCTCATATGCTTTGACAGTTCTTTGATGGCTTGACTGTTCTTTGACAGCTTTGACAGTTTCTTGGCAGCTTGACAGTTCCTATGTGTTTGTACACTTTTTACACACAATCATGTTTACTTTTAACAATCCCAAAGGGTGCCTTACCTCTCCCAAAGGGTTCCTTACCTCTCCCATAGGTGTCTCGGGACAATATCCAAAGGGGTATCCTGGCTATCTAAATGAATCCACCAAGTTCTAACCCCCTCTTATCTGGTCTAATCTGCACACGCTGGGTTTCATACTCCTGGCCTCCCAAAATCCCACTTCAGTGGAGGCAGCTGGTGATTTAAATGGCCAGCTGCCTCCATATGTGCAAACTCTAGTCTGACCCAGTCCCACCCCTGCGAAAGTAGGAAATGCCGTGTTCATTGGCGGGACTTAGAATTTCTGGCATTTCCAGGATTTTCGCCACAATGGAGGGCCTCTCCGTCATAGCAAAAATCTGGGCCTCAGTGTTCAAGCCTTTGGCCTCTCTTAATTTCATACAATTGAACATACATTCAGTAGCAGGAAGGAGCCCCCACCAGCCCTATATGAAAGGATCATCAACTACCTACATATTAGTTGCCTGTTGATTTCTTTTGGCTGTGTTTGATGCTTTCTATAGTTGTTTGAAGATGTTACAGTCTACAGGGAGTGGTGAAGGACTTTTTGCTAACTTTAAGGCTTCTGCACAAACCAGTTGTTCCCAGACATGGGTTCACAAGTAGCCTTTCCCCTTGGAATACAGCATTACTCGCAGAATAGACAGAGATCATGCAAAGCAGGACAAGCTGCTGAAGGATGGAGGAGGTGAGGGGGAAAAGGGTTCTCAACAGGAGGCCATATCCACCCGGGGTGTACAGGGAATTTTCCTATCTGAGCCTCAGCGAGAAACAATAAGCAGAATCTTCCTGGTGCCACGCAGGCAGGTTTGGAGGCAAAATTAGAGGATTTTGCATTCGGGCAGCTCCCCAAAGTATTCCTGCCTCTGAGCAGTCTTGCTGGAGGTGGGGTTCTCCAGCATCAGCTATCGATCTGGCACCAGCAGGTAGCTAACTCTTATCAATTAAGTTCCTGCTTAAGGGCAAATTGGTGATGCTGCCAGGACCTTCATGGAACCCCACTGAGACCTGGCACCCCAGGACTTCCATGGAACCCCACCCAGGACCCCCACCGTTGGCCTGGCAGCTGTGAGCACACTTACTTTTGACTACTTAAGAAATCTGCATCTTGAGGCAGATCGTGAGTCTCTCACCTATGTCGGCATCGCCCACTTCTCCTGGTGGGGCTGCTGGTTGCCCACAACCTTGGGCATTCCAATTGACTCTCCCACCTGGGAGCTCCCCTCCACAATGTCCCCAATTGGACAGGGCTCCTGGAGGTAGCCTCCAGGAAAATCGCACAGGCAGTCAGAACTCATGCTCTATCAGTGTCAGGGTCCACATGCAGTCCTGAAGCCCAGAATCTTCTAAGAGGAGAAGACTCCATCCATAGTGTAAGATGTCAACACTTCAGTAAGGAGGTCCTCGCTGAAATATGCCATCTGCCACAATCACAAATGCAACCCAGAGCAGGTTGGGTACAGCATTGCCAGTGATGATCAAGGTGATCAAGTAAATGTGCCTTTATGTGAATGGCTCCTTCTAGGTTGAAGCTGAGGATATTTCCAACATCTTGCAGTTTACTGTCCATTTTTGCATGAGGGAGATCATTAATTCTCTCTATTTATTGAGAGCTAACCATATTTCATCTCACATTTCACAGAGGAACAAATGAGGTAAGTGCACAGCTTCACTAGGGTTGCAGTCTTCACCATGGTGTAGGGTACCATAAACTGTAGACATGTCACTTTGTGGGCACTGCATGTCAACTCTCAGATGTACCGCAACTGAAAGAGATTCCACTCCCTCAATGTCCAGCTGGTGTGTGACTGTACACAGATCATGCAGGACAATGCTTAGTATCCTGGCAGCAGTCATCCTGACTTCATTCTGTGGCAATCCACTGTGCCAGCTGCATTTGAGTCACCATGACAAATCAAAGGGTAGCTCCTGGTGACAGGAGCTTTTCACTGACCACATGGCTAATGGCTCTTGTACACAACTGATGCACATGTGCTCAGTCTGCATTTAATGAAAGCTATGCTGCCACAAAAAAATTGTGATAGTGCAAATCTTTGGTGTGCTGAAACAACACTTTACTGCCAGAACCGATCTAGAGGAACCCTGCTGTACTTGGGGGAGGGGGTGTCAATTGCGTTGTTGGTTGCTGAATGTTGTACAAGCTGGGCATCTTGAGGGTCCAGCTGAGGAACAGGAATATGAGGAGGAGGAGGAGGAGCAGAAGGAGGAAGAGAGGAGGCAACCAAGGCAGTCCCTTTCTGGCCTGTTTGTCTATGAAGAACTCATCCTAGTAATCGCAACCCCAATTCCTCTTTCACAAATAATTTTGCCTCTTCCGTTTCTCACTGACCATCACAACCTCCATTTAGCCACAATGCAATAATAAAAGCCACCATTAAAGAAAGCTCCTGGAAACTCTTGGGATAGAAAAACTAGGACAATTATGCACAGTACTTATCATGCTGCTGACTTACAAAAACGATATAATTTTTAAAAATTTTAATTGTCTTCCTGTGTTCAAATCCCTTTATGGCAACGCGCCTCCCAATCTCCAAGAATTCTGGAATTGTGAACAAATCCAGCTTCCTTCAACCCACCATTGGCAGCTGTGCCTTCAGCTGTCTAGGTCCTAAGCTCCGGAATTCCTTCCCTAGACCTCTGTTCTTCTCTATCTCGCTTCTTAAAGTCTACCTCTTTGACCAAACTTTTAGTCACCCCTTTTCCTTTCACTAGGTATCAATTTTTGTCTGATTACGCTCCTTTGAAGTACCTTGGAATGTTTTACATTGTCAAAATTACATATGCAAGTTGCTGTTGTAGTGCATTTTGATTTATGTGATTGTACCATTTGCTTCAAAACATAATAGAAACAAAACTTGCCAAATTTTGTTTAAAGTCATTCGTCATTAACTTCCTCTGCAGAAATTCAATCCCTTTAGCATCCTCAATTTAATGGTGTGACCTTAAATTGAACATTTTCCAATACAATTATGCCATGCCGCCATGAATTGCAGTTTGGGTGGATGTTGACAGATATAAATGAAATTTAACCCATAGTGAAATCAGACATTTTACCCTTTCATGCACATATCGTTGTATGTTGTACGTTAGGTAGGTCTCACAAAGAGGTTCTGAGTCTGCAATGGTTTAACATTAACTATTTATTGATAACACAAAACAACGTACATATGTATATAAGGTACAGCCCAAGCTATGAGCTAGCTCCATGCTTGCTTCTACACAGGTGTCTGTCCAGTCCACAACTGACCCTAGTCACAAGTAATATGTCACTTTACATTACACTGTGGGCAGTGCTGTTTCCCAGCCCACATTAACCTTTCTATGCCAGATACCATTATACTACACTTCCCCTCAAGTCGTTACCCAACATATTTACATTATAATCATGCTACTCCTTCTCCCCCCCACCACCTCCTCACGTCTCTGACTTCATACATTCAAATGGTCTGGAGGCTTGACGATTCTTCCATCTTTTGTTCTGGTCACATTTGGAGAAGCGGTAGGCTCTGTTGATTTGGGCAACTTTGGTGATTCAGAGTTTGAGTTGTAATCTGTGTTTCTGGCCCTTGGTTGTCCTCTTCCAATACACTTTTTCCGCTCCTTGGAGTTGACCTTCTCTTTGTCAGTTCGCCATCTGCTCTGCTTAGGGAACACCGGCTTGTCCCGTTCTTTCCAGAGAGAATGTTCACTCTGTTCATTCATGGTATGAACAGAGTGAAAAGGTGATTTGTGGAAGTGATCTCTGTCTTGTGATTTTTGTGATCTTTGTGGAAGTTGAGGGTGTCTTTTCCTGTTGTTTGGATGTTCCTCATCAGTGGACTCACCTTGCAGTTTGGCTTTTATCGTAACACTGTGATCTTCCGTGTCTCCGGGCCTCACTGAGGTGTGCTCTGGTGAGTTGATGGTCGCTAGTTCCTTGCTCCAGCATTATCTTGCAGCTTTGTGCATTGGCTGGAGGTTGCAATGTCTGTGCCGTGGTGTTTACATCTTGTGTGACAGCAACCTCTGGAGCCTGCACAGGAGGAAAAAAGAGTAAAAACTGGGAACTAAGAATAGTGGTCTGAACTGGAATTATATACTTTAAAACGGAACACCAGTAAAAACTGGGAAATAAGAGTACTGCTCCAAACTATTTCTTTCCTTCTGGGTGGGGTTGGGAGTCATTCTTCTGTTGCTGGTCATTTTCCTGTGTGTCTTCCACTTGAGGGACAGTGCTAACTATCTGTAGGTTTGGCTGGCCTGACCAAAGAGGAGCTTCTGCTGCCTGCAAAGAAATTGGATAAACCAGCTCTGTGAAGAATGAAGACAATTCAGAGCTAAAGTCCCAGTCAAGAGTCTCTTAACTGGCGGGCCTCTCTGGAACTTGAAAATCTGTGTAGCTGATGGCAGAGGTTGTTTTGATGTCTTCTGCCATTTCAAGGAGGCTATGGGCAACACAGGCATCTCTGCTCAAGAGAGAGAAAGATTGGTTTTGGATGATGTACATGACTTTGAACATCTGCTTGTCGCCATACCTTAGTGGTTCAAGGATCACGCCTATGACTGGAAGCCAGATTCCTCCAGGCCCACAGAATGGTGTATTTGTCGTTCATATCCAGAGGTCTCTCAGCCATGGTTCCTTATCCGAAAGGACTGTAACAGTGGCTCCTGTGTTCAATTTGAAGTTGGTGAGGTGACCATTTATTGAGATGTCTGCATTCCAGAAGGAGAACCTAGGATCCTTGACCTCACCCAAGAAGCATGGTTGGACTCTTCCTAGTGTGGTACCTCAATCTCATGGCTTGTCTTGGGATTCTCCACCTGTCTGGGTGTCTTATCTTCACATAGCTCTCAGAAGTGTCCCAGACGGTTGAGGTTGAAACACTGAGATTGCTGGATATTATACTTGCCTGTGGAGTCGTTTGGCTCCACAGCACTGACATGGTCACCCACCCTCTTGTGGTCTGTTTGGATATTGCCTTCCTCAGCCTGAGGTTTCTCTGTCCCTTTGTTGTTTCACTCGTTGGACAGTTGGGATTGTTCTGTACCATGGCATGCTTTCGCCACATAAAATGGATTGGTGCTGTTGGCAGATTTCAGATTGTCTGACTATTTGGATGGCCTTTTCTAGAGTCAGATCTTCCTTAGCCTGTAGTATGTCTGAAAGGGCATTGTCAGCCATTCCAAAAACAATTCTGTCCCTTTTGAGTTCTGACTTAAAGTCACCGTAGTCACAGCCTGCAGCCAATCTGCATAATTAGTTTATAAAAGAGTCAACCAGTTCTCCAGGTTGTTGGACAAGAACTTCATCAAATTTATCTGAGGAATTGTTTATTCCCTCCCTCACAATAATATCATCTGCTATCGGACCTACTGAATGAAGTAGTATATTCACTGATTTAGCTTTTGTCTTTTTATCCAATCCTGAAGCTATCATGTATCTTAAGAATCTTTTCTGCCAAAGTCCCTAATTTTGTGTTTGTTCTTTTCCTTGGATCTGTCCAAATTGGTCTGGTAATGGTGACTTGATGTCCATGGTTGCTTTAAAGTTCATGCTGTGCAGGTTTTAAAGATGGCGCCACAGTGACCATTCTTTCTAAGAGTCTCCCCACACTTGTTGCATTTTGGCAGGCTTCCATGACTATGGCGACCTCTTTGGGGTTTAGTTTTTTGCAGCGATTTGTTAAATCAACAAGTTAGGGCCTTCCCTGGATAGGGGAAGATTTTCTGGTGATTTACAGTGGATTCCTGGTTTTGGCTGAGGTTTCTAAATCTTCCACCTTATTTTTCTTACAACGTGCTTGGCTGCCACGTGGTATGGTGTCAATTCTGAACTCGGGGTGGACGCGATGCTTTTGGAAGCGGGCTGGTCTGACATTTTTTTACAGCACTGAAGCTTTTTAGGCCAGTCCTGGCTTAGAGATAAATTTTTTGCGCACCCCTGCTGGGTCCTTTGACTCTGCACTCTGTGAGCATTCACAATGGACTTCCACAAGATCTTGTGGAGTCCTCTATTGCACTGTTGGATTTTTCTTCTGCCTTTCTGCTTCTAATTTGGCGATGGAGTGTCTTTCAGATGATCTCTCTCTGTTTTCACTTCAGGTACTTTTAATCAGGTCAGAATGCTGTTCCTTTAGTTTTCCAATTTTTGAATTTCTGCTCCAACGTCTCTGAAGTTCTGGGTTTTTCCATTTGCTGATGTCATGTTATACATTGTATGTTCAGTAGGTCTCACAAAGCGGCTCTGAGTCAGGTGTGGTTGAACTTTAAGTGTTTATTGATGACACATAACTATGTACATATATACAGAATATAGCCCAAGCTATGAGCTAACTCCATGCTTGCTTCTACACAGGTCCAAATTCAAATTTCAAACACTTAATTATAGCTTATTTAAGAGGGTACCAAGTCAGGGACAGTGGAAGAACTGTAGGAAGATTGAGGATTGCTAGAGTTTTGAATAAGGATTTGGGAGGGCAGAGTACCCGTGATGGGAGAAATGAAAAGAGGCAAGTTAATGGAGAGAAGGGTCTAGGAGGGGTAAAAAGAAAATAGAAGAGAAGGCCTGTAAATCTGTTTTCTCTCTCCTTCCTTAGTGATGTTACTTATGCTACCTTTGGATCCATTGGGACCATCCCAGAGTCTAGGGAAGTTTAGAAGACCACAACCAGTGATCAACCATCTCTGTAGCCAGCAAGCTGTATGGAGTTGCAGGCTCTAAATTGATACTTTTAACATCCATTTGAACAAACAGATTGCGCCTCGACTTAATATCTCAACTGGAGCACAATACCTTTAATAATGTGGCACTTGTTCAATACTGCATTGGAAATTGAGCCTCAATTATATGGTTAAGTCCTGGAAAAGGCCTCAAAATCAGAATGTTCAAGCTAGGTGGTGATCTGACACTTGCACTGAACCCGGATTCATGGGGCGGAATCATCCCACATTTGCACTAAGTGCGGTAGCGGACGGGAAAAAGGACATTTTGCCCCCGCCGGTCACAATGGCGGGTTTTCACGCCATATTGTCCCATTCCCACCTCATTAAAAATGTAATCCTGGGAAACACGTCAGTTCCTGGGGCGTCCTTTGATTCCCCCACCCAGTCATCACCTCAGGCCTTCAGCAAACCAAGCGCCATATTTAAAGTGCCCCCTTGCACAGAGCTAGCACTCTTCAAGGATAGAAAGATGCTGGGAACTGATGGCTGCTAAAAGGAAGAAGCAAGCTGCCCCCAAATTTAGCAACGCCTCCCTTGAACGCCTAATAGATGCAGTGGAGGCCCATCATGAAGTCCTCTATCCCCACTCTGGGTGAAGTCCAGCAAGCAAGGTCACCAATCCAGCATGGGAGGCGGCGGCAGCGGTGGTCAGCGCTAATGCCCTACAAAAGAGGACAGCCATCCAGTGCAGGAAGAGGATGAATGGTCTCATTCGTTCTGCCAGAGTAAGTCAATCTTCTCACCGCTCTCAACTCACAAACTCACAAACCCATCACACATCCACAGGGATCTCACACCTCAATGGATAACACCACTAACTCTCACACACACCCTCATATCTCCATCAGGCTCATATCCTCTCGAGCTCACGTCCTCATCCTGTGCACTTCTCCGCTCACCACACAAACATCCACGCAGTGCCATGCACCCTGCTCACACTCTCTCCATCTGTTTCCATGCAGGAGAAGCTGTTTCACAACAGCAGGGAGAGGTCCCAGACAGGGGGTGGAGTGGCCCACCATAGAGCCCTCACTCACTTTGATGAGCATGCCATTGCGCTGACTGGTGAGGATGTGGACGATGCCTATGGCAACAGTGAGGTCGGTGGCAAACGTCCACATGAGGATCCTGCACTGCATCATCCCTCTCTCAACACAAATATGAGAGCTCTCTCTCCTGCCTTTGACTCTGCTGCCATGTACTAATTGCCTCTACTTTGGTTCACAGGGAGCTCTGCCTAGCAGCCGACACCCTCAGCCAGTCAATCCCTCAGCTCCATCCAGGTCTGTACCTCCAGCAAAGAGGACACCTCCTCCATTGAAGAGCTGGAAATAGGCAGCCTGGAAGACCTATCACAGCGCTAACCCACACCCGCCACCAGTGCAGAGACACACACACTCAGTGGGACCTAGATTTAGAGCAGGCTCGGGTTCACAATCCGGTGGTGACCGCACAGACACATGTCTGCAACAGGAGGAGGCAGGTTCAGCCGAGTTCCCCGGCACTCGGAGGACTGCTGGGAAAGAGGCTACTGTGAGGTCCGAGTCAGATGACGAGCACTGTATTCGGCTTTCCAACTCATCGCAGAGAGTCAGCAGAAGGCGGGGGAACATCGCGCAGAGCCTTTGGAAACTCTCACAGAATGGCAAGCGAGTCAGAGGAGTGCTTCCATCTGCTCTCTGATGAAGTGGTGGCCACATGTGCGTGTATCAAGGTCTCCTTGGGAAGGATAGTGGACGTCATGGAGACCTTGGTCCAGCAGAACACGGAGATGCATGCAGACCTGCACTCTATCACGGCAACCATGGGTGAGTTCCTGCAGTGGCAATGCGAGAGGGAAACGGGGCACCCCTACGTCCCTCCAGGTGCTCCTTCCCCTCAAGGAGTCAGGCCGGAGCACTTGGGCACCCGAAGGGAGGAGGAACAGCAGCTGGACACCCCTCAGTCATCCACTCAGGAATCTCAGAGGCTATCCACTCCCTCTGAATCCCCTTTGCCTGTGAGCTCCTCAACCTCGCCCTCTGTCACCGCAGAGGGTGCAACTGGCCCACAGGAGGACAGCCAAAGCAAGCCGAGCCCCTCAAGCCCTCGGCTCTCCAGAGGACCCCCGCCAAAGTCATCAGAGGCAACTGGGGCAAACATTGCACAGGTTGTCTCCACCCCTGCTGCGGATGTCAGGGCAGCACCTAGAAGAAGTGGTAGGCCTAGAAAAGTTAAGAATTTCTGATCACAAGTGGTTGCAAGGGTGACCACATTTTGTCACCTTATAATCTCAAAATATATTCACTTTCACTGTCCTTCAGCTTCATTGAAAGGCTTCACAAGTCCTTCCCCTGCATCCTCCCTGCCTCCACCCCTCTGCCCCTGCCCACTAGCGGTTCAGCTACACACAGCCAGACCAGGAGTGATTCTGGAGGGAGAAGTGTATGTCTGACAGGGTCTTTTGGAGCCTCGTACAGGCACTCTCACACGCACGCAGAGCCTTCCTCCATCACACTCATCTCACTGTCCTGAGCATTTTCAGTGCTGCCTGCTGGGGTTCTCTTTCAGTTAACCATCTGAGCTGACCTGCATCTCCACCCACCCACTGACCACACTCCCAAGCAGCACCTGTGCCTGCCCAACACGAGGCTCCGCTCACTTTCGATTTCAGAAGCATGGTTGGTGTAAAGTATGTTTTCAGCTCTCCCGTCCTTTCCCCTACCCCCAGTCACCTACATCCTTTCCTTCATCACTGTTGACCCCCCTGGCATCAGCTTCCACCTCCCCACCTACCAACCAGAACCCTTTTTTTCCAGGATACCCAGGTGATCGTGCACGTTCCCTACCTTCCCTAGAATCTCACCCCCATCCATATTTAACTACCCAACCTCGTCCTTCCCACCCCCAGGGTCCGTGTCAGTCACCCAGTCCCCACCAATCACCCTCGCCATCCCTTCTACCGCTACTATCGCAGCCTCACCCTCCCAACCTACTGGCTCACTCTGCCCTCTCTCATACTCACCATTCCCTCCTACCATGAACACCCTCAATTCCCTCCCCAGGAGGCAGTCATCTACTCCACAGACCCTCCCTTGCACGTTCACCTGGACATGCCCACCTTACTCCCTCCTCCACCTTAGTTCTTCTGCCACCCTAGCTCCTTCCTCTGCCCTTACTCCCTCCTCCGCCCTTATTCCTTCCTCCACCTTTACTCCTTCCTCAACTCTTACTTCCTCCTCCCCCCAGACTCCTTCCTCCTCCTGGACTCCTTCCTCCTCCTGGACTCCTTCCTCCCTCCGAACTCTTTCCTCCTCCTGGACTCCTTCCTCCTGAACTCCTTCCCCGCTCCGAACTTCTTCCCTTACTCCTTCCTCCCCATTACAACTACCTCCCCAGTTACCACATTCTCCCCATTACACCCTCCTTCCCCCATACTCCATCCCCCACCCTCCTAACCTCACCCCCCCCAGATACCTTAATTTTCCCCTCCCAGCCTCAGACCTGCCCTCCGACACCTTTGCTTCCCCCCTCCAAAGCTCATCCCCCCAATCCCGGTACACCTTCCTCTCCCAGTCAAACCTATACCTTCCTCTCCACCCCCTCAATGGTCATCCGTAGCAACTCATGGCCAAGACACTGATGTCCCAAAGCAGATCCCAGACATCAACCTCCCACCTTCTGTGAGCTGCTTTGCGGTGGAGCCTTATCCATGAAAATCCACCCAACATGTGATGCATGTGTTCCTCCAGTATCCAATAGCTGTAGGGCTCCAGCATCTTCTGCTCCTCAGATGTCCACGATGTGAGCAACACCCTAATGGTAAGTCCTGACTTTTCAAGATGTGTTCTGGGCCGCATGTTTTCCTGCTGACATGGGCGGTAAATTTGATGTGGGGGGAATGATTCCAGTGAGCAGGGCTTATAATGAGATGCAGATGTATTATAACGACATTCCCAACGTACGGAGGCGGGAAAGGTGGCCCGCCATTGGGCAGAGCAGACAATCATGGTTTCATGATGTTGTGAAACTGATTTTTGGCCTTCCCGCCACATTGTCTGCTCACGCTCGCCATGACGCCTGATGCCAACAGGGACCGAAAATTCCGGCTTAAGTATCACATTGGTCACAAAGTTCAGTTGCATAGTGCAACACTTATCCTTTCGGGTCCAAAATGGCGTCCACGTCTCACACGCATACTTTTGGTGTGACCATACCAAACCCCGCTTATGTTGCTATTTTTAGGAGTTGAAGTGAACCTCTAGTTAATGTCCACTGCCTTCATCCAATTAAACACAAGTGATATACAACTAGCAGCCGATGTATTTTTGGTCAGTCCATTGTTGTAATAGAAACAAAATATGAGCAATTGCTATGACTGATTGATGTTCTGCTAACTATTAACTTTAACTGCAATACTGGGCTCCTGAAATGTACAAGTGCAGTCTATCTGAATTCCCAGCTTCAGAGCCTTAGTGTTTTTGTTTGTATGGCTTAATAAGAGCATAAGAAAACACAGGATGCGAAAAATGCTATTGTACCCAATAAGGCTCTGTGTTCCACAGACCAAATTCAGTTGTGGATCATACCCAATGCAATTAATCTTCTGAGGGAAGATTTTGAAAAGTTTTCCCCTGATTTCTCCCCTCAACCAGGAAAATCAAGTGAAACTCCAAGATATCTATTTCTTCCATCTTACATCCTAGGTCCACTGTCTTTCGAGAAAGTGACATTTTTGTGTGGAGAAACCATCATGTTCCAAACAGCATTCAATTGGCTCCATCTGTACTCAACATTGTAAAATTAAATCCCATGCTTTATCATTTATTCCTCCAGTTCTATTTTTTAAGAGTTAATTAACAGCAGTAACATTTTTTTCTGATCCAGAAACTTACAACTCCATGGGAAAAACAATTCCTTTTAATCTCAAGTCTTGCTTGAGGCTTGTTAATTTTGGTCTTACTCCTGTAGTTCTGTGCTCATAGTCCAAGTAAAATAGCCTGTTTGCATCAACATTGCCCATTCCTCTCTTTATCTATTTGTTTTATCAAAGGGACATTCTCTGCTTATCTCTCATGAGAAACTAATTTTAAAGCAGGAAGGAAATCTAGTTAAGTTTAACTAAATTTCTGCACAGGCTATGTCACATCTTCTCACTAGCTTGTAGTGGCTGGTTAGTTGTACGAGCCACTTTGATTACCCCATTTACATTGCAGGGTTGGGCTTCAGATTATCAACGGCAACACAAAAAGACCATCAGTGAGAAAAATGTTTAACTCACTCATGACAAGGATAAGTTGTGGTTTGCAATGGTCCATTCTTCTGGAGTTAACATTTGCTACTGCCGCTCAGTGACTGAATTAATTAAGCTCATTTCAGCTTGTGCTCATGTTGAATTGTAATGCACATGCCTCTGACATCCTTCTTTTGCAAAAGCATTTCCTCCCTTCAGTTTTTCTCTTCTTCTTTGAAAGGTTCAACATATGTTGGGATACAGTTACACAGCTTAACCCTCTCTCACATCGCCTGCAAATGACGGTTCTACATGTCTGACCCTAGGCCTTGCAGCACTCATCTATGTAAACTAGAAGCTATGGAATTTGAATTTTTTTAAAAAATTTGTTCATGGGATGTGGGCGTCACTGGCTAGGCCAGCATTTATTGCCGATCCCTAATTGTCCTTGTTCAGAAGGTATTTAAGAGTCAACCACATTGCTGTGGGTCTGGAGTCACATGTAGGCCAGACCAGGTAAGGATGGCAGATTTCCCCCCCTAAAGGACATTAGTGGACCAGGTGGGTTTTTTACAACAATTGCCAATGGTTTTGTGGTCATCATTAGATTTTAATTCCAGATTTTTATTTGACTTAAGATTTCACCATTTGCTGTGGTGGGATTCAAACCCAGGTCCCCAGAGGATTATCCTGGGTCTCAGGAATACTAGTCCAGTGACAATATCACTATGCATCGCCTCCTCCTAATCTTCCCCCAAACCTCAATTGTAAGAGGCTTGGGGCAGATGCAAAAGGAAGTGGGGTTAGAGGGAGTAGAGTGTATACAGGAAGTGGCCAGAGATAGCCTTGTCGTCAAGGTATATATCAGCTATATTATCAATGACAATTATAGAGGCAATGTGGGATAAGAAACAGGAGCAGGGATAGGCCATTTGGCCTCTTGAGCCTGTTTCACCATTCAATACAATCATGGCTGATCTGATTTGTTGCCTTAACTCCACTTTCCTGCCTGTCCCCATAACCCTTGACTCCGTTGTCAATCAAAAATCTGTCCAACTCAATCCTGAATATATTCAATGACCCAGCATCCACTGCTCTCTGGGGCAGAGAATTCCACAGGTTTTTTTTCTATTCATTCATGGGATGTGGGTGTCACTGGCTAAGCCAGCATTTATTGCCCATCCCTAATTGCCCTTCAGAAGGTGGTGATGAGCTGTCTTCTTAAACCGCTGCAGTCCATATGGTGTAGGTACATCCACTGTGCTGTTAGGGAGGAAGTTCAGGATTTTGACCCAACGACAGTGAAGGAATGGCAACATATTTTCAGGTCAGGATGGTGAGTGACTTGCAGGGGGAGTTTCCATGTGTCTGCTGCCCTTGTCCTTCTAAATGGTAGTGGTCGTGGGTTTGGAAGGTGCTGTCTAACCAGCCTTGGTGAGTTCCTGCAGTGGATCTTGCAGATAGTACACACTGCTGCCACTGTACGTCGGTGGTGGAGGGAGTGAAAGTTTGTGGATGGGGTGTCAATCAAGCAGGCTGCTTTGTCCTGGATGGTGTCAAGCTTCTTGAGATTGAGGAGCGACTTGATAGAAGTTTACAAAATTATGAGTGGCATGGACAGAGTAGATAGTCAGAAGCTTTTTCCCAGGGTGGAAGAGTCAATTACTAGGGGACATAGATTTAAGGTGAGAGGAGAAAACTTTAGAGGAGATGTGCGGGGCAAGTTTTTTACACAGAGGGTAGTGAGTGTCTGGAATTCGCTGCCAGAGGAGGTGGTGGAAGCAGGTACGATAGTGGTGTTTAAGAGGCCGCTTGACAAATACATGAATAGGATGGGAATAGAGCGATACGGACCCCGGAAGTGCAAAATGTTTTAGTTGAGGGGCAATATGATCGGTGCAGGCTTGGAGGGCCGAAGGGCCTGTTCCTGTGCTGTACTTTTCTTTGTTCTTTGTTCTTTGTTCTTTGTATTGCACAATGTTCAGCACCATTCACAATTCCTCAGATACTGAAGCAGTCTGTACCCATATGCAGCAAGGCCTGAATAATATCCAGGCCTGGGCTAGTAAGTGGCAAGTAACGTTCGTGTCACACAAGTGCCAAGCAATGACAATCTCCAACAAGATAGAATCCAACCATCTCCCCTTGACATTCAGTGGCATCACCATCACTGAATGCCCCACTATCAGCATTCTGTGGCTTATCATCGACCAGAAACTGAACTGGAACAGCCATATAAATACTGTGGCTGCAAGAACAGGTCAGAGGCTGGGAATTCTGCTGCAAGTAACTCACCTCCTGACTCCACAAATCTTGTCCACTATCTGCAAGGCACAAGTCAGCAGTGTGATGGAATACTGTCCACTTGCCTGGATGAGTGCAGCTTCATCAATATTCAAGAATCTCAACACCATCCAGAACAAAGCAGCCCCTTTGTTTATTACCTCATCCACCACCTTCAACATCCCCTTCCTCCACCGCCGACTCCCAGCGGCTGCAGTGTGTAGCTGCTGCAGTGCATCTACAAGGTGCATTGCAGCAACTCTCCAAGGCTGCTTTGACAGCAGCTTCCAAACCTGTGACATCTGCCACCTAGAAAGCCAAGCAGATGCATAGGAATACTGCCACCTGCAAGTTCTTTTCCAAGCCACGCATATCCTAACTTGGAAATATATCGCCGTTCCTTCACTGTCACTGGGTCAAAATCCTTGACATCCTTCCCAAACAGCACTGTGGGTGCACCTACACCACATGGACTGCAGCAGTTCCAGAAGGCAGCTCACCACCACCTTCTCAAGGGTATTTAGGAATGGGCAATAAAAATGCTGGCCTAACCAGCGATGCCTACACCTCATGAAAGATTAAAAACAATCATCTCTGCTCTACCCTGTCAAGCCCCCCTCAGAATCTTATATGTTTCAATAAGATCACCTCTCATTCGTCTAAACTCCAAGGCCCAAATTGTTCAACCTTTCCTCATAAGACAATTAATTCCTCCCAGGAATCAGTGAAGCTTCTCTGAACTGCCTCGAATGCAAGTATATCCTTCCTTAAATAAGGAGACCAAAACAGTACACAGTACTCTAGGTATGGTCTCACCAATGTCCTGTACAATTTAACAAACCTCCTTACTTCTGTACTCCATCCAACTTGCAATAATGGCTAACATCCTCTATCCGTGCTCATATAGTACCCCCAACACCATGAGCTTTTATCTTGTGCAGATGGCAAGGTCGGGGCGCTGACTGTGAATTCAGGCTGTTGCAATCAGGTGAGGTGAGGTGGAATGGCTACCCATGTTTTCCCACTCCTCATTTGACTGCAACAGGTTTTTTAAAAGGAAATGCTTGCCAATTTGGTGAGTGTTTAACTGTTTAAGTAATATGATTGTAAAAGACACGCACAGGCAGGTTTTCTTGAGTTTTTAAGAAGAAAAGAGGATAGTATTTATGGAACTTAAAGTTAAAGGCATATGAGTCTTGTGGATTGATGACTGGGATAGTTTCAGGTTAAGCTCAGTGGTCCCTCTGGAACTGGCATTGAGCCCCTTTAAATATGTTGATGAACAATTTATCTTTTTGTCTGGAGATAGCAGCTGCTGAGTTGATTTTTTAAATCTTTGTCTGTAGCACATGGATAGTCAAACAGCAGACAGGGCTCAAATTTGCAAGTTGGATAGGGAGAGAGAAGGAAACCGAAACAGGGGTCTTTCCACTTTGGCTCCTTTCCTGCTTCTGTCTGATCTGGAGAAAACAGTTTCTTAAAACACAAAAGAGGGTTAGCTGGCTTGTTATGTGATCCTCTCTCTCCAACTGACCAGTGACCAAAATATGGTTATAGTTAGTGGATTCTGGGTGTAACTTGATTAGATTATGGTTGGGTGAATTCCTCTCTCAGCCAAAGCCCTTTGTCTGAAGTGATTACATCTAATACTTGTTCCCCACCCAGTTGATGTACTGCAAATGGTTCAGGAGATGTGGCTATTTCACATTTTTCTCATGTTGATGCATTCCTGCAGATAGATTTGTTCCATTTTATGGCTTTGGAGTTTGGCACAGTGATGCAAACGTTCAGCCATCTTAGAAATTGTGATTTCAAGTTGCTGGAATGCTACCTCAGTCTTTAAAATTCAGCCAGCAAATACATTGTCATTTTCAATATAAAGCATGACTTTGCAACAGTGTACAGGAGCTTAAAAGGAGGAAGAAGGTTAAGGAAGACAGAAGGCCAGTCATATCAGAGGAGAGCAGGAAAGGTGAGTTGATTTCTGGCAGATTAATCTTTTCTTCCTCCTCTTTTACGCAGGGTCACCAAGGTCGATTTGGAATTCATTGAAAAGACCTAGCTCAGAAAAAAGGAGATTGAAACTTGACCTGCTCCACTTCCCTTGTATGTATGGCTCAGTTGCACACTGGACAACACTTCCACTAGCTAATCTATCAGGGGAGGGCAAACAACAATTAATGTTTCTTATACTAGTAGCATCATCCAGTCAACTTCAGAAGTTTAATCCCTTTGTTTCGGTGAACTGATAAATTTGCCTCCAATTAATGAATAAAGAGAGCTTCCCAGGAAACAGATACAGATTGTCTTTCTGTAAACCTTCAGCAATGATGTCATGCTGGTTGATTCTCTTGCCTGAGAAATATACTTTTCACTGAAGGTTGGCATCTGCATTAAGAACCTCTGCTGGCACAAAAGCTGTCAAAAACATAACTAAAAACCCATGTAACATTAAAACTACGTATATATTATATATATCTTATAAATGAAAACAGGTTTCAAGGTCGTAATCTAATCTCTGGTTTTTCATGAGGTCACCTGAACATCTCGATTAGATTACTGCCTTGTAATCATTCCCAGCTCTTCATTGTTCTCTACAATTACACCCCATGGGAAACACAGGACAGTTTTATAATGACTAAATAACAGGATCAGATATAACTCAGGTGACAAACGTGGAAAATAGCTTCATTTTACACACTCTATGGTTGGTATTTGATAACATCGCAGCCACCAGCCACTCTATTGGAAAATGGCACTAACCCTTGAAGAATTAATCGTGTGAGCTGGGGAAGCACCAAAAAGGAATAAATACCCTAGCTTTGATCATCTCTGGGCAGGGAGGACACCTGATAAGATACCAAGCTGCCCCTACCTGAGGCTTCTGTCACCAAGGTTTGTCAGTCAGGGGGGCGGTGGTGCCAGAGCTGCATCAAGAATTTTCAGGGCCATGGATATCAAGAACCTTCATGCCCGCCCACCCTGCAAAATCCACTTCCTTGAGCACAACCCTCCCAATTCGTTAAAATACAAATGTGTAAAGAATGAACAAAAAAATAGGCCTGAAGGATATTTACACACTGCATTAAAAATAAACCATATCTTATCACAATATACTATACTTAAATGAAACTGCTTAATTTTGTCACACACAATATTGCTGCTGTTTCTGAGGTTTAAAGCAATGTTATTAATAAAAACATCTTGCTGCTGTTAAATTCCAATTGTTGTGAGAGGTGGCCAGTGTTATTTGCTGCATGGTGTGTTTTTTGATTTCTCTCCGCTGGTATTATTTTGGGCTTTATCATTTAATGTTGCATTGAGATTTATTTATCATCTTTGGTAAAAGTAACAATGCTTGTGTGGATGTTTCTCATCATGAACTCTTTGGGAATGATGCAAAAGTATATGTGGATGTAAGGCTCATGGATGACAAAAGTAAATCGCAGGCAGATCCAGATGGGACAGAGAAACAGATCCAGGTCTGGCAGATGTCTTTTAATATAGATAAAGGTAGGATAATGCAGTGTGATGCACTTTGGTGGGGGAACTCCAAGAATGTGTATCCCATGCAGGGCTGTGTGTTCCAGCATGGTAAGCAGGAGAAGGATCTAGAGTTATAATCAGTGCATGATTACACTTGGTGCAAATAAAATGTTAAATTGCAACCACTGTGTTCCAGAGCAGTCCTTCGATGTCATGCTCATGTCTCTGCTAAAGAGATTCATGTCTTATATGCAGATTTGGGGCCACGTGTTCTACTATTTAAGTTTATCAAAATCAAAGGAAAACTCACTATAAACTAACATTAATTATATCATTAATAAACGGTTGAAAATATGCCACCAAGTATAAAAAATACACTGCGGCTGTGATAAATGCAAAAGAAAAAGAAAGGGAACCATTATCTGGGTATGACAGTGAAGGATATCATGCATGTGGGTGCTGTTCTGAGGAAACAACAAAGCTTGTACAAGTTCTGATGGCTTTGAGGGTAAATACTCCCCCTTGCTGTGGTACTGAGCCATTCAAATCAGGCAGCTCACAGATTCAGTTCCTGGTCTGGGATTAATTTGCTGATCTCAGCTCAGGGTAAGGATGCAGTGGTTGGGTGTTATAATTAGTCTCAACAGTTTTAGGGAGGGATAAGAGGGGAAAAATATCAGGCAGGGTTCCTGCTCCTAATCACTGTTCATTTAGCACAGCTGAAGTGCACATGTGACGAGGACAGGATCTGACTCAGTTCTGGTTCCTCTTGCAGTCAAATAGTTTACTGACATTCGGGGCTGACTTTAATCCCCATGGACAGGAGGGGTGGGCGAGGAGTTATGAGGGGAAGGGGTTAAAATTTTGAAAATGAAGGTTGGTGGGTGGGCAATTAACTTGTCCTCTGGATCCCTAACTTAATTATTTTAATCATACTATGTGCCTCAGATTTTAGCCATGTTTCAGATTTAACACATGCATGCTGTTTGCCACACCTCAGGAGACACATCAGCTAAAGGAGGGGGGTGCGAGAATGGAAGGATCCAACAGGTTAGCACTTTCCCAGCACTGCTTGTGAGCCAGGAAGAGCAGGAATGCATCCCCCAGCCCTCCAGGCAAACCTCTTAACCACTGCCTCGCAACCCAACCCCAACAATTGCACTCTTATAATCGTGACACACCGCAATCTCTCTGAACCCTGGCCCTCTTCTCCAGCCCTGGACCAAATGTACCCTCTATCACCTGAAAGATTTGCGGTGTCCATGACCCTGCCATCTTACACTCCTTCCTCTCCACTTCCTGTCTACAGCCAGGTGCTACAGGCCTTCCTCTCTAACAGCCAGCCAACCTCTTAATCTGAAATCAAAACAAAAAATGCTGGAAATACTCAGCAGCTCAGGCAACATCTGTAGAGAGAGAAACAGAGTTCATGGGCTGAATTACACCACGCATGGATTCACACCCTCCAGTTAAAAAGTTAGGGGGAGCTCACCAAGGGGTACACCAGCCATCCCGCAAACGGACTGGAAACAGAATTCCTGTCCCTCAGGGAGAGGAAGCCCCACCTCAGAGAGTTCGTGGCCAACCAAAGGCCAGCAACTCTTCAGCACTTCAGGCGTGCAGCGCTGGGTCATTTTGGTATGTTTGGGCGGGGGGGGGGATCAGCATGGGTGCCAAGCTGATAGGCCCTAGCAAGGGGTCTGAGGTGGTGGGGGGGGCGGGGGGGTAAGGAGTTGGAGTTTGAGAAGCCATGGGGGAAGAGCAACCTGAGGGGATATCACCTTGAGAGGGGCCTCTCCAATGAGCCCAAGGGGCCAGTTAAGAGGGTCCCCCTCTGCCCACCAGATGCCGGGCTGGCTGCTTGACATGACCCTCTTCCACCGCCCATATGAAGCCCTTAAGTGGGCATTAACAGCCAACCCACACTGCTAGTAAAATTGTAGTGCAGGCAGGAGCGAGCAGGAAGGTGGCAGGCAGGCTGTTTGCTGGAATTAACAAGCTCCCCCAGCCTTCAAACCTGTTGGTGGGGGAGCGTAAATACAATCCAATGTTTCCACTCGATGACCTTTTGTCAAAACTGTAAAATGTAAGAAAGGTAACAGGTTTAAAGTGGGTACTGTAGTATAAGGGTCAGGTATATACAGGGTGAATGTGGGACTGAATACAGTACCGCCCACACAGTGATGTAAAAAGGCACATGACCTAGACCTAGTGTCAATATGGTGTTGGCCAGAGATATGTTAAGACTTAGACATGGAAATAGCTCCTTGCCTGTACCCTTTACTGTACATATGTGCATAGTTACAAGTAGTTATTAAAGACGTGCTGTTAACATACAGAAGACTACGAAGACTTCTTT
Source organism: Cetorhinus maximus (assembly GCF_964194155.1). Classification (NCBI taxonomy): domain Eukaryota; kingdom Metazoa; phylum Chordata; class Chondrichthyes; order Lamniformes; family Cetorhinidae; genus Cetorhinus; species Cetorhinus maximus. Next base: position 46,710,890 of record NC_135896.1, on the reverse strand, counting down.
TACAGACACGTCCTGTAACCAACATTCTGTAGCCAACAACATTACAACAGGCACAAAGGCAGGGAAAGAGGAAGTTGAAAACAAAAGGAAGGTCTCTTATAGGATGGAAGGCAGAGAGATTCAATGGTCAAAGGGATGATGGTGCAAGGCAAGAGGAGATGGTAATGGGACAAATAAAAGTTGTGTCTAGAGGAGGGGAAAATTGGAATTCTCAAATCATTACCAAGAGCAGCCATCCAAAAAAATGGGGGCAGAGGTTATAAACTTTTTTTTTAACCCAGTCCATAGAAAGAGGGCATCGCTGGTCCCAAACAGGAAGCTAGTAAACAAAATTAGAGCACATGGGATTGGGGGGGATATACTGACGAGTCATTCTCAGGTTGAGATTACCCACTTTGCTAGGAGGAATGGAGGTGCAGAGTATGTCTTAAATGGTGAGAGATTGAGAAGTGTTGATGTCCAAAGGAGCCTGGTGTCCTTGGTCATAAGTCACTATAAACTAACATGCAGGTTCAGCAAGCAATTAGGAAGGCAAATGGTCTTTATCACAAGAGGATTTGAGTACAGGAGTAAAGACGTCTTGCTTCAATTGTATAGAACCTCGGTGAGACAGCACCTGGAATATTGTGTACAGTTTTGGTCTCCTTACTTAAGGAAGGATACATTTGCCATAGAGGGAGTGCACTGGAGGTTCACCAGACTAATTCCTGGGATGACAGGAATGTGGAGACTGGCCTGCATTCTCTAGAGTTTAAAAGAATGAGAGGTGATCTCAATGAAACATACAAAATTCATAAGGGTAGGCAGGGTAGACGCAGAAAGGATGTTTGCCCTGGCTGGGGGGCCTAGAACAAGGGTATACAGTCTCAGAATAAGATGTAAGTCATTCAGGACTGAGATGAGAAGGAATTTCTTCACTCGGAGGGTAGTGAGTCTTTGGAATTCTCTACCCCAGAGGGCTGTGGAAGCTCAGTCATTGAGTACGTTCAAGACAGAGATCCATAGATTTCTAAATACTAATGACATCATGGGATATGGGGATAGCGCAGGAAAATAGCATTGAGGTGGATGATTAGCCATGATCTAGTTGAATGGTGGAGCAGGCTCAAGGGGCTGAATGGCCTATTCCTGTTCCTATGTTCCTCTCTTGGCAAGGCCAGCATTTAATGCCTATCCATGATGCCCTTGAGAAAGTGGTGATGAGCCACCTTCTTAAAAGGATGCAGAAATTGTTGAAGTCAATGTTGGGTCCAGAAGGCTGTAAAATTCCCTGTAATAGATGAGGTGCTGTTCCTTGAGCTTCCATCGAGTTTCACTGGAACTGTGTCAGAGGCCAAAGACAGAGAGGTCAGAGTGGGTTTGGAATAGAAACTAAAAATGATAGACAACTGGAAGCTTGTTTCACGCTTACAAACTGAACAGAGGTGTTCCACAAAGTGATCACCCAATCAGCACTTGGTCTCCTCAATATGGAATAGACTTCATTGTGAACAGAGAATACAGTCTGTTAAATTGAAAGAAATGCAAGTAAATCAATGTTTCAGCTGAAGGGCTGTTTGGAGTTCTGGATGGTAGGAAGGGAGGAGGTAAAAGGGCAGGTTCTGCAACTCCTGCACTTGCAGGGGGAGGTGCTGTAGGAAGGGGAGAGGGCAATGAGATTATATGAGGAGTGTCACAGAGGGAATTGTCCCTTCAGAAAAGGGAGGGGAAGACATGTTTGTTAGAGACATCATGCTGGAGGTAGCAGAATTGGCAGATGATGATCTGTTGAATGTGGAGGCTGATGGCATGGACAGTGAGACCAAGAGGTGACTCATGTGATTCATGTGAAAGAGTGGAAGGGTACAAGCAGAAATGCAGAAATGGTACGGACACGGCTGAGGGCCCTGTCAATGATTGTGGGAGAAATCCTCGGTTGAGAATAAAGGAAGGCATATTGGGAGCACTGGTGTGAAAGGTGGCATCATCAAAACAGATTGTGACGGAGATGAAGAAGCTGAGAGGGTGGAATAGAGTCTTTACAGGAAATGTGATGGGGAGGAAATGTAGTCAAGTTAGCTGTGAAAGTCAGTGGCTTTACGGTGAATACTGGTTGATAGCCTAACTTCAGAAATGGAAACAAAGAAATGGAAGACTGGAATAGTCATGAGAGATGGATGGTGTGATGGTGCCAAAATTTCCCAGTTCAGAGTGAGAGTACGGAACAGCACCGATACAGTCATCAAAGTACCAGAAAAAGAGGTAAGAGAGGGGACCCACGTAAGGACTGGAACAAAGAATGTTGCCTAAGCAGCTCACCAGCGTGATATCAAAGGCAATTAGAGATGGACAACAAATGCTGGTCTTGTCAGCAATGCTCACATTCCATGAAAGAATTTGCAACTGTCTTCAGTGCGAGCGGATAATCCTCCTGAGGTCCCCAGCATCATGGATGCCACTGCTCAGCCAACTCAATTCACTCCACATGATATCAAAAAACGGCTAAAGGAGCTGGATACTGCAAAGGCTATGGGCCCTGACAACATCCTACAATAGTACTGATGTGCTCCAGAACTTGCTGTGCCACTAACCAAGCTGTTCCAGTACAGCTACAACACTGGCATCTATCCTACAATGTGGAAAATTGCCCAGTTATGTCCTGTTCACAAAAGCTGGACAAATCCAATCCAGCCAATTACTGCCCCATCAGATTCCTCTCAATCATCAGCAAAATGATGGAAGGTATCATCAACAGTGATATCAAATGGCGCTTACACAGCGATAACTTGCTAACTGATGCTCAGTTTGGGTTCTGCCAGGGCCACTCAGCTCCTGGCCTCATTACAGCCTTGGACAAAAGAGCGGAACACCAGAGGTGAGGTGAGAGTGATTGCCCTTGACATCAAGACAGCATTTGACAGAATGTGACACCAATGAGCCCTGACAAAATGGAAGTCAGTGAGAATCAGGAGGAAACTCTACACTGGTTGGAGACATACCCAACACAAAGGAAGATCATTGGGGTTGTTGGAGGCCGATCATCTCAGTTCCAGGGCATCACTGCAGGAGTTCCTCTGGGTAGTGTCCTAGGCCCAACCATCTTCAGCTACTTCATCAATGACCTTCCTTCCATCATAATGTCAGAAATGGGGACGTTCACTGATGATTGTACAATGTTCAGCACCATTCACAAATCCTCAGATACCGAAGCAGTCCATGTCCAAATGCAGAAAGACCCAGACAATATCCAGGCTTGGCCTGGTAGGTGGCAAGTAACTTACGTGCCTCACAAGTGCCAGGCAATGCCCATCTCCAACAAGAGAGAAACTAACCATCTCCCCATGATATTGAATGGCATTACCATCATTGAATCCCCCAGAATCAACATCCTGGGGATTACCATTGGTCAGAAACTGATCTGGACTAGCCATATAAATACTGTGGCTAATAGAGCAGGTCAGAGGCTGGGAATTCTGAGGTGAGTAACTCACATCCTGATTCCCCAAAGCCTGTTCACCATCTACAGGGTACAATTGTGATGGAATACTCTCCACTTGGGGATGAATGCAGCTCCAACAAAATTCAAGAAGCTTGATACCATCCAGGACAAAGCAGCCCGCTTGATTGGCATCCAGCACCCAATTCAGCAACTTAAACGTACACTCCCTCCATCACCAAACACAGTGGCAGTCGTGTGTACCATCTAAAAGATGCACTGCAGCAACTCATCAAGGCTTCTTCCAAACCCACAACCTCTACCAGTAGATGGACAAGAGCAGCAGATGCATGGCAACACCACCACCTGCAAGTCCTTTCCAAGCCTCACATGGGAACTATATTGCCATTCCTTCACTTTCGCAAGATCAAAATCCTGAAACTCTCTTCCCAGCATGACTACAGGTGTGTGTATATTGCACCAGATGGATTACGCTAGTTCAAGAAGGTGGCTCACTACCACCTTCTCAAGGGCAATTAGGGATGGGCAACAAATGCTGGCCTAGCCAGCAATGCCCACATCCTGGGAAAGGGTAAAAATATTAAAAATTCAATGAAGAAGCAGGCAGAGCTAGCACCCATAGTTTCCAATAGAACACCTTTTATTTGGAGGAAGTGAATGGAGTCAAAGGAAAAGTTGTTCAACTTAAACGTTCACTCCCTCCATCACCAAACACAGTGGCAGTAGTGTGTACCATCTAAAAGATGCACTGCAGCAACTCATCAAGGCTTCTTCCAAACCCACAACCTCTACCAGTAGATGGACAAGAGCAGCAGATGCATGGCAACATCACCACCTGCAAGTCCAGGTGAAGGAGGATGGTAATGGATGGCAGCTGGTTGGGCCACCAGTCAAGGAAAAGCAGAGAGCTCTCAGATCATCCTGATGGGTGAGGAAGGTATGGAGAGATTGGATGTCCATGGTGAAAAGGAGACAGTTGGGCATAGGAAAGTGGAAACTGTCAACCTGGCAGAGGTCATTTGAAGAATCAGAGATGTAGGTGGGAAGAGACTGTACAAGGGGAGAAAAAAAGAACCAAGCTAAGAAGAAACCGCTTCCATGGAGGAGGAACAGACTGAACTGATGGGTCTACCAGGCAGTCCTGTTTACCGATCATTGAAAGGAGGTTGAAGCAGACTGTTTGCAGTTGGGGGACCATAGGAAGCAGTGGAGGGAAGAAATTCAGAAGAGATGAGGCCAGTGACTGTCCAGGAAATGATGGCTTAATAATTGATTGTGTCATAGCCCAGGGAGAGGTAGGAGGACGTGTCAGAGAATTGGCATTTAGTCTCCAAGATAGAGGTGGGTTCACCAAACAAAAACATGGCCACCTCTTAATCTGGCTGACTGTGGTCAGGATAAGACTTTAAATCAGATCCTGTCATTAAGTTCTGTAGGACCTTCGCAAAACCTGTATTTCCTGTTTTCCCAGCCATTCCGCCTACCCCTGCTCCCTTCCTGCCCCTCTGGGAATATTGGATTTCTGATCTTTCTGTCTTTTTGGATTCACATGTGTAGGATCATCCCTTCGGCTAGCTGCCAGTGTCCATATAGTACTCCAGCTAGGGTCAAAGCCTTTAGCAGAGATGGGAAGGAAAAGGGAAAATTGAGGGGAAAATAATAATAGTGCTGAGTTGCATGTTCATTAAAAAGTCATGGATTTTGAATGGAATAATGAGATTTATTTTTTAAAGATCATAACCACATCTTGGGACAAAACACTAGCTTCCTTTTTCCTGAATCTTTGCTCATCAAATTACTGACCAAACCACAATGTCAATGTACATTCCATGGGTTTCTTATTATGGAAACAGTAACTTTGCAGAACTCTTAGTGGAATTTGCTCTTTCACATTTTTTTCTGATTGTACCCATTAGTTCCATATTGCTCCCAGACTTTTTCCATTCACCGGCATGAATTTGGTAGTCCATTGAAAAGCCTACTGCAGGAACTATTCATTACCGAAGCAATGAACCATGTCAGTTCATTTGCCTCACATAGAACTTTTTTTTTACTTCGTATGCTTGCACTTTTAACTTTTCACATTACAGCTATGAAGTTGCAAAGCAAAATTAAAGAGTCAAAAGGAATGGAATGTATTTAACTGGGCCATGTTTAACCAACGTGGTATTACTTTATTTTCTTAATCTCTTTCGAGAATTAAAAGATGTACCTATACTTTACTTCAAGTATAGTGAGCTTATCCAAACTTCTCTTTAGATATAACGGTGAACATCTATCTATATTGTAATGGGTAATTGTGTATCAATCAGATGTTGCTAGTTGTGTTTCAAGGTGTAAGAACACATCGGTGCTGTAACAGATGTAAAAAAAAATAGAAAAAACACCTAGGCCATCAGAGCAATAACCTTTTATTGTACTTTGAAAAAAATAATCTTGGCATTTTTGTGTAGAATTTTGTTTGGTATGTCACAGCACAGACCAATCAGCACATAAACTAAAACCAACCCAATGGGACCCTTCTTATGTTGGGAGAGAATGGGACCAGGCTTATCTATAAAAACCTAAGTGGTGGAAAAAACTTGCCAACACTCATTGACGAAGCTCACATATCAAGTCATATTAGTGGTGTCCATGTACAGAACCTCAACAATAGCCAGAGCCTTCAGGAAAAGAAAGAGAAAGTTGGTGCAAAAAGTGCAGAGAAATAGCCTTGGACTCCCCAAGATTTATATATTTAAAATATTACAGATATTTCTCATGCTCAGTGTACTTCTGAAAAATACTTTGGGGTGTACATTGCTGTGTATTTGATTGCAGAACCGGAACAGAAGATGGTAATTTGTGTTCTGCAGCATTATCATAGTCCTCGATTAAAGTCACTTAAATTACTAACATTAGGAATATTTTCTAACTTATGATTGGCCTTTTTTGTCATGAAGTGAATATATAATTATAGGTAGCTGGCAGTGAGTTACATGATCGGAATTTGAGCAGCTGTAATGACATCATAAACTGCAGCAGCAAAGCTCAAGCAGTTTATGAAATTGAACAGAGTCTGAGATTGAATTACTGCCTTAAATTCATATTAAAGCTCCCTGGAGGCTTATATAGTAAAGGTGCTTGTTTCAAATTCAGGTCTGCTTTAGATTCTTTCTCAGGTTCAGTGGTTCTACAAGAGGTATGAGCATCTTCCCTTTTTGGGAGTTGATTCATACTGCTCTAAACTTGCCCGTTCGCTCGTGTGAGCTAGGGATGTAAAAATACTATCCTCGTGTGACCTATGCCAGATACTTGAGTCAGTTATACATGTACTGCTTCAGTCTCTCTTGAGGATCAAGGAAACACTCAATGAATATATACACGGCCATTATGATCAGATTCACTTAATTCAAATAACACAGCTTATCTTCACATAATAATACAACATTAAGAACATGCCACACCAACAGTGGGTTGTCTTATTTGATTTAAACAAGGTGACTTTGAACTGTTCCTTCAACATTTCTAACCTCTTAGTTTCAATGAAAGATCTCACAGCTTTCTCCTTAAAAATCTGGCTGCCTGTGCAGCTTTGCGTTTCAAACACAATGGGCAGAATTTTGCCCTTGATGGGTGGGCGGGTGGGCCCACCGACTCGGTGGTGGGCAGGCAGCCGATCGCCACCGCTGAAATGGGCCCCACCACCATTTTTAGTGGGCAAGCCAATTAAGGCCCGCCCAGCGGGCCACCCGACGGGAAGCGCTATGTGCTTCCTGTGCGGTGGGGGGAGGGATACCCCAGCTGTCAAAGAGCACACATCTCCCGGAGACTAAGTGCTGTCTCAGGGACAGCACTGAAAGTTTTATAAACTTAAAAAATAGAAAAATAAAATAATTATTAACATGTCCCCCTCATGTGACAATGCCACACGAGATGGGACATGTTAATAAATATCACATAAAGTTTATTAAGGTTTTTTAAAACAGACATGAAACCTCATCCCATCAGTGGATGAGGTTTCATGTGTTATCAGAAGCCTGCTGGGGCTCCTGGCCTGCCTGCCAGCCTTAAGGTTGGACAGGCAGGGCCTTTAATTGGCTTAATTATTCTGTCAATGGCCTCAATTGGCCATTGACAGGTCGGTGGGCGGATAGCTGATTGCGCAGTACCCCTGCCTTCCTGAATATTTAAATGGGGCGGGATGACATCGGGGGTTCCTCCCGACATCATCCCGCGTCATTTTCACGTCGGCGAGCAGGCCCGCCCCCAACTCGCCGACGGAAAAATTCTGGCCTATGTCCCATTCACTGTCTCATCTGCCAAATAAGAGATCAGAGACTTTCTAATAAAATGGAAGTATGGTGTTTATCGATTACCAAGGCAGGCTAATTAATTGCTTGTTATTTACAGTCAATGGCAAGAAGCCTGAAAGCTACCTCTATGCCTGTCCTTCAGGTCTCCCTTTCCCTCCTCTTCCTGCTCCTCCTCTCCCAGCCCTCTTTTCTGAATTTCTCTCTTTTCCCTTCATCTTCCAGCAGCATCAGCTGTAGCTCAGATAGTAGTGCTTTTGCCTCTGAGTTACCAAATTCCAGCTTCAAATCCCACACTAGGGCTTGAGAACAAAAATCAAGGATCGTAGTTGTATATGGTACTGAGGGAGAGCTGCATTGTTGGAGGTGCTGTATTTTGAATGATACATTAAACCCATCTGGTCATTATCACAATGCTGTTTGTGGGAGTTTGCCATGAATAAATTGGCTACTGTGTTTCCTACATTACAGCAGCAGTTACATTTCAGAAGTACTTCTTTGGCTGTAAAGCACTTTGAGATGTCCATGGTTGTGAATAGAATTATATAAATGCAAACCTTTCTTTTTCTTCCTCCACCCTCCCCTGCACAGCCTCTTCTTTCCCATCTCCCTTGTCATCCCCTACCTTCACCTCCCTCTTCTCTCCCTCCTCTTCCTTCCCTCTCCCAAACTCATCTCTCATCTCGCTCCTTCATTTCAACCTCTCTGGCTTGGGATTCAGGAATTATGCTCCCTCCAGCATAGCTCTCAGGGTGATAGGCACCTACAAGCCTTCCCACCAGTCCATAGGGAAGGCACAAAGGTACTTGGACTACTCATGGAAACCATTATGTGCGATAAGTTCAAGTCTAAAGCGTTGAAGAAAATCTCGCCATGACAGTCATATTCTACCATGTAAGGAACAGACATTGAATAAGAGACTTCTGCAAAAATCTAGTGGAGTTACCATTTATGGAGCTCCAAGAATCAGGTTACACACTCTATAATACATGTGAAACCAACCAGATAAACCACCATCAAGAAACCGCCATTACAACAGGGCTCAGCAAGAGGAAAGATTGCAGTCAATCATTCTCAGCAAAACAATGAAGAAAGATTAAAACCAACACAAACAGGAACCCCAAAGAGTAAAGGTACATCAACAGCACAACATACAAATCTATTACCATAATTACTAGCAATCGAGGAGTAATTACAAGAAACTAACAATAGCTTTATACATCCAGAGGCCTTAAAAATGTTTGAGCAGCTCAAATTGCAATTGTTTGTGATGTAAAGGTTTTGAAAAATTTGAGGAGGAGTTATAATAATATTGAATCAAAACTTTGGAAGGCGATTTTAACAGAGAATGGAATTGGTGTGTCCAAGGGCAGAGGCAGGCTGGAAATCAGAGCAACATCAGTACAAGGCCCAGCCAATTTTAACAGCAGTGCTCATTATCATATGACTGATTGGCTGGCTAATCAATCACATCAGCAGTGAGTCACCATTTAACACCATTCTGAGGGTACTTCCAAAACAGCATATTTAAAGGGTTAATAGACCATAAAGGGACATTGCATTTATTGAATTTAAACACTGTTTTGAGATCACAGCTTGCTTCTGTGAAATGTTGGAGATCGCTGGAAGAAGGGGAAAGGTTGCCTCCAGGTTCTCAGGATGTTTCCTCTCATGGGGGTATCTAGGACCAGGATCCACAGATCAGAATAAGAGGGCTCTCATTTAATATGGAGATGAGGAGGAATTTCTTCCCTCAGAGGGTCATTAATCTTTGAAATTCTCTACCCCAGAGAGCAATAGAGGCTGGATCGTTGAATATATTCAAGAATGAGTTAGACAGATTTTTGACCTACAAAGCAGTCAGGGGTGATGGGGGTCAGGAAAGTGAAGTTGAGGCCATGATCAGATCAGCCATGATCTTGTTGAATGGCAGAGCAGGGTCAAGGCACCAAACTGCTGACTCCTGCACCTATGTCTTATGTTCTTTATGTGACAGCATCACCCCAAGGACAGTGTAGGAAGAGATTCAATGACCTCTCAAGATCAGCAAAAATGAAATAAAATGAGAAATTGTTGAAAATACTTAGCAGGCTAGGCAGCATCTAAGGAGAGAGAAGCAGAGTTAATATTTCAGGTCAGCGACCTTTCATTTTCCAGTTCTAATGAAAGGTCATCAGTCTGAAACGTTAACTCTGTTTCTCCCTCCACAGATGCTGTCTGGCTTGTTGAGTATGTCCAGATTTCTGTTTTTATTTGATATTTCCAGCATCTGCAGAATTTTACTTTGGTTATCTGGAAGGATGAGTTTGGCTTTTTTTTCTACATCTCCTGCATGCCCCTGGTCACTGTCTCTCCGCACCACTGTCCCCATCCCCAACATTCAGAGCAGTTACCAACCTTGCATCACATCCCTTATCATAAATCACAAGACCATTCTATGATTATATACCATACTGTCACTCCTAACACAAACCCCCTGCTTGCTATCTACATCGCTTCCATTAATAGCATACCTTCTTACTTGGTGTTGATTGCAGAGCCTGCAAATCCTCTCATGATTCCTTCCTCATTACTCACTAATGTCATGTACTTCCCATTCCTTCTCCTAGCATTTTGCTTCTTCTCCCCTTCAGTTTATGCACCACATACACAGGCCCCACACAAACAAATGCCACCTTGGCTGCTCATGATTTTTCCTTCTCCTTCTGCAGGAGAGGTTTCACACAACACCAAGGAAAAAGAGCCACTGACATCAGGCCCCTCATCCAGATGGAGCAGGAAGCAGTGGAAATCAGAGAGACATCAAGAGCTGACAGGTCAGGAGATAGCAAGCCTGTGGCCTCTATCAGCAGGGTGTCTGCTTATCAAATCTATGCCTTCATGTACCACAAGCAGTTTTGCCTTCAGACAACAGTTTGGAGCCTTGAGTTGGAGCCTAGATAACTGGAGGCGCACCACCAATGGTTGAGAAATTAAATTGCGGATGCATATGAGGCCAGAATTATATGAGCGCAGATATCTTGAAGGGTTGTAGGGCTAGAGGAAATTTGAGATATAGGGAGGAACGAGGCCATGGAGGAATTTGAAAACAAGGGTGAGAATATTAAAATCAAGAGATTGCTTGACTGGGAGTAAATGTAGGTCAGTGATCACAGGTAATAGGTGAACGGAACTTGGGTACAAGTTAAGACATGGGCAGCAGAGTTTAGGATGAGCTCAAGATTGTGGAGGGTAGACTGTGGGAGACCAGCCAGAAGTGCATTGGAATAGACAAGTCTAGAGGTAACAAAGGCATGAATGAAGGTTTCAGCAGCAGATGAGCTAAGTCAGGGATGAAGTTGTGAGGTGTTACAAAAGTAGAAATAGGCAGTTTAGTCATAGGGCAAATCTGTGATCAGAAGCTCATCTTGGGGGTCAAATATGACACCAATCTTGAGAGCAACCTGGTTTAGTCTCAGACTTTGGTGAGGGAGAGGAACGGAGCAGCAAGAACTTCTTCAGCAACTTCCATAAGAAGAGTAGAATATCTCTCAAGAGGAAACACTATTGGGTACTTCATCCCTCCCAAATAATGGGGCTGGGGTTGGCACTCTAGGTAGGATAGATAGGAAGTTGAGGGGTCTGCAACTGGACAGCACAATTGAACAGAAGCAGGTAATGATAGCATGGACGGCCCAAGAGATTATTTATCAGAGGACGATGTATTCTCTCAGCTCTCCTCAGTGGGCCAGCAATGTAGACCTCTGGGGCTCCAACCATAAAATGGAAAATGCTTGTGCCACACAAGCAATTATATGAGGTATGGTATGACCTGAAAGTATGGAGGAGTCTACTTCCTGCATGTGTGAAATTCTATCACATGTCATTTCCACTTTGCCATATATCTTGGAGTGTATGGCCACCACACTGCAGCTGTGAACCTCACAGGAGGAGTCTGCATCACCATTTTTATCAGCTTTGGTGGGAGCTCAAACAACTGTCATCCAGAATCTGGGCCCCAGTGTCTGCTCCACCATGGATAAACTGGTGTACCAGATGGATAAACTCATAGATCAGATGGACAGGGACTGTCAAGATGTGACTGATCTCCCGCAGTCTGTTCTCCCTCAGATCAATAGGATTGATGAACCTCAGCTCATTGGGAGTGAGGATAGTGTCACAACACAGAAAAGTACTCCCCTCGCTCAGGATGGTAGAATGTCTGCATCATTACCAACCCCTCAATTATGGCATTAAGAAGTTGGCTGGGCCTGACTGCTCTGGAGGAAGTCAAGGATCTAAAATTTGCAGCCATGATCTTGCAGGTTTGAGCTCCCAGCAGTCACCAGCATCTCAAGAGTCCCAATATCATCCATAGCACCCTATCACCAACTCTGCTGAAATCACTTTCGAGTTATCAACAGTCACAGATTGCAACTCTTTCGAGTACAATCACAGTTCTTGGTTTTCTGGGAGTGGGACATGAACCCACAGCCCTCTGATTCAAAGGCAAGGGTGCTATGAACTGAGCCACAGCTGACACCTCCCATAGAAACTCTTTCAAGTTATCAACAGTCACAGATTGCAACTCTTTCGAGTACAATACAGGGTTTATACTCTTTCGAGTTATCAACAGTCACAGATTGCAACTCTTTGAGTACAATCACAGTTCTTGGTTTTCCAGGAGTGGGACATGAACCCACAACCCTCTGATTCAAAGGCGAGGGTGCTATGAACTGAGCCACAGCTGACACCTCCTGAAATCACTGAAGGTGCACTTCATAAGCATAACAGGGTGATTAAACTTAATTGTAAAAAAGGTATTTGTGTTACCAATTGGATGATCAAGAAACTGATTATATGTTAAGGTGCACATTCAGATCTTCATCACTTTTTGCACTATGGTCTTCAGGTTTTATAGTGTAGCGTTTTAGTCTGCCATGTTATTTAGACATTGATATAAAAGTTGACTGAATGTTTTCAATGCAAGATTTTGGGAGTAGTGAATGAGATTCCCAGAACTGTTCATGTAGAAGGGCTTGGTATCAGTTTCCATGGGCTAGGCCTGAGCAATTCTCCTGATGCATTGAGCTATTAGATTTTGCTGCAGTAATGACAGAGAAACTGTCAACTTTCACAACATTAATCTGTTGAAACTGACAGCAACTTCTGGAGGCTGACATCTGAGGAACAATACAGAAATCCAGAAATTGCTGTCAGTGATTCTAAGCTTTTCCATTGTGTGCAATATTGAGATTTTCCAAGACTGTATCAATGGAAATCTATTGAATTAATGAGAACTTCCACTTTTACACTGTTAGTCTTGCTGCATGAACTCTAGAAAATATTACACCTTGTTGAATGAGATGTAACTGGGTTTTTAATGGCAAGTGAACTTCATAAATACTGCTAAATGCTCTCAGTGACCCTGGCAAGCTAACTTTATATTTGTATAATGTCGAATTTCTCCATTTCAAGAAACTTTTGTTTTAAGAGCCCTATAGTCAGCTCAATGATTCTCTTTGTGGGAGCATGGCTCAAGTTATTGGCTCTCAGCCTCTCAGGCATGGTGAGGTTATGGAGGGTGTCATCAGCCATGTTCATAGAGGGCAAACCATATAGGCAGTTATTGTTGAACAGGTCGAGTGGAAAAGTGGAGAGATGTTTGATCGCTGAATGATGGGAAATTGGCCAGCAGAATTTAAATCAGGGCCGGGAGTTAAAATATCCTGGGCCTCATTTCTGAATCTGCAGGTGAACTTCTAACTCAAACCATTACACAGCTACTCAAAACTAAACCGGAGTTAAAATTGGACCCAGAGAGTCTTTAAGTTGTCAATATTTATTTCTTTTGTCATAACCTATCATTCATATATTTTTTCTCGGCTACTCTGAGCTTAAATCAAAAACATCTTAAATGTAGATTTTTGATATATAATGAAAAAACTTTCAAGGATATATGTACAGATGTAAATGTGGAGCACATGGGAGTGGTGCAGTGTCTGAAATTTTGTAAATATGAAGGACCCTGCATTTATTGAATGTGGGAAGCTGTTTGCTGATTTAAAGCTGGTATGTGGTCTCTGTATCTCTATAACTTCTTAGCACGGCATCTTTCATCATAATCTTTGAGTAGAAAGATGAGAATACATGTGGCCACCACATTTATTTTTTTTCAGTCTAAACAGGCTGCATCCTTTCTCACTGATTACAATTTTGTAATTCCAGTCATTACTGAGACTTTAAAAATAATTCTAGTCCTAAACATTAAACCACAAAATCTAAAATGAAGAAGACAGCACAGTGTTCTGATTAGTGTATGAAAGAAAGAGTTTAACTGAAAAAAGGCAAACATGTACCCCAATGCAATGTTATTTTCAATTGTGATACTTTGTACAGTTTTCTGCATGTAAAGCAATTGTATGTTTGTCAAAATTCTATGCTTTTAATAAATTGAGAAACATTACACATTTCATGGCATCGCAGGAGATGTACTGTTTATGAATGTTGGCACTGTTACTGACATTCATTTACAACAGAAATGTAAACCATGAAGCAAATGATTGCTGTAAGCATGCCAAACCCCAGGGTTTATTTCCAGCAGTTGTTGTAGGCAACTGATAAACCACAGAACACATAATACATTAAATAGCACAAAATGGTCAAATACAACCAGGCCAAAGTGAACTCAGCAACAGGAACTGAGCTGAGTCTAAATACAGAATCAGTTTCTTATTTTGATGGCTCAGGTAGCAAATGCATTGTACAGTGTGGAACTAAGGTATGAGGACTAGGGTTGTCCAACGTTCCTTCCCTGACGTGTGCTTAGTTAGCTGATTTCAACCAGGATGGCAACAGGGACAGTACAATTGCCCTCAGCATCCCAGAGTTTGGAAATATCAGCCAGGTTTCCACTATCTAGCCTAGTGTCTCCAACAAGGTGCAGGGGCAAATGTCAGGTGGAGACAAAACTGGGCTCAGCTGAGATGGCCATCTGAAATTGAATGATCTGCCCAATGTCTATGCTTATACAAGGAAAATTGCATTTGGGCAAGGAACCAGAGGGGGATGACAATGTAATCATATCTGAGCAAGTGTAAGACTTTTGAGGAGGGTAATGAAAGAATTTTGTGGTTAAAGAACAAAAGAAAAGCATTAATTGTAATTTGATCATGTGTTGACTAATTGAAATTTGACCTGTTCAAAACGATGTGGGTTAACCATTCTCACGGTATTTCACCAGCACCTCCATAGTGAAAATTTATTTCCAGTGTTGTTTCTTATCACATTTGTAGGCTATAGATGATTAAGTTATACAAAAATCTATTTTTCATATTCTGTTTCTAGTTATCAGTGGCAATAGCCTGTTAGAAAATCATCCATTCAGAACAAGACAGAGTATTCAGTGACACAGAGAATGATTCGTGTTATATAACTTCTACCTAAAGCATGCAGGTGATATCATTATAGCGTTTTGATGGTGAAACTTTAAAAGCTCTGCTTCTTATTCGTTACATTAGATAGGCCTTCCACAGGCATTTCTGAAGGAAAGCACTAATTTACGGCGGTGCTAACTATTTTAGTAATTTATTTTCAAATTATTTATACAGTTAAATTGAATGTTTAAATACCTTAAATCATCAAGAGAGTGATAAAAGTTCCTGGTTAAGCATGCATTTAGCTTCTTGCAAAGTAATGTGTTAATGCCATATAAAATGGACTTTGTGTCCTGGGACTGCATTTTTCAGTGACTACCCAGCTGAATACTGACAGGTTATTCAATTACCCAGTTAATAACACAATATTAAATTTCAGCTCAGTGTTTGCTTTATTATTACAGCAGTTGTCATATTTGCAATAGGATGGGAACACCTGAATCACTGGCAATATGAGGAGTTCTCTATCAAACCATTATATGACAAGAAGGCAAGTCAATTGATTGGCTGTTCTAAACAAAAATTGTTCTTAGGTTAATTGACATTTTAAGCATTGGAAGCTTTTCTCCTCCTTAGCCCATGGACACGAAAGCAAACAGTGTCACCATCTTAGTTCATGCCTAGACTGAGGTCAACTAGCAGCACAGATCAGAAATGAAACCTGGTTTTGATATTATTAGCTTGCTAGTACACCAGGCAATGCCTTTGTTACATCATTAGGACAATGTGTATTAACTGATTTCTTGGTTCTGGGAAACAAATGAAGAATGTTGCAATTCTGTTGTATTTTAGGTTTGATACTGGTTAGGAGGTTTTCCTGGATCTGTGGCCAGGCACACTGGATTGCATGGGCACAAAGAGTTTTAGAAAATTTTGCAGGTCAGAGGGTATGCTAGTAAAGAATCCACTCAATTTTTCTTCCATTTAAATTATTGGAAGGAAAATTAGGCAACTTGTTTGGCCACGTTATGAACACAACTTCTTTGACCATCAAGTCCTGGCATAGGACTCAAACCCAGAGCTTCTGGTTCAGAGGCAGGGACACTACCCACTGTGCCACAAGACCACATTTAAGAAAGAGTCACTGCAACTAGAACTAAAAGTTTACAAAGTTAGGGTAATGTATCTGCTAAGAATCCATCCTGTCTAATATGTTTTTCAGAATGAAGTTGAAGCTAGAGTTAAAAGGCTGCAAACATCTGGAGAAGGATCATTACTAGTAATCGTGAGCCTCTCTGTTAATGCACCCCATGAGAAAGAAGCCAACAGCCTGCATATTTCTGCAAACTGTTCCCAGAAAGAACCAATTTCCTGACTTCCATGTGGTGTCAATAACATAGGCATGAGATGGAGCAATCCTTATGAAATATTAAATCTACTTGCAGGACCAGTATGAGCAAATTCAGACCACCTGTGAGAAGAAGGTTTGTGGTAGGTATAGCATTTGAAACCTTGACCCACATGGTACATTGAATGACATGACCGAGTCAACTTATTTTAGCTTAGTAATCTACCAGCAATTCTATTAAAGTTTTAAAAAATCATTATGTTGCAGATTTCATTGTAGCTGCAAGGGGTGAACTGAACTACATATTTTGGGAACTTGGTGTGATATGTGGCCAAAGGTCTTGTTATTAATCGACAGAATGAATTTGTACTTCATGGCATTTGAATTAGATCACTCAAGATAATGCCAACAAAAGCAAAGGAATTGTGTCTTGATGTTTTAAAAGATTGAATCAATTCATTTATTGATATTGGAACCAGTAAGTTTAACAAATATGTACACTGCAATACAATATTAACGCAACAGTGCAGCCCTCAAATTATTAAAAACTCCCCACATGGACATTTAATTAGTATTGTGTGGGATGTTTGACATGAGTGGCTGTTAAGATATGAGGCGATGCTTTGTTAATATAGAGCTTTATGACTTTTAAATTGTATTTGCAATGATAAACAGTCAAACATCTGGATTGATCTCCAAAGTTTGATATTAAATGGCTTTAACAGATATACATAAAGATCACAAATTTAAATGTGACCAATAAAGTATAAACAACAACTTGCATGTGTACAGCACCTTTAATGTTTGTAAAATGCACCAAGGTTCTTCAGAGGAATGTTATCAAACAAAATTTGACATTGAGCTAAAGAAGAAGATAGTAGGACAGATGATCAAAAGCTTGGTCAAAGAGGTAGGTTTTAAGGAGAGTCTTAAAGAAGGAGGGAGAGGTGGAGAGGTTTAGGGAGGGAATTCCAGAGCTTGTGGCCAAGGCAGCTAACGACATATGGCCACCAATGGTGGAACCATTAAAATCAGGGGTGCACAAGAGGAGGAGACAGGCATCTCAGAGGGCTGTAGAGCTGGAAGAAGATACAGGGATGGATATGGATGAAACTATGGAGGAATTTCAAAACAAAAGTGAACATTTTTAAATTGAGGCATTGCCAGATCAGGAGTCAATGCTGGTCAGTAAATATAGGAGTGATGAGTGAAAGGGACTTGGTGCAAGTTATGATATGGCCAGCAGAGTTTTGGATGAGCTCAAGCTTATGTAGGGTGGAAATGGAAATCTGGCCAGGAGAGTCAACACGGGTTTGTGAAAGGGAAATTGTGTTTAACTAATTTATTAGAGTTTTTGAGGAAGTAACAAGCAAGGTGAATAAAAGAGAACCTGTAGATGTGATATACTTGGATTTTCAGAAGGCATTTGATATGGTGCCACATCAAAGGTTACTACATAAGTTAGGATTACATGGTGTAGGGGGTAACATATTAGCATGGATAAAGGGTTGGCTAGCTAACAGGAAGCAGAGAGTAGGGATGAATGGGTCTTTTTAGGGTTGGCAAGCTGTAACAAGTGGAGTGCCATAGGGTTCAGTGCCGGGGCCTCAACTTACAATCTACATCAATGATTTGGGTGAAGGGACCGAATGTATGGTAGTTAAATTTGCCAATGACACCGAGATAGTTAGGGAAATAAGTTGTCAAGGGGAGACAGAGTCTGTTTAGGGATATAGACAGGTTAAGTGAGTGGGCAAAAATTTAGCAGATGGAATATAGTGTGGGAAAATGTGAACTTGTCCATCTTGACAGGAAGAATAGAAAAGCAGTATACTATTTAAATAGAGAAAGATTGCGGAACTCAGTGGTACAGAGGGATCTGCGTGCTCTGGTACATGAATCACAAAAAATTAGTGTGCAGGTACAGCAAGTGATTAGGAGGGCAAATGGCATGTTGGCATTTATTGCTAGAGCAATGGAATATAAAAGTAGGGAAGTTATACTGTAACCGTACAGGGCCTTGGTGAGACCATATCTGGAATACTGCGTACAGTTTTGGTCTCCTTATTTGAAAATTGATATAATAGCATGAGAAGCAGTTCAGCGAAGGTTCACATGACTCATTCCTGGGATGAGGGGCTTATCTTATGAAGAAAGGTTGAACAGGTTGGGCTTATGCTCATTGGAGTTTAGGAGAATGAAAGGTGATCTTATTGAAACATATAGGATCCTGAGTGGATTTGATAGGGTAGATACCAGGAGGATGTTTCCACTTGTGGGAGAGACTAGAACTAGGGGACACAATTTAAGAAAAAGAGGTCTACCGTTTAAGACAGATATGAGGAGAATTTTTTTCTTTCAGAGGGTCGTTAATACGTGGAATATTCTCTTCCCCAGAAAGCAGTGTAGGCTGGGTTATTGAATGTATTCAAGGCAGAGTTAGACAGATTTTTGCTAGACAAGGGAGTCAAGGGTTATGAGGGGGCAGACTACAAAGTGAAGTTGAGACCACAACCAGGTCAGCCATGGTCTCATTGAATGGCGGAGCAGGCTCGAAGGGCTGGATGGCCGCCTCATGCTCCTAAGTCCTATGTTCCTATGAAAGCATTTATAATGTTAGTTTATAGAATAGACCAAAATAAGATACGATTGAAAGTGTGTTTGCTGATGCTTACCTCCAGTAGAGAAAGTGACAGAGGCAAAATGCCTTCATTTATCTGTTAATTTCTTTATAAAACAAATGTCACTCTAAATCTGGCCTACCACTGAACTGAAATAAATGATAACATCACAGTTATTAAAGATGTGTAGGAAACAAAAAAGAAAAAATGTAGAGTAATGAGAAGTGTCAAATTGTGACAAAGGAGTTTTTTTATCTAAAAAGCAGGTGCATTGTGATATGTTAACATTTTTATTTGACACTGATTGTGTGAGTGATGTGAAGTTGATGCACTTGACAGAATGTTGGTGCTTTATGGCAGCACTCCAGATGTAATGGCATTTTTGCTTTGAAGCTTCAATCAGCAGGAGTACAGACCTTGCCAAGTAAGAGGAACTAAATCTGGTTACAGTAAGTAAGACTTGTATTCATTTGAAGGCTTATTGCCAAGCTCTACATAGCCAGATCGGAAACCACCAGAGAGGTTTCTTAGAACAACTAAACAATGAAATGTAAGTGAGACTGAAGAACACAATAAAGACAGCATTAATTTTGTCATGCTTAACAAAGGACTTAAATATTGAAATTTAGCAAAGACAAAATTTATTCAAAGTCTGTCTTTAATTTTCAAAAATCTGTTGCTCTTCTACAAATGGCCACTTGATGGCAGGATTTTGTTTTCTTTTGCTTTGGCAATAGTGTTAAACTCACTTGACATCCGTTAACTCGAGTGTTGAAGATAGAGGTCCGGAAACATTACAGGAAACCTGGTCTCTGAGTAAATCCATGTGGGATTCTGGTTCAGTGACCAAGAGATATTCACAGCAGACTCTGGAAATATTTTACATTGTTCCAGTTTTGTTCTGGTCTAGGCAACTGAAACTTTTCTCACACTTCCTCAACCATTCTTTTCAAAACGCTCTCCTGGTCATAACTGTGCTCTTTCCACTTTGATCATTTTAATTTGGTATTTTTAACTTTGCAAAGGCTTTTAAAAATTCTACCGTTGGATCTTGCAGAATGTTTCAAACTGACTACAACGTAGGTACAGTCGCTGCTATGAGAAACAAACTTAAATTAGAAATCTGAATGGGTTTGGCTGGTGTAGTAATTATGGTTTTATTTAATGTGCAATGTACCTTTAAGAATAATACTAGGTAGGCAAGATCACATGATCTGTAGTACCCAATAGGAGAACACCGCGGGCTACCTCAGCAGTCAATGTAGAGATAGAGTTGGAGTTGAAAGCACACATGAAGTTGCTGTTGAGTATATTGTAAATAAACTTAAAGTTTCCACCCAAGAAGTGTCTGTAGATCAACTCTATCATTAATAGCACAACTTGGCTACCCTACAACAGCTAGAAAGCAGTCAAAACTCTCACATCTTTCACAGCTCATGTGAAAACGGATTGCAAGAGTTTAAGTTCAGAACCATCCCATATAGTGTTATATTAGATATATTTAAGGTACGAACTGAGAGAATAGTATGAGTGGCATCAGAATTTTTTAAGATATATACACCATGCAATTAAGTGTGTATATCACATCTTACACCATTTATAATACTTATATATTTCCTGTGGCCTTGCTCGTGGTTAATTAGAAGAAGTGTCATTTAGCTGTGTTTGGTTTCCAATTGTGGCCTCATGTGCATCCCCAACTTTCATCACTCTATCATTGGCTACATGCATTCAACTGCCCAGGCCCTAAGTTTGGGAATTTCCTCCCTAAATTTCTCCCCCTCTCCTTCCTCCTTTAAAAAATGCTCCTTGAAACTCACCTCTTTGACCAAGCTTTTGGTTGCCTGTCCTAATATCTCCTTCTGTAGCTGTGTCAGTGTCAAATTTTGTTTTGGTAACGTTCCTGTGAATTACCTGGAGAAGTTGGATTATGACAAAGATACTTTAAAAATGGTGTTGTGCATAGCAAAATGTACAGATTCCTAACATCTTAATTCACTAAAAAATATCGCATGGCACACTTTTCAAGGCAAGGAGGGAATTCCCTTAGTCTCCTGTCCAAACTTCACCCCTCATTAATATCATCAAAACACATAAATTGATCATTCACTGACCTCCCCCAGAGTTTTCAAAGGCACACAAACTGCCCCACATTTTTAAAATTTTTTTAGAATATTGGATGGGCTATAAATTTCAGTGTAGCCCAATCCCCCTGAGTTATTGGTGCAAATGGGCCTGTGAGTTGACCAGTAAGACTCCATTTTTCCCATATTGCCATTATAACATTTAGAATTAGGAAAGCCGCTTCCTGAGATAGCCTGCTGACTGTAGGCCACAGCAATATTGGGCAACCTCTGAAGGTCACAGTGGAATAGGTTGGAAAGCAGGAGAGACTTCCTGTATTTGCAGTGAAAAAGCAGTGGAAGCAGACAGCCATGGAGGTCACCACCAGGAGTCCAGCCCCAAGGACCTGGACGCAGTGCCGCAAGAAGTTAATTGAACTCACACAAGTGATCAAGGTCAGTGAATGCATCTTCAAATGTCATTTCCCCTTCAATTGCACCACTAGTCTCAGCTACTCCTCAATACATCACATCACCATCATTCACCCACCAACAACCTCTATGAATAAGAAATCATAACATCATCTATGTGCTTTAGCTAAACAGCTAAACAAAATAAGTGATAGCCATTCACTGGTTCATTCCACAGGTCAATGCCTTGACCAATCAAAGTCAAGCTGCCTGGTTTAAATTTCAAACAATTCTTGGCAGTTAACTATCAGTCACCATTAACTGGTGCATTCTCCATGGCAGCATCTCTACCAATCAGAGTCTACTTGCCCACCAATCAGTACCCTCTTTTCATACAGTATAAAGTTGTGCTTCCCCTGACATTGGTATTCTTGCAATTGTCCTGATGACTGCAAGACAAAAAGCTTCGACTAAATGTCTTTTTTCAGCAATACTGAAGTTCTGTACTACCAGATGACCATCTATCTGCTTTACCTCACCCTCACACTTAGTACTGCTGCCAGCCTCACATCCACATCTTACAGCTTGCACACACTGTCAGTCATTCAACCATGACAGCCTCACCACCCAAACGGATTGCACCACACTCACTGGCACACTTACTTCTCTCTCACAGGACAAGGTGATGCACAATGACAGGCTGCAGGAACCAACTGGAGGGAAAGGGGCATGCCTGCAACCTCTAACTGGTTTGTGCAGAAGCCTTGAAGTTACCACTTGCCACACCAATTGCTGTAGACTTTTGAAACTTGAAACAGTTATGAAAAGCATCAAAAATTGTAGAATTGTACCAACAACTAAAAGAAAGCAACCAGCAACTCACCTTTAAACAGCATTGGTTGCCCTTTCAGCTGCTGAACACCTGTTCAGCTGTGTGAAGTTAGGAGAGAGTGTTGTCTTTAGCGTTGAGCACCAAAAACGCAGTGTTGGTGTCAAATCAACATTGCATGTTTCTGGCAGGAGTTCACATTGTGTGCGCTAAAAACTTCATCAAGATAGCATCCACAAACTTCACCTCAGAAATGTGTACAAATGATAGCAGGACTAGATTGTTAGAAGTTCCTTTTCATCTCAACATGACTCTTGAGGTCTGTCCATAGTGGATACTGGGTGAGTGGGGTATGAGGAGCCATAAGGAAATAAGGCACCATGAGGGTGGGTGCAAGGCATGAGTTGGCATGGAGGGGCTAATGGAGGTATGAAGAGGCATGGTGGATGGGTAGGGGGTTGAGGGGGTGTACGGGGTGAGGGCTAGAGGGTCTAACAGCTTCTAAAACAACTGGGACAAAGTCCCAGAAAACCAAGGCAGGCCTTCTAACTAGCCCACTTTGGCACTTGCCGGCTACCATCTAGGATCTACTTCCAGGATCAGTGGGCTTGACTTGATCTTCCTTCCACCTTAAACTGAGGTGGGTCTGCCAAGTCCAGAAATTTCCTGACTCAAGCTACCCACCTCAATAGCTAAAATCTGGCACAGGGTGTCCTTCTACTGACCCAGCAAATGGCAACAGGGTCATTGTGGGATGAAATTCCAACATTAATGCCTGGAGTGCAGCCTGCAGATTTTAAGGGTCAAGGGATATATTTGTTTATTCTTCCCAGTTACTACCCCAGAACTTTCTGCTCAAAGTTATTTACATTACGAATAAAAATGCTCTACCCTTGGTGGTGAATTGGTAGTTCTCTTCCCTAAACTGTCATTATAGAATTCTCGGGATGTAATTTACAGCCCCACGTCAGAATAGTTCAAGGTGGGGAGGGGGATGTTAAATAAAGTGGGTGACTTTCCCACTGCCTTCCCGCCCACCCTCAATCTGCCTCCCATGTTACGGTGGGCAGGAAAGGCGTCAGACAGCTGCACACCCTTAGGCCTATTGAGGCCCTTAAGAGGCCAATTAATGACCACTTAAGTGCCTCATTCCATCTGCTTCACTAATTTACATGCTGCAGGGCAAGGTGGAGGAAGTGGGGTAGCCTGGCAGGTTTCACTGTGTGGGCCACTGTTGGGCAAGTGAGTGGGGGGGACCTCCTTTAGGGACTCCCCTGTGCCCATTGGAGGCACCAACCCCCATATTCAGACCCCCGCTTTAACCCTCATCCTGGCATCTCTAACCTGGCCCCCACCCTTATCACTCCCTTGCTGGGATCTCCCAGCCAGGCCCATCCAAAATGCCGGACTTAAAGTGAAAGTGTTGCTCTCATTACGCATTGCTATCTCACACAAAATTTGTCCGGTGGTCAAGGTTCAGCTGAAATTCCCAACTCTGGCCAAAAAACTGAACTGGAATCTAAAAGCTATAAAGAGAGGCAGGTCTCTGAGGAGGTAAGTCCTCACAGGACTTCTAACGTGAATTTACCAACATTACGACTAAGTAATTAAACCATTTAGTATGAATTATTAATATTTTAAAATGTTTATTTATATGGACACATATTTAATCAGAAATTCGAGGTGGCTGAAATCATTGTGTTTAAAGGCTTTATTTGATCCAATATAAAAATATGACAGTTGATTCTTTTCAGCTACAGACCAATGTAATGCTCCACACTAGACACAGAGGTCTAGAACTCTGCCACAAGTTCCATTCCTAACCCACCAATTTCATTCACCTCCCCGGCCACTGTCAGAACCAGTCTGTACCAGTCTGCACACAACTTTGATGTTCTATTTGACCCTATGCTGAACTTCCAATCTTATATCATCTCCTTCACCGAGAATGCTTAAAACCCCTCCAGAACATTGCTGTGTCACGCCATCTGTTGCTAAAACTCTCATCCAAGCTTTTGTTACCTGCAGACTTGGCTATTCTAATGCACTTCTGGCCAACCTCTGATCATCCGCCATAAACTTGAGCTCAACCTGACTAGCACCATCCCATTCACCCTACTGTGATCACTGACCTATGTTGAGTCCCAGCCCAGTGACACCTCCATTTTAAATTTCTTGTGTTGAAATCCCTCCGTGGTTTCACCCTTCCTATCTTTGTAGCCTCTCCCAGCTCTACAATCCCCTGAGAGTTCTAAATTCCTCCAATACTGCCTCTTATACATGCTAGATTTCCTTTGTCCCTCCCTTCGCACCTTCAGCTGTCTTACCCCAGCTCTGGAATTTCCAGCCTAAACCAATCCACCTTTTTTCCTGTCTCACCTCCTTTAAGAAGCCCCATAAAACCCATCTCTTGGACTAAACTGTCCTAACATGCCCTTATCTAGCTTAGGGAGGAATCATCCCAGATTTTCACTAAGTGTGGTAGCAGGCGTGAAAAAAGACATTTTACCCGCCGGCCGAAATGGCGGGTTTTCGCGTTGTATTCTCCCCTTCCCACCTCATAAATTATGCAGTCATGGGAAACACGCTCGATTGCTGGCAGCCGGCCTCCGATTGGCCCACCACGTTGTTACCTTGCTGCTTCTTCGCGCCAGGCACCATATTTAAAACGCAGCTGCCCGCACACTTCTCAATGCTTGCAGCCCAGGACTGCTCAGCTCAAGACCAGGACCTGGAAGCCAAGAAGAGTGCAGCCCCCGATTCAGTGATGCATCCCTGGGATGCCTTCTGGATGCCGTGGAGGCCTGCCATGATGTCCTCTATCTCCGCGCTGACCGCAGGAGGCCCATCAGTCTCACCGCTCCGGCTTGGGAGGCGGTGGCAGAGGTGGTCAGTGCCAATGCTGCACACAAGAGGTTGGCCGTCCAGTGCAGAAAATGGGTGAATGATCTCATCCGTGCCACCAGGGTAAGTCAACCATCTCATCAATCTCAACTCACAAGGCCATCACACATTCACTGGCATCTCACTCACTGCCAACTCAAGGGACATCATCACTCACTCGCTCACACGCACACTCAAATTTCCATTTGGCCTCTGGAGACTGCCTCCTCATCCTGTTCATGGCTCCACTCAGAACACATGCACACCTGCCATCCTTCTCATTTGGCCTGGTATTTGCCTTGCTCACACTCTCTCCATCTGTCCTTTTGCAGGACAAGATCGCGCACAATCACCAGGAAAGGTCCCACGCTGGGGGTGGAGTGCCGGACATCAAGGTCCTCACTCCATTTGAGAGTCGAGCATTGGAGCTGGCCAGAGAGGACATTGACCATTCCTCTGGCGTCAGTGAGGTCATCGGCGAATGCCCACAAAGATCCTGCACCACATCATCTCTCTCTCAATGCTACTCTGAGTCCACTGTTCTGTGTTCAATGCGGCTGCCAAGCACTAATAATCTCCACTTTCTGTCCAAGGCACATCTAACACGCCGCCCTCAGACAACCGGGACCCCGATCCCAGTGCTGAAAGCACGTTGATGAGGACCCTAAGGGCAGCACTATTGAAGACCCATCACGGTGCTCACCCACACCCTCTACCAGTGCAGCAACACACACCTCGGTGGGACAGAGATGTAGAGTAGCCTCAGGATCACAATCTGGTGGGCACAGCGCACAATCTGTTCCACAGGAGGCAGACAGGGACATCCTTAGTCGCCGGCACTCAGGACTGCTGGAGGCAAGGAATTCGCTGAGTCTGAGTCACATGATGAGCCTCTGGACTCAGTCCTCAATCAGTTGGTGGAGCTGCAAAGACAATCACGGGAAGGGATGTCCGATACACTCCTCAGATTGCAAGAAACGATGGAGAAGTCTGTCCGCCTTTAGTTTGAGGTGATAGTGCAGGCATGCCAATGCACCGAGGTCAACACTGGTAGGATGGCAGCCGCCATGGAGACCTTGATCCAGGACATTGGTCCTGCACTGCTGCGTGGGCTGAACTCCATCGCTGACTCCATAGTTGGCCTCCAACAGTGTCAATGCGAGAGGGGTGCAGGGCAGCTCGATCTCACTCCAGCTTCCCCTTCTCCTCAAGAAGTCAGCCAGGGACCGCCAGGCACCCATAGGAAGGAGAACCAGCAGCTCAACACCCTAGGCCCATTCACCCAGGGGATTCCACAAATGTCCGGCCGATCCAAATCCCCTCTTCCTGTCACCCCACAGCTCCAGCTCCACAGGCTGAGGAGGGTGCAACTGGCCCACGCAGGACACCCAAAGCAGGCAGGGGCCCTCCAGGTCTTATCCTTCCAGAGGATGCAAGCCGAAGTCATCACAGACAGGGCATCACAGTCAGCAGGCCACCTTCGCCTCCGCTGTGGGTGTCGGAGGAGCACCAAGATGTAGTGGCAGGGTTAAGAAGATGGAGTTGCACAGCATGGGCATGGGTGTTAATCACTTGTTCATAAGTAAATCAACTCCCAAGAATGTCTCCTTGCCTATGGCTCCTTGTTCTGATGAGCAGAGTTTGTGGCACTCAGATGTGAAACCTTGGTTCCTGCACAACATAAAGGCAGGTTTCTCAATTCAGGGCCTCTTCCTTATGCAGTGTGTCACCTTCAGACCAAAGTGATGGTCCGGCTTCACACTCCCTGGACACATTACTGATACCTGCGCCTCGATGGTACTTGTCATTGCGGCCTGAATGTCGTAGGCAGGCGTCAGAGTTCCGTCACTCTTTCTGTGTGCTCTCAGCGCCCTTAAGGTGGGGCTAGCCCCCCATCTTTTCAGCATCTGTGACCAATGACACTGTGCTCCTGAATGGGTCAGTGCTGAAGGCTGACAAAGGATCAGGTGCATTTAAAGTTTCAAGGCTGCGTCTCCATGATATGACCCCAATCACAGAGCACAAGCGAGCTACCCTCAGCTAGACAAGAGTCAGACATTCACAGAGGCTATGGAGTGCCCTCACTGCATCATCATCCTCCTGGAATCTAGCGGCTATTCGGGCCTATGCTGCATCTCCATGACATGAGCCTTAGCACTGAGGATACGTGCACTGTCATCAGCCACACAGGAGTCAAACGTTCATGGATGTAAGGTGAGGATGTCAGGACTGTCCTCACTGCATCTCATCATCATCTTCCACAAATATTGTGACTATGAGGGCCTCCGAATGCACCTGCCTCATCTGGCCAGCGCGATGGCCTCATCGCCGACATCCTTGCCTTCGAGGACCTAATCACTGTCATCCCCTTTGATGTCCTCCTCATCGGAGGAGACTTGCAGCTCTTCCATCTCCTCCTCAGCCAGGTCTTGCAATGCTCCACTGGACCTGTCGAGCCACTGGAGCCTAATTTTCAATATGCCTATCATTTGCTCCACCAAAGTCCAAGTCGCGGCATGAGTCTCTTTATACTGTCGCTCTGCTGCAGTCTGAGGCCGCCGCACAGGCGTCATCAGCCACGTCCTCTGTGGGTAGCCCCTGTCCACAAGGAGCCAACCCTGCAGCCTCTCTGGACCCTGTCAGGGATCTGAGACCTGCTAAGAATGTAGGAGTCATGGTGCTTCCTGGGAACCGTAAGCTGACCTGTAGGATGTGTCTGTGGTGATCGCATGCTAGCTGAACATTCAGCAAGTGGAAGCTCTTGTGGTTGATTTAGTTGACTGCTTGTTGCCATGGAGATCTAAGAGCTCTATGTGAGTGCAGTCGATGGCACCCTGCACCTGTGGAAAACCTGAGATCTGAGCACATCCCAGCGCTCTTGCTTCCTGTTTTCCTGATCCTGGATGAAATCCACAAAGTTCTGTGTCTTCGTGAAGATGGCGTCCGTGACTTCCTGGATACACTAGTGCATGGAGGCTTGCGAGATCTTGCACAGGTCACCTGGGAAGCCCAGGAAGGAGCCACTGGCGTAGAAATTGAGCGCCATGGTCACTTTCACGGCCACTGGCAGTGGATGCCCACCATGTCCCCATTGCATCAAATCCTGCAGCAGGTGGCATATGTAACCAACCAGTTCCCTAGACATGCGCAGTCTTCGACGACACTGGTTCTCAGTCATCTGCAGGAATGACAAGTGCCATCTATAGACCCTGGGTCTAGCAAAGCGCCTATGAGTGATGGCTCGCTCTGGCTTCTCAGCTACGTGCGCAGCAGGCCCTACCGCTCCTTCATCTTGAGGGAGCTGCTCCTCCCTTTGCCGAGCCAGGCGCCCCGTCACACTATTCTTGTTCTTCTTCTCTGCTCTCTGTAAACCATGAGGCATACCGCTAAATCACCAGACTCCATTATCCTGATGTTCTCCTCCTGCAGGGTCAAAGAGAGACACACATGTGTCAGCATGGGTGTACTAAAAACCTCTCTTGGTCAAGGCTAAAGGCCCCTTCACACATGCAGGAGAGTGCTGGCCACCACTTGGATGGCCAGTGTGTAGTGTACATCATGGCTGTTTGAAACCCCAACCACCTCTGCCCCACTCCACTTGATAGATTGGCGGCAGCTTTGCCCACTGGACTGCACGCTGTGCTCTCAGCTCAGGCGTGGGTATTCTCCTAACCCGCACTGCAAGCCTGCACTGTTAGCTTGAACCATGAGGGACACTGGGCAAACCTTAAAAAACATTGCAAGGGGTTGTGATCACCTCCACCAGTGACTGCACCATGGCCACCTCTCGCAAGGGGATTCTACAACTTGCCCAGTCGGCCAATTGTTTTGCTGCCCCCTAAAGAACATATTAATTTGCGGTCTGTGCCCGAAGGGTGAAAAGTTCTGTTTGCATTTAGTGGCACTTTCATGTTTTTGCATTGCTTGACTGGGCAGGAAAGCTTCAGAGGCCTGACTCCAAGCGTGTCAATGGAGCTGCTGCTGAACGGTCTCAGCTGCGGAAGAATGCTCACTTTTGATAAGCTTTTCCAAGTATGTGGCCGCTTTCCTCACCCCCAACCCCCGGCCTCACCCACACTGAAAGCCAGCCGGGAATAAATGACTTGCCTGTGCACCGGCACCCTCCACCACCCCCCCCACCCACCAACCCCACCCACACCCTACCCCGCCCCCCAACTCGAGTGCACAGTGCCTCTTCCTTGATGTCCTGCAGCGAAGCTCACAAGCACTGTGCAAGGTTGTGTGCACTCACCTCCAAGTTCCTCTTGAAGTTCAGCTCGCCAGGTGCACACCTTTTAAAGGCACTCATAAAGCACACTGTTCTGAAGTCACTCCAATGTGGATGGTAAATTTGAGGTGGGGGGATGGTTCCGGCACGAGGGCACAATAATAAGATGCAAATGCATTAAAATTAAGTTCCCGACATTGGATGTCAGGAAACGAGGTCCGCCATTGATGGGTGGAGCGGACAATCGCAAGCTGGTTTCACACGACATGAAACCCGTTTTTGGCCTTCTCGCCATATTGTCTGCCCACGCCCGTCATGACACCTGCTGCTAATGGAACCAGATGATTCTGCACTTGGTGTGAAATTTTATCTGATTCTGCTCTTGTGTAGCACCTTGAGATGTCTTAGTATGGTTAAGGTGCTATGTAAATGCGACTTCTTGTTGTATATCAAATTTAGGACTAACATGCAAAATAAAATCAAGTGGCATATAAAATACTGGGAAAAACTATAGGCAGAATTTTCCGTGCCCACTGGCATTGGGCGTGACCAGTGGCTTGAGCGGACAATATCGCGCATTTGGTTTTATGATGGTGAGAAACCAGTTCATGACCGTCCGCTCAGCCTAACGACTGTGGGCCACGTTTCCTACCATCAGACGTCAGGAACCTCATTGTAATGCATCTGCATATCATTATTAGGGCAGCCCACCGGAATCGTCCCCCCCGCTGCATTGTCCGTTCCTGACGGCGGGAAAGCATGCCGACGTGATTCACATCAGCACATAAAAGGAATGCACTTGGTGGCCTGCACTTTGAGGGGAACGCGGAGGTGAGTGCACAGTAACGATGTGGAGCACTTGCCAGGGTCTTCAGTTGGACTTCAAGCTTCAGGGGCATCAGGGGGTCGGGGTTAAAGGCAGCTCTGCCGTTGAGACGACTGGTGGTGGGGGGAGTTAAGGGCAGTCCTGCCGTTGAGGTGACTGGTGGTGGGGGTAGTTAAGGGCAGTCCTGCTGTTGAGGTGACTGGTGGTGGGGGTAGTTAAGGGCAGTCCTGCTGTTGAGGCGACTGGTGGTGGGGGGAGTTAAGGGCAGTCCTGCTGTTGAGGCGACTGGTGGTGGGGGGGAGTTAAGGGCAGTCCTGCTGTTGAGGCGACTGGTGGTGGGGGGGAGTTAAGGGCAGTCCTGCTGTTGAGGCGACTGGTGGTGGGGGGGAGTTACGGGCAGTCCTGCTGTTGAGTTGACTGGTGGTGGGGGGAGTTAAGGGCAGTCCTGCTGTTGAGGCGACTGGTGGTGGGGGGAGTTAAGGGCAGTCCTGCTGTTGAGGCGACTGGTGGTAGGGGGAGTTAAGGGCAGTCCTGTGTTGAGGCGACTGGTGGCCGGGGTGGTGAAGGCGGCCGTTGAATATAATGCACAAGCATTCGGTGGGTGGGGGTGGGGTTGGGGGTGGGTAGGGTGGGCAAGGGAAGTGGCCATGCACTAGAGAAACCTGTATAAAGTGACCATTCCTCTGCAACTGAGAAAATTCAGGCACAGCCACATCAACATGATTGGCATCAGGCTCCTAGCTTATCTGCTCACTCAAGCAACACAGAGGCATCAAAGTGCCACCAAGTTCTCCAGAGCTTCCCCTCACCACCGGCCTCCAGCACAGACTGCAAATTCAAGAGCATTTTAGTGGACTGCAGAACAGTTGAATGACTGCACACATTGTACAATCTCCTTGCTAAAACTGGCCATGGAGCAATCACTGCTGGAGGTGCTCACAGGCCCTTTCAATGTCAGCATCCTGGTTTGGACCATTCTCCTCCATGGTTCAAGCTAACAGTGCAGCCATGCAGCGCACTAATCTCTGGCCATCCAAATGGTGGCTAGCACTGTCTGGGAGCTGTTAAGGGCTGTCACACTTAACCAGGACAGGTTCTTAGTACATCCATGCTAACCACATGTCTGTCTCTTTCATCCTTGCAGGAAGAGTACATCAGGATCATGGAGCCTAGTGAACTAGCTGCATGCCTGATGGCCTACAGAGCGCGAAGACAAAGGAGGAGAGAATGACTGAGGCTCCTGGCTGCGCAGAGGCAGGAGCAGCAACCTCAGGAAGAAGGGGTGGCTGGGGCTCCTGCACATACTGCCCAAGAGCCACAGCGAGCCATTGCTGACCAGCGCCTAGCGAGACCAACGTACTATAAACGCCGCCTTTCATTCCTGCAGATGACCGAGTGCAGTAATCTGATGTGTAATATACCTTTAAGAAGAATGCATAATGGAAGATCACATGATCTTATTAACCAATAGCGGAGTAGTACAGGCTACCTTAGTAGTCAGTTGTCAGAAGGAGAAATCTAGAGTTAGAGTCTGTAATGTAGAGACAGGGTTTGAATTGTAAGCGCACAAGTGTAACTGCTGAGTTCCTTTGTAAATAAGTAGAATGTGTTCTACATAAGAACTGTCAACTGATCTGCTATGTCTATGGTACCAACTTGGTCATCCTGAAACAAACCTGCAACCAAGATCCATTAGTCCAACTAGACTAAGGACCAGGATCTAACAAATTAGCAATGAGAGAAAAAGCAAAAAAAAGCAAGGAAGGATGAGAAAAAAAGCAAGAAAAGCAAGGAAGGAAATCAAGTGAACCGAAATCGGGTCATACCTCGCACGGTAATTGTAAGTTGAATTTCCGTCCTAATCGTCAAAGCAGCCCCCTCTAAGCATGCTGCAGTTTGGAAGAGTTGATTCTTTTGACTCAACTGCAGATGATTGGTCCCATTATGTTGAACACCTTGTGTTCTTTTTCCAATCTAACGACATTGCAGGGGAGGAGAAGAGGCGAGCGATCCTCTTATCCATGTGTGGGACTAAGACCTATGGATCAATTTGAAGTTTGATGGCACCCAGTGCCCCGGATTCAAAAAGTATTGATGACTATCGGTACAATGGTTCAAATTTAATTCAAGAAATAGAGCCCTGGGGAGACAGTTGCTTGTCATGTGGCAAGTCTGAAGCAGTTAACAGAAGATTGCGAGTTTGGTACATCTATAAATGACATGCTTAGAGATTGTTTGGTGTGCAGTATAAATGAAGTTGCGATCCAGAAGAGATTTCTCTCTGAAACAAATTTGAATTTTCAGAAGGTGCTAGAAATAGCATTGGCCATGGAAAGGCAGCAAGGAACTCGAAAGCCATAGAGGGAGCACAAAATGCCGCTCTCCTCCAAGTTGGGCGGGGAGCCTCAGCCATAAAGGGCACAAAAATGCACAGCTCTGATGAGAAGCAGGAAGCAGCCGCTGCTTTCAGACAAATAAAAAGAAATGACTCAGCAACGAAAACATGGGATAGTGGTAACAGAAGTGGAAGTAGACGACCTTGTAATGAATGAAATTTTAAATCATCGAATGTTTTACTGTCATCGAAACAGACACCTCGTGAGACATTGCAAGGATAGAATCAGGCAGATTTTCAATCAAAAGGAAAAACCCCATGAGATACATAATGTAGAAGAGCCTGAAGTAACAGATTCAGATATTTATTTGTTGTATAGTTTAAAGGCAGGAAGAACAGAACCTATCTATGTAACAGTAAGGGTCAATGATAGGCTTATCAGAATGGAGGTGGAAACAGGAGCATCCATTACGGTAATAGGTGAGCAGACCTTCAAATACCTGAATCATGGAGAATGCAAATTAAATTTGGAAGAAACAGATGCCAAATTGAAAACTTACATGGGAGAAGACATCAAAATCAAAGGCATCAGCAGCGATACTGTATGGAAGTCAATCAGCAAAGTTACCAGTGCTGGTATTGAGAGGCAGAGGACCAAGCCTTGTAGGACGAAACTGGCTGAGGGAAATCAACCTTGATTTGTCAGAGATTCCAAAAGGAAGCTGAAAATGTTCCTGCTTTGGAAAAGAAGTGTATAAAGACTCAACAACCTAAAGAAATGCAGGATGTTTCAAGCAAAGGCACAGTAGGACATCAAAAAGAACTAGGAGAGACCATCCTGAGGAACAGAGTCCGGGTCGAGGTGAACAACCTCCAAAAGAAAAGTGAAAACCTGCCGAAAGACTTTCACACACGACCAGTTTCCCTCCTGTCTAAGTATGTACCTCTGGAAAAGTATGAAGCGGAACGGAAAGAGTTCTGCACTTCTCTAAATAAAATGAAGGGTGAGTTGGCAAAGAAGACACGTCAATGCTTAATTTTCCAGGAGGCAGTATGCCAATGCAAAAAAGAGATGGAAGAGCTGAAGAAGCAGCTGCATGAAGCTAAAGAGGCTTTGGAGACAAAAGTTGCAGATTTTTCCAAGAAGCAAACAATTGATGAAATTCTGGGAAACTCAACCACTGAATTCACTCAAGACAAGCTTGCATCTGAGAGTAGTCTGGCAAATATGGAAGTAGAAAAGAAGGCCGACAATAAAGTCAGTGTCAGAAAGAAGAAAGCTCATTGAAAGAAGACACAGAAACACAAATAATACCATTGATTCTGGCAGCGTATGAGTATACTTTCATCCACAGACCTGGAAATCAGATTGCAAACGCTGATGTACTTAGTCATTTGCCTTTGAAAGAAAATGATGAGGATGTTCCAGTTCTTCAAGAAGTAGTTTTATTATTGAACTTCTTACATTCATCACCGGTATGTGCTAGATGATTAGAGATTAGACAAATCGAGACCCAGTCTTATCCAAAGTACGAGATCAAGTTCTTCACAGTTGGTCACAAGAACAGGAATCTAACAAAATGAAACCGTATTTTCACAGAAGATATGGGATAACCAGCCAGGATGGTATCTTATTAAGGGGAGCTCGAGCGATTGTTCCTCCTAAAGGACTGAACTAAATAGTGCGCCACCAGGTATTTCTTGGATGAAGGCCACAGCATGCAGCTACTTATGGTGGCTTGAAATGGATGGAGAAATAGAGAGCTCAGTGAGAAATCGTATGCAGTGTCAGCAAGTGAAAAAGTTACCTTCAACAGCTCCGTTACACCTGTGAAAGTGGCCAGGAAGGCCATGGGTGCGATTACATATTGACTATGTGGGACCTTTTATGGGAACAATGTTTCTCCTGATTGTTAATGCTCACTTTAAATGAATGGACATATATGAGGTGAAATCACCAACATCTTCTGCGACAATTCACAAACTATGTTAAAGTTTCGCTATCAACGGACTACCAGAAGTGGTCGTATTAGATAATGGCACGGCATTTACGAGTGCTGAGTTTCAATGGTTTATCAGCCTCAACAGTATCACTTACTCATGTAAAAACTTCACCATACCACCCTTCTTCAAATGGACTGGCCGAGAAAGTGGTTCAAACATTCAAAAATGGCATGAAGAAATTAACAGGAGACTCCATACCGACCAAGCTAGCACATTTTATGTTCCATTATAGGATCACTCCTCATACGACAACAGGTGTCACACCTGTGGAACTGTTGATGAAACGCCATCTCAGAACGAGATTGAGCTTAATAATGCCAAATTTAGTGGGGAAGGTGAAAAGGAGGCAGGAAAGTCAGAAAATTGGACATGACTGGCATAGTTGTGACAGAAAGTTTGCCATTGGAGAGATGGTATATGTGAAAAATTTTGGAGAAGGACCCAAATGGTTATCAGGTGAAATAAGTTCAGTAGCTGGACCTCTTTCTTACCACGTGATGGTGGAAGACCGTGTCATACGGAGACATATAGATTATATAAGAAGAAGAGAAACAAAGTATCAGGAGATGATTCATCCAGTGTTCACAACTGCATCAACATCTCCTGTTGAAATAACTCAACTGAGTACAGATGTGTCTGAAGGATTGGCTGTACCTGCAAGAGTTGGGGAAATAGATTTGCAGGTGCCCACCGAAGAACCTGATGTTCGGACAACACCCAAAAAAGAGGTTCCTGACAAAACATCTGAAGCTGTAGAGTTGAGACGTTTTACACTCATAAGGAAACCCCAGAAAGACTGAATTTGTAAATTACTCATCTGTGTATATAATTTGATATTTTGAGAAAAATTATAAATGTAAATGTAAAAAGTGTTTCTAAGTAAAGGGGGAGGGATGTAGTAATCTGATGTGTAATATACCTTTAAGAAGAATGCATAATGGAAGATCACTTGATCTCATTATTCAATAGCGGAGAAGCGCAGGCTACCTCAGTAGGAGAAGTCTAGAGTTAGAGTCTGTAATGTAGAGTCAGAGTTTGAGTTGTAAGCACGCAAGTATAACTGCTGAGTTCCTTTGTAAATAAATAGAATGTGTTCTACATAAGCACTGTCTGCTGATCTAATCTGTCTATGGTACCAACTCAGTCATCCCAAAACAAGCATGTATCCCAGAATCATTCGTCCAACTAAACTAAGGACCAGGATTCAACACCGAGAACCAGTGTCACCGCAGACTATGCATGTCTGGGGGACTGGTCGATCATATCTGCCAGCTACTGCAGGATTTGGTGCCACGGGGACATGGAGGGCATCCACTACCAGTGGCCATGAAAGTGCCCACGGCACTCAATTTCTATGCCAGTGGCTCCTTGCAGGGCTCCAGAGGTGACCTCTGTGGGATCTCTCAAGCCTCTACCGACAAATGCATCCATGAGGTCACGGATGCCATTTTTGCGAGGGCATACAACTTTGTGCAATTGGTCTTGGACAGGAGAGCCAGGATGCAAGAGTGATTGGATTCCCCCAGATCTTGGTTTTCCCACAGGTTCAGGGTACGATCGACTGCACTCATGTGGCACTCAGATCTCTATCGCAACACATGGTAATCTATATCATCAGCAAGGGGTTCCATTCACTGAATGTGCAGCTGGTGTGTGACCCGCATCCCGTAGATGTGCGCACAGTTTCCAGGGAGTGTGCACAACGCCTACATCCTCAGTCTTCCAGGATCCACAGGAGCTGCAAAGATGGCTCTTCGGGGACAAGGCCATGGCTAATGACACCCGTGCAGTGGCCTCAGACTGCAGCAGAGCGAATATATAACGAGGCTCATGCTGCAACTTGCAACTTGGTGGAGCAGACCATTGGGATGCTGAAGATGAGGTTTGGTGCCTGGACCAGTCTGGTGCAGCCCTGCAATACAGTCCGCAGAGGGTGTCACGCATCGTCGTCATCTGCTGCGCCCTTTACAACCTGGTGCTCCAACGGGGAGATGAGCAGGCTGAGGAGGAGATGGAGGAGGTGCATGTCTCCTCCGATGAGGAGGACGCCGATGGGGATGATGGTGAGGAGGTCCTCGGAGGCAACGAGACGGGGATGAGGCCCTCGCACTGGCTAAACGAGGCAGGCGCACTTGGGAGGCCCTCATAGCTGCTAGATTGGTGGAGGATGATGACGACATGCAGTGAGGTGATCCCATAGATCCTCACATCGCATCTGTGAATGTTTGACTCCAGTCTGGCTTATAGCAATGCGAATAACTTCTGTGAGAATGCTCCTGTCATGTAGACACAGGGGAGGCCCTAATAGTCGCTTGTTTGCAGGAGGATGATAATAGCATGCAGTGAGGACACTCCATACATCTTCACATAGCCTCTGAGAATGTCTGATTCTTGTCTGGTTGAGCACAGTCTGCTTGCACTCTGTGATCAGGATCATATTATAGACACGCAGTCATGAACCTTTAGAAGCATCTGATCCTTTGTCCGCCTTCAGCACCTAAGCCTTTCAGGAACACAGCCTCAGTGGTCACAGATGTTGAAGAGATGGAGGCCAGCCCCTCCATAAAGGTGCTGAGAGCCACACCAAGAGAATGAGAGAACTCTGTGGCACCTGCCCACTACATTCTGGCAGCAATGACAAGCACCACCGATGTGCAGGCATCAGTCATGTTTGCAGGGAGTGTGAGGCTGCACCATCACTTTGGTCTGAAGGCTGCACAGAGCACAGGGAAGAGGCCCTGGACTGAGACACCTGCTTTTATCCCGTGCAGAAAAGTTTCACATCTGAGTGAAATGAACACTGCTTATCAAAACAAGGATCTATAGGCAGGGAGACATTCTTGGGAGTTTATTGACAATAGTGAACAGTGTGTACAAGTGATTAACACCCGTGCCCAGGCTGTGCAACTAATTGTCCTTAACTTTCTTAGCCTGCCGCTACATCTTGGTGCTCCCCAGACATCCACAGCGGAGGTGGAGGCAGCCTGCTGACTGCGACGCCCTGTCTGTGATGACCTTGGCAGGCGTCCTCTGGAGGGTCGAGACTTGGAGGGCCCCGGCCTGCTTTTAGGATCCTGCTGTGCGGCAGTGGCACCCTCCTCGGCCTGTGAAGCTGGAGTTGCTGAGGTCACAGGAAGAGGGCATTTGGATGGGCCGGACACTCTCGGAATCACCTGAATGGATTGGCCCAGAGTGTGCACCTGCTGATCCTCCTCCCTATGGGTGCCCGAGGGCCCCTGGTTGACTCCTTGAGGAGCAGGGGTAGCTAAAGTGAGATCAAGCTGCCCAGCACCCCTCTCGCGTACACACTGTTGGAGGCCAACTATGGCATCAGCGATGGAATTAAGCCCACGCAGCAGTGCAGGAGCGAAGTCCTGGACCAAGGTCTCCATGGCAGGAGCCATCCTACCATTGTTGACCTCGGTGCATTGGCATGCCAGCGCTATCACCTCAAGAGTGAGGACAGACAGACTCCTCCATTGTGCCTTGCAATCTGAGGAGTGCAGCAGACATCCCTTCCTGATGTTCCCGTGTCTGCCTTTGCAGCAACTGTGACATGACCAAGTCCAGGGGCTCGTCATCTGACTCAGATTCAGCAAAGTTCTGGCCTCCAGCAGTTCCTCCTTGTGCCAGAAACCTGGGAAGTCCCTGCCTCCACCTGCTGTGGATTGGACGGTGCAATGTGCTCACCAGATTCCGGGGTTATTCTAAACCTAGGTCCCACCGAGGTGTGTGTCTCTGCGCTGGTGGAGGGTGTGGGTGAATGCTGTGATGGGACTTCAGAGAGGGTAACTCCAGATTCCTCTTCAGAGCTTGATTGGAGGTCCTGGTTTGTGGACTCCCTCAGCTTTTTGGCAGATGTGCTTGCGAAAGCAAGGTGAGATAATAAGCACATGGCAGTGGCCTATGAAGCAGGACACATCACTCACAGCATGGTTGTCTAATGGATGTTTCACTGCTGGACCGTCACTTGGTAGAGCACTGCCAACCTCACTGTCAGCACAGGACTGGTCCAGATCCTCATTGGCCAGCTGGATGGCTCTGTTTTCAAAGTCACTGAGGACCTTGATTTCGGGCATTCCACCACCGGTCTGCGACCTCTCAGGTGGAGTGGTCAAACGTATCAGTGAAAGAAAAGGAAGATTATCATCATTACAGACAACTGCCCTGGGTACTCCAACATCTCTGGTCTCAAGAGCATCAAGCTAATGTTCTTACCTCACATCATCATGGCCAAGCTCCAGCCAATGGATCAGAAGATGATTAGGAACCTCAGAATCTACTACTAATGGCCACTGATCTCTCAGGTTATCGAGGCCATCGATAAGAAACAGGTGTACATTCCAACTGTTCCAGAGGCCATGTTCATGATGAAGAAAGCATGCTTCCACCATGCTGGGTTCAAACAGATTATGACTGCATAAGAAATCTCGAACGAAAAGGAGCAGAGTGAGGTCAACCAACCTGATGACGAGGCACCTTTAGCTCGCCTGTGGGAGGCCAGCATGGAAATCCCAGCAGAGACAACTATGGAAACTTAAGCGGAGCTGGGCAATGCCATATGCTGCATGACGGAACTGACAGATGCTGCAATCATAGATACATTACGTTCTTCAACCAGGAGCCCGGGGAGGTCAAAGACCCTGAAGCGTTTGATAAATGTCCACCTGTACATCCACCTGTTTCCCTAGCCGAGGCTGCAAAGGCAGTAGCGATGCTCCAGGATTTCATATTGCAGCATCAAAACATCAAAAACATATTTAACTGCATTGACAACATGCTGGACTGTGTCGGGCACATCTGAACAGCACGCTAGGCAGAAAAAGATTACAAAGCATTTCCGGAGCTAACTGCCGACATTTTTCAAAGCAAAGCTCCGGCCTTTTATCAGGTCAGGCCATTGTAAGGTGTGAACAAATTGAATAAAGACTTTTTCACATGTTTACTGCTTTATTGTGTTTTCATTTGGATTTATATCTATTATTTTTGACATAGACCACATTTGTAGGCATATCAAGTTACATAGAGATGCATTCATGTGGGAATGGAGTCTCCTTAGCTATCATGAAACTTTGTTTAACATGAATTTGTGGGTGGATCCCCTGGGATTAGACTCAATAATTTCCTACTCCTCCAAAATGGGGCACCCCAACTGCACCTATTTTATTCCAATTGCCTAATCTTGGGAATTCCAACAGGATCAATTATATAACTGACAATGAAGGAGAAGTCCTGCTCCACCACTCTTTTGGCAGATGTTTGAAGTTTAGTTTTGGGTGCTTTGCTTTTAGGATGGAAGTTAAGGCATTGAGAAGATATTCATTAAGATGATATGAATAATGAGAGACTTGAGTCATAAGGAGGCAGTACAGACACTGGGGAGAAAATTTTGGATGTATTGTGATATCAGGTTTTCAAAAAGAAATTTAAGCCAGGAATAATGGACTCTATTGATGGATAACTAGGGTCCATAAATTTACAGCTATCACTAAAAGGTTAGGGAATATATGTATCTTATTTATTTAATATATATGTACAGAATCCAAAATAGCTTTTAAAAGGGATGTGGATAAGTAAAATAATAAAAGAGCACAGAGAAAGAAGAGGTAAATGAGACTAAGTGAATAACTCTTTCACAGAACCAGTATAGGTGCAATCAGTTAAATGTTCCCACATTCTGCAACTCTGAGCAACTGAGGTTGCACACCAGATGATTTAGTATGGGCAAGCAGCAGTTGGGGAGGAAACCAGAGTCAGGGGTAAGTGGATGAATTTTTGCTGGGAGTAAACTGGAGTCGTTTCAAACTTGCCAATGCCTATTGAGGAAGTTTTGGCTCATCCATGATTTAAAGTTAGACAACAAGACTGAGAAAGTTGTGTAGCCGAGGTTGGTGGTAGAGAGGTAGAGCTGGAACACACGTTAGCTTCAAAATTGACCCTACATGCATTGATTATTGTTATGATCCTTCTCCATGAGGTCACTTTGCTCAGCGAACACGGTTGCAGACCTATCTACTGGTAAACAAGATACTGCAACCAACGTAAAATGAAGCACATGCTGTTTATTAACACAAGTAACAGAGCACTAACACCATGTGTGCTTCTCCAACCAGACCCTATTCTAAACTGCTGATTAACATTGTAGCCCACCCTATACAGCCATTGGGTAATACAGTCATGTGGTCAATCTGTTCACATTCTCTTAAAGGTGTATTGCACCTCAGATTACCACATCCCTCCCCATTTATTCGAAAGTACAATTTACAATCTTTACAATATATCAACTATTTACATAAATAAGCTATTTGAGAATTCAGTTTTTCTGGAGGCTTCTTCAAATGTTGTAATTCTACGACTTTGGATGGTTTATCCGTGGCCTCCCTCTCAGGGGTCATCTGTCCACTAGGCTCTCCAGTAGGAACCTGTAAGTTTGTTTCTTCAACTCTCTCAGGCTCAACGGATCCGACAGGTACTTCCAAACCAAGTGGGTTCCTTCCACATGTGGTGTAGACTCCAACGGGAATGTTTGGTGCATCCTTTCTTGTAGATCTGTTTCTGTTTTCCTGTGTGATCTACATGTCTCCTAATTATTGGACTTTCGACTGATATGTGATAGGAAAGGGGTCCTGCCACTGCGCTAACTTCACCTGATAGCCATTTGGGCCCATCTCCAAAGTTCTTTGCAAAAACTCTCTCTCCAACAGTGAAGTTTCTTTCATGACTGTGACATTCGTGTTCATTTTTCTGGACCTTCTGACTTCTCTCTATCCTCCCCACTAAATTAAGCCTTATGAGACTCAACTGTGTCTTGAGACATCTCTTCATCAATAACTCTGTGGGGGCAATACCAGTGGTCGTGTGTGGTGCAGTCCTATAGCTGAGTAGGGAATGTGATAATCTAATTGCAATAGAGTCTCCATCCAATTTTTTGTTCTGGACTTGAAGGTCTGGACTGCCCTCTTGGCCAAATCATTGGATGCAGGGTGGCATGGCGAGGTCTTAAAATGCGTTTTGCCATTGAGACTTGTAAATCTTTGGAAATCCCTGCTGGTGAATGCCATTCCATTATCAGACACTATTATCTCTGGTAACCCGTGTATCACAAAACTCTGATGCAATCTGTCTATGGTGGCAGCAGATGTGGGTGATCTCATCTCGTATACATCCATCCACTGTGAGTGAGCGTCTATAATGAAGAGGAACATTGTGCCCAAAAAATGCCCCATGTAGTCAACGTGGAGGTGGACCCATGGCCTTCCAGGCCATTCCCAGGGATGCAATGGAGCAGAAGGGGGCAATTTCTGTACCTGTTGACACTGTAT
Source organism: Cetorhinus maximus (assembly GCF_964194155.1). NCBI lineage: Eukaryota > Metazoa > Chordata > Chondrichthyes > Lamniformes > Cetorhinidae > Cetorhinus > Cetorhinus maximus. The sequence goes on along the minus strand of NC_135896.1, from coordinate 46,668,937 downwards.
GCAGCACTTGACTAAGTTTTCGATTTCTGTATCCATCCCTGGCCACCATAAGTAGCTGTGCACCAACATTTTCATTCTAGAGATGCCAGAGTGATTACTATGCAATTCAATCAATAATGGCTTTCTTCCTCCCGGAGGCACAATGACTCTTTCTCCCATAGCAAGATGCCATCCTGGCAGGTGAGCTCATATCTCCTATTAAAATAAGGCTTCATTTTGTCAGACTTTGGTTCGTCAGACCATCCCTGTAAGACTTGTTCCCTTAAGTGAGAAAAATCTGTCCACTCACTTATTTGTTTGGCATGTACTGGTGACGAATCCAGAAAGTTTAATAACAAGACAAGTTCTTGAGGAATTGGGACGTTCACATTGCTATCTTTTAGAGGTAATCAGCTCAGTGCGTCGGCATTTGCAATCTGGCTTCCCAGCCGGTAGATAAAGGTATATCCGTAAGCAGGCAGAATCAGTGCCCACTTTTGGATGCATGCAGAAGCAATTGGGAGTATTGCCTTACCTTCCCCAAACAAGCCTAGTCATGCCTTGTGGTCAGATCCAATGGTAAAGTGGCAACCATGGATGTATTGGTGGAACTTCTTAACACCAAATATGATGGAGAAGCCTTCTTTCTCTATTTGTGAGTATCATCGTTCTGCAACACTGAGTGTTCTTGAGACGTAACCAATGGGCCGTTCGGAGCTATCCGCCATCCGGTGGGAGAGTACTGCCCCTACTCCATAAGGGGATGCATCGCAGGTCAAAATCAAATCTTTCTTTGGGTCGAAATGTACCAGCAGCGCCATGAATATAGCAACTGCTTTACTGTCATAAAAGTCTATTGTTCTGGAGCTTGCCAACCCACCTGTGGTTTTTCTTGAGCAAGCCGTATAATGTACTTTGACAAATTTAGGATAAAACGGCCATAATAGTTTATTATTTCCAAGAAGGGCTTGAGTTCTATGGCATTTTTCGGCGCTGCCACCTCATGAATAGCTCTCACCTTGTCTTCTACTGGGTGAAGGCCCTACGAGTCAACCCTATGGAGCAGGTAAACCACTTCTTTTGCTTGGAAGATACATTTTCTTTTTTCAAACGTACTCTGACTTGTGAGAAATGCTTCAATACCTCTTCCAGGTTAGCTAGGTGTTCTTCATCAGTTAGTCCTGTCACTAGGACATCATTGAGATAAACCACAACATAGGGCAAACCTTGAAGTAAATTTTCCATTGTCTGTTGGAAAATGGCACAAGCCAATGAGACTGCGAAGGGTAACCTGGTGGTACATTGGTATAACCCCCTATGTGTGCTGATAGTCAAAAAATCTCACGAGGCCTTTTCTAGCTCGACTTGCTGGTAAGCGTGGCTCATGTCGAGCTTCATATATGAGGTTCCCCCTGCCAGCTTGGAGTACAATTCATCAATTTCGGTATAGGATGCCTGTCAAGTCTGGCCACTTTGTTAACAGTCAACTTGTAGTCCCCGCATATTCGCACACTCTGGTCAGGCTTTAGTACTGGAACTATGAGTGCTAACTATTCAGAAAATTGTACAGGTTGTAAGATTCCCAACCTTTCCAGCCTGTCTAATTCAACATCAACTTTTTCTTGTAATGCATAGGGCACTGGCTTCGTCTTCATGAACCTGGGGCTGCCCCAGGATTCATGTGGAGTTTAGCTTGCAGTTGCTGAATCTTTCCAAGCTCCTCCCTGAAAACGGAGGCATATTTCTGTAATAATTCTTGTAGGTCTTATATTCTGAGTTGAAAAATCTCGGTCCACTCCAACTTTATTTCCTTAAACCAGTTCCAACCAAGTAGACTTGGACTCTCCCCAGCTACCACTATTAGGGTTAAATTAACAGACTGATTTCCATACTGAACTGGAACCTTGCATATACCTCTTATTCGTATGTCTTCACCAGTATATGTCTTTAATTTAGCATCTGAACTTTCCAGATTTAATGAGTGGTCTCCTCCATTCAGATATTTGAACGTATGTTCCCCTATAACTGCTGTGGAAGCCCCTGTATCCACCTCCATTTGGATGGGTTTCCCATTGCCTTCCACTGTCACGTAGATTGGCTCTGTTTTATCCATTTTTAAATTGTGTAGTGAGTAAGTATCTGACTCTGTTTCTTCTGGTTCCTCTATTATGTGGATTTCATGATTTCTACCTTTCTGCTTAAAGTTTTGCCTTAATCTGTCTTTACAATATCGCATAACGTGTCCATTATGATGGCAGTAGAAACAATCGATTCTTATAAATTGTCATTCATTCAGGCTGTCTGGTTCCATTTCTGCCATTACTAACGTGGGTTTTTGCTGTTAAACCATTGCTTTTTGCTGGCCTGTTAATGGTGTCTGTTTCCCGCCTTTCCACGGAGCCCTGCACTTCCGCACCATTTCTAATCGGTGCTTCCCTCCCAACGCGAAGGATGGCATCATTTTGTGCTCCCCTGATTGCTTCTAAATCTCTGACTGCACTCTCCATTGCGAGCATCAACTCCAGCACCTTGCTGAAGTCTAAATTCATTTCTGACAACAACCTTTTTTGAATGGTATCTTCATTAATCTCACATAATAATCAATCTCTTAACATGTCGTTAATTGATGCCCAGAACTCACAGTGCTCTGTCAATTGTTTTAAGGCTGCTACATAGCAAGCGGCTTTCTCACCAGGGGCACAACACCTCGAATTAAATTTAAAACACTATGTTGTTACTGAGGGTTTATGCTGAAAATGGCTTGTCACAAGATTTACAAACTTATCAAAGTTCTAGGAATCTGGGGCGTTGGATGCCATTAGATTACAAATTAGGCTGTATGTTTTACTGCCACATGTCGATAAGAGGATCACTCGCCTCTTCTCCTCTCCCGACATGTCATTGACAAAAAAGAAAAACACAAGGAGTTCAAATGGTTCGATACAGCCAAACTGTGGCATACTGGAGGGAGATAACTTTGACAACTATGATGAAAGCTGTACTTACAATCACCTTCTGTTGAATTTCCACAGCTTCCTTTGGTGTAATCGGCTGGTTGTGTTTTGCCTCATCGCTGGTTGTTATGCTCCTTCTCGGTCGAGTCGCTTTGCTCAGCGAACATGGTTGCACGCCTATTTACTGGTGAGTGAGTCGGTAAACAAGATACTGCAGACACAGAAACCAATGTAAGATGAAACACATGCTGTTTATTAACACACATAACAGAGTACTAACACATGTGTGCTTCCCCAACCAGACCCTATTCTAAACTATTGATTAACATTGTAGCCCACGCTACACAGCAATTGGGTAATACAATCACGTGGTCAATCTGCTCACATTCTCTTAAAGATGTATTACACCTCAGATTACTACAATTAAGTTATTGAGAGGCAACAAGGGAAAGGAGGAGCCAAGATTAGAACCTTGAGATATTGTTGAGATGATCATGCAGGAATGGGAGGTGAAATCGTTAATAGTGTTGCGGTACAAACTCTGAAATGTTGGCTTTTTGCATTTATTTAATTTTGACAATAGAAGTATAAGTAAAATCCAGGGAGCGCAGTTGAGGTACTTCAACAATGTTGAAAGGAGTGAATGTTTAAGTTGTTTGATGGGGTGCCAATCAAGCAGGCTGCTTTGTCCTGGATGGTGTCAAGCTTCTTGAATGTTTTTGGAGCTGCACTCATCCAGGCAAATGGAGGGTATTCCATCACACTCCTCTCTTGTGCCTTATAGATGGTGGACAGGCTTTTGGGAGTCAGGAAGTGAGTTACTCACTGCAGAATTCCCAGCCTCTGACCTGCTCTTGTAGCCACAGTATTTATAGGGCTAGTCCAGTTCAGTTTCTGTTCAATGGTAACCCCCAGGATGTTGATTGTGGGGGATTCAGCAATGATAATGCCATTGAATGTGAAGGGCAGATGGTCAAGTTGTCTCTTGTTAGAGATGGTCAATGCCTGGCACTTGTGTGGCACAAATGTTACTTGCCGCTTTTAAGCCCAAGCCTGAATGTTGTCCAGGTTGTGCTGCATATGGACACAGACTGCTTCAGTATCTGAGGAGTCATGAATGGTACTGAACATTGCGCAATCATCAGCGAACATCCCCACTTCTGACCTTATGATGCTCTGCAAATTTCAACTCCAAACCTGCGGTGCACACTGGTCACTGGAAGCAACTGTTTATTAACCGTTTCCAAAGCACAACCCACAGCCTAACCAGTGGTATCCCTCGACTTTGATTGGTCCAGGCGGTGTATGATTAGATTCTGATTGGCTAGGTGACACATGAATAGTGCATGGTCATTTGCTGGATACTCTTAGCTCATTGTCTTAGATTCTGCTTAATTGGGGTGACTTCCTAATTAAATCAGATATTTATCTTGGCCTTGGCCTGCTGCATTGTTCCAGTGAAGCTCAACGCAAACTGGAGGAACAGCACCTCATCTTCCAACCAGGCACTTTACAGCCTTCTGCACTGAATATTGAGTTCAACACTTTTAGATCATGAACTCTCTCCTCCATCCCCACCCCCTTTCTGATCCCCCCCTTTTTTTTCCAATAATTGATACAGATTTTTCTTTTCCTACCTATTTCCATTATTTTTAAATGTATTTCCATCCATTGTTTTATCTCTACCTTTTAGCCTATTTCGATCCCTTCCCTTCACCCCACCCCACCCCCACTAGGGCTATCTGTACCTTGTTTGCCCTGCTTTCTACTGTTAATTAGCACATTCCTTAGATAATATCACCACCTTCAACACCTCTTCGTCCTTTTGTCTATAACATCTTTTGGCTATCTCCACCTATCATTGACCCTCCATCCAGCTCTACCTGTCCCACCCACCCCCCCCCCCCCACCCCAACCTTAACCCAGCTTATATTTCACCTCTTTTCTATTTTTACTTAGTTCTGTTGAAGAGTCATACGGACTCGAAATGTTAACTGTGTTCCTCTCCGCAGATGCTGCCAGACCTGCTGAGTTTTTCCAGGTATTTTTATTTTTGATTTGGGTTTTCAGCATCCGCAGTTTTTTGTATTTATCTTGATGTGCCTGCTGATTAAATCAGCCACTATCAATGACCGTCTGCCTTTAGGGGCCTCCTCCTGGGTGTTGTGGCTGCTGTTTGGAGTGAGCTTCTTTCAAATTGCAAAGTTACTTATCACTTTAAGGAAAGCAATATCGAATGCAGGGGATCACACAGTAGGTAATACTTAAAAATCTGCCCAGGCAGAGCAGCACCAGCTCCTCCAGGGAAGGGGGACAGGAGGGGGAGGTGGACACATTCCCCACTGTGGGTACAGGACAACACTCCTGCTCTAGACTTCCTCCACCAGGACCTCCAGTGCTGTGCCCGAGAACCTGTGCACCCTCTCCTTCAGTCCCTGAGCCATCCTGAAACTTGCTGCTGTGTATGGTCTGTTTTAGCAGATCCAGGCAAGTTCAAATTATGATAATCAACAATTATCACCAAAATTGTGTGCTAAAGCCAGGCTTTCAAATAGGTGTGTCTAACTGGCAAAGCACCCACTTAGCACAAGTTTTCACCCTTTCACTAAAATTGTCCCCTAAATAAACAAACACAACTCTCAAAACAACTCACTTTAAAAAATTGCACCCAGTTTCTCTGCATCAAACAATAGGAGAAGTTAATATCTGCACCAGTCCTGCCCTTTAACTTAACTAGTTCTGACAGCTCCATCTTCAAAATGATTTGAATTATTACTGATAGTCTCCAATGTCAGTGAAAGACTGATTTTGCTTGGCTGATACAAAGATTGAACAGCTGACAGTTGGCATGGATGTGGAAGTTCTTTATTGTTGGGAGGGTATGTAACAAAGATCCAGGTCTATGAAATATACTGAGGCTGTCATTCCTAACTTCAGTAAATTTAGCAAACAATTAGACAAGGGTAAAAAAATAATGCAGTGTAGGTGGAAAGCCCAGTTGGTCTACTTGCCAATGTTTTGGAATACACTGAGGATACCTTTCTGTCCATAAATAAATTTATGAAGATTAACGAAAAATGAGATTAACAGTTCTTGTTAAGGTCATTGACAATGAATTTGTGATGTGTTCTGCAGCTGCACGATTAAATCACAAAACAATGTATGTTTTGAGTCAGACCTGGCATAAGTGAGTTCATGAAAGGGAAATTCTCAAAATTATTACCACAGCAGTGACAGAAGCAGGGCCCAGGAGAGGGGCGGGTGTGTGCAGACAGTGCCAAACACCGAGGCCTGGGGGCGGGGGGCAGGCACTGTGTGGTAACTGCTTCCAGAGTGTGGAGCCACACCTGAAAGGCTGTTTTTTAAAAAATCGGAACCGCCAGCCTGAGAGTTCCGATCTTTTAAAAGCCCTTTTTTTTCCCGCTGAGTTTCAATGAGTGGCTGCGCTGCTGCTTCTGACCTTCAGACAGCTTCTTGTGGTTCCGATTTTGAAAAGCCAGCCAAACAAACACAAAGTTCCCAAAGGTCAGAAGCAACAACTGAGTGTTCTTGATTGAAGATCTGTTCGAAAGCTGGTAAAGTCCCTTAATCATTTTAGAGGTGAGGGAGGGTGTGAGGTGAAGGGGTGGGTCTGGGGGTGGGGTGAAGAAGTGGGTCTGGGGAGGGTGGGGTGAAGGAGTGGGTCTTGGGGGGTTGGGGTGAGGGGGTGGGTCTGGGGTGAAGGAGTGGGTCTGGGGGGTTGGGGTGAAGGAGTGGGTCTGGGGGGGGATGAAGTTGGGGGGGGTGGGAGTTTGAGGTGAGGGGCGTGTGGGAGGTGGAGGGTAGGGTGGAGGTGTGGGGTCTAGGGTGGGGTGGAGTGGCACTTTTCATGTTTCGTACTACAAAATTAAATACTTTACATGTCTCAAAATTCACTTTTGAATTTGAACTAGAATATAAATGGAAGTCTAAGTTTTCATTATGCCCTGAAGTAGACATAATTCTGATGACATGCTATGTTGATGTACCAGAGGTTTGAAAATCTTGGGCCTCACCAAAATAAATGTAAGAAACTAAAAACCAGGATTGATGCAAAACAGGTTGTTGACTCACAATCACCCTTTTTATTACACTTGCAAAGTCTGGGAATGAAATCCCTATTTGTCATTAGGAGATTGCTCAAAGAAAGGTTTTACAAATCTCTACTCCAACCTATGTTCACCCCAGATATGCTGTAAATTCAAAATGTACAACACAATTTGTATGACAGCTTCTGGGGAAATAGAAACAACCTAGTTCTTGAGTTAAGGCCATACTGAGTTTTCATACCATGTATCATTCTTCTCTGAAACATTCATATCAACAATTCAATGTGCTTTTTCCTGAGCTGCTGGTACATGTTTGATTGATAAATCCTGGGAATAATGTCATTGGCGTAAAAGGGGCAATTGCCATTTGTGGTATATTGTACGTCAGTGCAAGAGAAGTCAGAATGGTAAGGTTATATTAGCTACAGAGTTGAATTGTTTTGTAAATGTAGTGATTTTTTTGTAGCCACTTTCCTAACATCAGTTGATTGCTCTGTGATTAATTATCCTTAGAGAATCAGCATTGGGCCTCCATTGCTACTATCACTCTGCCTATTACATGCAAGTGTAATGAAAGAAACACAGAACCTACATTTATACAGCACCTTTCACAAGGTCCCAATTGCTTTACATCTAATTAAGTACTAAAGTAGTCACTGATATAATGTAAACAATGTTATCAAATGGCAGAACAGGCTCGAGGGGCAATTGGCTTACTCCTGCTCCTAATACGTATGTCATTTGGATGGATGCGATGAGCTGGGCTATATGGTCTTTGTCATCCATAATTATCTTGTGAACAGAGGATGGAATCATGCTGTTTATTTTGTTGCTAATGGAAGTTTACTGAGCAGGCCTTGTGGGGTGAAATTGCTAGGATAGGAGTGCATAATGGACACAAAGTGAATCAGTAATCAGTTTTACACTGCACACGGTTCTAAAGAGTCTTTTCCATTGACTTCAATCTTGCCCTTTTGTTCACTTGCTGATCTCACTCTACTCTGTGCTTTTATGAATTTTTGAGGTATTTGAAATATTGTGATAAAGTTATGTTGCATTGTAGATATTGAAAATATATTGTAGTGAGAAGCAGCAATCAGCAGGGTCTTCAGACTTGCTGATCAAGAAAACACAGGTACAATTGTGAACCATTCAGTCTTTGTCCTCTGGCCTCTTAAAAATTGTGTCACACAGAGACACCTGACGACTCCAACTCTTCTCACTGACAGAGAAGACTAATGTTGTTCAATCATTCCGCTGTTGCTCAGGAGTCATTTGATCTTTCTACCCTGTGAGTTTTCTGATAAAATAGAATCCAATTACACCCATGTTTGAAATAATTATATTGAATAATATCATGCACCCAGGCAAGAGAAAGTTTTCTGCTTCTTCTATGAATGGAAAAGATCTTGTACAGTTTATCTGATAATCTTATAATCAAATATTGATCTTCCCCTAAATATGAATTTATTGTCACCATGACCGTATGATGCAATGGGCAGAACATGTTATGGCTGAGGCAGTCACCAAAATCAATGTTATCGTCTGCAGTGTGTTATAAATAACCACAAGGATATTTTCCTGTCAAATTAATGATATTACATGATGCTATTAAAGTAAATTTTGTACTCTCTGTTTACCAGTCGCATTGGGATCACTTATAGGGTGCACACAAACTAACACTGTATTATAACCTTGCTGCTCTAAATATTAATAACCCATGCTGCTTATATATTGGATGATATATGTAACCAGATGCAAACAATGGACGTTATCATTTTACTGGGCCCTTTCTGTGATTGTTTGGTGAATTGATTGGTGAATCTGGAAAGGGGGAAAAATATCATGCATGGTTGAAGGAGAGGGTTAAAAGGGTGGCGGGTTGTGGGGTGGGGTGCGGGGGTAGTGGTGGTGGAATAAGGGGCTCGGAAACAGGAGAAGCACCAGGGCCCATGTTTTCTTTCCCTGGCCCTGGACAAAGTGGTTAACACTTGGAAGAAATTTTTTCAAACAGAGTATGGCTGTAGTGGTCATTGGTTTGTATGCAATGTTGAAATAGCAGGAGAGCAGGATGGCATAGGTGCTGCATAACTCACAACAATTACTACACAAGGGAGCAAATTTATTCATTCAGTCACCTGGCTTGAGAGACAAACAATGGATAAGAGGGGTCAGACCCACCATAGAGGCTGCAACTGACATGTGAAATCTGAATCACAGAATTGTTACTGTGCAGGAGGCCATTCGGCCCAGTGTGTCTGCACCGGCTCTTCGAATGAGCATTATGACTCAGTATCATTCTCCTGTCTTTTCCCCATAACCCTGCACATTAAATAATCATCTAATGACCTCTTGAATGTATTGATTGAACCTGCCTCCACCACACTTCTAGGGAGTGCATTCCAGACCCGAACCACTTGGTGTGTGAAAAAGATTTTTCTCACATCAGATTTGCTTCTTTTGCAAATCACTTTAAATCTATGCCCTCTTGTTCTCGATCCTTTTATGAGCGGGAACAGTTTCTCCCTATCTACTCTGTCCAGCCCCCTCATGATTTTGAAACCTCTATCAAATCTCCTCTTAGCCTTCTTCTCTCCAAGGAGAACAGTCACAACTTTTCCAATCTATCTTCATAACTGTATTTTCTCATCCCTGGAACAATTTTTGTAAACCTCATCTGCATTCTCTCCAATGTGTTCACATCTTTCCTGAAGTGTGGCACCCAGAACTGTACACAATATTCCAGCTGATGTCTAACTAGTGTCCTGTACAATTTCAGCACAGCCTCCTTGCTCTTGTACTCTATGCCCCTATTAATAAAGCCTGAGATACTGTATGCTTTATTAACTGCTCGCTCCACCTGTCCTGCCACCTTTAATGACTTATGCACATGTACACCCAGGTTCTTCTGCTCCTTCACAGCCTTTAGAGTTGTACCCCTTATTATATATTGTCTCACCATGTTCTTCCCACCAAAATGAATCACCTCACACTTCTCTGCATTGAACTTCATCTGCCACCTATCAGCCTACTCCACCAACTTGTCAATGTCCTTTTGAAGTTCTGCACTGTCCTCCCTGCAGTTTACAATGCTCCCAAGTTTTGTATTATCTGCAAACTTTGAAATTGTCCCCTGCACACCAAGATCTAGATCACTGTTCTTCGTTGAAAGGCCCGCGGGCCAGAGGTGGCTCCTATCCTCACTAAGTGTGGCTCCCCAACTCTCCCTTTCCTGTAATCTTGCTGAACGTTGCGTGATTTGTTTTAATGTTGTTTCCCATGCGACTGGCCTGGCATTAATTTGGAGCAGCCTCTCGCCGCTCCCCAACCTCCGAGTTCTGGCTGCTCCCTGACTTACGGGTTGTAGCCTACTTCCCTCCCCCATGTCCAAGTTGCAGAAATGCAAGTCCAGGAGAGATAAGAGGCAAGAGGGTGAGTAAGGGAGTGGGAGGTTCTGCAAGTGGGTAGGTCAGAAAGGGGGAAGAAGCCACAGCTCGAAGGTCGGGTACGGGGAGAGACAACAATGCTGCGGGTTGGGGAGGGGGATGATCTGCAGAACAGATCAAGGAGCAGGAGGTTCAGGAAGCAGGATTGGTGGCAGGCAGGAGGTAACAAGTAGAAAGTAACATTTTTCTTTCAAAATAAAAGAAGTTTAAAAATATAAAAGTTATTTCATTTACCAATGTAGGAATTTAGCAATGTAGAATATTACAACTTGGAGGGTATAATGTTTTAATATTTGTTTTCTGATGAGGATGTTGCTATAGAACCTATCATTGATTCCTATGCGAACCACTGATTCACTTAAAGTTGTTTCACTTAAAGTCACGATTTTCATGAACGCCAGCACAACTTTAAATAAATATGTATTTATTTTTAAGTATAATAAATGATTTTGTTTTAGTTACACGTGTCGCTCTGTAACATTACATCATGAAGGAGTAGTAAGTAATGATAATTTAGTAAAGTAGCTTTCACATTGCAGGTTTTTTGCTAAAGTGGCCCTTGCTTAAAAAATAGTGAAAGTCACTTATCTATATCATTAATATATATATCAGAAAAATCAAGGGTCCCAATACCGACCCCTGGGGAACTCCACTACAAACCTTCCACCAGCCCGAAAAATATTCATTAACCATTACTCGCTATTACTCAGCCAATTTTATATCTATGTTGCTACTGTCCCTTTTATTCCATGAGCTAATTGTTTCTAGAAGCTTCCCCACCACCGAAGTTAAATTGACTCAGCTGTAATTGCTGGGCTTATCCTTACAACCTTTTTTGAACAAGGGCGTAATGTTTGCAATTCTCCAGTCCTCTGGCATTTCCCCTGAGTCTAGGGAAGACTGAAAGATTATGGCCAGTGCCCCTGCAATTTCCATTCTCACTTCCTTCTTTATATTTGGATGCATCTCATCTGGTCCCGGTGCCTTGTCAACTTTAAGTACTGACAGCTTATCTAATACATCCTCCTTATCAATTTTGAACCCTTCCAGTGGCAGAGTTTCCTTCTCTGTCACCATGGCCTGGGTAGCATCTGCTTCCTTGGTAAAGACAAATGCAAAGTATTCATTTAACACCTCAGCCATGGCCCCTGTCTTCATGTATAAACCTCCTTTTTGATCCCTAATGGGCCCTACTCCTCCTTTTACTACATCTGGTCCACTAAGAGCTGCAAAAATAATCAACCTTCTGCTGTGTACTACCAGAGGTATGAAGGCCACAATTGCCCTCAATTTAGGATGATAATGTACTGCAGAAATAATATAATTGACATACAATGGCCAAATATATGAAGTATATTTGCACTATTGTACATTTTGAACTTGAGTTAGGTGAAGCCATTTCTCCTATTTTGTCACATTGCTTGTAAAACATTTCTTCACAAGACTGGCATTTTGCTGACTTCCTAGAGTAACATATACTTTTTATGTGCGTAGGAGATAGAGCACATTGACTCCTCGTCCCACTTGGCAGAATTGGTACTGTGCAGCTTAGCAGGGAAAATATTCTGTACATGATGTACCCATTCAAAATATGTCCTTTGTAAAGTAGAAATGCTTCTACTAATCTTTCATCACCTTGCAAATTAAGCAATAATTTCCATGTTTATAATTTCTGTCAACATCCTCCACCCCCATGCTTATTATAATCAAAGACACACAAATTACAAACTCATAATTATATCCTCCATGTTACAGATCTGATTAATAGGTCATATTCCAAATCTCTTTTCTTCCTCTAAATTAACTACACATGAATAAAAATCAAAAACAGTTTGAATCAATTTAACAGGATTATAGTGCCAAAAAAATACAGTCTGTACAGCACTTTCTCATTTCTTCCTAATTGGTGTCCTTCCATTAATGTCAGTAGGAATATCGCCAAATCTCACAAATAGCTCCAACTGACAGAATTCAGAAGCATAGTTTATTTGTTTTTATATTGAACACTGTGCATTTAATATCAGTAGTTTATTTGTGGTGGATTATTTCTGAATTTGAAAGACATGTATGCACAACCAATTGCCTTTCCAGTGGTCCTCCCTTGTGCCAATATTTTGTACCAGTTAGATGAATCATTTTTTCAAGACCATCACTTGTTCCTTCAGCCTCCGAAGATCATTTCTCATTTTCCTCCCACCTCTTAGCAAAGCAGTTATATGCAAGGAGTATAGTTCCTCTGGCATTTGTGACGTGTCAACACCTCATTATTCTTCATGTGTGATGCCAGGCAGTGAGTGCATACGTGGTATACAACTTTGTTGGCATTGCAGTGAAGACTTTTCCTACCCTCAGACATAGGCAGAGGGAGGCAGCTTTGGATGTGGGTAGAGAAGTAAAGCCCCTGAAATTGAGGTCTCATTGGAATCCTGATATCAACCCGCCCTGTTCCAGGTTTCATCGGGGCGGAATTGAAAACGAGCAGGGAACCCCCTTGTATCTGTCAGGTAAATAGTAAAGGTACTTAAAATGCCAACTTCTTAAGTCTCCATCCTTTAACAGCCAGGGCACTTGTTTCCCGGCCTGTCAGCAACTCACCAGGGTCACCCAGTGGAGTGCACAGTGCGAAGCGATTCTCAGTGAAACTGACAATTTGTGAAGGTTTTAATCAGTCACCTTGAATGGCTCCAGCCATGGTCATTGAGAAACTGCTCAATGTAAAAACACTTCTCTCAGAGTGTGTTATCACTTCTTGAAAGGCACTTCATCTGTCTATATCTCTCAGCTTCAGCTGTACTTTCCTGCTACCAGCCTTCACCAAGGCAGGGGAGCAGCTTATGTAGCTCTTCCTTACGCCTCTGATAAGGGGCACAATGCAGAAGCAACATCATTGCCAACAGCACCTGCAGTAACAGGAGCAACAGCAACGCGAGTCGCTGCACCACTTGTCTTCTCCTCAGCCACAGAAGTGGGGATGTTCGCTGATGATTGCACAATGTTTAGCACCATTCGCGACTCCTCAGATACTGAAGCAATCCATGGACAATTCCCCGGCTTGGGCTGACAAGTGACAAGTAACATTCGCGCCACACAAGTGCCAGGCAATGACCAGCTTCAAAGAAGAGAGAATCCAACCATTGCCCCTTGATGTTCAATAGCATTACCTTCACTGAATCCTCCACTATCAACATCCTGGGGGTTACCATTGACCAGAAACTGAACTGAACTAGCCATATAAATACTGTGGTCACAAAAGCAGGTCAGAGGCTTGGAATCCTGAGACGGGTAGCTCACCACCTGACTCCCCAAAGCTTGTCCACCATCTACAAGGCACAAGTCAGGAGTGTGATGGAATACTCCTCACTTGCCTGGATGAGTGCAGCTCCCACAGCACTCAAGAAGCTTGACACCATCCAGGACAAAGCAGCCTGTTTGATTGGCACCACATGCACAACCATTCACTCCCTCCACCACCGACATACAATAGCAGCAGTATGCACCATCTACAAGATGCACTGCAGGAATTCACCAAGGGTCTTTCAACAGCACCTTCCAAACTCACAACCAGTACCATCTAGAAGGACAAGAGCTGCAGATAGATGGGAACACTGCCACCTGGAAGATCCCCTCCAAGTCACTCACCATCCTGACTTGGAAATATATCACCGTTCCTTCACTGTCGCTGGGTCAAAATCCTGGAACTCCCTTCTTAACAGCACTGTGGGTGTACCTACACCATATGGACTGCAGTGGTTCAAGAAGGCAGCTCACAACCACCTTCTCAAGGGCAACTAAGGATGGGCAATAAGTGCTGGCCCAGCCAGCGAAGCCCACATCCCATGAATAGTAAAAAAAATGCCCCTCCACAGGCCAGGGGCCATGGACACAGAGATCCAGCCAGAAGGAGATGAGATCCCCAACACAGGGCCTACAGGCAGAGGATCAGCTCCCTCAACATATTGGAACAACAATGCCTTAGGAGGCTCAGGTTCTCACAAATGGTCACCACTGATATCTGCAGGTTCCTGGAAAAAGACCTCCTCCCTTTTGGAACAGGTGGGCATACATTGGCAGTGGCCAATAATGTGCCTGTCACAGGAGGGCCAACCCCCAACCGTAATCCACAATCCCTGTGGCATCTGCCTCTCACCAAGTTGTGCGTGCTCTCTTCCTCTGCAAGGAGAGGAAGCAGAGAGTTGTGAGTGTTCAAAGTCACTCATGTGGAGAGGAGGGAGGAACAATATTTGTGGAGGGTGATCGTGAGGCATAAATGTGAGAGGGCGATAGGCTGAGGGTGAGTGTTGGCTGCTCAGATGGGGATGGGAGAGAGGAATGAACAGAGCTACAATGTGTGTTGGTCTGAGTGCTCTGCAGAAGAATACTGGGAAAGCGAGACTGTGGGGCTTGGCACCTGAAAGTGCTATACCACTCACCTGTCATGGCTTCCTGAGATCCTGCATCCTTGGTGCACCGTCTCCAGGTTGGAGGGACCACACTTCTGCTGCTGACATCTTTGACAACCTCCATCCATATCTGCTTGGTTGGAGAGATCATCCTCTTGCTGCAGCCTCAAACATCCAGGTTCTGGAGGTCCTTGTAACCAATGCCGTGGTCCCTTTATTGAGACATCCTTCCTTTAACAGAAAGGGCGTGTCATCCCGCCTACCCTCCCTTATCAGTCGGCAACCCATAGATGGGATGCTAATGCCAGAGGTCTGGGACAAAGACTGTGCAAAGCCTACTGCTTACTTCTTCCCTGACCTGCAAATGGTCCCACCATTCCAGCAGAGACTAAGTTGATAAAATTCTATCACTCCTGTCCAAACACACACACCTTCCAGCTGGGGTTCACAAAATGAAGTTCAGGAAATAGAACCAAGGCTGAATTTTCCTTGCCCTGTCCCCGGGACACTGAAGCCAATTGTAGCACTCTCGCTGAAGCCCCATCTCTGATCAGCTAACGCAGCACGGACCAAGGATTGATCCAGGAATTTCCTTGCTCTGCATACTTCAGTAATATACCTTGAGGTGTATTTACTCACTGAACCACCAGAGCAGCTTGAGAAGCTTTATCCCTGATACTGCCCTCTGAATTGTTTTCATAAACTATTGAGTCAAAAAATTAACAACTAAGAGCTTTGCTGTTTGGCAGTACAGAACTTGAGTTTTGCTGATAAGAGGGACATGCGGTTGAAGCTTTTTGTCTTGCACTCATCAGGACAGACACAAGAATACCAAATTTCAAAGCAGTATAAATTGTTGCTTCCTTTGAAATTTAGTATTCTTGCTTCTGTCCTGATGAGTGCAAGGCAAAAAGCTTTGACAGCATGTCTCTTGATGGCAATACTCTAGCTTTGCTGTGGTTGCATTTCTTTTTATCAAATCAAATACTTTTACTTGATTATTGCTAGGGTATGGGTGATATTCACATTTATTGCCAATCTCCAGGCGCTTTGAGATAGTGGTATTGGGCCTTCTTGAACTGAACTACTACTATGAAACTATTTGGTCTCAGCAAATTTTTGACAAATATGTAGTTTTTACAAATAAATAGTCTCATCTGCGCAAGCAGAAAAGTATGCAGCCTCCTCCAGTGTTACAATAATAGATAGCTGTTACAAATTGACTTTGCTATAAACATTTCTGTTTTATATATATATTTAATTAATAATTATGTATGAAATATATCCCAAAAACCAATATATACAGTGAGAAACATAGCATTCACTCAGAACAGGCAATCAAAGAATAAACTGAAATCAGGCTGTTGATGATTGCATGATTATTTTTTAGCCATTTTCTCAGCAAGTTAGAAGTCAGGTTCTAGTTGTTTGATCGCATTGAAAAAGAAAGCGACAGACCAAACATGACAAAACTGAGGGAAGCTTAAAAATACGTTGTACTAAAATGTTACAATAATATCTTACACATTATCATCAGCCAAAATGTGCATCACAAAGATGAATTCAGGAGCGCAACATTACGTGCCCAAAACACACCAGTAGCGTGTGCAATGCCATATTGGCCTGGGCAATCGATAGCCATCCTCGGTGGCTGAAATAGGGCCCTTTCCTAACACTGGTGTCTGTGTGCGCCTGAAACTGCACCTCTTTAACCAACGCAGCAAATCATGGCATGGAGCTGCCTGAAACAGTTCTTGTAGGGATCATCACCTCCATTAAAATAAGTGTTTGGTTAGTTGTTTCATGGTGCTTTGGGGTCATTTTTTGGCCCAGTTGACAACTGCTTGGCTATGAAACAGTGTTCCGTTTGCAATGGGCTACAACGAATTCTCTGAATTTTCTTGTTCAGAATTACTCAACTTGGCACTGCTGCTGGGTTTACACTTGGTGCTTCTAGATAAGGAGGAGCAGCAGCAAGGAAGGCAGCAAAAACCTGCATAGTTGCAAAGGAGGCAAGGGAGCAGGAGATCTTACAGCATGTGGATCTTCAGAAACCAATCACTGTACCTGGACCTCACACAACAGCACAGTGACTGTGTCTCAATAGGGAGGCAGTTATATAGCCATGCCACCTGTTGCAGTGAGAATTGGAACCCAATGGGCTATGCACTGCATTGCACTCATATGGCAATGATGGTCACCATGGCTTTTAACTTTTATCCCGCTAACTCCTTCTAAATTGCTTCTAGGGACACTAATAAATCAATTAGTTTGCTCTGCACATGACCATCCAGTAGGTCACTGATGTAATGTCTGTGAGGTATGAACAGTTCATTAGATTCCTTAAGGAGGCTGACTAGCCCCATAAAAAGAGGGTGTGATTTGCCTGCCCTGCAGAATTCCTGCAAGGTGCAGGGCATCATAAACTATGATCAGAAATCTATATCATTAAACATATTCAATATGTCATAAATTGTGTACGTAACCTGCGTACTCCCTATCAGGGACTAGCTCTGTTTCTGAACAGGAGGGGGTTCCATTCACTCAATGTTCAACTTCAGATGAAGAGCACTGGCAGCTCATCAACTTTATTTTAATTAATGATGTGCAAGAATTTAGGGCCTTCTTTCAGGCCATGTGATGATGCATGTGCTCCAAGTGTGGCAGGTTTTACCCCTACTGTGTGAAAACCCCAAGTTATCCAGCACCAAACAGCTTATTTCATCAAGAGTGTTCTTAATGTGAAAAGAAGAATTCAATCTTGTAGCTCGTCATGCCCAATTATCCTTTTACACAAAGTTCAATTATTTAACTTCTCGATGTTAAATGGTACACAGGTGAACTTTCGTTCATTCTTAGTTCATTCAACTGAATGAGCATATGGGGTGAACTAACAAAAGGATGGCAACCAGAATACAAATAACTTATTCCGGCAGTTATAGCTACCAGTAATGACAGGCAAATATCACAGTGAAGAGTAATGCCATTCTCAATTTTCAACTTTGGTTTTGGGTTAATTTAGACATTTAGATCTGTGACCGCCAGAGGACAGAGGACAACATTTGAAGCAAAGGAGAGGGGTCCCTCTACTGGCTGGAAATATAAATTGCAAGTCAAAAATTGATCATTAATTGGATAGGACACTGAAGAATAAATTTCTACATAAATTACAAGTATTTATTATATTATAAAATTATAATAATTGAAAACATTGATATTTCATTCCAAGAACCATTTCTTGTATGAACTAAATGCCTGCTTTAACTTTAAAACTTGTTAAAGTTTATGTGAAGAAGCCAAATAATCAGAGGTGTCAATATTGCAGACATAATAGGAAAATCAAAAAAAGAGTTGCATTTATATAGTGTCTTTCACAACCTCAGGATATCCCAAAGCACTTTACAGCTAATGAAGTGATTTTTGAAGTGTAGTCACTGCTGTAATGTAGGAGCAAGCTTTATGATCAAAATAAGTGAATCCAATTGCAACCTCATATAACTTAATGTAGTGATGTTTATTTTTCAGGGTGAAATGTGTTAAAATACATTTTAAAAATTAATGAGATTTTATAGTGCAGCATGATGACCCAACAAAATGTTGCATGAACGTTCTGTGCCATGGGATGAAAGTATCCAGGCTGTAGCCTGTGATCCCCTCATACTTACTGTAGGTAGAAGCACAAATTGTCCCTCACTGTTACTTCACAAGGTGAATCAGTTTTTCCTTGCTGTTGCTCTTAGCAATGCTAGTGGAGGCCAGAGAAGCAAGTTGTCTGCCAGCCCTCTTCAGATTATTAAATAGTGGGTGTCAGGAGGTACAAAAACTGGGAGTTCATAGAAATAATCAGCAAAGAAATAATCTGGTTTCAGCTCGCTTTGATATTTCACCATGCAAAGCGGTGAGGATGAAGGGTTTTTTGAGTTTCAAATGTACAGGACGATTGAAATGAGGAACTGAAGTTAATTAAGGGCCAACAAAGGAAGGTACGATAACCCCTGTGGCATTTGTGCACACTTCTCACTATTCCAACAGGTGCAGAGTCCAATCTTCACTACCCTCCACTTCACTAGATAAACCGCCAGAAAATGTTCTCACCTGCTGTCCAATCAAAATCAAGTATAACCATTCCCATGGAAGTGAAGGTTACCACAGCACGATAATATCACTGCACCGGCTAGTTTCATTTTCCTCTTGATACCAGCAACAAATCCTCATTTGCAGCTAGCTATGACGAAGCTATGTGACCATTTTAAGAATATTAAGGTGGATAAGTCCCCAGGGCCAGATGGGATCTACCCCAGAGTACTAAGGGATGCAAGGGAGGAGATTGCTGGGGCCTTGACAGAAATCTTTGTATCCTCACTGGCTACGGGTGAGGTCCCAGAGGACTGGAGAATGGCCAATGTTGTTCCATTGTTTAAGAAGGGTAGCAGGGATAATCCAGGAAATTACAGGCCGGTGAGCCTTATGTCAGTGGTAGGGAAATTATTGGAGAAGATTCTTTGTGACAGGATTTACTACCATTTGGAAGCAAATGGGCGTATTAGTGAGAGGCAGCATGGTTTTGTGAAGGGGAGGTCGTGTCTCACTAACTTGATCGAGTTCTTCGAGGAAGTGACAAAGATGATCGACGATGGAAGGGCAGTGGATGTTATATACATGGATTTCAGTAAGGCCTTTGACAAGGTCCCTCATGGCAGACTGGTACAGAAGGTAAAGTCGCACGGGATCAGAGGTGAGCTGGCAAGATGGATACAGAATTGGCTTGGTCATAGAAGACAGAGGGTAGCAGTGGAAGGGTGCTTTTCTGAATGGAGAGCTGTGACTAGTGGAGTTCCGCAGGGATCAGTGCTGGGGCCTTTGCTGTTTGTAGTATACATAAATGATTTGGAGGAAAATGTAACTGGGCTAATTAGTAAGTTTGCAGACAACACTAAGGTTGCAGGAGTTGCAGATAGTGAAGAGGATTGTCAAAGGATACAACGGGATATAGATCGGTTGGAGACTTAGGCGGAGAAATGGCAGATGGAGTTTAATCCGGACAAATGCGAGGTAATGCATTTTGGAAGGTCTAATACAGGCAGGAATTATACAGTAAATGGTAGAACCCTTAAGTGCATCGACGGGCAGAGGGATCTGGGTGTACAGGTCCACAGGTCACTGAAAGTGGCAACGCAGGTGGATAAGGTAATCAGGAAGGCATATGGCATGCTTGCCTTCATTAGCAGGGGTATTGAGTATAAAAGCTGGGAAGTCATGCTGCAGCTGTATAGAACCTTGGTTAGGCCACACTTGGAATATTGCGTGCAATTCTGGTCGCAACATTACCAGAAAGATATGGAGGCATTGGAGAGGGTGCAGAGGAGGTTTACCAGGATGCTGCCTGGTCTGGAGGTTATTAGCTATGAGGAGAGGTTGGAGAAACTGGGATTGTTCTCACTAGAGTGACAGAGATTGAGGGGCGACTTGATAGAAGTTTACAAAATTATGAGTGGCATGGACAGAGTAGATAGTCAGGGTGGAAGAGTCAATTACTAGGGGACATAGATTTAAGGTGAGAGGAGAAAACTATAGAGGAGATGTGCGGGGCAAGTTTTTTACGCGGAGGGTAGTGAGTGTCTGGAATTCGCTGCCAGAGGAGGTGGTGGAAGCAGGTAC
The DNA here is from genome assembly GCF_964194155.1 of Cetorhinus maximus. Lineage (NCBI taxonomy): Eukaryota > Metazoa > Chordata > Chondrichthyes > Lamniformes > Cetorhinidae > Cetorhinus > Cetorhinus maximus. Next base: position 46,648,433 of record NC_135896.1, on the reverse strand, counting down.
GATAGTGGTGTTTAAGAGGCAGCTTGACAAATACATGAATAGGATGGGAATAGAAGGATACGGATAAAATGTTTTAGTTGACAGGCAATATGATCGGCGCAGGCTTGGAGGGCCGAAGGGCCTGTTCCTGTGCTGTACTTTTCTTTGTTCTTCTTTGTTCATATTAACTTGATCTTGATCTCCTTCCATCCAGCTGGCACCTTTGCTTTTACAGAATGTTGGCCTTCAGTTCCAAAAAGGGTCACTTTCCTTTGGCGCACCACCTGGTATGGCACCTCCAATTCTTCAATAGCAAAGGGAGCAACGTTGTCCACCTGTCTTCATCGTATCATTGTGAACAACTAATCTACTTTTTCTGCCAACATCACAACTGTCTCCTTTATTGGTAAGCTGCACCCTTTAAGAGCTGCTCCTTCACTACATTTGAGTTGGCCAACCACGTGTGCAACAGGCCATGCTCTTTGGATTAGCTTTTTATTCCTGTAACCTATTTAAAAATTGAACAGTGTTTATATTGCAAATTCAGTGATGTCTGTTCTCCTGAGCTATGGGCATAGGGGCATCTGTGGATTTGGCAAGCTTAACCCTCTTTTTGCTGGGTTTGCAAAATTGGGGCTGTGGTATAATAGAAAACCAGCTACTGGTACTCTGGGTCCCCAGTCCAGATAAATGGTGGGGTTAGCAGTAGGAAAAGTATTAGGCTGTAAAACCACCCACCAGGTCTAAAAGTAGTGGTTGATATGAAGGGGTGAACAACCAGCATTGTGGCAATCCCATGTAACTAGGGAAAAGCTGAAAAAGAAAGGAAGGAATTGTATTAGTATTCAGGCAAATTTGGGAATGGTTGAGGCAGAGAATATTGCATCTTTTAAGGGGATCTTGGATAAATGTTTGAACTAGAATAAAATACATGGCTGTGCTGAGACAGCAGGACTGTCAGATTAGTCTTGGGTTATTTAACAAAGACACAATGGGCTGAATGGGCTGTAAATGTCTACGTTCCAATGGATAATGCGATGGCAGTCAGTTCCTTAAGAATCACAGAATCACAGAATCTTAACGGCCGAGAAGGTGACCATTTAGCCCATCATGTCTGCACTGGCTCTCCAAATGAGCATTATGACCTTGTGCTATTGCCCTGCCTTTTCCCCATACCCTTGCACATTGTTTCTATTCAAATAATCATCTAATGCCCTCTCGAATGCCTTGATTGAACCTGCCTCGACCACACTTCCAGGCAGTGCATTCCAGATCCAAACCACTCGTTGTGTGAAAAAAGTTTTTTCTCACTTCAGACTTGCTTCTTTTGCAAATCACTTTAAATCTGTGCTCTCTCATTCTTGGTCCTTTTACAAGTAGGAACAGCTTCTCCCTATCTACTCTGTCCAGCCCCCTCATGATTTTGAACAACTCTATGAAATCTCCTCTCAGCCTTCTTCTCTCCAAGGAGAACAGTCCCAACCTTTCCAATCTATCCTCATAGCTGAAGGTTCTCATCCCTGGAACTATTCTTGTAAACCTCTTCTGCACTCTCTCCAATGTGTTCACATCCTTCCCATAATATGGTGCCCAGAACTGTACACAATATTCCAGCTGAGGTCTAACCAGTGCCTTTTGTAAATTCAGCATAACCTCCTTGCTCTTGTACTCTATGTCCCTATTAATAAAGCCCAGGATACCATATGCTTTATTAACTGCTCTCTCCACCTGTCCTACCACCTTCAATGATCTATGCACATAAACACCCAAGTCTTTCTGCTCCTACACCCCCTTCAAAATTTCACATTTTCTTTTATATTATCTGTCGATGTTCTTCCTACCAAAATGCATCACCTCACACTTCTCTGCATCGAACTTCATCTGCCACCTATCTGCCCGACTCCACCAACTCATCTATGTCCTCTTGTTCCACAGCATCCTCCCCACAGTTGACAACACTCCTAAGCTTTGTATCATCCGCAAACTTTGAGATTGTCCCCTACACACCAAAATCTAGATGAATATATATCAGGAACAGCAAGAGTCCCAATACTGACCCCTGAGGAACTCCACTACAAACCTTCTTCCAGCCTGAAAAATATCCATTGACCATTACTCTCTGCTTCCTATTTTTCAGCCAATTTTGTATCCACGTTGCTACTGTACCTTTTATTCCATGAGCAATAACTTTTCTCACAAGTCAGTTGTATGGTACTGTGTCAAATGCCTTTTCAAAGTCCATATACACCTCATCAACAGCACTACCCTCACTGACCTTTTCTGTTACCTCATCAAAAGCCCCAGCAAGTTAGTTAAACAGCCCAGGACAAAACAGTCCACTTGATTGGCACCACATCCACAAATATTCACTCCCTCCACCACCGACGTACCGTAGCAGCAGTGTGCACCATCTACAAGATGCACTGCAGGAATTCACCAAGTTCTTTCAACTGCGCCTTCCAAACCCATGACCACTACCACCTAGAAGGACAAGGGCAGCAGTTAGATGGGAACACCACCACCTGGCAGTTCCCCTCCAAATCACTCACCATCCTGACTTGAAAATATATCGCTGTTCCTTCACTGTCGTTGGGTCAAAATCCTGGAACTTCCTTCCTATCAGCACTGTGGGTGTACCTGCACCATATGGGCTGCAGCGGTTCAAAAAGGCAGTTCACCTCCACCTTCTCAAGGGCAACTAGGGATGGGCAATAAATGCTGGCCCAGCCAGTGAAACCCAGATCCCATGAATGAATAAAAAAAACACAATTCCCCCTTTAGAAATCCATGTTGGCTCTTCCTTATCAACCCATATTTTTCCATGTGACTACTAATTCTATCCCAAATAACTGTTTCTAGAATATTGCCCACCACTTAAGTTAAACTGCCTGGTCTGTAATTGCTGGGCTTATCCTTACAACCTTTTTTGAACAAGGGCGTAATGTTTGCAATTCTCCAGTCCTCTGGCACCTGAGTCTAGGGAAGATTGAAATATTTTGGCCAGTGCCCCTGCAACGGCTACTCTCACTTCCTTCAATATCCTTGAATGTATTTCATCTGGTCCGGGTGCCTTGTCAAATTTAAGTACCGACAATCTATTCAACACTTCCTTCTTATCAATTTTGAACCCTTCTAGTGACAGAGTTTCCTCATCTGTCAACCATGGCCTGGGTAGCATCTACCTCCTTGGTAAAGATGGATGCAAAGTATTCATTTAATACCTCAGCCATGGCCTCTTCATCCATGTGTAAATTCTCTTTTAGGTCCCTACTCGGCCTTACTCATCATTCTACCACCCTTTTACTATTTATATCCTATAGAAGGCTTTGGGATTCCCCTTTATGTTGGCTGCCAGTCTTTTCTCATAATCCCTCTTCACTTCCCTAATCTGCTTTTTCACGTTCCTCTGGACCTTCTGTATTCCTTTTGGATCTCAATTGTATTTTCTACCTGACACCTGTCATAAGTGCACTTTTTCTTCTTTATCTTAATTTCAATCTCCTTTTTCATCCAGGGAACTCAGGATTTATTTGTCCTACCTTTCCCTTTCGATGGAATATACCTTGACTACGCCTGAACCAATTCTTTTTTGAAGGTTGTCCATTGTTCAGCTACAGCTTTTCCTGCCAATCTTACGTTCCAGTCTCTTTGGCCCAGCTCTGTTCTTGACCCATCAAAGTCTGCTCTTGTCCAGTTAATTATTCTTACTCTGGATTGCCTATCATCCTTTTCTATCAACACCCTAAAACGTACAATACATTGATCACTGTCTCCTAAATCCTCCTCCACTGACATTTTACCTACTTGGCCCGCCTCATTTCCAAGAACCAGGTCCAGAATCATGTTGGATTGGACATATACTACTGTAGAAAATTCTCCTGAACACAATCTAGGAACTTTTGCCCCTCTCTGCCCTTTACAGCACCACTGTCCCAGTCTACATTCAGGTAATTAAAGTCACCCATTATAACTACCCTATAATGCCTGCATCTCTCTGTAATTTCCCAAGAAAGAATGGAAAGAAGTGGATTATATATAATGTATTTTATTTTGCACAGAATGCTACAGGATTAAAAAGGCTGTGCTACAAAGGCTGGTTTGCCCAGGGTTCACCCACAGCAGCATTAACTTAAAAAGCAAACAGTAGTTTATGGTTTAACCTTATTGTCTAAAGCACAAATAAATTATTTATACATTTCCACAATCCTCAAGGTTAGTGATTTTTTTTTTGCAATAAATGAATATGTGTCTGCTCCAAGGACTCAGAGTTCACCTGTGTTCATTATCTAGCACACCAGAACTGAAGCTTCTCCAGTCTGAGAGTTTTCCCCAATGAGTTGAAGAATAAGTTGGTAAATGCTAATGGAAGTGCATGTTTTACAACTATTCATAATGTTTGTGCTAGAATGGATGATTGTAGCCCTGAACTACTCACCGTTCCCTTCCTTCTACTGGCAGAATGTCAAGTTGTTCAATGATAAGTTATTCAAATTTACCATTTTAAAATGGATATGAGCTGCTTAGCTTAATACAAATGGATCTGGGAGCATCAAGAGATGAATGATGATTGCAGTTAAGATCCCTTTGACACATGATTGCTTCAGGTATGGATAAAAAGACAGAAGCTGAACAAGTTAACAGACTGCTTTACTCAGAAGGCCCAATAGCCAACAATATAATAGCGAAAACAAAAACAGAATTACCTGGAAAAACTCAGCAGGTCTGGCAGCATCGGTGGAGAAGAAAACAGTTGACGTTTCGAGTCCTCACGACCCTTCGGCAGAATAATAATAGCGAGATAATATATAATAGCGAGACAAGGAATCAACAAATCATCTGCAAAATTTGATGAAGTTTTAAAATCATTAGACGTTTACTTTAACCTCAAATAACAAAACCCTTGAAAGGGCTAAAGTTAATAAACGTGTCCAGCAACCAGGAGAACCTGCTGACTCCTTCATTAATTAGCTGTACAGAGTGGCTGGAGGCTGTGATTATGGTGACTGAAATCTGAGCTAATCAGGAATAGAGTAGTTGTATGAGTGGCAGATGACGCACTCTCAGACATGCTTCAAGTGAAGGAAGATCTTGAGAAAGGATTGAGAAAGCCATCCAGATCGTCAGGCAATCTGAAATCCATTTGCAGCACAGATCCATGTTAAGGGGAGAAAGCAAACCAGGATATAAAGTAAACCCAACTGTCCAGTTAGTGAAACAGCGACACTCCAGCCAAGGGAAATAAAACCCTAACCCACCAGTAGAGCAGCCGTGCCAGTGCTGTGATTAATGTCTGGCAATTTCAGCCCAATGCTTTCAAATATAACCAAATAGGACACTTTGGGAAGCTGTGCAAAGCCAAAACACCAAAATGCACAGAAGATTCCAAGAGGATCCACGAGGTCGAGACAGCACACCAAGAGGACACACAATCATGCTTCCTGGGTGAGGTCAAAGATCCTGGATTTTCATTCCAGAATGTGGACGTCTCGGTGAATGACCATCTCACAAACTTTAAATTGGACACGGGAGCCAGTGTTACGGTCCTATTGGACAAAGAACAGTGACTGAGACACCTCTGGCTACGAACAACAGACACGCTACTTTATGGGCCCAGAGGAATCTAACTTCCAGTCACAGGCTGATGGACTGTAGCAGCTCAAGAAGGTGGCTCGCCACTTTCTCAAGTGAAATTTGGGATGGTCAACAAATGCTGGCCTTGCCAGTGATGCCCACAACACATGAAAGCTTTAAAAAAATGCCTATTTCTCCATTAGAACATAGGAACAGGAGTAATTCTACCATTTAATCTGGACCTCAACTCGGTTTATCTGTCTTTGATTTACACTCCTTGATGATGCTACCGAATAAAAATCTGACCATCTTAGTCTTGAAAATTGGAAATGATCCACCATCTATGGTCTTTTGGGTATAGAATTCCATATTTTCACTATCCTTTGTGTGAAAAAATGCTTTCAAATTTTGCTACTGAATGGCCTAAGCTTTAACTTTAAGATTGTGCCTCTTTTGTTCTGGATTCCCTCGCCAGAGCAAGTAGTTTCTCTGTATCTACCCACATCATGGACTATTCTTGGCCAAAATTGTGTACAAGTTACTCATTCAATTTCACCAATAGTAACATATCTGATGTATGCTGCCCCAGCATCAATTTAAGACCACAATTATGTAATGCAAGCATGTCATTACACGAACACAATCACACTACAGTCCAAAATGTAGCTTCATCAGTGTTTATATTTAAGACAAGTGAAACAATGTAAAACTATTTTTTTGCCCCAGCACAATGTGGCTTCACAATTTTCTGAGCATCTTTGCACATGGGCAAATGACATGCTGACCTAATACTCAATGATGTCATTGTATCTGAGTATTTATCCATGTGCTTTTCTTTTATAACAATGGGACAGATGGCGTAAGGTATTTAAGGCAAAATAAAATCTCATCACCACTTAGAGCTGCAAATACAAACATGAGTTTCATTAGTTACTTAGACTCCCCGTACAGCCTTGCGAATTCCACTAGCATCAAAAATGAAAAGAACAAGGGATTTTTTTTTTTTTAAATTGCTTACAATGAACACTTCAGTAACAAATAATTTGTGTACCCAGGGACATTGAAGCTAATTCTCCTGTCCATAACACCCCATGCAACCCATTTACAGGGTGTTGTGTACAGGAAAATTAAGTGAAGACCCATGACACAAATAAGTACTTTGCCAGTTGCCAAATAAATGGGTGGAGGATATTTGAATTTGAAACAAGCAAGGGCTTGCAAGTTGGATGCCAATAATTCATAAGTGACGTATTAACACTGCCTATGTTATTTTCCCGTCTTTATGCCATTCAAGCAGCACTTTAATTGGATACTAATCATAAATTAGCATTCAGGAATACTAAGTTAAGCCCATAGGTCACTAAATTTATAGGGCCAGAAGAAAATATTATTGCATCAGTTTTGAGGCTATAGTTGTCTTGTTTCCCTTTTTTTATCTTCTGGCATTTATGGTGTAATGAGACTTACCTCCAATTATTCAATTCATTTCATCTGCAGTACCATTACTCACACTATTGAGATTTCCAATGGGAATTCTCCTATTTGGGATATTGAGAACAAGGAGGTTGCCAAAAGAATGCCAAGCAGGTTGGGTTGTATGAGAGGTGCTCTCTACCCACCTGATGGTATTCACATAGACAGAAGTGACCAGATCTCACTTTAGAAGATGGTTTAGTGTCAGCAGAGAGTCAAACTCTGAAGATAGTGACAGCAGGTCCGATGGCACAGGTACATATGGAGGTCTGACTAAATGTTATGCTGGATAGTTCTTCAGAAGCTCCCAATCATAACATATAATTCTATACATAGGACTGCATGAAAAAAAAAACGTGTCAGAGTGATAAACAGCCAACAAGATACCACAAGAACACAAGATAATTACTGATGTGGAAGGTCATTTGGCCCATCTTATTTCAGCAATTTTCAACGGCCCTAAAATCAAAACTAACCCGTGACAGAACTGGACAAAATATTCACAGCCATTAATCAGACATTTGTAATGTTTCACTTTGTGAATAAATCTAAAATTGAGTAAAGATTGGTTTCTGGGCTCCTCCAGTGGTTTAACATGGTAGCAGAGAATGGTTGTCTGAAAGTGAAGATTGGAAACAAAGAATTTTTTTTAAGACAAAAGATGACAATCTTTTCTGAAGAACAGCTGAAAGCAAGTGTTAATTGTCAGATAATTATTAACCAATGATGTTCTCAGAGTCTGAACCTTATGGCCAGTGGAAGAATTAAGTGGATATGTATCACATCCCAACCAAAGAGGAAACAAGGGCCAGAACTTTCCAACCCCTTTGGCGTCAGACGCCAAGGTGGGTGGCGCCGTCATGAAACCAGTTTGCGATCATCCATACCACCGGTAAATGACAGGCCATATTTCCCACCACCACATGTTGCGAACCAAATTTCAATACTTTAGCACCTCATTATAAGCCCAGTTCACCGGAATCATCACCCCACGTCAAATTTATCACCCACGTCGGCAGGACTTCAGAACGGCATGCTTCATGACTGCCTTTGAAAGGCGTGTACCTCACGATCTGAACTTCAAGGGGAACTCAGAAGTGAATGCACACAACCTTGCGCAGCATTCGTGAGCATCGCCCGTAGGACATCAAGGAAGAGAAGCACATTCATGGGAGGCACAAGCAAGTTGCCTTTTCCTGGCTGGCTTTCAGTGCATTGCTGGGGCAAAGGCTCCAGTGTGGGTCAGGCCGGAGTTTGCGGAGGGTGTGATGGGGGTGGGGGGGGGGCAAGGCAGCACAGAGTGAAGGAAGTACACGAGCACGTGCCGGTCGGGGGAGGGGGGGGGAAGGTGGAGAGGGGAGACGTGGGGTAAGGGAACCGGCCACGCACTTGGAAAAGTTGTCAAAAGGGAGCATTCTTCCGCGGCTGAGACTATTCAGCTGCAGCTCCATTGGCATGCTTGGAGTCGGACCTCTGAAGTTTCTTTGCCCACTTAAGCAATGCAAAAGCATGAATGTAACATCAAATGCTCCAGAACTTTTCACTCCTCGGGCACAAACTGCAAATTAATGTGCTTTTTACGGGCAGCAGAACAATTGGACAGCTGGCCAAGTTGTAGAATCCCCTTGTGAAAAGTGCCCATGGTGCAGTCACGGGTGGAGGCGATCACAGCCCCTTGCAATATCTTTATTAAGGTTTACCCAGTATCCATCATGGTTCAAGCTAACAATGCAGCCTTGCAGTGTGGGTTAGGAGAATGCCCACGCCTGAGTTGAGAGCACAGCGTGCAGTCGAGTGGCCGAAGCTGCCGCCAATTGGTCAAGTGGAGTGGAGTGGAGCGGAGGTGGGTGGGGTTTCGGACACTAGTGAAGCACACTATACACTGGCCATCCAAATGGTGGCTAGCACTCTCCTGCATGCATGAAGGGGCCTTCAGACTTAACCAAGAGAGCTTTTTAGGACACATATGCTAACCCACATGTCTCTCTCTTTGATCCTGCAGGAGGAGAACATCAGGATCATGGAGCCTGGTGATTTAGCGGTATGCCTCATGGCTTACAGGGAGCAGAGAAGAAGAAGACAGCGGCAGAGGCGCCTGGATTGGCAAAGGGAGGAACACCTCCTTCAAGATGAAGGGGCGGCAGGGCCTGCTGTGCACACAGCTGAAGATCCACAGAGAGCCATCACTCGTAGGCACCTCACTAGACCAGGGTCTATAGACAATGCTTGTCACTCCTGCAGATGACTGATAACCAGTGTCGAAGACTGCACATGTCTAGGGAGCTGGTTAGTCACATATGCCACCTGCTGCAGGATTTGGCACCACAGGGACATGGAGGGTATCCACTGCTCAAGTTTTACACCAGTGGCTCCTTCCATGGCTCCACAGGTGACCTGTGCAGGACATTGCAAGCCTCCAAGCACAAGTGTATCCAAGAGTTCATGGACACCATCTTTGCAAAGACACAGGACTTTGTGCATTTTGCCTGGCATCAGGAAAGCCAGGAAGCAAGAGCACTGGGATTTGCACAGATCTCTGGTTTTCCACAAGTGCAGTGTGCCATCAACTGCACTCATGTGGTGCTTAGATCTCCATGGCAACAAGCAATCCACTACGTCAACTGCAAGGGCTTCCACTTACTGAATGTTCAGCTGGTGTGTGACCACCACAAGCGTATCCTGCAGGTTCTGCGTATGATTCCCAGGGAGCATCCATGACTCCTATATCCTTAGAGGTCTCAGATCCCTGATATCTCCCAGTGTCCAGAAAGGCTGCAGGGTTGGCTCCTCAAGAACAAGGGCTACCCACAGAGGATATGGCTAATGACGTCATTGCGGCAGCCTCAGACTGGAGCAGAGCGACGGTATAATGAGGTTCATGCAGGACTTTGGTGGAGCAAACGATAGGCATTTTGAAAATGAGGTTCCAGTGCCTTAACCGGTCCAGTGGAACACTGCAATACAGTCCACCTAGGGTCATCATCACTTACTGCGCACTCCACACCTGGCGTTGCTATGGTGGGAGGACCTGGCTGAGGAGATGGAAGAGCTGCACGTCTCCTCTGATGAGGAGGATGTTGAAGGGGGTGATGGTGATGAGGTCCTCGAAGGCAAGGATGCTGACGGTGAGGCCATCGCACTGGCCAGATGAGGCTGGTGCACTCGGGAGGCCCTCATAGCTGCAAAATTCATGGAGGATGATGACAAGATGCAGTGAAGACAGTCCTAACATCCTCACCTTGCATCCATTAATGTTTGACTCCTGTGTGGCTGATGGCAGCGCACATACCCTCAGTGCTCAGGCTCATGTATGGAGACACAGCTGAGGCCCTAATAGTCGCTAGATTTCAGAAGGGTGGTGACGACATGCGGTGAGGACACTCAATTGATCTTCATATAGCCTCTATGTATGTCTCACTTCTGTCTGGCTGAGGGCAGCTCACGTGTGCTCTGTGATCAGGGCCATCCTACAAGTGTTGACCTCACTGCGTTGGCACGCTGAGGCTACCAACTTAGACTGAAGGTGGATGGACTCCTCCATCGTGCCTTGCAATCTGAGGAGTGCAGCAAACATCCTCTCCTGATGTTCCTGAGCTTGCCTTTGCAGCTCCAGAAACTGAGGTATGACTGAATCCAGAGGCTCCTCATCTGACTTGGACTCAGCAGATTCCTGGCCTCCAGCAGCACTCTGAGTGCTGGAAACCTGAGAAGTCCCTGCCTCCACCTGCTGTGGATCAGACAGTGTGATAAGCTTGTGATTGTGACCCCGAGGTTACTCTAGAACTAGGTCCCACCGAGATGTGTGCCTCTGCGCTGGTGGAGGGTGTGGGTGAGCGCTGTGACAGGTCTTCAATTAGGGTGTCATCAGATTTTTCCTCTGAGGTGTCTTCGGAGCTTGAGTCAAGGACGTGGCTCGTGGACTCCCTCGGCTGCTTCCCAGATGTGCCTATGAAAGCAAAGAGAGATAATTAGTACATGGCAGTAGCCTGTGAAACAGGACACGTCACTCACAGCATGGTTGACTGATGGATGTTGTACTGCTGGATCCTCACTTGCTTGAGCACCGCTGACCTCACCATCAGCACAGGAACAGTCCAGATCATCGTGGGCCAGCTGGATGACTCTATTCTCAAAGTCTTTGAGGACCTTGATGTTGGGTATTCCTCCACCAGTCTGCAACCTCTCCCTTTTGTTGTGTGCCAGCTTGTCCTATGAATACAGGTGGAGAGCGTGTAAGTAGGACACCTGCCAGGCCACATGAGAAGGATGCCTGGCAAATGTGGGTGGTGAGTGGTACTATGGACAGGATGAGGACATGATCCGCAGGGCAGATGAAGGTGTGTGTGGGAGAATGAATGGTGATGTCCCTTGAACAGGCAGTGAATGAGATCTCTGTGGATGTGTGATGGGTTTGTGAATGTGTGAGTTGTGAGTTTTGCAGGGTATTGTTATACAGTTTGGTGTGAAAAACAGAAAGGCAGAGTATTATTTAAATGGTGATATATTGGGAAATGGTGATGTACAAAGGGATCTGGGTGTCCTTGTACACCAGTCAATGAAAGTAGACAGGCAGGTGCAGCAAGCAATTAGGAAGGCAAATGGTATAATAAAAGCAAAATACTACAGATGCTGGAAATCTGAAACCTACCTCCTCCTTCCCCCTACCTCCCCCTGGACCATGACCCCACCACAGAACATCAAGCCTTTGTTTCCAGGACTGTCACTGACCTCAATTCCTCTGAAGATCTTCCCTCCACAGCTTCCAACCTCAGTCTCCTAACCACAGACAGCCTGCTTCTACCTCCTCCCCAAAATCCACAAACAGGACCATCCCGGTAGGCGGATCATGCCAGCCTATTCCTGCCCCACGGAACTCATTTCTTCCATCTTGACTCTGTTCTCTCTCCCCTTGTCCAGTCTCTTCACACCTACATCTGCGATTCCTCTGATGCCCTACGTCATATCAACAATTTCCAGTTCCCTGGCATTGACCACCTTCTCTTCACCATGGAATCCAACCCATCTACACCTCCATACCCCACCAGGATGGTCTGAGGGCTCTCTGCTTCTTCCTTGAACAGAGGCCCGAACAATCCCCATCCACAACCACTCTCCTCCATCTGGCTGAACTTGTTCTCTCACTGAACAATTTCTCCTTAAACTTGTCTCACTTCCTCCAAATAAAAGGTGTGGCTATGGGTACCCGCATGGGCCCCAGTTATGCCTGTCTCTTTATGGGGTATGTGGAACATTCCTTGTTCCAGTCCCACTCAGGCCGCCTCCCACAGTTCTTTTTTCGGTACATCGATGACTGTTTTGGTGCTGCTTCATGCTCTCGTCTGGACCTGGAAAAATTTATCAATTTTGATTCCAATTTCCACCCCTCTATCACCTTCACATGGTCCATCTCCGACACTTCCCTTCCCTTCCTTGACCTCTCTGTCTCAATTTCTGGTGATAGACTGTCCACCAATATTCATTACAAGCCTCCCGACTCCCACAGCTACCTCGACTACAGCTCCTCACACCCCGCTCCCTGTAAGGACTCCATCCCATTCTCTCAGTTCCTTCGCCTCCGTCGCATCTGTTCCAATGATGCCACTTTCCAAAACGGCGCTTCTGACATGTCTTCCTTCTTCCTTAACTGAGGTTTCCCACCCACAGTGGTTGACCGAGCCCTCAACTGTGTCCGATCCATGCCCTGTGCCTCTGCCCTCACACCTTCCTCTCCCTCCCAGAACCATGATAGAACCCCCTTGTCCTAACTTTTCACCCCACCAGCCTCCGCATTCAAAAGATCATCCTCCGCTATTTCCATCAACTCCAGCATGATGCCACCACCAAACACATCTTCCCTTCACCCCCCCCGTCAGCATTCCATAGGGACCATTTCCTCCGGGACAACCTGGGTCCACTCCTCCATCACCCCCAATACCTCAGCCCCCTCCCACGGCGCTTTCCCATGCAATAGCAGAAAGTGCAACACCTGCCCCTTTTACCTCCTCCCTCCTCACCGTCCAAGGGCCCAAACACTCCTTTCAGGTGAAACAGCACTTCACTTGCACCTCCTTCAATTTGGTCTGCTGCATTCACTGCTCCAAATGTGGTCTCCTCTACACTGGAGAGACCAAACACAGAGTGGGTGACCGCTTTGTGGAACAACTTCAGTCTGTTTGCAAGCATGACCCAGACCTTCCTGTCGCTTGCTATTTCAACACACCATCCTGCTTTCATGCCCACATGTTCGTCCTTGGCCTGCCTCAATGTTCCAGTGAAGCCCAACGCAAACTGGAAGAACAGCACCTCATCTTCCCACTAGGCACTTTACAGCTTTCCGGACTTAACATTCAGTTCAACAACTTCAGACTATGGACTCGCTCCTCCATCCTCACCCCTTTTTCACTCCCCTTGTTCAATATTCATTTTTATTTTTATTTTCATCCACTTATTTTTGTTTTTATTTATTTTCATTTTTATTCATTGTTTTATCCCCACCTTTTATCGCACCGTCCCCTACCTCCACCCAACCAGGGCCATCCGTCACTTGTTCATGTTGTTCTTTCCAGAGTGCTTACCCTTGTCCTGCTATTACCACATTTTGCTTTCTGCCCTTAATGCCACCATCAGCACCTCCTTTAGCCAGTACCACTACCATTAACACCCCTTTGTCCTTTTGTTCATGACATCTTTGTCAATCTCTCCTTTGTCTCCACCTATCGCTGGCCTTCTATCCAGCTTCACCTGCTCCACAGCTCCCACACCCACCCCCCCCCCCCCCCCCCCACCCCGCCCCCGGCACACCATAACTTTCATCAAATTTTTACTTCTCTTTAGCTCTAAAGAAGAGTCATATGGACTGGAAACGTTAACTCTGTCTTTCTCTCCAAAGATGCTGTTAGACCTGCTGAGTTTTTCAAGGCAAATGGTATATTGGCCTTCATTGCAAGAGGATTTGAGTTCAGAAGTAGGGATGTCTTACTGCAGTTATACAAGACCTTGGTGAGACCACACCTGGAATATTGCATGCAGTTTCGGTCTCCTTACCTAAGAAAAGATATACTTGCAATAGAGGGAGTGCAGCGAAGGTTCACTAGGCTAATGCTGGGGATGGCAGGACTGTCGTATGAGGAGAGATTGGTTCAACTGGGCCTGTGTTCACTAGAGTTTAGAAGAATGAGAGCGGATCTAATTGAAATGTATAAAATTCTAACAGGACTAGACAGACTAGAAGCAGGGAGATGTTTCCTCTGATTGGAAAGTCTAGAACCAGGGACCACAGTCTCAGGATATGGGGCAGGCCATTTAGAACTGAAATGAGGAAAAAATTCTTCACTCAGAGGGTGGTCAGCCTGTGGAATTCTCTACCACAGAAGACTGTGGAGGCCGGGTCACTGAGTATATTCAAGAAAGAAATTGATAATTTTTTGGATATTAGGGGCATCAAGGGGTATGGAGAGAAAGCGGGAATATGGCGTTGAGATAGAGGATCAGCCATGATCATATTGAATGATGAAGCAGGCTCGAAGGGCCGAATGGCCTACTCCTGCTCCGAGTTTCTATGTTCCTATGACAGTGATGAGAAGAGTGACTTACCTTGACAGAACGGAGGAGATCATTCAACCTCTTTCGGCACTGGGTGGCTGTGCTCTTTTGCAGGGCGTTGGTGCTGACCACCACTGCCAACACTTTCCATGCTGGATTGGTGACTTTGCTTGCAGGTCTTCGCCCAGGTTGCGGGGTAGAGGACTTCATGGCGAACCTCCACTGTGTCCAATAGGTGCCTGGGGGAGGCATCGCTAAATCTGGGGGCAGCATGTTTCCTCCCTTTGGCAGCAGCTTCTGATCCCTTAGAGAGTGCTAGCTCTGCGCAGGGACGCCCTTCACTGAAGCACTAAGGTGACGGCAAGGTGTGGGAATCAGAGGCCACCCCACCAGCGATCCGGCATGTTTCCCGGGAATGCATTATTAATGAGGGGGGGATGCGCCGGGAATGGGATGCTTAGGCGTGTAAACCTGCCATTGCGGCCAGCGGGTAAAGTGACTTTTCCTGCCTGCTACTGCATGTAGTGCAAATCTGGGACATTTCCACCCAAGGTATCAATTTGACATTGTCGCTTCCTAACAAAAGTAAAATCAGAAACAAAATATTTTGTGAGCTGGAAGCCCATCAGTTGAATGCGGAGGAATATTTGGCTCTTCTATCAGATTTCATGAGTTAAATTTACCAGATAGATTATCTTTTGGATGTCTAAAAGGCGCGGTCAGATTTTGATAGATTTCGAAAATGGACAGTCATTCCATGGAGAAATTTATCATGGACTTTAGCAGGCTGTATAAGAGATAGCAGATATTTAATTTGGAGATTCCTTGTTCAGTGCTTGCATTTAAATTATTGAATTGTGTTAAGGTGTCGCATATCACAGGCTTCTGATCTTAACTGGAGTTCAGTTCTTAGAAATACTCCATCATGGAGCAGATGTATTCTGCCTTGAAAAATTTCCTGGGAAAACAGTCAGTTCCAGCAGCCTTGATGGCACAGATGGGACATTCTGCAGTGTCACATAGCATGGAGGATTCAATGATTGCAGCATCTCAAGATCATTCAAATACTGGATGCAGGCAACAGTATGAAGGAAGCGTACAGACAGAAGGATTGAAGATGTAAGTACTTTTAGCAGATCTGGATACCACAGTAGATGACAGGATTGGAGCAGTGATAATAGCCAAATGGATCCCAGGAATGCCCAGGAAACAGTTAACAGGTGCTTCACATGTGATTCAAAATATCATTACATAATGAACTCCCCAAAGCGGAACAGCAGGGTCCTCGAAGTGACGCATGACACAAAGAATTTGGAGACTGAAGATTAAATTAATGATCAGTCTGAAGGAATTGTACTGGTCACAAGAAGCTTTCGTCTGGTGATGAGTGTATTAGTCACAAACTCATTTAACTGTGCGGTGTTAAGATAGCGGTTGCTTCTTGATGATGCATGGAACAGATTGGCTAAAATGTTATCTAAATTCACTCAACAATGAGGGTTGATGTAAGGTCATGGAATATAAAAATTCTAGTTGTTTTAAGTTTGGGGATGACAACACATTGAGTTTACTACAAAGAATGGTGATTCCATGTAAAATAGCTGGAGTAGGTCGCTTTATTAGTACTGATGTAGTCTCTAGAGGGATGCCTTTGTTGTTAAGTAAAACCTTCCATGAAAAAGGCATAAATGAAACTGGACATGGAGCATGATAAAGCAACTGTTTTTGGAAGGCCAGTGGTTCTGCAATTTACCTAATTCAGGGCATTATTGTATACCCTTAACAAAACTTGATGTTTCTGATCAGAATGATAAAGAAGTATTAATGGCATCAGGTGATAAGAATCAGAGAGAAAAGAAGAAAATTGTCTTAAAGCTGCACAGACAATTTGCTCACCCTTCTTGTCAAAGGTTAAAAATCCTGTGATAGGATGAAGGTGTGGTTAATGAGGTGTGTACAAGGCTCATCGAAGAGATAAGACTAAAATGTGAAATAAGTTTTAAAAAAATGGAGGGCACCTATTGTAAGCCTTCCATTGGCACATGACTTTAATGAGGTAGTTGGCATGGATCTGAAGGTATGGGACAAAGACAGAAATATTTTCATTTAACACTTTATAGAATGGCAACCAGATTAAGTCTTTCAACAGTAATACATGGCAAGGACAAAAGGGTGATTATAGGTAAAGTCATGTAGAAATAGATTGGGACCGGACTTGGGGCACTGGCTAAGCCTCTAACTGATAATGGAGGGGAATTTGCTAATGACGAGTTTAGAGACGTATGAAAACATGAACATTGTGGTTATGAATACTTTCAGCAATGAACTCTGTGAAAGGAATCACAAGGTGATCGATGAAATGCTGCATAAAATCTTAGCAGATCAACCAAAATGCAAGTTGACAACTGCACTGGCATAAGCGGTTCACTGAAAGAATTTGATTCATATGGTTGGAGGGTATAGTCCCTATCAACTGGTCTATGGGAGGAATCCCAAATTACCTTTTGTGATGGGTGATAGTCCCCTGCCCTAGAGGGAACTACAATTAGTTCCATTTTTTCTGCATGTTTGAATGCTTTACATTCAGGAGGAAGGGCTTTCATCAAGGCTAAGGTCTTGGAGTAAATGCAGAGAGGGCCTTAAGGAATGGAAAATTACTGATAAGATAACAGAGCATGATGGCAAGACTGGTTATGCAACATAGTAATCAAACTATTAAGTTTCATTCCTCATGGTTAATCGAGACTGATTACAAACTCTTAGAATTTGAGCAGCTGATAGAAGGCAATGAGGCACCCTGTACCTTACGGGCTCATCTGTTTTGTGATTACTGTCCTGAGAAACAGAATACAATAGATCAGGGGCTGAATGGTGGTAGATTGAGTGATCATGATCACAGGACAGGGCTATCATATCTAAAGGCCAATTGCCTAAAGTGGGTACTCAGGTGACATATGTTCCAGAAGGGTCCAGTGTATGGAGGGATGCGACTATTGTGGGATGTGCAAGAAAAGCTACTGGCAGGTTTAAATATTGGGTTAAATGATCAAGATGATGGCCAAGAAGTGAGGTCCATAGATTTTCAGAATTGAGTAAATGAATGGAAAGTAAGAAAGTGCAGTACGAGCCCTAATAGTGGGTCTGAGAGTGACTCATGCATTAGACAACGATCACATACCAACTGCGCAAAAGTAAGTTCTTACAGTAGTAATCCCAAAAGTCAACAAAGTACAAGTAGAGGCCGCAGCTTGAATGGATTATAAAATGAAAGAAGGGCTACAGTTAACAGTCTCGATAGGACTAAAAGCAAAAGTCCTCAAGACTGTGAAATTTTGAAGACTGCCAATAAACTAGATAGGTAAGCTAATAAGAGAGGCAAAACAAAGTAACTTGATGGATGGAAGGAATTTGGAGTTTATTCTGAAATACCAGATAGGGAACTCCCAGCCTTGTCGCATAGATGGATTTGTATGGAAAAGGTTGTTGTTGTAGATGGAACTAACAAGGCTAAAGTGAGACTAGTTGCTCAGGTTTTGAAGAGTAACTGGGTGTTACAGTTGGTAGAGTGGTCTCTCCCACTGCGGGAAAAGGAATCCTGAAAGCCTCTTTAGCTCCTTTGGCCACGTATTCATGGGAGTATAGATCAATTCGCATAAAAGTCACATTTCTGCCCTGAAAAATTTCAGAGAGAAGTATTTCTGAAACCACCTAAAAAGACAAATGATGCGGAAGGGAAACTATGGAAACTAAGCAAATTCATTTATGGCCTGAAAGGTGCTATATTGAGGATGTAGTATTTTTTGGTAAGATCTGTTTTGCTGAAAGAAGGCTATGTTCAGCTAAAAGCAGATCCCGCAAGGTTTTATTGGTATCAAAAAAGGAAACTTTCAGGCATCTCCATGACTCACCTTGATGATTTCTTATGGGGTGGTGCTGTGGAATTTGAGAAATATGTTATTCATGAGATTAAAGTGCATTGAAGTTTGCAAGTCAGGCTTCAGAGGCTTTTATATATTTTGATTTAGACATAAAGCAGAATAGGATTGGAGTAACTTTGAATCAGCAATCCTATTTAGAGTCATCACAGAAAGATGATATCACATCTAAAGAAGGAGAGAAGTTGCAAAACTCGATTGGTTGGTTGAATTAGTTGTGCACCGAGACAAGGCCGGATGCTAATTTGGATATATTGGAACGAAGTGCTATGATGAAGCACCCTAAAGTTGAGGGTGTTTTAAGGGCAAATAAAACATTTTTAAAATTCAATATGGAGAAATACATACTTAAGTTTCCATCCTTAGGTAACCAAAGAACATGAAATTAGTTAGTTTTAGTGATGCTTCTCATGTCAATATTCCTGATGGGTATTCAAGTGCAATAAGTTTCATAATATTGTTGATGGGTTAAAATGGGAAATGTTGGCCTTTAGCCTGAGAATCTAAGAAAATAAAAAGGGCTGTTAAAAGTACTTTAGCTGTAGAAATACTGGCTTTTGTGAAAGCATTGGATATGGGATTCCATTTGTCAAATATTTTAGGGGAAATTCTATACAAAGGGCATACTGAAAACAGTTTGCCCACTGAATGTTACATAGATAATCGTTCCTTGTGGGATAGCGTTCACTTGACAAAATGTGCAAGTGAAAAAAGATTAAGGGTTGAACTTGCTAGCAAGAAATGTTAGTAAAAAGGAAATCTCCAAGATCAAATGGGTTGATGCAATTCATCAATTATTTGATTGTTTCAAGAAAAAGAGTGCATGCACCAAAAGATTATTGGGGGTCCTAGAAAAGAACATCTTGTAAAGCGATGCTTCATAGAGAATATGGGAAATCATTTTTTTCTTCTTCAATTTGTTATGAAATATTGTTTGTGAATATTATTTAAGTTTTATTTAAAGAAAAAAGGGAATCTGTCAATTGTATAAATTAAAGTTAGGTGTCTATGGGTGGAGGGCATGCTTGGATAATTACTTGTGCATATAGTTTACGACACAATGGTAGTGTGTCTGACTCCAGATTAGAAGGCTGTGTTTAAATCACATCAGGCTCACAAAAGTTCTCACATCAGCTTGGATATTCAGGTTTGTGGGAGGACAGTGTTGTGGTGGTAATGTCAGTAGGCTAATGACCAGGCTCTGGTGATATGGGTTCAAATCCATGGCAGCTTGTGGGATTTAATTTTTCCATTGCGGTTTTAGTGCTCCTTAACAATAACCTGGACTGTAGTGTTAGGAGATATGCATTTGTAATGTCTCACTTTGTGAATAAATGTAGAACTGAGTAAAGGTTGACTTCTGGTCTCCTCCTTAACTAACTGCTGTAAGATCTAAATGCTCTGTGGGTTTACGTACATCACATGGATTACAGCAGGTCAAGAAGGCCACCTTCTGTTGGGCAATAAATGCTGACCTTGTCAACAACCCTCAAATCCCAAGGATGAATTTTAAAAATGGTATACAGCGAGCAACTGGAAGAGGAAGAAGGGAGGAGGCACCCAACACATTCCCTTTCTGGCCAGGCTGCCCATGATTAGCTCATCTGACTGTGATATCTATAACTACAACCCCAATTCCCCAACAGTCCCACATCTCATGTCTGTTAATGACCATCACAGCATTCTCTTTACCATAATGCTAAAATACAAACCACCACAAATTAAACACTCCCAACAAAGGTTATCAAACCATCCAATATTCCATACAAAAGTCCAAAAGTCAATCACCCTTGTGCATTTCCTTCATGCCTATCTTCCATCTGTCTTCATCTGTGCAGTTCTTCCTTCTTCATCCTTCGAGATCGAGGATGATTTGTTTCTACTGCAATTCCATGAGTTCTGAGATGGCTGATAAATCCAATTTGTGATCTTCTGGCTCTGCCATATGCAGGGCAAATGGTACTTGAAGGGTTGGGTAGATGGTAGATAGAGGAGGTTTGCATAATCTCTCCTCAACTTCACCTCTGCACATTCCTGACAAAGTCTCTCAATGTGCCTTCCCAAATGAGCCTTCTCCATTTTGGTCATTCACAAGCCAGGGATTCCCATGAATCAGCAGGGATGTTTGACCTCTTCCAGGATGCTTTGAGAACATCCATAAAGCATTTCCACTGTCCTCCTGGTATCTCCTGCTGTGACTGAGTTCTGAGTAGAGCAGTTGCTTTGGGAGTATGGGGTGTCAGGTACATGAGTGACCTATCCTGCCCATCGGAGCTAGTTTTGAGTGACCTCAATTCTGGGCATGTTGACTTGGGAGAGGAGTTGGACTGCCTTTCTTGCCACTATATTTGGAGGATCTTGCAAGGCACCACTGATAGTACTTCTACCGTGTTTCGAGGTGCTTGCAGCAGGTTTTCCAAATCTCTGAAGCACTTAGGAACACAGGGATTACTGCTGCCTGGTAAACCATGACCAAATTTGAGATCTTGGTCATCAAATATTCCTTTCCCCAGTTGGTTGAAGGCTCTACTGGCAAATTGGAGGCAATGTTGAATTTTGTTGTCTATGTCTGCCATCGTTGAGAGGAGGCTCCCAAGATAAGGAAAATGGTCCACATTTTGCAATTATTGTACTGGCCCTGACTGAGGCTGTGACCTCTTCTAGTTAGCTGCTGCTACCTCCAGTTATGTGCCACCTTGTCCTGACAGAGAAGAGAAAGATGTGTGTCAGTAAGCATGGTGCAATCTGTTTAAATGATGTACCTGTCATGTTGGTGAATAGCACATGGTGCATACAACCCATGAGGTGTGGGTGTGTGGCTTGCAGTAGAACTAAGTGTGTGTGGTGAGGTGATGCTATGAATTTGAGATACGAGTTGTGTCTGATAGATTGTTGGTAGGTGAGTGATGGGATGTGATGAATTTAGTAGTGTGTGAGGCTAGTGGTGCAGTTGGTGGGATATGGCATTTAAGGATGCATTCACTGACATTGAATGCTCGTGAGGTCACACAATTTATTTTGGCACTGCATCCGGGTCCTTGAGGCTACACTGCTAGAATTGACCAACACAGCCAGCTGCTCCCATTTCCATCCTGGCCACCTGTGAAGAAGAAGATCACTCTCTTCTTCCTTCACAATGGTCTCCCGTGCTGCATTGGAGAACCTTGGAACCTGTTCTCTGTTAAGTTGTGACATTCTTATATCTTTTCCTGGTCAAACTGATTTCTAGGATGATGTCCAGCACCTGCTTCAGTCAAAAGTCTCTTCCCCTTTAAGTATCTCAGGCTAACTTGAACTTGTACTTTCAGGATTTTGCACTTGCTGCTCAGGCATGCAGCCACTCAGCAGCATACTTAGCATTGGCTGCACACTTCAATCATTTAAATGAGCAGGCAGCATGAAGTTTGTGTGCTGACTGCATCAGAAGCAAAGGGCGCAGGCTAATTGCACCTGTTTATGAGTTTTGCCTTTTATGATTCCAGCACTATTTTGTATGTATTTTATTTGCTGAATGTTCCACATTAATAATAATGTTTTCAGTGTTGTGTTGGTATTTGTTGTCAAAATCAGCACTTCGGGAATGGCTAGGTTGTCTTCTAAGTTTGCCTGGAAGCATCTTGTAACTTTCTCTGTGCCAGCACACACTGTAGCATGTCTACATCCACAAAAATGTGGATGCTGCACTGCCAGGCTCATCATCTGAGGTTGTCCCAGGATTGGCAACAAATTTCTATTGTACATATATGCACTGGTGCTCAAACACAAGTGCAGTCCGTTTTTTAAAAAATACATGCATATCAAGTGGGCATCGCTGGTAAGGCTAGCATTTATTGTCCATTCCTAGTTAGCCTTCAGAAGGTGGCGGTGAGCCACTGTAACCCGTGTGATCTAGGTACACCCAAAATGCTAGTAGGTAGAGAGTTCCATGATTTTGACCCAGTGACGACAAAAGAATGGTGATATTATTATGGTGAAATTTGATATTCAGAGCCGAGATGTTTTTCAGCTGTGATTATGAACTTGGTATGCCTTTAGAAACCCAGTTACACCTCATTCAACAAGCTGTAAATTTTTCAACAGTCTTTACAGTGAAACTCATAGCGTAAAAGGGCAAGTTCTCATCTTTTCAGTGATTTCTAATTGATTGCAATCTGCATGCACTTCAACAACACACCAGGTGGAGGAGCTTCTGTCAGCAACTGAATTACTGAATAGAATCACTGTCAGCAACTTCTGGATTTCTGTGGTTAACTGTGCATATGTGGACTCCACAAGTTGCTGTCAGTTTCAGAGAGGTAATGATGATGAGCGCTAACACAAAATCTGGGCCACTCTGTTGGCAAGCACGGAAAGTCAACCACACTAGGGAAAAGCAGAAAACTTCTCTCTCCACAGATGCTGCCAGCCCTGCTGAGCATTTACAGCATTTTCTGTTTTTACATCAGACTAGGGAGCTTGGTACAGAGAAACTAATCTGCAAACAGGGATTGCATAAAGGGGAAACTTTTCAAACAAGTTGGAGGGTGGGCCTGACTAGTAGTACCTGACCAGGTGGGCCTGACTAGTGTTCCTGTTTGATTTAATTACTTTAGGTCATGTTTGAGAAATGAGGAAAGGCAGGAATTGTGGACAGAAATTAAATCAGGTGGGGGAACATTGCGTTAATGCTTAGATTGTGAGAGTCTGTAACAAAACAAAATAACTATTTCATCTGGTATTAAGGGCAGAACAACAATATCAAAAATTTCTAAATATTTTTATCATCATAATTTACTGATTTATTATATGCCTATTTCCACAATCAGGCAATGTCAGTGAAGAACAGGACTACAGATGGATGGAAAACAATGGCTGTGGGCTTGTAATTACCTGACTTACATTCATAAGAATGTCGCTCATTGCTTGAAGTGTCTGATCACAGAATCGTCCCTTAAGTTTGTTACATGAATATGTAACTAGGGTTAATCTTGTTATATATATTTTCATATAATTAATTTTATTTATTACAATAAGTTCGCAATTTCACTTCTTTCAATAATATAACCATTTAACTATTGATTTCTAATACTTGGAACCAATAACAACCTGGAAATGTGATTGTAGCATGCCATATATCTACATTTCCGACTGGCTTTTGAATTAGCAGCATTGTTGCAGCTGTGTTAATTTTTTTTAAAGTAGTTTGTCAACCTTTAAGAGGTACCCATTTGGAATGAATGCTGTGATCTCTTTTTAATTAGTTACGCACAAATGAAGGATGCGTGAAATGTTTTCTCTCAAGGTTGTCAGTGCCTTGAGTAAAGCTAATAGGTTTCCTGTAACGTTACTCATGAATAGCCCAGAATTTACAATATAAATCCCCATATCTATGGTGGGGCGGGGACAAAGCAAGGGAGCTGTGGTGTGGGGGGAATTCCCAGAAATTGCCGAAAGGTAAAGGTCCTGTCGAATTTAATGTCAAGATCTCTATCACTTTTTTCCCATTTCCTGCCAGGTAATCAATCAAAGTGACAAGCTGGCAATTGGAGAAGAGTGGGATTATCTGGGGGGCTGGTGAGTTCTAGTTTAAAGCTTGAGAATTGGGAGGGAGGCAAAGACCCAGATTTTTACCAAGTCAGGCTGACTCAAGAGCCTTTCAAAAAATAATGGGTGCGACCTGATTCCGGCATTCCCTCCCCCACTCCTGTTTCCAGCAATTTTTGATGGCTCAAGAGAAGGATGCAGACAGTCAGCCTGCATACAGCTCTCCTGCCTTTGCCAGCTCCATTGAGGGGTGGGTAGATTAAAGCCCCACCCCTGAAATTTTAGTGGTATTGGCCCCTCCGGTAAGTAGACATGGTTCCCAGCCTCTTGGAGAAGGTGTGAACCACGGGGAACTCAGTTCCAAGTGCAGAACCAAAAAAAAAGTCACCTGCTCCAAGAATTCTCCCATGGACAGGCTTTAAAATACAAAAAAAAAATGTTCTTTTAGTTATTTGTTATTCATTCATGGGATGCGGGCTCTGCTGGCTGGGCCAGCATTTATTGCCCACCGCTAGTTGCCCTTGAAAAGGTGGCGGTGAGCTGCCTTCTTGAACTGTCCATGGACTGCAAATGTTCAGGCAGTTTCAATAGTTAGATGCTGTATAGTAAGCTAGATGTGTTTTTACTGCAGTTATTGGGATCTCTAGTGTATTAATATGGAGTGATTTAAATGCCTGGACTCCTTTTAAATTGAAAAAACCTTCAACAGCTTTCAGAAAAAAAGCCCCCACCTCCTCCTGAACTACTTTGATTGACAGAACATCTGGTATAACTTAGAAAAAAGGCTTTTCCGTTCCAATAGCCTCCATTGTTTACATTTCCCAGGTTTGCTATTATAGGTGAATGCATGGCTGAGTTTCAAAAGGTCTAGAACTATATATCTTAGCAGGGGACTGTGTTCCCATTTTGATTGACAGTTTTACTAGGCTATTACGGATTATCTATCTTTGTTGTAGTTACTGAATAGATGTCTGTTTGTTTTTAAAACAGATTGACCACTTGGGAGAATATAATTTTTTGAATGGTTTTATGAATGAGAGGATTTTTTAAATATTAAACATGTTTGAGTGGGGGTTCTGTTAGATTGCTAGTTTATTGAAAAGGACGCGGAAAGCGGGAGAGGCTTCAGTTTTAAGAGAGTGGGTACCTTGGGTCGGAGCGGAGCTGACCTGTGGGAGACAGTCGGGAGCTGAGCAGCATGGTGTTTTATTGTTTCAGCTGCTGTGAGGCTGCAGTTGAGGAAAAAGCAAAAAAGCAAATGTGACGTCACAGGAAGCTAGTAATTTGATTGGCTGGTAAGTGTCTAAGGGACAGTGTGAGAGAAACCAGTTTAGGGCAGGCGAGTTAAGGTAGATCTATAAATAAAAAGAACTAAAACTTTAAAATAATAAACCAAAATTTGAAAACTTTAAAATTAAAATCAAAGAATAAAGAAAAAATTACAGTAATTTAAACAGACATCTAAAACACATACCTTGTAGTTAAGAAGCATATAACCTTTAGTTGTCAGCAGTACTAGCATTCAATAAATACAGTAAATTGTAGCATACACAGGAAGAAAGTAATTGAAGTAAATTAACTCAATTAACTAAATAACATAAGTTAGAAGGGTGGGACAGGTGGTATGTTACAGCTGTGAGATGTGGGAGCTTTTGGACCCCAAGGCAATCCATGACAAACACGTCTGCAGGAAGTGTAGGCAGCTTGAGGAATTCAGGATCAGGATTACTGATCAGGAAGCCGAAATGCAGATACTGCGCAACATAAGGGAGGGGGAGAAGTCCCTGGATACTTTGTTCCAGAAGACAGTCACACCTCTCAGAAAAGGGTCATCTGTTTTGGTCAGCAGTGAGGGACAGGGGTGTGACTGTCAGTGAGGCAGGTAATGGGACCGAGCAGACGGTAGGGAGGAGCCTCAAGCTTTGCAATTGTCAAACAGGTTTGAGGTACTCACAATCTGTGTGGATGAAAGCAAACTCTGCGAAGTGGATGAGCTGGATGGCCATGGCACTGTGGTACAGGAAGCCGTTCAAGTGGGGGGAGCAAAAAGGAATATAGTGGTAGTAGGGGATAGTATCGTGAGGGGGATTGACACTGTTCTCTGCAGCAAAGAGTGAGAGTCCAGGTGGCTATGTTGCCTGCCAGGGTTCAGGACATCTGATCAGGGCTGGAGAGGAACTTGCAGTGGGAGGAGGAGGATCCAGCTGTTGTGGTCCATGTAGGTATGAATGACATAGGTAGAACTAGGAAAGAGGTTCTGCAAAGTCAGTATGAGGAGCTAGGTACCAAATTAAGAAGCAGAGCCTGAAAGGTAATAATTTATGGATTATTAACTGAGCCACTTGCAAATTGGCATAGGGTAAATAAGATTAGAAAAACGAATGCGTGGCTCAAAGACTGGTGTGGGAGAAGTGGGTTCCAGTTTGTGGGGCACTGGCACCAGTACTGGGGAAAGTGGGAGCTGCAGCATTGGGACAGTTTACACCTGAACCATGCTGGGACGAGTGTCCTTGCAAATTGCATAACTAGGGAAGTAGAGAGGGCTTTAAACTAAACAAGAGGGGTGAGGGATCAAGCTTGGGTAGAGGTAGCAATTCAAGGTGTAGAGTCAAGACAGGAGAACAAAATAGTAATATGAGAAATGAGGGTCAGAGAATGGCAGGAAGGGACAGAGAGAAAACAACCTAAGAATACATCAACAGTCAAGACTAGATGTTACAAAGGAAACAAAAAGACAAAATTGAAAGCTCTATCTGAATACACATAAGCATTCATAACAAAATAAATGAATCGATGACCCACATTGAAGTAAATAGATAAGATCTAATAGCAATTGAGGAGACATGGCTCCAGGACAACAAAGATTGAGTCCTTAATATTGAAGGGTACATGACATTCAACAAGAAAAGGAAACTTGGTAAAGGTGGAGGGGTAGCACTGTTAATCAAAGAGGGCAAAGTTAGAGGTGACCTTAGTTCAGGAGATCAGGATGTAGAATCGGTTTGGGTAAAGATGAGGAATAGTAGGGGAAAAAAGTCATTAGTGGCAGTAGCCACAGTGTAGGACAAAGTATTCAAGAGAAAATATGGTGTGCTTGTGATAATTATTGCTTGGCAATAATTATGGGTGATTTTAATCTACACATAAACTGGAAAAAACAGATTAGCAGTAGTAGCCTAGATGAGGGGTTCTTAGAATTCTTTCGAGATAGTTTCTTAGAGCAGTATGTTCTGGAACCTACCAGAGAGCAGGTTATATTAGATTTGGTATTGTGTAACATGACAGGATTAATTAATGACCTCAGAGTAAAGGCACCCCTAGGTAGCAGCGACCACAATATGTTTGAATTTTATATCCAGTTTGAAAGGGAGAAGAGTGGGTCTAAGATTAATATCTTAAACTTAAATAAGGGTAACTATGTGGGGATGAAAGCTGAGCTAGCTGAAGTGAACTGGGAAACTAGGCTAGAGGATAGATCAATAGAGAAGCAGTGGCAAACATTTAAAGGGATATTTCCAAGCATTCAGAGTAAGTACATTCCTACTACAAAAAAAAATCTAAGGGGAGGACCCATCATCCGTGGTTAACTGGAGATGTTAAGGAAAGCATCAAACTTAAGGAAAAAGCGTACAACTCCACAAAGATGGCTGGAAGGACAGATGATTGAACAGAATATAAAGAACGACAGAGAATGACTAAAAGGTTAATCAGGAGAGAGAAAATAGAGTATGAGAGGAAGCTCGCTAGAAATGTAAAAACGGATAGCAAGAATTTCTACAGGTACTTAAAAAGGAAAAGAGTAAGTAAAGTGAATGTTGGTCCTCTAGAGAGTGACAGTGGGGAGTTAATAGTAGATAATAAGGAAATGACAGAAGAAATGAACAAATATTTTGCTTCTGTGTTCACTGTAGAGGATACAAAAAACATTCCAGTAATAACTGCAAATCAGGAGGTGATTGGGAGAAAGGAACTTGGTGAAAGTGAAATCACTAGGGAAACGGTGCTGAGCAAATTGATGGAGCTGCAGGCTGGCAAGTCGCCGGGTCCCGATGGACTACATCCTAGGGTCTTAAAAGAGGTGGCAAATAAAAGTGCATAGTGTAGGGGTAACATGGTAGCATGGATCGAAGATTGACTGGCTGGCAGAAAGCAGAGAGTATGCATAAATGGGTCTTTTTCTGATTGGCAGGATGTGACGAGTGGAGTCCCACAGGGGTCTGTACTGGGGCCTCAACCTTTTACGATCTACATCAATTACTTAGGTGAGGGGAGTGAAGATGTGGTAGCTAAATTTGCAGATGACACAAAGATAGGTAGGAAAGTATGTTGTGAAGAGGCCATGAGGAGGTTGCAGATGGATATAGATAGGTTGAATGAGTGGGAAAAGATCTGGCAAATGGGCTTTAATGTGGGAAAATGTGAATTGTTCACTTTGGCAGGAAGGACAAAAAAGCAGGGTATTACTTAAATGTAGAATGGCTGCATAATTTTGAGGTACAGAGGAATCTAGGTGTTCTAGTAAATGAGTCACAAAAAGTTAGTATGCAGGTACAGCAAGTAATTAAGAAGGCGAATGGAATGTGGAAATCGAAACACAAGAAGATCAGCCATGATCTTATTGAATAGTAGAGCAGGCTTGAGGTGCCGAATGGTCTACTCCTGTTCCTATTTCTAATGTTCTTATTTGTTTTCATCTCCATATAGCTTATGATGTCTGCCCATAGTGGATACTAGGTGAATGGCTATGGAGAATACATGGAGTACATGGAGAATGAAGGTGGCATGGGGGTATGGAGGTCGCATGGGGAATACGAGGTAGCATGGAGGGGGGTGAGGGAATAAAGGTTTGCAGGCCAGACATTCATCATTAAAACTGGGCCAGTGTCCCAGTAAATGGAGGCGGGCACTCCAGCCTGCTGGCCTAGCCATCTGCCTGCTTCTGTTGCTGCCTCTGGCCTGTCTCTGGGGGCAGACTCTATCTGGCTCCAACTCTATCCTGCTTCTGCCTCCCCAGAACAAAATTATGACAGGCAGGGTTTTTTTTAAAGGAGGCAGGCCTGTTAGATTGGTAAGTTTCCCAACATGACCTTCCCACCTCCTCGATGAAAATCCAGCCCAAAGATCCAGACAGAGTAGGGGGGTGGGGATGGGGGGGGTAGTATGTCGGACCACGGCAATCAAAAGGGAGAAGAATACTGGGACATGGTGGGTGATGGGGTGTTTGGCATATGGCAATTGGGAGGGGGCAAAACTTGAAGCATGCAGTGGAGGTTTGAACATGGCAATCAGAAGAGAGGGAGGTGAAGATTGGGGCATGGTGGGAGGTCGAGGCATGGTAATCTAGAGGGAGGGAGGCAAACATCAGGGCATAGTGAGGAGGGCTTGGCAAATCATCGTAGTAAGGAAAGACCATAGTTAGCAGAAGGCTTGCTTGGAAAGTGGGGAGGGAGGTGGCGGTGGGTGAGGGGACCACTCATGCCCCTTCTGGCTTACACGCAGCGTTGGAAAAGCAATTATCTGCTGGATCTGGCTGTTCCCATCTCCATTTAACTGTCCCATTTCCCACGCAGCAGCAAACATGGCCAGTTGATTAAAATTGAATTTAAAATCAGACTGTTGACTGTACTGTGGGAGTCTAAATTAAATATCATAATGAGGTGCCTGCCTCTCAATTCAGGCCATGCAACCTGCTGCAATGCAAACAGAGCAAACACTGCTTGGTGGGTTGGGGCTGCATTTCAACATTTAAAAGTTTTAAAACACCTGCCCCACCCCACCCACTGCAAAGAGGGGCGATTAATGTCAAGCACACAATTTCAGATGCTTCCTGCAGTCCTACTGTGAAAGTACTTGTCCAGAGATGTAATAACGCAAATTTACTTCAGCAATAGATCGTAACTCACAAGAGAACAAACTCAACATTTCCACACTGCCTTGATGTATCTCTCAGAAATAACCCAAAATGATTCAATAGAGAGAATTTGGAAGTATAACACAAGTTTAAAAATATTATTCAATTTAATGAAACTGATACAGGCCTCAGGTAAATTATTTGTAATACGGTTTGCTTACAATTTTACCAAACTCAATAAAGAAACAAATAATATTATTCTTTGCTCCCTGAAGCTATTAATTGAGTTATTTTTGTCCTAACCCTCATAGTTGATTTGTAATATTCTCTTTAGGCGAAGGTATTTTTATTTCCCTTTTTACTTTTCTTTTCTCCCTCCCCCAGCCCAAAAACTGTTTTGTAATCAGTTATTTATACAATTATAAAACATTCCCCCCTCCCCATATTTCACCAGGGGGCTTGTAGTCCTTAGTGAAGTTATCATTCTTGTAGCACTGCACAGGCTGCAAGAAATGGAAAACTGAGTGATATCATGTGCTCTGGGGCTGCTGACAAGGCTGGATCAGAGTGGCCTAACTGTTCCTCCTCTGTTCCCTCTGTCACATATAAAGCAGGGAAAGAGGAAATAATGCTAGTATGGGCTGTTGTAAAGCACAATTCACATGCTTTTCATACGAATGATACAAAAGTCCCATGATATAGCGTGTGGGAAAGTAATGCAGTTTACAGTAGGATGAGGAGGAGAGCAGACAAAGTTCAGCACAGATCTGTAGCTGGTACCTGCCCTTCTATTTCACCATCTCCAATTCCTCATTTTCCACCCTCAGGATCTGAATAGTTTTTCTTCTGAGAAGTGAGCAATCTCAGGTTTGGGGTCCACCACCTGTTGTCAGTCTCTCTGCTGTCATCGAGTTGTTCTGTAGAGCATGAAGTGATGACACCATTTGGCTGCCATGAGATGCAATAAAATCCAGGTGTCAGTTTGCAGTCTTTAATGAGATGAGGACAGATACAATTATATATCATATGATACTTTTGGTGGGATGAATGCATGAAAGGCAGTGAATGAAGGAGCACTTCCAAACAAAGGCAGAGGGTGTAAAAGGCACATTAATTAGTTCTTGGGATGCAAGTGTTACGGGTAGGGCAGCAATAATTGCCCATCCATAATTGCCCTTAAGGTGATGGTGAGCTGCCTTCTTCCGCTGTAAGTCCTGGTGATGTAGGTACATTACTGTGCTGTTAGGGAGGGAGTTCCAGGATTTTACCCAGTGATAGTGAAGGAACAGCAATTATAGTTCCAAGACAGAATGGTGTGTAACTTGAAGGGAAACTTGTAGGTAGTATATACATGTGTCTGCTGCCCTTGTTTTTCTAGGTGACAAAGGTTGTGGGTTTGGAAGATGCTGTCAAAGGAGCCTTTACGTGTTGCTGCAGTGCATCTTGTAGATGATACACATTGCTGCCACTGTGCGTTGGTGATGGAGGGAGTAAATGTTTAAGGTGATGGATGGGGTGCCAATCAAGTGGGCTGCTTTGTCCTGGCTGGTGTTAACCTTGTGTGTTGTTGGAGCAGCAAGTGGAGAATATTCCATCACACTCCTGGCTAGTGCCTTATAGATGGAGGGGAGTCAGGAGGTGAGTTACTCATCACAGAATTCCCAGCCTCTGACCTGTTCTTATAGCCACAGTATGTATATGGCTAGTCCGGTTCAGTTTCTGGTAGAGGAATCCAGAGTACAGGATTTGCTTCCTTTTCTTTCCTTTGCTACTGCCACTCTGCCTCGCCGTTAAAACATTGTGACTCAAAGCGTGATGCAGTATGATAGGCAAGTGGTTGCCATTTTGAGCGATTCGTAGCAAACTCCACCCAGTCATTAACGTCAATGCTGCTGCGCTCCAAGGAGAGCTTCAGAGTGTCTTTGAAGCATTTTCTTTGTCCTCCTCTGGAACATTGGCCATTTGAGAGTTGAGAAAATGGGACCTGGCAGGGGAGACGCTTTTTGGCCAGCATCCACTGTATTCAGTCCATCAAAGTTGATTTTGCAAGAGTTTTGCCTAAATACTTGTATAACTAGCTTCAAGAAGGACACTAGCGTTTGTTCGACAGTCCTCCCATTGAATCCGGAGGATTCCACCACACTCTCAGGCAGCGTATTCCAGATCTTAACTACTTGCTGTGTAAAAGAGTTTTTCTCATGTTGTCTTCTGGCTTTAAGTCCTTCAGCCAAAAGGAATAGTTTCTCCCTACTCTGTTCAGATTCCTCAAGATTATGAACCCCTCAATCAAATCTCCTTTCAACTTTCTCTAAGGAAAGTGGCCCTATATATTATATATATTCTGTAACTACAAGAGCAGGTCAGTGGCTGGGAATTCTACGGTGAGTAGCTCCACAAAACCTATCCACAAGGCACAAGTCAGGAGTATGATGAAATACTCACCAGTTGCCTGGATAAGCACAGCTCCAACAACACTCCACTCAAGACAAAGTAGCTCTCCTGATTGGCACCCCATCCATCACCTTAAACATTTGGTGTTTGGTGGTTATCTGCTAAGGTTTAAAAAGAATATAAACTCGTAGTAAGGTTAAAATATATGTTTAAAAAAAGGAAAATAATGAAGTAAATAAAATAATTTAAGTTCTGTTGAAGAGTCATACGGACTCGAAACGTTAACTGTGTTCCTCTCCGCAGATGCTACCAGACCTGCTGAGTTTTTCCAGGTATTTTTATTTTTGTTTTGGATTTCCAGCATCCACAGTTTTTTGTTTTTAAAATAATTTAAGTAGTTAATAAGGACACATTAAGGATGACAGGACAGGTAATGTGTCATAGCTGCAGTGTGTGGTAGTTCCTGGATACCAGTGTGATCCAGGGCAAACATGCCTGCAGTAAGTGTTTGCGGCTCGAGGAACTTCGGCTCAGAGTCACTGAGCTGGAGGCCAAGCTGCAGACACTGCAACACATCAGGGAGGGGGAAAGTTACCTGGATACTTTGTACCAGAAGGCAGTCACACCTCTTAGGACAGGGTCTTCTAATTTAGTCAGAGGTCAGGGACAGGAGAGTGTGACTGTGAGCGAGGCAGGTAGGGTGACCCAGAGGGCAGGAGTGCAGCAGGCTCAGCCTTTGCTTTTGTCCAACAGGTTTGGGGTTCTTTCAGCTTGTTTAGATGAGAGTAGAGACTGGAGGATGGATAAGCTGACTGACCATGGCACCATAGTACAGGAAGCCATTCAAGTGCGGGGAGCAAAAAGGATTGTAGTGGTAGTAGGGGATAGTATAGTAAGCAGAATTGACACTGTTCCCTGCAGCAAAGAGTGAGAATCCAGAAGGTTGTGTTGCCTATCTGGTGCCAGGGTTTGGGCCATCTGCTTAGGGTCAGACAAGGACTTGCATCTAGGTACCAATGACATAGGTACAACTAGTAAGGAGATTCTGCATAGTCAGTATGAGGAGCTAGGCACCAAAGTAATAAGCAGAACTTCAAAGGCAATATTCTCTGGATTATTACCTGAGCCACATGCAAGTTGGCATAGGGCAGATAAGATTAGAGAAACGACTGCATGGCTCAAAGACTAGTGTGGGAGAAGTGGGTTTTGGTTCATGGGGCACTGACACCAGTATTGGGGAAAGTGGGATCTGTACCTTTGGGACAGTCTACACCTGAACCATCCTAGGACCAATGTTCTTGGGAGCTGCATACCTGAGGAAGTAGAGAGGGTTTTAAACTAAACAGTGAGGGCAAAGGGATCAAATTTTGGAAGATTTGGTAAATCAAAGAGTAGAGACAAGGCATTAATATGGGAAATGATAAACAGACCTTGACAGGAAGGAACAGAGAATACAAAGCTAAGACTATATTAGCAGGTAAGGTTAGAGGTTAAAAAAAATAATAAAAGGGCAAAACTAAAGGCTCTGTATCCAAATGCACACAGCATTTGTAACAAAGCAGGTGAACTGAGAACGCAAATAGAAATAAATAAATATGATCTGATAGCCGTTAAAGAGACATGGCTGTAGGATGAAATATATTGGGACCTGAATATTGAAGGGTATGTGACATTTAGGAAGGACAGGAAGCTAGGAAAAGGTGGAGGGGTGGCTCTGTTAATTAATGATGGTGTTAACACATAGAGAGGATGACCTAAGTTCAGGAAACCAGAAAGTACAAACGGTGGTGATGAAAAATTATAAAGGCAAGAAGCCATTTGTGGGAGTGGTGTACACACCTCCTAACAGGAACCACATGGTAGGCAGAATATAAAGGAAAAAATAATGGGGCTTGTCAGAAAGATCTGGTGATAATCATGGGGGAGTTTAATCTACATATAGACCGGATAAATCAGAAGGGAAAAGGTAGCCTAGATGAATTCATAGAGTGTTTTAGGAATAGTTTCCTAGAACAGCACATTCTGGAGCCAACCAGAGAACAGGATAAACTAGACCTAGTATTGCGCAACAAGATAGAATTAATTAATGATCTCACAGTGAAGGTACCCCAATGTAGCAGCAATCATAATATGATTGAATTTTACATTCAGTTTGAGGGAGAGAAGAGTGGGTCTAAGACTGGTATTTTAAAGACTTAAATAAGGGCAATTATGGCCAGAATTTTCCCGTTGGCGTGCGGGGGTGGGCCCCACATGCTGATGCGTAAAATGATGCACAGTGACGTCGGGTGAGCGTCCCGATGTCGCCAAACGCCATTGCAATATTTAGGTGGGAGGGCGTGCAATGTTCTCGGATGGGCGCCCACCATTTAATTAATCATGTACTTAAGGCCCTTGAGGCAGCAACTGACTGCAATTTTTTGGGATCTTCAGGACGTCGCATGGACACAAGGGGCAGGCGGGTAGGAGACATTTGCATAAACCTCATCTAAGGGTGCGATAAGAGGGGGGAGTGGGGCAACAAATGGTATCTGTTAGGTATTTAATTGTGAAAGTTACTGATACTTGCTTGTGTCAGGAATATTTCAAAACTCATACCAGCTGCTTGGATAAGAGTAATAGCCTTCAGGTCACGACTCTACAGTAAAGATCATTTTTGGGGCCTGCAGTTTTCAGGAAGCCTTCCCTTAGCCTGGGAATGGGAGTTGTGCTCTCCACTGGAGACACCTCCTCTGAGGTGGAAGGGAGGGCTAGAAGGGGGAGGAGACCAGGAGTCCACATTCAGCCTCCAGGGGAGCCACCTTTGGGAGGAGAGGTGCAGGCACAAGGGGCGCAGGGCCAACAGGAAGTCTAAGGCGGAAGGGGCTGCAGAAGATGCCACTATCCTGCTGCCAGGGTATACATACAGCTAAGCAGCTACCTCAATATGTCTGAGGTACAGTGCCAAAGGAGGCTCCGTCTCTCAAGGGAGACAGTCACCTCCATCTGTCAGATGATAGGCCTGAGATCTCTGCTAACTGTGTGGGTGGACACCCCATGTGGCGCTAAAGGTCACAGCTGCCCTCAACTTCTATGCCTCCAGCTCTTTCAAGGGGGTCAGTGGGTGATCTTTGCGAAGTCTCCCAGTCAGCTGTCCACACTTGTGTCAAGCAGGTGACAGACCCTCTGTTCAGGCGTGCATTGACTTTCATCCACGACCGCTGGGACGAGGCCAGCCAGACAGAGCAAGCCAGAGGCTTCGCAGCGATTGCTGGCATCCCACACATCCAGGGTGCAATAGACTGCACACGCGTGGCCATCAAGGCGCCAGCAGGTGAACCCGGTGCCTTCATCAACAGGAAGGGCTTCCACTCCATGAATGTGCAGATAGTGTGTGATCACAAGCTGCAGGTTCTGCAAGTTTGTGCAAGGTACCCAGGCAGCTCCCACGATGCTTACATCCTCAGACACTCCCAGGTGCCGTAGCTCTTCAGTGCTCCAGCCCAGCTAGATGGATGGCCGCTGGGTGACAAGGGCTATCCCCTCAAAAGGTGGCTCATGACGCCTCTCCACCATCCAAAAACAGAGGCTGAGCAGCGGTACAATAGGAGCCACGGCTCCACAAGGGCTGAAGTGGAGAGAATGCGCTCTCAAGATGCGCTTCCAATGTCTGGACCGTTCAGGCAGTGTACTCCAAGACCCCCCACATCGTGTGTCGCTGATTGTGGTTGCATGCTGCGCTCTGCACAATCTGGCGCTGGAAAGGGGCGGTGCAGTGGACGAGGAAGATGTAGACACAGTTGCTCCGGATGCACACGATGAGTCCAGCAGTGAGTCCGAGGATGAGCAAACACAGGAGAACGCTGAGGGGTAGACGCTGACCCGGGTGTACTCCAGGGAGGCAGGGACACCCGGGAGGCTTTAATCCAAAAAACCTTCAGCTAGCACACCACAGATGGACCTTCAGCACACGCCAGGGCTGCAGGCTTCATATTTGATACCCGAGTGCTAAATCTGCCTGGATAGGAACATTAACTAAGGCCCTTGTCAATAAAGCTCAATGTCAAACATCTCACTCAACATCATGGGTTCCCATCCACCTGCAGAAGTAAGGAATCACCCTGAGCCATGCTTACATATCAAAATTTAATGAGGTGATAAAAGTAACTTCAGAAAGCAAAAAAAAGTTTCCCACATCACACCAAGTCTTAAATGAACTAATATGGGGCAACATAAAATCACCAATGAGAAACCCGTGGTCTGCCTAATGTGCCTTAAATTTATGCTTACGCGTGCTACATCTAGATGTTGTACCCCTCACTGGCACTGGCATCTGAGACAGCCTGCTCACTGTGGTGTCCTGTTGGCCTCGATGACCTTGGCAGCCGTCCTCTGGCCGTGGAGTCTTTGGTGGCCCCGCCTGGGAGGGAGCGGCCAGTTACACAGATGGCTTCTCCTGTCATCGGATGCCACGGTTACTGGCAGAGGGGCGGAGGAGCTGCTGCCCTCATCCGGAGCATCCTGAGTGGAGCCCGCAGGGCGACAGGCAGCTACTACGCCAACGTGAGGTCGCTTCGGACCTCCCTGCTCACCGTAGATGGATAGGCAGTGAACTGGGATACTTGGTGCCCAAACCATCTCCCACACTGGCACTGACCAGCTGAGGTCAATGACGCTGTGAGAGCTTGCAGATCCGAGCACAACCCCAGGAAGCCCTGATTGTTCTCCTGGAGGAGCCTCTCCACGAGAGTAGCCACTCTCTCCATGGAGGAAGCATGGAAGGGCCATGAGGCTCATTGCATCGGTGATGCTCCGTGTGGACTCCTCCAGCACGGGCACCATGCCACCCATCATATATCTCAGCCACAGCCTCCTGCATACCCTGCTGCACTTCCAGCATTTGCTGCCTCACCGACGACTCCAGAGGCACATCATCAGCCACCGACCATGTACATGGTCCCTAGCAGTGCTCCGACTGCCGGTGCCCTGGGCACTCTCTGTCTCTGCCCGCAACTCAAGCGAGTGTAAAGTACCCTCACCACCATGCCCTGGGACACTAGCCGAAGATCTAATTCCCACCAGGGGTGCTAGTATCTGCACTGGTGCCTGCCTGGCAGAGATGGTGTGACGTTGGTGAGTCTATTTCCTCTGGGCCCTGAGGGGTGAGAGGTGGCCTCTCTGCCTACTCCTCCCGGCCCTGCTCCAGTGATGCTGATAGGAAGAACAAGGACATTTGATTAGCTACAGTGCAGACAATGTCAATTTGCACGCCGGTCCCCCAGATCATTATGTGCTCATCCTTCCATTATCAATGGTCAACCCATGTTGCAAACTTCAATCACTGAGCAGTCAGCAGTGCTATAGCTGCTGGGACACACATGGTGACTTCAGTGCTCGACAAACATACCTCCCCGTGGCACCCCAGCCTCACCGCCACTGGTGAACTTGGGTGCATGGCACCTCTCCAGATCCATGGCCTGCTGTTCAAAAGGAATCAAGATGGCCAACTGGGCCTGGCCTCCGCCAGTCCACATCAGCTTAGCAGAATTGTGTGCAGTCTTCTCCTGAAAATGAGAGAAGAGCATTGATTAGTCCAGCCTGTACCTGGATTCCCATCGCATCCCTGCCAACTCAACCAGAGTGGGACATTGCAGTGCTCTAGTTCTTCATTAACCCCGCAACTGCCGCACACTCACGCAAAAAGGCCAGGGCTGTCCCCGCCCTGCCCAAATGCTGCCCCCATCACATGTGGCACCACAAGGTGTAACCTTGCTAAGCAAGGAGGCACAAGCACGTGGAACACAAAGACCAGCAGATGGATTGGTGCACCACCACCTGGAAGCTTCCTCCTAGCATGTTAGCACCCTGACTTTGACATGCTTCCCAGTTCCAGCACTCTGCCTAGGTGCAGACCCTTGAGTTTCGCCCCCATTCTATACTCTGGGTGTCAGCATCACACACGCTGCAGGTGCAGAACCCATCTCAGCTCAACCCTCTGAGTGTGAACTAGGCATGGGCAATATCTGCTGGCCCACCCAGCAAGGGATACATGTCGTGAAAGATTCAATGCTCTAACTGTACACAGAGTTGCTGGTGCAGGGGGGGTGCGTTGGGGGGGAATGGGTGACGGCTGCATTAAGTGACCTCAGCCAACATGGTGCTTACCCTTCCCGAGCGCAGGAGGTCGTTGAATCTTTTTTGGCACTGGACCCATGTGCGTCGCACCACATCATGGGAGCTCACACTCTTGGCCACCTCCTCCCATGCATGTTTGGTCAGGTGGGGAGGCCTCCGCCTCCCATCCCTCAGAAGCAGGACCTCCCGCCGCGCTGCCACCTCCTCCAGGAGGGCAGCTAGGCACTCATCCGAGAACCGAGGGGCACACTGCCCTGCTCCCCTACCCTCCAGCCTGGCCCGCCTGGCTGCCCCACCCTCTGGCCTGGCCTTCTCCGCCAGCCTATCCTCCAGACTTGCATACTCAACAGAAGCCGTCTGGTGAGCCCTTCTGCCAGCCATTGTGAGCAGCCTTGCAAAGGCTGCCAGGCCTTCATTTAAACAGGCCACCAGATTTCCATTGGTCCTGGCGGTCTGTGCACGCCCGCCGCCACCCGCCCACTCCCGCTATCCTCAGGAGTTGAGAAATATGCTTAATTGGCCCACACACGTAAAATGGCGGTGCAGACCCGATCGCGGGCGGCAAGCACAGGCGGCGATCGGGTCCGTGCCCGCTCCTGCTCGGCCCGCCTGACATGGGGAAAATTCTCCCCTATGAGGGCATGAAAGGAGAGCTAGCTAAAGTGAACTGGCAAATGTGATTAAGGAATAGGTCAATAGAGATGCAATGGCAGATATTAAAGGGGATATTTCAGAAAACACAGAATAGGTATATTCCAATGAAATATAAAAATTCCAAGGGCTGGATCCACCATCCGTGGTTAACTAAAACAGTTAAAAATAGTATCAAACTTAAAGAAAAAGCACATAATTGCACAACGATGGGTGGCAGGTCAGAAGACAGAACAGAATAAATAGAACAGCAAAGAAAGACTAAATGATTAAAAAGGAGGGAAAAATTAGAGTACAAGAGAAAGCTCACAAGAAATATAAAAACAGATTGTAAGTTTCTATATATATTTAAATAAGAAAAGAGTTAACAAAGTGAGCGTTGGTCCTATAGAAAGCGAGTCTGGGGAATTAATAATGGCAAATAAGAAGATGGCAGATGAATTGAACATGTATTTTGCATCGGTCTGCACTATAGAGCATATAGGTAGCATCCTAGAAATAGCTGTAAATCCGGAAATGGGAGGGAGGAACTCAGGAAAATTATAATCACCAGGGAAGTGGTACTTAGCAAATTGTTGGAGCTGCGGGCTGCCAAATCCCTGGGTCCTGATGAACTTCATCCTGGTGTTTTAAAAGAAGTGGCTAGTGAGACTGTTGATGTATTGGTTTTAATTTTCCAAAAATCTCTAGATTCTGGGAAGGTTCCATTAGGTTGGAAAATAGCAAACAGAACTCCTTTATTCAGCAATGAAAGACTAAAAGATTAATAAGGAGCGAAAAATTAGAGTACGAGAGAAAGCTCACAAGAAATCTATATTCAAAAAGGGAGGCAAAAAGCAGGAAACTACAGGCCAGTTAGCTTAATATCTGTCATAGGGAAAATGCTAGAGGCTATTATTAAATATGTTATGGCAGGGCATTTAGAAAAATTCAAGGCAATCAGGCAGAATCAACATGGTTTTGTGAAAGGGAAATCATGTTTAACCAATTTATTGCAGCTCTTTGAAGGAGTCATGTGTGCTGTGGATAAATGGGAACTGGTGGATGTACTGTACTTAGATTTCCAGAAGGCATTTGACAAGGTGCCATATCAAAGGTTATTGCGAAAAATAAAAGCTCATAGTGTAGGGAGTAACATATTGGCATGGATAGAAGATTAGCGGGCTAACAGGAAACAATGGGTAGGCATAAATGGGTCTTTTTTGGTTGGCAGGATGTAACAAGTGGTGTGCCACAAGGATCAATGCTGGGACCTCAACCTTTTACAATTTATATGAATGACTTGGATGAAGGGACCAAAGGTATGGGTGCTAAATTTGCTGATGACACAAAGATAGGTAAGAAAGTAAGTTGTGAAGATGTAAGGAGGCTACAAAGGAACATAGATAGGTTAAGTGAGTGGGCAAAGAACTGGCAAATGGAATATAATGCGACAAAATGTGAAATTGTCAATTTTGGCAGGAAGAATAAAAGAGAAGCATATTATCTAAATGGTGAGAGACTGCAGAGCTCTGAGGTGCAGAGGGATCTGGGTGTCCTAGTGCATGAATCACAAAAGGCTAGTATGCAAGTACAGCAAGTAATTAGGAAAACTAACAATGTTATCATTTATTGCGAGGGAAATTGAATACAAAAGTAGGGAGGTTAGGAGGTTATGCTTCAGTTGTACAGGACACTGGTGAGACCACATCTAGAATACTGTGTACAGTATTGGTCTCCTTATTTAAAGAAGGACATAAGTGTGTTAGAAGCACTTCAGAGAAGGTTTATTTGGAATGGGCAGGTTGTCTAATGAGGAAAAGTTGGACAGGTTAGGCTTGTATCCACTGGAGTTTAGAAGAGTAAGAAGTAACTCGATTGAAACCTTTAAGAACCTGACAGGGTGGA
The DNA here is from genome assembly GCF_964194155.1 of Cetorhinus maximus. Classification (NCBI taxonomy): domain Eukaryota; kingdom Metazoa; phylum Chordata; class Chondrichthyes; order Lamniformes; family Cetorhinidae; genus Cetorhinus; species Cetorhinus maximus. Next base: position 46,607,516 of record NC_135896.1, on the reverse strand, counting down.
TGTTGTCATGACCATGGATCATAGCCCCAAATTACTTATGGACATATTGAACTTTTAAGTAAGATGTTGTTTTTTTTAAAAAAGAACATACAAGCAAAAGCTGGTTGAGATTGTAAAGTAATCACTTGCGGGAAAAATCCTATGTGGATTAAACATGACCAACTAGTCCACAAAACAGAATGTCACACCTAAAAAGGTGTCAAGGCCTACTTCAGACAGAGACACTTCAAAGGAAAATATACAATGCAAAAACTGAACTGTAATCTCCTGTGGTTGCGGAGATAATGAAGGCCAATTACCATCTTAGCAGAAACCACCTCCTGTGACTTATATCCCAGACTGTGGACATGATTTGAGTTGAAAAGAACTCAGATCTGGGTGAAAGACATGTTTGTTTTTATACCTTTCATGAATACACAAGAAAAGGGGTTAAAGAGCCAACTAGTTCTATGTGCTAGTTTTAGTGTTCCAAGTCTGGTGTGCGAGGATGTGCTATTAAGGTCACAGCTGAAGAACATCAACTCGGCATCCCTGCACTTGCAAGAAAAAAAAGTCCTCTCTCTCTGATTGCTGGAAGCAAGTCACAAGGCAGCAAAGCCACAGTCGGAAAGGAAACAGGACAACTCCTTTCAGCTAACCTACAGAACCAAGAATCTCTAAACCACCTGCTCAACTGCCCAAAGTCAGCTCTAATGGAATCATCCACCTTAACAGTTGCAACATTTCATCATCTACTGCTCACGGATAAGCCAATGACTGGTTCATATATCTTAATAACTTTTATTTCTGGACTCACTTCTCATTTCTAAACTGTGTATGGGTGTTGCATTTTTATTACTTTTCTTGCGTTTTAGTAACTAATAAAGTGTCTCTTTATTTAGCTCAAGAAAACCTGGTTAAATTGGCCCCTTTTAAAACATAAATAAATTTGGACTGGGAAAAGGTATCCACGAGAGAAGGGATTCCTTTTTAAATTAACCTTGTTGTGACTAAGCAAGGGAGTTGAATAAAGAAAGGGAGCCAGTTCATTCCTCCTCACCCAGGAGCATAACAAATTGGGGGAACCTCGCCTGGGGATCGGTTGTAACAATATAAAGACAATGTTTCCTCTTGTGGAAGAATCTAGAACTAGGGGCCACTGTTTAAAAATAAGGGGTCGCCCATTTAAGACAGAAATGAGGGGAATTTTTTTTCTCTCAAGAGGGTTGAGAGTCTTTGGAACTCCTTTCCTCAAAGGGCAGTGGAAGTAGAGTCTTTGAATATTTTTAAGGCAGTGGTGGATAGATTCTTGATTAACAAAGGTGAAAGGTTATCGGGGGTAGGTGGGAGGTTACAATCAGATCAGCCATTATTTTATTTAATGGTAGAGTACATTCAAAGGGCCGAATGGCCTACTCCTGCTCCTAATTCATACATGTTCGTATATAGAATAGGCAACAGAAAGCACAGATGATGCTAATCACTGATTTGCTTTTCTATCACTCTCTGAAGTGAAATCCAGTCCATGTAAGAGATTAAACAGTTTATCGTCAAAGTGTGAAAATTACATGGAAATAAATTGAAAATGAATTCTCTGCATTGTTTGGAAATGAATTTACAGGACATAGAGTTCCTTTCACTCGCAGCAACAATTATACTGATGCAAAGTTGAAAACCATGCACACCACATATGTTTAAATTGCAACATCTCCCATCAGCTGACAGACAATAGCTTTGGGGAAAAATATTGGAGCCAATAATGTGCTTCACAAACATTATGGGGCAACAAGTTGAGCATGTCTGAAAATGCAAGATCAGCAAATGTGAATATTTTAATAACACTTATCACATGATGTGCTGAGAGCCCTCATTGGTCCAGAGTAGGATTTCAGGCACCAGGTTCGCTGGCTGCCCTTGAAGAACTCTTTCTTAAGGATCTCAAAAATTATTGAAGGATAAAATAACCCTATTCATAAATAAGGTATTGATTGTTCAACTACTGTCCTGTGGAAAAAGATGTCCTTATTTGCTGGAGAGGGCCATCTTGCTAAAAATAAAGTAAAACCAGAACAGCATGGATGGATGTAGTTGTGTTAGACAGATTTTTGATGTACAAGGGAGTCAATGGTTATGGGGAGCAGGCAGGAAAGTGGAGCTAAGGCCACAATCTGATCAGGCATGGTCTTATTGAATGGTGGGGGAGGATCAAGGACTTATTCCTGCTCCTATTTCTTATGATCTTGGTAGAGAACATTCATGCCTCAGCTTAAATCTGAATCTGGAATATGGTGATTAAGAAGTTTGCTGGGCTGCCTACATTTGCTGAGTGTGAAAACATGGCATCATCTTGTTATTTTCTATTTTTCTCTGTAAACCTGCTGCATTATCACAGGAGAATGTAGTGTACATTGCCAAATATTCATCTTTCTAAATGCAGAAAAGGGGTCTTGTGGTGCACTAGGTAGCATCCTTGTGTCTGAGCCAGAAGCTCTGGGTTCAAATCCCGCTCCAGGACTTGATGGCCAAGGAAGGTGGATTCATTACACAGCCAAACAGGTTTCAATCTGCAAATCTTTCCAACAAATGCCAATGGCAGTCGTTAAGAGTAAGAGAGATTCCTGGTCAGCCATGTAATGGAAAAACCCTAAATGTTGTCACAGCAATTTGGGCTCCTGGGGGGGCAGTTGGCTGGACAGTCAGTGTGGATCAGATTGGTGCCAACAGCACGCAGTTCAATCCCTGTGCCAGTTGATGTGGATTTGGTACCTGTCTCTTTGCCCGACCCAGGGTAGAGGTTGTGGCACTGAGTGTCAGACCTGCTTTTGGGCAGAGAATTTGAGAAAAAGAAATGCAGAAGCTCTTGTATGGTACCTTTAAATGTTGCTGTGTCAAGATGTTGACAGATGCATCCAACTGTAGAAACAAGCACCAAATACAATGCCAGTTCAAGGTTCCTTTATGCTACATGCTCACACGTACAATAATAATGGTAAACATCAGCAAATTTAGAATTGTGTGTACTCCTTCCAAATGCTGACTTGTGCCTTCGCAGCTTCCAGACTCTATCCCAATTGCCCCTATGCTCTAACCACTTAAGTTTTCACTCATCCAAAACTCTGCCACCCATGTTCTATCCTGCATGTCTTGCTCATCCATCATCTCTGTCCTTGCTGACCTACATTGGCTTCAACACACCTCAAATATAAAATTCTCAAGTCCCTTCTAACTTTAGGACACTCCCCTTCCCCCAAAACACTCTATTCCTCGAGTTCAGGCCTCTTGTGAATGTTCTTCTCATTGTTCCCACCCATTAGCTGCTGTGCCTCCAGCTACTAAACCTGCACACCAGAATCACCTCTAAATCCTGCTGCCTTGCCACCTCTGTCCCCTTCTTAAAATCCATCTCTTTAATCAAGCTTTTGATCACCCCTAATATCTCCTTGTTGGTTTAGTATCCATGGTTTTAATCCTGAGGAAAGGCTAAAGACATTGGCTGCTGCTGTTTTTCTATGGATGCACCTTGACTTGCTGTTAAGAATACTTTGTTTTTTTTATATACTGCTTTTGTGAAGCACATTGGAATATTTTCTGAATGAGAAGTATTGTTAATATAAACGCAAATTGTTGCTGAATGTACCGCAAAAAGGAGCACAGAGCATAGGTGGGAAAGGAATGGAGAATACGAACATGAAATACTGGTTAAAATCCAAGAAAATCACATATTACCATCCAATGAGATTATAAATAATGACAGCCAACTTTATTTAATTAGCAGAAATCAATGGGCTAGTTATAAATAATCCCAGTTTGTCAACCCTAAAAAAAGTTTAAATCCTGGAATCCCATATAGTAAAATGAAACTGGACTTATTCAGCCACTGTAACACATTGGGTCTACCCTTGATTAAATGGGTTACTGACACTCAATTGTGTAGGCTTATATATTGGGATATTATATCTCTTGGGATAAGCACTGAACAGCCTTTAATGCCTGAGGAAGTTTAATCCATCCCAACAAAAATTTAAGAGTTTCTATCATTGTCATCATCGGCATGCTTCCATCTATGAAAGATGATAGACACACAGCAAACAATTCATTTCAGATGGCGTATCTTCATATTGTACTTCTTTGTTGATGGCTCAAGAGGCCAATCATTGAGGCAGGTTCTACCACAAGTGCGGCACATGAAGCTTCCAGGTGTTGTTGTGGATTGTTGTTTTCGGCACTGGCACCTGTTGTCAAGTCGCCAAAGCCACTGGTCATCGGTGTGGCACACGCCAGCCCAGAGGAGGCATCATCATTCTGTTGTCAGCTAGAGGCTGCCAGGTACAGTAATCAATGTTTAGGGCCTTCAAGTCACACTTGCAAGCATCTTTGGGCGTTCCACTGGTCATCTGGTTCCAACTATTTCACCATAAAGAAAGTCCTTGGGTATGCAACCATATTCCATCCTGAGGAAATGCCTGAGTCCATGTGTCATGGGTGTCCTAGGCCCCACTCTGTTTGGCATCTTCTTCTCCATGTTCCTGACCTTTGCACTCCCTGTAGATATGGAGTCAGACAGCAAGCACTACAAAAATCAAAACTGAAAGAAATGACAAAAACACATCGTGTCCTAATCGGAGACCGCTATACTGATGATGCTGCACTAGTCACCCACATGGAAACTCAGCTACAGAGACTGTTGGACTATCTCTCCCATGCCTGTAACTTGTTCTCCATGACTATAAGCGCCAAGAAAACCGTGGTCATGGGATAAGGTTTTGCATCTCACCCTGATCATAGTAAATAACACCCAACTCTATGTGGTTAGCAAATTCTGCTACCTGACAGACAATCTGACCCTTGATACATGCTTAGGGAAAGCATCTTCGACCAACTCACAAAACTCACATGGAATAACATCAAGCTGACCCTTAGGACCACGCTGATGGTTCATAAGGCCGGTATTCGCTTCACTTTGTTGTATGACCGTGAAACATGGACAATTTCCAGTTATCAAGAAACAAAACTCAACAATTTCCATCTTCACTGTCTGCAGCGCCTTATTGGTATATTCTGGTAGTAGAAAATCACAAATGCAGCAGTCCTCTCAAAGGCAGAGCTCCCAAGTTTGTTAGCGCTCAAGCACGAGTTTCTAGAGTGTGAAGTAAATTGGATGATCTATAATGCTGAGCTCTGTTAAAAATCTTCATTTCTGGGAAGTTACACTGATGAAATAGATGAAGAAACAGACACCATTGGCATGCCTTTAATGAAACAAATTATTACATTTGTGTGATTATATTAATTTAAAAAGGCATTGTGTGCATTATAAGGCATGCTTCAAAAACTATGTTATGGAGACAAAAGAACCTGATGTCAATTTCATCACATCATGGTAAAGTGACAGAAGATTACATTGTACCAAGATCCAGGGGTATAACATAACATGGTATGGTTCTGTCACTGGATAAGTAATCCAGGGGCCTGGACAAATTACCCAGAACCATAAATTCAAAAATCAGCAAGGCAGCTAGGGACTTCAAATTCATTCAATTAATTAAATCTGGAATTTTAAAAATTAGTATCAGTAATTATGACCATGAAACCAGAGGTGTGCTTTTTAAGTTGTTTCGCAATAACATCGTTTTGTGGCCACTACATAGCTCGCCAGTTCCCTGCCTGCTTTGGTCAATCAGCCGGGTGGCCAGCACAGTGACTGTGAGTCATGTCATTCACACGCAGACATTGAGAGTTTAATTTGCTTCTGCCATCAAGTTAGGCTGACGCCACCCATCGCCTGTTTAGTTTCTACACATTGAGTTTTGTATTATGTCTTTTTTCCCGCCAACAGCTCTCGATGCCTCGAAGCAGCAGGCGACAGCTTATAAAATAATAATGCCTAAAATCCACTGGCCTACTCAGTGCCAAACTTAAGGGAGAAAGGCCTCGGACAGAACAAAGCCAAACAGGTACAAATAAAGCCCCAATTAGAGACAAAATTATACAAATGAAAAGCTAACCCCCATAATTATTTCTCTGTGTAAATAAAAAGGGACTCAACAGTTCCTTTATTTCTTTTGAAATAATAATTATAGATATAATGTAAAACTAATATAATAAAATAGAAACGCAAAAGAGAAAATAAGGAGGTTAGTTTTAATTTATTTGCTGAAGAAGCTGGAACTTCCAAGTCATACCAATGCATCAAGAGTTGCCTGTGAGTCGGCCCCGAAGCCATTGACCCTCTGTTACTCTGTAGTTTAGCTGGGCCGGATAACAACATAATGGCTACAAAACAAAAGTATAACCTCCTTCTTTCATAGAGAAAGTGAAGAAAGTAAAGAACATTCAAGTCCTGTCAAACTGAGTAATAATGGAGAGGAGAGCTTCAGTGGTGCAGCTGCCTCAGATTCAAAATTGGCCACACAACTGTAATACTGAAACTGAGTTTGTTAGAGTGGCAGGTCTGTATCCCTGTGCAGATGTGTACACAGCGGATGTATGGACATAGGAAATGCGAAAGAGGGAATAAAGAAACATATCCTTGAATAGACTATCGGAATGAAAAACTTGGGGTGTAAAGTGTGTGCAAATATTGGTAACTTATAATTTTTCACATCCAAGGGGTTGAGACTTTTGAATGAATGATGTTCGTACCAAGTGTCATACACTGGATTCAACCGAAGTACACATTTAAAATCTCTCAGGAAAATATTTGTAGAACACAAACCGTCAAAAGCTCACATCACTGCGCAACGAGCTGCTGAAAAAGCAAATGATGACACTCGGAAAAAATTATGACAACTTAAATGCATCTCTTCTGGAGACAACTTGCACAGATTTCCATTTTACATACTAATTGGCTCAAGACAACAGGCCTTACCCTGACCACTTTGGCTTGCTGGAACTTCAAAGCTAACTCAGCAGGGGTATGGGAGCCAGGAGAGAATATTAGAAAGTAATACCAGGGTGCATGGAATGTTGGAAGAGGTAGATAGCACTAAAACAGAGAATAGTAAGTTAATAGATGGAATCTGAGTAAGAGAGCAAGTAATGAAGCCTAAATCAGGGTTACACTGCAAGTATGTGAAAGCACCGAGAAAAGTTAATAAAATTGGGGAGTTAAAGGCACAGATTGCTTTCTGGGATCATGACGTTGTGGCGATAACAGAGACCCGACTTAAGGAAGGGCAGATCTGGGCATTAAATAATCCTGATTACAAAGTGTTCAGAAAAGATAGGAAAGGGGAAAAAGGAGGAGGGGTGATGTTTTTGGTTAAGGAGAGTATTGCAATACTGGAGAGAGGATGTGTCAGAGGACTCAAGGACAGAATCGATTTGGCTAGAGCTAAAGAATAAGAAGGGTGCAGTTACGTTGCTTGATGTAATATATAGACCAACAGTTAGTGGAAAGGAATATAGTGGAACAAATCTGCAAGGAAATTACAGAGAGGTGTAAACATCGGAGAGTAGTTAAAACGGGGGACTTTAATTACCTGTATACAGACTGGGATAGTGGTAGTGTAAAGGGCAGTGAGGGACAGGTGTTCCTAGATTGTGTTCAGGAGAATTTCCTACAGCAGTATGTGTCCAGTCCAACAAGAAAGGAGGCACTGCTGGACCTGGTTCTTGGGAATGAGGTGGGCCAAGTAGATCAAGTGACAGTGGGGGAACATTTAGGGGACAGTGATCATTGTATCATAAAGTTTAGGATGACAGTGGAAAATGATATTGATCAATCCAGAGTAAGAATAATCCCAACTGGCAGAGAGCAGGTTTCAATGGGGCCAGATAGACTGGAACCAAAGGTTGGTGGGAAAAACAGTAGCTGAACAATGGGCTAACTGCAAAGAGGTGGTTTGGGCACAGTCAAGGTACGACTCAAAAGGGAAGGGTAGGAGCCTCCTGGATGATAAAGGAGATAGAAATTAAGTTAAAGAAGAAAAGTGTGCTTATGACAGGTGTCAGGTAGCAAATACAATTGAGAACCAATGAATACAGAAGGGATGTGAAAAAGCAAATATGAGAAACACAGGAATTATGAAAAAAGACTGGCAGCCAACGTAAAAGAAAATCCCAAAGTATTCTATAAGCACATGAATAGTAGACCAAAAAGGGGATTGACACTTAGAGGTAAGAGGTATGGCGGAGGTATTAAATGAATACTTTGCTTCTGTCTTTACCTACAAGGTAGATGCTGCCCAGGCCATGGTGACAGAGGAAGAAACTCTGTAACTAGAAGGGTTTAAAATTGATAAGGAGGTGGTATTGGATAAGCTGTCGGTACTTAAAGTTGATAAGGCGCCGGGATCGGATGAGATGCATCCAAGAGTATTGACAGAAGTGAGAGTGGAAATTACAGAGGCACTGGCAATAAACTTTCAATGTTCCCTGGATTCGGGGGAGGTGCCAGAGGACTGGAGAACGGCAAACATTACACCCTTATTCAAAAAAGGTTGTAAAGCTCTACCGTGCAATTACAATTTAACTTCGGTGGTGGGGAACCTTCTAGAAACACATATTCAGGATAGAATTAATAGTCACATGGAAAAATGTGGATTGATTCAGAATAGTCAGCATGGGTTTGTTAAAGAAAAATCATTTCTAACTAGCTTGCTGGAGTTTTTTTGAAGAGATAACAGAGATGGTTGATGAAGGCAAGGCTGTTGATGTGGTGTCTATGGACTTCCAAAAGGCATTTGATACAGTGCCACACAACAGACTTGAGGAAAGTTATAGGTCATGGAATAAAAGGGACAGTAGCAACATGAATACAAAATTGGCTGAGGGTAGGAAACAGAGTAATGGTTAATGGGTATTTTTCAGGCTGGAAGAAGGTTTGTAGTGGAGTTCCCCAGGAGTCGGCATTGGGACTCTTGTTTTTCCTGATATATGTAAATGATCTAGATCTTGGTGTGCAGGGGGCAATTTCAAAGTTTGAGGATGACACAAAACTTGAGAGAATTGTAAACGGTGAGGAGGACAGTGTAGAACTTCAAAAGGACATCAGCACATTGGAGGTGTGGGCAGATAGGTGGCAGATGAGGTTCAATGCGAGAAATGTGAGGTGATACACTTTGGTACAAAGAATATGGAGAGACAGTATAAAGTAAGGGACACTATTCTAAGGTTTTCCACCCACGGTAGTTGACAGAGCCCTCAACCATGTCTGGCCCATCTCCCACGCATCTGCCCTCACACCTTCCTCTCCCTCCCAGAACCATGATACGGTCCCCCTTGTCCTCACTTACCACCCCACCAGCCTCCGCATTCAAAGAAACATCCTCCGTCATTTCCGCCAACTCCAGCATGATGCCACCACCAAACACATCTTCCCTTCACCACCCTGGCGGCATTCCGCAGGGATCGTTCCCTCCGGGACACCCTGGTCCACTCCTCCATCACTCCCTACACCTCAACCCCCTCCCACGGCACCTTCCCATGCAATAGCAGAAGGTGCAACACCTGCCCCTTTACTTTCATCCTCCTCACCGTCCAAGGGCCCAAACACTCCTTTCAAGTGAAGCAGCACTTCACTTGCACTTCTCTCAACTTAGTCTACTGCATTCGCTGCTCCCAATGCGGTCTCCTCTACATTGGAGAGACCAAACGTAGACTGGGTGACCGCTTTGCGGAACATCTTCGGTCTGTCCGCAAGCATGACCCAGACCTCCCTGTCGCTTGCCATTTCAACACACCACCCTGCTCTCATGCCCACATGTCCATCCTTGGCCTGCTGCAATGTTCCAGTGAAGCTCAATGCAAACTGGAGGAACAGCACCTCATCTTCTGACTAGGCACTTTACAGCCTGCAGGACTTAACATTGAGTTCAACAACTTCAGATCATGAACTCTCTCCTCCATCCCCTTTCTGATCCCCCTTTTTCCAACAATTTATAATTTTTTTAAAATATATTTTTCTTTTCCCACTCATTTCCATTATTTTTAAATTTATTTCCATCCTTTGTTTTATCTCCATCTTTTAGCCTATTTCGATCCCTTCCCCCCACCCCACCCGGGCTATCTGTCACTTGCTCGTCCTGCTTTCTACCCTTCATGTCACCATTAGCATATTCCTTAGCTAATATCACCACCGTCAACACCCCTTTGTCCTTTTGTCTATGACATCTCTGGCAATCTCTTCTTTGCCTCCACCTATCACTGGCCCTCTATCCAGCTCTACCTGACCCACCCCCCTCAACCAGCTTATATTTCACCTCATTTCTATATTTCCTTAGTTCTGATGAAGATTCATATGGACTCAAAACAATAACTATTCCTCTCCACAGATGCTGTCAGACCTACTGAGTTTTTCCAGCTATTTTTGTTTTTGTTTCAGATTTCCAGCATCCGCAGTATTTTGCTTTTACACTATTCTAACAGCTGTGCAGGAGCAAAGGGACCTGTGTGTATGTGTACATAAGTCATTGAAGGTGGTAGGACAGGTAAAGAGCTGTTTCAAAAGCATACAGTATTCCAGGCTTCATTAATAGGGGCATAGAGTACAAGAGCAGGGAGGTTTTGATTAACTTATACAAGACACTGGTTAGATCTCAGCTGGAGTATTGTGTACAGTTCTGGGCACCACTCTATAGGAAGGTTGTGAATGCATTGGAGAGAGTGCAGAACTGGCTTACGAGGATGGTTCCAGGGATGAGACACCTCAGTTATGAGGAAAGGTTGTAGACTGTTTTCCTTGGAGAGGAGAAGGCTAAGAGGAGACTTGATAGAAGTTTTCAAAATAATGAGTGGTCTGAACAGAGTAGATAGGGAGAAACTGTTCCCACTCGTAAACATATCAAGAGTCAGAGGGCACAGTTTTAAAGTGTTTTGCAAAAGCAACAAATGCGAGATGAGAAAAAACTTTCACACTGTGAGTAGTTAGGGTCTGGAATGCACTGCCTGGAAGTGTAGTGGAGACAGGTTTAATTGAGGCATTCAAGAGGGCATTGGATGATTATTTAAATAGAAACAACGTGCATGGTTACAGGGAAAAGGCAGGAGATTGGCACCAAGTTAATATGCTCAGAGAGCCGGTGCAGACACGATGGGCCAAATGGCCTTCTTCTGCACCGTAACAATTCTGTGATTCTGTGAAAACGAAAATGGTGTTGACGTGGGAATTGGGTTGCATCCCTGCTAGTGCTGCAGAAATTATTGACCAAATAGCTGCCGAGATGAGGAAGAAAGTTGCCAGCGTGTCAAAGTAATAACAGATAAAATTTCAATTCTTATTGGTGAATCTACAAGCCTAAGTAGCAAAACTGCTCTAGTAGTCTACCTGAAATATGAAAGTGATAAGAAGGGATAATCCACACTTCATGTTTTTAGATCTGATTGAACTTCCAGATCATAATGCTGATACAATAGTTAAGTATCAAGATGAGACACGTGGTTTTGAAACTCCTACCTGAAGCTGCATCTTGTAGCGTTCGCTAATGATGGAGCAAGTGTTACGTTCGGCATCAAAGCAGGTGTAGCTAACAGACCCATGGCAATACCCAAATATTATTATTTGGCATTGCCTACACCATAGATTAGAACTTGCAGTGGGTGATTCAGTGACAAAAGTTAGTGGAGTGAACCATTTGCTTTCCTTTATGAACAAATTATACTCTGTGTATAACAGATCACCTCTCAATCAGAGGCAACTGGCAGAACACACTGCTGAATTAGAACAACTAATTTCCAAAATAGGCCAGATTTTAAGCACCATAGGGTAGCAAGCTCATTTCAAACAGTGTCGGCTGTGTAGTCCAAATATGAAGTGTCATATATTCTTTTTGATTTAGCAATGAAAGATGAAACAAGGTCTGTATCTAACAGGAAAACCTATGAGGGTCTGTTAAAGAGAATTACTTTGGAGCAGTTTCTTTTAGACTTAGCTCTGATGTATGACACATTACATGAACTTGGCATGTTCTGAGAGTTTGCAGAAACGCACCACAACAATTGTGTTTGCACACAAACTGATCCTTTGCAGCATATGCTTTCTGCGTGGACTGAAGGAGTGGCCTGGCACAAAAACTCTTGAGGCCAAAGTAGCGTCATACAGGGAAAATTTAGAATGGTTTAATTAGGGAGCAACAGCGAGATTATCAGCAGTAATTATCAGCAGTTTCTTACCAGTCTCGTTAATAATTTAGAAAAATCAAATTCTCAACCATGTCATTAAAAGGCTCTCATTCAGCCTCTGAAGCCCAATCCAATTATGCATCTCTGATCAAACAATTGCACATTCTTGACCAAGATTATTGGCCAGCTGAAGTGCCACTAGGCAATGGAGAATTAGCAATATCTTCTCTCTGCAAGTAGTTTCAATCATCATCTATTTCTGTAATTAATGCATTCAGAGAGTATGTGGAGGAAGCGGGACAACACATTCCCCAGGATTTACAAACTTTACTAAATTATACACAAGTAATTCCAAGCAGCACTGCAGAATTTGGGCGACGATTCAGTCACATGAACTTAAATATAACACCAATGTGCTCAAGAATTCTCATAAACTGGGTATCAGCACTTATGTTTGTAAGACTACACGGACGACGCCCCCACCCCGACGCATTGGGATCCAACACCATCATGTCACAACCTGGCTGCAATGTCACTGATCGGGAGAGGACTCAAGGACAAGATCAGCCTCTTCCTTTAACAAATGTACAATCAGACTCGTTGCGGAAATTGTGAAGTAAAGCTTTCTGTAATTTAAGTTTTTAATAGGCTTGAATTAAATAATTAAATGTTGCATAATGAAATTCTAGCTATGCTGAAAACTAATGGTTCAAAATACCAGATGGTTCAAAACAAAATTCCTACTGCCTACTGGCGCTAATATTTTTCATTTAAAAAGCACAGTTTTACGGACTTTTGGAGACTCAAATGATTAATACATAGACAAACAACGTAATAGTAGATGTAGAAATGATACGGCCAACACATTTTCTTAAGAAGTTCCAGCACCTCAAAATTTGGCACTACACCCCTGCGTGAAACCATGGGATTGTCATAAAAACCCATCTGGTTCACTAATGTCCTCTAGAGAAGAGAACTGTTGTCCTTGCCATCCTGGCTTATTTGTGACCCAGAGCAATTTGTGATTGCCCTCCAAAATGTTCAAGAAGATGGCTCACCACCACTTTCTAAAGAGCAACTAGGGGTAGGCATTAATGGTGACCCGGTCAACGATGCCCGCATCTCATGAAGGAATAAAACTGTCATATTATCTTTCCAGGTAATTGTAAACACATGGTGTTTTGCCAATTCGAGTTTTTAAACTAGGTAATTAAAATAGCCATCAACAGCAAGATTTTCATAATTTAACTTAGCCTAGTATACTTATTGTAGGTAGAAATGCTTCGTCCTCCTGGGTTGGGACGGTGGAGATGAGATTTAGTCAGGATTGCTTCCACTGACAGAATGACACAGGCCGCTCGGCCCATGCAGCCAGTCTACCTGCTCCTTCACAATCCCCTAGGCAACCTGCCCGGTCCTGGCTGGGAGCCGGAGGTAAGCGAGGCGGCTTAGCCGCGCCCTCTCGAGCGTTGTCGCCGGCCGGATCCTAGGGTCCGGTCCCTGCACTAACAGGGTGAGGGGTGATGCCGGGGAGTCCAGCCCGGCCTGTTTGTGGTCTCCAGGGGCTGACGTGCGGCGCGTTGTGACGCCGGGTTTGGTCGGGGCCGAGCTGGGGGGGAAGGTACTCGCTGCCGGCGGCAGTGTGTGAGTTAGAGGCCGAGCCTGAGGAGAGAAGCAGCGTCTTCCCGTGTGAAAGCAGGGGGAAAGGTTGGGGAGACCCGCACGCACCCCCGGCCAGGAAGCTCTCTTAGCCCGGGCGCCCCGCCCGGTCCCTCCCTCTTCGCCTTATGAGCAGCAAGAAGGCGGAGTCCGAGTAGGAGCAGCTTCGGCACAGCGGCGAGCGGAGGGTGGGCTGGCCGGCCGGGCAGGCGGCAGGAGGAGAGGCCTAGGCGCAGGATGGAGCCGCCACCGCCACCACCCCTGCCGGTGTCGAGCGATGCGAAGCCGCCGTCCACCCGCACCTCACCCAGCGCCTCACCGCAGCAAGAGCACCGCCGCCGGCGCTCGGGGCGCTTCGGCCTGGAGATGTACCGCTCGCTGAGCGAGGACACCTTCGACCTGTTCACAGCCGAGTCGGAAGCCTCGCTGCCTTACCTGGAGGGGGAGGAGGCCGACTTCAGCGAGAGCGACACCTCGGTGGACCGCAAGCGGAGCCGGGCCAGCAGCATCCGGCACCGGTACGATGTGGTGGGGGAGCTGGGCTCCGAGGAGGTCCGCTGGTTTTACAAGGAGGACCGCAAGACCTGGAAACCCTTCATCGGATACGACTCGCTGCGAATCGAGCTCATGTACCGGGAGTACAACAAGGCCGGGGCCGACAAGTCGGACCTGGATACCGTGAAGACCGTCTGTGTCCGCGGAGGCCTCTACGAAGTCAACGTCGTGGACAAGGGTTGTTACCCCGTCTATTGGTATCGTGAGTGTCACTTCCCTGTTCTAACCTGCCTCTCCCTTTTCATAAGGGAGAAAAATCAGCAGCTGGGCTTCTGTTAAACAAGACTGACCCCGCTCTGTATAAGCAGACCTTTCGCTTCTGGAAGAGGTTCTCAACGATAAACGCAGCTGACCTCCTCTTAGAAAGCCATTTACTATTACATTTCACACCCCTGATTTCTGGATGTTTTATTGAGGTTCTAGGTTTAAATGAACACTGACAGGTCCTGCATAGAAACATAATGCTTTTTAAATTACCTCTTCAAGTTGTCAATGAGGAAGCTCCAAAAACAGTATCATTTTTAGATAATACGAAGTTGAGGTAACTATCACATACTTATATTGTGCTGCTCAGTTTTTGGAACAAACTGCACAATCATGATGGCAAAATGGTTTTAGTTAAAGAATCGCGGGGAGCAGGGTTATAATTATCAGCAGTGTTGCTGTATCAGAAGTAGGTAACAATCAACACTCCAGAATCAGGATCACAGAAAGCTGAAGAAGCTCTTCCAGATAGTAAAGCAAAATAGGATTTAAACTTCTACAAGGTCTTACAGTAGATTTACTGAGATTTGGGGATTCTGGATTAATTGAACTCTAGAAGTTTGAGGTGGGGGAGGCCTGTGAGGAGGGGATTGGAGAAATCCATCAAATTGGGATGAAAAGTAGAAGCAGGCAGTGTTTGAGGTGGAAGCATGAAGTTCTGACAACTAGTCAGTTATGAGGCTAAAAAGCTTAGTTCAGAATCAAACTAGGGTCATGGTTGTGTGCCACATGCCTTAGTTTGAGAGGACCACGGAAAGGCTGACCAAGTCAGGATCAAAAGTTAATGGCAATAGGCAGCAGAAATGATGGCTTTGGTATGACATCTCTTATGTGGACAGTGTAGCAACATTGAAT
Organism: Cetorhinus maximus; assembly: GCF_964194155.1. Taxonomy (NCBI): domain Eukaryota; kingdom Metazoa; phylum Chordata; class Chondrichthyes; order Lamniformes; family Cetorhinidae; genus Cetorhinus; species Cetorhinus maximus. The sequence continues at coordinate 46,592,144 of NC_135896.1, read as the reverse complement.
CTGTTTTGATAGTGGTAGATAGAATATATGTGAAAGCTGACTCCATTATTGTGAGTGATGTTGAAGAAGTGTAATATAAACGATCAGTAGGATGGTACCAGCAGTGAAACTCTAGGTATAGTGGAGATGATAGTACAGGAACAGAATTTTTAAAATGTTGATGTAGGGCAGGCTACACAATGTGTAGGTATGAGAGCACAGTATGTTGAAGAAGAATCACAGAAGAGAGATGGTGGAAAAAGTGTTGAATATGGTAGAGAACATGAGGTTGACAAATGAGGCTCCCAAGCCTCATCACACACATGCAAAACGTTAGTGATTTGACTAAGACAACAATAACAACTTGCATTTGCTTAGCACCTTAACAGAATAAGGCTTCCAAGGCACTTCACAATTAGGTGCAATAAAAGTATTCTCAGTGTTGGCGGTGAAACAGAAATTAAATTAGAGGAAATTGTTTGGAGAGGTGAATATTTATTTCGGTGGCAACAAAGAAAAAGAGAAAGACTTGCTTTCATATAGTGCCTTTCAAGACCACAGGATGTCCCAAAGCACTTGACAGCCATTTGAGTACTTTTGAAGTGTAGTGGCAATGAAGATCAACTTGTGATCTTGCTGAGCACATGAATAGCAATCAGATAATGATCAGAATTTTTTTTTATGATGTTGATTTGAAGGGTAAATATTGGCCAAGACACCAGAGATAACTCTCCCATTGCTCTTTGAAATAGTGTCCTAGAATCTTTTATGGCCCCCATGAGGGTACAGAGTCCTGGTTTAATGCGTCATACAAAAGTTGACGCTCGCTCAGTACAACACTGGGGTGTCAGCCTTTATTTTTGTACATAAGTCATGAAGTAGGACTTAACTCACAACCTTCTGACTCAGGCCATTAAGCATTAAGGAGCATCAAAGCATTAAGAGATTGGAGACGCTAAGTAGGCTTAATTCTCAACTTTTCTGCCAAAATGGTAATCTGGTGGTGAAATCGCCCATCTGTTAAGGAATATGCCCCGTTTTCATCCCGTTGATGTCAATGCAAATGAAAATCAGGCTTTCTAACCAGTATGTGATTAGTTCTGTGAGTTACCACCCAGGCAATGAAGCTGAATATTAACGCTTTCATAAAGAGAATGAGAAAAATAGAATGGTTAAGAATGGACGTCGCAAGGGTGATAGTTTTTTTTAATGCGTTGTATGTGAAGATAGGGAGAAATTAATGATGCCATGTTTGTGTGGGTAATTAGGAGTTAAGTTGGGAGGAGGTTGAGAGAGAAAATGGCTCAGACTTTGCTGTTAAAATAATGGGGGGACAAATAATGCTCACCATTAGATATGTGCAAATAGTGCAGCAAATTTAGGCGATGGGCCAATGTGTGATAAGACTCAAATATCCAATAGTTTCTAGTCCTAGTTGTATCACTCTGCTGTTGGCTGAGCAAAAATGGCATCTTGCCATTGAAATGCATTAGATGGTATGCTGTGTTAATAAACTTGCCACAGAATTAAGTCCTGTCTATCCCAGTTTGAATATCCTTTTAGTGCTGTGGTAAATGTTAATTACAACCAATCAGTCTCTCTGGCACTGAAAATTACTTTTACAAATTTGGAGTCTGATTCCTTCAGGTTTTAATTGTTGACGATTTTAGAAAAGTCATTTGTCTCTTTCTCTCATCCGATCTTTCTTTCCCTCTATTTCCCTTTTTGTGCCTGATTTCGCTTTGAAACCACCCACTTTTAAGTTGCACTTCCTAGTCCTTGTGCTGGTAATTTCATAATCTTTCAATCCAATTGGTTAAGGAGATGCATTGTTGTTAGCTCTGATCAGTTTGGTCCCTGATGCCCTATGCCATTACCAGCTCTCACTTGCTGTATTCAGGGTAGAAAGCTCTTATAATGAAGAAATTGAGGATGGTGGCCATGGATCTGGTAGTTTATTATGACGGTGAAGCTGAAGGAGGCAAGGGAGACAGGGCAGTGAGAGTTCAAATGAAAATTGAAGATGCTCGGAATAAGGTGGTTTGAGTTAGGACAGGAGGAGGGTTTAAAAATAAAGATCATGAAGGGGCAGTGAAAGAAGTGAAATGTCTGAACATGATAAGAGTACCAGGGATGTGTGTGAGGATAGGCCAAGATGAGATATAAATTGTATGCTATCTTAAGAGCTCTGTTTTGTAATAGCATTTTTTGCTTTAATTAATTGGTTTTCTAACAATATAGAAGATAATCTGACCGGATGTTTTGTACTTTACTATAAGATTAGAATGGTTTTCTCTTGATTGGTAATTGCATCAACAAACAAATACATCATTTGTTATCTCAGCAGCTTTTAACTTGGACATTAGGTTTAATAACATTCTGTGAGCTTTGTAGAAAGGCACTCCATTGAATTGTATGGGTATACTGAGCTGCTATTTTAATTGTGGGCCAGAGGAAATTGCAACTTATAAATGTGTGTGTGTGCATATATATACATATACATATATATATATATATATATATATATTATATAAGATGAGGAGAATGTTTCTTTTTCTCATTGTCATTTATACAGTCAACCATACATTTCTTCCTGTCATGCACCAACTGTTTTTAATTGGGTATTGTCACATTAACTATCCTGCATAGCATTTGTTAAAATTAGTAGACAGGTGGATGCAGTGATGCAACTTTGACTTGGAGTCATGCTTCAATGATTACATCTGTCAGATGAAATTCTTGGCACTCAAATTAATAATTGAAGCATATGCATCACCAAAAAATGCTATTGTACAGTATACATGCTGAGTGCATATATTGTCCAAAATAACATTAGGCTATTGAAAGAGTATGGCATGCTCCAATTCCCCCTACTCAGTAACAATTTTCCTTCTAGGAATTAGATGCAGAAAACAGTCTATTTGACATATTGGATAAAGGGATTTTCTAGCAGCCCTCCTGTTAAAATTAAACATTACTAAACTAAACCAGTTGGCACTGATGATCTGCCACAAACACATTTTTTAGTAGACATACTGAAGACATCTGTGGTGAGAAATCAGATTTTGTTTTTCTCCTTGACTCATTAACTTGAAAATCAGATGCAGAAATTGAATTGAATCCAGTTATGACATAGTAATTCCACTAATAACGCAACAATGACATCAACCACCTATATGGACACCAGAATGCTGCAGCTGGAAAAAGTGATACAGTACAACTATAAAAAACATTCTGGCGTAAGGGCATGTAGGTTTTGTTGGCAGGGCCTAATCCAACAAATTGAATCTTAAACCAGTGTAAAAGGTCATTGAGAGCAATTTAATTGTATTATAATTGCGTTCAAAATTCCCCAGTCTTTTGCACTGGCTTGGCCAAATATCAGCAGAATGGTGTTGATATTACGAGTGTAAAAAAAAACTTAAACTTGACCCCCAATATGGCCCATATTTAGTTAAAAACATTTATAATGAAATATCACGGAGAGTTCATTTTGTATTTTCTTTTCTCTTGAAAGATTTATTCTTAACTCAAGTAGCAATTTTTTTTTCTGTCAGAAGCAGGTAAGTAACTGTTCATTGCTCCAGCGGGGCACCATTCTAGCCCTAATGCTTCTCTCACACACTTTGCATTGTGGGTCATTTAGAAAGCAACTAGAGGTGGAATCTTCCGGTAGCGGCGAGGTTGTTGGCGGTAGGACTGGAAGTGCGTGGCATTTCAGTTTGTAGGCGGAGCGGCTGGCCACGTGTTATCATGTGGTGCTAGCCAATTAGGTTTTGTGTGCGCAAGAAGCACAGCAAATCATGTGGTGGCAGAGTGGAAGTCGTCACCTTCACCATTACTTCACAGGTTGAAAGTCCGATGGCATATTTAAAGGGTGGCAAGACAGGCATTCATTCCCTGCAGGCCGGGAGAATTATTCTTGCTGTCTGAGGAGGTTTGGGGGAACTGCAACTGCTGCCATCCTCTCTCCAACAGCCACCTGGACCCTGGAGCTGCTGCCACAGCACCCCCCTATTGATCCCTGGAGCTGCTGCCACAGCACCCCCCTATTGATCCCTGGAGCTGCTGCCACAGCACCCCCCTATTGATCCCTGGAGCTGCTGCCACAGCACCCCCCTATTGATCCCTGGAGCTGCTGACACCCCATACAAAAGTGGCAAATGTCCGAGCGCAGACAAAGAGTTGCCGCACAGTTCAGAGATGCCTCCCTCCAGGTTCTCCTCTAGGCCATCTGGGAATGGCGGGAGGTCCTGTTCCCAAGAATGACAACAGAAGGACCTTCCTCCTGCTCTGAGCATTTTTGACCAATAGGGAGCCCTATACTTGGCATTGGCCACACCCTGGTCTTCACCCACCCCACCGTAGTCAACTCCATCCTCGAGGTTCACTGTAGAGAACTCTTCTTGTTGACACAGTCATGTTCGTGAACACTTGCCCAGTGACCTTGGAACTGGAAGCCATCACCCTTCACCCCCCATTGCCCTTGACTTGTCATCCATCATTTCTCGACCCTCCCTTGATCACCCTTGACCTTCCCTCTGTTGCTTTCGACTCTCAGGACCACCATTGCCCTTCCATGTACAAACCTTGATCTCCCCACAATCATGCTTGACCTACAGTCTTTCGACATTGATCTTCCCTGTATACTCCAGCTTCCTCTCTCTGACCCCCAAGCTACTTTGTAAAGCTGCCACCACTCTCCCTCCCTCGGACAGCCATGCCCCATTCCCCTTTGACTGCCGTCGTCCAATCTCAATCATCAATGCCTCCTCTTCAGTAGTTTAACAAAGCTCCCCAAGGAAGAAAAAGTAGCTCCTACTCACTCCAAATCCAGCTGGAAGACTACCTCACCTGCCCATGCCACACTTAAGCAGTCGTGAATCTGAAGGCACATGTTTCTCATTCACTGATTACTTAATTGGAAAGCTACGCTAAATTCTGGCATGGTGGTCTTTTAATGAGGATGCACTACATGCAAACCTATTAACAAGAGGTACCCAATACTTTCAGTCGGGAAGCTCATTCCTCTTCCAACTTAATTCCGTCGTTTCATCCCATCATTGGAAAGCTCACTTTTGGCCTCCGCACAATTAATTGGGCCTCTAATCTCTCGAGTTTAGAAGAATGAGATGATTTCATTGAAACATACAAGATTCTGAAGAGGCTTGACAGGGTATAAACTTGAGAGATTGTTTGTTTCTCCTGGTCAGGGAAACTAGAACACTGGGACACAACCTCAGGATTTGGGGTCAGTCATTTAGGACTGAGATGAGAAGAAATTTCCTCACTCAGAGGATTGTGAATCTTTGGAATTGTCTATCCTAATGGATGCTCCATTGTTAAGTATATTCAAGACTCGGGTCATAGATTTTTGATTTCTCAGGGAATAGAGATATAGGGAGTGGGCAGGAAAGTGGCGTTGAGGTAGAATATCAGTCATGATCGCATTGAATGGCGGAGCAAGCTTGAGGTGTTGTAGAGTCTCCTCCTGCCCCTATGTTTCATGTTCTTCTGTTGATCATTGTAAAACTGGCTTTCAACTTTTGTTACAACTCTGGCCCAGATATATGTAAATGTTTTTTGTGGATGTCATTCCATGATTTTTTTGGGAGTGCATATGCACATTAGAAAAATATCCATAATTTGCACTTATCTGAGGAAATGTAGAAGGATGGCTGGTATTTGAAATTTGATTTGGAGTCTGTGTAGGCTTGTGCATGTGTGGGAAAGGAAACCAGAATCTTTGGAGATTTTGGGAGGTTAAAACTCATTGCCTGGGCAGAAAACAAGGTGGTGATGATTGGTGGAAATTATTCTTAGCTTCTTGAAATGTTGCCATTTGTGTGGTGAAATTTGCAAAGAGGTACTGAAAATAGCATTGAAAGAGGTGCAATGTTCAGTCATTAGTGTTATAACATAACTTGGATGAACCCACTGCATTTAGATAAAGCTCTTTTCAAAATGGCAGGCGAGAAGTAGGGAAGAACAAATTCTGATCAGATGTTGCTGTAAACATTCAAATATTAAATAAAAGTACCTTGGATATTATTCATGTCAACATGTAATTAACAAGTACAAATCATCACCCTTGTTCTTGCATATATTAATATCTTTTAGCTGTTTGTGAATTATTGGTATGTGTAATGCAGCAGCTGAGTTTGCCACGATAATTCAATTTTGATGCCTGGCAAACTAACGTGGTGGTAATGTTAAAAGCTGAAGTTTTAGTTCACTCAATTTATACTTGATGTACAATAGTGGGATAGTAGGAATACTATCTGCCATTCAAGAACCATGATAGTGATTTTACGGCCAACAATCCATGCAGCTGCTTTGAGATGGCAAGCTACTAAGTACAGAAAATCTCAGTTTCTGTAAACCTCATTAGCATACAAAGTTCGCACATAGAATTATAAGTGATCAATGGCGTCAGTATCTAATGTAAAGTGCTCCTTTTATGCAACTTAAATGGCCAGATGTAGAAGGGTAAGTCAGGCACAAGGTATGAATCATCTGATTATCAAAGTCTGCTTGTCTTTCATTTTTTTTATTTGTTTGTGGGATGTGGGCATCGCTGGCTAGGCCAGGATTTATTGCTCATCCCTAATTGCCCTTGTTCAGAGGGCATTTTTAAGAGTCAACAACATTTCTGTGGGCCTGGAGTCACATGTAGGCCAGACCAGGTAAGGATGGCAGATTTCCTCCCCTAAAGAGCATTAGTGAACCAGATGGGTTTTTATGACAATCGACAATGGTTTCATGTTCATAATTAGACTTTTAATTCCAGATATTTATTGAATTCACATTCCACCATCTGCTGTGGTGGTATTCGAATCCCGGTCCCAAGAGCATTACCCTGGGTCCCTGGATTACCAGTCCAGTGACAATACCACTATGCCACTATATATTCAAAAGTGAAAAAACTTGTATGTTCCTCCAACCCTCATTTCTTTTAAATAAATATTTAAAGGAACTTGCTGTTTTGAGAAGATATGAAGGGAAGCTCCCTAATTGGATTTGCATTTATATTTCTAAATCTAGTTAATGTAAGGATTTTAGTAATGCTATTGATTTGCCTTTTCAACCTCTGTTGTTATGCTGTAACCTCCCAGATGTGTCATGATCTTCAAAAGAATTTGTTTACTTTGAAATAGGCCCTTTGCAGCTTGCTTTGGGAGCTTATTAATGTGTTTTCTCTGCTGACCATCTGTGATGTTTAGGGATCATATTTATTTGTCTTTGAGATGTTTGATCTGTAGAGTTTAATATTAGTCTTCAAGCCCTTTGATTTCTTTTGCACTCTTCCTCTGATCTAATTTACAAAATTATAAGTTCTCTTGACCCTTGCTGCCTTCACCTCTCACTCGCAACTGAAACTGTTGCTTTTCCTCTGTTCCAAAAGGTGCCTAAAATCCCAGGGGTAAGTGGGGAAATGGAAATATTGATAATCTTGGAAGTTTCCTGGGGAAAAAAAATTCCATTTCATATGGTTTTTCTTAATAATCAGGTGATATATTTATCATGACTAAATATTATGTGGTGATATTCACAAATTGAGCGCATTTAGTAATTACTGAATAGATTATGTTCAGCCCGTCTTTTTTTAACTTTTCTGGGTATATGGATACCACTGGCAAGGTCACAGTTAATTACACAGTCTTAACCTACATGCGACTCCAGTCCCAAGCCATGGTTGGCTCTCAACCATCCTCTGAAGTGACCTACCGAGCCACTCAGTTGTATCAAACCACTACAGAGTTTCAAGAGGGCAGCTCACCACCACCTTCTAGGGGATGGGCAACAAATAGTGGCCTTTCTAGCAATACCTATATCCCAAGAATTATTTATTTTCCCCCCTCATATGCCACTCCCACTCTTTATTTTAGAGCAGTATTTCCAATGCCTCCTTTCCTCAGTGAAAATTGTAGTTTCTCCTACCTTTCCTCATAACTCAGATCCCTGATACTAGGGCCTGGATTTTCACTGAATCAGGTTGACTTGGGAGCCCTTTAAAGATGTCGGGCGGGTCCCAACTCCACGATTCTTGACCCCATTCCTGGGTTGTGGGATTTTTCAGGAGTGCCTTTTTTAAAAAAAAATACAGGCTGCTTCCTGTTGGAAGCCTGAATCCGGCCCCATTTCTCCTGAGACGAGAGGGGCCAACCTGGAAATTTTCAGGCCTAGGGATCAGCCTTGTGGCTCTTTTCTGCATTACTTCCAGCTCTTGATTGCCTCCCTCGTTTTTGTGAGGCGATTTTATTGAAACATATAAGGTCCTGAGGGGACTTGACAGGGTAGATACAGGAGGATGCTTCCACTTGTGGGGGGGATTAGAACTAGGGAACACAGTTTAAGAATAAGAGGCCTACCGTTTAAGATGGAGACGAGGAGAAATTTTTTCTCTGAGGGTCATTTGTATGTGGAATTCTCCTCCCCAGAGAGCATTGGAGGCTAGGTCACTGAATTTATTCAAGGCAGAGTTAGGCAGATTTTTGATAGACAAGGGTGTCGGGTTATGGGGAGCAGACAGGAAAGCGGAATTGAGACCACAGCCAAATCAGTAAATGTCTTATTGAATGACGGAGCAGGCTTGATGGGCCGAATGGCCTACTGCTGCTCCTAATTCCTATGTTCAGTGATCAGAAGTGGACACAGTACTCAAGATATGGTCTGACCAGTGCAACCGTACAGTAATCACCTCTACAGTTTTCACTACAAAGTTCGACATTGTGTTGGTTTTATTTGCTGCTGTGCATTGATTGGATATGTTAAAACTTTGAGGACTTCCTGATCTCGCTTAACCGTAGCTAGTTCAACACCATTCATAGTATTTGTGAAGACCATTTTCTGTTTCCTATGCACAATACTTACACATGTCTGCACTAATTTCACCTGCCAGCGATCAGCTCACTCACATCATTTATTTAGCTCATTCTGTAATTTCTGGAATGCTTCCTTTGATTTTGTTGTCCTACACAGTGTGGTTTCATCTTCAGATTTGACCAGGTTACATTGAGCTTCTGAATTCAAGACAGTGATGTAAATTAGAAACAACAGTAGCGCCACTACTGAGTTCTAGGCACTCAAAATCACAACCACCTGAACCTTTATGTTACTTACTCAAACCAGTACCCTTTCTTTTCTAAATTTTAGCTAGATAATTTTTGGGTTTACTCCTAATCAATTCCATTATTTTACACAGAATTGATGATTAATGGTCTTCAATTGCTTGGATCTGTTTCTTCATCCGTTTTGAATATGGGCCCTGCATTACCTTGAGCTAAGCACCTTCTGTCTCTTTTCATTTATTTATTTTAAGTCCTTTGTTTTTGAAGCACTTCCATCTCATTTACATTGAAGAATGTTGTCTTAATGTTCTTGCTTTGGGGGGGTGCAGGGGGCAGTGGTGGTGCTGTGTTGGTGGTGTGAAGGCCAGAGGTATATTGTATGTCATCTGTGTTGTGAATATTTGGAGGATGTAATCATTACACAATGTTTGCTACCTTTTAATGTTCCCATCTCTTGCAGCTATTGTAGTATTGAAGTAATTTTTTACTATTGCAATTTGCCGCTGTAGCTGCTTTTTTATGTACTAGATCTCGCTCTCTCTCTCTGATTAGCCTTTTAACTTGTTTTTTGCGTGATCTGCATTCATACTAGTGAGCCTTTCCCCCTGCAAAATTTGTAAATGTAAGTTTTTGTCTTTAGTTCATTTTTTATTAAAATGTCACCTTAAGTGGATTAAAAACAAAATACTGTGAATGCTGAAAATCTGAAATAAAAACAGCAGGTACTGGAAGTACTCAGCGGGCAGAAATTTTCATGTGCCGACGTCAATGTGCAGCCGTGCGATAGTTCGGTCGGCGGGTTTGCGCTGGAGCTGGCAGCGCACCCGCCGACAGTCAAAAGACCTGTGAAGGCCGTTGTCAATTAAATTACATTTTTCGCTGCCCGTCCAACCTAACAGTTGGTGGGCAGGCAAAAAGGCCAAGCAGCCTTTGCAATTTTTTTGGAAACCTCATCCACGGGCTGGATGAGGTTTCCAAAAGCAAATAAAAATAAAATAAAAGCTTTAATTTTTCATTAATAATATGTCCCTGCTCATGTCCCCTCATGTGACTCTGTCACATGTTTTATTACATTTTTATTTTAAACATTTTTTTATATCTCTTCATCCACCTGAGGCATGGAGAGTATGCAAAGCTCACTCGCGCGCATGCGCTAAGTTTGCCCTCAGCCAGCTTGCACTCCTCCCCATCCTGCTCGCGTTTTATGCTGGGCGGGCCTTAATTGAATCGCCAGCATGAAATCGCAGTGCGGTGCCGATTGCGGGCGGTGGTCGGCTTCCCGACTGCCCCTGCTGAGCCTGTCTGCCAAGGGCAAAGTTCTGCCTGGCAGCATCTGCAGAAAGAGAAATGGAGTAAACTTTTTGAGTTGAGTATGACTCTTTTGAAACTACAAGGGTCATATTTGACTCGAAACATTAACTTTGTTTCTCTCTCTACAGATACTGCCAGACCTGCTGAGTTTTTCCAGCACTTTCTGTTTTTATTAGGGTAACATTTATTTGAGCTTGATGATATTAGGTGTGTACTTGTTTAGCATGTCCAGCATTATTCGTGCAAAGATGTTTCATTTATGTTCTACTGAAGTGTTGTTACACATCCTCCTCCAACCTGTATTTTTTAATTTTTTCCTCCTTTTTTGAATCTAGCCCTTTTTTAAGTTATAAACCTGGCTTCTGATCTTGGGCTTAGTTGGATCCCATACCTTTATCGTTCTTTTGGAACAAAGGGGGCAAATAAACTGCTTACCTCCCATAAAACATCCCAGAATCCTGTAAACCAATAAATGAATGTGAAACAATTGTGGTATACAACATGAATAGTTGGAGAGGACCCAAAAACTTCATCCTAAAGCTATCGAGTAAGGATTACCCCAAAAAGCCGGGGCCATATTCCAGAAGAATCAGCCAAATTTGAAAGAATACCTATAATAGGAACGTTTGTTATTTGCAATTATCCCACATTATTTTGCATTCACACTAAAAGCAGACAGTATACTTGGTGTTCTATTTATAAGCAGTTAAATCAACTGCTTAGACTTCTCTTTGCCATTGAATAGGTTGTCTCAGCCTATGAGCAGATTTGGAAGCACTTGAAATCTAAATGAACTCCTCTGCACAAATCATGACAGCAAATCAAGTGCTACAAGAATGTAGGAGCTTCCACATGCCTTGTTTTTGCTCACATGTGACATTCTGAACTGAGATAGGGGAGAAGAAACTCTATACAATGAGTTTTGCATGCTGAAATGTTGCTGATGTACCGGAAGGTGGCCCCAAGTGCTTCACCTTAAAAAGACAAAACGATAGATGCCAAACAGCAGGGGGAAATAGAAATGGCTAGTCTGAGGTGAAGGAGTTTGATTGCCTTTATTTGGTATGCGACTGGCTCCTCACATGGTTTATTATTTAAACGTTGTAATTACAATTTTTCAGGGGTGAATTTCAGTATTCTGGTGTAGGGGATTAGAACATGGCAAGCATCAAGATCTCCCAGTAAAAAGCTGAGTAAAATCCAACTGTCTTGTGCCACCAATATGTCTAAGCCTCAACTGCACTAGCAACATTTTTCTTGTATGTCAATTATTGCTAAGTGAAATTAGCAGTTAGGTTCATTGGAAACTATGCAAACTTATTTTGTATAGGATCCTTGCATCTTGCAGAGTGAGCTTTCATCTCAAGTCAGGGCTGAGTCATAGAATCACAGAAATTTTACAGTGCAAGAGGAGGCCATTTGGCCTATCTTGTCTGCACCAGCTCTCCAAATGAGCAATTTATTTAGTGTCATTCTCCCGCCTTCTCCCCATAACTCTTCACATTGTTCCTTTTCAAATGACAATCTAATTCCCTTTCGAATGCCTCAATTGACCCTGCCTCCACCACACTCTCAGGCAATGCATTCCAGACCTTAACCACTCGCTTCATAAAAAGGATTTTTCTCAAAATCCCTTTCCTTCTTTTGCAAATTATTCCAAATCTCATTTTTGATCCTTTCACAAGTGAGAACAATTTCTCCTTATCTACTCTGCCCAGACCCCTCATGATCTTGAATATCTCTATCAAATCTCCTCTCAGCCCTAATTTCTCCAAGGAAAATAGTCCTAACTTCTCTAAGGTATCCTAAGTTCCTCACCCCTGCAAACATTGCTGTGAATCTTTTCAGCATTCTCTTCAATGCCTTCACATCTTTCCTGAAATGCTGCTCCCAGAACTGGATGCAGTACTTCAGCTGAGGCCGAACTAGTGTCTTATAAACTTGAACTTGAACCCAGGTTGCAGAAGCGAAAGCCTAGTATCTGTAATCAACTGCACCAACTAAATTCTTTCACTGATTGATTGTATTTTATAGGGATTCCTTATCACTTCCTTTGCTCTTCATGGTAGTTACAACATTGACAGTAGACTAGCTTGTGAGGTAAGGGGGAACAAGATCTGAAGATAACACTGAATTGTACCAGCCCTAGGAAGGTGGGCTGGGAGATGTGGGGGCTGGTAAAATTGTGGGGAACTAGGTCGGATTGGCTCCCCGACAATTCCATCATCAGGGCATTTTTAAAATTTATTTATGCGATGTGGGCATCCCTGGCTAGACCAGCATTTATTGCCCATCCTTAATTGCCCCTGAGAAGATGGTGGTGAGCTGCCTTCTTGAGCCGCTGCAGTCCCTGTGGTGTAGGCACACCCAAAGTGCTGTTAGGGAGGGAGTTCAGGATTTTGATCCAGCGAAGGAACGACGATATATTTCCAAGTGAGGATGGTGAGTGGCTTGGAGAGGGATTTCCAGGTGGTGGTGTTCCCATGTATCTCCTGCCCTTGTCCGTCTAGATGGTAGCAGTCGTAAATTTGGAAGATGCTGCCTAAGGAGCCTTGGTAAGTTTCTGCATTGCATCTTGTAGATGGTGCACACTGCTGCCACTGTTCGTCGATGGTGGCAGGAGTGAATGTTTGTGGAAGGGGTGCCAATCAAGCGGGCTGCTTTTTCCTGGATGATGTCAAGCTTCTTGAGTGTTCTTGGAGCTGCACTCATCCAGGCAAATGGAAAGTATTCCATCACACTCCTAACTTGTGCCTTGTAGATGGTGGACAGGCTTTAAGGAGTCAGGAGATGAGTTTCTCGCTACAGGATTCTTGGCCTCTGACCTGCTGTTGTGGCCACAGTATTTATACGGCTAATCCAGCTCAGTTTCTGGTCAATGGTAACCCCCCCCCCCCTCCCAGGATGTTGATAGTGGAGGTTTCAGTGATGGTAATGCCAGTGAATGTCAAGTGGTGATGGTTAGATTCTCTCTTGTTGGAAATGGTGATTGCTTGGCACTTGTGTGGCATGATTGTTACTTGCTACTTGTCAGCCCAAGCCTGGATATTGTCCAGGTCTTGCTGCATTTGGACATGTACTGCTTCAGTATCTGAGGAGTTGCGAATAGTGCTGAACATTGTGCAATCATCAGTGAACATCCCCATTCTGACCTTGTAATAGAAGGAAGGTCATTGATGGAGCAGCTGAAGATGGCTTGGCCTAGAATAATACCCTGATGAAGTCTTGCAGTGATGTCCTGGAACTGAGATGATTGACCACCAACAACCACAACCATCCTCCTTTGTACTAGGTATGATTCCAACCAGTGGAGAGTTTTTCCCTGATTCCCATTGACTCCAGTTTTGCTAGGGCTCATTGATGCCACACTCGGTCACTCTCGCCTCACCTCTGGAGTTCAGCTCTTTTGTCAATGTTTGACCCAAGGCTGTAATGAGGTCAGAAGCTGAGTTACCCTGGTGGAACCCAAACCGGGCGTCAGTAAGCAGGTTATTGCTAAGCAAGTGCCGCTTGATAGCACTGTTGATGACCCCTTTCATTACTTTACTGATGATCGAGAGCAGACTGATGGGGCAGTAATTGGTCAGGTTGGATTTGTCCTGCTTTTTGTATACAGGGCATACCTGGGCAATTTTCCACATAGCTGGGTAGATGTCGGTGTTGTAGCTATACTAGAACAGCTTGGCTGAGCGCAGCAAGTTCTGGAGTACAAGTCTTCAGCACTATTGCTGGAACATTGTCAGGGTCCATTGCCCTTGAAGTATCCCAGTACCTTCAGCCGTGGAGTAAATCGAATTGGCTGAAGACTGGCATTTGTGATGCTGGGGACCTCTGGAGGAGGCCGAGATGGACCGTGCACTCAGCACTTCTGGCTAAAAATTGTTGTGAATGCCTTATCTTTTGCATTGATGTGCTGTGCTTCCAGCATTGATGATGGGGATATTTGTGGAGCCTCCTCCTCCAGTGAGTTGTTTCTTGACAGAAATCTTTGTATCTGGCTACAGGTGAGGTCCCAGAGGACTGGAGAATGGCCAATGTTGTTCCATTGTTTAAGAAGGGTAGCAGGGATAATCCAGGAAATTACAGGCCAGTGAGCCTTACGTCAGTGGTAGGCAAATTATTGGAGAAGATTCTTTGTGACAGGATTTACTACCATTTGGAAGCAAATGGGCGTATTAGTGAGAGGCAGCATGGTTTTGTGAAGGGGAGGTCGTGTCTCACTAACTTGATCAAGTTCTTTGAGGAAGTGACAAAGATGATCGACGATGGAAAGGTAGTGGATGTTATATACATGGATTTCAGTAAGGCCTTTGACAAGGTCCCTCATGGCAGACTGGTACAGAAGGTAAAAGCACGGGATCAGAGGTGAGCTGGCAAGATGGATACAGAATTGGCTTGGCCATAGAAGACAGAGGGTAGCAGTGGAAGGGTGCTTTTCTGAATGGAGAGCTGTGACTAGTGGAGTTCCACAGGGATCAGTGCTGGGACCTTTGCTGTTTGTAGTATACATAAATGATTTGGAGGAAAATGTAAGTGGGCTAATTAGTAAGTTTGCAGACGACACTAAGGTTGCAGGAGTTGCAGATAGTGAAGAGGATTGTCAAAGGATACAACGGGATATAGATCGGTTGGAGACTTAGGCGGAGAAACGGCAGATGGAGTTTAATCCGGACAAATGCGAGGTAATGCATTTTGGAAGGTCTAATACAGGCAGGAATTATACAGTAAATGGCAGAACCCTTAAGTGCATTGACGGGCAGAGGGATCTTGGTGTACAGGTCCACAGGTCACTGAAAGTGGCAATGCAGGTGGATAAGGTAGTCAGGAAGGCATATGGCATGCTTGCCTTCATTGGCAGGGGTATTGAGTATAAAAGCTGAGAAGTCATGCTGCAGCTGTATAGAACCTTGGTTAGGCCACACTTAGAATATTGCGTGCAATTCTGGTCACCACATTACCAGAAGGATATGGAGGCGTTGGAGAGGGTGCAGAGGAGGTTTACCAGGATGCTGCCTGGTCTGGAGGTTATTAGCTATGAGGAGAGGTTGGAGAAACTGGGATTGTTCTCACTAGAGCGACAGAGATTGAGGGACGACTTGATAGAAGTTTACAAAATTATGAGTGGCATGGACAGAGTAGATAGTCAGAAGCTTTTTCCCAGGGTGGAAGAGTCAATTACTAGGGGACATAGATTTAAGGTGAGAGGAGAAAACTATAGAGGAGATGTGCGGGGCAAGTCTTTTACGCAGAGGGTAGTGAGTGTCTGGAATTCGCTGCCAGAGGAGATGGTGGAAGCAGGTACGATAGTGCTGTTTAAGAGGCAGCTTGACAAATACATGAATAGGATGGGAATAGAGGGATACGGACCCCGGAAGTGCACAATGTTTTAGTTGATGGGCAATATGGTCGGCGCAGGCTTGGAGGGCCGAAGGGCCTGTTCCTGTGCTGTACTTTTCTTTGTTCTTTGTTTAATTGTCTACCACCATTCGTGACTGGATGTGGCAGGACTGCAGAGCTTAAGTGTGATCTGTTGGTTGTGGAATCGCTTAGCTCTGTCAATCACATGCTGCTTAAGCTGTTTGGGACTCAAATAGTCTTGTGTTGTAGCTTCACCAGGTTGACACCTCATTTTTAGGTATGCCTGGTGCTGCTTCTGACATGCCCTCCCGCACTCTTCATTGAACCAGGGTTGACCCCCTGGCTTGGTGGTAATAGTAGAGTGGGGAATATGCCGGACCGTGAGATTACAGATTGTGGTCGAGTACAGTGCTGCTGCTGATGGCGCACAGTGGCTCATGGATGCCCAGTCTTGAGTTGCTGGATCTATTCGAAGTCTATCTCATTTAGCACGGTGGTAGTGCCCCAAAACACAATTTTACTGATGGCAGGACTGGAAAGGGATAGGCTGTCTGCACGTTAAAGGCCCAATTAAGGGCTGTCTTACATTGCCATTGGCATTTTGCTGATGGTAGGGCGATCCCCACAGCACAGGGTGTTGATTAAGTGGAAGCCGCTTTCCAGTGGCAGAGTGGGGAAGACTCCATGGGCCAAAGAAGGGGCCAGGGGTAGGGAAGGCAGCACCGATGGCTCCAAAGACCTGCCTGGAGGGGTTTGCTCTTCAACCCTCTGCCCAGTAAATGTCTCTAAATGTTTTCAATTTGTTTATTCTGCTTACCTCCCTAATTGCCAAGGTCTCCTGCATTTAAAAGCAGACCATCTCGCCATGTAGTGGTACTGAGGCTTCAGAGCCCTGTGATCAGGCCGACAGCATGGGGCACCCACCCACTGAGCTTCGTTGGATGGTAGTCCTGCAGCCGGCCAGTTAGGAGGCCAATTGAGGTAAAATTGCCAAGCGGGTCCCATTGCTGACAAGTTTAGCTTTGGGGCTCACTTTTCACCTCTATGTCATTCACCTGGGAAAATTCAAGCCAACATTTCTTATACTACTTGGTGAGAGGAGGCTCCTCCAGAAATGGAACATTTGCTTTGAAACTCTCCTGTCAAGAAACTAGCAGTTTGAAAACAAACTGTCAATCTTGCTGGGATGTGATCATCGAATAGTCACTCCCAATCACTTAACAGAAACCATTGTCAGTCCACTTATTAAAAATAAGATCTCTTAGAAATAATTAAATAGAAAATTAGTTACCTGTGTGTCTTTTTTTTTATGTTCTGGACTGCACAATTTAGTTGCAGACTCGCCTTTTCTCCCTCTTCTTCTCCCTTTTCCCAATTCCGTTGTTCCAGTAACATGAAACAAAAACAGAAAATCCAGCAGGTCAAGCAGCATCTGTAGTGAAAACAGTTGCAATACTTTGATTTTTTATTTTTCCAGCATATTTAAGAAGAAAAGTTCAGGGAATTTGGAACGTGCTAGATTTTGCTTTCTGCAATTAACTATGCTTGTGTTGCCATTTGACTTTGCAGAACCTGATATGATTGTTGTCATGCGTGGCCAGTGGTTTGTTGATGGTACGTGGCAACCTTTGGAAGAGGAAGACAGTGATCTGATTGAAGCTGAACACCTAAAACGTTTTCGGGGTCAACAGATGCATGATGCATTTGAACTGGATGTAGCTAGACCTATGGATAGTAAAGATGGTAAGACAAAGAAAGCCTGTAATCCTAACTTCAGTTTCACAATGCACTCTTTCTGAAAGCAAGGCTGGAATTTTTCAGCCTTGTTTATTATTTGAACACAGTAGCTATTCATTATTTGAAATTAGAAATATTTCTAATTTGATGTTTGTGAACTGCAGCCCTGACCTTTGCTGAATGTACTATGAAGCTAGAAGTTGACTTGTTTCATGTAAGGCATTAAAAGTTTTGCAGGGCAATAGATGTGACTTTTTTTTATTTATTCATGGGATGTGGGCATCACTGGTAAGACCAACATTAATTGTCCATTCCTAATAGCCCTTGAGTAGACAGTAGTGAGCCCCTTCTTGAACTGTTGCAGTCCGTTTGGTAAAGATACTCCCACAGTGCTGTTAGGGAGGGAGCTCCGGGATATTGACCCATTGATGATGAAAGCATGACAACACAGCTCCAGTCAGGATAGTGTGTGATTTAGAGGGAAAATTGAAGGTGGTTGTGTTCCAATGCTCTCTAGAATCTAGCAACAATAATGAAGAGGATAATTTTATTTTAGTAATATTTTTAAATAATAAATTAACTTAGGGTAGAATAACATTTCTTGCCTCTCATATTTTGGTAATTATCCAGAAAAAACATCTTTTGAGATTAGAAAAGAAATTACAACTTGTATCCCCTAACTTCCCTTTCAATTTTGCTTAGGTAAGAAATAAATAAAACTGGGGACAGAGGTTCACGTATTTTAAGGCACCTTTGTCAGTGCTGAGCCAATAAGTTAACTGCTCTCATTTGATTCAGTTTAGTTAGTAAATCATGCTAGAAAGGTTAACAAGCTAGAGCAATATTTGGACAATATAGAAAGTTTGCAACAGAACAGAATTCTAAAAATGTGAAACTTAATAAAAATGAAATGGAGGCTTTAAATTAAAATTATAGAGAAAATAAAAGCACACCATTGATTTACTAGACTTTTATCGCCAGCTCTCCATTTATAAAGGAATATTATCACAAATAACCATGACATTTTACGAGTATTGATAGGAATTTGGATGTGCTGCCGGGTATCTTCTCTGATTCAGTGCTGTCACTCATTCTTGTAAGTAGTGTCGATGCCTTCTTATCGAAGTTCATTCCTACTGCTCCACATCCAGTAGTGTGCTAACAGCACCTGGGAGCTTAACAATGACGCTCCTTCATTCTGGACTGACTGATGCATGTGCATTCCTTCAATTTCTCCAAACCTGGACTGAATTAACAATAGATATTATGCTGGCTTGATTCGTATGCTGCTTTATTTTATAGTAGACTAAACATAGAACAGAAAATTCTGGAAACACTCAGCAGGTCAAGTGGCATCTGTGGAGAGAAAAACAGAGTTAATGTTTCAGGTTGACAACCTTTCAGTTCTGATGACGGGTTCGTCAACTCATCAGCTCTATCCTTCATGAAAAAAATCAAGAGAAAAGCAATGAGCCAATTAGTGTTTAAATCCACTAAGTTTTAATTGAATTTCATTCAAATACAGAATTCTTTTGAAAAGGGTCCATTTCAAACTATCCATTCCATTTTTCCGTTGTTTTTCTAAATATCTGTTATATTTTTGCATCTCTTAAGAAATGATGCATGAACTACTTAATTTGTTTTTGGCTATTCTTTAAACTGAAAAATTATTTTTGGATTCTTTCTGTGAGCTGGAATGTTATGAATCAAATCAACTGTGCATTGGAATAAACGTCCATACCTTACTTCAATCCTAATTGTCAAGGGTCTTGTCAGATTTGGTGAAAATCAGATTTATATGTTGGGTTTTCCACCAAATTTCAGGAGATATCTTCTGTCACTGACTTGGTGCCTTTTAATAAGTAACGTCAAAGTGACTGATTTGGATTCTGAGTTTGTATTTAGAAAACTGACAAAATGGGAACTCTTTTTAAATTTTGCATAGATCCATAACACCCCCACCCACTAAAAAGCTGGATTTGAGGTTGGATCACAAGGTGCCAACACTTAGATTCTGTGCTGTTTTACTGATTTTAATACTTTTTTACAGAAGCTCTTGTCTAAATGCAAAAAATTTCAAAGTAGGTACTTTTTTTATGCTATAACAACTTTGTCTGTACCTTTTTTAAAAAACATAACTTCTCTCAGTACTCTGTGCAGAGGCTTTTATATAAAAAGAAATTCTAGAAACAAAATGGAGCGAAGAGCAGCGACGGTATCATTACCTTTGTGAGTGTTCACATTTATTTATGTTTCATCAATGCACCTAGTTAGTGGAGATATGAAGTCACTAGCTTGACCCTATCTCACTGGTATCTGAATAAACAGGATAGTCAAATTTCTTTCAGGTGTCCAGATAACTGCATTATCCTTATGAACCCTTTCTGTCACCTCATCAAAGCACTCAATCAAGTTAGTTAAACACTATTTGCCTTTAATAAATCCATGTTGGCGTTCCTTAATCAATCCACATTTGTCCAACTGATTCATTCCTGGATTATTGTTTCTAAAAGCTTTCCCATGGCTGTGGTTAAACTGTCTGGCCTAGTTGCTGGGTTTATCCTTGCACTCTATTTTGAGCAATAGTATAACATTTGTAATTTTCCATCCCTCTGGCCCCATGCCCGTATTTGAAAATTGTGATCAGTGCCTCTGAAATTTCTACCTTTACCTCCCTCAGCATCCTCGCTGCATTATCCGGTCCTGGTGACTTATCAGCTTTAAGTACAGCCAGCCTTTCTAATGCTGCCTCCTTTATCAATTTTCTCCTCTTTGACTATGACTTTGGCAGCACCTTCTTCTTTGGTAAAGACAGATACAAAGTGCTCATTTATTACCTCAGCCATCCCCTCTGCCCCATGCATGGATTCCCATTTAGGTCCCTAATCCGCCTCAGCAATCTTCATACTACATTTTTACTATTTATATGCCTACAGAGGCTTTTTGATTGCTTTTTATGTTAGCTGCCAGTCTGTTTTCATACTCATTCTTTGCCTCTCCAGCATTGTGATGATTAAACTTACTGTGGTCACTTGCATGGAATTTTTTGACATCCACAGGTTTTGCAATTTCTGCCATAGTTAAAGACAGAAGAATTCCTCATTTGTTCACTGCGTCCATCAATTCTTTTAAACATAATTTAGACACACTGTCATCTAGGCAGACTTTTTTTTATAATAATATGCTATGCATATCCAACATGATTTGGATTAAATAGTAGCAGTTCCACATAATTGAAGAAATGTGCTTAAGTGTAAGATGAACACAATATGAACCAAATCAACTTTTTAAAAAATTGTCAATACATATGCATGATAGTTGGTAAAATTATGTTGTAGAAATGCTTCATTTGTTTTGTCTAGCCATTTGCATGCACATTGTTTGCCTATGTCATCAACTATCTTTTAAAGATGGGAGGGAGATTTTTCTGTAAATGGAAACTTAAGATAATATAATACCCACAAGTTGAAGATAAAGGTATTTTTAATGCAGAAGACTAGGTTGTCTCCATTTATTTAACTTCTATATATCTGAATAAAAAGGAATTCCAAATGATCAGTCCAGCAATAGCCTTAACTAGCTTGTTGAAGGTTGCTTGAATATAAATTTTTAATAGCTTGGTTTTCCAGTTTCCTTAATCATGCTACTGTGTAACTTTTGAAATTCAGCTTATCACAGTTGATATAATTGGTGACCAGGGAGAATGCTTTTGCTGGTTCTTTTAAAGGTTTTCTGGATAATTCTGCTTGATGTTATGCACGCCATCAGTTAAATTTGTCTTTCAAATTTGCACAGAATTTTGCCTTTTGAACAAAATACATATTTTACAAAGCAAAATGTTAATTTGTTTATGATGACTACTGTTGAAGACACGTTAATTGTTTAACCTTTTGTTTCTCTTATATAAGTGAGTAGATTTAGTTTTGGCCAAATCTGTTAATATATAAACCAGGTCTGAAAGCATTTTTAAGAGTATGTATGTGAAAAATAGCAGCTTTGTTTTATGAATCAAATATAATCAGTATTTATTGTCAAACACGTGGACCTAAACCACACAGCCAGAAAAGATGCAGAATCTATCCCACTGTGTGCTGCATTACTTGATCTCCGCAGTTCTGGTGGGAATGCTTCAATTAGTGTCAGTACTCCTGGGCTTAGAAAGGTTCAGCTGTAATGCTGTAATACCTGAGCTCACATAAAGACTGGTCACTTAGTTGAGATATTGGAGGGTAGGAAACATCAGTGGAATTGTACCTCAGCATGAATTTGCACTTTTCGAGAGCTAGGAAAGAAAATTAGGGATGCAGTTGGTGAATTAAGAAAAATAAAAACTAAGTGAAGAATCTTGAGCACAACAAAATTCACCACAACTCTTAATTGCAAGGTATTGGTATACAAATATTTAATAGCATCAATTACCTTCAGGTTATAATTCATTTTAATCATACAGATGGTCACAGCTGTTTCTATTGAGTACACTGTTGACTATCACTCTGTGTACCCAAACTATTTTTAGTGCATGTTTCTGAATTCCATCAGGCTAACTCACTGACTCAGATCAATATCAAATTCAAATGTCTTGCTCACTTTAATTGACAGCTACTAATCGCTGAATAAAGCCTTGACTATTTAGCTGTGTTCCTTGATAACAACTACGAGGAAAAATAAACATTCTAGTTATATCAGGAGCATATGAGTTGTATCCAGCTATTTGATTTAGTCCTTTGAATAATGGAGAATATCTTTAATTTCTACATTTTTTTACTCAATTTACCTATCACTAACTCCAATAGTTATTCAAAAGTGTGTGTTGCATAAAACTTCATTGTGCTTTAAAACTAAGCCTAAAGCATCCTGGAGTTAATTCCATGATTTTGTGTTCCCAAAGGGAACATGTTGAAAAGTAGAAGTTGTAGACAGGACTATAACTTTCTACCCCTGTGACTCTGACCTACACCCCTGGGAGTGTAGGATCTGAGATGTTGAGAAATGTTGAGACTGACAGAGTGAAGGGAACAGGAGGAGAGAAATAACTTGAAATGCTGACTGCCAGTTGCTAGAGCTTGATTAATTTTTTTTTAAACTACAAATTCTCTTCTCTAACATGAGTAGATAGTGTGTTTGGTATATGTCAGCTAGCCTGATGACATTTTGTGTGTGTGTTCGTTCTCATGGATAACCTGTAATAAAATACCCTAACTGAATAAATTAGTACTTTCTGTAAAACTTTTAATGAAGTTTTTAGTTATTCTACTTTTCAATAGACAAAGCAATCATAAGCTGTTGCAATACCTTTCTTCAAACAAAAACTAGATTTGAGCCATTGCTGTGCTGATTGTATATCTGACTGCACTTTATTGTAAAAAGTAGAGACTAATGGAACTCCAACAATAACAACTGTGTAATTTCTCAAGAAAGCAGTGTCTGGACAATTGCTGGTGACCTGGAAATTGCACAGTTAAACCACAATTCACATAAAACTTCAGATATCATAGATCATGAATCAAATGTCAAATTGTATTCTCATTTGTAGGTAAGATCTAATTTGTGCTTAATTTTTACATAACTTTCTTAGAAATAATTTAGGATTTCTGTACAAGTGCACCAATATGGTATGGATAGAATTTTTTTTAATTATCAGAAAACTTTTTAGTTTGAAAGCCTAGAATGTATTTTGATTTTGAGACCTTACTCTGAAGATCAGTTGAGTGATCACAAAATCCATGAAGTTCACTTTTTTTGCTTTGTTAGTTTTCTACCAACTCCCTCCTTTCTACCTTTCCTTTCTGTTCAAATGGAGAGGATATAAGGAAAGTACAGCCACTGCATGTAACAAAAGAAAGCGTTGCCAAGGTATAGTATAGATTACTCTGTACAGCTTTGCTATTGGTTAGAAGAGCTTTTCAAGCAGTATTTACTGTCCTCTCCTCCTGAATCTGTGATGGTACCCAAAGTAAGGCTTCTGGAATTTGAAATTATTTCCCCACCCTCTCATCAATGTTCTGCCCCATAGAAAACCTGCTCTATAAATTCATTATTATGTGCTTCAGTTGTAACCTTTAGGAACTTGTGGCTGGCATCTTGATGATTACATGATTTTCTGGTCCCACCCACAACGGGAATCATCGTGGGCTGTCTGGATAATTTCACAGACCAGCCAAAGGTCCATTGACTTCAGGTGGGAATTTCTGGTCCCGCAGCGGGTGGGGCTGGAAAATCCCAGCCATGCTGTTTGGCTTTTAGTGCATGGCTCCGCCAGGAATATAGTAGCAAGGTTGATTCCTTAAATGGAGATTTCCACATCATGAACTGTTCAATCAGGAATATTTATAATTGGTCACTTAATGTTGCTAGTCCTATTAGGATGGAAGTTATTTATGACTGGTCTTGTAAAATGACTGAACAGCTAGACATTTTATGTTGCCATGAAGACTTTGACAGAATTGGACAATTAGCTCAATTGTGTACTAAAACATACTTCCATTGCACAAGTTCTCTTCCGTAACTTGAGACTTGCAACGTATTCATTACTTGCCTGTAAATTATAGTGCTGACTGCAAAAGACTTGTTTGTCTTCAATCCTAATTGTTTGCTATCTTACCACCTCCAAGTGCATCCACAGTCTGAACTCTGTATGTGTATGTGTATGTAGAGAGGTTATGTGGCTTTGACAGTATGTCTTTCAGACAAGAGTGTCTTGTTCTCTCTTATCTCCCTCCCATCAGAAAAAGTACTGAAGGACAAAACAATTTTATTGTGCAAGAATCCTGGAAATGTTTAACAGTTCATGAAGTGCTTCCTCTTGTCTGTATTTATTTACTAATAAACCTCTAGATTTGGAATGTCCCTTAATGACTGCATGTATTTTGACCACATTTTTCACTAGCCAAAGTTAACAGTTTTACATATCTGCTTTATAAAGAGCAGGCAAATCTGTATCTTGTGTTTTATTAACATTTTAAATATATTTATCGGTCGCAGCTATACACAGCTTGAAGCTCAGCCGCAACCATGTGGACTGGTACAGCGTGGATGAGGTTTATCTGTACAGTGACACAACCACATCCAAAATTGCCAGGACGGTTACTCAGAAATTGGGATTTTCCAAAGGTACACTTTGATCAAAAAACATTTTGCTTTACTAATTACTTTATGTTAATGTTCTGAATTTTTGAGAGCAAGTTAAATAAGTTAAACTTGCCTACATAACGTTAATTTGATTTCTAAAAATATTTTTAAAGGGTTAATAATGTTGAACATATTTTTAACTGTTAAAATGTAAGTTGGTTTTTACCTTGGGAGAAGAATGGGCTTGCATAACTGCTGGCTATTTCACAATCCCTGGTCACAGACAATGTTTCCATCAAGTTAATCATAAACAAGAGCCTGAGCCAAACAGTACCTGTAAAATTGACACAATATTATACAACATTTCCAAAATAATTTTTATATTGATACTACATCATTTTTCAAATGAAACTAAAAGCTGGGTATGTTCATCAGCTTGGCTGTTGCTAGCTTAGGCTGCCCATTCGGTAGTGGATTGCAGTACCTGAATTCACAACTTCCAAACTGCTTTCCTGCACACCTCTGTAACTGATTGCAGATTCATCAACCAGAAAAATTATGACAGGGTTCATTGACGAGCTGTTCTTATATACAGCCTTCGAGCAGTTCAAAGTGGCACTGATGGAGACATTGGAGCAGCCCACCTGTTGACCTCCTTTGTCCTCTAATGGAACATAACATAAGAAATAGGAGCAAGACTAAGCCATTCACCACCAACCCCCACTCTCCCCAAGCCTGCTCCATCAGTCAGTAAGATCATGGCTGATCTGATGTGGCTTTAACTCCACTTTCTTGCTTGGCCTCCCATAACCCCTGACTCCCTTGTTGACCAAAAATCTGTCTAACTCAGCCTTGAATATATTCATAACTCAGCCCCCACTGTTTTCTGGGCAAGAGCATTCTAAAGATTAGTGACCCTCTGAGAGAAGAAATTCCTCCTCACCTCCATCTTAAATTGGAGATCCTTTATTTTAAAACTCTGTCCCCTAGTTCTAGATTCCTCCATGAGAGAAAACATCCTCTCAGCATTTATCCTGTCAGGTCCCTTCAGAATTTTAAGTTTCAATAAGATCACCTCTCATTCTGCTGAACTACAATGAGTATAGGCCCAATCTGTTTAACCTTTCCTCATATGACAACCCCTGCATCCCAGGAATCAGCCTGTGAATCTTCTTTGAGCTGCTTCCAAGCAAGTATGTACATCCTTAAGTAAGGTGACCAAAACTGTATACCGTATTCTAGGTGTGGTCTCACCAACGTCCTATACAGTTGTAGCATGTGTTACCTACTTTAATTCTTCATTCCCCTTGCAATAAAGGCCAACATTCCATTTACCACCTTAATTATTTGCTGTACCTGCATGCTGACTTTTTGTAATTCATGTACAAGGACACCTAGGTCCCTCTGTGCGTCAGCATTCTGCAGTCTCTCTCCATTTAAATAAATCTCTGCTTTTCCATTCTTCCTGCCAGAGCTCACATTTACCAACATTATACTTCATCTGCAAAATTTTTACCCACTCGCTTAACCTATCTATATCACTCTGCAGTTTCTGTATTCCCCTCAGCTTGCTTTTCTACCTGTCTTTGCATTATCAGCAAATTTGGGGAGGTGATGACGTAGTATTGTCACTGGACTAGTAATCCAGAGACCCAGGGTAAATGCTCTGGGGACCCAGGGTTGAATCCCGCCATGGCAGATGATGGAATTTGAATTCAATAAATATCTGAAATTAAAAGTCTAATGATGACCATGAAACCATTGTTGACTGTTGTGAAAACCCTCTCACTAATGTCCTTTAAGGAAGGAAATCTGTCGTCCTTACCTGGCGAGACCTACATGTGACTCCAGACCCACAACAATGTGGTTGACTCTTAAATGCCTTCTGAAATGGGCTAGCAAGTCACTCAGTTGTATCAAACCGCTACAAAGTCACAGAAAGGGATGAAACCAGACGGACCATCCAGCATCAACCTAGGCACCGGAAACAACAAAGGCAAACTCAGCCCTATCGACCCTGCAAAGTCCTCTTTACTAACACCTGGGGGCTAATGCCAAAATTGGGAGAGCTGTCTCAGACAAGTCAAGCAACAGCCTGACACAGCCATCCTCATGGAATCATACCTTACCGATAATGTCACAGACACCACCATCACCATCGCTGGGTATGCCCTGTCCCACTGGCAGAACAGACCCAGCAGAGGTGGTGGCATACTGATATACAGTCAGGAGGGAGTTGTTCTGGGAGTCCTCAACATCGACTCCAGACCCCATGAAGTTTCATGGCATCAGGTCAAACATGGGCAAGGAAACCTGCGGATTACCACATACTGCCCTCCCTCAGCTGATGAATCAGTGCCCCTCCATGTTGAACACCACTTGGAGGAAGCACTGAGGGTGGCAAGGGCACAGAATGTACTTTGGGTGGGGTACCTCAATGTCCAGCATCATGAGTGGTTCAGTAGCACCACTACTGACCAAGCTGGCTGAGCCCTAAATGACATAGCTGCTAGACTGGGTCTGCGGCAGGTGGTGAGGGAACCAACAAGAGGGAAAAACATACTTGACCTCATCCTCTCCAACCTGCCTGCTGAAGATGCATCTATCCACGAGAGCATCGGTAGGACTAACCACCACAAGGACTGACAGTCATTGTGGAGGCGAAGTCCCGCCTTCATATTGAGGATACCTCCATCGTGTTGTGTGGCACTACCACCGTGCTAAATGGGATGGATTTTGAACAGGTCTAGCAACTCGAGGCTGGGCATCCATGAGGCACAGTGGGCCATCAGCAGCAGCAGAACTGTACTCGAACGCAATCTGTAACCTCATGGGCCACCACTCTACTATTACCATCAAGCCAGGGGATCAACCCTGGTTCAATGAAGAATACAGGAGGGCATGCCAGGAGCAGAACCAGGCATAGCTAAAAATGAGGTGGCAACCTGGTGAAGCTATAACACAGGACTACTTGCGCGCTAAACAGTATAAGCAGCAAGTGATAGATAGAGCTAAGCACAACCAACAGATCAGATCTAAGCTCTGCAGCCCTGCTACATCCAGTTGTAAATGGTGGTGGACAATTAAACTACTCACTGGAGGAGGCGGCTCCACAAGTGTCCCCATTCTCAATGATGGAGGAGCCCAGCATGTCAGTGCAAAAGATAAGGCAGAAGCATTTGCTACAATCTTCAGCCAGAAGTGCCAAGTGGATGATCCATCTCGGCATCCTCCGGAGGTCCCCAGCATCACAGATGCCAGTCTTCAACCGATTCGATTCACTCCATGTGATATCAAGAAACGGCTGAAGGCACTGAATAGTGCAAAGGCTATGGGGCCTGACAGTGTTCCGGCAGTAGTACGGAAGACTTGTGCTCCAGAGCTTTCTGTGCCCCTAGCCAAGCTGTTCCAGTACAGCTACAACACTGACATCTACCCACCTTGTGTTGTGTGGCACTACTGATATACTGATATACAGTCGGGCAGGAGTTGCTCTGGGAGTCCTCAACATCGACTCCAGACCCCATGAAGTCTCATGGCATCAGGTCAAACATGGGCAAGGAAACCCGTACACAAAAAGCAGGACAAATCCAACTCAGCCAATTACCGCCCCATCAGTCTACTCTCAATTATCAGTAAAGTAATCGAAGGGGTCGTCAACGGTGCTGTCAAGTGGCACTTGCTTAGCAATAACCTGCTCACTGACACACAGTTTAGGTTCCGCCAGGGCCACTCAGCTTTTGACCTCATTACAGTCTTGGTTCAAACATGGACAAAAGAGCTGAGCTCCTGAGGTGAGGTGAGAGTAACTGCCCTTGACATCAAGGCCACATTTGACCAAGTGTAGCATCAAGGAGCCCTAGCAAAACTGGAATCAATGGGAATCAGGAGGAAAACTCTCTGTTGGTTGGAGACGTACCTCGCATGAAGGAAGATGGTTGTGGTTGTTGGAGGCCAGTCATCTCAACTCCAGGATATCACTTGCAGGAGTTTCCAAGGGTAGTGTACTGGACCTGACCATCATCAGCTGCTTCATCAATGACCTTCCTTCCATCATAAGGTCAGAAGTGGGGAGGTTCGCTGATGATTACACAATGTTCAGCACCTTTTGCGATTCCTCAGATACTGAAGCAGTACATGTCCAAATGCAGCAAGACCTGGACAATATCCAGGCTTGGGCTGATAAGTGGCAAGGAACATTTGTGCCGCACAAGTATCAAGCAATGATCATCTCCAACAAGAGAGAATCCAACCATCACCCTTTGATGTTCAAGGGCATTATCATCACTGAATCCCCCACCATCAACATCCTGGGAGTTACCATTGACCAGAAACTGAACTGAACTAGCCATATAAATACTGTGGCTACAAGAGCAGGTCAGAGGCTAGGATTCCTGTGACAAGTAATTCATCTCCTGACTCTCGCGCCCCCCCCCCCCCCCCCAAAAAAAAGCCTATTCACCATCTACAAGGCACAAATCAGGAGTGTGATGGAATACTCCCCACTTGCCTGGATGAGTGCAGCTCCCACAAACTCAAGAAGCTTGACATCGTCCAGGACAAAGCAGTCCGCATGATTGGCACCGCATCCACAAACATTCACTCCTTCCACCACTGACACACAGTAGCAGCAGTGTGTACCATGTACAATATGTATTGCAGGAATTCACCAAGGTTCCTTCGACAGCATCTTCTAAACCCACAACCACTACCATCTAGAAGGACTAGGATAGCAGATACATGGGATCACCACCACCTGGAAGTTCCCCTGCAAGTCACTCACCAGCCTGACTTGGAAATATATCACCATTCCTTCACTGTGACTGGGTCAAAACCCTGAAACTCCCTTCCTGACAGCACTATGGGTGTACCTACACCACATGGACTGCAGCAGTTCAGGAATGCAGCTCACCACTACCTTCTCAAGGGCAACTAGGGATGGGCAATAAATACTGGCCCAGCCAGTGAAGCCCACATCCCATGAATGAATTTTTTTTTTAATTGTCTACAACGCAGTTGCTCCCTTCATCCAGGTCATTAATGTAGATCAGAAATATTTGAGGTGCCCAGCACTGACCCCTGCAGCGCTCCGCTAGTTACAGTTTGTCACCCTGAAAATGACATATTTGCCCCCACTCTGTTTCCTGTTAGTTAGCCAGTCCCCTTTCCATGCTCATATAGCACCCTCAACACCATGCACTCTTATCTTGTCTAGTAACTTTTTATGTGGCACCTTATGGAATGCCTTTTGGAAATCCAAATACACTGCATATACTGGTTCCCCTTTATCCACTCTGCTTGTCACATCCTCAAAGAACTCTAGTAAATTTGTCAAACTTGAATTCCCTTTCAGGAAACCATTACTCTACTTGATTGTATTATAATTTTCTAAATGTCCTGCTACTACGTCTTTAATAATGGATTCTAGCATTTTCCCAATAACAGATGTTAGGCTAAATGATCTATATAGTTTCCTGCTTTCTTGAACAGAACTGTTACATTTGCAGTTTTCCAATCTGCTGGGACCTTTCCAGAGTCTAAGGAATTTTGGAAGATTACAACCAATATCCACTATCACTGCAGCCACTTTTAAGATCCTAGGATGCAGGTCATCGGGTCCAAGGACTTGTCAGTATTTAGTCCTATTTCACAATACTATCACTCGAGAGAAAGTTATTGTTCTTAGTTCAGGTCCCAGCCTTGGGCACCTTGTAACCACGTCTCTGCACTGGCTATTATATCATACTCATTTATTTCTATTTGTGCTGCCAGCTCATCCATCTTGCTATGAATGCTGAGAGTGTTCAGATAAAGAGCCTTTAATTCTTCCTTTTTGTCAATTTTGCTTACTGTGACCTTATTTGCTTTGTTGCTTCCTGTCATACTCTCTTTAATTTTCCAAGTCTCCCCTCATGTGAGCCCCCACTGTCATACTGCCTCTGCAACTATTTTGATTAAGTCCCTCTCTATAGCCCTAGTTGTATGATTCACCAGGACACTGGTCCCAGCATGGTTCAAGTAAAGTTTGTCCCGATGTTGCACCTCCCACTTTCCCCAGTACTGGTGCAAGTGCGCCATGGGAAGAATTTTCTCCCCGTCAGGGGGGTTGGGTGGGAGCGGACGCAGGTGGGCGCTGCCATTTTACATGAGCAGGCGAATTAAGTCCGTCCAGCGTGACGCGCGCCCGGAAGCGCTGAGCTCTACCTGTGCGGGTGGGGAGTGCACTCTTCCACACACGCACGAAAGAGCACAGAAATCTCCAAGGCACAGAGCTGCCTCAAAGAATATTTTAAGTTCTGAAATTTTTAATAAAGAAAAAAAATTTAAGACATGTCCCCTCATGTGAAAGTATCACATGAGCTTGGACATGTCGATTAATGTTATTAAAAATTTTAATAAAACTTTAAATACCTTCATGAAACCTCATCCCGCCCATGGATGAGGTTCCATGATAAATGTGAAGGCCGCCTGGGCTCTTCACCTGCCTACCAACCTTAAGGTTGGACAGGCAGCTCAGCTTATTGTTTAAATTGATATTTAAATGGTCTTAATAGGCCTTTGACAGTGCGGCGGGCGTGCAGCCAAGTCGGCTGCGTGCCCGCCAAACTGAGAAACCAAATGATGCACGGTGACGTCGGGACGCATGCCCAATGCTACTACAAGTCTTTTTACGTGCCGGCGAGTGGGCCCCGCCCCCGCTCGCCATCCCGAAAATTCTGGTCATGAATCAAAACTTAACAGAGTTTGAGCCAGACATTCGACACTCTGATCCTAATTATTCTGTGCCAATTTGCTCGTAGCTTAATAAAGGGACTGGAAAATTAGAGAAAAATGGTATAGAAAAGGAGCTTTGGTTCTTCGCTCTTTTATAATTAAACAAATTGTTGGAAATCCCCGGAGACTCAGGTTAGATTCAGACCTCTTCTGACTTATGCATCATGACTGCTACAGTTTTACTGAAGTTTACTGGCATGACAGCCAAATGCACAATTGTTGACTGAATGAAAAGTGGCTCTTTAGTTTATTATAATGTCTTGAAATGCATTGGTGACTCTCATGAAGGCACATCTGATTGTCTGGCCTTCAGTGAAATCATAACTGCTTTAAATAATGTTTGAGAAAATGTGAAAGAGAAGAAATTCCAGAAATAAAATACAGCAAAATGTTTATTTGATTATATTTCTATTGAATCATTTGTTTTCAAAAGTATGTATAAATTTCCAGATTTGTGGAGTAACTTTACCATTTGAAACTTGAATTACAGCTACCATACAGCTTTGTAGTTGATGGGTGTGTGTCTGCTTGAAGTTTTTCATGTTAAGCTTCTTAATATTGAAACAATGCATATATCTGTGCGTACAAATAATGTCTACTTTTTGTCAATGCAGCATCAAGTAGTGGGACTCGACTTCACAGAGGATACGTAGAAGAGTCTTCACTGGAAGACAAGCCTCCACTCCCTACTCACATTGTTTTTGTTGTACATGGGATAGGACAAAAAATGGACCAAGGTCGTATTATCAAAAACACAGGCATGTAAGTACAGTGTTTCAAAGCACCTGTTCCATTTCTGCAACAACTATTTAATGACTAACTGAAGTAAACCATTTAGTGGAATGTGTTTTGTAATGCACAGTATGTTACTCATAAATTGACATCGGTTTAGAAGCTTTGTTGTAAATTCGTTTCAGCAGTGCACTTTAATCTGTGGCCAAAAGGGTTGATAACCAGTAGACTGGTTGGGATCAGTGTTGAACAGTTGGTCTGTTTAATTTGGTGATATGCTATAGCTATACATGTTCAAACTCTGAAAACAATATGCTCTCTTAGCTTGTACAGAAAAGCAGGGCACTAAATTGGGCAGGCCTTGAAAATGGGCTGGGGCTCAGGATCAGCGATTATCCCATGCTCATTCAATGTGATGCAGTCAACACGCCAAATTTGTGCTGACTGCTCATTATCATGATAACCGTGTGCAGCAAATGCTAACCACACATGAGTGGCTGCACGCCCCATTGGCAGTCCAAAAATAATAAGAGATTCATAGGAGTTAAAGCTAGCCTGCATCACTTAAAGGGGAAGTGCATTATGGCTGCAGTACGCAGTGGAAGTTCTTGTACAAGTCACTGATTTGAAAAAGACTGAATAGTGGCACAACGTGGGAGAGAATGTGCCCCAAGGTTCTCGGATGGATGTCTACATGGAGGAGGTGCAAAGGAGGATGTAGCCATAGGAGGCCCTTCAGGGAAATGCTTTGAAGGCTTTGGGGACAGATAGCTGTGGTAGTCAATGCAAAAGATAACTGGATGCAGAGCTGCAAAAAGTCTAGTGACCCCCAAGTGGTCAGGTCAATTAATTCATCTTCAAATGCCATATCCTACCAACTGCACCACTAGCCTGAGACACTACTCAATGCATGACAGCCCATCACTCACCTATGAACAATCTCTATAAATCACAATTCATACCTAACATAGCTGCATCTCACCTCACTTAACATTGGTGCAGGCCTCACACCCGCATCTCATAGCTTGAACACATTGTGTACTCTTCAGCCATGAGAGCCATATCACCCGAACACAATACATCACTCACTGACACACTTTCCCCTCTTTTTCAGGACAAAGTAATACATAACTGGAAGTAACTGGTACTAACTTGCAGTGGGCAGGCACACCTGTATGTCCTCACCCCTATGGAGAAAATAGCGCTGGCAATCATTGGAGCGTCAATGTTTCTTCATCAGCATTGCTTAAGACAAGCCCAGCGACTTGGCTGAAGCCATAGAAAGTGATGGTATTCCTATACCTAAATCTTCCTCAACCTGCCATCTCTTCTCACTTACAAGCTGCAGATGTAAATCTACACCTCAAGTTTCCCACCCCTGCCCATTCCCACTCCTTCCCCCACCACAACCTTACCCTCCTTTCAAATACTGAACAACAGCCACCTAGCCAGATAATGGTGGAAGAGCATCAAGACACTGCTGATGAAGAAACATTGTCGCTTGATTTCACACTTGCAGTCACCATTCAGATATTCGCACTGCACATAATTAAGAAAGTAGCTTAGATACATGATCTGCTTGTGGTGAGACACTGGGTATGAATGACCTGCAGCCAGGGCAGAAAGCAAGGGTTGTGTAGCTGCCAGCTTGCCAGAGGGTGAGGTCATGCACAAGTTCTGCTGCAGCAATTTCAGTTGAGCACTTTGATTGGGCAGCCTATAGAAGAAGGCTGATGCATATGCACAAATACTTGGTATATTGGCAGGCCCACCAGAAGGCCTGTGTATAGTGTCAAGGAGCATGGAAGAATCTAGCACCAATGTTGCACAGGGCTTAGTGCAGAGCTTGCAGGACCATCCTTTCCAGCGTGGCAGTGATGGCCAACTTCATTAGCACAATTGTGACCCAATCATGATGTAGCATCTGATGGTTGACGTCTCAGCTTCCATTGCAACAGAAGCTATCCAATACCTGGGTGCTGCCATCACGGTTGCAGGCACCAGTGTTCAAAGGGGTTTGCAGAGTGTCATAGAAGTAAAGCAGATTACTAGGAATGCTCAGTCATTGCCCTGGGGAGTGACAGTGACTTCATGGAGCATGAACCTGCTGCCATCTCAAGATCACAGCGTTTGTCCTCCCACTCCACAGGTGCCCCTCCTACCTGTGAGCCAGCCAGCCCATCCAGCCAGCTGATGTCCATGCCATGGTAGTGCAGTCCGAGGCTGGGCCTCTGGTGCCAGAGCTGCGCAAGGATACCCTTCCATGCTGCAGTCACTAGAGGAGAACTATGTAGGAAAGCTGAGATGGTCAGAGACACACACAAGACCGGCAGTAAGGGAATGCATGAAGGTGATTAACTTGCATTTGTATCTAACATGGTAAATTTGATTTTTAATGTTTATTTTGTGTTGACTTTTATTTGTACATTATGGACTAATGAATGCAGTGAGGGAGGGAAGGTAGGATGTGGGACTGTTAGAGAATGGGGAATTGGGGTTGCATTTACTGGGTATCGCAGTCAGATGAGTTGTTCACAGTAGTCTTTTCAGAAAGGGACTGTCTAAGCTATCACCTCTTCTTCCTCTTCCTCTCGCTCCACATCTTCTCACCATATAGGCATCATGACTGCTGCCAGGATACAGGACATTAGGCTGCGTGATTTCCCATATTTGATCACACACCAGCTGAACATTGAGTGTGTGGGATCCCTTATGTTCACTGTACACCTGAGTTGACGTGGCACCTGCAAGATATATGGATGCAGTCAACGTAAATCTGCAACGTTAAATTGTAACCATGGGAAGGGATACAAAATAGTAGAAAAGAAATTACTGAATTCTGTCAAAAAGTTCTTTACACTGATCAAAATGCAGAATAGCTTTTTGGGGAGGGTGGTACCTTTTCCCACCAGGAATTAGAATTTCCAACCACTTAACTTCTTCAGACAAATTTAGACATAATTCTCAACCATATTTCTTTGCATTTATTCATTGTCTTCCTCATTTTTTTTTTTCTGCTTGAACTTCTTTCTTATTTAATTTACTTTCTTATGCTTGATCCACCTTTTAGTTCCTTTTTGATGCCTCTTCGAGTTTTACTTATCTATGGGCAGGATTTTATGTCCCGCAGGCAGGAAATAGTGTGTGATGCTTCGGTTGGTGGGCGCACGCGAGAGTCAGCAGTGTGCCCACCAACAATTAAGAGGCCTATTAAGGCCCTTAATCAATTAAGTTAAATCTATTCTTCACTGCGTGTCCAATCTTATGGTTGGCGGGCAGGCGAATCGGCCAGGCGGCCTTTTGATTTTTTAGCGAACCTCGTCTATTGGCAGGATGAGGTTTCCACAATTAAATAAAAAATAAATATAAATTTTTGGGCAGAATTTTTATTCTGTTTGTTATTGTGAGTGGGCCCACGTCAGGACATTTTTCTTTCAGATTTTAAAAATCTTTATTTTTGATTTTTAAAATTGTTCAGCTCCCTGCCTTCAGCGAGCTTTCAGTGCACGCTCTCCTGCGCAAGCGCAGACTTTTGCACTCGCCCTCCTCCCATCCCCACCCCAGCAGCGCTGAGCTTCTCAGCATGCCTTTCACGCTGACTAGCCGTTAATTGGCCAGCCAACGTGAAATCATGGTCAGGGGCTGATCGTGGGTGGCAGATTGTTTCCTGGCAGCTCCCGCGCCAGCCTGCCGTGACTGCCCGACGACCTGAAAATCCTGCCCTATATTCTTTGTGAGCTCGAATTTCTTTTACTCATTGTTTATAGTGTTAATTCTGACTGACTCACTCCAGACTGCATGTCTGTTATAGTCCTAGATGAGCTGCAGTTTCCCCCCAATAAAAAATTGGAAAGACAGGGGTTTTCAGCCCTTGCCACAAGCTCCATTCCCTCCACCAGATTCCATTCCCTTCCCAAGTGCCTGAGATCAGGTTCAACTGGACTGCTCACAACTTTAGCGCCCTGTTTGGTCCAGAGCTGAGCTTCTGAACCCATATCCTCACAATCACATGGATTACTTACTTTTACCACCTATCTTGCCCCCTGTCTCAGCTTTTCTGCTGCTGAAATCCTCATCTATGCCTCCATGCTCGACGATTCCAATGCTGTTCTGGCCAGCCTTTCACATTCCTTATAATCTTTAGCTTATACAAAACTCTTCTGTCCATATCATAACCCGTAAGAAGTCCTGCTCATCCATCAACCTTGTTCTTTCTGACCTACATTGGCTCACAGTCTTCAGAGGCCTCCAGTTTAATATTCATGACCTCATGATCAAATCCTTTTATGACCCCAAATTTCTCTCTCTGTCTGTAACCTCCTGAATTCCTCGAGAACTTTGCATGCCTCCTGTTCTGGAGTTTTAAGCATTCCCAACTCCCTTTGCACTGCTATTGGTGGCTGTGCCTTCAGAATGTTCTGGAATTCTCTCCGTAAACCTCTCCTCCTTTTAAGACCCTTCTAAAAAGTTATCTCTTTAACCAAGTTTTTGG
Source organism: Cetorhinus maximus (assembly GCF_964194155.1). Classification (NCBI taxonomy): domain Eukaryota; kingdom Metazoa; phylum Chordata; class Chondrichthyes; order Lamniformes; family Cetorhinidae; genus Cetorhinus; species Cetorhinus maximus. Next base: position 46,555,622 of record NC_135896.1, on the reverse strand, counting down.
CCTCCCATCCTGATGTCTCTCTCTTTGCTTCAGTTTGAATTTATTTCTAATTATAGTCTTCTGAAGTGCGTTGGAACATATTTCTACTTTAAAAGCATTCTGTAAATGCAAATTTTTGTCCTGAGGTCACTAAAAGGTGCTATATAAATGTAGATTGTTTTTAAAAGGAAAAGCAAAATTAGTCCTAATTTTTCTGTGGTGTTTTAGTGGTGTGTACGTATAACTTGTCATAATAACTGACTCGTCAGCAGCTACTGGAGTTTATTTTTTTTGTTCTTGGTCTAGTGTAGAGTAGCAATTTTACCTTAGCTATAAACTGATATTTAAAGCTTTCATGGGAAACTTAAAAAAAAAAGAGATTTTGGCATTTGCTATTTATGCATCATGGGGCTTGAAAATCCCCACCTCCTCGGTGAAAATAATTATTCAGTTGTTCTTGTGAACTGCAGAAAAGAGCAGTTGTGAATATGTCATGTTCGTTGCTTATTTTTGTGTATGATCCAGATGCACTTTGAATTATTAATTCATTGTTGTTTTGCAGTAGATTGAGATTTCTGAAATGGAAAAGATGAAAAGAGTTAGAAAATAATGGCATTTATTTGTGAACCTTGCTGAATCTTTGCCTACTATTCAAGCATACTAGCTGCAATGAATAGAAGGGCTGCTGTGGTGAGCATGGAAGTCCGGGTGGGGCCTCCATAGGTGCTGATCTTCGTGGTAGTAGCAAGTATTCAAACGAGAACTTTGAAGGCCGAAGTGGAGAAGGGTTCCATGTGAATTGCAGTTGAAAACGGGTCATTTGGTTCTATGAGTGATATTGTGATGGAAATTTATATCTGACTATGGAGATACTTGTAATTCAAACACTGCATGCAAAAACCCATTGCTATGTTAAATTAATGGAATAATATACAACTTGCATTTGTACAACATCGTTTAAAATTTTAAATTTAAACTCTACTCGTACTAAACCTGTATTGTATCTTTATAATATTTCTTGTCTGATATTTGCCATTATCCCTCGAGTCTGCAGACTGGTTTCTTGTAACACATTGATTTAAGTTTCTGTTCTCATTTCTAATATTTTTTGTTATATTTCCATTATTTATCTATCAATCATATTGAGTAAAATCCCCCTTTTAGTTACAAATTGTCCTCCACCTCATTACACCAAAGATATTCCACACATACAAAAATCTGAACCAAAGATAGTGTGATTAATTAATTAATTAATACATTTAATTGCGGTCCTTCTGAATAAATCTTTCTGTAAAAATTTATTCACAAACCTGGTTGGAAAAGTACGTTTTACCAAGCAGTAGTTCCTTTTTCTCCAGAAAAGCATCAACAAACCTGGCAAAAGCCTAGAAATTTCTATTGGTATCAAGAGTAAACTGTGGGTTGCTAAAACTTTCTGGGAGAATTTACTCTTGGTCTGGTTTACACATGACATTGCTGTTTGACTGTGGGAAGAAAGTCCACATTTTAGCCCACTGAAAACAGGACAATACTAATTTTCTAAATCGACCATGACCTTTAATTGGTAACCAGTTTTGTGATTGAAAGAGCACTGGAATGGAAACTAGCTGTTTGCTTGAAGAAAAAAATGCTTTTGATTGAATGTTGCTGAGCCAAGCATGAATTCCCAAGCTGTCTACAAAGACTTGAGAACAGGGCACAAACAGAACCTTTTGCTATCCCAAGTGCCCAAGAGGACCTCTAGAAACTCTGCAGCTGACAGATGCATTTATTCTTTCCACATTCTTTCAATTTGCTTAAAATGAACGGTAGACTAGATATGCCACTGGAACTCGAGGGCTGTAGCAAAACAAATGTCATTCGCACATGACTCAATTCAGTGTTTGTATTCTTGATTTGTTCATTCTGCCAAGAATGTCTGTCATTGTGCAAGATCATCCAATACCACATCAATAGATGGGCATTGATAGTGATGGAGGACAATTATTGCTGAAGATGTTTTGAGCCAGTGTGTTTAGTATACATGCAAAGGAGGGTTCCCAAAAGGAACAGTTCAGGTGCTTAGCTAAATACATATTTTGTACCAGTGCCAGCTGCATTTATTCTCCTGCCAACATTTGTGTGTCAGGAGCTGTCTTCCTCCTGTACTGTCGCATCTTCTGGAATCTGCTCTTCTTTCTGTGTAGGCAGGGATCTTTGTAAAGCAAAGCTATGGAGTCTGCAGCACCTCATTATCTTGGAGGTCTTGGGCTTGTAATGCAATGTACCAGCTGATCAGCCGAGAATCTAGAAGCTCTGCTTTAAGAAATCAAATGGCATATTTCATATTTATCTTGACGGTTGCATTGACTTCATTGTCAGTGCTCCACTTCTGTTCATATCTGACACAAGTATCTTTAGCCAATTCTGAAAAGGACCACCTTGTACTATTTTTTAACTATGGCCAGGATATTCAGCTCGGCATGTGCCCGACACACCTGAGCACAAAATAGCACGTCGGGCGAGCGTCCCGATGTCATTGCGCACTCGCGCGATATTTCAGTGGGCGGGCATGCGCAGAGTCGGAAGCCCATCCGCCGACAACTAAGAGGCCTATTAAGGCCCTTAAGCAGGCAATTAAGTTGAATTTTTCATTGCCTATCCAACCTTACAGTTGGCAGGCAGGCGAAGTGAATAAAAAAAGCAATAAAATTTTTTTAAACTCATTTTTAACATGTCCCTGTTCATGTGACAGAGTCACGTGGGGACATGTTATTTTTTGATTCCTTATTTTTCATTTTAAAAATCTTCAGCTTCCTGAGGCAGCTCTGTGCCTTCAGGGAGCTTTCAGTGAGTGCACCCCTGCGCATGGGCAAACTTCAGTGCTGCGCTCTGAGGCTTTCAGCGCACGTTGCATGCTGGCTGCCCGTTACTTGGTCAGTCAGCGTGAAATCGCAGTCAGGGCCCAATCGCAGGCAGCTGATCGTTTCATGGCCGCTCATGGGCCCGCCCGACAAGGGGAAAATCCTGCCCTATGCTTTTCTCACCAGATAAGCGTGGCACAGATGATTGGTGGCAAAAAAAAAGGCCTCATAGGAGTTGCTGGGGAACTAGTTATTGGACTGCATAATTCTTGGGGTCTCAGACAAGCCAGACATGGGGAAAGTACCTCAGTATTACTACCAGAGGCCCAAATGGCTACTCTAGTACAGTTATTCTTTTCAACAGTGGAAAGTCAGCAGTGCAATAAAATTGTGCAGCCCCTCACAATGGTGCTGCTCAATGATCATTATGAAAATACTGGTTTTGGAATAAAACATCTATCATGCAGCAATGCTCACTGAACTGGGTGGCACTCCAGCTGTCCTCAGTGCTAACCTGGATAGAATGGAAACTGAGCATTATGGTAACTTTGATCATGCCACCTGGATTGCACGTGTTGGCTCACAATCTTCTACAGGACGTGGCAAAGCTTGTTCATAGCATCCTTGGTAAATTGGTTTCCCTGGGCATTGTCCTTCAGTAAAAGTCAGATGCGTTTCCTGAGTTGGTGCATTTGATAGTGAAGTAGTACATCTGGATGAATGTTTTTAGTGCTGCTTTGGCTTTCTGACATCCCAGTCTGTTTATGCTCCTCATTCTCACCCAAGTCTGATCCCAGGGCTGCACTGCTTATCATACTCATTGTGCCTCTGATGAAGACCCTTCTGTGAAAATCAGCTGTTTAATAAGGAATTTCCTCTACTAGAGATGAAGGCTCAGTTCTAATGCCCAAAATACCTGGGCAGAAAGAATATTGGAATTAATAGGCATAATTGCAGTTTTACCTGAATTGTGTACTGCAGTGTGAAAAAAATTCTTCTGTTTTCAGTAATATAAATTACAGCAGTAAACTGAGATACCATATGCTAATCACTCCCAATTTTACTGACACTTTTTATGTTCAAGTAATCTGTGACCTCTGTATATTTTTCTCTGCTCTTTGTTCCTCCAAATTTGTTTGTGCTGAGTTCAACAATGCCTAAAAGGCAGCGTTTATATATGGATGAAACATATAGCTTGCACAGCCTATTAAAGATCAGCTGCACAATTTAACTTTCTCAATTCACTCCAGCAAAATATTCCTTTTTGTAAAGCTATAATTTTGTTTTCTAATTTATATCCCTCGACAGATTACTGGAGGAATTAATAAACTTGCAGAATGGACAAATAATCGGGAAATGAAGTTTGACACAAATAAATGAGGTAGTGCATTCTTAGCGAAAGGTGTAAGTCTAGGTGAGACAGAGAAACAAGGGAATCTTGGAGTACAATTACACCAATTACTAAAAGTTGCGCCACAGCTTAGCAAGTTCATAAAGTAAACCAAGCACTAGGGGCAGTATTTTCAGAATATCGGGCGACTTTGGAGACCTTTAAAAATGGTGAGTGGAACCTGGATGTGGATCTCCCGCCCCCATTTTCAACAAATCCCATTTTTTCCAGCAGGGAAAGGCATGATTCACATATGAGGGAAACACAAACATTTGAATTCTGTGCTGAGCTTGAACAGACCCCATTTTGGCTGGTCCATAGACCTTAACCCACAGTGTAGGTGTTGTAATAGATGTAAATGCTTATAAAGGGCAGATAAGACCCATTTAACTATCATGGTCTGAAGTTTTATTTTTAATTCCCTGCTCTTTAAATATGAAAAAACAGGATGGAGCTGTCAGCGAGAGTTTTAAAAAACTGTCTGCTGGACCGCTTTGATAGGTCATCTGGTGTAGGTGTGAAAAAAAATTATCATCTGTTCATGCAGTTTCAATAGAGACCTTTGTTGACATTACCCATGGGCTATTATTATGTCATTATGAATGTTTGGCTGAGTTTCAAAAGCTACAATTATTTCAGGGAGCTCTGAGTTCACTGTTTGACAGTTTAAAGCTGTTAAAGGGTGTCTGTGGGGTCTGAAGAGAAGTTTTGTTTTATAAGGGTGGAATTTTACGGCCCTGTCATGGCGGGGGCGGGGCTGTTAAATGCGGCGAGCCATTCAAAAGTCCATTGACTTCTCCGGGATTGTAAAATCCCACTGGTGTAAAATTCCACCTAATGATATTAACCACTGAGGAGATTTAAAAGCTTTGAATGGGTTTCACAAATGGGAGCTTTTTTCACTATCAAGTGTGATAGAGAGAGCTTTATTAGATTGCTGGAATTTTATTTTTTCATCCCCACATGCTCCTGAGGTCTAGCTATGAAGGTGGCATGGGGGTTATGAGGGGCTATGGTAAGGGGGGTGGGGGCATGAGGGATAATGGGTGGTGGGAGGGGGGCATGAGGGTGCTCGGGATAATGGCTAAAGAGCCTTGCAGCTTCTAATCAAACAGGGACGAAGCCCCAGAGAACCAAGGCGAGCCTTGTAAGCAGCCCATCTCTGCACTTGCCCATCCCATTGGCCACGTAGAATCTGTTTCCAGGGTCAACGAGTCTAATATGCTGGTGCCCCGCCACCCCAGAATGCAAATTAGGTCCAATGGGATCCTTTAAACTGAGGCGCATGTTGCCGAGTCAGGAAATTTCTCGTCTTGGACAACCTGCATCAGCAACGAAAGCCTGGCCCTAGGCTTTATATCTAGAATTGAAAAGTAGGAAAGCTATGCTAAACTTGTATCAAATCTTGGTTAGACCACAATCAGTACTGCATGCAGTTCTGGTGGCCATATTACAAAATGGATATAGACGCACTAGAGAGAGTGCAGAGAAGGTTACAAGGACGACACCAGAAATGTGTAGGTATGCATAATCAGGAAAAGATTGACGAGCTGGATCTCTATTTTTTCTCTCAAAAAGAAATCTGAGGAGCGACCAAATAGAGGTCTTTAAAATTATGAAAGGTTTTGATAGCATGGATGGAGAGAGAATGTTTCCTTTTGTGAGGGAGAACATAACTAGGAGCCATCAATCTTAGCTGGTCACCAAAAATTCCAGTAGGGAATTCAGAAGAAACTTCTTCACCCAAAGAATGTTAAGAATGTAGAACTCACTACCATAAGGAGTGGTTGAAGCAAATAGTATAGATACATTTAAGTGGAAGCTGGAAAAAAGGGAAATGGGAATTGATCGTTACAATGATAGATTTAGTTAAGAGAAGATGGGAGGGAGCTCAAGTGGAGCATAAACACCAACGTGGACTAGTTGGGCCGAAAGGCTACGGCACAAACAGGCCAATGTAATCCTAGCTACACCTACCCCTTCCCCAACCATCCCACATTGTAATGATATCTTTGCACTTTTACTGCATCAAGTATTTTGCCAGTGTGGTTTTAGGACAAAATTTTATAACCACAGCTTTATCCAGTATTGCTAAATGCTTAGTCTGCTCCTGACACTATATTGATGCAGTCATCCCATTTATTAAAACAAATCCTTGCAAATGGTTGTTTAATGCTGATTGATATTGCACAATGTCCATCATGCCTTTCTGAGAAATCCAACACTAGAAAATTAGCAACTACAAATCTTAATCCACATAAAATGTCTCTATTTTAACAAAAAATGGAACTTGACTTTTGAAAACAAACAAAGCCTCTGAGGAAAACAGGTAAGACTCAGAGAGATGAGTCCCAGATTTTCTCCATTATGACAGGGTTGCTTTGGTCAATGAACCTGGGTTATCTCTGATTAGGACTCATTAAAGCCTCCTTTATGGTTCTGTATTGCTGAAGAGTGCCCTCCTTTCAGTAATGGATATAATTCCTGAGAAATTCATGGCATCAAATCCATCAGCTATTTTCTTGAAGCGTTGCGGTTACTTTGCAGGTTGTACACTGACAATCGTTTTATAATGAAACCAGGCTGAAGAGTAGTCCTTCACACAACTGAAAGCATGAGCTAAACTGCCCTGACCATTGTCTATGCCAGAGCTCCCAACAAAGTCTGTCTGATTTTGATTATAAGGTCACTAATAGAGGAAAAAAAAACCTGTATAGATGCAGAATATCATTATTTGTAAGGATGAAGACCTGTTAATTTTGGGTTGTTGCACTTATTTTCTCAGCTTTATTGTCACCAGCCATCTCTGTAAATGAAACTTAAGGCTCCTACAATTGGAGTATAACATTTCCTGCCCAATATCTAGATGGACAATAGCATGACCCAGAGATTGTAAAAGAGGACCCTAATTTATGTTGAATGTACTCAACGTATACTAGCTACAGGACATATTTCCATTAGGTGAATTGGATATATACTCATACAAATCAACGCTGGCTTTTGAGCAGCGTGTAGTTTATTTGCATGAGACAGATGAGTGAACAAAATGACACAGTAAGACATATCTCTCTTTATTTTTGTGAATATATACAGAAACAAAATTACCACATGCTTTTTCACTTAATGTAGACTTTAAACAGCAGTCTATTTACTGAAAACATAATCTAGCCTAATGCACTTGCTGACCTGCACGGACTTTAAAACCCACAGTTCTGCAGTCATTGGCTTTGAAAATGAAAAAGGCTTTTCATGGAAATGCATTTTGGCCTCTTTCCAAAGTATACAGAAACAAGGCTAAAGATGGCAACGTTTATCTTGGTTACCCCAGAGCCACTCGCAGGTTTGTCAGTTGCAATGGAAAATGGAGTGTTCTTGTAATTTGATAGTCTGTGCCATGCACATCCCGAACAGAATAGAATGGCGCCTCAAGCACTTCTCAAAGTGCTTCTGAGGAAAAACGTAGGCAATCTTTGACAATGGCGGGGCGATTTATTTCCTCCACCTACCTTTCTATGAGAGATAGGAACTGAAAGTTTAGTTTGCAGTAATGCCTTTGTTGCTGGGCTCATCACGCCTAAACATATTATTTAATCTGAATTAATATAATGTGTATTTTCTGCACAATTCAGACCCTAACTTGCAGAAAGCCATAATTAATCCTATACATGCTGTTTTTAGCAACAAGATTGCACAGGCTGTTTTTGATTGGTGAAAAGAGATTATTGCCTTTTTTAAATAGTCACCCTGAAGGAACTTCAATCAACTTTTTCAGATTTGTATTAGTAACCAATTGAAACATAATTTCAAATGGAGTACATAAGTACTGTATGTAATTCATCTAGTAAATTTTTGCACACTTATCAAACTAGTGATGAAAGAATAAAGTTGAATACTATGTAACTTAAGCTTATTTCTGTTCGTTTACCAAAGGCTAAAAATAAATAAAATTTAAAACTAACAGCAGGATGATCTGTTTGCTTTATTCCTAACACATTTTACACCCTCACAAAAGATTATTTCTGTTCTACTTGGTAGGATGCGAGAAGCTGCAAGGAAAGTTGAAGAAAAGCACTTTCCTTATGCCACAAATCTGGAATATGTTGAGTTTCTGCCTGTGGAGTGGAGGTCGAAGCTATGTCTGGATGGGGGTAATTAAATGTAAACAGGGGTACCATTTGGATAATGACTTCTTGTAGATTTGGGTTGAATTGGAATTTTGTGTATGATCTTATCACTCATTCTCGTACCCCATCAAAGTTGATAGTATTGAAACATAAATCTACCAATGCTATTAAAAGTGAGTTTTCAAGAAAACAGAGAAATTTTACAGGGGCTTGCCAATTTTCTAAATTTTCAAATTTCGAAGTTAATGGGAATTGAGCCAAGGAATCAGCAGCTTTTTTGATTTATATTGTCATTAAAGATTATTTAGCACTATTTAAAGAAAGCTAGGATAAGCCCTAGAAATGCTTAGCTGATCTGGCATAATCTGTGGAGAGAGAAACAGAGTTAAAGGCCCAGATTTTGTGTCCAGAGGCATTTAAAAATGGTGGATAGAACTTGATTCTGGGATTCCCGTCTCCATTCCTCGTGACAACAATTTTGTTCGGTGCAGGATAAGGGTGTGGGTAGACAATTCCAATACTTAGATTGTTTTTCAACTTGTGAATATCTACATACATCTAAGTCAAGGGAAGGAAGTAAAAAATAGACTTGCATTTATGTGGTGTATTTCATGTACCAAAACATCTTCGAGCTAATGAAATACTTTTGAAGTGTGGCCACTGGTGTAATCTAGAAATGCTGACAGCTAATTTTCACAAAGCAAGCTCCCATAATCCAAAATGAGAGAAATGAGCAGATCATCTGTTTTAGATTTGGGCTGAGGGATAAATGTTGGAGGACTCCCTGCTAGTCTTCAAAGTAGTACTTTAGATCTTTTGCAACCAACTGAGAGGGAAGATGGGGGCTCTGTTTAATGTCTCATCCAAGCTATGGCTCTTGTGGCAGTGCAACACTCCTTTAGTACTGCACTGGAGTGTCAGCTTGGATTATATGCTCCAGTGTCTGGAATGAGGTTTAAACCCACGATCTGACTGAGGCGAGAATGCCATCATGCTGCCATAGCTGATGCCTAAGAAGCCATTGGTTTTCAGAGTTTGTGGACCTTTTTTGTCATGTAATTTGATATTAGCAGCAATTTATTTTAGCCCAAGAAGAATTCCTGAAGCAGTAAGAAATAGTCAGCTTTACTTGAATAATAGTGTAAATGAAGAGGCACTCTATTCTCCCAGTAAACATGAGTGTTCTTTTGTGACACTGAAATTCATAGTTTCTTTATCATTAAAAGAAAATTTTAACTGTCACCTTGAAAAAGCATGGTATAGCTCCTCTGTTAGCACAGTGGTAAATACTACTGTAGTACTGAGCTGTACAGACCAGGAAAGGGCAGTTCTACATTTGTGCTGAGTAAGCTAATCTATACTGAGGGACATTAAAACCTCTGGGCAAAGGAAGAGAAAATTCAGTCCAAGCTCCACTCCTATCTTGCAATCTGCTGCAAAGTGTGTTGTGTGCATATGCCAGATGAGAACACTGGGGTTTGCCAGAAGAATGGTCGCTTTGGCAAGATGCTGGAGGCAGTCAGTGGTACCAGACAGTACAACTCCCCTTCACAAAAACAGAATTACCTGGAAAAACTCAGTAGGTCTGGCAGCATCGGCGGAGAAGAAATCAGTTAACGTTTCGAGCCTTCATGGCCCTTCGGCAGAACTGAAGCATAGTTAGAAGAAGGGAGATATATAAACTGGTTTAAGGGGGGTGGGGGGGGTGGGGGGTGGGAGAGAGACATTGAGGATGTGGTGATTGTGGAGATGAGCAGAATTATCTGCTCATCTCCACAATCACCACACCCTCAATGTCTCTCTCCCACCCCCCCGCCCCCCCACCCACCTTAAACCAGTTTATATATCTCCCTTCTTCTAACTATGCTTCAGTTCTGCCGAAGGGCCATGAAGGCTCGAAACGTTAACTGATTTCTTCTCCGCCGATGCTGCCAGACCTGCTGAGTTTTTCCAGGTAATTCTGTTTTTGTTTTGGATTTCCAGCATCCGCAGTAGCTTTTAGCTTTTTGTTTTTATATCTGTACAACTCCCCTTCCCTGGGGACAGGATTCAAATATGTTGCCTTAGATCTGTGGAATCAGTGTTCAAGTAGAATGTCTATGCAGATTTGTTTTCAAATGCTGTCTTGTTGAATTAATGAAAATGGATCTTTTTCAACTTCTATGTCTCTAGATACAGTTGAATCTATTACTCCAGATAAAGTACGTGGACTTCGAGACATGTTAAACAGCAGTGCTATGGACATCATGTACTACACTAGCCCCCTTTACAGGGATGAGGTATGTCTATTGGTCATCCTGTTGTAAATAGTTTTAAGTGGACATGACAATAATGGTTTATTAAGCCATATGTAGGATCTTGAGTTAAATTCTTTGTGTACAATACTAAATTTCACTAGTTTTCACAAAGTGCATTCCACTCACTTCTAACTACTATGGGATATAGAATGCCACTTATTTATATTTTTCTGTAAATCTAATTGATTATATATATCCTTGTATGTTTAACAGATATTTTTAAGGTTGTAATTCTTTGACTTATTTGAACTATTGTAAACAACATACAAATTCTGTGGCCCCACAATTAGCACAGCAAATAAAGATATTAATTTGCTTGAAAATCAACAATTAAACGATACCCTAATTGTTTATCTTGCATCTTGTTTATATCAAGTATCATTTTTGTGCTTGTGGAATATTTTAATAACATTGCAAATGCTGCAAAGTTGAGAGGAAAAACATTAGGAAAATAAAGGGAAATAAGGGAGAAGAACATTGCAGTATGTGTAAATGTTGAACAAAGCAGTATTGTACAACTTAAGTAGAAGTACATAAGTGCCTGAATAAAATTAGCCAATAAACAAATTTTGAAAGATAATAGAAACCAAGTTAAAAGCTATTCTGGTGCAAGTTTCAACCAAGACTAAGGTAAGCAGTGTGGGACACTATTTAGGTCAAGTCCTGGTGGGATGGTTGGGTTAAGAGCAGTAAGTCAGAGAATTTGCAATATGAAGTAACACAACTTTGATTTTGAAAAAAAGGCAGAGAATAATAGGTGCAGTTGAAATTAGATCGATATGTGAAAATACAAGAAATAAAATTCATTTTGCACTGTTGATTTGATAAATGCTCGTTAATCTCAGTAAATAATGAAGCTGTATATAGGTAACGTTTCTATAAAAATATAGAACTGGAATTTAATTAATGTTTGCACCTATTGCAGAGAAGGGATTGATTTGGTGTAAGGCGAAGACATACTCTAAAATTAACTGAGCAGAGCTGGAAACTTTTTAAATGCATCTCTTTGGGATTCATATTGGGTTGATGGAGTGTATTTTTTTTGCATGTGTGAAGCCTGAAAGATTCCATCATTTCCTTTGTATGTCAGAGTTCCAATAGTATTCGAAATAAATAGGCAATTAATAGCAGAATGCAGATAACCCTGTTTTTAAAAAAAAAAATGGCTAGATTTTGCAATCAGCAGCAAAACAACATTCGCTGCAGACCTCAGAGAAAGTTGACCCCAAAGATCTAATAATCTCCCTGGTGGCGATTTGCCTAGTCTGACAGCAGTTTAAATCTGTTAGCATGTCAAGGGGATCTCTGGGCATCCCATTAGCAGTGACGCCAGCAAGCAGGGTAAGCAACTAATCACATTGAAGCATTCTCAGACTGAAAACCAGAAATTTAAAAGCACTGATAACCTCCACTTGTAATTTAAATTTTCAGATAGTGAAATAAATTATGATTTTGTTTTTAGAGTTTTTAATCTTTATTTAATTAAAAATGTCAGTTTTTTTTATCATAATGGAGAAATTTGACATTCCACGGATATGAAATTAGCTTTCCAGGGCCAGTGAGCTCAACAGTGAGTATGAAGCTAGTATGCTGTTAAAAGCCCATATGTACCTCATTCAACAAAGAGTAACGTTTTCAAGGGTTTTTACAGTGAGGCTGACAGGATCAAAGTGGAAGTTTTCGTCAGTTCGCTGATTGCTTAGGGATTGTTGAATGGGGGGGACTTCAACAATGTGTTTTCTGGAGAATTGTAGAATCACTGACAGAAACTTCTACATTTCCCACATTATGCTACGCATGTGCAAATTCCAGAAGTTGCTGTCAGTTTCGGTGGAGCATTAACTGCAAAAGCAAATTCCAGGCCAAAATTTTGGAGAAGCACCTTGTAGAAAAAGCAACTTCTTGCTATGATCCTTTATCAGATCTAGGAAAAAAAATTCTGGCATTTTTCTTTGTCGGCATTTCTAGCTGTTAGTCCTTAGTTTCTTTACCTACAAAGAATAAAAAGAGAATGAGGTCGATTTTTTTTCAGCCGGCATTTGTTGCCCATCCCTAGTCGCCCTTGAGAAGGCAGTGGTAAGTTGCCTTCTTGAACTGCTGCAGTCCATGTAGTGTAGGTACACCCACAGTGCTGTTAGGGAGTTCGAGGATTTTGACCCAGTGACAGTGAAGGAATGGCGATATATTTCCAAGTCAGGATGGTGAGTGACTTGGAGGGAAACTTCCAGGTGGTGGTTTTCCCATCTATCTGCTGCCCTTGTCCTTCTAGATGGTAGTGGCCTTGAGCTTGGAAGGTGCTGTCGAAGGACCCTTGCTGAGTTTCTGCAGTACATCTTGTAGAGATGGTACACACTGCTGCCACTGTGCGTTGGTGGTGGAGGGAGTGAATGTTTGTGGATGGGGTGCCACTCAAGTGGGCTGCCTGGTCCTGGATGGTGTCAAGCTTCTTGAGTGTTGTTGGAGTGGCACTCATCCAATTAAGTGGAGAGTATTCCATCGCACTCCTGATTTGTGCTTTGTAGATGGTAGACAAGCTTTGGGGAGTTAGGAGGTGAGTTACCCGCCAGGATTCCTAGCCTCTGACCTGCTCCTGTAGCCACAGTATTTATGTGGCTAGTCCAGTACGGTTTTTGGTCAATAGTAACCCTCAGGATGTTGATATTGGAGGATTGAGTGATGTAATGCCGTTGAATGTCTGGGGATGATGGTTAGATTCCCTCTTGTTGGAGATGGTGATTGCCTGGCACTTGTGTGGTGCGAATGTTACTTGCCATTTATCAGCCTAAGCCTGGATATTGTCCAGGTCTTGCGGCATTTGGACATGGACTGCTTCAGTATCTGAGGTGTTGCGGATGGTGCTGAACATTGTGCAAACATCCCCACTTTTGACCTTATGATGGAAGGGAGGTCATTGATGAAGCAGCTGAAGATAGTTTGGCCGAGGACACTACCCTGAGGAAGTCATGCAGTGATGTCCTGGAACTGAGATGATTGACCTCCAACAACCACAACCATCTTCCTTTGTGCTAGGTATGACTCCAACCAGCGGAGTGTTTTCCCCCCCAGTTGCCATTGACTCCAGTTTTGCGAGGGTTTCATGATGCCACCCTCAGTCAAATGCTGCCTTGACGTCGAGGCCGGTCACTCTCACCTCACCTCTGGAGTTCAGCTCTTTTGTACATGTTTGAACCAAGGCTGTAATGAGGTCAGGAGCTGAGTGACCTGGCAGAACCCAAACTGGGCATCAGTGAGCAGGTTATTGCTAAGCAAGTGCCACTTAATAGCACTGCTGATGACCCCTTCCATCGCTTTATTGATGATCGAGAATAGACTGATGGGGCAGTAATTGGCTGGGTTGGATTTGCCCTTTTTATGTACAAGTCATACCTGGCCGAGATGGATCACCCACTAAGCACTTCTGGCTGAAGATTGTTGCAAATGCTTCAGCTTTGTCTTTTGCGCTGATGTGCTTGGCTGCCCCATCATTGAAGATGGGGATATTTGTGGAGCCTTCTCCTCCAGTGAGTTGTTTAATTGTCCACCACCATTCATAATTGGACGTGGCAGGACTGCAGAGCTTAAATCAATCCATTAGTTGTGGAAACACTTAGCTATGTCAGTCACTTGCTGCTTATGCTCTTTGGTACATAAGTAGTCCTTGTAGCTTCACCAGGTGGGCTTCTTAATTTTAGGTATGTCTGGTGCTGCTCTTGGCATGCCCTTCTGCAGTCTTCATTGAACCAGGGTTGATCCCTGGCTTGGTGGCTATGATAGAGTGGGAGATATGCCAGGCCAAAAGGTTACAGATTGTGGCTGAGTACAATTCTGCTATGGCCCACGATGTCTCTTGGCTGCCAGATCTGTTCAAAATCTATCCTATTTAGCACAATGATAATGCCACACAACACAATGGATGGTATCCTCAGCATGAAGACAGGACTTTGTCTCCACAAGGACTGTGGCGTGGTCACTCCTACTAATACTGTCATGGACAGATGCATCTGCAGCAGGCAGGTTGGTGAGGGTGAGGTCAAGTGTTTTTCCTTCTTGTTGGTTCCCTCACCCAATCTAGCAGCTATGTCCTTTAGGACTCGTCCAGCTCGGTCTGTAGTGGGGTTACCAGGCCACTCTCTTGGTGATGGACGTCAAAGTCCCCCACCCAGATTACATTCTGCGCCCTTGCCACCATCAATGCTTCCTCCAGTGGTGTTCAACATGGAGGAGTACTGATTCTTCAGTTGAGGGAGGGCGGTATGTGGTAATCAGCAGGAGGTTTCCTTGCTCATGTTTGACCTAGGTCATGAGACTTCTTTAGGTCCAGAGTCGATATTGAGGACTCCCAGGCAACTTCCTCCCGACTGTATACCACTGTGCCGCCACATCTGCTGGGCCTGTCCTGCTGGTGGAACAGGACAACCAGGGATGGTGATGGTGGTGTCTGGGACATCTGTAAGATATGATTCCATGAGTATGACTATGTCAGACTGTTGCTTGACTGGTCTTGTGAGACAGCTCTCAATTTTGGCACAAGTCCCCATTTGTTAGTAAGGAGGACTTCTGCAGGGTCGACAGGTTTGCCATTGTCATTTCTTGTGCCTGGGTCGATGCCGGGTGGCCTGTCCAGTTTCATTCCTTATTGACTTGTTTTTAGTGGTTTGATACAACTGAGTGGCTTGCTAGGCCATTTCAGGGGGCATATAAGAGTCAACCACAGTGCTGTGGGTCTGAGGTCACATGTAGGCTAGACCAGGTAAGGACGGCAGATTTCCTTCCCTAAGGAGTTAGTGAACCAGATGGGTTTTTATGACAATCGACATGGTTTCGTGGTCATCTTTAGACTCGTAATCCCACCACAGCAGATGGAATTCAAACCCGGGTCCCCAAGAATTACCCTGGGTCTTTAGATTACCAGGTTAGTGACAATATCATCATGATCCTAAGGGATCTTGACAAGGTGGATGTGGAGAGGATGTTTCCTCTTGTGGAAGAATCTAGAGCTAGGGGTCACTGTTTAAAAATAAGGGGTCGCCCATTTAAAACAGAGATGATGTGAAATTTTTTCACTCAAAGGGTCATGAGTCTTTGGAACTCTCTTCCTGAAAAGGTTGTGGAAGCAGAGCCTTTGAATATTTTTAAGGCAGAGATGGATAGGTTCTTGGTAAGCAAAGGGTGAAAGGTTATCAGGGGTAGGTGGGATGCAGATTTCAGGTTACTATCAGATCAGCCATGATCTTAGTAAATGGTGGAGCAGGCTCTAGGGGCTGAATGGCTTACTCCTGCTCCTTGTTCGTATGTTTGTATGCCATTGCCTCCCCTCAATACTGTCCTTTTTGGTGCTACCAGCAAAGTCAAGTTTTTACCCCTGTAATAAAAACAAAAAGCTAAAAGCTACTGCGGATGCTGGAAATCCAAAACAAAAACAGAATTACCTGGAAAAACTCAGCAGGTCTGGCAGCATCGGTGGAGAAGAAATCAGTTAACGTTTCGGGTCTTCATGACCCTTCGGCAGAACTGAGTATAGTTGGAGAAAAGTGAAATATAAGCTGGTCTAAGGTGGGGGGGCGGGGGGAGGGTGGGGTGATTGTGGAGATAAGCAAGCAGAGATAGGAGCAGATAATCAAAAGATGTCACAGACAAAAGGATCAAATAGGTGTTGAAGGTGGTGATATTGTCTGAGAAAAGTGCTAATTAAGAATGGAAGACAGGATACTCAAGGTACAGCTCTAGTGGGGGTGGGGTGGAAAGACTAACAAAGTTTTAGTTTTAGATTTAAAAATAATGGAAATAGGTGGGAAAAGAAGAATCTATATAAATTATTGAAAACAAAGGGAGGGGGGAGAAACGGGGTGGGGATGGGGGGAGGGGGAGTTTAAGATCTAAAGTTGTTGAATTCAATATTCAGCCCGGAAGGCTGTAAAGTGCCTAGTCGGAAGATGAGGTGCTGTTCCTCCAGTTTGCGTTGGGCTTCACTGGAACAATGCAGCAAGCCAAGGACAGACATGTGGGCAAGAGAACAGGGTGGAGTGTTAAAATGGCAAGCGACAGGGAGGTTTGGGTCTTTCTTGCGGACAGACCGCAGGTGTTCTGCAAAGCGGTCGCCCAGTTTGCGTTTGGTCTCTCCAATGTAGAGGAGACCACATTGGGAGCAACGAATGCAGTAGACTAAGTTAGGGGAAATGCAAGTGAAATGCTGCTTCACTTGAAAGGAGTGTTTGGGCCCTTGGACAGTGAGGAGAGAGGAAGTGAAGGGGCAGGTGTTGCATCTTCTGCGTGGGCATGGGGAGGTGCCATAGGTGGGGGTTGAGGAGTAGGGGGTGATGGAGGAGTGGACCAGGGTGTCCCGGAGGGAACGATCCCTACGGAATGCCGTCAGGGGGGGTGAAGGGAAGATGTGTTTGGTGGTGGCATCATGCTGGAGTTGGCGGAAATGGCGGAGGATGATCCTTTGAATGCGGAGGCTGGTGGGGTGATAAGTGAGGACAAGGGGGACCCTATCATGTTTCTGGGAAGGAGGAGAAGGCGTGAGGGAGGATGCGCGGTATATGGGCCGGACACGGTTGAGGGCCCTGTCAACGACCGTGGGTGGAAAACCTCGGTTAAGGAAGAAGGAGGACATGTCAGAGGACATGTCAACACCTGCCCCTTCACTTCCTCTCTCCTCACCGTCCAAGGGCCCAAACACTCCTTTCAAGTGAAGCAGCATTTCACTTGCATTTCCCCTAACTTAGTCTACTGCATTCGTTGCTCCCAATGCGGTCTCCTCTACATTGGAGAGACCAAACGCAAACTGGGCGACCGCTTTGCAGAACACCTGCGGTCTGTCCGCAAGAAAGACCCAAACTTCCCTGTCATTTGCCATTTTAACACTCCACCCTGTTCTCTTGCCCACATGTCTGTCCTTGGCTTGCTGCATTGTTCCAGTGAAGCCCAACGCAAACTGGAGGAACAGCACCTCATCTTCCGACTAGGCACTTTACAGCCTTCCGGGCTGAATATTGAATTCAACAACTTTAGATCTTAAACTCCCCATCCCCGCCCCGTTTCTCCCCCCTCCCTTTGTTTTCAATAATTTATATAGATTCTTCTTTTCCCACCTATTTCCATTATTTTTAAATCTAAAACTAAAACTTTGTTAGTCTTTCCACCCCACCCCCACTAGAGCTGTACCTTGAGTATCCTGTCTTCCATTCTTAATTAGCACTTTTCTCAGACAATATCACCACCTTCAACACCTCTTTGATCCTTTTGTCTGTGACATCTTTTGATTATCTGCTCCTATCACTGCTTGCTTATCTCCACAATCACCCCACCCTCAGCTTCTCTCCCCCCACCCCCCCACCTTAGACCAGCTTATATTTCACTTTTCTCCTAACTATACTCAGTTCTGCCGAAGGGTCATGAAGACCCGAAACGTTAACTGATTTCTTCTCCACCGATGCTGCCAGACCTGCTGAGTTTTTCCAGGTAATTCTGTTTTTGTTTTACCCCTGTATGTTGCTGATAACACTTAACTATACCATCATATTTTTATAATGTGTTTTTAATTTAAGGTGGGGAGTCCTGACTAAGCTAGGGATAGCAATTAAATTGTGTATTTAAGAATATATTTTAAAGAAACACTTAAACAGCATTTTGTCATCAAATTCATGGAATTTCAATTGCAGTATATGTAGATTTATCATAGATATACCTCTGTCAGTTCTGTGCAATGCAAGACAAGGTGAAGTGCAGAATGAATGTAAATAAAAATGGAAGTTGCTTCAATTCAAGCTGGGGAAATGGATGGAAATTGTATATTGTTATGGATAGAGGGGAACTAATTTAAACAGCCCTGATTTCTCCTCTCACCACCCATCCGTAAACAGAAAGGTGTTTTTGAGTTTTAATTTTCCCCCTTCGTAAGTGGCAGTGTATTTTCCCAACCCTTCAGTTATGGAGTCATCCAATCCTCTATTAATAACCCCATAGCAACTCGAGATAAGGTAAAATAAGAGAGTTAGTTTATTTTGCACTCACTCTCACACTCACTCTCATACACAGTCTGCGGGAAAGGGCCTTTTCCATGTTTTTTGTGTGAGTAAAATAAACTAACCCTCTTATTTTTCATTCTGGACTCTGGACTCAAGTAAAATTATATATCTTCACCTTATCTTGCATTACACAGAACTGATTGAGATATATCTATGATAAATCTACACATACTACAATTGAAATTCCATCAATTTGATGACAAAATACTTTTTAAGTATTTCTTTAAAATATATTCTTAAATACACATAATTTAATTGCTATCTCTAGTTTAAAAACTACAGACAAAAATAAGAATTATCATTTCACGTGAGTCCAAAGTCCAGAATTGAAAGTCCAATGGTGTACTCATTCAGATAGGTTAACTGGCTGAAGCTGATACTGAGAGATCCACTTTTCCAGTAGCGCTGACTTACTTCCACGATGGGAGAATCACATAGAGGTGAGTTAGTCTGGTAGTAGACACTGGTACAGCAGTATATACATTCGAGTGGAACACGGTGTAGATGAGGGACAGGTAACTTAAAATGTGGGCAGAGATCTTTTTGCTACCTGTTAGAAGTTAAATGATAGGCAGGCTGCTAGCCTTCGCAGGCCTTACCATTAACTTAAATGTTTAATTTTCTCACCAAAATAGCCAATTGTATACCCCTACTTCTAGTACCCAGAAGAAAAGAGACTCTGACCAGGCTTCTTTCCAAAAGCTTAACAAGTTACAAGTACTGGTTAACACACAATTGTAATCAGGAAGTTTAGCTATCAATCTCTTCCTAAAGAATTCCCCCAGCGCGCACTCAGACAAACAAAGGACAAGCAGTCATTTGGCAATACAGAACTTGAGTATTGCTGAAAAAAAGAGACATGTTTGAACTTTTTGTTTTGCATTCATCAGGACGCTTGCAAGAATGCAATCTAAGAGGGAAAATAACAATTTATACTGTATGTGAAGAGAGTGCTGATTGGTTGGCAACTGGCATTGCCATGCACCACTGATGGTGACTGACAATTAACTGCCACACATTGTTTTAAATTAAATCAGGCAGCTTGACCCTGATTGGTCAAGGCATTGCCCTAAGGAATGAGTCAGAAAATGGATATCACTTATTTTGTTTAGCTGAAACAGGCATCCAGGGGTATAGGGAGAGCGTGGGGCTATGGCGTTGAGATAGAGGATTAGCCATGATCATTTTGAATGGCGGAGCAGGCTCAAAGGGTCACATGGCCTACTCCTATTTTCTATGTTCCTATGTCTATGTTTCTATTAGACAGTAACTAGGATTTGGGCTGGACTAATGCTGATTTGTGGGGGGTTTATCTCCTTTCTACGCTGTCTCTAGTCCCTATGATGCAACAGCAGCAGTGATCCCTCTAGCACCTAGTATCAACAAATCTGGATTCTCATTTAGATCTCTCTAATATTGCCATATGGGATGCATCTATTTTGTCCATGATAATGCCGTTAAGAACATTACAATTTTTATTCAAAATTCCTGGTAGGCAGTAATTAATGCATGAAGATGTGTAACCTCATTGTTAATTCTGCAAAACTTTTGTTTGGATGGTATTTTAGGTCTCATTTAAGACTGGTTGGAGGGCTAGACCAATGGGGATGAAGTGGTGATGAGATGGGGCTGGATTTAATGGAGCGGCTGGTCCCTGACTCCCCAGTTGGCTTGAGCCGCCTGGGACTTTTGCCGCTCAGCAACAGGATGTCCCCTACCAGCAGTGCCTCAGTACCGACAGCTCTGTGGAAGCTGCAGCCACTGCTGGTACTGCAGCAAGACCCACAGGAAGACGAGCTGCACTGGAGCTAGGACCAGAGCTAAGTCTGGGGGTCTTTCTGTGGTCAGGCTGCTAGGCTGGTAGGGGGTGGCTGGCCATGGTAGAAATACTTGAGGCAGAGAGGAACTTGGGGAAGTCACACCTTGGGGGAGGGTGCTCCAATAAGTCTAGTGGGCCTGTTAAAGAAGGACCCCCCCCCCCCCTGCTCCCACCACTCCCACCACAATATCTATCACCAGCCCGTGCAGATAAAGCTGATGGGCTGGGCACTTGGCTGGACCTTTCCTGCAGCTGGTTAAATCCCAGCAGCAATGGGATGAGGCCCTTAAGTGGGTATAAATTGGCCACTTAAGAGCATCACTAGGCCCACAGGCAGATGGGACACCTGATGCCCTCCCCACTGGTAAAATTGGGGCAAGGATAGGGGCAGTGTGTAGGCAGCAGGCAAGGCCCCCACTGGATTTTACAAGTCTTCAGACCCAATGGCGGGAGAGCATTAAATCCAGCCCATGTGGTGAGCTGGAATGAAGAAAAATTGAGAAAGGGATTCATCCTACGATCCTGACAAAAATAAAGCTTGAGAATTGTAAGTTCACGGATTTTATAGCTTTTTGCTCAATTTTCAGAACTCCCAATTTGGATGTTTAAAAATGGGTTCCCTGTGCAGTTCATTGTTCATATTTATGAAGTATGGTCACAGTGGTTTCAAAATGCATCAACTGATTTTAACATTGAAGTGTTCATCACAATTTTAATTAAAGAAGCATGCATGACCCCGTGAATCCAGCTTCCACAGCTTAAACCTAACGAGTAGCATTCTCACTGCATCCTTTTGAATTTCTTCTTAAAAGTTAGTGTGTAGGAATTACCAATCTAACTGGAAGAAAATAGGGGTGCAGATTTTAAGGTTTGTATATCCACTGTTGAAGGAGGGGATCAAAATGCAATATTTTTTAACACTGAGGTGAGTCTTTGCTTGCAATACGACTAATGATTATCCTGGTGTAGGATGCAAACCTGGTACGAGAGTACTCTCTTTTCCATCTTAAAAAATCATATTACATCAGCTGCATGTTATACTCTTTTGTATATATGGTTACTAGAAGATAATGGAACGGAATATCGGATGGTATGGGCAGCCAATGCACTGCCACCCATGATGAACTTCTGTAACTTTCTTACTTTTTGCTGTTAGACAAACTATGTGCATGCATGTTTGCACTCAAGCAACTGACTTTGTAACTACAGTATTTTAAAAAAATTAACCAAGCTCTGTTTAAAGTGATATCCTATCAGATAGAACTGTTTAATTGGGAAGGAAATATTACAAGCAGCAACATTTTATTCTAAATAAAATATACTTTTGTTGGAGAAGAAACTCTTGTATTTAATGCAGAATTCAGGCTTTCATTTTTCTTTGGAGTTTTTATGCCTGTTCACACTTGGAACTCATTACACAAACAATAATCTAACCTGAATAAGAAATGCCATGACATATGTTCATTAGTCGCATTTAGAACAGGCTGCAAACTGTACACTTTGTACTGCTGTAATAGTTCCAGTTGAGCAACTGATAACCAGGGCAAGTAATTTTGAATGCTGTAACTAACTGGTCATTGTTTAGTTCAACATCTCATATAGAATCTTCTAGTGTTCTGGTGGTGGTCTTTCCTGTTCATTTAATTAGGTCAAAAGTAGAAGTAACACTGTGTATCAATTTACTACTTAGCTAGTGTATTATTAAACTTGCATTTGGAATCTATTGGATTGTGAAAGTCTTTTGAAGTGGTTACGTACTGATCTTTTGAATCTAGTTATAATTCAATTATAAATTTGCATTTTACATGACATTGTGAAATTCATAGAATTATAAAATGGTTACAGCATAGAAAGTGGTGATTTGACCCATCATGTCCCTGCTGGAAGAGCAACTCCGCTGGTGCCACTCAACCCCCCCACCCAGCCTTTCCTTGTAGCCCTGCAAATATTTTCCCATCAGGTGCTTATCCAATTTCTTTTTGAAAACCATGACTGAATCTGCCTGCTTGACTGGTTGTATATATCTTTCCAGAATTATCCAAATGTATATAAGTATAGAATTACATGTGTATTCATCATGTGGCTATGATATTTTTTAATACAGCTTTACGTATGCTATAGTGAAAGCTAGGCAGATCATTATATGTTTTTATATTTTTCTTCAGATTGTGAAAGGCCTTCAGCAGGAGTTAAATCGGTTATATGCACTTTTCTGTTCTCGGAACCCAGATTTTGAAATCCATGGCGGGAAGGTTTCGATAGTAGCCCACTCGCTAGGCTGTGTCATCACCTATGATATTATGACTGGATGGTATCCAGTGCGATTTTTTGATAAAATGGTACAAGAGGAAGAAGAGATGACAGAGAATTCCATGAGTTTTGAGGAGCGCGAACTTCTGGATGATATTCTCAAGACTAAACAGCGGTAAGGATTTATACATGGTGTAAAATTAAAATCATGGTGCCTAGCCTCTTTTTTATCAAACTTAGGTATATAAAGTTACTAAGCTTGCTTGAATTGTAATACTGATGAATCAATTCAGATTTTTGGCAATGGCGATTTTGAACTTTTGGTTTATGTTGCATAATGCAAGAAAAGGGCTGTCTGTTTTCTTAATTAGAATGTAGCTAAAATGATCAGATTTCCAAAAAGCATGTACATTTAGACTGTGGAAGGGAGAAAAAAACTCTAGAACTCACTGTACCTCTGTCAGGTGCATGTTTTTTTTGTTGGCTTCTAACAGCGATTGGTTTCTTCTGACCACGAAGAGCTGAGAAAACATTTGATCATTAAAGGCAGAATGCATACACGTGAAGGCTGTAATGCCTGGGTGGTGGTTTTCCAAATAAAACAAATAACTTAAAAGCAGCCTTAGTGTGACTTAGGCTGATGAAAAGATGAATTTGAGATCAACTGCTCAGATAATCCTCCCAGTTTTGGTATCTGCCATCATTGCTGGCATTTTCCTGTCCTTTGTCTATTGGCACCTACACAGTGCAGAATAAAGTGTTTCATTTTCCCCTAACTAATAGAAAGAAGAAGCATTTCTGTAGTTCCATTCATGATCTCTGACATCAGGAAAACCTTGACAACCGATGAAGTACTTTTGAAGTGTAGGATATACAGTAGCCATTTTGCACATGGCAATCTTCCAGAAAGAGCATGGAAGGAAGTGACTAGATCATCTCTTTCTGGAGGCTGGCTGAGGGATAAATATCAGCCGTCTCCCTCACCATGCTCCTCTTCTAAGAATAGTGCAGTCTGGTCTTTCACATCCACCTGAGATGGCAGATGGGGCCCGGTTTAACATCTCATCAGAAAGACAGCACCTCTGACAGTGCAGCATTTCTTCAGTACTACACTGGAATGGCAGACAAGATTATATGCTGAAGTTTCTGGAGTAGGACTGGAACCCACAATCATCTGATTTAGAGCTGAGAGTACTACAATTTAGCCACAGATTTGGCTTCTGCATTCTCCCCAGAAATGGGTGTCTGTAGTAATCTGATATGTAATATACCTTTAAGACAAGTATTGTAATGTAAGATCACATGATCTTAATAGTCAATAGCAGAGTAGCGTGGGCTACTTCTTTGGAAGAGTCTTGAGTTAGTCATTGATGAGTGAAGACAGTTTTATGTTGTGAGCACACAAGTGTAGCTGCTGAGTTTAGTTTGTAAATAAACAGCATGTGTTTATTCTAACAACGATCTACTGATGTTCTCTGTCTCTGTACCAACTTGATCACCCTGATATAAGTGTGCAACCTGCATCTTTTAGCCCCAACAAACCCAAGGGCACTGGATCCAACAATGCCATCAATAGAAATAGTAAAGGATTTTATAAAAGTAAAATACTAGTTGCTAAAAAGGTAGAACCAACTAGAAACAAAGGAAAGAACAAAAAGCTAAAAGCTACTGCGGATGCTGGAAATCCAAAACAAAATAAAAACAGAATTACCTGGAAAAACTCAGCAAGTCTGGCAGCATCGGCGGAGAAGAAATCAGTCAACGTTTCGAGCCCTCATGGCCCTTCAGCAGAACTGAAGCATAGTTTCAACAAGGGAGAAATATAAATTGGTTTAAGGTGGGTGGGGGGGAAGAGACACATTGAGGGTGTGGTGTGAGCAGATAATCAAAAGATGTCAGAGACAAAAGGGTCAAAGAGGTGTTGAAGGTGGTGGTCTTTGTCTGAGAAAAGTGCTAATTAAGAATGCAAGACAGGATATTCAAAGTACAGCTCTAGTGGGGGTGGGGTGGAAAGACTAAAGGTTTTAGTTTTAGATTTAAAAATAATGGAAATAGGTGGGGAAAGAAGAATCTATATAAATTATTGAAAAAAAAGGCGGGTGGGGGGGGAAAAGAAACGGGGTGGGGATGGGGGGAGGGGGAGTTTAAGATCTAAAGTTGTTGAATTCAATATTCAGCCCAGAAGGCTGTAAAGTGCCTAGTCGGAAGATGAGGTGCTGTTCCTCCAGTTTGCGTTGGGCTTCACTGGAACAATGCAGCAAGCCAAGGACAGACATGTGGGCAAGAGAACAGGGTGGAGTGTTAAAATGGCAAGCGACAGGGAGGTTTGGGTCTTTCTTGCGGACAGACCGCAGGTGTTCCGCAAAACGGTCGCCCAGTTTGCGTTTGGTCTCTCCAATGTAGAGGAGACCACATTGGGAGCAACGAATGCAGTAGACTAAGTTAGGGGAAATGCAAGTGAAATGCTGCTTCACTTGAAAGGAGTGTTTGGGCCCTTGGACGGTGAGGAGAGAGGAAGTGAAGGGGCAGGTGTTGCATCTTCTGCGTGGGCATGGGGAGGTGCCATAAGTGGAGGTTGAGGAGTAGGGGGTGATGGAGGAGTGGACCAGGGTGTCCCGGAGGGAACGATCCCTACGGAATGCCGTCAAGGGGGGTGAAGGGAAGATGTGTTTGGTGGTGGCATCATGCTGGAGTTGGCGGAAATGGCGGAGGATGATCCTTTGAATGCGGAGGCTGGTGGGGTGATAAGTGAGGACAAGGGGGACCCTATCATGTTTCTGGGAAGGAGGAGAAGGCGTGAGGGAGGATGCGCGGGATATGGGCCGGACACGGTTGAGGGCCCTGTCAACGACCGTGGATGGAAAACCTCGGTTAAGGAAGAAGGAGGACATGTCGGAGGAGCTGTTTTTGAAGGTAGCGTCATCAGAACAGATGCGACGGAGGCGAAGGAACTGAGAGAATGGGATGGAGTCTTTACAGGAAGCGGGGTGTGAGGAGCTGTAGTCGAGGTAGCTGTGGGAGTCGGTAGGCTTGTAATGGATATTGGTGGACAGTCTATCATCAGAAATTGAGACAGAGAGGTCAAGGAAGGGAAGAGAAGTGTCAGAGATGGACCATGTGAAGATGATGGAGGGGTGGAGATTGGAAGCAAAATTAATAAATTTTTCCAGGTCCCGACGAGAGCATGAAGCAGCACCGAAGTAATCATCGATGTACAGGAGAAAGAGTTGTGGGAGGGGGCCGGAGTAGGACTGGAACAAGGAATGTTCCACATACCCCATAAAGAGACAGGCATAGCTGGGGCCCATGCGGGTACCCATAGCCACACCTTTTATTTGGAGGAAGTGAGAGGAGTTAAAGGAGAAATTGTTCAGTGTGAGAACAAGTTCAGCCAGCCGGAGGAGAGTAGTGGTGGATGGGGATTGTTGGGGCCTCTGTTCAAGGAAGAAGCTAAGGGCCCTCAGACCATCCTGGTGGGGGATGGAGGTGTAGAGGGATTGGACATCCATGGTGAAGAGGAAGCGGTTGGGGCCAGGGAACTGGAAATTGTTGATGTGACGTAAGGTGTCAGAGGAATCACGGATGTAGGTGGGAAGGGACTGGACAAGGGGAGAGAGAAGGGAGTCAAGATAACGAGAAATGAGTTCCGTGGGGCAGGAACAGGCTGACACGATCGGTCTGCCAGGACAGTTCTGTTTGTGGATTTTGGGTAGGAGGTAGAAGCGGGCCGTCCGAGGTTGGGCGACTATCAAGTTGGAAGCTGTGGGAGGAAGATCTCCAGAGGAGATGAGGTCAGTGACAGTCCTGGAAACAATGGCTTGATGTTCTGTGAACAAAGGAAATCTTTCATGGATGTTGAAGGAATGGCGGAGATACTAGATGAGCACTTTATCTTGTTTTTCACAGAAGAATGAAAGGACCCAACAGGAGAAGATGAAGAAATTAGATAAAATAACTAGTCAAGATATTAGGATTTAAATGATTTGTGGAGCTCTGTGGAAAGGCACTAGGACTTGATGGCATGCATACTGGAACGTTGAGGAAAATCAGAGGAAAAAATAACTCAGGCTTTGACTGGAGTCTTCCAAATATCCTAGGACATGGAAATTATATCCACCAAAAGGTTGGTGAATTGCCAAAGTATTAGCTTGATTCAAGAAGTGAGACAGCATAATCAGGCAATGATATACTAGTCAGTTTAACATCGTACTGGGTTCATAATATGGAATAAAATTAAAACCCAAGTAGAAAGACATGGATTAATTAAAGGTAGCCAACATGAATTTTTAAAAGACAAGTGTTGTACGATAACTTTAATTGACTTCTTTGAGAAGATAACTATTGATAAAAGAAATGCAATATTAATTTTCAAAACAACATTTAATGACAAATCGGGGTTACAATATTGAAGGGAATGTGGCAGCATTAATGGAAAGTTGGTTAAAGGACAGAAAGCAGAGAGGAGTAGTGGTTAATCGATGTTTTTCAGGCTAGAATATAAGAAGTGCTGACTCCAAAGGCAGTGTTGTAATCATAGTTTTTCCTAACATACACATGTACTGGAGTAGGGCATGGAGAATATGGTATCAAAAGACCGGATTTTCATATTTTAGACTTTTCCCGAGCCCGCGATCCTGTCTGCATCATGGAAACGCCCGCCCTATTATGCCATAGAAGCGGGCATGGGCTGGGACCATGCCTGCTACCTGCAGAGGTGCCAAACCCAAAAAGGCAACAAAGACCGGTGGATGGCTAGGCCACAGGGTAGAAGGTCTGCCTCCATTTACTGAGACAGAAACCAAGCTCTATCCATGGTTGTTAGACCCTCTAGCCCTCATGCTCCCATCCATCCTCCATGCCATCCTGCACCCTCCATGCCCACTCGCCCAGTATCCACTGGGTACAGAATTCATGAGCATTATAATAACATTGGAATGTCTTTGAAATGCTCATGAAATATATAACTAAAATCAAACAACAACATGCCATTTGAAAAAATTACCCATTACAATCTCAAAACTGGCAGTCAAACACAGTGACAGTCCCATTGAAGAAACCTTCAATCCTGCCCAAATAAACACACAGGCATTGAAAAACAACTTCAGAGAAAGATCAAGTTATTACAAGGTAATAAAACTTTCACTGCAACAAAGCCTATAGTTCACTTTGCTACTGTGTAACAAACCCCCAGGACTGAATGCATTAGTCAGTCTTGGAGCTCTGCCAAGCATTGATAATGAGTCTGTCTGGCAAAACAGATGTCTGGCCACCTATTTAGCCTACATATAGTGATACAGTTGCCAGATGACCTCATTATGGAAGCTTAGCTGAGCTCTAAGAATGACTAATGCATTCAGATCTGTGGGTGGCTGTTTACAAGGTTGCAAAGGAGACTGTTTACAAGGTTGCAAAGGAGACTGTTAGCTTTGTTTCATAGTTTTTTTATCTTGTAATAACTCGAACATTGTAGTGTTTTTTCAATGTCTGTTCATTTATTTGGACAGGATTAAAGGTTTCTTCATTGGAACTTTCACTGGCTGTGTGTATTTCACAGTTTTATCAGAAGGTAAGAGGGGGGATTTTTTCAAAGGGAATTTTGAATGCCTAATTTTTTTTTTTGGCTCCAACTCCAGACTAGGATTTCCCCCCATGAGTCCTCTGAAGAGCCGTGAGCCACATCTCATGCAGAAGCTGGCTCAACCCCATAAAAATTGCAGGGGGTCTGAAATACCCAATCACTCAATGGAAAGGACTTGCTACCCATACCCTTTCCTGTGCCAACAAAAATTCAAGGAAACTAAAGTAGGGGCAGGGATCCCTGAGTCGTGTCCCATCCACCATTCCTTCTGACTCAGTTCTGACATGGAGGGAGGCATGAGAATCCAGGTTAAATTTGCAGATATAGACAGCATGGTTAACTGTGAAGGAAAGTGTGCAACTTCAGGAGGGTGTAGACAGGTTAGTTGATTGGGCAAATAAATGATTGGATGAAATTTAATATAGAATTTTTTTGTGGGGCTACTTATTCGATCGGGGTGTGGAATAGGGAGTCAATATACTCTAAACAGTAACATTTTTAAAGGTATAGCAAAGCAAAAAGACTTGCAATTCAGATGCACAAATATTTAAAAATGGAAAGACGTAAATAAAGCTGTCAAAAAGCCAAACTTGTGCGGTCTGAAATGTTTTATAAATGGGGCTTGGAGTACTGAAGCAAAGAAAAGATATTAACCTCTAGGCAAAGTTAGAATATTGTGTCCAGTATTGGGTATGTTACTCTAGGAAGCTTGTCAAGGCATTGAAGATAATGCAGAATCTATTTTAAAGTTATACCAGGGGAGAGCAGCTTAGCCACTGAGCAACTGGACTAGAGGAACCGAGGCTCTTTTTATTAAAACAAAAAGATTAAGAGATCTGAAGCAGATTTTTAAAATATGGGTGATATCAATAAGGCAAATTGTGGAAAAACTTTTTCCACTGACCAGTTAGTTAGTAACTAGAGCACATAAATTGAGGATCATCAAAAGAGTAAATGAGGATGGCGATGGGAAGTGATTAGAAATGTTTTGACACTAAGGCTTGTTTGGACATAGAACGCCCTACCAGAAGCAGGAATGAAGGTAAAAAAGCTTTTAAAACAGACGTGGATAAATATTTCTACAACTACTCTGCACAAAAGATGATGTTGTGGTTGTCGAGTCCAATCATCTCAGCTGTAGGACATCATGACAGGAGTTCCTCAGCGTATTGTCATAGACCCAACCATCTTCAGCTGCTTCATCAATGACCTTCCCTCCATCATAAAGTCGAAGTGGGAATATTTGCTGATGCTTGCACACTCTTCAGTACCATTTGCAACTTCTCAGATGCTGAAGCAGTCCGTGCCCATGTGCAGCAGGACCTTGTCATAAGTGACAAGTAATACAAGTACCAAACAATGACCACCTCTAACCATCTCCCCTTGATATTGAACAGCATTGCTAAATCTCTGCCATCAACAGTGTTGGTGTTGAGAACCTTAACTGGACCAACCATATAAATACTGTGGCTACAAGAATAATTCAGAGGCTGGATATTCTGCAGCAAATAACTCACTTCCTCACTCCCCAAAGCCTTTCCATTATCTACGAGGCACAGTCTGGAAGGTGATGAAATATTTTCTAATTACCTGGATAAAGATAGCGTCAGCAACACTCAAGAACCATTACACCATCCAGGAAAACAGCTTGCTTGTTCAGCACCACATCCACCACCTTGAAAGTTCACTCCCTTTGCCACTGACGCACAGTGACAGCAGTATGTACCATCCACAAGATGCACTGCATCAGCTCGGGAAGTTCCCTTCAACAGCACCATCCAAACCTGCGATCTGTACTGCCAAGAAAGACAAGGGCAGCAGATGTATGGGAATGTGACCACCTGCAAGTTTCCCTTTAGGCCACATACCGTCCTGACTCGGGACTATATTGCTGTTCCCTCACGTGTTAGGTCAAAAACCGGGAACTCCCTTCCCAAAAGCACTCTATTACAGGTAAAATAGATGAGTTAAGGGTGAGGATGGACATGTGGAATTGTGATATAGTAGCCATCACTGAGACATGGTTGAGGGAAGGGTAGGATTGGCAGCTCAACATTCCAGGATATAGAATCTTCAGGCGAGACAGGGGAAAGGGTAAAAGAGGAGGAAGCGTTGCATTATTAGTTAAGGAGTCAGTTAGAGCAGTAAAGAGAGATGATATCTTGGAGGGGGCATCGAATGAAGTTTTGTGGGTAGAGTTTAGGAACAAAAAAGGGGCAACCGCATTATTAGGTGTTTATTATAGACCCCCAGATAGTCAGCGGGAAATTGAGGAGCAAATATGTGCACAATTTGTGGAGGTGTGTAAAAACAATAACAATAGGGTAATTATATGGTGATTTCAACTTTCCCAACATTAATTGGTATAGACATAGTGTTAAGGGCTTGGATGGAGTGGACTTCTTGAAATGTGTACAGGAGAACTTTTTAGATCAATGTGTAGAGGGTCCAATAAGGGACGGTGCATTGCTGGACCTAATTCTGGGGAATGAAGCTGGACAGGTGGCTGATGTGGTGGTGGGCGAGCATTTTAGCGATAGTGACCACAACATGGTACAGTTTAAGTTTGTTCTGGACAAAGAAATCGACAAGTTGCAAAAAAATGTTTTGGATTGGGGGAGAGTGGATTTTAGTAAAACAAGGCAGGATCTGGCCAAGGTAGACTGGGAACAGTTACTTGTGAGGAAATCTACAAAGGAACAGTGGGGGGTGTTCAAAAAGGAAATGGGGAGGGTACAGGCTCAACATGCTACCTCTAGGGTGATAGGAAGGAGTAACAAGCCCAGAGAACCATGGATGACCAGAAATATTCAGGTTACGATGAGAAGGAAAAGTGAGGCTTTTAGCAGGTACAAGGGAAGCAAATGAGCAGAGGCATTAGTGGAGTATGGACAGTGCAAGGTGGAGCTTAAGAAAGCAATTAGGAGAGCAAAGAGAGGATATGAGAAAGCTCTGGCTGGTAAAAGGGAAAATCCCAAAATATTTCATAAATATATCAATGGGAAGAGGATAACCAAGGAAAGAATAGGGCCCATAAGGGACCAAGGGGGCAATCTATGGGTGGAGCCAGAGGACATCGCTAGAGTGTTGAATGAATACTTCACGTCCATCTTCATCCAAGAGAATGAGGATGACGGTATCGAACTCTGGGAGAGAGACTGCGAGGTTCTTAAGCAAATTTATACAGGGAGTGACAAGTTATTGGAGGTGTTGGCAGGCTTAAAAGTGGACAGATCTCCAGGTCTGGATGATTTGTGTCCCAGACTGCTGAGGGAGGCAAGGGAGGAGATCGCAGGGGCTCTGACCCAAATTTTTAATTCCTCTCTGGCCTCACAGGGGAGGTTCCAGAGAACTGGAGAACAGCTAATGTGGTTCCGCTATTTAAGAAGAGTTTTAGAGATAGGCCAGGGAACTACAGGCCAGTGAGTCTCACGTCAGTGGTAGGGAAACTATTGGAGAAAGTGCTGAAGGAGAGTATCTATCTCCACTTGGAGAGGCAAGGTTTGATCAGGGATAGTCAGCATGGCTTTGTCAGAGGGAGGTCAGGCCTAACAAATTTGATTGAATTTTTTGAGGAGGTGACCAGGTGTGTAGATGAGGATAGTGCAGTTGATGTAGTTTATATGGACTTCAGCAAAGCCTTTGACAAGGTCCCACATGGGACACTTATAAAGAAGGCAAATCCACATGGAATACAGGGTAATTTGATAAGGTGGATTCAAAATTGGCTTAGTTGTAGGAGACAGAGGGTGATGACAGAAGGATGCTTTAGTGACTGGAAGCCAGTGTCCAGTGGCATACCACAGGGATCTTTGCTCGGTCCCCTATTATTTGTCATTTATATAAACGACATAGATGACTATGTGGGGGATAGGATTAGTAAATTTGCGGATTACACAAGATTGGCCGGGTGGTTAACAGTGAGGTTGAGTGTCTTGGGCTACAGGAAGATATAGACAGGATGGTCAAATGGGCAGATAAGTGGCAGATGGAATTTAACCCTGCAAAGTGTGAGATGATACACTTTGGAAGGAATAATTTGACAAGGAAGTATTCAATGAACAGCATGACACTAGGAAGTTCTGAGGAACAAAGGGACCTTGGCCTGTGTGTCCATAGATCTCTGATGGCAGAGGGGCAGATTAGTGGGGTGGTGCAAAAGGCATATGGGACACTTGCCTTTATCAATCGAGGCATAGATTACAAAAGTAGGGAGGTCATGTTGGAGTTGTATAGAACCTTGGTGAGGCCACAGCTGGAGTACTGTGTGCAGTTCTGGTCGCCACATTATAGGAAGGATGTGATTGCACTGGAGGGGGTGCAGAGGAGGTTCACCAGGATGTTGCCTGGGATGAAACATTTAAGTTATGAAGAGAGGTTGGATAGACTTGGATTGTTTTCGTTGGAGCAGAGAAGACTGAGGGGCAACCTGATCGAGGTGTACAAGATTATGAGGGGCATGGACAGGGTGGATAGGGAGCGGCTGTTCCTCTTAGTTGAAGGGTCAGTCACGAGGGGACATAAGTTCAAGGTGAGGGGCAGGAGGTTTAGGGGCGGATGTGAGGAAAAACGTTTTTACCCAGAGGGTGGTGACGGTCTGGAATGCACTGCCTGTGGGGGTGGTGGAGGCGGGTTGCCTCACATCCTTTAAAAAGTACCTGGATGAGCCCTTGGCACGTCATAACATTCAAGGCTTTGGGCACATCCGGGAGGGGGAGAGTTACCTGGACACTTTGTTTCAGGAGGCGGTCACACCCGGTAGATTAAGTACCTCAAGTTCGGTCAGTGGTCAGGGTCAGCAGGGTGTGACTGCAAGTGAGGCAGGTAGAGGGATCCTGTGTTCAGGAACAGAGGAGCCTCAGCTCTTGACCTTGTCCAACAGGTACGAGGTACTTGCTCTCTGTGTGGATGAGGAACAGGGCTGTCGGGAGGATGAGCCAGCTGACCACGGCACCGTGGCACAGGAGGCCATTTAAGAGGGGGAAGCAAAAAGACAAGTGGTAGTTGTAGGGGATTCTATAATTAGGGGAATTGATAGCATCCTTTGTAAGCAGGATCGGGAGTCCCGCATGGTATGTTGCCTGCCCAGTGCCGGGGTGAGGGACATCTCTGACCGGCTTGAAAGGATATTGGAGAGGGAGGGGGAGGATCCAGTTGTTGTGGTCCACGTCGGGACAAATAACAGAGGTGACACTAGGAAAGAGGACCTGTTTGGGGATTATCAGGAACTAGGAACTAAATTAAAGAACATGTCCTCAAGGGTTATAATCTCCGGGTTACTACCCGAGCCACGTGCAAATTGGCATAGGGACGCGAGAATATGGGAAGTAAACACGTGGCTAAAGGAGTGGTGCGGGAAAGAGGGGTTCCATTTCATGGGGCACTGGCATCAGTATTGGAACAGAAGGGATCTGTACCACTGGGATGGTCTGAACCCATCTGGGACCAATGTTCTAGCGAAAAGGGTAAATAGGGTGGTCAATAGGACTTTAAACTAGAAAGTGGGGTGGGGGGGAAGGGTAAAACTCCAAGAAGTATGACTAATGGGAAACAAAGCAGCAGGTTAGCGTGTGGGGGGGTGGATTCAACTTCATGGAAAATTATGAAAAAACTGAAAAGAAAGGAGAGCCCAGGAGAGGCTATTAAAGTCCCCAGAACGCAAAATAGGACAGAGTGTTTGGAAAGGGCTAGGAATCTAACTTCAAGCACATCAGATAAAGGGACGACAATGAGAAAAGGGACGGGAATACAGGACTGAAGGTGTTGTATCTGCACGCAGTATACGAAATAAGGTAAATGAGCTTGTGGCGCAGATTGAAATTGGCAGGTATGATGTGGTGGGCATCACGGAGACATGCCTGCAAGGGGATCAGGACTTGGAGCTAAATATCCAAGGATATACATCCTATCGAAAAGATAGGCAGGTTGGCATAGGGGATGGGGTTGCTTTGTTAGTAAGAAATGAAATTAAATCGATAGCAAGAAATGAGGTAGGGTCAGATGATGTAGAATCTGTGTGGGTAGAGTTGAGGAACCGCAAAGGTAAATAAACCATAATGGGAGTTATGTACAGGCCTCCAAACAGTAGTCAGGATGTGGGGCACAAGATACACCAGGAGATGGAAAAGGCATGTAAGAAAGGCAAGGTTACAGTGATCATGGGGGATTTCAATATGCAGGTAGACTGGGAAAATCAGGTTGGTAGTGGATCCCAAGAAAAGGAATTTGTCGAATGTCTACGAGATGGCCTTTTGGAGCAGCTTGTGTTGGAGCCCACTGGGGAACAGGCAATTCTAGATTTAGTGATGTGTAATGAGGCAGATTTGATAAGGGAGCTTAAGGTGAAGGAACCCTTAGGAGGAAGTGACCATAATATGATAGAATTCACCCTGCAATTTGAGAGGAAAAAGCTGGAATCAGATGTAACGCTATTACAGTTGAATAAAGGTAACTACAGAGTCATGAGGGAGGAGCTGGCCAGAATTAACTGGGAGATGAGCCTCGCAGGAAAGACAGTGGAACAGCAATGGCAGGAGTTTCTGGGAGTAATTTGGGAGACACAGCAAAAATTCATCCCTAGGAAGAAGAAGCATACTAAAGGGAGGACGAGGCAACAATAGCTGACAAGGGAAATCAGGGACAGCATAAAAGCTAAAGAGAAAGCATACAATGCGGCAAAGAGCAGTGGGAAACCAGGGGATTGGGAAGCCTACAAAGACCAACAGAAGATTAAATATGAGGGTAGGAAAAACAGAGGCAAAGACTATTTTCTAAATGGGGAGAGAATTCAGAAATCTGGAGTGCAAAGGGACTTGGGAGTCCTAGTCCAGGATTCTCTTAAGGTTAACTTGCAGGTTGAGTCGGTAGGTAGGAAGGCAAATGCAATGTTGGCATTTATTTCGAGAGGACTAGAATATAAAAGTAGGGATGTGCTGCTGAGGCTTTATAAGGCTCTGGTCAGACCACATTTAGAATATTGTGAGCAATTTTGGGCCCCGTAACTCAGGAAGGATGTTCTGGCCCTGGAGAGGGTCCAGAGGAGGTTCACGAGAATGATCCCAGGAATGAAAGGCTTAACATATGAGGAACGTTTGAGCGCTCTGGGTCTATACTCGATGGAGTTCAGAAGGATGAGGGGGGTATCTGATTGAAACTTACAGAATACTGAAAGGCCTGGATAGAGTGGACGTGGGGAAGATGTTTCCATTAGTAGGAGAGACTAGGATCCCAGGGCATAGATTCAGAGTAAAGGGAAGATCTTTTAGACAGAGATGAGGAGAAACTTCTTTAGCCAGAGAGTGGTGAATCTATGGAATTCATTGCCACAGAAGGCTGTGGAGGCCAGGTCATTGAGTGTATTTAAGACCAAGATAGATAGGTTCTTGATTGGTAAGGGGATCAAAGGTTACGGGGAGAAGGTGGGAGAATGGGGTTGAGAAACTTATCAGCCATGATTGAATGGCGGAGCAGACTCGATGGTCCGAATGGCCTAATTTCTGCTCCTACCTCTTATGGGCCAAGTGCTGGTAAATGGGATTAGGTAGGTAGGTCAGGTGTTTCTCACATGTCAGTGCAGACTCGATGGGCCGAAGGGCCTCTTCTGCACTGTGATTCTGTGGTGTATCTGCACCACAAGGACTGCAGCGGTTGAAGAAGGTGACTCATGATCACCTGCTCAAGGGCAATTGAGGGTGGGCAACCAATGCTAGCCTTGTGCACTCTTATACCATGAACAAATTAAAATAAAACAAAGATTTTAAAAGGATATGGAAAAGGACACAGAATAGGAAATGGCTAGTTCTTTAGAAAGCAAGCTTAGCTGCAATAGACTGTATAGTCTCATTTGTGTTCTGTAAAATTCTGTATGACCTGTAAATGAAAAAGTGAAGATAGTTCATCATGGCATTTCTCTCCTCCTGAATTGCCACCCTCGGCTGTCCCTGTCTCCCTTATTTTGTTTCCATTCTTGTGTCTCCCTCTCTCCCTCCCTTTATCTTCCTCCCCCTTCATTTTTCTGACTTGTCTTCCTCTCTCTAAACATCCTGAGACTTGCTTTGCCACCTGGAATCGTTATATGTTAAAATAATTATCTAGTACTTTGTCACAAATCTATAATAAGTAAGACAAAGTAGCACTTTATCTGATATGGGGCCATGGCCCCATAGTCTCATGGCCACTTCTTCCCCAGTTTGTTTTAATTGTTTGCCTCCTTTAGGTCTCTTTGCCATATGCCCCATTCCTGTCAACTGACCTCCAGTGTTTCTTCTAAATGCTGATTCCAGGCCATTGTTAAGATGATTGAAGTGATCCAAAGTAATGTGCTTTTTGATTTTTTACCTTTCTTGCTCTGCAAAATTTCTTCTCCTGACAATGTGACTTTGATGTGCGGGCAGGCAGTTATTGCAAACTTACCATGTTACTGCAGAGCATGTCAGTCAGAGGTAAGAAGCCAACAGTGATGCGTCTAGATTTTACCAAGAAGTTTTCTGAAGGCTAGTGTGGGTGGCAGTGTGTGTGAGCGTGTTTGTCTATTTCAAAATAAATATTGGACTATATTTGCTAACCAACTCTGATATCCCTGGGAAAAGGATACAGATAAATTTATTTTAATATCCAATTGTAACTATTCCTTGTGGCATAGCAATTGGCAGCAGAGAGCAAAAATGCAGCTGAAGATTAGAGGTGCTTTTATAAAATTTGTTTTTATGAAAATAACATAAATCTTTACAGTACCTATCTACTTTCTACCTACAGGCATCCATTGATATTTAAATTTCATTTTACAGATTAAAACAATTAGAGCACCAATTACTTCAAGTGAAAGCTTCAGCTCCATTCCGATTACCTGCTTTGAAATTTAAGGTGAGTGTAGAAGTAGGTTTATTACCTGCTATTTAAAATTTGCATAACTCTCAAATTCAGTGAGATGGGACTTCTTACTCCTGCCCCTTAATAATAAAAAAAATAGACTAAATCATTTACGTTCACTTGAGAATTTAGTCATATTATTCTCAACAACACTGTACTTTTGGTGACTGGTGCAGTGTCTTTGTGTTTTGACAGTGTATGTTTTTTGATAGATTGTGTGACAAAACTGCCCGCAATGATTTCCCCTCAAACACAATTTCAGCTTTGCTGATATAAAAGCAAAATATTGTTGATGCTGGAAATCTGAAATAAAGACCGAAAACGCTGGAAAAACTCAGCAGGTCTGGCAGCATCTGTGGAGAGAAAAACAGTTAATGTTTCAAGTCCATTTGACTCTTTTCAGCTTTGAAGAAGTCATACGAATTTGAAACATTAACTCTGTTTCCCTCTCTGCAGATGCTGCCAGACCTGCTGAGTTTTCCCAGCATTTCCTGTCTTTATTTCTGCTGAGTTTGAGTTTAAAGTGGCAGATAAAGGGAAAGTATCTGTAGCCTGTATATTCCCCTTTCCCACCCTAAAATGGTAGGCATAGCCACAGGTAACAAATCTTTAAAAGCTACCAATTAAAATTAAGGACAAGCTGCAAAACTATGCATCTACCAGACAAGATAGCAACAACTCGGTGACAATTTTACACTATATGATAACAGCTATAGATGTCAGCGACAACTGAATTACTTTATTCTGGAGGGTCTCTCCATCAGCAAGTAGAGTTTTACATAGATCATAGGCATTCATGGAATTCAGATTATTTCTGGTACATTTATACTTTAGCGACTGGTCTGACATTGGTTGTTAGCCTGTTTCCAGTCATCAACCAGAATAAGATGCATGTTTATGGCTAGGATAAGGGGGAGCCTGTGGAAGGTTCAGCATGGTGTGCAATGAGAAAGAACAGAATGGAGGACCTCTGTCTTATGACAAAGAAGTCCATGAGGTCCTTCCACTTGTTAGTGTAATTCATTCATTACAGCTGGTTCAGAAAAAAAAACTGCTTTGGCTTATTGCGACTATTTAAATTTGAGACTTGAACCAGTGTTGAGTATACATAAATTTAAAATTGGAGTATCCATTCCAATGTTGAAAAATAACCAGCGGAATTTTCATTTTAGCCCAGAATGTTGGCGATCATTGTGATTATGATTTTCAGGATGTGCATCCCAATTTATGAATTCCTAATAGATGAGATGCTTCTGATTTTTGTTTTGTGCCATTTATTTTTAATACTATTTGTCAAAGCGAAAACCAATTTAATTTATTTCAGGTTGAAAATTTCTTCTGCATGGGATCCCCTCTAGCTGTTTTCCTAGCATTACGTGGCATACGTCCTCAACATAGTGGTAATCAGGATCATATTCTACCGAGAAGTATCTGTGGCCGGTTGTACAATATATTTCACCCAACTGACCCTGTGGTGAGTTCTCATTCTATATGTAATGCACCTTAACCATGTTTGTGGTCTCTTGAACTGTGAAATAATCATAGGAAATAGGAACAGGAGTAGGCCATTTGTCCTTTAGAACCTGCTCCGCCATTCAACTAGATCATGGATGATCATCTACCTTAAAGCCATTTTCCCATGCTATCCTCATATCCCTTGATGCCATTAGCATCTAGAAATCTATCAATCTCTGTCTTGAACATACTCAATGGCTGATTCTCCACAGCCCTCTGCGATAGAGAATTCCAAAGATTCACCACACTGAGTGAAGCAATTCCTTCTCACCTCAGCCCTAAATGGCCTGCCTCTTATTCTCTGACTCAGTCCCTGGTTTTAGACCCCTCCAGCCAAGGGAAACATCCTGCATCTACCCTGTTGAGTCCTTTAGGAATTTTGTATGCTTCAATGAGATCACCTCTCATTCTTTGAAACTCTAGAGAATATAGGCCGAGTCATCTCAATCTCTCCTTTATAGTACCATCCTGCCATCCCAGGCATCAGTCTGGTGAAACTTCATTGCACACCTCTATGACAAGTATATCCTTCCTTAGATAAAGAGACCAAAACTGTATGCAATACTCCAGGTGCGATCTCGCCAAGGCTCTATACAATTGCAGCAATTCTTTTTCACTCCTGGACTCAAATCCTCTTGCAATAAAGGCCATTGTATCATTCGCCTTCCTAATTGCTTGTTGCACCTGCAGTGACTTATGAACAAGGACACCCAGATCCCTTTGGACATCAACACTTCCCAATCTCTCACCATTTCCCTACCAAAGTGCATAACTTCATATTTTTAATTTTA
Organism: Cetorhinus maximus; assembly: GCF_964194155.1. Taxonomy (NCBI): domain Eukaryota; kingdom Metazoa; phylum Chordata; class Chondrichthyes; order Lamniformes; family Cetorhinidae; genus Cetorhinus; species Cetorhinus maximus. The sequence goes on along the minus strand of NC_135896.1, from coordinate 46,516,138 downwards.
TATTCCATCTGCCATATATTTGCCCACTCACTTAAGCCTAAATCTTCTTGAAGCCTCTTTGGATCCTCTGCACAACTTACATTCCCATCTAGTTTTGTACCATTGGCAAACTTGGAAATATTACATTTGGTCCCAACATCCAAGTCATTGCTATAGATTGTGAATGTCTGGGGCTCAAGCACTTATCCTTGCGGTACCCCACTAGTCACAGCCTGCCAACCTGAGAATGATTCAATTGTCCCTACTCACTGTTTTCTGTCAACCAATTTTCAATCCATGCCAGTATATTACCCCCAAACCCATGTGTTCAAATTTTGCTTACTGACCTCCTGTGTGGGACCTTATTGAAAGCCCCTTATTCTGCTAGTTACATCCTTAAAAAAAACTCTAACAGGTTTGTCAAACATGATTTCCCTTTTGTAAATCCAAGTTGACTTTGCCCAATCCTACCATTATTTTCTAAGTATCCAGTTATCACATCCTTCAGATAGACTCTAGCATTTTCCCTACTACTGATATCAGGCTAACAAGTCTGTAGTTCCCTGTTCTCTTTTCTCCCTCCTTCCTCAAAGAGTGGGGATACATTTGCTATCTTCCAATCTGAAGGAACCATCCCAGAATCTATAGCTATTGCTAGCCACCTCTCTCAACGTTCTGGGATGTAGATCATCCTCCCAGAGGATTTATCAACTTTCAGTTCAATTAATTTCTCCAATACTACTATTTACTAGCACTACTTTCTTTCAGTTCCTCATGCTTGCTGGTCCCTTGGTTCTGTAGTATTCCTGGGAGGTTTTTTGTATCTTCCTCCATGAAGACAGACACAAAGTATTTGTTTAGTTTCTTTGCCATTTCTTTATTCCACATTATACATTCTCCTGTCTCTGCATGTAGTGGGCCCACATTTTGTTTTTGGCTAGTCTTTTCCTTTTTGCATACTTATAGGAGCTTATATAGTCAATTTTTATGTTTCTTACTAGTTTACTTTTATATTCTGTTTTCTCTTGCTTTATTAGTCTCTTAATGCTCCTTTGCCGAACTCTAAAATGCTCCTAATCCTCAAGCTTAGTATGATTTGGCACTTTATAAGCCTCTTCCTTTGATCTAATCTAACCTTAAGTTCTCTTGTTTGATCACCTTAAGGAAATTTCCTGCAGGTTTTTTGTGCCTCAAAGGAATGTAAACTTTTTGTAAACCATGTATTAATTCTTTAAATGCTAGACATTGCCTGTCTATCACATACCTTTTAATGTAGTTTCCCAATCTACCACAGCCACTTTGCCCCTCATACCTTCGTGGTTTCCTTTGTTTAGATTTAAGACCCTAGTTTTGAATTGAACAACATCACTTTCAAACTTAATGTAAAATTCTATCATATTATGGTCACTCTTCCCTACAGAATTCTTTACAATAAGATTACTAATTAGCCCTTTCTCATTACACAATACTAGATCTAAAATAACCTGTTCCTTATTTGGTTTCTCAACATAACTGTTCTAGAAAATCATCCTGTATACATTCCAGGAATTCGTCCTCCACAGCGTTAGTGATAATTAGGTTTACCCAGTCTATATGTAGATTGAAGACCTCACAATTACTATATTACCCATGCTATATGCCCTCCATTCTCCTGATTTATACTGTGCCTTGCATTACCACTACTGTTTGATGGCCTAAAAACAATTCCTACTAAGCTGCCTCTTGCTATTTCTTAGCTCACCCAAACTGATTCTGCATTTTGATCTTCCGATTTAAGATCCCCTCTCACTAATGTACTGATCTCATCCTTTATTAACAGCACTACCCTACCTCCTTTTTCATTTTTTTTCCAATCCTTTCTTAATGATGTTGAATACCCTTGAACATTCAGTTCCTTACCCTGGTCGCCCTGCAGCCACGTCTCCTTAATGGCAATTATATTGCACCTTTTTACTTCAATTTGAGCCATCAATTCATCTGCCTTGTTGCAAATGCCGTGTGCCTTTTAGATAGAGTGCTTTTAATTCTACCTTTTTTTAATTTACACAGCCTCTAGCCTTTTCTGCTGGAGTACTGTTGAGTTTGTATGCTCTGTCCCTTCCTGCCACACTCAGATTATCAGTTCCCTTACTGCTACCTTGTTGTCTTGCCTTGTCCTCTCTTTAATTTATCACATCTTCCCTTACTTGATTTCTCACCCCCAATATTTAGTTTAAAGCCCTGTCTACTGCCCTAGTTATGTAATTTGCCAGAACACTGGTCCCAGCACAGTTCAGGTGAAGACAGTTCCAAAGGTACAGCACCCACTTTGCCAGTGCCCCATGAATCAAAACCCATTTCTCCCACACCAAACTTTGAGCCATGCATTTAACCCTCTAATCTTATTTACTGTAATCCAATTTGCTTGTGGCTCAGGTAATGATCCATAGATTATTACCTTTTGAGGTTCTGCTTTTTAACTTATCCCCTGGTTGCTCATACTCTAAAGTCGAACCTCCTTCCTAATCCTATCTATGTCGTTGGTACTTACATGGAACACGACAACTGGATCCTCCCCCTCCCACAAGAAGTTCCTTTCCAGCCCAAAGCAGATGTCCCAAGCCCTCACACCAGACCGGCAACAACAGCCGTCTTGGCTGCAGAGAATTATGTCTATCCCCCGATTATACTGTCCCCTATTACCATTACATTCCTATTATCTCTCCTGCACCCCCCTCCACACCCACCTGAACAGTGCCATGGTCAGTTCTCCCATCCACCCTGCAGCCCCTGCTTTCATCTATACAAGCTGCAAGAACTTCGAACCTATTGGGCAATTGCAAGGGCTGATACTCCTCCACTTCTACCTTCATGATCCCCATAGCTGCATCACTCTCAGTCGCTATCCTAGTGGGTGTGACCACCTCATGGAACAAGGTTTTCAGGTAACTTTCCCCCTCCCTGAGCTGTCGCAGTGTCTTCAGCTTGACCTCCAGTTCAATAACTCTGAGCCGAAGTTCCTCCAGCCACAGGCATTTACTGCAGATGTGTTTGTCTTGGATCACGCAGGTGTAAATGAGCTCCCACATTCTGCAGCTGCCACAAATCTCCTGCCCTGCCATCTTGATAGCATTTAATTAATTAATTATTTTATTGGTTAAATTTTAATTAATGTCTCTGGTCCTGCCCGTGCTTATATTCTTATCATTTCAATAAATATTCTACTTAGCACAATTGAAATTCTCTAGTTAAGATAAATAGGAAATGCTCACCAGTCAATCTAATAAGGTTCTCTAATAGTAGTAAAACTTACTACTACTAATAAAACCTTTCAAAATTTAGATAATTTTAGTAATTATAAGATAAATGTGAAAAATACTCACCAACCAATCAACATTTTTTTCCAAAAACATACTTTATTCGTATAATTTATAAAAGTACATTACAAAACATTTCAACATGACAAACTACCTGTTTTCCTATGACATCACACTTGATTTTTCTCAGAACGTGATCGACCTGCTCTGGAGGCCTGGATTGGATAGCTCTTTTATGTGCTGCTGTCTGCCTCCAGGTCCTCCTCTGTTCCGATTACTATAACACTGAGTCTGCATTTCTTTGCTGTCTCTTGTGTACTCTTTCCCAGTCAAGGATGTATGCAGCTCTCTCCGAGGCCTTCACAATACCATTGTTAAATATGCACAGTTAGATAATAAGGGATCAGAAAGGAATTAAATAACCATGAGGTACAAAACGATCAGTATGCTAAAATGAAACAAATCAGTTGCAGAACTGCTCATTATATATTGGATTTTCACCTTGGCTCAAATCTGCTGCATGTTGATGGTATGAAAATCTTGTCCAATCTAGCTGTGAAGACCCATAAAATAGATGATTACTGGGGTTACAAAAGACGAATTATCATAAGGGCACAGTAGGGTGCTTTTCTTTTGGAATGGAAGCAGACCAAAGGGAGTTTTACCCTGCATCAAACTGTACTATATTTGATCAGGGAGTGTGTACAGTACTATAGAGTGCCCAAAATGCAAATTATTTAATTCCTCTACTGTTTACTCTTAGCATAAGAAAAACTTAAATCAAAGTAGAAGCTTTTGTCTCCTAGATGGTGCAGTGATTTAAGCATTTGTTTTACTTTATAAACTGGGCTACAGTATAGGCTAGATTAATGGCCCTCTTTGTTGCCAGTAAGGATCCTTAGTAAAATGATAAGTACGCTCATTCTTGTTTCTGCTGGATACAAGCAAAAAAAGCACTTGTGTTCTCCACCTGGTCCACGCCTCAACATCTGAACTAAAAATATTGATAATTGCATTGGGTGAATGAAAGGCAGAGAATGCTTATTTCAAAGGATAATACCTTGAATGAACATGTCTTGCCTTGAGCAAAAAGTATAAAAAGTAATTAAAAAGCATGCCCTCTTGGCTCCAGTGGTTTCTGTGAGATGTATTGATGACAAATATCTGATGCTTCTGTTTAGTCTCTTACTTGACCCATTCCTTAATTCTCATTTCTAGTTCTCATGCTTAGTAGTTTCTCCGTAATATTTTGCCACTTCAAGTGTGCGCAGCACTAAAAAAAAATGGACATGAGCCAGAGACTTGACAAGTGTGAAATCTTAATTTATTTGTAGGCCTATCGACTAGAACCTCTGATCCTGAAACATTACAGTAATATTGCACCCCTCCAAATCCATTGGTACAACACAACTGTCTTAACAAAATACGATGACCTAAGGCCAACCTATATCAAGCCTGCCAAAGAGTCGCTGAATCCTTCAACGGCTCCCTCAGCGTCTACCTCACATACAGAAATGGAAAATCTGCCAAGTCCAAGTACCTCGCCAGTTATGCCTCGACGAAACTATGGGGAATCAATAACCAGCCTAGGAAAAGCAAGTATAATGGGTGAGATATTAAAAGTGTATCTGTTTTTAAACTGCATTAAATAACTGGAGAGGACAATGAAGAAATGCGATTAATTTTGAGGATGTTAAAAGGCATTTTTATTATCGGCATTTAATGTATTTTTACCATAAATTTATAGGCTCTATAAACAATAAAAATAACTAAAATGCTAATGATTTTTCTACATCCTGACTACAAAATGTTTAATTTTATTGTACTTATTGAAAATTGGTTAGGTTAACCTACTTGTTCCCTGGAATAGCATTTCAGAATAAGAAAACTGAGCAGCCAGCATGTTGGTGCATTTGCTATTGAGGTTTTTTTTTTAAAAGGTCAGTGTTTTCCTAGTTGCACAGTGGGTAAATCCACAAACTGTGTTTTGGAGTAATTTGGACTATAATCTAAAATTTCTGAGTTGTGATATTAGGGCAGGAATGAAAAATGGAGCAACTCCATGTTGTGCCACCCATGGAAATTTTCTGTTATAAGTTGGAAGAAAAGCAAATTTAAGTGATAAGGAAATCAGATGCTAATTTCAGAGATAAAAACAAAAAACTGCGGATGCTGGAAATCCAAAACAAAAACAGAAACAGAAATACCTGGAAAAACTCAGCAGGTCTGGCAGCATCGGCGGAGAAGAGCACAGTTGACATTTCGAGTCCTCATGACTCTTCAACAGAACTAAGTAAAAATAGGAAAGGGGTGAAATATAAGCTGGTTTAAGGGGGGGGAGGGGGGCGGTTTGTTGGGACAAGCAGCCAGTGCTAGGTGGAGATAACCAAAAGCTGTCACAGACAAAAGGGCAAAGAGGTGTTGAAGGTGGTGATATTATCTGAAGGAATGTGCTAATTAAGAGTAGAAGACAGGACAGATAAGGTACAGATAGCTCTAGTGGGGTGGGGGAATACTAGTTAGAAATAAACAATAGGTGGAAATACATTTAAAAATAATGGAAATAGGTGGGAAAAGAAAAATCTATATAAATTATTGGAAAAAACAAAACGTAGGGGGAAGAAACAGGAAGGGGGTGGGGATGGAGGAGAGAGTTCAAGATCTAAAATTGTTGAACTCAATATTCAGTCCGGAAGGCTGTAAAGTGCCTAGTCGGAAGATGAGGTGCTGTTCCTCCAGTTTGCGTTGAGCTTCACTGGAACAATGCAGCAAGCCAAGGACAGACATGTGGGCAAGAGAGCAGGGTGGAGTGTTAAAATAGCAAGTGACAGGGAGGTCTGGGTCATGCTTGCGGACAGACCAAAGGTGTTCTGCAAAGCGGTCACCCAGTCTGCGTTTGGTCTCTCCAATGTAGAGGAAACCGAATTTCAGAGACCCAGTTTAGCAACTTGGGTTGCTTGTTTTCTACATAACCTTGTGCTTTAAAACATGGATCCAGGTATTGTCCAATGTGGAAGTTGTTTAAAGGATGTTTGCAAGTACAGGGGAAAGTCTTTTGATAAAAATACATTACTACACCGTTTCTCTAACCACTGCAACTTCTTCATTAAGCTTTGTGGATGTTTGCTGTGGGGTTAGCTTTATGAGCTTGGAAACAACAGAAGGGCATGTCCTACTCCATGGGCAGAATTCTCCCTGCAGGCTTCTGAAACGTGCTGTAATTGGGATCAGAAACTATACTGTGTAAGAAAGAGATGCTTACCTGTGATTTTCCCCAGAGTGGACAATTAATGACCAGTTACCATCCAATTAAGGACAGTGGGTGGTCTCTCGAAGCTTGAAGGCCAATTAGAGTTCCTCTAGTTTGAATGTAGTAGCAGGATGCTGTGGTAGGTAAGTGAGGAAGCGGGCACACCAAAATGGAGATGTCCTCTCCAACCTTTTCAAATTTAAAGATGAAATAGATTGAACAGCCTGGCCACCATTGTGGGGGTGGGGGATGGGGAATAGTGTGGCGTTTGTCCTGCACTGAGGTGAACAGGGAGGGCCTCTAAGGCTGTCTGGAGTACTGACTCTCCTCAACCCTACATCCCCCAACCTGCCACTGGGAGGCCACCTCCAGGCTGCAACACAGTTCCCAACGCCTCCAGGGACCTAGAGGCCAACTGGAAAATCCCAGTCAGCCTTGGTTAACAGGCCTTTATGGACCTTTAAGTGGGTAAATAGGTGCTCTACTTGTGGGTGGGTAGTTCTGCTGCCCACCCCTTGCACACATAACCCCGGGCCCACCCACCTCTGTTTCTGCCCCCAGCAGGGACTGAAAACCCAGTCCCCTATGATTTTTGGAAGAGGATGACAGAGCCAGGAAGGAAGGCGAGGTTATTCAGGCAGAACCAAAAGCGTTTTTGGCACATCATGCTGTTACCTTCACACCAGGCTGTACTGACCAATGCAATAGAACCTCCACTTATCCCAGGAGCAGTAGCTTCAGTGACTACACTAATCAAGAAAATTAATTTAAGAACTATGCTCCGAGACCTTTCCTGCAGGCCATCACCACCACAGTCAGAATTTTGTATGACTGAGGCATTTCTAGCTACATCTCGTAACCTCTAAAATGATCTAAATCTCTGCATATCTGCATCGTAAAAGACAATAGATAGTTCATTCAAGCTAGCCTGTACTTCAGGCTCTCCATGAAACTCCCTCTAACTTGTAAGTGCACGTTCAATTTTAGAGTTGCAAGATTCTCAAAACTACAGGGAATTATTTATTGCATTAATGTGGAATTACATACTTTTCTCTGGAAGCTTTTTCTGTTGTAGTTTACATTCACCAAAGTGCATTTAATTTCTGACTAGCAGCTGTGGCTCAATGGATAGCACTATTGCCTGAGATTTGAGAACAAAAATCTAAGCTAACATTCCAATGTAGTACTGAGGGAATGCTGTACTGTTGTAGACGCTGTCTTTTGGATGAGATGTTAAGCCAAAACCCTATCTGCTCTCTAAGGTGGACGTTCAATATCCCTCTTGCAGAGGAGAGCAGGGCAGTTATTCCTGGTGTCCTGGCCAATATTTATCATTCAGTCAACATCACAAACGGTTTATCTGATCATTATTGCATTGCTTTTTGTGACAGCTCATTGTGTCCCAGTTGGCTGCTGTGTTTCCTACATTACATCAGTGACTACACTTCAAAAGCACTTCATTGGTTTGGGGCATCCTGAAGCCATGAAAGGTGCTATATATATGTAAATCTGGTCTTTTCAGTAGTGACTTTTGGGAATTACTAAATTGAGACTAACGGTACTCTCAGCAACAATGCCTTGTGAAAGGTGCATTTTTAAGCTCCAGCTGAGCAGTAGTAAAAAGCAATCCATTGACCAACAGAACAATCTTATACCAGGCTAATGACTTTGAGGTCTATTCTGAGGCACTCAGTGGAGAGAGGAAGCTCCACAATATAGCCCAGCTAGAGTATTAAAGATTTTGCGCTTTCAGCTTTGCCTATTCAAAGAGGTCTACTAATGGATGTACAGGAGGTGAAAGAGGAAAAGGGACTAAGTGCGGCAAGGCGATCAGACAAAGTCAGCAGCAGCATGTAGAAGAAGCAAGAGGCAACAGTTGGCCAGACAAATCCATATAAATTTCATTTAAAAACCTGTCTTAATATCTGTTCTGCCCAGTCTATAAGCAGCCCTGTGAACATTTCCCCCTTTCCCAAAAGATGTATTTATGCACTGACAGTTCTCTGAAGAAACTTACCAAATCCCCTTCCCAAACTACCCATAAACAATATCTGTAGACACTTCAGCTTCACTGCTACAATAATTTCTATCCCTAAAATGCAATGCATTCACACTTTTTTAGCTGCACTGTTTCCCCTTTGTGCCAGTTTATGCTTTCCCACCTTGTAGGCTTAATCACAACATGATTAGCAGAAGTATGTAAGGTGACTGGTTGCTCTACTTCAGTATATGAACCTGAAGTATATGCTGAAATGGCCTTTGTCTCGCATTGTTCTAACAAATGCAGCCTCAATTACTTCAGATCTCTCTTTTGTATTTCTATTTCCTCATAAGAAGCTGCATCCTGAGTAAAATGCACTATATACCCTTTCTTTATTGTCTCAAAGTCCTTTCTCTATGCAGTAATCCCTCCAACTATGGTCTTACTAAGGCTTTGTATGGTTCAATATTATATCGTCACTATTATATTCCTCAATTCTTGCAAGAAATCCAGTATTCCTTTTTTCCTTAGTTTAAGTCTTATACAATTGAAATGCTTCTTTTAATGTTTGGTAAACCTGAACTCCCAAATCCATCTGCTCTTCCATATCACCCAGTTTCCCCCTATTCAAAGTAGAATCGTTAATTTTATTTAACCAAAATGTACATTGAGTTCCCATCATTCTATCTACCAATATCCCCTTGCAACTTTCTTTGCTCCTCAGACTGACTTGATTCCTATTTTGGTATTATTTCCAGTTCTCAACATCACTCCCTCTGAAGTCTGGGTTGGCTCCTTCTGATTACACTGTATTCACATCAATATTTTCATAATTTCATCTTTATAACTAAAAATTCCAAGATTTTCCACACCATAAATGTTAAACTAATGGTTCTGTAACTATCTGTTTAAGCTCTGTTTCCCTCTTTGAAAATGGGTATTACATTAGCCCCTGTCCAGTGTCTGATACATGTTCACATTTAATAGAACCCTGAAGCATATTTTCTCAGGACTCCGCTATTTCTTTCCTACGTTCCCCGCCATCAACCCACCCCAATCCCACCCCTAATCATTGGATAAATCTCATCAGATCCTGGCACTTTGTCCTTCTTTAGGTTGGAAACTTCTCCAGTACTTTCCCTTTACTTATGGATTCTCTCCAGTTGTTATTTGTTGTACGCGGCCTGCCCATTTCAATGGGTGGTATCTGTGAATTTGTTTTGATGGCCATGCATACATTATATGTAAGCAGCAGTATCTTCCAGGTTGCCGCACATTCGTGCCCACATACACCTTAGAAGGAAGCTTGCCTCCTATTCACTGGCTTTTTTAAAACACTTTTGTGAAGTGCTGGTTAAGTACAGCACTGATTTCTGTTTATTCTCTAAGTCTCCATCCTCCCTTCTCTGATTCCTTCTCACATTTAACAATTCTCTTTCTTTTCATTGATATACTTGTAGAACGCTTTCCTGATTTTTTTTTTTTCATTTTAATTCTCTCCATTTCCAAAGGAACACTCATTTATAAAGCAGCTTCAACATAGAAAATGTCCCAAGATGCTTTGAAGACGTATAGATGACAGGCCAAAGAAGGTGATGCTTCAAGAAGGAGCTAGAGAAGCAGAGATATTTAGGGAGAGAATTTTACAACTTGGTACTCGGGCATCAGAAAGCACAATCACCCGTCGTAGGACAAAGTAGGGTGGGGCTTCTGTAAGTAGTCGAGAAAGAGATGGGGATTTTAGAGGATTGGTTACAGGGCTGGAAAGATAGGAAGGGACGGGCTATGTATGATTGATGGAGCCATATGAAGTCTTTTAAAGTTCATACCTGGCACATGAGATTAAAGGTGAAAAGAGTTCCTCACCCAAGCTGATTTGTTAATATCTTTGATGGAAGGAAACCTGTCCTTATCTGGTCTGACCTACAGCAATGTGGTTGAATATATTGAACATATTCAAGACTGAGTTAGACAAATTTTTGATCTACAAAGGAGTCGAGGGTTATGGGGAACAGGCAGGAAAGTGGACTTGAGGCCACAGTCAGATCAGCCATGATCTTATCGAATGATGGAGCAGGCACAAGGGACTGAATACCCTACTGCTCCTAATTCTTGTTTTCTTGTGTTCCGTTCTTAATGTTTGAATGATCTGATGTTATTGTGCTTTTGATCCACAAGGTGGCATTGTAGACATGGGTGTTTGTTAAATGATAAAAACAAAAAGCTAAAAGCTACTGCGGATGCTGGAAATCCAAAACAAAACAAAAACAGAATTACCTGGAAAAACTCAGCAAGTCTGGCAGCATCGGCGGAGAAGAAATCAGTCAACGTTTCGAGCCTCCATGGCCCTTCGGCAGAAGCAGCATAGTTTCAACAAGGGAGAAATATAAATTGGTTTAAGGTGGGTGGGGGGCGGGGGGGAAGAGACACATTGAGGGTGTGGTGTGAGCAGATAATCAAAAGATGTCAGAGACAAAAGGGTCAAAGAGGTGTTGAAGGTGGTGGTCTTTGTCTGAGAAAAGTGCTAATTAAGAATGGAATACAGGATATTCAAAGTACAGCTCTAGTGGGGGTGGGGTGGAAAGACTAAAGGTTTTAGTTTTAGATTTAAAAATAATGGAAATAGGTGGGGAAAGAAGAATCTATATAAATTATTGAAAAAAAAGCGGGTGGGGGGGGAAAAGAAACGGGGTGGGGATGGGGGGAGGGGGAGTTTAAGATCTAAAGTTGTTGAATTCAATATTCAGCCCAGAGGGCTGTAAAGTGCCTCGTCGGAAGATGAGGTGCTGTTCCTCCAGTTTGCGTTGGGCTTCACTGGAACAATGCAGCAAGCCAAGGACAGACATGTTGGCAAGAGAACAGGGTGGAGTGTTAAAATGGCAAGCGACAGGGAGGTTTGGGTCTTTCTTGCGGACAGACCGCAGGTGTTCCGCAAAACGGTCGCCCAGTTTGCGTTTGGTCTCTCCAATGTAGAGGAGACCGCATTGGGAGCAACGATGCAGTAGACTAAGTTAGGGGAAATGCAAGTGAAATGCTGCTTCACTTGAAAGGAGTGTTTGGGCCCTTGGACGGTGAGGAGAGAGGAAGTGAAGGGGCAGGTGTTGCATCTTCTGCATGAGTTTGATTCAAAAGAATGGAGACGGAAGTTTAGTGCTGCTTCTATACTGACTGACCTGGAATTCTATTAAACTAGGTAATTTCTAACTATGCCCAAAAATGAAAAATACAATTGATTAACATTTTTGATCCTTGATTACGAGGAAAGCACTTTGCAACGGATAAAGCTCACAGTTGGCACCCTGCTTCGTGGTGTTGAATTCGGTAATGCCCTGCTGTACTCCCAATATAGAAAGCACTTGGCTCAGTGTTCTGGACCAGCAACCGAAATGCAATATTGAGCTCTAAATTGTTACCAACCACTAAAGGGAATGAATGTTTAAACTTTACTTCATTTCACAAAAGACACAATCAGGAAGTTTTACTGCTGCCCTGCATAACCAATTCCAGCATTTCTCTCAAGAATCCCGTCCTACTCAGGCCCCCTCCCACAACTCTCTCTCCGGTATGTCGATGACTGCTTCGATGCCACTTCATTAAAAATATATATTAATTTTCTTCCAATTTGCACCCCTCCATCATTTTCACATTGTCCATCACTGACACTTCCCTTCCCTTCCTTGACCTCTCTGTCTCAATTTCTGCTGATAGACTGTCCACCAATATTCATTACAAGCCTACCAACTCCCACAGCTACCTTGACTACAGCTCCTCACACCCCGTTTCCTGTAAGGACTCCATCCCATTCTCTCAGTTCCATCGCCTTAGTCGCATCTGTTCTGATGATGCCACTTTCCAAAACAGTTCCTCTGACATGTCTTCCTTCTTCCTTAACCGAGGTTTCAGTGGAAAGAAAAACCAAGTAGAGCATATTATAGATGGCAATAAGCAGAGGAGAGTTCACCTTCCAGCTTTTAGATAGAAGGTGCCGAAGGTAAAATAGGTATTGGCAGTGGGGCAAGGCTGGAGCTGGAGTTTCGGAAAAGCTAATGTCTTTTCCTAGCTACTAATCTTCGAGGCTGTTGGACAGGCTCTGCTGGCAGCAGGAAAAATGCGTTGTAACGTCTTCTGGAATCTAAGTTGAGTGAAGCAAGGATATGTTGGCCATTCGCACCATATATGACTCCTACAGACACGGCGAGCAGCTGTAATACCAAATACAAGCATCCCCTAGTGTCGCCTTTTATGCAAATGTACACTAGCTGACAATCTGGTGTTTTATTAAAAAAAATTCTATCAGCATTGCTAATAATGAATTAGTCAGAGCAATTCTATCATTCAGCTCTGCCACATCTTAAAGATGAGTACATTTTGGGTGAGAACTAAGAAATCTGAAAGTAGATAAAGTGAAGCTCCATTTTTTTCCATGCTTACATTTCTTGTTAAACCCCAGATTTGTTTATTAGAAAATACATTTAAAAATATTTTTACTTACTCTTTACAGCCTTACAAGGATTTCAATAGAGGTTTCACCACTTTGCATTTTTCACTGCCCTCCCTCTCCACCCGGTCCTGTTCTCATGTTAGTTTTAAAATTCACAGCTGATCTCCAGAAGTTTATATCAATGCGTCTTTCATGAGTGATTTTGCTTCCTTAGCAGTGTTTTGTATTGTTGTCAAGAAAGAGAATTGGGATTTGGATAGGTTAAGTTGACCTGAGTGCTCTTTGAGTTAAGGACGGGTGTCTAAATGCCGCAGGCAGTGTTAGTAACTATTCGTTATGGTCCCTATGAACCATGCAGGGGTGCGGGGTTGTGGATTACAGGACTAGCCATTAATGCCTTTCGGAGGTGCCGGAGCAGTGCTCTGGTATGCTCTGGCAGCACTACACCACTGGCCTTTGCATAGTCTAAATAAAATACTGATAATTCCTTGTCATTTTGCTTTCTGAAATGCTTCTCAACTATGTTGCACAGCAATAAAATGCCATTTGATGACCCTTTGCCTGTGGTGAAACTGAACTAATGCTGGTAATCTACACTTAGTCTTCGAGCTTGAAATCTTGTAGTCATGGGTCCGCTCCATTTTTATCAAGAATTGGAAGAAATAGCAGAGAAAGAAGTGATTGACTGTGTCTGCCTTACCATCTGTAGCTTGATTTTTGTTTCTTTTTCACTGCAAGTTTTTATCCTTCCTGCTTTGGTCTCCTGGTGAAGGAAATTTCAAAATTGAATTTAAATGTTTTTGAAAAGTTCTTGACCTGATTTTAATCTTAATTTAGGCTTCCATTTGATTTTTATTCAACTGTGTTTCAACTGTTAAATCCACTTGCCCAAACAGTGCCGATCCTATCACCCTTCAAATGCATTGTTTGCAATGTTTGTGACCTCGTCTGTTAGGCAATTTTTCAATCTAGGGAAAAAAAATACAAAAGCAAAATACTGCAGGTGGTGAAAACCTGGAATAAAAAACTGAAAATGCTGGAAATACTCAGCAAGTCAGGCAGCTTCTGTGGAGAGAAAAACGGAGTTAGTATTTCCCGTTAATAGCCTTTCATCATTTCAGGTCTTTTGACTCGAAACGCAACCTATTTTTCTCTCGATAGATACTGCCTAAACTAAGTATCTCTGGTACATTCTGTTTTTATTTGTGTGTTGATTGGACCTGTCATTTCAAATTTGAAGCCTTTTAATCTCTGAAATTCCAAACCATGACTTCAGCCTTACAACTAAATGTTCTACATACAGCTTTATTTCCTGATCAAAATGGTGAGTGTTGTTTATCAAGGTCATTAATAGCTCGTGTATGGAGTTTTACACACCTTTCATAAAGTATTACATTTTCCCACCTTAATTTTCATTTTTTTTGTTCCTATTAGGAGCTGCACATATAGGAAAAGGCATTGGTGGAATACTGTTTGCAAGATTCACACGTTCTACAACCGCTGAGGAATACAAGGAAGAAACAATTGTAGAAGAGAGGAGAGCATCTGAAGCTCAGTACAGTCCAAGGATTCTGTCACGCAATAATTCTGGTCTTTTGTATGGTACAGGTTAGTATATGCAAGTCTTATTCTTCAAAGCTTCTTGCAAAGTAAATAACATTTCCATAAACTTTGCCTATCCTTAATTTGTACTGTATTTGATGAAATGAACAACCATAATCGCTAAATTTGTTTCTCCAAGGGGTGAGATTTTCTGGCCCCAGCACCAGGTATCGTCACGGGCGGATGGGAAAATTTGAAGAGCAGTTAAAAGTCAACGGCTCTCCAATTTTTCCCGTCCCGTCCACGACAATGCCCACCAGTGTCGGGGCTGGAAGATCCTGGCCGAGAAGTCGATGATTTGCAAGGAATACTGGGAAATATTTTTTTTAATTGGTCTGCTGCTACTTCTGGGCTTCAAGTGTTTGATGCTGGAATAATAGTGAGTGAAAATAAATAGCCATAACTTTGTTGTCCAAAACCAACTGAATTAACCCCTCCAATAGCAGGTTTGTCCCTCAACAGTCTTCTAAATTGAACTGTGCCATGTTTCACTTCTGCCAGCCTGGTTAGCCAATGATGAATCAAAATGCATTGGCACTGAGAGAATGGGACAACTTTGAAGAACAAAATCTACTCTGCTCTGAACTGAAGGGAAAGCTGCTGGATTTGGATTTGACCTGTAAGCACTGCCCTTCTAGAAAAGCCTGAGGACAATTCCTAGGGAGGACTGAGCATTCCAAAGAGCGAGATGCTAATTTAGCCCATCAAGTCTTTAATAAGCATTGATAGCCCTGCATTGTATTTGTTTTTAGTGTTTGAAATGATTTATAGTTATGGGTTTATTAACTCTTTGGTTCATATCGTTCAATGACTTTCATTCTCAAGTAACATCCATTCTGGATTTAGATCCTCCTGCCTCCTGCTTGAATTTGGAGAATGGTGAATTAGCTGCAGTAAATTATTTTTTATGCTGCTGCTATGAAAGAGTAGATCTTTCCAAACTACCCATGTTAACAAAATTGAACGGGTGAACACAACATTACTAAAGATGTAACAGCAATTTTATTTAAATAGTGACATTAAAAATGACTCCACCATCAATCACTGCCCTCCCAGTTTGGTGATTAATATAATGCAGGGCTAAAATAGGAAACTGATAGAAGTATTCTGCCTGAGCATCATTTTGTTGGTTATATCACTAGTGATGAACATACCTTGAGATATGTGGAAGTCTTTAAAATAAGAAAGGTTATGTTTAAGGTTATCAATTAAGCTTATACTCTTTCACTGCAAAGGTTTTTTTAATGGTCATTTTTAAATGACCTTGGGACACGGATCTTGTATGATGTAGAATGGTCCTCATTCATGCTCTTGTTACCTCTAGACTTGACTATTCCGATACGCTCCTGGCTGGCCTCTCCATAAAATTGAGATAACCCAAAACTCTGCTGCCAGTGTCTGTACTTACCAATCGCCCCTATACTTGCTGACCTACATTGGCTTCCAGTTAAACAATGTTTTGATTTTAAAATTCTCATCCTTGATTTCAAATTACTCAGTGGCCTTGCCCCTCCCTATCTCTAATCTCGTCCAGCCCACAATCAGGCCTCATCCCCCCTGATATACCTGCACTTGTCTAATCCTGGCTTCTTGAGCTTCACAAATTTTAATTGCTCCACCATTAGTGGCCATGACTTCACCCACCTAGGCCCTAAGCTCAAGAACTCCCTTTCTAAATCTCTGCCTGTCTACCTCTCTTTCTTCCTTTAAAATGTTCCTTAAAACCTACCTCTTTGACTAAGCTTCTGGTCATTTTCCTTAATATTGTATATGCCTCAGTGTCTAATTTTGCTTTATAATGCTCCTGTGATGTTAAAGGTGCTATATAAATATGAGATAATGTTGTGAATACAAAGCCAAATCAAAAGCTGTAAAAGAACCGTGTGCCTGTGATTTTCCTCATTGGGCTCTTTGTCGATGCTATTGGTATGTGAAGGATAAACTTGCTTTTGGAGAATCATCCGCAACATTGGGTAATATAAGGGACTTTGCATTCTAAGGTTTTTAAGATAGACGCAGAATTAATGCCCTACTTATTTTGCCTTGTACTGCTGGTTGAGTGTTAAATGAAGGTGTTGAAAGAAGTGGGGTTTCACAAAACCCCTGCTGGCAAAAATGCCACAATATCAAATAAAGTTGGCTGAGGCCTCTGTCATTTCTGCCTTCCAGTGAGCTGAACAGTTCAGATAGCTCATAGAGATCAACTATGCAGTTGTTCAGCTTGCTGGTCTTCATTGTGTTGATTTTAACCCCTCTTGCCCAGCAAGGTACAATTGAGTAGATCTAGGTGATGGGCATGTAGTGTACAACTTATGGATGTGAGAAAATTGTATCCGTTTAATGTGAAATTTGCATTATTGAATTTCTATTTAAATTCTGAAGTGTTGACAAGCTGTTTATTTTTTCTCTGTTAGTGGAGTTAGAGCATCGCCTTGATTTTGAACTGCGGGAAGGCCTTGTAGAAAGCCGGTATTGGTCTGCAGTAACATCGCACACTTCTTATTGGTCATCCCTAGACGTCGCTCTTTTCCTCCTCTCGTTTTTGTACACACAGAGACCACCTGGTAGTGCAGACCAATCGGAAAGCACCAGATTGTCAGGAGACACTGTGTACAAATGAAGAATTGTTTAGAGAGACTATTGGTACTGCTGCTTAAAGTGCAATGAAAAACTAAGGGAATCACAATTTTGTTTGTGTTTTTTTAATTTATTTTCTAGAATCCACAATGAATACTGGAAGTATGATCAACCTATTTCTAAATAAAGTACTCAGACTTGAGTCAAACATTTTCCATTCCTACCCCTTAACACTTTGTCATTATTCACTGTATAATAGGTATGCAAAGTACTTCTTTACATTTATGGCAAACTGGGTTTGACACTAACACCTAGGCTGGAACTTATCATTTTAAAAACTGATAATTTTTATTTATGTTTCAAATGTGCAAACTATATACAAATACTTGTTTTGTACAAGGAAATAACCCACTATGAATGTTGACTTGAAGTTTGCACTTTATATCTCCAACCTCTTGTCCTAGTCATACAGCTATTCAATGTGGTGAACGATGAACTGTTTACACATTTGAAGTATAAAAATGTATATTTGGTGCTTATAATTTTGTTAACACAATATCACTAATGTTTTTCACATTATTTGTTCTGGTTCATGTATTTTTTAAAAATTTCGCCAGCATTAAAAACTAGACTGTACTATTGTATAGTGCAGGAGGCATTGCATTGTCATTTACTCAGTACTTTGTGTTTTTTTTCCAGTCAATAAAAGCCCTGGTGGTTTTATAAAACAATGTGGTTGATACTGTATCATTTCAGATGCTGCTGAGGTTTTTATATAAAAAGAAAGCTAACAATTGGGACGAGGCAGAGGTAATTTTCAAGTTTTCTTAGTAAAACTGTTCAACCTTCAAACCTCCTTCAACTTACTTCCCCCTTGCGGGTTTTAGTGTGTAATTTTCAGTTCTCAAAACCTTGTAAATTAACAGCTTTGGTAATACGATAATCAGACAATTTCAGAAAACTCCAAATATTTTAATTTTTATCCTACCACATGATCACTCTTTCTTGTACTCTTCAATATTCACTCATTATTTTCATTATGTGTTTTACATCTGCCATCATTATCTGACAAATGAGAGGAATAGTATTTGGGACAAAAGTATTCTTGGATAACCAGTTGGTTCCATTTTTAATTTAAAACCTTCTAATCCAGCTTGTCTGGTTTCAAAACGTACAACAGGCTTTTCTGGTAAGCACCATATTCAGTGTCTTCAATCAGTCCAACGCCACAGAGCAGATTTCAAACAATCTCCAAATCAAGATAAAGCACAGACTCCTCTCACGATTAAGCTCAAGAAATGCTCAGAAACAGTGCACAATTTTTTTTTTTTTTTTTGCACACATGAATTAAGAAACCACAAGATATAACCGCATTGAAGAAAACCATGTATCCCTGAGTTAAGTTTGTATCACTAATAATTTTTAGATTAACTTTGAGCAATATCTGTTCAGCATTTGCACAAATAGAAATCCATGAGGGGGAAAAAAATAGGATAGTAGCCATTGAAGTAGTCACTAGTTCCTTTAATAATTCTAACTGGAAATATTCTGGTGCCAGTACGCATGGAGACTGGCAATGTTCCTAAGAAAGTTCATTATTGTACTAGAACTTCAAATCTTAAAACTAGCCAACTTCAAACTATCCATGTTACATTGCAGAATTATTTACCAAACAATCCCTGCCATGTTTGGAATAACCAATTTTAAAACTTGTTACCTGTAAGTTTGTGGGAAAACTCCCATATTGGTATAAGTGATGAGTGAACCTTATGAATGTAATTGCTCAATGTCCCAACTTGTCTAATCCAAGGACTGAGAAATATATAACCTACATTCAAAATTGTTTGTAAGCGGACTGGTTCAAGAGGTCAGAATTACAAGTTTCCTTCTTGATTCACTCAAATCAGAAAAGTTTGTTCCATTGGTAAATGTAAAGAGAGACCTTCCTACTATGTAAATGAGTCATAAGAGGAGAATGGAACTTAGTGGATACCTCTTTCAGTGGTGGAGGTGAAAACAAAACGGCTGCTTTAACCTCCTATTTGGGAACCTAAGCACCAAAATATGTGTTGCTAGACTAACCTTCCAGCATTCCCGTAATGGTGAAAAAAAATTAAACTAGCAATTGCTAGTTTAATAAGCTCTCTAAGTACGTTGCATTTGATATATGTAAACTATCTCTGTTGAATAGCTTTCATACATTCATCATAATTTCTGTTTGGATTTGGCTGCAGAAAGATGTGCAGCTTCACAGACTTTACCTTGGACGCTAAGTGGGCAGGTCACCTCTGAAGGGTACCAGTTTGGAAGAATGATCTATTATGTGTCAAAGATAATGATCAAGGAAAAAAAGCTGACTTGCTACTTTTAAGTACATTTTATGTTCAAATGAAGTTGGTCTTAATTTATAAAATTTACTACCACCTTCCATTTAATCTAGGAATAATTAACATTTATCAATTAACAATTTATACTGTCCTTTAATTTAGAGAAACATCCCAAGGTGCATTACAGAAGCCTAATCATGCCAACATTGTTATTGAACCAAAGAAGCAGATATTATGAGGGTTAGCTAAAAGCTTGAAGAGAAATTATTTTAAGGAATGCCATAAAAGAGGAAAGATAGAGGAGTTCAGGGTGGGAAATTCGAATCTTAAGACTTAGACTGCTTAAGGTGTGACTGCAAAAGATATAGCAAAAGGAATGAGATACACAAGAAGCCAGAGTTGGTAGAGCATAGTGATCATGGAAGTTTTTAGGATCGGAGAAGGTTATGGAGATATAGGAGGGGGCAAGAGCATGAAAGGATTTAAGTATGAAGATGAGAATTTTTTGGTTTGAGCCATTGGGGGACCAGGTGCTAACAAGGATCAACAAGCATGGGTGATGGAATCACTGAAGGTACAAACTTTGTGGCCAGAGTTAAGACGATGGTTTTATTCTTCCCAATCTTTAATTGGAGAAAATTGCAGCTCATGTTGGACAAGCAGTCTGACAATAGTGGAGGGGTAGAGCAGGTATCATCAGCAAACGTGTGAAACTTGACACATTTGGCCAGATTTTCATGTCCCAAGAGAGTAAGGAGTGTGTATAGGTTGAACATAAAATGAGTTTATAGGACCACAGTTTTGAATATCCCAATGGAAATGTAGCTTATACAAACTTCCCATGGGCAGGAAGAGGTGGGGGTTAGGTTTGGGTTACGACCCTGCAAGCAGGTCCTCTGATATCACGGTCACCATTGACAGCCCTAGATGAAATATGTTCTTCTTGTCCCCCTGTATTTTCATCAGGTTGGGTGGGATTTGGAAGGTTTCTGAAAACCCACCCTGTTTGAGTTCATGAATCTTGGACGAAGCTTGCTGAACAGACAGGAATGTTCTAAAAGGCAAGTGTTAAATGGTTTGATAGTTTCACATTTCATCATTAGATGATGTATGGTAAATTAGATGTGTTTTACTGGAGTGACAGATTATAGGACTCTGTCCAGTAAAAGGTAAGCTGACCATTACATTGATCAGCATTGTGTAAGTGTTGAGGTGTATTATCATCGTACTTTTGCCATTGGAGAAGTACTGTTATGTGTTTGAGACTGAAGAAAACGGCACTTGGGAAATCTTCTGTCATGATCTGAAGTGCTTTAAATGTCCACAGCCCTTTCATTTAAAAAAAACTGGCCTGCAGCTTTTGTTTAGAGAAAACGAACAGATACCTGCTGCTGAACTGCTTTGATTGAAAGAACATCTGGTGTAGCTTAGAACAAAAGGGCCATTTGCTTTTGCAGTTTCAACAGGCTCCATTGTTTGCATTTCCAAGAATGTGTTTTGACAGCAGGGATCATTAAAAATGCTTGGCTGAGTTTCAAAACCTACAGAACCACTTGTCTCAGCAGGGGTTTGTGTTTACAGTTTGACAGTCTTAAGGGGTTATTAAAGGATGACCATTTATGGGAATTTACTTTTTTTCATTGGGTCAAGATGTTTTTAAAAATATGAATAGTTGCTTTTCAGTGACCACGCTATTAGATTGTTAAAAGTGTACTTTTTTAATATCCATTTCCGAGGATTCCCAGTGCTTGACATGGCTCCTGATGGACTGTACTTAGTGGTTGCTGGGTGAGCGTCTATGGAGGATATATGTGGGGTATGAGGGGACATGAAGAATATGAGTGGTTATAGAGAAGGCATAATAGATATGAGGGAGTACGGAGGGGCATAATAAATGTGAAGAGTTTTGGAGGGGTGTGAGGGGGCGTAATGGACCTAGTTGGAGAACTAGTCCGATGTCCCAATGAACCAAGGTAGGTCTTCTAACCACCCCACCTCAGCACCTCCACCCCTCTGACATTGTGACTTGGAAAACCCAAACCCTTCCTGCCCATGACTCCGGGAGACAAAAATGTGGCAGTTTGGGCAGAGGGGATGGACTCGGGTTTCCAAAGTGGAAAATAGGCTAACTCACGTTTCCCCAGCCCAATGTGAAAATCCAGTGCTGCGTCCCTGGAGGATGTTGCCTAGTGGCAGCACATTGCTGTGCAGCCGGACAGGCCAAGAATAGATCCTTGGGGGACTTAAACAAAAAATGTTTTCATGCATTAGAAGGATATAATTCTCATATAGACATAAAAAATTAATAATACATGAAAGGCAACAAAAGCTACAATTGGTAGGGAAGTGATGGCATAGTAGTAATGTCACCAGACTCATAATCCAGAGACCCAGGCTAATGCTGTGGGGATATAGGTTCAAATCCCAGCATGGTAGCTAGTAGAATTTTAATTCAATTAATAAAAAAAAAAATCTGGAATTGGAAGCTAGTCTCAGTGATGGTGACTATGAAACTATCATCTGTTGTGAAAACCCACCTGGTTCACTAATGTCATTTTTGGAAAGAAATCTGCCATTCTTATCTGGTCTGGCCTACATGTGACTCTGGATCCACAGTAATGTGGTTGACTCTTAACTGTCCTCTGAAATGGTCTAGTAAGCCAATCAGTTCAAGGGCAATTAGGGTGGACAACAAATGCTGGTTTTGCCATTGATGCCCATATCCCATCAAAGGATAAGAAAAACAACTATAAGATCACTGGAACAGAGAATACTAGACACTGGCAGCAATTTTGATAGCTATGCTAGGAGTCAAAGAAACACTAAAGGCTGTACAAGGCCATTGAAAGATTCCCTAGGATAAAATTTAATGGGGTCCCAGGGTATAGCAGAAATACTAAGTGATTGTTTTGCACATGTCTATTGAAGATGATATCAATCAGCAATAAGTTAACAGCAAAATTGTGAATATTAAAGTAGATGAGAATACCATTTTATCAACAGAGATGTGCCTAAGGTGGGTTGCTGGAACAGCGTAATAAAACCTCTCAAGGTGCTTCACAGGCATTTTAAGACAAAATATGACACTGAGCTAAATAAAGAGATATTATGTAGATGACCAAAAGCTTGGGTTTTAAGAAATGCCTTAAAAGAAAAGTGAGGCAGAGAAGTGTAGGGAAGGAATTCCAGAGCTTAAGGCCTAGGCAACTGAAGGCATAGCCACCAATGGTGCTGCAATTAAAATTGGGGGTGCTCAAGAGGCCAGAATTAAAGGATCACAGATATCTTGGAATTTGTGGAGCTGCAGGGGGAGGCCCACGGCAAGCAGATAGCCTGGCACCTTTTACTAGGCAGGCTGGTGTCGGACAAGGGAGTACCTACAATGGGGGGGCCCCTTTGCCCATCAGAAGCACCACCCCGAAGGGCATAACCACCCCCCCCACCCCTTTAACACTTCCCACACCCCCAGCCTCTCAAACAGATCCCCCTCACCCCTCTCACTGGGACCTGACGGCCTGGCGCTGCCAATACCCAGACATAGCTTCAGCGCAGCCTCCATAACTTCCCCTTCTTTGGGGACTGACTGTAGTCCCAGCAGTGGCCACCGCTTGCACCTGGTGCTGCTGGGAATAAAGAGCTGACAACCAGATTGGCAAGCAGCTCTCTAAGGTGGGTCTTCCTCCCCACACGGGGGTAAAGGTTTTGCCTTGAACCAATCAATGCCTTGCCGAGCATAATTAGATTTCTGGCAGCAGGATTCTTTGTGGGCAGGTTGCAGACCGGCTTTTCAGTCAGGGAGGCAGGAACACGGCAGCTCTTAAAATCCAGCCCAATGCGTTTACAAACATATGAATTAGGAGCAGGAGTAGGCCACTCAGTGCAGTCCATGTGGTGTAGGTACACCCACAGTGCTGTGAAGAAGGGGGTTCCAGGATTTTGACACAGCGACGGCGATATATTTCCAAGTCAGGATGATGAGTGACTTGGAGGAGAACCTCCAGGTGGTGGTGTTCCCATCTATCTGCTGCCCTTGTCCTTCTAGATGGTAGTGGCCATGGGTTAGGAAGGTGCTGTCTAAGGAGCCTTGGTGAATTCTTGCAGTGCACCTTGTAGATGGTGCACATTGCTGCTGCTGCTGTTGCATCCGTGGTGGAGGGAGTGAATATTTGTGGATGTGGTGCCAATCAAGCAGGCTGCTTTGTCCTGGTTGGTGTCAAGCTTCTTGAATGTTGTGGGAGTCGCGTTCATCCAGGCAAGTGGGGAGTATTCCATCACACTCCTGACTTATGCCTTGTAAATGGTGGACAGGCTTTGGGGAGTCAGGAGGTGAGTTACTCATCACAGGATTCCTAGCCTCTGACCTACGCTTATAGCCACAATATTTATATGGCTAGTCCAGTTCAGTTTCTGGTCAATGGTAACCCCCAGGTTGTTGATAGTAGGGTATTCAGTGATGGTTATGCTATTGAATGTCATGGGGCGATGGTTAGATTCTCTATTGTTGCAGATGGTCATTGCCTGGCACTTGTGTGGTGTGAATGCTACTTGCCACTTGTCAACCCAAGCCTGGATATTATCCAGATCTTGATGCATTTGGACATGGACTGCTTCATTATCTGAGGAGTCACGAATGATGCTGAACATTGTGCAATCATCAGCGAACATCCCCACTTCTAACCTTATGATGGAAGGAAGG
This sequence comes from Cetorhinus maximus, assembly GCF_964194155.1. Lineage (NCBI taxonomy): Eukaryota > Metazoa > Chordata > Chondrichthyes > Lamniformes > Cetorhinidae > Cetorhinus > Cetorhinus maximus. The sequence continues at coordinate 46,491,989 of NC_135896.1, read as the reverse complement.
TCATTGATGAAACAGCTGAAGGAACTCCTGGAGGTGAAATGACTGACCTCCAACAACCACAACCACCTTCCTTTGTGCTAGGTATGACTCCAACCAGTGGAGAGTTTTCCCCCTGACTCCCATTGACTCCAGTTTTGCTAGGGCTCCTTGATGCCACACTCGGTCAAATGCGGCCTTGATGTCAAGGGCAGTCACTCTCACCTCATCTCGGGACTTCAGCTCTTTTGTCCATGTTTAAACCAAGGGTATAATGAGATCAGGAGCTGAATGGCCTTGGCGGAACCCAAACTGGGCGTCAGTGAGCAGGTTATTGCTAAGCAAGTGCCACTTGACAGCACTGTTGACCCCTTCCATTACTTTACTTACGATCGAGAGTAGACTGATGGGGCGGTAATTGGCTGGGTTGAATCTGTCCTGCTTTTTGTGTACGGGACATACCTAGGCAATTTTCCACATAGCCAGGTAGATGCCAGTGTTGTAGCTGTACTGGAACAGCTTGGCTAGGGGGAATGGCAAGTTCTGGAGCACAAGTCTTCAGTACTATTGCCGGAATATTGTCAGAGCCCATAGCCTTTGCACTATCCAGTGCCTTCAACCATTTCTTGATATCACGTGGAGTGAATCGAATTGGCCGAAGACTGGTATCTGTGATGCTGGGGACCTCCGGAGGAGGCCAAGATGGATCACCCACTTCGCACTTCTGGCTGAAGATTGTTGCAAATGCTTTAGTATTATCTTTTGCACTGATGTGCTGGGCTCCTCCATCATTGAGGATGGGGATATTTGTGGAGCCTCCTCCTCCAGTGAGTTGTTTAATTGTCCACCACCATTCCTGACTGGATGTGGCAGGACTGCAAAGCTTAGATCTGATCCATGGGTTTTGGGATCGCTTGGCTCTGTCTATCACTTGCTGCTTAAGCTGTTTGGCACGTAAGTAGTCCTGTGTTATAGCTTCACCAGGTTGACACCTCATTTTTAGGAAGCCAGGTGCTGCTCCTGACATGCTCTTCTGCATTCTTCATTGAACCAGAGTTGTTCCCCTGGCTTGATGGTAATGGTAGAGTGGGGGATATGCCGGTACATGAGGCTACAGGTTGTGTTCGAGTATAATTCTGCTGCTGCTGATGGCCCACAGCACCTCATGGATACCCAGTCTTGCGTTGCTAGATCTGTTCGAAATCTATCCTATTTAGCACGGTGGTAGTGCCACACAACACGATGGAAGGTATCCTCAATGTGAAGGCGGGACTTCATCTCCACAACGACTGTGGGGTGGTCACTCCTACCGATACTGTCATGTGCAGATGCATTTGCGGTAGGCAGGTTGGTGAGGGTGAGGTCAAGTATGTTTTTCCCTCTTGTTGGTTCCTTCACCATCTGCCGCAGACCCAGTCTAGCAGCTATGTCCTTTAGGACTCGGCCAGTTTGGTCAGTAGTGGTGCTACCAAGTCACTCTTGGTGATGGACAAAGAAGTCCCCCACCCAGAGTACATTCTGTGCCCTTCCCACCCTTAGTGCTTTGAATGCCAAGTGGTGTTCAACATGGAGGAGCACTGATTCATCAGCTGAGGGAGAGCGGTACAACAATGGCACAGATGTTTGATGCCTTAAGATAAATTGCATTTCTAGGCTATACATATTTCATATGAACAAAGAATTTTTGCATTTGGAAACACTAGAATGCTGGCATAAACTTATTTAAATCAAGATTGTGAAAGTTTCTTGGACTTCCAATGAAGGAAAAAATGTGCTCAGGTTCATGCTGGAGGCTATTTTCTGCAGGTCTAACACTTCGGAGAAATGTTTTTATTCTTTCAACTCAGCTTTACCTATTACCAACAGATTAATACTTTGAAAACTTTCTGGTAAAGTCACTCTTTACTTGCTGAGACACTAACCTAGGTGGATCTGTGACAGGCAGGACATAATATCATTGGTATTAAAAACTTCCCATACAGTGCTACCCCCAAACTAAACAGGTACTATAGCAGTATAATGGCAATGATTTTGCAGTTAAAAAATAATGGTGAAGCAATCAGCGTCCCCATGATGAAAGTGTAAATTGGACATTAATATCTACGCGTGCTGTTAAGTGTGGAAATCAGGAAGTTGCTGTCCAAGTTGCCTTGTTTTCTCAGAAGCTTCATTACAAAGCCATCTCACTGATATCATGATGATGTGACTTTTTCATGAGTGATACCAATCGGTAGTTTCACCGGCTGACCACACATATATTGTACTGTTTAAAAACAAGAAAAGCCTTTGACTTAAGATGGCTGCCACAAGACACCTGACATCTGGTATTGCAAGTTAACCAGCTTCTGGAAAGTTCCAATGTGAATTACAATTCAGATATGACCAGATACTCTCATGGAATTTCACCCCTGAGGATGTCAAGAACCACTTCAAAAGGATTTACTGAAAAATATACCGGACCTAACATTTACATTTCTATCATGATACCCTCCAGCCAAGACAGAAAGAGCAATAGTTATATGAAAAATGTTTTCCTATCTTGTCAAGGTGGTTAATGACTCATTCAGGGGGTTAGTGTCTAAGACATAACAGAATATAATTACCCCCAGCCATAAAATAAAAATAACTGTCAGTTCAGACTTCTGAAATCATTTTTTCGGGGGTGGGGTGGGTTCATATGACTGATGTAACCATTTTGAAATTTTTTAAATATCCATACGTGGGTTTTGGGCGTAGTTGGCCATGCCAGCATTTATTACCCATCCCTAATTACCCTTAAGAAGGGAGTGACTTGCTAGGCCATTTCAGAGTAAACCACATTGCTGTGGGTCTGGAGTCGCATGTAGGCCAGTCCAGGTAAGGACAGCAGATTTCCTTCCCTAAAGGGCGTTAGTGAACCAGGTGGGTTTTTATGACAATCGATAATGGTTTCATCATTAGACTTTTAATTCCAGATTTTTTTAATTGAATTTAAATTTCACCCCAGAGCATTACCCTGAGTCTCTGGATTACAAGTCCAGTGACAATACCGCTATGCCACCACCTGCCCTGCCCTTTAACACAGCATACAAAATGCTAAAGGCAGAAGGGAAATAATCTAGAAAATCTGCCAATGAAACAGTAAGGAGCTCCCTTCTCTCCTCTCCCAAGTTAAGACCCTGTCTCTTTACAGTTTAAAAATCCAGCACAGAGATAGTGAACTTCCATTGAAAGGAATCTCAGGTGCAAAAATCAACGACTCTTCAGAACAGACGGATTACGCTTTAAAAAGAAATTGTCTTCGGCAATTGCAGTTACATGGGCTTCAATTAAAATCTAAAGGCAAACCTGGAAAATTTTCTACTACAGCCACAATGACCAGCAAAGGACCTATAAACAATTAACTCTCAATTTTTTACCTTTCAGCATTGAACTTTAATACGGTTAAGAAAGTAACTGCCTGCAGTATAACTTGTAAATTTTGCATGCTTGTATATGTGTGTGTGTCTGTCGGTTGCGAAAGGTCAAGATGTACATGATTACTTTTTGAAATATTTTGCTATCTACCTGGGTGGGTTACTAACTTAATAAAAAGTAACCATCTTTTTTAAAATTAAGCCTGTCAGACTCGTTTCTTTGCAATCAGCGCATAAATAGAGAAACACATACACTGAGTAAATACTTTCATCCTTCTAAATCCTTCAAAAAACTGTAACAGTCAGACTTGGAGTGGTTAGTTAGGGGAGTCATATTTTACCCCTCCTAGCATGAGAAACTCACCATTCAAATAAGGACAAAATAAATAGGAGCATGTGTAGACCACACAGACTCTCAAGCCTACTCCACCATTCAATATGATCTTCTGCCTCACCTCCACTTCCCACCTGCTCCCCATATCCCTTGATTCCCTGAGAGACCAGAAATCTATCTAGCTCAGCCGTGAATTACTCAATGATGGAGTATCAACAGCCCTCTTCGGTAGAGAATTTTGAAGATTCACAACCCTATGAGTGAAGAAATTTCTCCTCATCCCAGTCCTAAATGATCAACGCTTTATCCTAAGATTGTGCCCCACGTTCTAGGTCCCTCAGCCAGAGGAAACAACCTCTCAGATTCTCCCCTGTCAAACCCCTTCAGGATCTTTCAATGAGATCACCTCTCATTTTTCTAAACTCCAGAGAATAGAAGCCCAATTTACTTAACTCCTCATCATAGGACAACTCTCTCATCCCAGGAGCCAACCTAATGAAACTTTGCTGTACTGCCTCCAAGGCAAATATATGTTTCCTTACATATGGAGACCAAAACTGCAGACAGTACACCAAGTGTGGTCTCACCAATGGAATGGTGTGAATTTATCGTGATATACGATTATATATGATAGATATATACTAAAAGTACCAGATAAAGTTAGGACTTGTTGATTCCAGTTTGTATATTTTTAATGGTGTGATAAGTCTTAGTTACTGACCAGCAAAGCTCTCTGGCGCTGAAAATTAACTTTTATGAGTGTGAAGTTTAATTCCTTCAGATTTTAATTCTTCTTCAGTTCTCTGCCCAAAGACAGGTCCGACCCACAGTGCCCTGACCTCCACCATTGGCAGGCAAGGAGGCAGGCCCCAAATCCACCCCAGCTGGAACAGGGATCGAACCCAGTGCTGATGGCACCAATCTGATCCACACTGGCCAATTGTAGTAAGGAGTCTGAGATGTGGCAACATGCACTTTTACATGTATGTTGTAGTCCAGAGTTATGAATAGTGATGGTAGAGGCTCCAATTTTCTTTCCATCACATGACTGACAGCAGTGGCAGATTTACAGTTAGTGGGGCCCTGTACTCAGCTTCATTTTCAGATTCTCCCTGACCACCCCCCCCGGGACCTGAAGGCCAAAGCCAAAAAAATTACATAAATTGATCACTGCTTCTCACACTCTCTCTCTCCCCCCACCTCACACTCTCTCTCTCACCTGGCCTGGGGTCCGCCCACTGCCTCGTCTGGGGTTTGTCTGCTGCCTCGGCTGGAGTCCACTCCCACAGCCACACACTCCCGCACCTACACATTCACTTGCTCCCACACCCATACACACTCCCACACGTTCTCACACACCCACACTCACTTGGTAGCGAGTGGGCTCTGGAAACAGGGGGCGAGGGGGTGAGAGACATTGCCGGTGGGTGGGGAGGGAGGGGCGAGGGGAAGACTTTCTCCAGGCTGGAAGAGGCTGGATCCAATGCCGCAAGCAGGATGTGTGGGGTATGAGAGCGAGAGGGTCTGTATGTGTGTGTGTGTGTGTGGAATTGAGAGAGTGTGTGTGGGAGTGAATGTGTGTGTGTTGGAGAATGGGAGTGGTGTGAGAGCAGGTGTGGGAGCGAGTGTGTATCTGAGCGGGAATGAGTGTGGATGTGGGAGAAACTGAAAAAGCAGCAGTCATTCGGCTGTAATATCTTACAAAGCTCTCGGGTTTATAATGCATCCTGCATTTTGGAGCCCAGTGACACAGCATGGTGTGTTTCATTGTAAATCTGACCCTGACTGACCAGGAGTCTCTCCTGCTCTTACCACTTACCATTGACATATGTTGGAAGGATTTGCAAGTTGTTTGGCCATCTTTATGAATGCACCTTTCTTCATGGAGTGGGACTTGTTTGCAGGATCTCTTCCAAGTTGTCAATGTCCTGAAGCAGATCCTGCACGCAATACGGAGGGAGGGGGGTAAATACTATCGGGGAGTGGGGGAGCTTTGAGCATAGTTGGGGGCAGGTGAGGGAGGGTTAGCTGTGTCAGTGGGGTGAGGCTGAGCAGTGTCAGGGTTGACAGCTCTGAGCTTCTAGCTCAGAGGCTACCCACTGCGCCACAAGAAATGTATTTTAAAAATAGAAAATGTAACTTTGTAACTTGTTCTTTCTGTCTCTTTTACCTCTCTCTTAATTCCATCTCTTTCTTCATGTCACTTTCTGTACATAATTTGGCATTGAGTTAAACTTCTTGGTTCAGACTCTGTGCACCTCATCAATAATTCTTAAATTTGATTGGTTGAGAGATGCTTGACCTGTTCATTAGGAGTTCTAAGATCCTCTTTAGAGGGTGTTGTGCCATTTGACTCTCGAATCACAGCAGGTTCCAGTCCAAAATGTCAAAGAAAGTCTTTAAGTAAGTTCTAGTGTTTTGCTGCTGATTGCAAAGTCCTGACCAAAGTTTTCCCCCATAAAGTTAAGATGGCCATTAGCATTTTCAGTAAAACACAAATCCATCATAACCTTAAATGTTCACTCCCTCCACCACCAACACACAGTAGCAGCAGTGTGTACCATCTACAAAATGCACTGCAGCAACTCACCAAGCTTCCTTCAACAGCACCTTCCAAACCCGCGAACTCTATCACCTCAAAGGGCAACAGAAACACGGCAACACCTCTATCTGTAAGTTGCCCTCCAAGCCACACACCATCCTGACTTGCAACTATATTGCCATTCCTTCACTGTCACTTGGTCAAAATCCTGGAACTCCCTCACTAAAAACACCGTAGGTGTACCTACACCAGATAGACTGCAGCGGTTCAAGAACGTGGCTCACCATCACCTTCTCATGGGCAATTAGGGATGCGTAACAAATGCTGGCCTTGTCAGTAACGCTCACATCCTATGAAAGAATTTAAAAATGCTAAATAAAATAGATGTCTATATGCCATTTAACAGGTTGATGGGGAGGGGTTTTGCCGTGATCTGTCCCAACAGTTGGGCTGGTAAACTGTGGTGATCTCTTTATCTGAACAAACTTCAGTCCTTCAAGAAACTAATTTTCATCACTGATTGAAATTCTGCATTATAAATATTACCAGAAGGTGGAGACATTTCCCCTAAAATCAGAATGAATAAATAGGGGATACTAACAATTAAAATGAATTGTTAGATTTTCTTCTATGATATAAAGCAATACAAAAGTAAAAACACATCTTATTACTGAAAACTCCAATTTGATGCTCTATGTGAGCTAGATACAAGTTTAGAGAATCATAATGTGCAAAGTGTATAGGCACCAAAATAGAACATAGGGCAGGATTTTTCAATCGGTCAGTCGGGAGCGGGCTCAACACACCGACGCGTAAAATGACGCACCATGACGCCGGGAGTGTGTCCCAACGTCATTGTGCTGTCTTGAGGTGTTTCGTTTGGCGGGCGCATGCCCGAGTCAGCTGTGTGCCCACCAATATGTAAACATCCTATTAAGGCCATTAAGGAAGTGATTAATGTAATTGTTAGTGCTGCCCGTCCAACCTTAAGTTTGGCGGGCAGGTGAAAAGGCCAAGCGGCTTTCACGTTTTTTAGGAAACCTCATCCATGAGCAGCTTGAGGTTTCCTAAAGCTTTTAATAAATAAATTTTTAAAATTTCCTAAATATAAAAACATGTCCCATCTCATGTGACACACTCACATGAGGGGACCTGTCTAAATAAATTTTTAAACCATTCATTTAATTATTTCAATATCGATTCAATCTCCCTGAGGCAGCTCTGCATGCGCGCGAAAGAGCGCTAGCCCCGACTCTCCATCCTCCCCCCACCCCCACCGCCCGCACAGGTAGCGCTAAGCGCTGCGGCTCGTGTATTACGCTGGGCGGGCCTTAATTGGCCCACCCACATAAAATGGCGGAGCGGAGCCTATCCCGAGCAGCGATCGGCTCCACGACTGCCCCCGCCCTCTCCCGCCAAACCCACCCGCCGCCTGAAAAATTCAGGCCATAGTTTCTTCAGTGTAAATCATAAATCAGAATAGGGGATTTACCAAGCTTTCGGGCTCATTGAAAATTTAATCTTAAATGAGACATAAATCCGTTCACTCCCTAGGATTATCTCTAATTGTTGAAATAAATCCTTGAAATGTACACAACACCTGGAAATTAGCGGCGTACACAATAAATTACTTTGCATTGCAAGACAATATACAGCATACCTGGTGTTTGAAATGTCATTGAAACAATGTTTTGGATTTTTTTAAATTACATGTTTCTGAAAAACTTTTGTAGTTGATGTGATTAAACATTTGTTTCTAGTTGTTGAGATTTTATTTCTGGTCTTATTAAAAATGCTGTCTGGTTGCCAACTCATGAGATTGAGCATGCAATCACATGGTAGGTGAAGTTTGCCAAGTAGAACAAATCCATCACATACTCTATCCCCTACGTTCAGAATGAACCAGTCCCTTCCTGTATGAGAGCGTAACTATCACTTGCATTTTTTTCATTGAAGCCTATTGTTAACTATATTCCTGAAGAACTGAGTGGCAACAGAAATAATTTCTATTTGGACTTCATTATTGTCTCCAGAGTTCCACTCATAATAAAGTAATTCAGAAAGATATTTACATCTTGAGATTCCATGAATAGATGCATGATTTCAAATGTACAATTCCAAAAAGCAATCATCCTAAAAATTTGGGGAAAAAGTATTGGTATGAAACTTTCAACCCTTCCTTTTGCTCAGGGTTTGGGTTTCAAATTTTATAACAATGCAGAGTGTAATTAAATTTTGCCATTTTGTTTACTGCTGAAAAAGCTTTCTTTCTCAAAAGTATGTAACTCCTGGTTAGTTTTAGAATTTTTTGGAAAATACTATAAATATTGTCAGGAAAAGGGTATAGAGATTATTAATGTTAAGACAGATTTTATGATTTTAATTTATCTTTGCTTTTATTGTAGTGAATCTGTCTATTTCTATACTTTCATTAGAATGAGTTACCACATATATCTTTAACTCTAATTCTGAAGCTACTTTGCAAAGTTCTAGTGCTGTCTCTGTTTCAGTAAATTCTCTTAAGCGTTTATCCAAGAAAAGTAATGGAAAAAGGTCTTCCGAGGAAATTCTAGTTAATTTGTCTACAAAATGCATCAAAGAAACAGCCTTATTAAAAGGATAGTCTAAGAAGTTTCAGGAAAAACATTAGGCTTTCAACAGAATTTGTCTCATTCTGCTCTCAATCTCATCCTTGCTACCAGTTGCTCACAGATGCTCGGTTTGTAATATGGCAGGACCACTCGGCTCCAGGCCTCATTAAAGCCTTGGTCCAAACATAAACAAAGGAGCCAAATTGCAGAGGTGAGGTGAGAGTGACTGCTTCAAGTATCAAGGCAGCAGTTCACTGAGTGTGGCATCAAGGAGTCCTGGTAAAATTTGAAGTCAGTGGGAATCAGGAGGAAAACTCTCCACTGGCTGGAGTAATACCTAGCAAAAAACGATGATTGTGGTTGTTGAAGGCCAATCATCTAAGCACCAGGACATCGTTGCAAGAGTTCCTAAGGACAGCATTCTAGACCCAACCACCTTTAGCTGCTTTATCAATACCTTCCCTCCATCAAAAAGTCAGAAGTGGTGATGTTCGCTGATGATTGCTCAGTGATCAGGACCATTCACAACTCCACAGAAAATGAAGTTGTCGGTGCTCACATGCAACAAGACCTGGACAATTTTCAGGCTTGGGCTGATATGTGGCAAGTAACATTTGCGTCACACAAGTGCCAGGCAATTGTCATCATTTGAGAGACTAACCACCTCGCCCTGACATTCAAGGAAATAACCATTGCTGAATTTACCCATCATCAACATCCCGGGGGTCACCATTGATCAGAAGCTTAACTGGACCAGTCAGATAACTATTGTGGCTACAAGAGCAGGTCAGAGATTGGGAATTCTATGGCAAATAGCTCACCACCTGACTCCATAAACCCCAACAAGACAGATGGAATACTCTCCACTTGTCTGGATGAGTGCAGCTCTAACAACATTGAGCAGCTCAACACCATCCAGAACAGAACAGCCTGTTTTATTAGAACCCCATCCACCACCTTAGATATTCACTCCCTCCACCACTGACAGACTATGACTGCAGTGTGCACCATCTACAAGATGCACTGCAGCAATTCCCCAAGGTTTCTTTGACAGCACCTTCCAAACTCATGGCATCTACCACCTGGAGGAATAAGCGCAGCAGGTGTTTGGGAACACCACCACCTCCTCCAAAGTCTTCTCCTAGTCACACACCATCCTGACTTGGAACTCTATCACCGTTCTTTCATTATCACTGGGTCAAAATCCTGGAATTCTCTCCCTAACAGCACTATTAATGTGCATACACCACATTGACTGCAGCAGTTCAAGAATGCGGTTCACCACCTCCTTCTGAAGGGCAATTAGGGACATGCAATAAATGCTGGACTTGTCAGCAATACCAACATCACATAAATAAATAAAAATAATTCCTGAAATCATATGCCTGGTCCCTCCCGTGAACTCTCAAACCTCACGGTCTTCGTGCACCAGATGTCTCGATCACTGTCGAGGCAATTTTTGACCACTTGCTTAACATCAATATCCCCAATCCTACTAACTGCCCAAAGAAAAATCTCTTTTCAGCTTGATCACACAATCCTACTCTGACCCCTAACTCCTTTTACTCTTGACCTCCACCTGTCATGATATCTCCTTTGCTAAACTTTCCTCTCATCTATGTCTTTACCACCCTTGTTCAAAGCAAAACTATCTTAAACATAATTTCCCCAGTACAGTCCCATTTTATTTTCTCAGGTCAAAAGTGTGCAAATTCAAAAAGTACTTGTTTTCAGTTGGCAGAATCACCAAATGCCAGATTGAGCTTAAAAGTCGACATAAAAACAAAAAACTGCGGATGCTGGAAATCCAAAACAAAAACAGAAATACCCGGAAAAACTCAGCAGGTCTGGCAGCATCGGCGGAGAAGAACAAAGTTGACGTTTCGAGTCCTCATGATCCTTCAACAGAACTAAGTAAAAATAGGAGAGGGGTGAAATATAAGCTGGTTTAAGGTGGGGGTGGGGGTGGGTGGGGAGAAGTGGGGGGTATAGTGGTTGTTGGGACAAGCAAGCAGTGATAGGAGCAGATAATCAAAAGATGGCACAGACAAAAGAACAAAGAGGTGTTGAAGGTGGTGATATTATCTAAACGAATGTGCTAATTAAGAATGGATGGCAGGACAGGCAAGGTACAGATAGCTCTAGTGGGGGTGGGGTGAAATAAGACTAAAAGGGCATAAAAGGTATAGATTTAAAAATAATGGAAATAGGTGGGAAAAGAAAAATCTATATAAATTATTGGAAAAAACAAAAGGGAGGGGAAGAAACTGAAAGGGGGTGGGGATGGAGGAGGGAGTTCAAGATCTAAAGTTGTTGAACTCAATATTCAGTCTGGATCGCTGTAAAGTGCCTAGTCGGAAGATGAGGTGCTGTTCCTCCAGTTTGCGTTGAGCTTCACTGGAACAATGCAGCAAGCCAAGGACAGACATGTGGGCAAGAGAGCAGGGTGGAGTGTTAAAATGGCAGCGACAGGGAGGTCTGGGTCATTCTTGCGGACAGACCGAAGGTGTTCTGCAAAGCGGTCGTCCAGTCTGCATTTGGTCTCTCCAATGTAGAGGAGACCGCATCGTCCATCACCCCCTACTCCTCAACCCCCACCTATGGCACCTCCCCATGCATACGCAAAATATGCAACCTGCCCCTTCACTTCCTCTCTCCTCACCGTCCAAGGGCCCAAACACTCCTTTCAAGTGAAGCAGCATTTCACTTGCATTTCCCCCAACTTAGTCTACTACATTCGTTGCTCCCAATGTGGTCTCCTCTACATTGGAGAGACCAAACGCAGACTGGGCGACCGCTTTGCAGAACACCTTCGGTCTGTCCGCAAGAATGACCCAGACCTCCCTGTCGCCTGCCATTTTAACACTCCACCCTGCTCTCTTGCCCACATGTCTGTCCTTGGCTTGCTGCATTGTTCCAGTGAAGCTCAACGCAAACTGGAGGAACAGCACCTCATCTTCCGACTAGGCACTTTACAGCCTTCCGGACTGAATATTGAGTTCAACAACTTTAGATCTTGAACTCCCTCCTCCATCCCCACCCCCTTTCAGTTTCTTCCCCCTCCCTTTTGTTTTTTCCAATAATTTATATAGATTTTTCTTTTCCCACCTATTTCCATTATTTTTAAATCTATACCTTTTATGCCCTTTTAGTCTTATTTTACCCCACCCCCACTAGAGCTAATCTGTACCTTGCCTGTCCTGCCATCCATTCTTAATTAGCACATTCGTTTAGATAATATCACCACCTTCAACACCTCTTTGTTCTTTTGTCTGTGCCATCTTTTGATTATCTGCTCCTATCACTGCTTGCTTGTCCCTACAACCACCCCCACCCGCCTCCACTTCTCTCTCCCCACCCCCACACCTTAAACCAGCTTATATTCCACCCCTCTCCTATTTTTACTTAGTTCTGTTGAAGGGTCATGAGGACTCGAAATGTCAACTTTGTTCTTCTCCGCCGATGCTGCCAGACCTGCTGAGTTTTTCCAGGTATTTCTGTTTTTGTGTTAAAAGTCGACATCATGCTTTACTTTCCTCAGCCAAAATGACTCACCACCCATGATTATAGGGGAGTGGAGGGTGTTGGGGCAAGGATAATCCCAGACTTTTTTTGCCATAAACAACCATCTCCTTAAATCTGTCTTAGCTCCCTGATTTCAAACATCAATTGCAAAGAATTTAGGGATTTCTTTGTCTTTTAAATCATGACAATTCATGATGTGACCGCTGATACATCCTTTCACTCCATCCATTGGCCTTCCCAGTCTTTCACTGGGGAGGCTGTGGTGTAGTGGTAATGTCGCTGGACTGGTAGTGGCCCTAGCTAATGCTTTGGGAACATGGGTTCAAATCCCACCATGGCAGCTGGTGGAATTTAAATTGAATTAATAAATAAAATCCAATTAATAAATCTGAATTAAAAGCTAGTCTCAGCGTTGGGAACAATTGTTAGTTATTATAAAAACACATCTGGTTCCTTTAATGTTCCTTTAAGGAAGGAAATCTGCCATCCTTAGCTGATCTGGCCTATATGTGACTCCAGACCCACAGCAATGTGATTGACTCTGAAATAGCCCCTTAGCTCAAGGGCAATTAGGGATGGGCAACAAATGTTGGGCTTTGCCAGTGACGCCCACAACCCATGAAAGAATGAAAAAAAAATCTCATGACAGCCTTGAACTGTTTCCATTTTACAGTTTCTTACCCCCTTTTCTCCAGCCCTAGCTAACTTCTTCCCTGAGACATAGCTCCTGCTCTCTCTATTTGCTTCCCATCTAACTTCTTGCTATTCAACTCCTCTTCCTGGTCCCCACTTAAGCTGATGACATATACCATGCTTCTTTGTTTCAAAACTGCCGTTACTATCCCTCTCCTCAACAAACACCTTCAATCACTCCATTTCCAACTCTCCCTTCTTCTCTAAGGTTCTTGAACATATCATTGCCTCCCAACTCCTTACCTACCTCCCCATAGCTTTCAGTTCAAATATTTTCACTCCAGTTTCCACCCTCGTCTCTTCACTGAAACAGCCTCAATTAATATCAAGAATTACATACCTAGTGACTGTGTTCCATTATCTGTCCTTGTTCTCCTTGACTTTTTTTTAGTGTTTGATATGGTTAACCATGCCATCTCTCTTCAACTTGTGGTTTCTTGAGATTACCTATCTGATTGCGACCACTGCATCTCCAGCAATGACTTCTCTCATGTCTCAAGCATCTACCCTTGGCGCCTCCATTATCCACATACTTCTCCATGCTGACTTCATATGCAGCTATCATCTTCCACATATATGCTGACAACATCAGCTCCATCTTGACCACTTTATCAAGGTTTATCGTCTGTCCCAACATCGAATCATAGATAGGTTGTCATTTCTTCCAGCTCAACATCAAGAAAGCCAAAATAATATCTTTGGCCCCCACCACAAACTGCCACTGACTCCATTTCCTTCCCTCAGACCAAATCAGGCTGTAGAGAGTATTGGAACTCTTATACATGCCTTCATCGTCTCCAGAAAATGTTACTACCAATGTCTACCTTGTTGACTCCCATCCTCCAACCACAACAACAAACTTCTGCAACCTGTTACCTTGTCTCAAATTATGATCTGTTGGCCTATTTCCCCATTCCTGCTGATCTCCATTGATTCAATGTACACCAACACATCTATTTTAAAATTCTCCTCTACAGCTTCCTCCATGGCCTCACCCAACCCCATCTCTATAATCTTCTTCAACCTTGTATCTCCTCCTGAATGTTCCATTCCTATTCTTGGCATTTCCATACCATTACCGCTATCCCTTCCCCAACATCCATTCATCCCTCCATTGATGGCAGAGCTTTTCACCACTTTGGTCTGCCCTCTGCAACTTCCTCTAAATTTGTTTACTTTTTTTGTTCACTCATGGGATGTGGGCATCACAGGCAAAGTCATTATTTATTGTTCCTGAGAAGGTAGTGGTGAGTTGCCTTCTTGATCCACTGCAATCAATGTGATGTAGGTACACCCGCACTTAGGGAGGGATTTCAGGGGTTTTGCCCCAGCAGCAGTGAAGAAAAGGAAATATAATTCCAAAGCAGCTTGGTGCGTGACTTGGAGGGCAACTTGCTCATGGTGGTGTTCTCATGCTTCAGCTATCTTTGTTCTTATAGGTAGGAGAGGTAGCAAGTTTGGAAGGTGCTGTCAAAGGAGGCTTAGTGAGTTGCTGTACTGTATCTTCTAGATGATATGCAACGTATGCCAGTGATGGAGGGAGTGAATATTTATGGTGGCAGATAGGGTGCCAATCAAGGGGGTTGCTTTACCCTGGATGGCGTTCAGCTGTTTGAGTGCTTTTTGAGCTGATCATCCAGGCAAGTGACAAGTATTCAATCAGACTCCTTACTTGTGCCTTGTAAATGGTGGAGAGCCTTTAGGGGATCAGGAGGTGGCCGCTTTTGTAGGTAGAAAATTTATGTGGCAGGTCCTGTTAAGTTTTTGGTTTTTGTTAGCTTTGCTATGTTGATGGTGGGGGATTCAGTGAGGGTAGTGCCATTGAGTGTCATGGGGAGATGGTTAGATTCTCTCTTGCTGAAGATGCCATTGCCTGACAATTGTGTGGCGTGAATGTTACTTGCCACTTATCAGCCCAAGCCTGAATGTTGTCCAGGTCTTGCTACAATCAGGCATGGACAGCTTCATTACCTGAGGAGTTGCAAATGGTGCTGAACACTCTGCAATCATCAGCGAACATTCCCACTTCTGACCTTATAATGGACGAAAGGTCACTGATGAAGGAGCTGAAGATGGCTGGATCTAGGGCATTGTTTTGAGGAACTTCTGCAGCGACGTCCTGGAGCTGAGAGGATTGGCTTTCAACAACCACAACCATTTTCCTTTGTGCTAGATATGACACCAGCCAGCAGAGAGGTAGCCCTCACATTTTCCCATTGACTTCAGTGTTGCTGGGGCTCCTTGATGGACTCGATTAAATGCTGCCTTGATGTCAAGGACAGTTGTTCTCACCCCTGGAATTCATTTCTTTTGTCTGGAACAAAGCTTTAATGAGTTCTTAGGCAGAGTGGTCCTGGTGAAATCCAAACTGAGCATTGGTGAGCAGGTTATTGCTGTGTAAGTGCCACTTGATTGCATTCCCATGACACCTTCCATCACTTTACTGATGATTGAGAGTAAATTGATGGGGCAGTGATTGGAAGGATTGGATTTGTCCTACTTTTTGTAGACAGGACATAAGTGGATATTTTTCCACATTGTCGAATAAATGCCAGTGTTGTGGCTGTACTGGAACAGATTATCTAGAAAGGTGGCTAGTTCTGGAGTGCAGCATCAGGGCCCATTGCCTTTGCTGCATCCAGCGCATGTTCAGCTTTTTCTTGAAATCATATAGAGTTGGCTGAAGACTGACTTACATGATGGTGGTTATTAATTGTATATTAATTGTTCTTATTGTATGCTGTGGTAGGTATTAACTGGGGATTCATGGTGCCACTATAAAAAGGGACATTCTGTGCCCAGGTAATCCTTGGAGAGGGAGCACATGGTGTTCACCAGTACACCTGAGGCCTTCCATGACCAGTGGGCACCGGGCATGCTGGAGTGCATTATTGACACCGGAGATGTCATTTTAATTTGAGTCAATAAGTTCCATTTAAGGTTTTTGCTTTTGTTACAGTTGGTTAATAGTGCCCCTTTCATACAGGGCACATAATTGATTTTGGGCATCAAAAAAGAGGTATAAAGAGGAACAGACTGAAACTGTGGTTGCTGGACGAGGAGGTGCAGATTTGTAATGTTTATTTCTGTAAATAAACGCTTATTAAAGTGTGTAAAGATTGGTTCTAGTTCTATCCTTCAACACCTGGCTTTCTGGAGTATAACAGCTGGGACCTCAGGAGGACACTGAGATGGATCATCCACTTGGCACTTCTGGGTGATGATGTTTGCAAACTCTTCTATCATCGCTGCAGGCGAGTTCTCCAGTTCACCCTCCCCCTGCTCTCCTCCCACCCTCATGAAAATCACCTGGGTAAGGGACAGAGGTGACAGACCAGCACACAGGTCATCGGAACAAATTTTTTGGCCATCCACCTCCGTTCTGACCAGCAGCAAAAATCTGCCTGTTTATGCCCTCCCCACAACTTGCTTTCCCATCTATCTTTGCATCGTCAGTAAAATTGGCTACAATACAGTCGGTTCCTTCATCCAAGTCATTAATATAGTTTCTAAAAAGTTGTGACCCCAGCACTGATCCCTGTGGCACTCCACTAGTTACAGTTTGCCAACCCAACCGATTTATCCCAATTCTCTGTTTCCCATTAATTAGCCGATCTGCTATCCATCTAATATATTACCCACATAACCATGAGCTTTTATCTTACATAGTAACCTTTTATGTGGCGCCTTATCAAATGCCTTTTCGAAATCCAAATACACTACTTGTTCCCTTCTTGTTGCGTCTTCAAAGAATTCTAATAAATTTGTCAAATATAATTTCCCTTTTATAAAAATATGTGGACTCTCCTTGATTGTATTATGATTTTCTAAATATCCTGGCACTACCTACGTAATAATGGATTCCAGCATTTTCCCAATGCCAGATGTTAGGCTAACTGCCCTATATGTTTTCTGCTTTATGTTTCCCCTTCCTAGAATAGGAGTGTTACATTTGTGGTTTCACCAACCTTGTGCACTACACTTTGTGCGTTTGCGTCAACGGATTCTAAACCTGCCTTTGTATTCTTCGTGACCCTTCTTAGTCTGCTCCTATCTAATATAGTACTACTTCCTTCTCTAGTGCCATCCAACACTCTCAGTCCTTTATGCACCATATTCCTCTTTTCTACTTCTATGTACCGGGACCCACCTTTCTGCCAATCTAGTTTAAATCTGCCCTAACCAGACTAGTGAATCTCCCCACAATGACATTGGTCCCTATCCAGTTGAGGGGCGACCCGTCCCTTTTGAATAGGTAACTTCTGCCACAGAATTGATCCAAATGCCCAAGAATCTGAAGACCTCCCTCCTGCCCCTTAACTGGACACTTCATCCTCCAGGAACCAGTCTAAATTTATTCTCAGCTCCTAATGGCTTGCTTCCTTTTCACCTTCCCAGCAGACTAACTTCTAATTCCAAAACTGACTTTCACTTTGAGGGTTACATTGTAGACTCCTTCCTTCCAGCCCTAAGCTAGATGAATCTTCCAGTTTCCTTTAAATCCTCATGAATTCGATCTTCAATCTGAGTGCAATCTCCCACCCACATTCTGTGTGGTAAACAATAGAGTAGACATTTTCTCCACTTCACATGCTGAATTGGCTACCTCTATTTCATGCTGTCTGCCTCTCAGATGTCTGCCTGTGATATTCATGAATTTGTAGGGATGTCCGTAACCTGATCTCAAAAGTGGCTTCCTCAGCCCTCTTCCCCATGGCAATATGAAACACATTAGTCTTGTATCTAGGTAGAGCTGCTAATTAGCTATCTCTGATCCCAACTCCCTTTCATCTTAGAAGTAGATGGATAATTTATAGCACAATTGTTTATAACACAATACCTTTAAAACATTTCTGGGACTTTGGAAGACGCAAGGTCTATTCATGATGTATTAAGAGACTGCTTTTATTGTCTCCAAGCATAAATATAATTTTCCTTTAATTTATTCGTTCATGGAATGTGGGTGTTGCTGGCTTGGCCAGCATTTATTGCCCATCCCTAAGTGCCTTGAGAAAGTGGTGATGAGTGACCTTCTTGAATCGCTGCAGTCCATAAACTCATAGGTGTTTACAGCACAGAAGGAGGCCATTTGGCCCATCGTGTCCACGCCAGTCAACAAAGATCTGACAACACTAAACTCATTTTCCAGTGCTTGGCCCATAACCCTGGAGTCTATGGCAATGCAAGTGAATATCTAAATACTTCTTAAATGTTACGAAAGTTTCTGACTCTCATCCCCTTCAGGCCATGAGTTCCAGACTCCCACCACCCTCTGGGTGAAAAAAATTTCTCAATTCCCCTCTTAGCCTTCCACCTCCTACTTAAATCTATGCCCCCTGGTTATTGACCCTTCTACTAATGGAAAAAGTGCCTTCCTATCTACCCTATCTATGCCCCTCATAATCTTATACACCTCTATCAGGTCCCCTCTCAATCTTTGCTGCTCCAAGGAAAACAACCCCACCCTATCCAATCTTTCCTCATAGCTCAGACCCTCCAATCCAGGCAGCATCCTGGTAAATCTCCTCTGCACCCTCTCCAGTGCAATCACATCCTTCCTATAATGTGGTGACCAGAACTGCATACAGTACTCCAGTTGTGGCCCTACCAGCATTTAATACAGTTCCAGCATAACCTCCCTGCTCTTGTATTCAATGCCTCGGCTAATAAAGGTAAGTATCCCATATGCTTTCTTAACCATCTTGTCTACCTGGCCTGCTACCCTCAAGCATCTGTGGATATGCACACCAAATCTTCTGTACTTTCCCCTTATCTTCAGTACTTTCCAGGGTCCTACTCTTCATAGTGTAATCCCTTGCCTTGTTAGCCCTCCCCAAGTGCATGACTTCACACTTTTCCGGGTTGAATTCTATTTGCCATTGCTTTGCCCACTTGACCAATCCATTGATATCCTGCAGTTTACGGCTATCCTCCTCACTATTTACCACCTTAACAATTTACGTGTCACCCGTGAACTTCTTGATCATACCCCCTACATTTAAGTCCAAATCATTTATGTACAACACAAACAACAAGGGCCCCAGCATCAAGCCCTGCACAACCCCACTGGAAACAGACTTCCAGTCACAGAAACATCTCTCTATCATCACCCTCTGCTTCCTGCCTCTCAGCCAATTTTGGATCCAACGTTCCACTTTGCCTTGGATCCCATGGGCTCTTACTTTCTTGACCAGTCTGTCAAGAGGGACCTTATCAAAAGCTTTGCTAAAGTCCATGTAGACCACATCAAATGTATTCCCCTCCTCAAAAAATGTGATCAAATTCATCAAACACGACCTTCGCTTAACAAATCCGTGCTGACTATCCCTTATTAATCTGTGTCTCTCCAAGTGCAGATATATTCTGTCCCTCAGAGTTCTTTCCAGTAACTTCACCACCACCGAGGTTAGACTAACTGGCCTGTAATTTCCTGGTCTATCCCTTCCTCCCTTTTTTAATAATGGGATAACCTTAGCAGTCCTCTGGCACCTCACTTGTGGCCAGAGAGGATTTGAAAATTACTGCCAGGTCCCCTGGTATCTCCTCCCTTGCCTCCCTCAACAGCCTGGGAAACATCTCATCTGGGTCTCTGGATTTATCCACTTTTGAGGGTGCTAAGCCCGCTAGGACCTCCTCTCTCTCTATGTTAATTTCCTATAATTTTTCACAGTCCTCCAGCCTGATGTCTATATCTGCATCATTCTTTTCCATTATGATGATCGAGGCAAAGTATTCATTGAGGACTGTACCCACGTCTTCTGGGTCCACACACAGATTACCGCTATGGTCCCAAGTTGGTCCTACCCTTTCCCTAGTTATTCTCTTGCTGTTTATATATTTTAAAAAACCCTTTGGGTTTTCCTTTATTCTACCCACTAATGCTTTCTCATGCACTCTCTTAGCTTTCCTAATTTCCTTTTCAAGTCCCGACTGCACTTTTTATACTCCTCTAGGGACTCTGCTGTATTGAGCCCTCAGTATCTGCCATAAGCTTCTCTTTTTTTTTAATCCTAACCTCTATGTCCCTTGACATCCAGGGTTCTCCTGACTTGGCTCCCCCACTTTGTCTTTACGGGAACATATAATCTTGCTATTTCCTCCTTGAATGCCTCTCACTGCTCTGATACAGTTTTATCTGCAAGTAGCTGCTCCCAGTCCAATTAGGCCAAACCGTATCTCATCTTAGTAAAATTCACCTTTCCCCAGTTTAGGACCTTTATTCCCGGTCCAACCATATCCTTTTCCATTACTATCCTAAATCTAACTGAGTTATGGTCACTATCTCCAAAATGCTCCCCTACTGATATGCCTACCACCTGCCTGGGCTCATTTACGAATATTAGGTCTAGAACTGCCCCCTCCCTTCTTGGGCTGTGTACTGGCTAAAAAAGCTCTCCGGGATGCAACTTAAGAATTTTGCTCTCTCCCTACCTTGCACACTAAAACTATCCCAATTAATATTTGGGTAGTTAAAATCCCCTCCTATTACTGCCTTATTATTCTTACACTTCTCTGAAATTTGACTGCATATTTGATCCTCTATCTCTCACTGACTGTTTGGGTGCCTATAGTACCCACGCAACTGTGTTTTTTACTTCTACCCATATGGCCTCATTCGATGATCCTTCCAGGATATCATCCCTCCTCACTGCTATAGTTGAATCCTTGATCAATATTGCAACGCCCGCTGCTCTTCTATCCCCCTCTCTAGCTCGTCTGAATACCCTATAACTAGGAATGTTGAGCTGCCAATTCTGCCCTTTTAGCCAAATCTTGGTCATAGCTATGATATCATACGCCCACGTGCCTATCTGTGCCCTCAGCTCATCTGTCTTATTCCTCAAGTTCCTTGCATTAAAATATATTCCTTAGTCTTGCTAAACTCACTTCTTTCTTATCCAGCTTATGTTTCCTCTGCCTTCCAGACTCACTTACTAGAGTTTTAACTTCTAATTCCACCTCAGCTTCTCTCCCTTCTGAACTACTTTTCAGAATCCCATCCCCCCTACCAATTTAGTTTAAATCCAACCCAACAGCATTAACAAACCTCCCCGCGAGGATGTTGGTCCCATTCCTGTCCAGATGTAACCCGTCCAACTTGTACAGGTCCCACCTTCCCCAGAAACGGTCCCAATGCCCCAAGAATCTAAAGCCCTTCCTCCTGCACTATCTCTCCAGCTTTCACCTGCTTTATCCTTCTGTTCCTATACTCACTACTGCGTGGCACCGGGAGTAATCCAGAGATTACTACCTTTGAAGTCCTGCTTTTGAATTTCCTACCTAACTCCCTAAAGTCTGCTTGCAGGACCTCATTTCTCTTTCTTCCTATGTCATTCGTCCCAACATGGACCACAATCTCTGGCTGTTCACCCTCCCCCTTCAGAATGCCCTGCAGCCGTTCCATGACATCCTTGAACCTGGCACTCGGGAGGCAACATACCATCCTGGAGTCATGAGTGCGGCTACAGAAGTGCCTGTCTACTCCCCTCACTAATGAATCCCCTATCACTATTGCCTTTCCAAACTTCTTCCCCCCTGACCAGCTGGACCACCCACAGTTCCATGGCCTTGGCTCTGGTTGGCCTCCACAGAAGAACCATCACTTTCACCATTTTCTTATGGTTTGCGAGTGAGATGCACTTGAGAGATACCCTGTCTACCAGCCTGGTCCCCATCTTCTGTCTGGCAGTCACCCATTCCCTCTCTGCTTGCACTTCCTTAAGCTGCGGGGTGACCACGTCCTCAGAAGTACTATCCACGAGCCTCTCAGTCTTGTGAATACATCGTAGTGCCCCCAGCTGCCGCTCAAGCTCCAAAACCCGGAGATCGAGTTGCTCCAGTTGGAGGTACCTCCTGCACACATGGTCATCCAGACCGCCAGGAGCGTCTAGATTTCCTACATAGCGCAGGATGTGCAAATCACAGGACTGAGGGACTGTGGTATAGGTGCACCCACAGTGCCGGTAGGAAGGAAATTCTAGCGACAGTGCAGGAACAGCAATATAGTTCCAAGTAAGGATGGTTTTGTAGCTTGGAGGAGAATTTGCAGGCGGTGGTGTTCCCATGCATCTGCTGCCCTTGTCCTCCTATGTGGTAGAGGTCGTGGGTTTAGAAGGTGCTGTCGGAGGACCCTTGATGAGTTGCTGTTGTGCATCTTGTACACACTACTGCCACTCTGTGTCAGTGGTGGAGGGAGTGAATGTTGAAGGTGGTGCATGGGCTGCCTTGTCCCGGATGGTATCGAGCTTTTTGAGTGTTGTTGCAGCTGCACTCATCCAGTCAAGTGGAGAGTATTCCATCACACTCCTGACTTGTGCTTTGTAGATGGTTGGGGAGTAAGCTTTGGGGAGTAAGGTGGTGAGTTACTTGCCACAGAATTCCCAGCCTCTGGCCTGCTCTTGCAGCCAGAGTATTTTTAAGGCTGGTTCAGTTCAGTTTCATGGTAACCTCTCATGATGTTGATAATGCAGGGATTCAGCGATCGTAATGCTATTGAATGTCAACGTGAGATGGTTAGATTCATTCTTGTTATAGATGGTCATTGCCTGGCACTTGTGTGGCACAAATGTCATTTGCCACTTATCAGTCCAAGCCTGAATATTGTCCAGGTCTTTCTACATTTGGACTTGGACTACTTCAGTATCTGAGGAGTTGCGAATGGTGCTGAACATTGTGCAATCATCAGCAAACATCCCCACTTCTGACCTTATGATGGAGGAAAGTCATTGATGAAGCAGCTGGAGATGGTTGGGCCTAGGACACTACGCTGAGAAAGTCCTTGAGCAATGTCCTGGGACTGAAATGATTAATCTCTAACAACCACAACCATCTCCCTTTGTGCTAGGTATGAATCCAACCAGTGGCGAGTTTTCTCCTGGACTCCTATTGACTTTAGTTTTGCTAGGGTCAAATGATCCCTTGATTTCATGGGCACCTTTTTGTACCTTCTCAGTAAAACAATTGGATCCTCTGTTGATCTCTAACAATCAAACAGCCCAGGCTTACTGTCAGGCAGACTGCAGAACAGGTCACATGACTCCCTTCAATTACATTAAATTTAAAGATACTGTCCCAAATTATAGTAATCTTATAAACTTCACAATTGTAACACTTCCCCCTCTAACTCATTACCATAGTTATGTGTTTTCATAAACAGCACCCAAAATATAACAACTTATAACATGCTATGCACTCTAACAACAAACTTATTCATTACACATAGTACAAGTAACATTTTCTCCCCATGCTGTCACATCCAGTAAACAGTCCATCATAACAGCTTCACAATGTTTAATCTGCATCAGTCAAATACATGTGGCAATTATACGAACATATGAAGTAGGAGGAGTAGGCCATTCGGCCCCTTGAGCCTCCTCCACCATTCAATAAGATCATGGCTGACCTGTGTTTCGAGTTCCACGTTTCCATTTACCCCAGATAAACTTTGATTCTGTTGTCTAACAAGAATCTATCTACCTCCGCTATAAAAATATTCAGTGACCCTACCTTTACTGCCTTCTGAGGCAGAGAGTTCCAAAGTTGCATAACCCTTAGAGAAAAAATTTCTCCTCATCTCTGTCCCGTAAGTGCAACCCCTAATTTTAAAACAGTGTCTCCTAGTTCTGGACTCACCCACAACAGGAAATATTCTTTCCACGTCCACCCTGTCAAAACCATTCAGGATCTTATATACTTCAACAGAATCACCTCTCCCTCTTCTAAACTCCAGTGGAAACAAGCCCAGTCTGTCTAACCTATCATCCTAAGACAACCCGCTCATTCCAAGTATCAATCTAGTAAACCTCCTCTGAATGGCTTCCAATGCATTTACATCCTTCCTTAAAGAAGGAGACCAAAACTGCACACAGTATTTAAGATGTAGTCTCACCCATGCCCTGTACAACTGAAGTATAACATCATTACTTTTATGTTCAATTCCTGTCATTATAAAAGGATAGCATTCCATTAGCCTTTGTGATTACGTGCTGTACCTGCATGCTAATTTTTTTGTGACTTCTCTGTTTAAGTAATACTCTGCTTTTTTATTCTTCCTGCCAAAGTGAACAACTTCACATCTTCCCACAGATATTTGCCCACTCACTCACCCTATCTATATCTTTCTGCAAACTCCTGATATCTTCTTCACAATATGCTTTCCTACCTATCTTTGAGTCATCTGCAAATTTAGCTACCTTCACTCCTTCACTCCTCTCATCTAAGTCATTGATGTAAATTGTAAAAAGTTGAGGCTGCAGCACAGATCCCTGCGGGACACCACTCGTCACATCCTGCCAAGCAGACAAAGACCCATTTATGTATACTCTCTGTTTTCTGCCAGCCAGCCAATCTTCTATCCAGGCTAATATGTTACCCCTATACTATTGAGCTTTTAGTTTCTGCAATAACCTTTGATGTGGCACCTTATCAAATGCCTTCTGGAAATCCAAGTACAGTATGTCGACAGGCTTCCTTTATCCACAGCACATGTTACTCCTTCAAAGAACTCTAATAAATTAGTTAAAAATGATTTACCTTTCACAAAACCATGCTGACTCTCGCCAATTACCATGGGCAGAATTTTTCGCTCGGTGGGCGAACACGCACCTGACCTGCTCGAGTGTGAAATGATGCACGTTGACATCGGCCAGGCGTGCCAACGTCAATGGACACACTCATGATATTTCGCTAGGTGGGCACACGAGGGAGACAGAGGCGCACCCACCATTAGCTAAGAGGCCAGTTAAGGCCCTTGACGCACCAATTGCCTCCAAGTTTATGTAGCCCATGTGAATTTTCGGCCGTCGCAAAGGCAAAATAGGCAGGCGGACAGGCCAAAATTTGCAAAAGCTCATCCACGGGCGGAATAAGAAGGGTTAGCAGCATCGTCAATGTGAGTAGTGAGGAGTTTTGGAGATCGTGCACTGCTGGTTGATTTTATGAACTGGACAGCATCGTCTCGCTTCAGAACTGCATTCTGAGCATTTCTAGGCTTCATTTCAGGACACATTGGTGTCTTCCAGGCCCACAGAGCATTCAGACCGTGTGGACCCTTCCAGGTATCAGATAGCCTTCTGTAACCCTGGTAATGGGGATTGTGGTCTCCGCTGGTGGCAACTCCTCTGTGGAGGAAGTGAGGCGTGAAAGGGAGAGGAGGCCAGGTGTCCCGATGCAGTTTCCTGGGGAGCGACCTGCGGGAAGAGAGGCGCAGGCACAAGGGCAGTAGGGCTAGCTGGCAGTCCAAGGTGGAAGGCGCCACAGGAGACAGCACTATCCTGCTGCCAGGGTTTACAGGCGGCGATGCAGCTGCCTCAATATGTCTGAGGTGCAATGCCGAACAAGGCCTGCCAGGCTGAGCGAGCCAGAGGCTTTGCGTCAATTGCTGGATTCCTCCGGGTCCAGGGTGCCATCCACTGCACACATGTTGCCATCACAGTGCCAGCGGGTCGGCCGGGTGCCTTTGTCAACAGGAAGGGATTCCACTCCATGAACATGCAGATAGTGTGTGATCACAAAATGCAGATTCTGCATGTCTGTGCAAGGTACCCTGGCAGCTCCCATGACGCTTTTATCCTGAGACACTCCCAGGTGCCAGGGCTATTCAGTGCTCCAGCCAGACTGGATGGTTGGCTGCTGGGTGACAAGGGCTATCCCCTGAAAAGTGGCTCATGACACCACTCCACCACCCAAGAACAGAGGCCGAGCAGCAGTACAACAGGAGCCATGCCCCACAAGGGCGGTGGTAGAGAGAACCATAGCTCTTTTCAAGATGCACTTCTGATGCCTGGACCATTCAGGGGCACATTGACACATGCTCTGGGGGGTATTGCACTGATAGTGGTTGCATGCTGCGCTCTGCATAATCTGGCACTGGCAAGGGGGGACCAAGTGGAGGAAGAGGATGTTGACGCAGCTGTGCAGGATGATGACCCCAGTAGTGAGTCCAAGGACGAACACAGTGAGGAGAACACTGAGGGCATGGACGCAGAAGTGGGTAATGTCCAGGGAGGCAGAGACACCTGGGACACTTTGATCCAACGTTCCTTCAGCTAGCCTACCAAATAAGAACCACCACCACATGCCAGGGCTGCAGGCTCCATACTCGATCCCTGAGAGGACCATTTCCTTGGCCACCAACATACACTCTGTGCCTGCGCAATAAAGTTTTAGGAGACACACATTGATCATTACATAATGGCTTATACTACACATACAGGACTAATGAGGCATACTGAGGCCAATAGTACAAAATAAAATCTCATTTAATTGTGCATTTGAAACACAGTTGAAATGAACATAAACCAGTGTTCTTAATCACACCATTAAAAAAGTTAAAGCAAAATGGGGGAACAAAATATCACCCATGATAAGGCCGTCTTCTGCTTAAGGTGCTTTACATTTACGTTTGCGGGTGCTACGTCTAGGTACTCCCCCCTCACTGGCACTGCTGACTCTGCTGCCTTGTTGGCCTTGATGACCTTGGCGGTCATCCTCTGGCCCGAGAAGCCTGTGATGGCCCCATCTGGGAGGGAGCGGCCAGTGCCACAGCTGGCATCTCCCCAGTCGCTGCAGCCTCATCAGATGTCGCGGTCACTGGCAGAGGGGCGGAGGAGCTGCTGGTGTCATCCGGAGCCCACAGAGATGACAGGCAGCTTGTGCGCCAATGTGAGGTTGCTTTGGACCTCCCAGCTCACCATTGATGGCGGGGCACCTAGCAGGGATACTGGGTGCCCCATCCACCTCTCACACTAACACTGACCAGCTGAGGTCATTGCCGGTGTGAGGGTTTGCAGGTCCGACTGCATCCTCAGGGACCCCGGAGTCGCCTCTCCATGAGAGTCGCCACTCTCTCCATGGAGGAGGCACTCCGCTCGGCCATGAGGGTCAACGCAGTAGTCATGCTCCGCAGGGACTCCTCCACAACAGACACCATGGCGCGCATTTCTTCATGTATTTCCGCCGGATCCTCCCACACACCCCGCTGGACTTCCAGCATCTGCTGCCTAATTGACGACTCCAGAGGCCAATCACCAGCCATCGACTGAGCATTGTCCTGGTCTCCAGCAGTTCTCTAACTGCCGGCGCCCTGGGCACTCTCTGCCTCCACCTGCACCTCAAGCGAGTGTGGAGTGCCCTCACCAATGTGCATCGAGATACTAGATGGTGATCTTATGCCCACCAAGGTGCTGGTATCTGCGCTGGTGCCTGCTTGATAGAGAGGGTGTGACCCAGGTGCGTGCTGAGCATGGTGGTCCTCCGGGGTCAGGGGTGGGTCTTCAGGCTCCTCATGGCGAGCGCCTGCTGGTAAGCCTAAAAGGGAAAAGAAGGACATGTCATTAGTTTAAGTCATGACACTGTCACTGTGCATGCCAGGCACCCTGGCAAGCCAACAGATATCTGCATCATGGTGCCCTCATCTTTCAATTATCAATGGGGACTCCAGTTTCCAGGCTCACATCAATATAGAGACAACATTACAATGGTTGTAATAGCAGACATTCTCACCTCAGTGCACGATACTCTTACCTTCATCTGGCATCCCAACCTCGCTGCGGTCGGTTGATCAAGTTGCATGGCGAGTGGCCAACCCTTAACTGTTCTGCACAATGACCCACGCCAACGGTACTCACCTTCCCGATCACAGCAGATTGTTAAAGTGCTTCCAGCACTGCACCCATGTTGCCTCACCACGTTGTGGCTGCTGACCCAGGATGCCGCCTCCTCCCAGGCCTTTTTGGTGAGGTGCTGGGGCCTCCTCCTCCCGTCTCTGGGGACAAGGGTTTCCCTCCTGGCTGCCACCTCCTCCAGCGCAGCGAGGCACTCATTGGAGGAATGCGGGGCCAACAGCCCTGCCGACCCTGCCCTCCCACCTGCCATGTCCAACCACACTGGAATCCATCTTCACTTCAGCATCCTTCTGTGGCAGCCTTCCAGGGGCTGCCCGGGCCGCTTTTGAATCAGCCGCTGAGTGGCCACTGGACCCAGCGTATATCATGCCCCTGCTCCCGCCCGCCCCTTCTCGGAGCTTGCCCAGCCCTCTTTCATGCTAGGCGGGCCTTAATTGGCCCACCAGCGTAAAATCACGGTGCCATGCTGACAGCATGCAGCGGTCGGCTTCCCGACCACCCCCGCCTGCCCCCACCGAGCCAAGGGCAAAATTCTGACCCTTGGGTTTTTCTAAGTGCTCAGCAATAACCACTTCAATGATCTAGCTACCTCTTTTAAGACCCTAGGATGTAGTCTATCGGGACCCAGAGACTTGTCAGCCCGCAGCTCTATCAGTTTGCTCAGTACCGCTTCCCTAGTGGTTATCATTTCACCAAGTTCCTCTTTATTACTATTACTGGGATGTTTTTTGTATCCTCTACGGTAAAGACAGAAGCAAAATATTTGTTCATTTCATTCGCCATTTCCTTATTATCTACTATTAATGCCCCATTCTCAGTCTCTAGAGGACCAACACTCACTTTACCTACTCTTTTCCTGTTTAAATGCCAGTAGAAACTCTTGCCATCTGTTTTTACATTTCTAGCTAGCTTCTTCTCATACTCTAATTTCTTTCCCCTGATTAACCTTTTAGAAATTCTCTGCCGTTCTTTATATTCTGACCAATCATCTGACCTGCCACTCATCTTTGTGGAGTTATATGCTTTTTCCTTAAGTATGATGCTTTCCCTAGCTTCTTTAGTTAACCACAGATGGTGGGTCCTCCCTTTAGAATTTCTCTTTACAGTAGGAATATACTTATTCTGAGTATTCCAAAATATCCCCTTAAATGTCTGTCACTGCTTTTAAGTTTTAAAGTTCTTCTTACAGCGGTTCTTAAAAGTCCTTCCTCTCAAATGGTGGGAAAGTGTTTTTTTTTGCTAGTAGCGCCTTTCTCATGATGATTAAAGTCCATTTTGTTTTCATGTCCTTGGTTAAAAGATGGCACAATTGACTCTGTCTGGGAAACTTTGTCAAGACAATATTGCTGATTTCTGATAGCCCCTCTGGGTTTTGAATACCTGCTGGTATCAATTGTAGACTCAAAAGAAATTCTCTGTCACAATGCTTTTTACCCTCTGGATTCTGTATTTCCTTTGGTTCTTCTTTAAAATCAGTGTTGACTTTTTAACTCAGTCTTTGGATAACCCTGTTCCGATTTTAACTTCTGATCTTCATTTTCTTTCATGGCTGTAGATTCATTAAGGTCCAGGTCAAAAAAGAAATACTCAGCCAAACAAACCTTTGAGAAATCTTTCCCAGGTTTACACACAGGATTAAGATTTCCCTTCGCTGCTTTCAGAAGTTCATTAGAGTCATATTGATGATTAGTCAAGAAATCTTGGTACTCTTTCTTTAGCGAGTTTCCTTATAGCTTCGAACTCCTTTACAAGAACAACGGCTTAATCCGTCTGAAGTTTCAGTTTTTTTTTCCAAAGCTTTAATATGCCTTCGTAGTTTTAAAATAATTGTATTCGCCAGATTCAAATTATTCTGGTTTACCGCACTGTCCTTCCTTGTGTGTTCATTCGGCTGGAACCCTGCTGCCTTATTCTGTTCTGACTCCTATGACTTAGAGTCTACAGGCAAGTTCAAAGCAGACAGAGTCAGTTTGTTTGCATTTGATTTTAACTCCTTGTGGTCAATCTGAGGGGTTATTGTCTCTTCCATGTTAGAAGTTTGAACTTTTGACTCTATAGGCACCCCTTGAGTCAAGCCCTTGTCTTTCACAACAGATTCAAAGTCAAGTATATGTTCTTCTGAGTTCATTAATGGGGTCGTTACATCTGTATCTTGAGTTGAAACAGTTCTTTCAACAGCAGGATTACAATTAGTCCCTGATTCTTTGAGTACATTGTCAATTTCAGTAAACCTGCTTCCCATCCCAGGAGCTGGCAACACCTTATCCCCTGAGAAGTCATTTCATAGTATGAATACTATAGGCTACCAATAGGCAATTCAGACACTACTCCAACAATAACAGAACCATTGACTAAGGCACAGTTTAAATTCACTCTACACAATGGAACAGATAAACAATTTCTATCAATATCCTGCATCAATACTCTTTTTATTTGGCGAACTCTCTGTCGAAAAAAATCACATCTTTTGCCAACATCAAGCTTTGAGCCGAATCTGTATCCCAAAGAATAGTTATCATACAATAGAAAAATGGAGTTGCTTCACCCTCAAATTTAAAACTCCCGTAATCTTTTATGCTCCAATTTACATCCACTGTAAATACAATAAATAGTATTGGCTTGTCACCAGCTCCATCTACTGGCACAGCATTCTCCGGACAAACACTGGACACACTCAAAAGAGCTAGATGTCCGGTTTTATAACAATAAGAACATATTAGTCTCCTTGAATCATTTTTATCTCCTACACTTTCTCTTTCATTACTCTGAGAAGTATGTCTTTCCAGTTCCACCATCCTCATCATAATTAGTGTTATGTTCACTGTCAGATCGCTGATCTCTGCAGCTTCTTATATTGGTTTGCAAACAAAGGTTTGTTGTCATCCAGGTATTTGTTAGATGTCATAAAAATAAGTTAAAACAGCTGCCTCCCTGATATTTGAAACTTTACAGCCTTCCAGATGGGATTTGATTCCTAAAGGAATACTGTTATTGATTTCCTCCACTAACAACATCTCACCAAGGTTTTCAAAATCTTGCTCTAACTTTATTGACCTATACTATCGACCAAAGATCATCCCTTTTTCTCTAGCATATTCCACTAAAATCTGATTATGACCCATCAATTTTCTAAACTTATGTCTATAAGTTTCTGGAACTAGCCCACACACATTGAGCACAGCAGTCTTAACTATGTCATAATCTGCAGACTGTTTGTCAGAGTCAGATAAACTTCCAATGCTTTTCCTACAAAACACTTTGTAATAAGACTGTCCAAATTTCTTGTAGCCATTGTAACATTGCAGCACTTTTCTCAATTGATAAAAAATATATCTCGTCTCTTTCCTCACTGAATTTAGGCACTAGGTGAATATCCCTATGACAAATCAAAACTAGGAGTTAAATTTGACCCTTCGTCAAATTTCCCTCTCATTCCCTGATTACATAATCAAAATCTTTCTCTGTCCAATTCAAATGTCTTACCTTCCCCCTCTCTTTGAAATTCTAATTCAAGTTTTCACAATTCCCTTTCTCTTTCTTTGTCCTCTGTTTCGAGCTCGTTTTTTTCATTTCTTCTTTTTCAAATTCAAATTTTTGCTTTTTTCTATCTCTTTCCAATTTGAGTTGCTTCATTTGCAACTGAATCTTGGCTAACTCAACCTGCACCTTATCTGGATTACCTTTTCCTTCCTCAATGTTTAAATGTTGAGCCAATAGCTCAACTATTTCTGCTTTCATAGTGCCTACTTTTAACTCTATTTCCAACTTTTTCTGCCACTCCTTTGAAATTAAACTTTATTTTCAAATCCCTCCATGGTGTCACACCATCCTGTCTCTCCAATGTCCCCCAACCCTGCAATATTCTGGAATCTTTGCCCCCCCCCTAATTCTGGTCTGTTGAGCATCCCCGACTTTAATTGCTCCACTATTGGTGGCTATGCCTTCAGCTGCCTAGCCCTTAAGCTTTAAAACTCCCTCCTTAAACCTCGCTACCTCTCACTCCTCAAAGCTTACCTCTTTGACTGAGCCACTTTTACTCTCTCCTTAAGTGGCATGGTTTTAAATTGCAAAACAAAAACAGAATTACCTGGAAAAACTCAGCAGGTCTGGCAGCATTGGTGGAGAAGAAATCAGTTAACGTTTCGAGTCTTCACGACCCTTCGGTAAATTGCGTTTGGCGATGCTCGCGTGATGCACTTCGGGATGGTTTACTATGACAAAGGCGCTATATAAATGAAAGTTGTTAAACATGCAGACCTTCATAAAGCTGTATTTCTGTGATCAGATCTGCCCGCTTAAACAAAATCAAACCCGCCTAGGCTCAATCCCTTCCAGAAAAATGCCTGCATTACAATGTATATAAACTCTAAAAGCTGGGCATGGTAATTGTGACAAATGATGAGCTGGAGATTTGCACTTTCTAAAAAAACTAAAATGGAAGGGTAAAAGTGGACTTTTTAAGGCGAAACCCAACAGCTGAAGGGTGCATTTCCACTGAAGTTTGCAGGCGTATGAATGCTAACGGGAATACCGTCCTGTGTGTGTGTGTGTGTGCACAGAATATCCCTGGAGCTCGAGGCCCGGATGTGCGGCGCTGCTTCTTCTCATTTCCATAAAAGGCAGCGGAGGCTCGGCTTCATTGTTGGGAGTGAAGGGATCCCGGTGGGAGCGAGCGAGCTGGAGTGGGGGTGGAAGCGGGACTGGGTGGAGGCTGAGACACAGACAGTGGGGGAGAGAGAGAGTGTTTGGGACGGGGCTCGAGCGCAGCCATGGACAGGCAGCTGTGAGCCGGAGCTGCTGAGATTGAACTTTGAGGCGAGTCCGAGTGACGTGTTGAAGTCCAGCATAGAGAGAGAGAGAGAAAAACCCAGGATTGACTCCATTAAACGTCCAGCAGGGAAGCGAAGAGCCGGCAGTTCGGACACTTCTTTTCCTGCGCCTACACTGTGGGAAAACTGTTAAATTATATCTCTCCCTCTCTTCCCATTACCGGGCAACCGCCAACATTACTTCCAGTGGATTCTCTGAGGTAATTTTATTTCTGCATCTTGGCATTATTTATCCTGGAATAACTGTTGCTACCGAGCAAAGCCCCCCCCCCCTCCTCCCAATCTCTGGGCCACACTCGGTGACTTTGGAAATCCAGCCTCCATTCAGCTTCGGGGACTCTGGGTCGGGCAGGGAGGGGATGGTGGGGGGGTTGATTTTATTTTTGGTGGGGGTGAATTTGCAGGGAAGCGGTCTCCTGAACCATCTGGATGCAGTGACAGGCGGGGAGGGGTCTGACACGATGGGCTTCGCGCTGAGGATGGTTTGTTAAAAAAAAAACGGAAAGCGCGTTTAAAGACGCCCAAGGTTTTCATTGTATTGTATTCGAAGCCCTTTTCCCCTCCGCTGCTTGTTTATACTGAAGGGGTTTTTTTTTAAAAAACCCGTTTCAAGATTGTGATCTGCAAAATCATAAATCAGCTCCTTCCCGCACCCACCCCCAATTATATATTTTTTTTGGAAGTGCAGTTTGTATTCACACGCTGGGTTAGCAATAAGATCACAAACATTGCGAAGCCTCATTTTGTTCTCGAGAATGTGTAACTTTATTTTTTTTTTAAAAAAACCGATTTCAACAGGTTTTCAGCACTGCCGAGAATCCGACAGTAATTTGAAGCCCTATAACGGAAAATGTATGGCAGTGGAAAGCCCACTCCTGGCAGTTAGTTTGTACGTGCAAAGACCTTCAATTCGATTATCTTTGACTCCTGTGATCTGTATTTAATCTACATTGGTTTGCAAGATCTGTTTTACCTCAGGTCTTTGCTGTGCTGTCACCATATGTTGCCTGGGTGGGTGGGGAACTGAGTGACATTATTCGTTTATTCCAATAGCCGATCATGAGCTTGCCCTGACTATTGTTTAATTATTTTTTTTTTTTAACCAGCTCGCTTAACTCTTTCACTGCTCCCCACCCCGGGTAAAAAAAAATAAAATAAAAATGGCTTTGGACGGTATTCGGATGCCGGATGGCTGTTACGCTGATGGGACGTGGGAACTCAATGTTCTTGTGACCGACCTGAGCCGCGATGTTTCCCTCCGAGTGACCGGAGAAGTGCACATAGGTGGAGTGATGCTCAAGCTGGTGGAGAAATTGGGTAAGTCCTGATTTTAGTGGGTGTGTCCTCACTTTTGCCAATCCCAAACAGCAAAAAAAAATAATAAATCACGCATGAATGTTGTCGACACAGCGGTTGCACCGATGCCTTGTATGGGTTCTAGTTTAGACCGATTGATGCACTGGCGGTGGTGAGAGAGAATTTCACAATGTTGAGCGAAACCCCCAGTTTTCCTTTCTGCTGGACTGCTGCCAGCCGGGGTCTGAGTTATGTTGAACTTCACCAGGAAAGGGTAAAATTCCCTGTATGTTCGTGCAAATCACGAGAGCGCTCATTTCAAGAATTTTGTTTGTCGTTCAGTGGTTTCAAGTCCGATGGTAAATGTTGGATAAATGGGTTCAGAGACTCCCAACCCACCAACGTAAAGAATTCGTAAAATACTAATCGATGTCTTGTAGCATATAGATTTACAAAATTCTGGTCTTAAACGTTTATTAATGGTATATCACAAGGAGTTGGAAAGGGTCACTGTCGTTATTTATACCATGGCTTGTATTCCAAGGGCTAACTCGACTCTGAAGCTTAGTGGATTGTATTGTAGCAAGTCTCATCCTTACCATAGGCCTTTCCTATTACTTCCCTAATACATGGCCAGTTGTCTTGTTTAAAGATTATCATAACTGATGTGTTGCCTTGTTTAAATTCCAAATATCAACAACTTGTGTTTATATAGCACCCTTGACATAATAAAATGCCCCAAGGTGCTTCACAGGAGCATTGTAAAGTACATTTTGACACCAAGCCTATTAGGGCAGATGACCAAAGGCTTGGTTAAAAAAGATATGTTTTAAGGAGCATCTTAAAGGAGGAAAGAGGAGAGGTGTAGGGAGGGAATTCCAGAGGTTAGGACCTTGACAGCTTAGGGCACAGCCATCAATGGTGGAGTAACTAAAATCTGGGATGCTCAAGAGACCAAAGTTAGAGGAGTGCAGACATCTTGGAAAGTTGTGGAATTTGAGGAGATTTACAGAAATGGGAAGGTGTGAGGCCATGGATTGGTAACGAAGATGCGAATTTTAAAATCGCGACATTGCTTAACTGGATGTCAGCATTGGTCAGCAAGCACAGCGGTAGTGGGTGAACAGGACAGCACAAGTAAAGACACGAGTAGATGGCTGGAATTTTATAGA
This sequence comes from Cetorhinus maximus, assembly GCF_964194155.1. Lineage (NCBI taxonomy): Eukaryota > Metazoa > Chordata > Chondrichthyes > Lamniformes > Cetorhinidae > Cetorhinus > Cetorhinus maximus. The sequence goes on along the minus strand of NC_135896.1, from coordinate 46,457,012 downwards.
GGGTGGAATGTGGGAGGCCAGCCACAAGTGCATTGAAATAGTCAAGTTGAGAGGTCACAGTGGCATAAATGAGGGTTTCGGCAGCAAGTGAGCTCATGCAAGGGTGGAGTTTGGCAGTGTTATGGAAATGAAAATAGTTGGTCTAGTGGCATTATATGGTCGGAACCTAATCTTGGGGTCAGATATGACCACAAGGCTGCAAACAGTCTGGTTAGCCTCAGACAGTTGCCAAGGAAATGGATGGAGTTTCTGGCGGGAACCAAAGATAACAGCTTCCTTCATCTTTCATCTAGCCTTTTTATATTAATTGGCTTTTCTATAAGACTAGAAGATGTAGGAGCATAAGTAGGCCATTCAGCACATCAAGTCTGTTCCACCATTCAGTGAGATCATGGCTGATCTGATAATCCTGAACTCTACTTTCCTGCCTTTTCCCCATAACCCTTATTCCCTTACTGATTAAAAGTCTGTCTATCTCAGCCTTGAATATACTTAACGACCCAGCCGCTACAGCCCTCTGCGGCAAAGAATTCCACAGATTCACTACCCTCTGAGAAGAAATTCCTCCTCTTCTCTGTTTTAAATGGGCGACCCCTTACTCTGAGATTATGCCCTCCGGTCCTAGACTCTGTCACAAGGAGAAACAACCTCTCAGCATCTACCCTGTCAAGCCCCCTAAGAATCTTATGTTTCAATAAGGTCGCCTCTCATTCTTCTAAACGCCAATGAGTACAGGCCCAACCTACTCAACCTCTCCTCATAAGAAAATCCCTCCATCCCAGGATCAACCTAGTGAACCTTCTCTGGACTGCCTCCAATGCCAGTATATCTTCCCTTAGATACGGGGACCAAAACTGTTCACAATATTCCAGGTGTGGTCTAACTAGTACCTTGTATAGTTTTAGCAGGATTTTCCTATTTTTATATTCCATTCCCTTTGAAATAAAGGCCAACACTCCATTTGCCTTCCCTATTAACTGTTGAACTTGTATGCTAGCTTTTTGTTATTCATACATTCTAAGTTATGTTACATACAATTTTTATTTTATGTAGCTTGGAATAGCTTGAGTAACACACAATAGATTTGCTCTTTTTAAAGTTAAGTGGCTTCATAGGTAGCAATGTAAACTCCTTCGTAGCATGTTGTTTTATCTCTAAGGAGTCTTTGATATGTGAATGACTAGCATAGATAAGCAATTGTAAAGAACTGGCATAGATAAGCTTCTGTGAAGCAAAAACAGAATTACCTGGAAAAACTCAATCTGCCGAAGGGTCATGAGGACTCGAAACGTTAACTGATTTCTTCTCCACCGATGCTGCCAGACCTGCTGAGTTTTTCCAGGTAATTCTGTTTTTGTTTTGGATTTCCAGCATCCGCAGTAGCTTTTAGCTTTTTGTTTTTAAGCTTCTGTGAAGGGCTGGAACGCTAATAAGTTTTGGTTGTGTAGAAATAGTTTTTTATTGTTCTGTTAAAACAATGGGATGTAGAGATTCTGGATTGAAGACGCATATCCCAGAAGATTTCAAGAAGAGGAGCGCTAGAGCTTTTATTGTAGGAATGGAAGGGTCATCTTACATATATGACAAGCTATCCTGATCCAGGGAGTGTGTTAATGCTGCATTTAAGCAGAGGGTCATTCAGTTTGAGGACTATCTGGCTACACATAATACTGCACAGAAGATGGAAAGTTCTCCATAACATGCATTCCTACAGTGTGAGAGGGGCTAAGATAATTTGATTTGGCAGCATAGGGGTGGTATTAAATGCCCACATGCAGGGGAGCAAGAGAAGAGTAGAAATGCTGATGTAAGACACCTTTTAGAAGTCTCGGACTAGTACAGCATTTTCAATGTGTGTCACAGGAAGGATAATCAGGAACTAAAACACTGAGATGAAGCTGTTGTATTAAGACTGTTAGTCTCAAGAACACTTGAAGCTCGACACCATCCAGGACAAGGCAGCCTTCGATATCCATTCCCTTAACTACCAATGCACAGTGGCAGATGTGTACTATCCTACAAGATGCTGGGCAGTAACTCACCCAGGCTCCTTTGAAAGCACCTTCCAATTCTGTGACCTCTACCATCCAGAAAGACAAGGGCACCAGACGCATGGGAACACCACCACTCCAAGCCAAACACTATCCTGACTTGGAACTATACTGCCGTTCCTTCACTTGCTGGGTCAGAATCTTGGTGCTGCCTCCCTAACAGCACTGGGGTTGTACCTACATCACATGGGCTGCAGTAGTTCAAGAAAGTGGCTCACCATCACCACCTCGAGGGCAATTGGGGATGGGCAATAAATGCTGGCCAAGCCAGTGACACCAACATGCCGTGAAAGAATAAAAACACTTGGCAGTATAGTCATCTGGGAAATTGGGAGATTCCCTGAGTGTCTGCACAGTACTGTTTCATCAGCTGTCGCCTTTTTTTTTGAGAATCCTGTGTTCTTTCAGTGGAGTCATTCTACCTCTGTTAGCTGTTCAGTAGAAGATTTGTTAATTAAATGTATCGATGGCTTGTGATGCTTTCCAGATACTAGGATAAAGGATATAATGGTGCAGATGGAAACTAACTTTCCTGATGTAGTTGGGAGAACAGTCAAAAATTGTGGTTCATGTAGGATCCATCAGCTTGGGAAGGAGTGGTTAGAGATGTTGCAGGATGCATTTGAGGAATTGGGGAGTAGATTAACAACTCACTGCTTCTGAACATGTTACTATGTTGGGATGTTTTACCATGTTAATGGTGCTATATCAATGCAAGCTACTTTTTGTGGGATTCTTGAAATCACTTGTCGTCATAAAACTAAACTAAGTTGGTGCGTCAACCAGTGCTTGAGTAATGTGCTAAGATTTTTGGGTTCCCAATAAGTTAGAATGATCTTTGGGGCAAGGAAAACTGTGTAGATGTTCGGCTTCTCCTGGTCTGACTGACTGACTGGTACCAGTTTCCTTGATGAAGCCCACAGGGGCAGTGGCAAATATTTGAACTAGTAAGAGGGGAAAATGATGATTGGGGTTGGGGGGGAGGCGGGGAAATATAAAATCCGAAAAGAATAGAAGCTGGCTGTAGGAAAGAGGGGATGGTAGGTGCCAATTTGAATGCAGACACTATTGCCACAAATCAGCAGGAAGAATAAATATGATTATGTAAGGAGTTATTCCATAACTCTCAATGAGGATATTGAGGAAGAAGGGCTCAACCGGAAGGGTGCACCTTCTGTGGCTAACTAAAGAAGTTTAAGAGTAGTATCAAATTGAAAGGAAAGGTGTACCATGAAATTGGAGTATGAGGGAAAAATAGCAAGAAATGCCAAAATGGACAGATAAAAACTTCTACAAGTACATGAAAAGGATAAGAGTAGCTAAAGTGAGCATTCTCTCCTTAGAGGGTGAGATTGGGAATTAATAATGGGAACCAAGGAAATGGCAAAGACTTCGAACAAGTATTTTGTATCCTTCTTCACAGTAGAAGACACAAAATGCATCCAAGGATTAGTAGGCAATCAAGAGGCAAATGGGAGGGAGGAAAAGTAATGGGAATACTAATAGGACTTAACTGTCAAGCTCCCTGGACCTGATAGCCTACATCCTACGGTCTTAAAAGGGGTAGCTGCAAAGATAGTGAATGTGTCGTTTGTAATCTTTCAAAATTTCCTAGATTCTGGAAAAGCCCCAAAGGATAGAAAAACTGCAAATGTAACACCTCTAGGAAGGAGGAAGACAGAAAATAGGAAACTATAGGTCAGTCAGTCTGATGTCTGTCCTAGGAACATAGGACGCAGGAGTAGGACATTTGGCCCTTTGAGCCTGCTCCACCATTCACCAAGATCATGGGTGATTTGATTGTGGTCTCGACTCCACTTTCCTGTCTGCCCCCCATAAATCCTTGACTCCCTGTCTAAATCAGCCTTGAACAAATTTAATGACCCAGCCTCGACTGCTTTTTGGGAAGAGAATTCCACAGGCTAACAACCCTCTAAATGAAAATTTCTCCTCATCTGCACCTTTAAAAGGGAGACCTCTTATTCTTAACTGTCCCCTAGTCTCCCCGGTTCTAGTCTCCCCCATAAGAGGAAACATCCTTCCGGTACCTACCCTATCAAGTCCCATCAGGATCTTGTGTTTTAACAAGATCGCCTCGCATTTTCCTAAAGCCCAGATGGGCGTAGACCCAACCTGTTTAGCCTTTCTTCAAGATAAGCTCTTCATCCCAGGAATGAGTCGAGTGAACCTTCTCTGAACTGCATCTAACACAATTATACCCTTTTTTCAAATAAGTAGACCAAAATTGTACACAATACTCCAGGTGTGGTATCACCAGCCCTGTACAGCTGCAGTAAAACTTCCCTTACTTTTATATTCCATTTCCTTTGCAACAAACACCAACATTCTATTTGGCTTCCTAATCACTTGTTATACCTGCACACTAATGTTTTGTGATTCATATATCAGAGCATCCAGATTCCTCTGTACCACTGAGTTCTGCAATCTCGCTTCACTTAAATAGTATACTGCTCTTCTATTCCTGCTAAAGTGGTGAGTTTACATTTTCCCACATTATACTCCATCTGCCAAATTTTTGCCCACTCACTTCAAATGCTAGAATCTATTATTAAAGAGGTAGTAGCAGGGCATTGAAAATTATAAGCAGAGTCAGCATGCTCTTGTGGAAGGGAAGTCATGTTTGACAAATTTATTGGAGTTCTTTTGAGGATGTAACAAGAAGGGTGGATAAAGGGGAACCAATAGATGCTGTGTATTTGGATTTCCAAAAGGCATTCGATAAGGCGACGTAGAAAAGGTTACTACACAAGATAAGAGCATATGGCATTGACCGTGATATATTAGCACAGATAGAGGATTGGCTAGGAAACCATGTCAGGATAAATGAATCATTTTTAGGATGGCAAACTCTAGTTAGTGGAGTGCCACAGGGATCAGTCCTGGGGCCTCAAGCTATTTACGGTCTATGATTGGATGAAGGGACTAATTGTGTTGTAGCCAAATTTGCTGACGATGCAAAGATAGGTAGGAAAGCAAGTAGTGAGAAGGTACAAAGAGTCTGCATAGGGATATGGATAGATTAAGTGAATGGGCAAAATTTGGCTGTAGGGAAATGAGGTTGCCCTCTTTGGCAGGAAGAATAGCAAAGCAGAATACTATTTAAACGGAGAGATGCTGGAGTATGAGGGATCTGTGTGTCCTTGTACATGAATTTGATAAAGTTAGCTTGCAGGCACAAGGGAGATGTAGTATAAAAGTAGGGAAGGCTAGCTATAACTATGCAGAGCATTGGTGAGACCACACCTAGAGTATTGTGTAATTTTTTGATCACCTTGCCTAAGGAGGGACATACTAGGATTGGAGGCAGTTCAGAGGAGGTTTACTAGGCTGAATCCTGGGGTGAAGAGTTTGTCTTGGGAGGTAAGGATGAGTATGTTGGGCCTACGCTTATTGAAGTTTAGAAGAATGAGAGGTAATCTTATTGAAACCTAGGATTCTGAGGAGGCTTGACGGGGTAGAGGATGATGTTTCCACTTGTGGGGGCATTTGGAACCGGGGGCACAGTTCAAAATCAGTGGTCTCCCATTTAAGACTGAACTGAGGAGGAATTTCTTGTCTTGAGGCTGCTAGTATTTGGAATTCTCTTCCCCAACGAGCAGTGGAGGCTGGGTTACTGAATATTTTTAAAGTTAAGTATGATGGATTTTTGATTAACAAGGGAGTCGAGGGTTATGGGTGGGGGGAGGGGGGTGCAGACAGAAAAGTGGAGTTAAGGCCAGAGTCAGATCAGCCATGGCCTTATTGAAAGGTGGAGCATGCTTGAGGGGCTGAATGGCATGCTTCTGCTCCAGTTATGTTCTGATGACTCAATTGTCTACACTCCTGCCAATGTACAGAATGAAAATCCAATCTAGGGTCCAAAGTTGTCAGAGTTTAGGTTGAGGTGAGTTATGGGGGGGTGGCTGTGTTTTTAATGACCAGAGGGTGATGGAGAAGTGTGTAGGTAGAGAACACAGTGTCCAAAATGTAAAAGCAAAATACTGCGGGTGCTGGAAATCTGAAATAAAAATATGGCTGTTTAAAACTGGTTACTGTGGCGGTAGCTGGAGCACAATAATGATTTAACTTTTTTGGACAAGTGCATTTTGTGGAGTGAGGAAGAAGGGCCTAAATCATAATCTGTGAAGAGAGGAATGTGGAAGAAAGAATACTTGACATGGAATACCTAATGCAGAAGTAGCTTTTCCAGGTTCTAAATGAGAAAATGTTTGCAATTGTTATTATTTATAATAGACTCAGATACTTATAAGAAGTATTAATGAAATTGGTCTTTTTTTCTGGTCGATTTGTTTGTGGAATCATTGAAAATGTTATGCCCTAGGATTAAACCGTTGACCATGATGCTGATTTATGCACCTGTAGAGATGAGCCTACAGGGCAATGAGTCTGGAAAGCATCAGAGAAGTCATGACAGAATTGTAGATCAATATACAATAATAAGGGGTTGGTATAGCTTTATGGAAGAGAGGCACTTCTAATGTTTTCTTAGATATTTTGTGAAATAAATTCTACAACAAGGGGACACTGGCCCCAATTCGGATGAAAGGAAGGTGATTGTGCAATTTCCACTGTATGAGGTAGGCAAATGCATGGAAAATGCCAAGACTGCCTGTAAAGAGAATAGAGACAGCTGATTTTTAAGGGGAAATCAATAGATATTTTGCAGGGAAAAGAATTTTTGGATTCTGAGAGTTGTATATAGTAACTTTCAAAATGAGATTGGTCCTATAGAATAATCAAATGCCCCACAATGGAAGTATTGAATTAATTGATCCACAACTATAGTTTTATCTTGCAATTGAAGAGGCGGCTCTGAAGTAGATACAGTAATCTGCTTAATTGTGCTGGTCATTCTTAACAATTATCACAATTCTTCCCTCCTTTTGTAGAAGCAGCAGACTAGGATGTAGTTCCATCAATGCAAGCAATCCTCTGCTTCCTTGTTCAGAGACAATTCTTCACCAATAAATCTACACAGCATGTAGCAGGCTACTTGGCCTAGTGTAGGGGTCACAACCAAGCCTGATCCCAGGTGACATCAGATAATGAATGGAACTAGACCACTGTTTCTCACTTGGAGATTTGTAGTGCCCCTATTACAAAACTGAATATGATTTGCTATTTTGGTATAGAGCAAAGATCAAACTTGCCAGATTCCTTGTCTCTGCAGCTCAGTGGGATGCCAGGGTATATTTGGCTGCTAAACCAATGGAGGAGCATGGTGTATTTTTTTAATACATAAGTGATTTCATAGGTATATGCACATAAGTCATGAAAGGTGGCAGGACAGGTAGAGAGAGCTATTTCTAAAGCATACAGTATCCTAGGCTTCATTAATAGGGGCATAGAGTACAAGAGCAGGGTGGTCATGATGACCTTATTTAAGGTACTGGTTAGACCTCAGCTGGAGTATTGTGTACGGTTTTGGGGACCACACTATGGGAAGGATGTGAAGACATTAGAGAGAGTGCAGAAGAGGTTTATGAATGGTTCCAGGGATGAGACACTTCAGTTATGAGGAAAGATTGGAGAAGTTGGGAGTGTTTTCCTTGGAAAGGAGAAGGCTAAGAGGAGACTTGATATAAGTTTTCAAAATCATGAGGGGCCTGGATAGAGTAGGTAGGGAGAAACTGTTCCTGCTCGTAAACGGATTGAGAACCAGAGGGCACAGTTTTAAAGTGTTTTGCAAAAGAAGCAAACACAAGGTGAGAAAAAAACTTTTTCACACAGTGAGTAGTTATGGTTTAGAATGCACTGCCTGGAAGTGTGGTGGAGGCAGGTTTAATTGAGGCATTCAAGAGGGCATTGGATGATTATTTAAATAGAAACAATGTGCAGGGTTATGGGGGAAAAGACAGGAGATTGGCACTAAGTTCAAATGCTCAGAGAGCTGGTGCAGACATGATGGGGCCGAATGGCCTCCTTCTACACTGTAACAATTCTGTGATTCTGTGTAAAGCTTTTAGTCCTAATGATCCTAGGTGTCAACTCAATTGGAATAATTTGCATTTGACAACTTAAGTTAATTAAATGTTTTCTTCTTGACTAAATTAAGTGGTCTTGACATCCATTTATTTTTTACATTTGTTCATGGGATGCGAGCATTGCTGGCTAGGTCAGCATTTATTGCCCATCCCTAATTGTCCTTAAGAACTGCTGCAGTCCATGTGGTGTAAGAACACCACAGTGCTGTTAGGGAGGGAGTTTCAAGATTTTGACCCAGCGATAGTGAAGGTACAGCAACATAATTCCAAGTCAGGATTGTGTGTGACTTGGAGAGAGACTTTGACGCGGTGGTGTTCCCATGCATCTGCTGCCCTTGTCTATTATTGATCTTCATTTACAAGCTTGGATCACAGACATTCAGAACAAAGCATGCATTTATATAGATTTCTTTGTGCACAAGGGGCACTTCAAGAAGTGAAACAATGCATAGATGTGGAGGATGGGGAGAGAGAAGTCTGATGTTGAGGGAAGTGTCGGTTTGTATAGGGATTGAGGTCCAGGAAGAGTCTGTAAAAATAGCATGTGGCGATGTGCGGCCATAGAGAAATTTGGAACTTGACAATTTCTAAATCAACACCCTGGGAATCAGTTTTGGGAGAAGATCTGGTGATGGGGAATGTGGGATCTGCTGCAGGTGAGCTATGGACAGTGATGTTTTACATGAATTGAAGCTTGAAGCTATCAGGAAATTGGAGCCGAGAGTGAACAAGAACACGAGAAATAGGAGCAGGCGTAGGCCATATTGTCCATGGAACCTGCTCCATTTTCCAGCCCGTGCCCTATTAATTCCCTGACAGACCAAGAATCTGTCTATCCCAGCCTTAAATGTATTCAACAATAGAGCATCCACAACTCTGGGATAGAGATTTCCAAAGATTCGCAACCCTTTGAATGAAATTACTTCACCCAGGCACTGGAATTCATAGTCCCACATCAAAGAGTCTATAGCCGCAATGTTGTCAATCAAACTGTGAAATGGCAGGCAACCTACTGTGATAGTGGATAGTTGTGCAATCAATCATGCAGCACTAATTCAGTAATGGAAGTCCTCAGGCTTATGTTAATAGTGAAATAGCAATCAATAATTTTTTTAATGCTCCAGACATTTTTTTCAAAGATTTAAAGAGAATTTTTAAATGCCTTGAAAGCTTGACCACTGTCTGACAGGTGCTAATGACAGGTCCTCTTGAAACTTTTGACAGGTCCCTTTCACAGGCCCTCCTGACACTCTTTTGACAGTTCTTCGAGAGGTCCCTTTGACAGGTTGTCTTGATACTTTTGACAGGTACTTCTGACGATTTTTGACAAGTCTGTTGACAGCTCCAGTGAGCTTAACAGTAATGACTTTATACACTTTTATGCATATTTATGCTTATTATAAACAATTCCAAAGGAATTTAGTTTATTTAATTTAATTCCAATTGAGCGATGAAGACCCTGACTAGAGTTTGACGGCAGAAGAGGTGAGCTGGAGGGTTGGCTGACAATGTTGCAGAGGTGTTGGTAATGGAGCAGGTGTGAGAGAACAAACTAAACTTCGCATTGAGCCAGTCAACAAGGTTTTTCTACTTGACTCTGAACTGTGGGAGGTTGATGGAATTGAGGCTAGAAATGGCTATAAATCAGATTTGTAGCCCAAGTAATGCATCATTGTTTCTGGTGTAGATGTTCCAATGAATCAGACATGTAATACTTGATGAAGGGGAATGAAAGTACAGCAATGGGATGAACACTGCCCTGTCCTCTACAGAACCAAGGATTCAATCCACCTTAAGCCTTCTCTCTAGATTCAGACTCTTCAGTGAATTTCATTTGAATGAACTTTAATTCTCCTGGGGCCTGAGTCCTTAGTAGAAAATCTACTTTGCACCAACTGGCAGTATGATTTAAGATTACCAGGATGGAAATCAAAATGCGTGCAATACATGGCTAGTATTGTTTAATTTTGTATATAAGAAAAATGCTATATAATGTAATATTTTTTCTCTCCTTGCTGGTTATGTAGACACTTGTGATCTTCTGTTATGTTGGTGGACTATTCACCTGTGCAACTATTATAGCATTAGCTGATGTTATCCATATCTAATGCACCCACACACATATGCACTTCCAACAGGTGTCAGTAGATAATGATCTAGAACTCGATGTCTGCGTGTGTATTTGAACCTAGAGGTCAATGAATGCGTCAGCATTTGGACTTACTTTGGTGCTAAATTCAACTGAACCAATAGGAAGTGTCACTGAGCTACATCTGGGCTCAGCACAGATGGCACCACCTAAACGTGGACTCTTGTATTTAGGCTGGTTTTTGACTCCAGTGAAGGGGCAGAATCATCCCAGATTTGCACTAAGTGCAGTAGTGCGTGGGTAAAACGACATTTTTCCCACCGGCTGCAGTGGCAGCTTCTGACGCCATATCATCGCAAACTCGACTCATTAAGTGTGCATTCCCAGGAAACACACTTTTGTTGGTGGATGGGCACTGATTCGCCCACCACGCCGTCACCTCACTGCTCCATCACACCGAGCGCCACATTTAAAAGTACAGCTGTGCACACACCTCTCAGCGCTTCCAGCCCAGGGCACACTGGAGGCCCGCCATGATGTCCTGTACTCCAGCTCTGGCCACAGGAGGGGCAGCAATATTACCACTCTGGCATGGTAGGCGATGGTAATGATCACCACTGCTAATGCTGCACAGAAGAGGTTGGCCATCCAATGCAGATAGAGGATGAATGATCTCATCATGCTACCAGGGTAAGGCAAATATCTCATCACTCTAATCACTCACTCTCAAGAGCGTCACATATTCATTGCCAGCTCCAGAGACATCATGACTCACTCTTTGACACACACTTTTTCACATCTCTAAGTGGCCTCCTCGGCTCTGGAGACTGCCCCCTCAGCCCTCACCATCTTGAGGCCACTTGCACAAATCAACTTGTTCCCTCACACAAACCCTGGGATACACCCTTTCCCCAGTACAGCCCTCATCCTGCAGCCTCTTTCCTTGCCTGAGGACACTTCTCCCCCTAGCCCTGCAGCCATACAAAGCCAGCCCTGCCTTACAGCTGACCTGGTAGGTAGAGACCTGCCCGTGAGCCCATATAAAGTGCTGTGGTGCTGTCTATGAAGCCTGGCACTGATGACTGCGCGTGCTGCCCAAAGCAAGGTAGCAAACTAACCTCGAAGTCCTGAGCAAAGTGCAGCTCGCCAGGTGCATGTCACCTAAGTTGTGAAACACATCAGCATGCAATCACACTGACGTGGGGGGGATGAGTCCGGTAGGCTAGCCTTATAATCATATGCAGATGTATCACAATGAGGTCTGATGGCGCGCTGCGTTACCTGCCAACAGCGGGCTGAGCGGACAATCTCAAATTTTTGGCCTTCGCCATATTGTCCGCTCATGCAGCTGAGCATGCCCGACGCCAGCGGGCATGGAAAATTCCACCCAAGGTGTAGGACTTGGCTTCACTCCAGAAGTACAGGAAGCCACTAACCTCCTTCATTTGGATGACATGTTACTATAGCGTGCTGTGTTCACTGATTGAGCAGGATAAATGTCAGATTCTAGGGACAGGATCCATGAGCCCCTGCAGCTTCTGTATATGATGTGTCTCTGGTAGGAATATTTTTCTTATTCAAAAAGGGAGGGAGATGAAAAAAACAGCTAACTATAGGCCAGTTAGCTTAACATCTGTCATTGGGAATATGTCGAAGTCTATTCTAAAGGATGTAATAGCAGAGCATTCAGAAATACATAATCTAATCAAGCAGAGTCAGCATGGCATCATGAAAGGGACATCATGCCTAACAAATTTATTAGAATTATTTGAGGAGGTAACGAGTAGGATAGATAAAGGGGAACTAGTGGATATAATATATTTGGATTTCCAAAAGGCATTCGATAACGTACCACACATAAGTCTACTTATGTTGGGGGTAGTATATTAGCATGGATAGAGGATTGGCTAACTGATAGACAGAGTTGGGATAAGGGTGGCATTTTCTAGATGGCAACCTGTAACTAGTGGAGTGCCACAGGAATCAGTGCTGGGGCTTCAATTATTTTCAATATATATTAATGACTTAGATGAGGGAAGTGAATGTGCTATCTCCAAGTTTGCAGATGACACAAATAGGTGGGAAGCAAGTGGTGAGGATGACACAAGGAGTCTACGGAGCTTATGTGATTGGGCAAAAACTTGGCAGATGGAATATAATGTGGGAAAATGTGAGGGTATGCACTTTGGCAGGAAGAATAGAGGAGCTGAATATTATTTAAATGGAGAAAGACTGCAGCACAGGGATTTGGGAGTCCTTGTGCATGAATCTCAAAAAGCTAACACAAGTTCAACAGGTAATAGGGAAGACAAATGGAATGTTGGCCCTTATTTCAAAGGGAATGGAGTATAAAAATAGGTAAGTCTTGCTAAAACTATACAAGGCACTAGTTAGACCGCACCTGGAATATTGTGAGCAATTTTGGTCCCCTTATCTAAGGAAAGATATACTGGCATTGGAGGCAGTCCAGAGAAGGTTCACTAGGTTGATCCTGGGGATGGAGGGATTTTCTTATGAGGAGAGGTTGAGTAGGTTGGGCCTGTACTCATTGGAGTTTAGAAGAATAAGAGGCGACCTTATTGAAACATAAGATTCTTAGGGGGCTTGACAGGGTAGATGCTGAGAGGTCGTTTCCCCTTGTGAGAGAGTCTAGGACCGGAGGGCATAATGTCAGAGTAAGGGGTCACCCATTTAAAACCGAGATGAGGAGGAATTTCTTCTCAGAGGGTAGTCAATCTGTGGAATTCTTTACCACAGAGGGCTGTAGAGGCTAGGTCATTAAGTATATTCAAGACTGAGATAGGCAGACTTAATCAGTAAGGAAATAAGGGTTATGGGGAAAAGGCAATAAAGTGGAGTTGAGGATTATCAGATCAGCCATGATCTCATTGAATGGCAGAGCTGACTCGATGGGCTGAATGACCACCTCCTGCTCCTGCGTCTTATGGTCTTATCCTCTTCTTTTTCCTCCACTGCTCTGCCTCTTAAGATGATTTTATCTGCAACGGAGATTTTTTTTTGTTGGCAAACTTGGATCAGAAAATGTCCTCAAGTTTTATGCATACAGTTTAAAATGTCAGTGCTTTCAATCTAGGATAACCATTTGAACTCCTTGAAGAATGACCTAGATTCTTTCTGGTGCTGTCTATCCAGATCCCACAAGAAATATAATTCAAATAAGACTCTCCCTCTTTTTGTGTGTTTCTAAATTTGTTGCTCAGCCCACAGCATCCTCTGGAAAGTCTTGGATGTCTTGCCACACATCACTGGTGGTGGGCCCCCTGAACCTCTCGATTCAAATCCTGTCCTGGCTAGCTGATCTTGCTACCATATCTGAATTTCACTCTGCTTTGAATTTGGCAATATTTCCTGCATGTACATTAGTGGGTGGATAAGATTACACTGCATCATGAAAAGTGTAGTGTAGCTGAGAGCATAGAAGCTACTGCTTGAATAGTACAGCGAAAATTGCAATGATGCTTCAGTGACTTAAAAATCCAGGATGCATTTTATCTTATTGTTAATCATGATTGTGGATACTGATGGTTGGATTGGTTTACCTGGATTTTGTTTAATTGTTATGAGTAGGAAAAACACAAATGATCTCTTGAAGAAACCAGTTTGATTTTTTTTTCTGTACTTCAAATGTGTAGGAGCTGCCCTGGACCATGTGACATTATTATTTTGTTCTCCAGCTGCATGCAGGAGTGTTGAAGGTCATTTGTTTTGTCTTTGTCTGGCTTGAATAGATCTCTGGACCAGAGTCACACTATGAAAGGTCAATTGCTTACCATGAAATGGAAAAACTTTCTAAAAATTAGCAAAATAATTATTCAAAACACTACTTAATATTCTATTAGAAACTGTGTGCTTCATGCATTTCTTGCATTCTTAAAATTAGACCAGATTTTTTAGTTAAGATTTTGGTTCTAACAAGAGTATTTTGTTTGTTGGGAACCCTGAGCTATTCCAGTGTGTGAGGAAAGGTAGCCTGTGTGTATGTCCCTGTTCAACAGGAGCCCACCTGGAGATAATGGTGCAAGTACCTGACCTGACACAGCCAGTACTTACTTCTCGGATACAAACACTTTTCCTGACACTTAAACTTTGAGATTGATGTATCTCCTGGTTCAATGTACACCTGTCTTTGAAATGTTTGTAGATGTATGTGAATTCGTAATTGCCCAGAGTTCAGACTCGTGGGACTGGATGTAATGTATTGACATTGATTGAGAATTGTAAATGAGTAGGAATAAATAGGACATTTTCAGGCTGACAGGTTGTAGCTAATGGGGTACTGCAAGGGTCAGTACTTGGACCTCAACTATTTACAATCTGTATTGATGACTTAAATGTGTGTTGTCAGCAAACTTGGATACAAAGTTATGTGAGAAAGTAAGCATTGAGGTGGATGCAAGGAGGCTGCAGAGAAATATAGGCAGGTTGGGTGAGTGGGTAAGAACGTGGCAGATGGAATACAATGTGTGGAATTGTTGAGATTATCCACTTTTGATATAAAAAAAATTCTGCTTTTTTTGTTTTTCCTCTGAATGGTGAGACTGGGAAATGTTTGCAGTCGGAGGGACCTGGGGGTCCTTGTAAATAAAGGATAGAAAGTTAACACGCTGGTACAATAAGTAATTAGGATAGCAAATACATTCTCTATTGTTACAAAGGAATCGGGTATCAGAATTTTTAAAGTCTTAATACAATTATACAGGGCGTTTGAGGCCATACCTGGAGTATTTTGTGCTGTCTTGATCTCGGTACCTAAGGAAGGACATACTTTCCCTAGAGGGAGTGCGACAAAAGTTCATTAGATTAGTTGCCCTATGAGAAGAGATTGAGTAGAGTATGTCTATATTTCCTGGAGTTTAGAAGAATATGAGAGGTGACCTAGTTAAAATCTATACAATTCTTAAGGGGCTTGTGGCAATGTAGATGCTGAGAAAATGTTTCATCTGGCTAGGGAACCTAGAACACAGGATCACCGGTCTCAGAATAATGCAACAGCTATTTAGGATGGAGTTGAGGAGAAATTTCTTCACTCAAAAGGTTGTGAATATTTGGAATTCTCTACTCCAGAGAGCTGTGGATACTCAGTAATTGAGTATAATCGAGACGGATCAACAGACTTTGGGTGCTAAGGAGTATGGGGAGGCTTTGTTTCTATATTCTTTTGTGGGTTGTGAGCATTGCTGGCAAGGCCAGCATTTGTTGCCTACCCCTAATTTCCCTTGAGAAGGTGGAGTTGAGATAGATAGATAGAAATTCAGTTACAATTTTGTTGAAAAGTGGGGAAGCCTCAAAGGGCCAAATGTCCTACCCCATTTCCTATTATGGCCTTACGACTGCAAGAGCAGTTTAATGTTGCAGTGGAGAGCTAAAATGTCATGTTTCTATAATAGGCAAAACAAGTAATTAAAACTAACATTTATCAATCAAACTTGTGCTTTATAATAGTTCAAATAATGATAGGGAGCTTATTTTCCTTCTCATCCTCTCCCATATCCCTTTTCTCTAAGTAACTTGGATGCGTCTGCTTACTTGCTTCCTGATGCTGTTTCAGATCTGGGAAATAAGGAAGCAAAGCACACATGGGCCAAAATTTTCCGTTTGGCGGGCGGGCAAAGCAGGTGCTGACGCGGGCCCGATCGGGGGGACGCCGCCATTTTGTGCGGTCGCATTTCCGACACCTGTGGAGAGCGGGAGTCTGAAGTTTGCGGCGGGCATGTGCAGACCACTGGGTCCAATGGCAACCCTGCAGTCTGTTTTTGGGGAAAAAAAGGCCTGGCAGCCTCCTTTAGGCTGTTCACAATGGCCAGCTGCAGGTGGTACCGCAGGGGGTCTGCACAGCTGGCCAATGTTGAGGGAAGGCCAGAGGAGGAGGGCAGGCTTCAGTCTGTGGCCCAGGAACAGAGCAGGCTGCAGGGTAGGCCAATGTGCCCCTCACTTTTCTGATGACTGCCTAGCTGCCCTTGAGGAGGAGGCAGCACGGCGGGAGGTGTGGTTTCCCCAGGATGGGAGGTGGAGACCCCCCCCCACATGACAAAGCGTGTCTGGGAGGAGGTGGCAGAGGTGGTGAGCCCCCACGACGTGGTGCGGGTGCACCTGGATCCAGTGCCGTAAATGCTTCAACGATTTGTTGCGCTCTGGACAGGTGAGTACCCATGTTGGTGTTGGTCATTTAACCCAGCAGGTAGCCTTAGCCTTGAGCCCCCCCCCCCAAAAGTCTTAGTGTCGTGACTGCACTGACTCATGTTGGGCATTTGTCGCACGCTGGGTGGGCAAGCAAATAGTGACCATGCTTACATCAGCCTCAGTGGTTCATGAGAAGGTGGGTTCTCCCTGCACCATGTGTTGGTCTAAGTCGCACATGACTAGTCTGGGGGCAACCTGCAGGAGATGCAGCCAGGCGCCTACTCAGAACTCCAACACATGTCCTATTCACGGTGATGAAATTGTGGAAGGGGAGCCTCAAGGTCTCATGGCCAAGAGCCACCTGCTGCCCTCGGCGCCGCACCTAGTTGCACCTTCTTGCCATGGGAGCTAAGACTGTGTGTTTCTGAAAGTGATGGACGCAGAATGTGTCCAAGGTGGCCATTGGTGGGGCGGGTGGTGGGGGGAGGTTTGGGAGCAGTCGTACTGTATTTTTGTGACCGATCAGTAGTGTGGAGAGGAGGCACTGGAGGCTTCAATTGGGCCACTGTGGTTGGGGTGTGGTGTGCGCATGCAGAGTACATGTGCGATTAGCCGCAATGAATGGTTGTCTTTGTTTTGCAGGAGAAAAATGCGCATAATGCTTATGAGCGTTTGCACACTGGAGGCAGCCAGGCGCAGTTGGTGATATTGAGCCGTTTTGAGCAGGAGGCCCTGGAGTTTGCAACGCGCCATGCGCCCAGGTTCACAGGTGTCCGGTGAGGCTGGTGTGGAGCGGCCAGGTATTTGAGATCCACAGTCCCATCTGCTCTGTCTTCCCACCATCCAAAGCACTGATAATTGTTGGAATCGTTAATGTAGCAACACTGCTCATTCACAGACTGATAGTCAGAGGTGTGGGTCATAGACAAAGGTCCCTCGGCGCTTCAAAGATGTGCGTGACCAGCACCTTCCAAAGTCTCCTTATCCCATTTCTGACCACTATCCCCATGGCCTTGTATGCAATGGCATCTCAACTGCACACCCAAATACATTACATTTAGGAGGGTTTCTGTATCCACCACCCTTTCAGTCAGTGCATCCCACATTACTGTGTGCAAGAGTTCCTCATCACCACACCTGTCAACCTCATGCCCCTTACCTTAAATAAATGCCATCAGGTTAGCCATCCCTCTGCCAAGGGGAAAAGTTGCTTTCTGTCCACCCTATCTATGCCCCTCCATAATGTTATGAAGCTCAATAATGCCACCCCTCAATCTCCTGTGTTCTGCAGCAAATATCCCCAGTCTATGCTATGTGTCCTCATAACTCCAACTCTCCAGCCCAGCATGCATCCTGGTAAGCGACCTCTGCACTCTCTCCATTCCAATCCCATCCTCCCATGAAGCACTGATCGCAACTGCACACACAAGTATAGATGTGGCCTCGGCAGCATTTTCTGCACTTGCAACATGACCTCCCTGTTCCTACATTCTATTCCTCAGCTAATAAAGGCAAGTATGGCATTTACCTTCTTAAATGCCTTATGTACCTGTTCCACTCCCTTAACGGGCCTGTTGACATGCCCAGCAAGGTCCCTCTGATTCTCCTTACTTTCCACAGTCCTACCATTCCACGTGTATTCCTGTACCTTGTTTGTCCTGCCCAAGTGCATCACCTCACACTTATCCACATAACACTCCATTTGGCACTCCTTAGGCCATCTATCCAGTCCGTCTGTATCCGCCTGTAATGTTTGGGCCTCCTCCTGACTATTTTCCTCCACACCAATGTTCATCTCCTTAGGTTCTGCAAGGTTGAGCGCATAATGAACCTGGGGGAAAGGGATGAAGTGTGTCACTGTATGGATGCTAACTGATTCACTGTCCTTGTTGTTGTTTTCAGTATCATCAGAGGCTGGCGACCAGGCTCCATTACAGATGCCCCCTCTCACACCTGAGGGTCGTGAAGTGTCACCTGCATCACACCATTTCTGCGAAGCAGGCACCAGCGCAGATACAAGCACATTGGTGGGAATTGCAACATCAGCTAGTGTCCCAGGGCACAGTGGAAAGGGCACTTCACAATCACTGGAGGCAGAGACAGAGTGCCGATGGCACCAGCGGCCGGAGGACTGCAGGGGACCAGGCACATGCTCAGTTGGTGCATGATGATGTGCCTCTGGAGTCGTCCGCGATGCAGCAGCTGCAGGAAATGCGGCCAAGTGTGCGGGAGCATCTGGGAGCGTTGCATGAGACCGTGGTGGTGGAGTCCACGAGGAGCATGAGTGATGCCATGAGCCTCATGTCAGAGCGTCATGCTTCCTCCATGAGAGAGTGGCGACTCTCCTGGAGAGGGGCTTCCAGGAGAACAAGCAGCTTCTCCTGGGGATACGCTCAGACTTGCAAGCCCTCACAGCACCAGTGGCCACAGCTGGTCATTGGCAATGTGGGAGATGGTTTGGGCACCAAGTTTCCCAGCTCGATGCCCATCCATCTACGGTGAGCAGGGAGGTCTGAAGCGACCTCACATCAGCGCAGCAGCTGCCTGTCGTCTCTGCAGGCTCCTCTCGGGCGCTCCGGATGAGGGCAGCAGCTCCTCCGCCCCTCTGCCAGTGACCATTGCATCCATTGAGGCTGCGATGACTTGGGAGATGCCAGCTGTGGAACTGGCCACTCCCTCCCAGGCAGGGCCAGCACAGGCTCCACGGGCCAGAGGACGTCCACCAAGGTTATCGAGGCCACCAGGACAGCAGAGTCAGCAGGCTGTCTCAGAAGCCACTCCGAGCGATGGGGCGGCACCAAGACATAGCACCCGTAAACGTAAGCATAAGGCATCTTAGGCACACCACGGGTTTCTCACTGGTGCTTTTATGTTGGCCCTAGATTAGGGAATTATTGTTTATTGCTGTTGTAAAAATGTTTTGTTTTCATTTTGTTGCACCATATCATGGATGAAATTAAATCCAGATGTTACCATGGCTGAGGGTGGCTCCTTTGTGCTGCATTTGTATGTTTTACAAACATGTCATGAGTGTTTGAGTGGACATTGAGGTTTATGTCCAAAGCCCTTAGTTGTAGCTGATAAAGTGGCAGATGTAGCACTTAAGTGCCGCATATGAAAGCGCCAGGCAAGGCTGGTCCTCCTGATCCATTTGTGTGGAGCTAGCTGAAGGTTCGTTGGATTAAAGTCTCCCGGGTGTCCCTGCCTCCTTGGTGTAGTGCCGGGTCAGCGTTCAGCTCCTCATCATTGCCCTGTGCTTCCTCATGCTCCGAATTAGTGCTGGACTCATCGTGTGCAGCCGCATCCACTATGTCAACGTCTTCATCGTCCACTGCGTCCTCCCTTTCCAGCGCAAGATTGTGCAGAGCACAGCATGCTACCACTATCACCGAGACACGATCTGGGGGGTACTGGAGTGTGCCCCCTGAGCTGTCCAGGCATTGGAAGTGGATCTTGAGAAGACCAATGGCTCTCTCCAGCATAGCCCTTGTGGAGGTGTGGCTCCTATTGTAGCGCTGCACAGCTTCTGTTCTTGGATGGCGGAGAGGCATCATAAGCCACCTTCTGAGGGGATAGCCCTTGTCACCCAGCAGCCATCCATCAAGCCGAGCCGGAGCACTGAAGAACCCCGGCACCTGGGAGTGTCTGAGGATGTAGGCACCGTGGGAGCTGCTTGGGTACTTTGCAGACTTGTAGAATCAGCATCCTGTGATCACACACAATCTGCATGTTCATGGAGTGGAAGCCCTTCCTTCCTGTTGATGAAGGCACCGGGCTCACCTGCTGGTGCCTTGATGGCCACGTGTGTAGTCTATTGCACCCTGGACTCGGGGGAAGCCTGCAATGGCCGCGAAGCCTCTGGCTGGCTGTGCCTGACTTGCCTGGTCGCAGCGGAAGTGGATGAAGGTCAATGCACGCCTGAACAGAGCGTCTGTGACCTGCTTGACACAAGTGTGGACAGCTGATTGGGAGACACTGCAAAGATCACCCACCGAGCCCTGGAAGGAGCCAGAGGCATAGAAGTTGAGGGCGACTGTGACCCTCAGAGCCGCTGGCATGGGGTATCCGCTCACACAGGAGAGATCTCGGGGCCAATCATCTGACAGATGTAGTTGACTTGTCTCCCTTGACAGTCGGAGCCTCCTTCGGCACTGCACCTTAGTCATATTGAGGTAGCTGCTTCTCCGCCTGTATACTCTAGCAGCAGGATAGTGGCGTCTTCTGCGGCCCCCTTCCACCTTGGACTACCTCTTGGCCCTGCGCCTGTACTCCCAAAGGTGACTCCCCTGGAGGCTGATTGTGCACTTCTGGCCTCCTCCTTATTCTAGCCCCCGCCTCCCTCCTCAGGAGCTGCCCCCAGTGGGCATGTTAGAACCCATACCCAGGTTAAAGGGAGGCCTCCGGAAAGCTGCAGGCCCGATAAAGATTCCTGACTGATTGAAGAGTGCTGAACCGAAGGTTAAAAGTACACAAAGCTGCTGGAATTTGTTCTGATCTGCTACAGATCACACAGGCAAGTTTAAAAAATCTTTCTGCAATAAATACTTCACAGACCAGATTGACAACCCCACTGAGCCCTCTTATCCCGTCCTTGGAGAGTTTTATTAAAAAGCCGCTTACCCGCCTGCCCGTGCGCCGAGCCAAAGATCACATGGGCGCCTCAAAATCTGTCGATTGCTGACTTAAGGGCCTTAACTAGCCCATTGATTAATGGCGGGCCCAGTTGCACTTCATTGCGCATCCGCCCAACAAAATATCACAATGGCGCACGATGACGTCGGGGTGCTCGCCCGACATCACTGTGCATCATTTTACGCGCAACGTGCAGGGCCCGCCCCCTGCTTGTCACCCTGAAAATCCTGCCCATGGTGTTTTGAATGGGCGGAGGGAAAGCAGCACAAACTGCTTTCTGGCACCAAGTTAGATGGGAAGGAAATTTTGTCTTCAGCAATATAGTTAATTGCAATTAAATTATAAATTGATAATTGATTTAGTTGCAGCAACTATGCCATCATAAATTGTTGAACAAAGCAATTAAATGCATAGTATAATACACAAGGAGTCAGCCTATTTTCTCTCCTTGCATTCCTTGCAAAAACTATAGTTTTTTGAATTGTACAGACTTGCTTGTTTATCAACAGCCATCCTACAAATCTGGAGGGTTTGCACTGAACGTAGTTGAATTGTGCTCATGTTCCCAAGCTTCATTAGTAACCAGTTTCTATATACTTAAAACTGGCACTTCTGTTGAAACACTCAATTATATGAATAAGTTGCATTTTGTTAATTTTAAATAATCTTCATTTTCCTCCACACTTTAACAATTTAAAATAGTAAATATTTAATAGGTAATCAACTGCCATGATCTAGGTATAGGCACTGGTCACTTTATGCTCTTTGGGGAAGTTTCCATATTTTCTGCAGCTGTGGGTGGAATTTAATGCCCCTCCTGGAGGTGGGTTTGGAGGTAGGTCGGCATTTAATTGTGTAAGAGGGTGTGTTGTGCGGACCTCGCTGCCTCCCTGCCCCCGCCCGATTAAGACCGGGACAGGGAGACTCGTGGACAGCCTTCCCACCCGCCACCAATTGACAATTGGCATTAGCTGCCCACTTAAGGGACTACATATAGACTGGAAACAACAGAAGGGCATAGGTAGCCTAGATGAATTCATAGAATGTTTTCAGGATAGTTTCTTAGAACAACGCATTCTGGAGCCAACCAGAGAGCAGGCTATACTAGACCTGGTATTGTGCAACAAGAAAATTAATTGATAACCTCATAGTGAAGGCACCCCTGGGAATCAGTGATCATAATATGATTGTATTTTATATTCAGTTTGAGGGAGAGAAGAGTGGGTCCATGATTAGCATTTTAAACTTAAATAAGTGCAATTATGTGGGAATGAAAGCAGAGCTAGCTAAAGTGAACTGGGAAATTAGGTTAAGGGATAGGTCAATCAAAATGCAGTGGTAGACATTTAAATGAGTATTTCAGGATACATGGAATAGATACATTCCAACAAGGAAAAAATCCATGGAGAGGACCCACCATCTGAGCTTAACTAAAAAAAATTTAAGATAGCATCAAACTTAAAGAAAAAACATATAATTGCGCAAAGACGGGTGGCAGGTCAGAAGATTAAATAGAATATAATGAACGCAAAGAATGACAAAAAGATTAATGAGGAGGGAAAAATTAGAATAAGAGAAAGCTAGCTAGAAATATAAAGATGGATAGTAAGAGTTTCTATAGATACTTAAGAAAAGAGCTGATAAAGTAAACGTTGGCCTTATAGAAATTGAGTCTGGGAATTAATGGAAAATAAGGAGATGGCAGATGAATTAAACTGGTATTTTGCACTGGTCTTCACTGCAGGAGATACAAATAACATCCCAGAAATACCTGTAAGTCAGGAACTGGAAGGGAGGGAGGAACTCAGGAAAATTACAGTTACCAGAGAAGTGGTACTGAGCAAACTGTTGGAGCTGCGGGCTGACAAATCCCAGGGTCCTGATGGATTTCATCCTAGGGCCTTAAAAGAAGTGGCTAGTGTGATAGTCGATGCGTTGATTTTAATGTTCCAAAATTCCCTGGATTCTGGAAAGGTGCCATTAGATTGAAGCAAAAAGGGAAGGCGATGGACAGCAGAAAACTTCTTTGAAGGAGTCACGTGCTGTGGATAAAGGGGAAGCAGCAGATGTACTGTACTTATCAAATGCCTTCTGGAAATCTAAGGCGCCACATCAAAGGTTATTGCAGGAAGTAAAAACTTATGGGGCAGAATTTTACATTCGGCGTGCGGGCACGCACCTGACACATTGGAACGTAATATGACGGGCGTGCGTCCCAACGTCATCATGCTGTCTCACGATATTTAGTTCGGCGGGTGCACGCTGGAGTCAGCTGCGCGCCCACCGATAATTGAAAAGCCCATTAAGGCCATTAAATAACTAATTAACTTCAAATTTATGCTGCCCGTCCAACCTAACGGCTGGCGGGCAGGCGAAAAGGCCAAGCGGCCTTTACATTTTTTAGGAAACCTCATCCATGAGCAGGATGAGGTTTCCTAAAGCTATTACAAATTAGATAAAAACTTTCTTTTGACATTAAAAACATCTCCCATCTCATGTGACACAGTCACATGAAAGGGACATGTTTCATTAAATTTTTAATGTCTTTAGTAATTTTTTTAAAAAAGCACTTCAGTCTCCCTGAGGCAGCTCCGTGCCTCGGAGATTGAAGCGCTCTTTCACACACGTGCAGAAGAGCGCTGGACCAGACTCTTTTCTCCCCCTCCCCCCCCCCTGCCCGCACAGGTAGCGCTCAGTGCTACTGCCCATGATCCACGCTGGGGGGGTCTTAATTGTCCCACCCACATGAAATCGTGGTGCGGAGCTGATCATGGGCAGCGGTCAGCTCCGTGACTTCCCGCCCCCGCTGAGCCCGCCTGACCAATGTAAAATCCTGCCTGGGGGTAGGGAGTAACATATTGGCATAGATAGACAATTGACTGGCTAATGGGAAGCAGATAGGCATAAATGGGTCTTTTTCTGGTTAGTGGGATGTAACTAGTGGTGTGCCACAAGGATCAGTGCTGGGCCCTCAAATTTTTAGTTTATATAAATGACTTGGATGAAGGGATCAAAGGTATAGTTGCTAAATTTGATGAGACAAAGACAGGTAGGAAAGGAAGCTGTGAAGGGGACATAAGGAGGCTACAAAGGGAAATAAATTAAGTGAATGGACAACGGTCTGGTAAATGGAATATAATTTGAGCAAATGTGAAATTGTCTATTTTGGCAGCAAGAATAAAATGAAACATGTCTAAATGGTGAGAGATTGCAGAGGGTCTGAGTGCATGAATCGCAAAAGGCTAGCATGCAGGTACAGCAATTAGGAAAGCTAATAGAATGTTATTGTTTATTGCGAGAGGAATTGAATACAGAAGTAGAGAGGTTATGCTTTAGTTGTACAGAACACTGGTGAGACCATATCAGAAGTGCCATGTACAGTAGTGGCCTTTTTTACGGAAGGATATAAATGCCTTAGAAGCAGTTCAGAGCATGTTTACTAAACTAATTCCAGGAATGGGCAGGTTATCTTTGAGGAAAGATTGGACACGCTAGGCTTGTATCTGCTGGAGTTTAGAAGGGTAAGAGGTGAGTTGAATGAAACATATAAGATCCTGAGGGGTCTTGACAGGGTCGATGTGAAGAGGATGTTTCCTCTTGTAGGAGAATCTAGAACTAGAGGTTACTGTTTAAAAATAAAGGCTCGCCCATTAAAGACAGATGAGAGAAATTTTATTTCCTCTGAAGGTAGTGAGTCTTTGGACCTCCCTTCCTCAAAAGGCAGTGAAAGCAGAGTCTTTGAATATTTTCAAGGTAGAGGTAGTTAGGGTCTTGATAAACAAGGAGGTGAAGGGTTACTAGGGGTTGGTGGGAGGTCACAGCCAGATCACCCACAATCTTATTGAATGGTGGAGCAGGCTCGAAGGGCAACATGGCCTACTCCTGCTCCTGGTTCGTATGTATGTTCATCCTGCAGTGCATGGGGGAGTCACCACATGGGGAGCCTGGAAAGCGAACTCTGTAATGTTTTGTTTGCAGATTCCTGCCGGGGAGTGGTGGTGGTGGTGGGCAGGCAGGCAGGCAATCCTGGGACTCTGGTGGATGCATTGCTGGCAGCTGCCACCGCTGTCAGTGGGGCTGATGGGCCTCTGGCAAGCAGCTCTCTGGGGGTAGGGGAAGGGGGGGGTTAGATTTCCACCCCTGGGGACCTTAATCCTGGTGAAGGCCTGAAGCTGGCCATGTAAGTGCCTGACGAGCACTCAATACTATAGGACCTTCTCCAATGGAGGAAATGCAGGGCTCCTGCCGGTTCTTCAGCCAGCAGACAAGATCCCCATTGCAAACATTAAATTCCACCATATGTCTGAGTATAATATTTACTACAAGAAATGTACTTATCATGCCGAAGATCCCTTCTCCACAGAGCAGAACCGACCTTTGTAAGTTATAACTGACTGAGCATATTTAAAGCTCACTGTTTGACATGTAGTGATTTTTCAAATCCAATTTTTGTTTTTATTACATAGTGTTGAGGTTTTTACTGATGTCTTGGAGGTTTTTGTTTGTGACTTGCCTGTTTATAATTGGATGCTCTGGGTTATGCTTAAGTTCTGTATTATATGGGGTTTTTTTGGAGGTCATGGGTTTTCATTCTGTGACCTAATGAGGATCAGGTAGTCTTCCTTATGACCATCATTGTGCAGTTTTTGTGCAGACTGCTGAACATCCTGCCTAAAGTAACCTTTTTTTCCCCCCTCGTTCCACCCCTGCTCAGTCACACAGTCCAATTGTAAAGATAATTGTGAATTTAATAAATGCAAGAAGTTTTTAAAAAAAAATTCACATTAGCTTTTGTTACTAAAAATAAATTCTTTCCAGTTTTCATTTGCTACGTAATTTGAACAGCTGAACAGGACAGGCAGTGGAGAAAATCTGAAGCAGACCATTAAAATTAGGAATGATTCACACAGCAAATATTTCAAATTTTATTAAATGACCTTGCAAAAAAAAAAATCAATCTGTTCCATGATATAGGTTGCGTATTATACAGGAAAAGCTGCTGCAGCCAAAATTGCTGCTTCCTCCAGGAATGCTGCTGCTGAGCAGTAAAACATGCCAAATAGTGCAAGTCACTTCCTGTTCAGGAAACTTTAAGGATTTCTGCCGCACTGAGGCATTTGTCATTCTTTTATATGTAGTTTCTGCAGTGCTTCTTAACACTAATGAACAGATTTTTGTTGGTTTATAAATGTGTTTCAATCTTAATATATTACATTCTATAAATATTAATATCCAAGAGGCATGTTTATACTCACTTAATTGAAACAGCATTCATGACTTCAAGCTTTATACTGGGAATTAAAGATAAATTGTTTTCTGGTTCAATTTACTGATTGCAAGAACTGATATTTTTATAGCCTAAAAGCACCTCTGATTTTGTGTTTTTAATTACTCACTTTAATTCATTATGCTCCCTGCTGTTTTCCTTAACACACAGAAAGCAGTCTCCATAAATATTTTACTTAGCCATGAGTGTATTTTCTAGTTTCTTTTTTGAAAGTAGTTGAATAAAACAGCATTGAATATTTCTAAAGTTTTTTTATGCTTATTCAGGAGAGCTGGGGTGAAAATTTTTCTCAATGTTGAAACTTTAGTTTATTCCGATGGCTCCTAGTATTGGAGACTACTTATCATCTCTACACATCCGTACTATGCATTTTAATGGCCAGATACCCCTTGTTCATCTTTGCTCTAATGAAAGGTGTGAAACTACCTTTTTAACTTAATCTTAAGAACAATGCGGCCAATTCAAACCTAGAATAACCTTGTTCTGTATGACTGTACTGCTCCTGTAGAGTTTTTCATTTATTCCTAAAAATGCTTGCAAATTTCACTTTTTGCATGAAATTGTTCTAATTGATGTATGTTATTACTACAAGAAGTTTTTATTTGTATAGCATCTCTTAAGGAATTCCTACCTATCTGAGGGCAGGGATGTTGATGGTGGGCAGAAGAGAACTGAGGATGCATTAGGCCAAAGCAGAGAGTTTGGTTATGGGATTGTAAAGCTGCTGGTAGTTATGCAAATAAGGAGTGGTGTGAGGCCATTAAGGGATTTAAATGCAATTGGGTGATCAGGAGCCCAATGTTGTAAGTTAAACAATTTCTTCTATATAAACCAATGCCAAAAATAACAATTTCTTTGTCACGTAGTACATTGTACAAACTAACTGTTAAGCTGCAGTTTGGAGCATTACCAGTGGATCCCCATAGCATTGATGAATAGTTTGTGTCTGGAACACTGCTGTGATAGAAAAAAAAGTTGCCTATATATAGTGTCCAATTGCATTTTCAGGACATCCCAAAGTACTTCACAACTTGTGAGTTGCTTTTTGAAGTATAGTCATTGTAGTCTAGATAAACACAACCAATTTACACACAGCAAGGCTCTATGATTTTGATAAATTAGATAAAAGATCATTTAGATTTTCTTTTTGGCATACCTCTTGACAAGGTCAGTGGGATATTCCCCATTTAGCTACTGAGATGCAGTGTTTAATCTGTCTTGTCCCCTTAAGATCACTGCTCAATAGACCCAAATGGGAAGTGGTCCAAACCAGAGCATACTAAAGATAAAGATAAAGCTTATTGTTGAATGTGATTTCTGTACGTTGACAGCTACTTGCAGATCCCCAGACAGAGGCCAGTTTATTGAAGTGAGAGAATTCTGCAGAGCTGCTTTTGGCAATTTGGAGTGTGACAGCCAGAAAAGGAAGGATGGCACCTAATCATCTGGACTCAGTTGTTGAACAGACTATGCTTACCTCTTGGATTTTGTTTTTTCTACTTTCACGACATTTGTAATTCATTGACATCAATTCAATAACCTCTTTCTCTCAAACTAATATTAGTTAATGAACAAAATTGTTGTAAGTTGCTTTTTATATATTCGTTTGAAGTAAGCCATTTAGTTGAGAAAAACTGACAGGATGTTTATATAGAAGTTAGCACAATTTGAGATGTGGGTGCAATCTGGATACTTTAATTTTTGATATGTAATACCAAGTTGTGTATTATATAAACTTGAATAAAAATCATGTTTATCTTAACTGCCGGCTTACCCTCGCTTGTTGGACTTGCTTGGTGTATGAGATTTAACCCATTCCCTATTGTGAAGTTGAGCAGGGAGGAAGAACTAAAATTTCTGTTTTAAATCGAGGCGATTCGTATATTTTTGTTGTGATTTTACTGAAATTTTTCCTTGGTTTAAGCACAATTTTACTCCTTGAACACAGGAAGCAATTTGGTCAGAATTGCGAGCTATGCCCAGCCCAGTGGTTTCCGGTTATAACACTGTGTTCCGTTGTGATTTTGTATTTGAGCAAGCTTTTTTTTTACTTACTGGGCTGCAGTAACAACTGCTCCTGCACTAACAGGAAAAAAATTAGGAGAAAGGTTCAGTTTCTACAGGGATTTAATTTGCATGCTTTTTCTTCCTAAAGGGAAAAATCTATTGCTTGCTCCTTTTATTATTACAGCATAATCATGCTACCTTTCCTCTATTGTATTTTATTGAATGGGACCCAGTTGTTGTTATAGTTGGATAAACAAATGTGATTCAAAGGCACACAACATTCTAGTTATGAATGCCTCTTTTATTACAATGGCGTGTAACCTCCTACTGCTACCATAATGCTCACATTAGGTTGGTGGATATGCTGTTTTAGAAGGATAGGAACAGTTTAGCAGGTAATGTAAAAGCCTTTTGCCGCTAAAGAATAGCTTAGCGTGACATTTTTATAAGGTTTGTAATCTGGATACTTTAATTGTACCTTCCTGAGGTCATTGCTGAGTGTCTTCAGTGGTTTAAATGGTTTATTTCCCCTGTTTTTAAATTTAGTTTTCAGGATGTTGGTGATATGTACAAGAAATGCAACCTTGACATCCCTAATTGTGCATGGATAATATTGGCAGGGTTTGCTTTCTCTTCGACCTGCTGCAGTCATTGCAGTGATGGCATTCCCACAATTGTATTGGATAGAAAATTCCAGGATAGTGACCAAGCGACAGTGAAGGATTGGCGATTTATATGGCCACTTTAGAATGCTGTGTGATTTTTGGGGTAGAATTTGGAGGTAATGGCAGCAATTTCACTTATCACCTCATAGTTGATGAGATCTAGAGCCAAGTGATTCTGAACTGTGTGTCTGTGAGCGTGATATTTGTGCGTAGGTGTTGCTTGATGATTTTTTTGCATCACTTCACATGATAATTGGGAGGAAGTAATAAGGTGGCATTTGGCCAAGTTAGGTTTATCCTTTTTATTGTCATTGTGAATGGAAAATCTTCCACACCTTTGAGACTTAAAAAACTTGCATTTATATCTACAGTGCCTTTCATGGCCTTCACAATTACTGATGCTTCATTGCCACTAAAGTACTTTTGAATTGTAGTCATTGTTAAAATGTAGGGAATTATATTAAAGGTATTGGCTGTACATTAGAGATAATTTGGCTTTCTTTCTCATCTGTCAAGGTTAGATGGGAGATCTAAATTGTGACACCCATATTTCATGGTAGTTAAATGTCTTGTTTGAAGTGATTAGCATATTGTATATTTTTAATTAACTATAGTTTTGAAATGAGCCTAGTAGTAATTGCACTGTGGTATCATGAATGCATTCTCAAATTTCTACTGAAAGGTATACTTTTAATTCAGAGGTTTAACAAAGTGGGGATAATAATACCTGATGCAAGATTAGGAGAATATATGTTTAAAAGCAGCCACAATATGATTAAATTGAATATAAGAATAGGAAAGAAAATATGGGTCCAAGATGGTGGCACAGGATCTGGTGCTAACATCGGGTAATCTTCTAGTGCAAACATCGGGTAATCTTCTAGTACAAAATGATAATGGAGATGACAATAGAGAGTAAATATTTCTATAATGCAAATATCTGTGGATTATTAAATTAAAACTAAACAAACTTAAAACGGAGGCATATGATAACATTAGGGTTGATGACACTTGTAAAGATAATCATGTAGCGGGGAGGTGAAAAGGAGATTAGGAAAGCTAGAAAGAAATGAGGAAAAAGGCTAGGGTACTAAATGAAGACATGTTAAAGCTTGTATAGAAATATTAATGAGGATTCGATTGCTTAGAGATGATGTGAGACTAATAGGAGGATCACATTATGTTGGAGATTTTAAACATTTTTTTAATGATGGCAAACCATGGAGGAGGATAATTAACATTTTGCTCAGAGTTAACTGCAGAGAGTGAATTGGTTCTGAAATAATTAGTGGAACCTAAAATTGAAGTTACTGACCTGATGGGGTGTAACCTAGGCTGTTATAGAAGTCTGCAAAAAAAAATGCTATGTAATTATGATTTTTCAATTCTCAAATATACAAATTGTGTGGCTGGCTATTCTCCAAGCCTGGTCAAGAAGAGGAAAGAATAAACCAAGATAATTGTAGTTCACTTAGACTAAAGCCAGTGTAAACAATCTATTATTTCAGAAGCAAAATACTGTAAATCTGTTGAAAGGTTGTCAACCTGAAATATTAACTCTGTTTCTCCTGCCACAACTGCTGCCTGTCCTGTTGAGTATTTCCAGCATTTCTTTTTTATTCCATAATTTCAGAGACATAAACAATCACAAATGGATGAAACTTCTGTGCTTTTGAATTCAATTTTGCTCCCGGGCAGTCAGCTCCCCAGAGAGCTCCTCACTATGCTCATCCATCTGTGGCCATTTGCTGCCATCCATTGCTCTTTCACCCCTCTAGACCCTCACCACCTTCTCCTCCTGATTTAACTTCCCCTAATTCCAACATCGGGTGCATTTTAACCTATTTTCAACTGTTCATTTAAACTGCTTCTCTGGTTCAAACACCATTCCCTGACATACCTTGTGAGCTCTGCTAAAGATCTGGACAAGACCTGATAATAAATTTTATCTCATCTGCCTTCAAATTCCTGGCCTTCACTGAACATCACAGCCATGTTTCTGCTTTGACTGCGTAGGATAAAGAAAATGTTTTTTTTTAACCTGCGAGTTGTGGACAAGATCTGGAAAAACCTAGATCCACATCTTGTTTGAAGTTTGGCTTGAGACTCCTCAACAATTTTTTTAACATGAAGATGAGTCTCCATTGATTACACTGGTTATACTGTTAGGATTCAACTTCTGTCAGTGATTTAATGCTGCTTTGTGATATTTAAAGTATCTTGAGTCAGTCTACCCCCACCCCCTGTATGGTGTCCTCCAACTTTGCCATCATCTTTTTCTGTCCTGCAGCTGATGCAGTGCACCCCCTGGACCTTCTTCCCTGTGAAAATATTTCAATCTGATATTCCTATCCTCCAACAGCTTCTGGATTTCACTTGCTTTGCCTGTCTCCCAACTCGGACATTTAATACTTCATGCTGATTTCACTGTTCCTAAGTCATCTATTTCCTACAGCCTGTTTACAATCATGTTCTTGTGTATCCTAACTTTTATGAACTAGACCTTTATAATGTAATGTGACCTCTCTACATCATTCGCATTCGCATATGCATTTGAGTTTCACTCTGACCTGAACCCATCAATCTGTTTCATTGTTGCTCTTTTGAACATTTTTCTCTTCTTAGACTCTCTTGTTGTCATGCCTCCTTTCACTTCTCCACTCTCAGGTACTCGGCCCTCCCCAATCCTTCAATGCACCGTGATCTTCCCACTCTCTTGCTGATATCCGAGACTTGATTCTCTGTTTGTTAGGCACAGAGGGAAGCGGTAGGCTTTTCTTGGCATGCTTCAATAGGCTCATCGAGGCACTTAGTGCTGATTCATCATAAGCAGCAAACACAGTTGACCCATCTCATCGGCCTCCCCACCCAGTGCACTCTGGATTAACCTGAACAATCTTCCTGTCTAACTCACCCCTCCTACCTGTGACTCTTTGGACTCTGCTAGCAGCTCATCTCTCACCTTTTCTAGGCACCTTACTCCAGAATGTTGTTTACTTGTGAACAAAGCCCTTGCTATCCAATGACTTATTCTGGATGATTACATCAACATCATGCCCCTAGTGGAAACCAGGCTGAGGGGTGGTGACACCTTCCCACATAATGAAGCCTCCCAGCCTGGCCACATCTTCCATCACTCACCCCATCGTGACCGCTGCAGTGGTGTTCATTACAAGATCACACCTTGGCCTCACCCCCTACTTCTGACACTCTCTTCCTTTCAGCATTTTGCCTTGTTACACCCTTCTCTCTTTCAAATGATTATTCTGTACCACCCTCCCAGGCAAATTAAACTTTATCACTGCTTTCCCTCTCAGCCTCCACTCTGAACAGCTTCTCACACATGGTGATATCAGCCTCCATCTCGACTCAACATGGTCTCCTTTGAGTTCATTGATGTCTTATCATCTCTAAATCTCTCCCTCCATGTAAACTCCCCTACCCATATTCACGGCCACCCCCCTCCCAGCCGTGCCATCTTGTGACCTTGCCAGTCCTATTACAGAACTTTGGCCCCCTGTTCATCACACCATTTCTACTAATTTAAGATACTGATGTAAGTATTGCTTTCAATTGACAGACGCAAGAATGCCAAATTTCAAAGGGAAGAACAATTTTTACTGCATGAGAAAAGGGTGCTGATTGGTTGGCAAGTCCGCTCTGGTGGAGGTGTTGTCATGGGGACTACACCAAGGAACAGTTGTCCCCCATGCTTTTATTTAATTGAAAAAGGTGCCATACGTGGACATATTCTATTTGCAGAGGACAGGGCCCTGCATATGAATGTATGTAGCATCTTTTAGTTAGTGTAAATGAGCCACACAGCAAGCCCAACTGATAATCTTAAATTGGTTATTTGTGTAATTTTCAGCGCAACTCAGGATTGTTCAGCAAGTGCTGTCCAATCGTGGAATCAGATCAAATGTTGGACACTCTTCTAAGTTTTGCAAGCACAGGCTGGTTGTATGCAGTCAGTACTCTGCCTGTTGTGAGCAGCCAAAAAGATGTGCTGTTTGATAATCCACTAATAGTAGGGATATGCAACCTACATGCCTGATGTCATGCAGGTTACTGAAATTCAAACACCACATTACTCATTTGTATGATGAGCTGAACATCTTTTTGGCTTGGTGGCAGCGTCCTGTAAGTGGAGAGTACCACTTGTGTTGCTACTCCATAGTAGCAGAGTGAAACAGATAGCTTTACTTGTTGCTCAAGTTTTTGAGACACCTTACCTTTTCAAGGTAATCTGAGGTAGACTGGACACTTTTCAGGACTGAAAGTGGTGGCCTTGGGCCCATTCATGAGTTTGTGTAATGATACAGTGAACGGGGTAGCCGTTATCCTGCAGGATAGCTTTGATGCGCCCCATTTCAGCATCTAGCTTGCACAGTGAGTAAATGGCTCGGACCCTATTTATGAGGTTGGCGATGAGACCAATCTTATAAGCAGGTGGAGCTGTAGGAATCCCAACGTATATGTTGACCAGTGAAAGTAGGCTTGTGGTAGACTTTTTTTACCCATTAGTGGATTTCTCAACTAGCACATTGAGGAAAGGGAGCTCATTGGACTGCTCCGTTTCAAAGGCACTATGCCTTATTCAATTAAACAAAAGCTTGGGGGTGACGGGAATAGCTGCTCCCTGGTGCATTCTCCATGGCAACACCTTGACAAATCAGCATCTACTTGCCAACCAATCAGCACCCTTCTCTTGTGCAGCATAAATTGTTGCTTTTTGAAATTTGGTATTTTTGCAGCTTATCCTAGTGAGTGCAAGATAGAGACATAGTGTTGAAGTTTTTCTTCAGCAATAGTCAAGATGCTGATTTACTCATCCGCACCCTAAACATCACCTTTTGTGCCCTTGTTCCCAATAAAATCATTATTCTAACTCGCCCTGGTCGTTCCCCTGATACAGCTTTCATCTCGCTCCTTTAAGCTTGAGGGATGCCAGCTTGAAAGGATATGGCAGACAACTGGTTTAGCCATCCACTGCCAGATTCACTGGACCCTGTGAAACACTATTGGTCCTGCTGTCGTCTGTTAAAACTATATTCCAGGATCATCCTGGAATACAAAAATAACCTCCGCTTCTTTTCCCTACTGCAAACTGTCTTTCTCAACCCCCTCTCTCCACTCCCCTTCACCTTCTCCTCCAACAACGTCAGAGAAGTTCATGGACTACTTTGCATTGTCTTGATCCTAGTGACAATCAACTGCTTCTGCTGCATCCCTCTCTTCTAGTCCACTGGTCAAACTTCCTTTAATGTTACCCCCAGCCCTAAACCTGAATTCTCATCTTTCTAGTTTCTCTCCTATCTCCCCTCAGATCATCTTGTCCATGAGACCCACTCCTTGTTCCTTCACGATCCTATTCGCACTAAACTGCTGATCACCCAACTGCCCCTCCCGGTCTCCCATGTTAGCTGATATTGTAAAACTGTTTCCTCTCTTCATGTTTTTTTTTCCCCCCTCTCACTCTCCGTTTTTAAATCTGCCATCGCCAATCCTTTCCCCATGGACTTGCAAACTAATGTGCCCATCTCCAACCATCCTTTCCTCTTGAACATGTCGTTGACTCCTAAATGCGTTCCCATCTGTCCCAGAGCTCCATGTTTGAATCCTGTTTCTGCCCCTGCCACAATATCAGATCAGCTCTTATCAAAGTCAGAAATGACATCCTGTGTGACTGTGATGAAGGCAAACTATCCCTTCCTCATCCTTCTCAACCTTTCTACAACTTTTGACATGGTTGACCACACTATCCTCTTCCAATGCCTCCCCACTGTCATCCAGCCAGATGAGACTGCTCTCACCTGGTTGTATTCTTGTCAATTTACATGTGGCCAGAGAATCACTTGCAATGGTTTCTCTTCCTGCTTGCACACTGATCTCTGGTGTTTACCAAGGATCTATGCTAGGTCGCTTCCTATTTTCATGTGCTGCCTCTTGGTGACATCATCCAAAGGCACAGCATTAGTTTTCATATGTACGCTGATAATAATACCCAGCTGTACCTTGCCACCAAATCTCCGACTCCTTCACTGTGGCTAAATTAACAGGCTGCTTATCCAACATCGAGTACTGAATGTACAGAGCATAAACTCTCTCCGGTTAAATATTGGGAAGATTGAAGCCATTGTTTTTGGTCCCCACTCCAAGCTCTGTTCTTAACTGCCAATTCTGTCCCTCTCCCTGGCAACAGTTTGAGATTAAACCAGTCAGTTTGCAACCTTGGTGTCACATTTGATCCTGAGATGAGTTTCTGACTTCATGTGTGCCACCACTAAGATCACATATTCCCACTTGCATAACTTCGCCCCAAATCAGCTCATCTGCTAAAACCACCATTCCTAACTTTGTTACCTTGAGACTTGACTATTCCAACATGCTCTTTGCTGGTCTCCCACGTTCTATCATCCATAAACTTGAAGTCATCCAAAACTCAACTGCCTGTGTCTTAACTTGCAGCAAGCCCCTATCGAATCTATGCTCACTGATGTCCATTGGCTCCCAGTCAGGGTGCATCTTGACTTTAAAGTTTGCATTCTTATTTTCAAATCCCTCCCATGGCCTTGCCCCTCTCTATCTCTGTAATCCCCATAGCCCTCCAAGATATCTGCGCTTCTCTAATTCTGGCCTCTAGTGCATGCCCAATTGTAACAGCTCCGCCATTGCTGGCCATACTTTCAGTTGCCTAGGCCCCAAGCTCTGGAATTCCACACATCCCTACCTCGCTTTCCTCCTTTAAGGCACTCTTTAAAACCTACCTCTTTGACCAAGCTTTTTTATCTATTTACTGTCTCCTTATGTGGTTCTGTGTCATGTTTTCATTTATAATGCTGCTGTGAAGCACCATGGAAGCATTTCATTATGTTGAAGGTGCTATATAAGTGTTGTTGAATAATAAAAGATGGCCAGCTTAAAGTGAAGTTGTGCTTGACAAAGTTAATGAGAAGTTTTTTCCAGCTAAACCTCCATTTTAATTTGGCACAAAGGAACATTTCTAATTGCCCTACTGAAGCAAAACAACATTCCACTTGAATCTCACAATCACATGTCTGCCTGAGCTGCTAATTTCTGGCACTCCTCTTGCATCTTCATGTTAAGGAGTGAAGGCAAAGCAAGAGAATGTTATTCAGGCAGGGCTCCCCCAAAATCCATTGTAGTAATTGAAGATTTATTTTAAACCATGTACAGAGAGAAATAGTGAGGATAGAGCAAAGAATGTTAAAATTAAAGTGACCCTTGTGATTAACCACTTAACACTTTTAATGTATTTTGAGAAGGGATGCTTTGTACATGACTTGTAACTGAAAATCTCAATTGTGCAGTATTGGTAGCTCTTCTGTGCAGTATTGGCAGCTTTGCTGCAGTGCTTGTGGATTTTGTTTTGTTTCTATGTCACCAAGTGCCAGTTGCTGAAAATAGCTGTCGTGGATTAGTGCAAGAGCACATATCTCTCATCTAGCATTTGCATCCCTGATAAGTAAGGTGCTTTAAATATGTCTCAGATTTATTCCAACATGTGCATGCTGTGCTAGTTGTGTTATCAGTGTGAGTTGACTCTGACAGTCCAAGGAAGAAAATTGGCACGAGGTGTACCTTGACTTACCACAGATATTTTTGAAGTAAGATTGTCCTGTTTTGTATCCATAGTTTCCTTAGTAAAATTTCTAATTTCTTTTGCTCCCCCTCTCAGCAGATGAGATGCGTTCCACAAGGTGTGAAGGAAATGCCATTAATTTCTCAGGAAATGAACTAAACAGTTTTGTTGGGTGAGGTTGGCGGCAGGGGCGGGAGAGTACGTGAGGTTGGGGGGAAGCCTGTACTTAACTTTAATGTAAAAGCAAAATACTGGGGATGCTGGAAAACTTATAAAATAAAACAAAAAATGCTGGAAATACTCAACAGAGGCAGCATTTGATGAAATGTCATGGACCTGAAATGTTAACTCTTGTTTCTCTCCACAGATGCTGTCTGACTTGCTAAGCATTTCCAACAATTTTTATTTAATTTCTATACTTAACTTTTTCTGCAGCACCTGCCCCCAGCCTCACAAAACGTACAACACTTGATGTTTTGTATCTTATTGTGGGAACCTTTTTTTCTGGGGGGAAAATGTGTAAATGCTCCCAGGAAGCCCACAAAACACAGTTTTATTTTATCAATGCTCCATTTAAACTGAATCTAAGGATTTTGCATTTAAATGTCTGCATCTGATTCTGCTGATTCAATTTTAGGATAGGATATTTTAGGAATTTAACTTCATACTACAGGAAGCAGTTGATAAATGTGTTCCCTTTGTTACAAAAGATAGTTGGTGGGGGGAGGGGAGCGAATGTGAGCTAATTGCAAGAGAACAGGAGCAGTTATCTCCAGGCTAGCATTTAAAGGACTGCTGAGCTTTGACACATTTCTGACATTTTATAGATCTGAATACATGTCACAGATTTACTTCCAGTATGTGTATACTACACCAATTAGCTTATCAATGTGTGATTTGAGGTGTCCCTTTGTCAAATGCTCTCTTGGACTGCACCTGGTTAAGGGAATGGTAAAGCTTTCAAATCACAGTAGCTAATCTGTTTGAAGTGTTGCAGATACAAGTTTGTGCTACCATTTTAAAGTTTAAGTACCAATGTTTTTGAATTTAGTGGTACAGGACCTTCAGGAATATCCATTGCTTTTTTTTCTACTATTTTGCCTTTAGTTTCTGCCTCTTGTTTCTCTTCACTTTTTTTTTCTCTTTTGTTCCCAAGGGCAATATTAGCAGGTGTCTCACGTTGTGTTGAAACTCAACACTTCCACGGTCATGTCAGAGTAACATGAATTAAGTTCTGTGTACACCAAATCCTTGTTCATGTGATTGTGGCCTGCACAGCTCTTTTTAATGCCTGCCCAGAGTGCATGTTCCTTATCAAATAAGAAAAACAAGTGTTTTTAAACCATAACTTCTCAGTTGATATTGGGGAGGGATAACCTATTAAATGTTATCTTATGTAGAAAAAAATCAGCATAATTATTTTGTATACAGAAATAACATCTACAGTGGGCAATAAGTATCACATTGTTTAATTGTATACTGTAAAGCATAATTTTGATTCTCCTTTTGTGAAACGAACCAAACTAGCATCCTTGGACAGTTTAAATTTAACAATGGTACATGCAGAGTGCAACTTTGATTTTGACACAGACACTCTGTGTCTTGGGGTTACTAAACATGAGTCCATATTTATAGATGCAAACCAGCACCATTCATGAACTTGTTTTCTTCTCCCCCTGCCCCTGCTGCTCCAGGTCTTCTATTTTTAAAAAAATCAAGCTTGGGTTATGTGGATCACTAGTAGGCCGGCATTTATTACTCATCCCTAGTTGCATTTGAGAAGCAGGTAAGCTGCCTTGAACCACTGCAGTCGGCGTGGTGAAGGCCCTCCCCCTATGCTGATGGGTTGGGAGTTAGAAGACTTTGACCCAGTGATACCATGTGGAGTGACAGTGATAAATTTTCAAGGCAGAATGATGTGTGGCTTTGATGGGAATTCAGAGATGGTAGTTTTTCTATGGCCCTGATGCCCTTGTCCTTTTTAGATGGTAGAGGTTGTGGCTTTGGGAGGTGCTTTTATATTGAGCTATAGCTTTGAATATTGCTGCATTGTGTTAGGATCTTTTGTGGCATCAGAAGTCACTGCCACAGTGTCTAATGTCATCCAAAAATACTACAACAACTGAATATGACCCCCCAGTGCTATGCTGGGAAATACGGGAGTGGGTTTTGGGGGGGTCGGTAGGGTGGAAGAAAGAGTGATGGGAAGACAAAATCTGGATAATTTTGGTGGTGGCTTAAATAATAGTAGCATTGGAGAAGGAGATGGTGAATGAACAATATTGAGGGAAATGAGAAGGGAAAGGAGGAAGAAAATAAAATGTAATGCAGAGAAGGTGCTAGCTGATTTAATATACCATTTTGAACCAGGTAGGAAGGAATTGAGAGGGAAGAGTGCTACAGTGGAGTAGGAGAATACATCTGCAAACTGTAGTTGAGGATTTTGGAGGGGCAAATTGTTGTAATTTAGCCAGAATGAGCCATTTCTAATACAAAAATTACATATCCCAAATGCACCCAAGAAAAACTTGCAATTATGTAAACATACCTGCAAGTGATGGAGGTGATGATCAAAAGGTCAGAGTTGTAGGATGAGAGGCTTCATGGGTGTGGGAAGTTCTAGGGCTGGAACATGTTACAGCAATGGGGAGAGATTAGAATACGAGGATGAGAATTTTAAATTGGATGTGCTGAAAATCCTAGAGCCGGTGTTGGCAAGGTCAGAGGTGAGGATTTGGTCTTGGCGGCAGAGTTTTGGATGAGCTGATGCATACAGGGGATGGAAAAGCATTGGAATAAGTAAATCTGGAGGTGGCACCAGTTGGCAGAGCCATTTAGAGGATGGCCAATTCCAAATATTCCCTCTCTTTTTGACTATGTTCAATGCAAGTTAGTAAAGTTTCCTATTTGTTCTCAACAGTATTAGTAAAAAGAAAGAAAATTTGTCTAAACTTATCTGCATAAAATCTCTCAATGGTAGTAGATAATTTTAAAGTTATGAATTCCCAAATGGCAATGAGTAATAATACAAAGGTAAAACACTAGATCTGGAAATCTGACAGAAAATGCTGGAAATACTCAGCAGGTCTATGAAGAGAGAACCATAATGTCCACTGGTCAGTACACTTTCAGTGTTCATCATGGAACACGGCTATCCAGCAAGATGTGGCCCAGTGATGCTTTGGGCTTGGATAGAAAGTTGTTTAATGCTATTACTGTTGATATAAAACTTTTTAAAAACTCAAAAGAATGTGTTATACAGGTTTAATTATATAATTATTAAGTATATATTAGAAGGGAGCTGAACTCTAGTCTCTTCATTGTTTTATATTCTTTGCACTTGGTGTACTCTGATGTTGATTGTTCACTTTCTCCATCTTGAGTTGGCAGGACACATTGGTGTGAAGAATTGTGTCCAAATGTCATCATGGACTCTTGGTTCCTGCACTGTACCACCCTTTTTTCCAGAATGGTACTTTGTGCTAAAGTATTATTGTATCAAGTAATGACCTTTCTACATGGCTAGACAAAAAATGTATTAGTGAAAAATGAACTCCAATGTACGTTGAAAAGACAATTTGTAGATGCAGCGCATTTTGAATTTGGGTTTCAAATCTATTTAATATCGCATTTTTGGGTGTGAAACAACAAAGTATTTAAAACAAAACCTGGGATTTACATGGAAGCTTATGAAATCCACACACGAATGCATACAGCGTTTCACACGCATTATGTTTAAAATGTAGTCGCTTTTACCTTGTAGGAAAACGCAGCAGAAAATGTGCGCACCGAATGATACCACAAACTCTGTTGAGGTGAGTGACCATTCAGTCTGTAGTGATGGTGGTTGAGGAAGGCATCTTGGCCAGGACACGAGCACTTACTCTTCAGATGTTTTAATATCCATGTAAACTGATGTGAAGCAAAGGTCTTGAAGACTTGGATTTTGCCATGGTAATGATGGCAAAACTATCAACAAAACAACTGCATCACTGTTTTTACTCCAGCAACTTTGGAGTTTGCACATGCACAGAATAACATGGAAATCTAGAAGTTGCTGTTGATGATTCTGCACTTTTCCATTGGATGCGCTGTTGAGATTCCCCTCCCCTCCCCAAACTGCAATACATGGAAATCATTTGAATTGATGAGAACGGCCACTATTGTGCTATAAAAATCATTATTTTTTAACCAGTTTATTAACTTTATAATTACTGCTAAGCACCCAGACTTGCCCTGAAAAGCTAATTTTCTATACGCGGAATGTCAGATTTCTCCATAATGATAAAATATCACTTTTTTAGAAAAAACTTACTAAACTAAAAAAACAAATTTAGTTTTCTATTGTAATCCAGTTATATATTTTGCTGTCTGAAAACTTAAACCATAAGTGAGGGATATTAAGTGCTTTTAATTTCCTAGTTTATTGTGTGAATATTTCAATGTGGTTGTTAACTGCTTGCTAACTCCTTGGCATGCAGCAGCAGTGCTATCTCCTTGACCTGGCGCCAGATTTGAACTGCTGTTGGGAAAGTGAAAAGCCACACCTCGGATTGCTACACCTTTATAAGCAGCTTTCTTCAAGGTTAGCGGCAAATGCCCTTGTTTTACCTGTGACAGCAAAATCTGGGCCATATTGCCTAAAGAACGACATCTCCTAACTGCAGACAATTCCCACAGGGCTGCAGTGAGTGTCAGCCTAGATTATAAACTCAAGTAGGATTTGAACCCATAACCCTCTGACTCCCAAGGCAAGAATACTATTAACTGTTGCACTTAAATTGTAAATTTTATGGGTGGATAACACACTATTCTGAAAATTAGGCTTTGAGAATGAAAGATTTAATCAGACAGCTGATCATTGAAACCTTTATGCAGACTGCTTGCCTCCATTTTAAAAAGGTTTCTATTTTTAACTGCTGTTGGTTGGGAGAATAGGCAAGTAAAGGAAACTAAAAG
This sequence comes from Cetorhinus maximus, assembly GCF_964194155.1. NCBI lineage: Eukaryota > Metazoa > Chordata > Chondrichthyes > Lamniformes > Cetorhinidae > Cetorhinus > Cetorhinus maximus. The sequence continues at coordinate 46,415,570 of NC_135896.1, read as the reverse complement.
GGTGGGAGAAGGAGCAGAAGTATTTCCCCCAAGCCTAAGAAGCTAATGTTGTTAAAAAATCAGGACAATGGGAAGGAGGTAAACCCTGAATTGGTGAAACGCATGATGAGCAATGTCATAATAAAAGGAAAGCGTTAGAAAAGTTAGTTAAACTGGATATGTCCGAGGATACAAAAGGGCATTGAGAAAGAAATACTGTATTGGAGGCCCCTCAAGGTATTGGTTGGGGGTGGTGTGGTGGGCGAGGAGGTGCAGGAGCAAGGAATTCGATTTTGGTTGAGGGCCTAGTACAGGAGACCATGGCTAACATAAAATTAACTCTAAGAGATTTAGGACCAAGTTCAGGATAAATGGGTGGTTGTAGGGCTTTTGTTTATACCTCAGGAGTTCGTGGTTGAAGTTGAGGCCATGTCAAAATTTAAGAATTGTGTTAGCTATGTGTCTAAAGGAAAAGGGGTTTAAAAGATATGGAACAGAGAGAACACATGGAACCAGAGTGATTGCTCATCTGCAGGATAAATATGCATCTGAACTGATTTGGGTCAAAAGTCCACATTTTGTAACTACATTGTCTTGTTCATGATTTTGTATCAGTATGACTAAAACAGCGATTGAAAATCGCTCACCTTGGGGAGCAAATCTCCCCTTGACAATAATGGTAACTAGTACATCCTCTTGGCTGAACAAAGCTAAATTTGTAGAAGCCACATGCTTGGTTATAAAGTGATTGAAACAATGACTACTTTACTATTTGACCAGTATTAAACTCGAATCTTTTTTGCTGACTAATTGCATTTCTTTATGATATCTCCATAATTGGATCCAAT